>NC_138164.1:890571-2090571 GCF_964165515.1 Mesoplodon bidens
CCCTCCCTCTTGAGCCTCCCTCCTAGTCTCCCTATCCCACCCCTCTAGGTGGTCACAAACCACTGAGCTGATCTCCCCATGCATTGCAGCTGCTTCCTACTAGCTATCTATTTTTACATTTAGTAGTGTATATATGTCCATGCCACTCTCTCACTTCGTCCCAGCTTCCCCTTCCCCTTCCCCATGTCCTCAAGTCCATTCTGTACATCTGTGTCCTTATTTCTGTCCTGCCCCTAGGTTCATCAGAACCATTTTTTCTTTTTAGATTCCATGTATATGTGTTAGCATACAGTATTTGTTTTTTCTCTTTCTGACTTACTTTACTCTGTATGACAGACTCTAAGTCCATCCACCTCACTACAAATAACTCAATTTTGTTTCTTTTTATGGCTGAGTAATATTCCATTGTATATATGTGCCACATCTTTTTTTTTTACATCTTTATTGGAGTATAATTGCTTTACAATGGTGTGTCAGTTTCTGCTTTATAACAAAGTGAATCAGTTTATACATACACATATGTTCCCATATCTCTTCCCTCTTGCGTCTCCCTCCCTCCCACTCTCCCTATCCCACCCCTCTAGGTGGTCACAAAGCACTGAGCTGATCTCCCTGTGCTATGCGGCTGCTTCCCACTAGCCATCTATTTTACGTTTGGTAGTGTATATATGTCCATGCCACTCTCTCACTTTGTCACACTTGGACTTGAGGATATGGGGAAGGGGAAGGGTATGCCACATCTTCTTTATCCATTCATCTGTCAATGGACCATTTAGGTTGGTTCCATGTCCTGGGTATTGTAAATAGAGCTGCAATGAACATTGTGATACATGACTCTTTTTTTAAAATATTTTTTTTTATTAGTTTCTGCTTTAAAACAAAGTGAATCAGTCATACATATACATCTGTTCCCACATCCCTTCCCTCATGCATCTCCCTCCCTCCCACCCTCCCCATCCCACCCCTCCAGGCGGTCACAAAGCACTGAGCTGATCTCCCTGTGCTCTGCGGCTGCTTCCCACTATCTATCTACCTTACGTTTGGTAGTGTGTATATGTCCATGCCTCTCTTTTGCTTTGTCACAGCTTACCCTTTCCCCTCCCCATATCCTCAAGTCCATTCTCAAGTAGGTCTGTGTCTTTATTCCCGTTTTACCCCTAGGTTCTTCATGACATTTTTTTTTTAATTCCATATATATGTGTTAGCATACGGTATTTGTCTTTCTCTTTCTGAGTTACTTCACTCTGTATGACAGACTCTAGGTCTATCCACCTCATTACAAATAGCTCAGTTTCGTTTCTTTTTATGGGTGAGTAATATTCCATTGTATATATGTGCCACATCTTCTTTATCCATTCATCCGATGTTGGACACTTAGGTTGTTTCCAGCTCCGGGCTATTGTGAATAGAGCTGCAATGAACATTTTGGTACATGTCTCTTTTTGAATTATGGTTTTCTCAGGGTATATGCCTAGTAGTGGGATTGCTGGGTCATATGGTAGTTCTATTTTTAGTTTTTTAAGGAACTTCTATACTGTTCTCCATAGTGGTTGTATCAATTTACATTCCCACCAACAGTGCAGGAGGGTTCCTTTTTCACCACACCCTTTCCAGCATTTATTGTTTGTAGATTTTTTGATAATGGCCATTCTGACAGGTGTGAGGTGATACCTCATTGTAGTTTTGATTTTCATTTCTCTAATAATTAGTGATGTTGAGCATCTTTTCATGTGCCTCTTGGCCATCTTTATGTCTTCTTTGGTGCAATCTCTATTTAGGTCTTCTGCCTATTTTTTAGTTGAATTGTTTGTTTTTTTGATATTGACCTCCATGAGCTGTTTGTATATTGTAGAGATTAGTCCTTTGTCCGTTGTTTCATTTGAAAATATTTTCTCCCAGTCTGAGGGTTGTCTTTTCATCTTGTTTAGGGTTTCCTTTGCTGTGCAAAAGTTTTGAAGTTTCATTAGGTCCCACTTGTTTATTTTTTTTATTTCCATTACTCTAAGAGGTGGGTCAGAAAAGATCTTGCTGTGGTTTATGTCAAAGAGTGTTTTTCCTATGTTTTCCTCTAAGAGTTTTATAGTGTCTGGTCTTACATTTAGGTCTTTAATCCATTTGCAGTTTATTTTTGTGTTTATATTTGTGTCAGGTAGTGTTCTAATTTCATTCTTTTACATGTAGCTGTCCAGTTTTCCCAGCACCACTTATTGAAGAAGCTGTCTTTTCTCCATTGTATGTTCTTGCCTCCTTTGTCATAAATTAGGTAACCATATATGCATGGGTTTATCTCTGGGCTTTATATACTGCACCATTGATCTGTATTTCTGCTTTTGTGCCAATACCATACTGTCTTGATGACTGTAGCTTTCTAGTATAGTTTGAAGTCGGGGAGCCTGATTCCTCCAGTTCCATTTTTCTTTCTCAGGATTGCTTTGGCTATTTGAGGTCTTTTGTGTTTCCACACAAATTGTAAAATTTTTTGTTCTAATTCTCTGAAGAATGCCATTGGTAGTTTGATAGGGATTGCATTGAATCTATAGATTGCTTTGGGTAGTATATAGTACTACTATAGTCATTTTCACAATATTGATTCTTCCGATCCAAGAACATGGTATATTTCTCCATCTGTTTATGTCATCTTTAATTTCTTTCATCAGTGTTTTATAGTTTTCTGAGTACAAGTCTTTCGCCTCCTCAGGTAGGTTTATTCCTAGGTATTTTATTCTTTTTGTTGCTATGGTAAATGGGATTGCATCCTTAATTTCTCTTTCTGATTTTTCATTGTTACCCTATAGGAGTGCCAGAGATTTCTGTGCATTAATTTTGTATCCTGCAACCTTACCAAATTCATTGATTAGTTCTAGTAGTTTTCTGGTGGCATCTTTTGGGTTTATGGGTTTATTTCTGGACTCTCAATTCTATTCCACTGATCTATATGTATATCCTTATGCCAGAACCATATAGTCATTATTACTGTAGACTTTGTAGTAAGTTTTGTGAACTAGAAGTACGAGTTTTCCAACTTTGTTGTTCTTCAAGATTTTTGGCTGTTTTGGGTCCCTTGCATTTCCATATGATTTTTAGGAGCAGGGTGTCTGTAGTGCAAAAAAGGCAGCTGAGATTTTGGTAGGGATTTCACTGACTCTGTAACTCAATTTGGGGAGTATTGCCATATTATCAATATTAATTCTTCCTGTCCAGGAATGTGGAATATGTGTCCATTTATTTAGATATTCTTTCATTTCTTTCAAACATGTTTTGTAGTTTTCAGTGTTCAGATCTTTCACTTATTTTTCTTAAATTTACTTCTAAGTATCTTATTCTTGCTGATGTTATTGTGAATAGAAGTTTTCTTAATTTCACTTTTGGATTGTACATTGCTAGTGTATAGAAATACAGTCTTCTGTCCATATCTGTGGGTTCCACATCCGGAGACACTGAGGGCTGACTCTATTTTGCCATTTTATATAAGGGACTTGAGCATCTACAGAGGTTCTGGAATCAATTTTCCACGGATTCCAAGGGATGGCTGTACAGTTGTTGGGTTTTTTTTTTTGTATTTGATCTCATATCCTGTAATTTGTTGAACTTGTGTATTAGTTGTAATAGTTTTTTAGTAGATGCTTTAGGATTTTTAAAAATATACAAGATCATGTTATCTGTGAATGAAGATAGTTTTATGTTTTTCCTTTCTAATCTGAATGGCTTTTATTTCTTTTTCTTGCTGAATTGTCCTGGCTAGAAACTCTAGTACAATTTTGAAAAAAAGTGAAGGGAGGGACATCCTTGTCTTGTTTCTGATCTTAAGGGAAAAGAACTCAGTCTTTCACCACTAAGTATGATATTTGCTGTGGGTTTTTCAAATATAACTTTATCAGTTGAGGAATTATCTTCTATTCCCACTTTGTTGGGTTTTTTTCATCATTAAAAGTTGTCAAATTTTGCCAAATGCATTTTCTGTATCTGTGAGATGAGCATGAGGTTTTTGTCCTTGATTCTATTACTATAATATATTACATTAATTTATTTTATTTATTAAATCAAATTCTCATTCCTGGGATAAAAGTCAGTCAGTCAGAGTATGTCATCTCTTTTATATGTTACTGGATGTAGTTTACTAGCATTTTGTTGAGAATTTTTGCATCTCCATAAGGGTATTGTAGTTTTATAATCTTGATGTGTCTTTGCCTGGTTTTGGTATCAGGATAATAATGGCCTTACAGAATGAGTTGGGAAATGTCTCTTCCTCTTGGTTTTTGGAAGAGTTTATGAAGGATTGATGCTAATTCTACTTGAAGTTTTTGGTAGAATTGACCAGTGAAGTCTTTCTTTTCAGGAAGCTTTTTGATCACTAATTCAATCTCTTTACTTGTTATAGGTCTATTCAGATTTTCTGTTTCTTCTTGAGACAGTTTTGGTAGTTTGTGTGCTCCTAGGAATTCATCCATTTCATCTAGGTTATCTAATTTGCTGACTTACAATTATTCATAAAATCCTCCCTATAATCCCTTTTATTTCTGTAAATTTCATAGTAATCTCCCTTCTTTCACCCATGATTTTGGTAGTTTGAATCTTCACTCTTTTTTTTGGGTCAGTCTTGCTAACAGTTGTCAGTTCTTTTCAAAGAGTTAACTTTTGCTTTTGTTGATTTTCTTTATTGACTTCCCATTCTCTGTTTCATGTATTTCCATGTTGGTGTTTATTATTTTCTTCCTTCTCCTTGCTTTGAGTGTCATTTGCTCCTTTTTCTGTTTTCTTAAGGAAGAAGAAAACAGTTTTTGTCAGTTTTTGTTTCATGCATTTTGGGGCTTTATAATTGGGTGCACTGCCATATTGTTTAATGTTGCACCTCAAAGCATCCCTTCTTGGGCCTGATAAATTTGTTTGTGATACTATACTTGTTTCCTTAATCAGCTTTCTCTAGATTTAGTGCAGTCAGCTTGTGTCTGAGCATCCATCCTAAGCTTTGTGACTTGTTTTGTTCTAGAATTTGCTTGTAATTGATTCAGTGTTTCCATTAAGTAGGGCTTATAAATGATGCTGAATAAGAAGGCATAGATTTTTGGAAATTGAATAACCTTTGGATATTATTTAGTCTATTCTCTTCCTTCTTTTTTCAGATGAAGAAAGCGGGGCCCGGCTCAGAGAAGTGAAGTGATCTGTCCTAGGTCACACAGCAAGTTAAAGACAGGAACAGGACCAGAACTGAAGGTATTTGGCTCTTTGCTCACTACTCTTTTGCTGAAGTACTCACATCTGCCTTTTATTATTCTGTGGTTTCTTTGTGTGTGTCAATAGGCTTGTGCTTGGCGGGAGACTCCCCTGGGAATCTTGTTTAAAAAGCATATGTCTATGCATATGAATATGTACATGTGTCTACTCCCCACCTGTTTCTCTCTCAGGGACTCTCATTCAGTAGGGCTGGGATGGGACCATAAGTCTGCTTTTTAGGAAGTCTCTCCCAAGTGATGCTGGTGCACAGACAGCTTTGGACACACTGGGTACTTCTTTACTTGATCCTGCAGTTTTATGACATATACACTCCTAGTAAAATTTTTCTTAAAAACAGCTTTTCTTTATAATTTTTAAAATCAGTTTGTCATTAGACAGTTTTATGTATACCTAATTATCACAATTCTCTGGACTCTCCTCTCCCCTCTCTCTCATGTAGCAAGTGAAGCCTGGAAGGTAATGAGTATTTCCCAGTCCATCTAGAAGGAAGACAGAGGAGGGTTCTGGTGACAGTGGGAGGTGGAACTGAGTGGATTTTCACTCTCTTTATGCCTTGTTGTGTGTGTGGCTTTTCCTTTATGTGCTCAAAGTAGGAGATGCAAGGTTTCTGGAATTAGAAGGAGGCAGGGAGACTCTTGCCATCCCTCTGTAGGCAGGCTCTGTAAGTCAGAGCTTTAAACCTCAGACCTGTGGACACCTAGAAATGTGAGGATGGGCTTCATAGTGTCTGTGACTCCCTAAAAGGCTAGTCCACATTTTGCATGCGCATTCTTGAGTTATTCTGAGCAGGGGCCTTACAGGTTTTACAGCCTTACAGCCTGCTCTCTGAGGTCCCATGATACTCAGTCATGAGTGATGCTGCTGAGGCCGGCTGTTTGCTGGCAGGATCATCCCAGGTGCCAGGTCACCACCTGCAATGTGCATAGTGGTGCCCTGGGTTCAGTCACTCAGGACCAGGAGACTGTCTCTAAGGTGTGGACAACTGAGGATGAGTAGAAACAGAACTCACGGTGACCAGTCATGCTTTCTGTCAGCACACAGCTCCTTTCTCTGGTATAAGAGCCCTAGAATAGATAAGTGGAACAGGATGTGATGAGAAAGAAATGTGAATACGGAGGAACATTGACAGTACTTATAAATTATCAATAGCTATGTAATGCTGTTGGCACCTTCAGTCGGGAGCGACATGAATGGCACATTTTTATGCCAAGCTTGATAGAATCCAAAAAGTTAGGAGCTAAGCCAGGAAGATGACCTGGGTAAAGGATCAGCAAACTTTTTCTGCAGAGAGGCAGACGGTAAATATTTTAAGCTCTGTAGTCGGTACAGTGTCGTAACTACCCCACTTTGCTGTTGTAGCACTAAAGCAACTGAAGACATTATGTAAATGGATCGATATGGCTGAGTTCCAATTAAACTTTATTTATGGACACTAAAATTGGGATTTTATATACTTTAAACTTGTCACAAAGGTTTTTTTTCTGCTTTCAATGTCTCTTCAACCATTTAAAAATATAAAAGCCATTCTGGACCTGCGGGTCATACAAAAACCAGTGGGGACTTGCTTTTGGCATGTGGCTCTATTTTCTTGACCCTGAACTGGGGTTACCAAGAAACATAGGATATTAGAATTCAAGCTGAATAATATCATTCTCGAGTTTTCTTCTACTCTGGCCTTGGCTGCACAACCCAGAGATAAGTTAGGCAGCAACTGTAATAATTGAGTTTTAATGTCAGAAGGTGCTTAAAACTTGATTAAATCGTGTTCCCTGTTATATCTTCCCTTAATTATGCCCAGCTATTGTATGGTATTTTGCAGCTCACAAAGGGTTTGCACGTAATTATCTCATTTAGTTTTGTTTAAAAAATCACTTAAAATGTATTTTATTCACAAAAGTAGAAAACGAAAATACTCTTTTTGTTAAAAAAATCGAACACAGGAAAAGTAAAAGTTTCCATTGGTCCCCTTCTCAAGTCCATCACCAGAGGAAACTTTTTTGAATTTGGTGTGACGACTTCTAAAACTTTTCTTGTGTGTTTATGTAGCATTTGTACATGTAGTTGTGTTTTGTGGGCTTTTCTTTTCATTTGCTCACTCATGTGGTAACATGTACTTATTCTACAACTTGTTTTCTGTTACTTTACAATAAATGTATCATGAAGACCATTCCATGTCCACGGAAGTATAATACCTGTTTCATTGTAACTCACACAGACAAGTCCATAGTTTGTATGTATCATAGCTTGTTTACTTTTTTCTTTATTGATCATTTTAGTTGTTTCTCATTTTTCCTGTTATGAACAATGCTGCAGTGAACATTAACACACGTGTGTGGGATGTCTGTGTTATCTACGCATTAAATTTTAATAGGTACCACCTAACTACCCTCCAGAAAGTATAAGCCGGCAGTTGTGCACAAGAATCCACATCATCCTGTGACTTTGCCAGTCATGTGAGCACAGAATGACATCTCCTGAATTTAATTTGCATCCTTTCACGTGTTTATTAGATAGACATATATTCCCGTCTGCAACTTAGTATTGTCTTTGGTTGCAGAGGCATTTGTTTGGAACTAGATTGATCATCTTTCCTCTTTGGCCACTTCCTTTTTTTTTTTTTTTTTTTTAATTTATTTGGCTGCATCGGGTCTTAGTTGCGGCATGTGGGATCTTTTGTTGTGGCACATGGGCTCTCTAGAGAGCACGGGCTTAGTTGTCCCACGGCATGTGGGATCTTAGTTCCCCGACCAGCGATCAAACCCCTGTCCCCTGCATTGGAAGGCGTATTCTTAACCACTGGACCACCAGGAAAGTCCCTGGCCACTTCTTTTCATATCTAGTATAAGAAACTAGACTTTTGCTCATAAAAATTAAGGATTTCTGATCAATGAGGGAAACTGAAGGTAACTTTAAAAGTTGAGTGAAAGCTTGATAGAAGATAGTTGCAAGATAAAAGAATTGATAAGAGTAATATATAGTGCACACAAGTCAACCAGAAAAAAATACTGGGGAACCTAATAGAGAAATGAGCAAAGGCTATGGATAACAGTTCACAGAAGGGGAAACCCACATAACCAGCAGTCTCAGTAAAAAGTTTCTCAATCTTAGGAGAAGTTAGAGAAATGCAAATAAAAACAACAAATTAGCTACAAAGTTATACGTACTAGATTGGCAAAAATTTAAAAGTGAAATAATACTGCATGATGTCAAGGATGTAGGGAAATGGGTAAACTCCTGCATTTTCAGTAGGACTAGTCTACTAGTCTGCTGCAGCCATCCTGGCAATTGTCTAGGACCTGGTGGCTCCCTCCTTGGTGGGAACTTTAGAGAAAGGTGGGCATGAGTCTGCACAGGTGCGGGTTCTAGAGTGCTCACTGCAGCCTCCTTGTGGTGGCTGAGCAGCACTGCAGTGTCACTGCCTGGCGAATGGATGGGCCAGGGTGATGGGTGTTAAGGAGGCTTATATAGCAGCACAGAGTGGGAGGCATCATGGGAGACAGCCAGCTCCATAGTTCAGCAGAGTCTGCGCACATTTCTACCATTAGTGTAAACAGCTGTGATGTCAGTTCATTGCAGTGGGTGCCTGGGAGGAGTGGGGGTGGGAGGGAAGAGCAGGGATACATGTGGGGAAAACATACGAAGAAGAAACCTTGCATAGATCAATGATATAAAGGGCCATCCCTAGGGAGTTTGATTAGGTTAATTCTGTGCATCTGGAGTCCATGGGGAGACGGGGTCTTACTGCATGATTACAAACATATTATCCTATAGTCGTTTTTAATATTCATATGATTTGCTTTCTAGATGTAGCGTTTTATCTGTTGGAGGTTATTTTTTTCCTGTATGTTTTCAGAGATGTAACAAATGCCTTCTCACTGATAGTCAATGGTTTTAACACTATTAAAGAATCCATGCCTTCCTCACTAACTTGATATATAACTTTTATCATATACTAAGTTCCCATTGTGGGTATGGATTCCAAGGTTTATTTGGGTATTTTGTGGCATTTCCATACTATTTTAGTTACAGTCACCCTGTAAAATGTCTATGTCCTGTCAGGCAAATCTCCACCCATTATTCTTCATTTCAATATTTTGTCAGCTATTTTTACAGTTTTATTATGAAGATTGATTTTTTTAATCAGCTTAAACATCTCATTAGAAGTTTAGAGGGATTTTTGAGGTGGCAGAATTTATTAAGTTCATACACTAATTTAAGGAGAATATCATGACAAGGCGTCTTCCTTCTTGTCCAGGAGCATGGCATGCCTCTCCACGCGCCCAGGTCTCTGTTTTCTTCAGTAAAGCCGTAGGGTTTGATTCATATAGGTCTGACTCATTTCATATAAGGCTTAGTCATAATTTTTCTTAATATGAATATTTCTATTACAACTTTCTAATTTAATGTTGCTTCAGATCTTTCGATGTTGATCTTACCATCTTGGTGAGCTGCTGTCAGTTGATTCTAATAGTTTTAAAATCTATTCTTGTGGACTATTTAGGCAGACGGTTGTGTATTTAATAAATAGTACCAGTTTTCTTCTTCTTAGTGTTTATCTTATTGCATATATAGGACCCCCCCACCACCATTACAATGCTGTTTGGAAATGTTGAAAATGAGCTTCTTTACTTTAATGAGAATTGTTCTGATATATCACCATTTAGTATTAGATGGCCTTTCATTTTCTGGCAAATATTTCTTATGGAGTTAAGGGTGAAGAAGTTTCCTTCTATTCCTAATTTTCTAATAGGTTTTTCTTTTTTTTTTTTAAAGCCAAGAATAGATATCAAGTTTTGTCAGTTTTTTTCGTTGCATCTATTGCAGTGATAGTGATCATGTGTGTTTTTTGTTATGTGTTTTAATTTTCTCAAAAACTCAGTGAGGTAGGTATTGAAACTAACCAGCCTGAGAGTTAAGAATGGTGCTCTGGGCTGAGCCAGTGGTGTGGAGCCTTGTGCAATTAAACCTGGACCTTTTCCGCGTGCTGTTTGTTCTGTGTGCAGTGCTGTAGGAGCCAAGGCTCACAAGTGTGCAGCAGAGATGGACATTAGAAATTTCTAACATTTCATGTTGTTGATTCTACTTCGGAGGAGGTATCCCAGGAAAATAAGGCGTTGCAAAATTTATGAACAAGGCTGTTTGTCACATTATAAAGTACAAAGAGTGAAAAAATAGAAACAGTCCAATAAGAAGTGAGCTGTCATCCATAACAGAGCCATTAAGTGAGAAATTATGTTCTCAGTACAATATTTCTGGAAATTATTAGTGACAAGACGTAGTCTCATGATAGCATAATGTGTGAATATGAACAGTAAGTGTGTTACGTTCTTGAAAATCTCCAGAACGAATACTGGTGAGAGGAAGGAAAAGAAGGAGCTGATTGGAGTAGCAGTAACAGGAAAGCTCCTCTGTAGAAGGGTTTTGGAAATAAGCCAAGCATACTTGGTCAGGCTTCCCAGCAGGGTCATTTGCTCAAATACGCAGCCAGTCAAGGTTATTTAAGGGCAGGAGCACAAGTACTTTCCATTCCTGCCATGAAGGGCTGGGTGTGCGTGGTGCCTGAGTCTGAGCTACCCTTGCGCTGAGTCAGGAATAATCCTGCAGCATCGGACTCTTTGCCTCTCTCTCTCTCTGTCTTTTTGTCTCTGTCTCCGTCCGTCTCTGTCTCTCCTCTCTCTATCCCTCTCTCTCTCTCTGCCTTTTTGTCTCTGTCTCCGTCCGTCTCTGTCTCTCCTCTCTCTATCCCTCTCTCTCTCTCTCTGTCTTTTTGTCTCTGTCTCCGTCCGTCTCTGTCTCTCCTCTCTCTATCCCTCTCTCTCTCTCTGTCTTTTTGTCTCTGTCTCCGTCCGTCTCTGTCTCTCCTCTCTCTATCCCTCTCTCTCTCTCTGCCTTTTTGTCTCTGTCTCCGTCCGTCTCTGTCTCTCCTCTCTCTATCCCTCTCTCTCTCTCAGGAACCCTCTGCCTACTCCCCTGCCCTCCTACCAGCCGGCAGCTGTCAAGCTGTCACTACTGGCTCTGTCCAAAGAGCCCGACACCCTTCATTTGAATAATCATCTAGACGGGCAGGTGAGGCAGCCCTCTGGGTACCCCCTTCACCTGGAAGTGAGTTGGTGGCCTATTAGCTTAACAAGGAGCTCTTCCGGCCTCCCCCACGAGAGGGATTGGGTGCCTCAGGAACGTAGAGAAGATCTTTGGATTCAGGACACAGCCACAGCCAACTGAAAACTGTGGTCCAGGGTCCCCTCCGCCCACACGCTGACTTCCTGGATGATGCCTCTCAGCTGCTTTATTCCTTCCCTTTTGCGTACAGCTTGTCATTTGATCTCAATTTAAACAGCCCTGGCTTGTCTGGGGTGAGGGAATAGGCAGGGGGTGGTACGGGTGACAAATGCTTCTCACACCTGAAAGAAACTCCCTTTCCACTTTGCCTCATGTTTCTGCCTCTAATTCTTTCTTTCTAAGGCATGGATCAACTCCAACCACAGGGTCCTTTCAGAGTTCTTCAGCATATTAACCATAAACTCTTACTGCCTGCTAGGTGCTTTGCTAGGTACTTTTCAAGGATTATGACATTTAATTCACAGTAATCCAATTTGTGGAAAGCTATTACTATCCCCATTTTAGAGATGAGAAAATTGAGACTTAGGACAAGAAACTTGGCCAAGATTTCACAGCCCGTATATAGCTGAACAAAACAATAGAGACGACATTTGCTGAATACTTTCTATCTGCCCAGCATGTTACCTATATTAGCTCATGTATCCTTACAACAACCTGTAAAATAGGTAGTATGATCACCATTTTGGAGCTGAGGAAACTGAGACTCAGATATTAAGAAACTTGCCCAAGTCTGCTTAATAAGTGGCAGAGGTGAAGTTTGTACCTAAATCAGCATGACTCCAGAACTATGAACCGTCACACTCAGTGTCAGCAAATATATACTTAATGTCAGTTACTTCGCAGGTGCCATGTTGGGTTCTTGGAATCCCAGATTAAATATGGCCACGCCATCAAAGAATGCATAGTCCAGACAGAAGCAGACACGAAACAGACAATTCCAACGTAAGGTAGCAAGCACAGAAGATGGGCATTGAAGTCACAAAAGACCTCCCAGGGGAGATGATATTTGATTTAAATCTTTTATAAAATTGAAGTATAGTTAATTTACAATGTCATGTTAGTTTCAAGTGTACAGCACAGTGATTCAGTCAGTGTGTGTGTGTGTGTGTATACATATATATATATATATATATATCTTTTTTCAGATTCTTTTCCCTTATAGGTTATTACAAAATATTGAGTATAGCTCCCCGTGCTATACTGCAGGCCCTTGTTGTTTACCTGTTTTATACATAGTCGTGTGTATATGTTAATCCCAAATTCCTAATTTATCCCTCTCCCCCTTTCTGCCTTGGTAACTACAAATTTGTTTTCTATGTCTGTGGGTCTGTTTCTGTTTTGTATGTAAGTCCATTTGTATCATTCATTTTTTTTTGAGATTCCATATGTAAGTGATATCATGTAATATTTGTCTCTAATCTTAGAAGGTGAATTGGAATTACTTGAATATGTGGTCATGGGGGATGAAGCAGGGGTCCAGTGGGATGCTGAGGGCAGTGGGTGGCATGAGGGTCCACGTGGCTGATGTGGACGCGGGGGGTTTTGGCTGGTGAAACCGATTATGTCGACAGCATCCTGATCACGGAAGACACGAGATGCCATGAGAAGGAGTTTGGAATTTATCTTGGAAATTGCCAACCATTAACAGGATTTTCAGGTGTGGAGAGTGATATGCTCAGAGTGGAGAAAAGAGAGATGAGGACTAGTCAGGAGGCCTTTGCAGCCACCTGACTGGAGAAGACAAAGGCATGAACAGAGTCTGCACTGACTGCTTTTCCCCACCCTGATTGTGGACCAGGAAGCTGAGCCTCCCTTGGGGCAAATGGATGGGCTGTGGACAGGCCAGAACCTACCCCGTCTATACCTAGATTCTGAGAGCCAGGACAGGATGCCTTCGGAGTGGACAGCTTGGTCTCCTACGCCTGAGGCTCGGGTGTTGACAGAGAGGATGCAGACAGGGCAGAGCTGCATTAGTCTCCTCCAGGACTTGGTTTCTTGACAAATTTTAGATTTGCAATTTCATGGTTTGGTCATAGTGAGGTTAGTTTCTAAAATTCCTGAACTGTTATGGGACACTCAGAAATCCCTATGGATCAATGCACACGGTGGCAGCTGCCACCAGCCTCAGGAAGTACAGCTGCTCTGAGTTCTCCGTGGTGCCCCTGATTGGAGACTAATTTCTCCCAGGACAGATTGGCATTGCAAGCCCCAAAGCAACCAAATGTTTAACTCTGGACTCCCTAATCTTGTTGGGAAGGGAGTAACTGGGGATGGTTGAGTGATTCACGGAGCAAAGTGGTGTTGGCAGTGGGATGGGGAGGGTTGGAGAAAAGAAGAAACAGTCCACTCCCAGTGGCTTTGAAAGCCTACCTGGAAGGAATGTTTTCAGCCTAGCTCTTTGAGACTGCATCCTTTTGGGTACGAAAACTTAGAAACATATGAGGTGTTTTCTTATAAAAAGATTTTGGTTTTTATTGTGTCTCTAGAAAGCAAGGAGACCCTGGAAAGCATGTGTGTTTACTTTGAGCCAGTTCTTCATCTGATATTTGAGAACCAGGGACTAACTGGATGATCCCCAAAGGATCCCAGAAGACAGCCTTATGAATGGGGATGGTCCAGAGTGTGAACTGGGTGAAAGATGCAGGTGGGATGGTGGGCATTCTCGGCAAAGGAACACATTCCTCAGCCTTGGACCTGGGCCTGAGAGCTAGGTGGCTTAGCTATTGGTGTGAGAACTGCAATTGTAAAGGAGGTTTTTATTTTTTGCAAGTCATATATGCGCATGGAACAAAATTTTAAATGGGCGAAAGGATATGTAGTGTACAAAGCACATCTTCCTCCTTCTCCCATCTTCTGGCATCTTGTTCCTCTCCATGGAGGCAGTGCTGCTACTAGTTTCATGTGTTCCCTTCAGAGACAGTCCATGCATTTACTATGGGTGTGTATGGTTTTTTAAAAAAATTAATTAAGTTTTATTTTTGGCTGCATTGGGTCTTCGTTGCTGTGCACGGGCTTTCTCTAGTTGCGGCAAGCAGGGGCTACTCTTCGTTGCGGTGGCTTCTCTTACTGCAGAACACGGGCTCTAGGCGCGCGGACTTCTGTAGTTGTGGCACATGGGCTCTAGAGTGCAGGCTCAGTAGTTGTGGCGCACTGGCTTAGTTGCTCCGCGGCATGTGGGATCTTCCTGGACGAGGGCTCGAACCCGTGTCCCCTGCATTGGCAGGCAGATTCTTAATCACTGCACCACCAGGAAAGCCCCGGGTGTGTGTGTGTGTGTGTGTGTGTGTGTGTGTAGTTCTTCAGACACAACACAGAATACTCCGAGTATTGTTTCAAACCTTGCATGTCAGTGGTGCCATTTTGAAATACCATCCACTGCAGAGCCAGGCCTTTGATTCGGTTTGTTTTCAGACTATTTGCAAAGTTCCTTTGCACCTTGGAATACTTATGAGCTCTGAGCTTGAAATGGTGTTAGCAAATTCTGACCCTTCAGCTTCAATTTTTCTAGACTGATGTCTTCCCTCCTAGCAACCAAAATCGATTGTTTGGTTTCATAGCTGAGGATTTTTCATTTGTTGATGAACTGAGGAAGACCACGGAGAAGAAAGCAAGAATGGGAGGCTGTGCGAATAGTTACCAGTTAAGGTGACAGGCAATAGTTCAAGGTGCGAGAGGGAAAAGGGTGTGATCTGGGAAGTACTAAATCAGACCACGCTGCAGAGAGCTGCATGACAAGCTCAGTTTATGAATCCTGTGAGATTCAAAGGAACAGTTGTTTATCAGTCTCATTCAGGGGCTGCACCACTCCACCGCAGTGTACTGGGGGGGGCAGTTGTCCTGGTTCCAAAGTGCCTCCCCCAGCTCGGGACCGTCAGTCCCTCGGGTGAGCAGCTTGGTGGAGCCGTGACTGCCAGGCTCTAAGCCTGGAGCGCCGGTTGGGGGCAGTGTGATGGGAATAAGAATGCCCGTGCAGCCTCATCCACACGCGCCACACACACAGGAATAACGTATTTGGACATGTGTATTTCCTCTAGGACCTCTTTTCTCAGCAAAATACTCCAATTTCAGAGAAGTAATTACAAGAATTACATAGGCTATAGAATATTAATTAATGTTCCTTGTAAGTGGAAATGTTGCTTCTCACGCTGTTTCTCTCTCTTGGTAGCTGACATAATTCTAGAATTCGATTGTTGTTTCCTATTTGTAGTGAATATATTTTCTCAATCCACCCTGATAACTTTCTGTTTCCTAAGGTTGGATGGCCTCCAAAATTTCTAGTATTTTATGCAAACTTTTGGGTTTTCAAATATCATCTTCTCATAAGTCAAGTTGCACATTCCCATTTATTTCCTAGGTGTTTGCAATCACTAGTATTAATTCTCATTAGCTCTCTGGGCTGCCAGCCACATCTGTTTGGGAATGCCATAGGAATTGGCCTGCCATTTGCTGGCGTGACTGAAGCTATATGGGGATTGTGGCTGCCCCGGTTTGCTCCAAGGACCCTGGAAAGCCACATGGCTAAACATATAAAATGAAAGGTCTTTACAAGTCATTGAATCATTTTTCCAGATTAGATTTCCAAATGTCAAAAGGAACAGCAGCTCATTAAAACTGCAGCTGTAAAATCCACCAACACCACACGTAGAAAAGTGATTACAGAGCAAGCTTGATTAATTAGGTGTGAAAATTCAGGACCAGCGTGGTAATAAATGATGGAACTCACCCAGCAGCCTGCTTCCCTTGCACCGTGTTTTGCTGAATGGCCAGTTTCCCACTTGTCTCTTGTACGGAGATCACGTTTCAAGAGCTGGTGAAGTTTACATCTAAATCATGGAGCCAACAGAAACCACTCAGAGCTGCAGACAGTTCCAACTTTGGCTTCCTTATCTTCTTTCTCTGTGCCCTTTCATATATTACTAAATCTTCCTGAATCTCACTTTCTCCATTTATAGAAGATGAATTTCTGTTCCTACCTATATACCAAGACTTTGAATAGAAGCAATTTCATTAAAAAACAAACAAAAACTCTGCGTAATCCTGTATGTGGCTTTGAATCTTTGGGCCTAAGAGATCCTGTGATATGTAAATACTATGTTCATTGTCTAGTATTATTTAGAAATCTGATGATCTGGTTTATCAGACTGATCTTTTGAATTGAAGCAAAATGGCATTTGTGAAGATACCTAGCCTAGGGCTTCATACATAGAAGGTATTCAGTAAGCTTTGGCTGTGTCACCATCATCTGAATGGAGAAGGTAGACTTCCAGTTCCAAAGAATGACAATAGAACGCAATATACTTATTGGGACAGGACTACTCTGGTGAGCACGACATCATCCTTCTTTGGTGATCGAGAAGGTGGCATTGTGCTGTGCTTTAGGGTCATAAATATTAATCATCATTGTGAATATAACACTGATGAGCTTCCATTTCTTCTTTAGTGACTTCCAGTTGACGACAAAATAAAGCGTGCTTTCCTGGGCTTTTAACAATTCTGCACCCAGCTCCAGTGTTGGAGTGGTGGTTTCCCCACAGGACCAGGTGATGCTCCGACACGTGCTGGGTGTTGTAGGATTCAGCTCAGCTCTGACACCATCTACCCAGAGGCAGCGTCAGACCCCACAGTGCACAGGCTCAGTCTCACAAGGCTGCCCCCCTCAGATGCCAGTCTCAAGTCCAGGGTGCCACCTGTGCTCCTGACCGAATGGTTAAAATCAGTGGCTCCCACGACCCCCTCCTTGGATTCCATTAATCTGCTAGAGCAGCTCACAGAATTCAGGAAGCCAGTTTACTCACTAGATCACAGGTTTATTAGAGAGGCTTGGAAAGGATACAGATCAGCAGCCAGATGAAGAAACACAGACCTCTATCCCCAGGGAGTCTGGGCCCAGCATGGGGCCTGGGGAAGCAGTCTTGCTCCCCAGCCTGGAAGCTCTCCAGACCCCGTCCTTTTGGCGTTTTGTGGAGGCTCGAGACATGGGTATGAGTGGTTAAACCATAAGCCACTGGCGATTGATTCAGCCTCTATCCCCTCTTCCTTCCCCAGAAATCAGGGGGTGGGGCTGGAAGTTCCAACCCTCTGTCAGGGTTTGTTCCCCTGGCAACCAGCCCCTTCCTTGGGCGCTTTCCAGAAGCTACCTCATTAGCAAAAGAAAACACAAATTCCAAGGGTTTTAGGAACTCTGTGGCAGCAATGGGGATGAAGACCAAATGCACGTTTCTCATAAATCATGACCTTGCGGCCTGCTGTCCCAGGACACCCTTATCTTCAGGACATTTACTCAAGTCCTTCTCACTCTTTATTTTCACGCCTCTGAACCAGCTAGATTCTGCTGCTCCTTGCATACGCCCCAGAGTCCCCCGCTTCCAGGCCTTTGTCACTCGCTGTATGCTTTGCTGAACTTTCATTCTGTCCCAGGAACTGTGCTGGGTGCTGGGGACATAACTTGAATATACATAGTCCTTGACCTCCAGTAGCTCTTTGTCTGGTAAGGACAGATAGATAGAGAGACATTTATAACCCAGTGGAATGAATACGGTGGTAAATGCTCACCCTACCTTCGAGCCTCAGGGGTCACAGCTTTTCCTCAAACACTGGTGTCCTTCACCTCCGCGTCACACCACCTGTGTGCTAAAGCCAACCGCAGCTACAATCGTGTTTACCTGGAAGAGCTCTGTCTCCATCTTGCCTGAAGAAAGGTGACGCCTCTACCTGACTATAGTCTCCCTTTGCTGTGATCTTCATTCCTCTTAAGTCTCATTGAAACTGCCAGTCTTTTATTTCTAGTATTGTCTTCTGCCAGCCTGTTTGTCTTCTCCCTTTCACTCTCTCCATCAAGCCTGGACCCCGTGGACCATCCCTTTACATTTCAGTGGCTCGCTGGACAGTGTCCCAAACCCTTTGTATTTCCACCACGGGAATCCTGGGTCAGTCCTGCTGTCCACCTTCTCTGCATCTATACTGACCCCTTTGGGTAGTGCTGAGACGTCTTGCCAGGAAACACGTCTAAAAAGTCATGCTCTTTCCATTCCTTTGGGCCATTGGTGCCGCCTAGAAATCCTTCATGCGTTGCTCACTGGCTGGTTTCAGAACTTCTCCCTTCCATGATGGAAAGATCACAAAGGGCCTTGTATTTCACGTTAAGAAAATTGGATCTTATTCCCAAGAAATGTATAGCTGGCAAAGACATGTGTGCGAGTGTGTGTGTGTGTGTGTGTCTGTGTGATGCTAGGTTCTTTCTGGCAGATGTTCAGAGGTGAGTTTGAGGCCATTAGATGAGTTGGGGAGGGCAGAGCTGAGAAGGTCCTGAGCCAGGACTTGGCAGGGGTGACAGGAAGGAGGGGGCAGATTTGGGAATTATTATATAGTGAGTAAAATCAGCAAACTCCAACTGAGGCAGAAAATATAAGAGGAGGTGACATCTTAGGGAAAAAAACTAATGATTTTCATTTCCAACATGTTGACTTTTAGTTGCCTGTGGGATTTGAAGTGGAGCTTTGATATATGAGTCTGAAGCCCAGGGGATGAGGCCAAGCCTGGAAATATAGATTTAGGAGCCACTGGCATATAGATGGTAATTACAATCACGAGAATGGCTGTGGTTACCCAGGGAGCATGTGGAGTGAGAAAAGCAGTGGGTGGAGGACAGAACCCTGTGGAATGGCAGCCTTTACAGAGCAGATGGAGGAAGACGAGCCCATGAAGGGGCCAGAGGAGGAACTGTCCAAGGGACTAGGAGAGCCAGAGAACGTAGGATCACGGCCGCCTCAGGAAGGAAGAAGTGATTAATTACCTAACACGTAGCAAAGAGATCCAGTGAGATTGGGATTGTAAACTGCCCATTATGTTTGACATTTAAGAGCTCTAGCGGCATTTTCTGAGAACATATTCAGTTGAAGGTAGGAGCAGGAGCCAGGCTCCTGAGAGCTGGGGAGAGGAGGAAGGGGACTCGAGTGTCGATTTCTTCGAAAAACAACAGAGGAGGGAAGGGGTAGACCAGATGGCTACCTCCCGGATGCTTCCTGGGGTTCTGGGTGGCGGTGGTCCAGCTGATGCTGCTTCCTTTGGCTGGAAGGCCCTACCCTCATGCCTGCTCCACATTCTCCTCTGTATGTCAAGGAATAATTAAATGGTAGTTCTTCCGTGGGCAATCTCTGAAGATCTCCTCATGGGGAAGTATTATCTCCCCTGTCTGAACTCCTGCAACACTGAATCTGTGGTCCTCTTATGCCATTTATTCCTGTTTCTCTTTAAATTCCATACTGTAGTTATTTAGCTACATATTCATTTCCTTATTAGATTGTAAGTATGTCATATATACAATATATTTTTCTGATATTTATTTTTCTGTATTCTATACACCTATATTCGTTTTTAGAATGAAATGGAATGCTGCAAGGCTAGTAGGAGCTCAATAAATAGTTATTGAAGGAATCTATCTATCTCTCTAGCTATCTGACCATCAGTCATAATTACATAGAAATATCTTGAAACTTTGCATGGAGTTTTGTTAATAGAATCAATTAACAGGAGGTGACCTATAGGTAATATTTGTACCCTAATTATTACCAAATTCTTTAGATTGGGCTTCTGCTACACATAGTCCTCAGAAAAATTGAAGCTGAGTTTCTAACAAAGATGACAGTTTGCACCACCCCGTGGTATGGCACCTTTGTATCATTGGAAAGGAAGGTCAAACTGGAAAGGCTTGAATTTGGTTCTCTCATATCTTTGATAATAACAAACAATACGAAACCCACTCTTACAGGATTGGTTCAACTGCGTCCTGGGATTTATAGAAGTATTAAGTACATTTTCCTCTTTTTGTGTCATTTTAGAGGGTGATGGTTTCCAAGTCCTGGTTGTTTTTTTTTTTTTTTTTTTTTTTTTCGGTATGCGGGCCTCTCACCGCTGCGGCCTCTCCCGTTGCGGAGTACAGGCTCCGGACGCGCAGGCCCAGCGGCCATGGCTCACGGGCCCAGCCGCTCCGCGGCATATGGGATCCTCCCGGACCGGGGCACGAACCCGTATCCCCTGCATCGGCAGGCGGACTCTCAACCACTGCGCCACCAGGGAGGCCCTCCTGGTTGTTTTAATATTCATATTTATATGAAAAATTACATAAGTTTGGATATCCTCATAGTTTTAGAAATCAACCTGTGTGCATTTTTTTTCCCCTGGGAAGTAACTGCAGTGAGAGGATGTGGAAAGAGATGGGGGTCGGTTCCTATGTCTTCCCAGAAATCTGAGCACTAGGGTAGCACTCAAATTGTTTTCTTCTAAAAAATAGAATTTTAGAGAGACTGGGCACTTAGGAATTTAAGTGCATTTAACTCCTTCTCAAAGGCAATCTCATGTTGTACCTCTTCTTTTTTAAAATTTTTATTGAGTTATAATTTACATACCATACAATTCACTTGCTTTACTTGTACACTTCAGTGATTTTTGGTATATTTATAGAGTTGTGTAACTATCACCACAGGCATAGAGTTTTTTTTTGTTTTTTTCCACATGGCATATGGGATCTTAGTTCCCTGCCCAGGGATCAAACCTACGCCCCCTGCATTGGAAGCGCAGAGTCTTAACTGCTGGACCGACAGGGAAGTCCCTCTTGTTGGACCTCTTTTACCCAAGAAGGAGGGAATACTGATTTGGAGTGTTTGCTGGGTGAGTGGAGGAAGCTTTCTCGGGAAGGTTCCCTACAGTCTCCCATTTGGGCCTCAGTGGTAATGTGGCCAAGTCCTGTCTCCTCTGGGTGTTTCCAAGGGAAAGCCTGATGGAGCAGCAGGCTGGCTTCATGGGCCTGAGATCTGTGCTGTCATGGTCATTTTCACTTACTCTTGGCCCTGCAAATGATGTATCCTGGTCATAAGTCTCCCCTTGGGTCCGTGCTCAGGGGTGCCCTGAGCTCCGTTTGTTTCCACGACCAGAAGATGCTTGTCTGGGCTGTTGCAGGTTGGGTGCTGGGTCTCCAGGGGCAGTGAATGAGAGCGTGGGAAGGGCTGGCTGCTCACCCGTCAGTACTCTGGAAACAGCTCAGGGTATTCATGGACCAGCAAGGGCATCTTCGTATATGATAAGGAGAACACTTTCTGTGCTTAGTAAGACCATTGGAGTGTCTCTTCTAATTACCTTTTTGGGGAAAAAGAATGGAACGTACCGGCATGAACGAAAAGCAGCGAGTGTTCATTTAAAAGGTCAAGTGTACGTGGTCTCTGCTTGGCATGCCTGTCTCTCTGCTCTGACTCTGGGTGCCTTAATCAGACACTGGATTCAGAGTCCTGTGTACACACCTAGGGTTTGATGGGACCAGTGAGGGAGGCATTCATTTGGGTTAACGTGTCTTTTATTGAGTTTTCTTTTCAAAGAAGTTTATACAGAACAGCAGACAATGAAGTTCCTGCTGGAAGGCCATTGGGGGACGTGGGGAAAAGCATTTGCTGGAAGAAAGGCGTTTTCAGAGTGTGAATTCAAAGTGAAGCACAGCTTGCCTGGGGAGCGATTTTCCTGAAGTGGTAGTGACACAATCTCATACAGACGCAAAGATCATGTCTGGAAGCCTGTAGCCACCCTTCACCTTGGATGACCACGACCGCCGAAGACTGCAGACACTTGTGGAGGAGTTACAAGGATGCCGGTAGCACCGTGGGAATCGCGGTGGAGGTGTAATTCAGGCGTCGGCGAGGATGGCAGAGCAGAGCTGCCTGATTAAGTTAATATGTCTCGATATTTCTCCTTTTGTTGTGACTTCCTAGGCTGTGTACATTCAGTCTTGTCACAACAAGATACAAAAGAGGCTGCTATGACATTGATTTTTTAAAAAATCCTGCCTCTGAAGGATCCTTCAGAGTGTGTTTTTTGTTCTGTATATGTGTGTGTGTGTATTTGTATTCCAGAGTTGACAGGAAGGCAGAAATGTTGAAATTGTGGCACAAATAATTATGTTAAATTGTTGAGCATAAATTATCAAGGGAAATACAGTTTGGTTGTAAGCATAAATCAATTTTACGCATCACAAAATTGCCACCATTAGATTTTGCTGAGGTGACTTATTTCTGGCAGTGGTGAACACAGTGATGATTTGCAAATAGAAACTCGGGTGTCTGAGGACTCTGTCAAAACCTGGACTTATTGATTCATGGGGGGAAAAACATGGGTGAGGAGTGGTGTGTGCGTGTGAAGAAACACATATTTCACACTCTAACCTGAGACAAGCGAGTTTCCACATCCCTTCAGCAAAGCCTCAGCCACACGGAGCCTCTTCCTTCACTGTAACCTCGGATACCTCTGCTTCCAAGTCAGAAGCAAATGTAGCTGTAAACGCCCAGCTTATCCGTGCACCATTAAACATGCCTCGTTATAATTTTAAAAGACTTCTGTTTTAGCAGACAGACAATAGGCTATTACCTAGCCATTGCTCTCTTATCCGAACAGAAATAACCAGTCACGTTTATACTCAGAATATCTATAAACCAGAATGTTCCTCTCTGTATTTTATATTTGGAGTTTTGGGAGGTGTTGGGGAGGAGGTATTCATATTTGAATATAGCTGTGTCTAATTTAGATATCTTCAATACTCAGAACAAAATAATAACGCTTCTCTTAGGAGGCCCTAATCAGAGATGCTAGAAAGTTGTCTTTCTGGCCCAGCTTGTGACCCTGCCCTCCCTTCCCGCTGGGGACAGGCAGCATCGTTGCCGTTGCTGCAGCCAATGGAAAACAGCAGCCTGTGGAGACCGCCTCTCCTCCCTTTTCTCTCTCGTTCTGTGGGTGGGCTTTCCTGGGACAGTGGGAGTACTCGATGGTTTTGGTGTGGAGGGTATGCCAGTGGGACTGCAGGGAGGAGGAGAAGCAGAGAGCATGAAGGAGTATCCCCTATTCTCCTTAGCTGTGTTGAAGAGGCTGTTAAAGCAGCCCTGGCTGATAAAGGTGAGGAAGTGACGCTCACAGCCCACGGCTGTTAGATGCCACACTTTCCTCCTGAGCCTGGCCAGGTGCGCGGGACAGAGGGCCAGCGTGGAGCTGAGAGCCTGTACTCTGGAGACCAGATGGCTGGCTCTGGTTCTCACTAGTCGGGTGACCTTTGGCAAAGTATTTAACCTCTTCCCGCTTCTGTTTTCCCAAACAGTGGGGACAATGACAGAACCCATCTCACAGGTCTGTTGGGTGAAATGAGATAATATATAGAGAATTGTTAGGAGAGAATGTGGCGCCCACTGGAAAAACAGCATGTGTCTTAGCTGCTGTTTATCTCTGTGTGGACAGAGCAGAATGTGTCACTCCTGACGTGGGCATTCGAGAAAGAGCTGTAATTGTAACTTTACATGTAAATTCATTTCTTCCCTTTAATTTGGAAAGGACAGTTCCAGTACTCATTTCATAAATGTTTTCTTAACTCCTTTTATTTCTCCATCCACAGACTGGGGTAGGTACTTTCGTCAATTCTGGAAATTTTACAGGACTCTCCAAAATGAATTGGAAATGTTGAAATATCCCCCAGAGGAAGACACCATGCAAGTCTCTGGGAAATAGTCAATATTGGGAGTTAAACTGGCCCCCAAAGCAGTCTGAATTAAAGAAGATGCTTAAAAATACTTTTTAAGAAAGAATAAATGTAAATAGTAAATCAAAGGTGAAGTAAAAGGAAAATCTGAAATTGTTATTTGCAGATAATGTGATCATATGCAAAGAAAACCCAACAGAATTGAAGCATTATAACTAAAAACAGAGGTCAGCAAAGTTATTAAACACAAGCTAACTTAAAAAGATCAAATGCATTTCTGAATACTAGCAGTAACTAACTTGAATATTTAAAAAATCTAACATACAACTTATAACAACCAAAACCAAAACATAGTTATTAGCAAAGGATATACTACATATTTATGGGAAAAATATAAAAATCTATTAATGTATATATAGATGTAATCCAAATACTATATGGTGGATCATTTCACACCTTTATTTTTAAAATTTTTTATTTTATTTCTCATTTAAAAAATTTATTTATTTGTTTATTTTTGGCTGTGTTGGGTCTTCGTTGCTGCACACGGGTTTTCTCTAGTTGTGGTGAGCGGGGGCTGCTCTTCGTTGCGGTGTACAGCCTTCTCATTGTGATGGCTTCTCTTGTTGCAGAGCACAGGCTCTAGGCACGTGGGCTTCAGTAGGTGTGGCTCGTGGGCTCAGTAGTTGTGGCTCATGGGCTCTAGAGTGCAGGCTCAGTAGTTGTGGCACATGGACTTAGTTGCTCTGCGGCATGTGGGATCTTCCTGGACCAGGGCTTGAACCCGTGTCCCCTGCATTGGCAGGTGGATTCTTAGTCACTGTGCCACCAGGGAAGACCCTCATTTCACACTTTTAATATGATCATTTATTATAATAAACATGTCAATATTTCTAAATCTATAAATTCAGTAAATTTCCAATCAAAGTACTAGTAGTTTTCTTAAGAAAGAACTCAATAAACTTACTCTAAAATTTATTTGAAAGGGAAGTGATGCAGGTATAGCTAAGTCAACTTTGTAAAAGAAAAGTTTTGCTCTCCTATATATTAAGATGTGCCCTAGGGATTTCCCTGGTGGTGCAAGTCTGAAGAAGAGCCGTCTGGCAGCGCTGCTTAAACTGAGTACCTGTGCACCCCAAGGTCAGGCAGCTCCCTCCTGGGCTACACCCCAGAAGGGTTTCCAGGCCAACTCGGGCATGTGCACGAGGATGTTCCTTACAGCCTTGTTCATGGTGGTGGAGAGGTGGGGGCTGAGTGAGTGGATAAGGAGAACCTGTCGGAGCTGCATTGAGAGCTATGAGCTCACATTCAGGTAGAAGAGAACAGACCTACCCAGCACGGCACCACTGAGTCCTAAAACCACAGTGCTCAGCGCAGAGGGAAAGCGGTGGGGTCTACCACACCATACAATCCATGTGAAGTAAAATATGGGTACTCAGGTCAAATGACATGTTTTATACACATATGTAAAGGTGTGTGTGTGTGTACACATCTCTATCTATCCTTTATGTATCTCAGAGATGTCTAAGTGGTTGCCTGTGGGAGGGGGGACATAGGAGTGAATATGAGCACACAGATGGGAGCATGCATGAACCAGTGGGGTGGTGTGTCCATACGTGAGATTGGGATCAACTCAAGTCTCTGCACCGGAGGTGAACACTTGTGGGCGTTTATATGCCTGTGCACGCGCGTGCACACACACACGCGACTGGGGGTTGAATAATCAAAGGGTTTAGGAACCAGCCTCTTCACACCCTCACCAAACCCCGACTAAAGACCACCTAGCAAGGCTCCCTTTGTGCAGCAGGAGAGCCCCTGTGTTAAGGACTGATCCCTTGCTTCTGCAAGCAGAGACTTTGATTTGTCCTGTACCAAGGTTTGATGTAACTCTATCTTTGGCTCAGAGCCACTTTCCCACAAGTGGAGTATCAAGACCTTCCTCTCCCCAGGGCAGTCTGGGTATTTCACTCAGCTTCATTATGATAAAATTCACCCCGCCTGAGAGCATGATAAGCAACTTCTATTTCATTTTCTGAGTTCACGTGTTGAAGCAGGAGGCAAGTTGTTCTCCAAATTCATGCAGATGCTAAAATTCTAAGATGAAAAATAGTGGGGAAAAAAACGCTCCCATGCCTCGGATGCTAAACAACAGCAAGGTTTCAAAAACTGTTTCCAGATTTTCAGAAAATCTTTGACTTCATCAAGGGATAAATCAATTTGTAGGTGCTGTTGACAGCTATTTAACCTGGAGGATGGAATCTTGATTGCGAAAAGCAAATTAAAGAGACATCCAATTAACCCTTTTGTATGTATCATTTAATCTATTTTCACAGACTTTTTAAGGTTTTTATTACACTTTCTAGGAACTTAATTATTAGAGGTCACTCTTTTTTAGATCAAATTTTATCTATTAAAAAACCTTACATTTACCAAAAAGGACAGCAGAAAATAGAAATGGAATATATCACTCTCCAGTCAGAGACGCATTAAAAACTTCTGGGAACTAGACTATTCCATGTGCGTTCAGAAGTGCCGTGTGCTTTATCTACTGTCCACGTGCCTCGTGCTGAGTATCAAATAATTATTTATGTGCACTAAAATAAAAGGCTAATTATGCTCAAAAGGTTAATGGACTTCCATATTAGAGTCTTTCTCAAAAGTGTTGCCTATGCAAGTGATTTGTGTTCGTTATTTTTAGAGGGTTCATTCATTCTTGAGTCCATTCTTTCACTCGTTAAACAGTGGATGCCTACTCCTTGCCAGGGACTGTCCAAGGACCTGCCTGTCCCTGCCAGAAGGAACCTTTGGCGTCCCCCTCACTCATCTCCTTGTCTGTGACGGGGTCCGCGTCTTAGTTCATCCCTATAGCACCAGCACGAGCAGCGCCACAGCAGTCGGGGGGACGCATAGGGCTGGTTGAAGGATGCTGTAGAGGGTCGTGGGGCCCCTCCTCCAGGGCCACCTGGGACATGGCCCATTTTCCTTTTCTAGACATTTTGGAAAGGTCCTTTCTCACATCCCTGTCTGTATCTCTGTCTCCTGTTCTTGACTCAGTCTTTAATAGCATAGGTGCTGGCGTGGTGTTTCTTACTCTTCATGAGAACATTTACCTCCTATCACGGCTTCTCAGCAGCCTCTGAACAAGGACAGTGAGTTGGCGATGTTTGCTCTGTGCCAGGCGCTGTTGTAAGAGTTTTACATGCGGGTAGTCATCTCGGCCTCGCCACAACCCCCTGAGGAGGGAAGAATGCCTGCCTCCCCTCTCAGGTGCTAAACGAGTCAAAAACTGCTTCCAGATTTTCGGAAAATCTTTACCTTCATCAGAGGGTGAATCAATTTGCAGGTGCTACTGACAGTTGCTATCCCAGCAGTTATTATTACCATTGCACAGGTAAGAAAGCTGAAGCCCAGAGAGTGTAGGGGGGTTGTTCAAGGCCAGGAGAGAAGATGTGAATCCCATCCTGGGACGCGGCTCCAAAAGCTCTTCCAGTGGAGTCTCCATTCCCTTAGACTTGACCTGGAAGATAGGGGGTCTTCTGCTCAAACAAGAGCCACTGGTCTGTAGACAAACAAGGCCATGCCCACCCTTGGCCTACCTCCTTGGGGTATGAGATGATATCACTAAAGGTCCCCACTGCTCCAGCAAATGGATGGACCAAACCAAGGTCCTGAACCAGGTGTCCCATACTTTGGTGGCAAGGAGACAGGAAGGAGGTGGGCTGAGAAAAGAGGGATAGGGTCAGGGAAGGAAGATGGGCCGACCACAGAGCTGGAGGTGCGGCAGAGGGGGCGCAGGTAGGCGGCCATTCATGCAGGGTCATGCGGGAAAGGTTAGTGCTAACCGGAATACCTGGCTCCTGAGTGTGTGACAGAGCAAGCCGTCTGAGCAGGGGCAAGGCCCCCAGCCCTTGTATTTTTCCTTGTTTGTCTTCTTGGAAGGCCTTCAACCCCCAGTTTTCCCCCACACTGACCCTATTCCAGGAATTTTGTGGAGGACAAATGCTTCATTTCAGACTCTTCTAAAGATGGGTTGATTCTGATTTAAACTCTAACATGTGCCTTGCAGAACCGGCAGTAGCTTATTTTATTTGGGAGGGGGATGGAGAATAGCAGCTGAGAGAGTTCTTTCTTATTTTCTTTTTAAAATCTCTTTCCCCCCTTTTTTCTTAAGCAAAGGGTTTCTTGTATGTAGAATAGATCTCACAGACTAACACTTTGATGAAATTAGAGGCATACACATTAATGCCACTTGTTTTTCCAAATGCCCCAGAGAATGGTCTTGAAGTACAATGTTGTAGGTTCTGCCAAACTCACTTGTCAGACAGGGACTTCTCGAGAGCCGAACGTATCATCTGAATATCCCCACGCTTGTCCGTGGGCCCTGCAGAGCCACGATGGTGCCACTCCGTCAGGAATCTTGCCTGTGCCTTTGGCTCGTGGCTGCTGACTGAAGAATGTGGCATATGTCCCCTAAATATAGACATGCACAGATCCATATGCGGCCACGTAGCTGCAGATAGACACACCGACAACCCCACACATGGGTCTGTGCAAAAATTGTCTCCACTTTTTCCTTCAACCCAACAATTCCTAACGGTCTGTTCCCCATCTGAGCCAGGTTGCTTCTCACGGTTAAGCAGTCCCAGCACAGACCTTCATTTTAATCAATAGAACAGTCAGAAGAGAGAATAGATCTGCTTGTTCTGTCTCTTTCTACATTTAATTGAAAAATTTCAAGTGATTACCAACTTGCGTAGATCTCAGAGTTTAGGAAGCAGTAGTAGGTAAGCACGTAAAGAAAGTGCAGGTTTGGGTCTGCAGAGAAGGTGGTTTGGTGGGAACTAGGTCTGTGCAGTAACCCAGTTCCCCAGTCGTCTCTCTCCCACCATCACTACTGAACTCACCTAAGACTCCGGAATGTCTCTATCCAATCCCTCAGCTCACCCTCACAGCCACCACCTGAGTTCAGTTTCCATCATCATGCCCCTGTGCTCCTGTGCATCTGATCAACTTTCCTTCAAACTGCCCTTCGGATGAGCTTTCTAAAGAAACTCTGACCTTGCCACTCCTTTGCTTGAGGACTAGATCTAACTCTTGTAGCAGAAATTAGGCCTCTGTACACCCACACTGAATTAAATCTGAGAGAAGAGTTTTGGGTGAAGTAGAAAAGAATAGCTTTATTGCTTTGCCAGGCAGAGGAGGCCACAGCGGGCTCATGCCCTCAAAACTGTGTGTCCCGCCCTGGAGTGGGTAGTGAGGAGTTTTATAGTGATGGTTCAAAGAGGGCGTGATCAGCTGGTGGACCTTCTTCTGACTGGTTGGTGGGGAGGTAAGCGGGAGTCGGCATAATCAGCCTTCTGGTTCCAACTGGTCTGGGGTCTACGTGCTCGTGGGTGGCAGACAGTTAACTTCTTCCACCTGGTGGGGGTTTCAGTATCTGCAAAACAGCTCAAAGACGTTGTGATGTGCATCCCCTGAGGGGGCTCCAGGACCCGCCTCATGGCTGCACTGTGGTTTCTTGACTGCTCCTCCCTTGTCTCTGCAGCGCCTCCCTTCCTAATCAGTAACTGTTTGAACCTGCCCTTTGGAACTCAGGGAAGGTCTTGGAGGCTGAATGAAGCCTATTTCCTGTAATCAAGAAACTGGGGACACAGAGAGGCTTTTGTGCACCGGAGCCCCACAGGGTCCCGCTCAGTTTCACTCTCCATTGCTATGTGGCCGTGAACTTGTCACTTAAGTTCTTTGGGTTTCAGTTCTCTTACCTGTAAAGTGGGAATAATAATCCAGATGCTTTAGCAGGGGAGGCAGAGTTCTTCGCCCTCTGCCTGGACCGTCCTCTCCACCCTCTACTGAACTACGAGAGTCTGAACACACCATGGCTTTTCACATCATCCTCTCTCTCTGGCAGACTCGTACCCCGCCTTCGGGACTCGGGTCAGATATCCCCTCTGCAGTAAAGCCACCACTCTTTGGGAGGATTATGCGTCTCCCCATTCTGGGTTCCCCTCCAGGTTTTCGGCCGTTGCCTGATCACAGCACTGACCACTGGTGGCATCGGCGTTCCTGTAATCAGGCTGCAGGCTTCACAGGGGCAGGAGCCTGCCTCGTTTCTGTCTCCTCTGTCACCTCCAAATGCCCAGCACAGAGCCCAGCAGGCGGTGTGGACGAGCAAGCATCAGAGTGTGGTTCATAGAGCAACGCCTGAAGGCTTACCTTCTTCATGTCAACGTCGGACTCTGTTCTAGGAAACTTAGAGGAACGTTTTCTATTCGAAGTTATTCTGTTGCTTGATGTTGGGTCAGAGTTTAAGGCCCTGTTAGATCACTGCAGGCAAGTTATTCAGAGAGAAAATCATTTTGGGGAACAATCTTGCTTGGTTTTGAAATGCTTCCTTAGTCTCTTTTGATGCAGATCATTGTACGTGTAGATCCCTCCCTTCCCCTATATTTTCTCATACAGCCGATCCTTGTATTTTCCCGGTAGGACCATAATTTTATGGACTGTCATTCTCCTTCACAGTGGAGAAACTGAGCCTTAGGGCATGGACTTCTCAACCGTGTTCAAAATAAATATCACTTGGGAGCCCAGTAAAGCCTCCCGTTACTGAGACCAGTTTCATCAGAACGCTGGGGGTGGGCCCAGGCACCAGTTTGTCCGAAGCTCCCCCGTAACTCCAGGTTGTAGTCAAGTTGAGAACACTGCCGTGGCCCTGGGGAACTTTGATTGCACGTCCGTGGGGACTCCGGGCGCTGGCGTCAGGGCTATAGGGCCGGAGTCTCTGAGTCTGTGAGCCCTGCGTCCCGAACTCCGTGTTGTCTCTTCACTCTGACCCCACACGTGGTACCGGCGTCAAGTTCGCAGCCACAGCACTGGCTTCCCCCAGGTGACCGGCGTGGGTCTTCTGGTCTCTCTCCCCACCTGTAGAGGAAGATGCTACTATTCTGCCCTTCCAAAATGAATCCATGTAGATGTGGCTCTGTAGGAGGGGGGAGCTTTTCAATCACAGAATACGATGGAGATTATAAAGTTTAGAAAGAATAATTCCTGCTCTGAAAATGGATCCCTTAGCGTAGGTGGGCTTTTTATAGAAGACCTGGTGGGAAGCTTGGGGGTTTGAGGTCGCTGAATGCGGCGCTCTCCGCCAGGTCATCTGTGGGGCTGGGGGTGTTGAGCAGGGAGTCTCACCTTGGGCGCGCGGGTGGTACCTGCTGGAGCAGTCCACACCTTCATATGTGGCTCTAGGCCGGTTTCTGTCTCGAAGTGGCTGGTAAGTTGCCCGTCCACCCAAAGGGACCTCGCGCAGACTGGGTGTTCTGCAGGCGAAATCACACTTAGAGTGGCACAGGTTATCAGAGTAGGTGGTAGTCGTGTGATTATAAAGTAGAATGATATTACTCAGACACAGATCTACCTGTAATCGGCAGTGACTAAAAAGGAGGTGCACAGGAAGTGGATGGTGATTCAGGGGTTTAGGGGGCTTTCTTGCTGGGTGTCTTCAGTCTCACAGGTCCATAGAAGGACCCACTGCCCTTTCCAAGTCCCATTAGCACTGCAGCTCTGCTGTGGCTTGGGTATGTGGACACATATACTCGTAATTTTGGAAGGATTCAAATGGTGACATTCTTGAAAGGATCTAACAACACAAGCTTGGTTTCCAGTCCAGAAAAATACAGGACAGAAACGCGGTCCTACAACCCAGTGGCTGCGGAGGATATTTCGGTAAAGCCTGCCTACCCGCGTGGGGGACTTCTGAGAAACCCGAGACTGAGAGGATTTTTTTTTTTTTTTTTTTTTTTGCGGTACGCAGGCCTCTCACCGTTGTGGCCTCTCCCGTTGTGGAGCACAGGCTCCGGACGCGCAGGCTCAGTGGCCATGGCTCACAGGCCCAGCCCTCCGCGGCATGTGGGATCTTCCCGGACCGGGGCACGAATCCGTGTCCCCTGCATCGGCAGGTGGACTCTCAACCTCTGTGCCACCAGGGGAGCCCCCGAGAGGATTTTGAGATGAAGAATTTCACTTCCAAGGGAAGGAAGACAGGTGGTTTGTGGTTGTGGGACCCTCAGACCTGGAGGGTGGAGGCCCGATTATGTCCTCACCTGGCAGCTGGTTGACTTGCAATGTCACCTTTCTGTTAGTCGTTTATGGGTCTTAGCTGCTGAACAGACATATACTGATAATCAAGTAAGCAAATGTTATTTGACTTTTTGAAATGTTGATGCTTAAAAATTAGCACGTAAATATGATTGATAGCTTATGAAAACCTCAGCTTTCCTACCCTCAGGCTGGCGATCTGATGTCTCCACAAAGGAAGCCTCTGAGAGTCTGTGGGCTTGTGGCCACAGTCTGAACAATTGGTACATGGCTGGGGGCGGTTGGCGTGCAGAAAACTGCCTTAAATGCTCTACTGATTGCGAGACCTCTTACTTTTCTTCTGTATGAACCCAACCTCAGAACTGAGGTTCTGCACAGGCCCTCCCTCTAATTAGGATCACTTGCTTTTCTCTGGGAGCAAAGCAGAGGCAGCCTTGTTTCATATGCAGATCACAGGCAAGGTTCCACCTGTCCCTGTGGTTGCCTAGGACTTAGGAAATCATTGGCAGTTTTGCCGCTGGCTGTCTGGCGGGGAAGTTCTCCAGCCTTCCTTGTCCCTTTCTTTCTTTCTTTCTTTCTTTCTTTCTTTCTTTCTTTCTTTCTTTCTTTCTTTCTTTCTTTCTTTCTTTCTTTCTTTCTTTCTTTCTTTCTTTCTTTCTTTCTTTCTTTCTTTCTTTCTTTCTTTCTTTCTTTCTTTCTTTCTTTCTTTCTTTCTTTCTTTCTTTCTTTCTTTCTTTCTTTCTTTCTTTCTTTCTTTCTTTCTTTCTTTCTTTCTTTCTTTCTTTCTTTCTTTCTTTCTTTCTTTCTTTCTTTCTTTCTTTCTTTCTTTCTTCTTCCTTCCTTCCTTCCTTCCTTCCTTCCTTCCTTCCTTCCTTCCTTCCTTCCTTCCTTCCTTCCTTCCTTCCTTCCTTCCTTCCTTCCTTCCTTCCTTCCTTCCTTCCTTCCTTCCTTCCTTCCTTCCTTCCTTCCTTCCTTCCTTCCTTCCTTCCTTTCTTTCTTTCTTTCTTTCTTTCTTTCATCTTTATTGGAGTATAATTGCTTTACAATGGTGTGTTTGTTGCTGCTGTATAACAAAGTGAATCAGCTATACATATACATACATCCCCATATCTCCTCCGTCTTGCGTCTCCCTCCCACCCTCCCTATCCCACCCCTCTAGGTGGCCTCAATGCACCAAGCTGTTCTCCCTGTGCCTTAAATGGGTGTTTAGTAAGCTTGGAAATGGCATTGCCTCCGAGCAAGGCAACAAAGGAGAATTTGAGCCTGTTTGCTTGGATAAATATGAAACATTGAAATAGTCCAAGAAGACCCCTGCAATCCCCACTAAATGAGATTTGATTTCTCTTTAAGCTGTTTTTAATAGCTGGAATTACAGAACATTGCTCTTTACGAGCTAATAGGTTTCTGAGCAGGCAGCCTGCTTTGTGCTCACGGTGACAGCATTCACACCTGAATTCAAGAAGCAGCCCTTCGAGTTCGCAGGCCTGCCAGCAAAGTGCAACCGCGCTTCTGCACGGTGGAGCTGCAGGTCATGCCCTCAGCCTGGTCCCTGTCACACCTCTGTCGCTGTCTCTGCTTCTTTCCCTTATTTCTCCATGTGTTTGTCTGCTTCTTTCCCCAAAGCAGTTCTACCCAAATTTTGCTTCTAGTTTGTGGTGTTTTGGAGGAAATGAAGGAGCCCTAGATGGTTTGGACTCTATAACTATTAATTAAGAGAAATGTAGGCCCAGGCCGCCAGAACCGCTGCTGCCCCGAGGAAACAGGTCTTCCGTTGTACATTCTGTTCTGGGCCGTGACCCAGCCCACAAAACACACAAACGCCTGTGAGGTGCAGGCCGCTGGGGTCAAATAGGAAGAGACGATCAGCTGTTTGAACCCCAAGTGTTAATGACAACTAGTTACAATGATTTATAGGTGCAATAATTAGTATTAGTACTGTTTCTGAGCTCCAACAACCTGTGGCCTGAATTTTTGTGCATCTCATCATGTGGTGCTCTCACCTGCTCTTGGGTGTGGATACGGTCATTCCTGCCCCACAGATGGGAACCTGAGTGACTTCCTCACTCAGGCCTCCAGGCAGAGCTGGTCAGTGGCTAAGCAGGATTTGAACGGCTCCCTCTGACGCCAAAGAAGATGCTTGTCAGCCTGCTGGCTGCAGACAGTAGAGGACACTGGCTGTGTGCCAGGCACCCTCACCTGTTAAATGATCCAAATTTGGGAATTCCCTGGCCTTGCAGTGGTTAGGACTCCATGCTTTCACTGCCGAGGGCACGGGTTCGATCCCTGGTCAGGGAACTAAGATCCCACAAGCCATGTGGCGTGGCCAAAAAAACCCCCCAAAAAACAAAAAGAAATCATCTAACTTCCAGCTGCCCTGTGAGGGAGGCACAGCATTATTTTCCATTTCACAGCCAAGGAAACAGAGGCACAAGGAGTCCTGTACCTTGTCTAAGCCACGCAGCCCATCAGGGAGCGGAGGTGCTGGGACTGTGAACCCAGGCCGTCTGTTCCCGGGCCCTGTGCCTCCACGTTTCCTAAGTTCTGGAGAGATACCTGCAGCCTCTGAATCGACTCAACAGACACATACTTAAGCACGTACAAGATCTCAGTCTCTGTCACCTTCATCTCTGGGCAGAGAAACAACTAGAAACACCACGTTGGGTTGGGTGAGTTGTGGGGGGTACAGGGGGCCACTCACTCCCCTTTTCTACCTGTCTTCAAAATTTGATTTTAAAATTATTGCCTTTAAGTGAAAGCTGCCAAGAGTGAGGTGTCCTTTTAAGTGCAATTATTTTGCCCAAACCCCACACTCTCCAGGATGGATTGTCGTGAACCTTGTGCCCTTCTGAGAATGGCCCTGGTCCCTGTGCTGGAGAGTAGGCATTCACAGGTGAATAGAGTGGCTGAGCCAGGAAAAGAGCCCTGAAAACCAGCAAACGAATCCATCCAGCCATCCCTCCATCCAACTACACACCCCCATCCCTCCCTCCCTCCCTCCCTTTCTCCATCTATCCATCCACCCACCCATTCATTTAATCATCCATCCCTCCATCCTATTACCCATCCCTCCCTCCATCCCTCCCTCCATCCCTCCCATCATCCATCCCTCCATGTCTCCCTTCCTCCATCCCTCCATCCATCTCCCCCTCCCTCCATCCCTCCCTCCATCCCTCCCATCATCCATCCCTCCATTCCTCCCTCCATCCCTCCATCCATCTCTCCCTCTCTCCATCCCTCTGTTTCTCCCTCCATCCCTCTGTCCCTCCATCCCTCCCATCATCCATCCCTCCATGTCTCCCTTCCTCCATCCATCCATCTAACTACCCATCCCTCCATTCCTCCCTCCATCCATCCCTCTGTCTCTCCCTCTATCCCTCTGTCCCTCTGTCCCTCCATCCAACAACATGAGCTGAGTACTCCGTGCCTGTGTTAGAGGGGGCACTTGATGCAGTGGTGATCAATAGAATCAGTGGTTTTCTTAGAAGGACAGGGGTTAGAAATGCCTTCATAGAATATGTGATCTCTTGGCATCTTCTAGCAAGGGGAGCTGGCACTAGAGGCTCACGAATGTTTAGAAAATTTCTGGAGCCATGTCTGTGACTCGGAGCGGTGGTGTCTCTTCTTGTATTCAGCTTATTCTGAGCCCAGTCACTCATCACATCCCTCAAGCCAGCCTCCCTCCTTCCTTTACTCACCTGGTCAGTTTCTCCCTCCTCATTCACAGTGTGTCATGGGAACGTGAGAAATAACAGACACTGCAAGCAGTGTGAAAGCAGATTAATAAATCATTTTAAAGTATTAAAATTGATATTGGGGTTTTCTGCAATATTTTATCATTTGTAGTTTATTAAGCATGTTATATGTCACCTGGTTAAGCGAGAACAACCAGTATCTCACTGGGGGATCTGATTGCTCGACAATCCGAGCCAGCGTGGGTTGGAAGTGACAGAATCTCTTCTGCGGGGACAAGGCGGATGCCAGCCTGGGGGTCAGCTGGCAGGCGACTGTGTGATGCCTTAGTTTGTTCGCGGATTGTGGAGACAGTCCAAAGCCCTCTGCATCCCCAGGGCAGGCAGTGTCTCCCTTCAGCAGGGAAGATGGGGGTGGGTGAATCACAGGCTCTCCTGTGCGTGCCATCACCCACCAAATACTTACCAAGGGCCTACTATGTGCAGGCACTGTTGGAAATGATCGGGGTATGTCAGGGAGTAAAACAAGGATCCCTGCCCCTGTGGAACTTACCAGCTGGCAGGAAGAGATGGATAATGAAAAATAAGCCCAGTAAAGACATGCATGTGATAGTAGGTTCCAGGTGATAAGTCCTATAGAGTCAGAAGGGGGAGAAAGGAAAGGCAGAGCACGTGTAGGGAGCTCACCAACAGCCCTTGTGTCCAGGCAGCAGTGCGGGTTGCTATGGAGCGAGGTCCTGGCGTGCCGCGGTCTGTGCTGCCCCAGCCACTCCCCACGCCGTGGAGGGGCTATTCTACCTGCCAGGACCCTTTTCCTGTCCTTAGGGGACGGGCTGAGCACGGGTTGGAAAGGGCAGCCCGACCACCCTTAGCCATGGAGATGCAGAGCTCCCCTTTCCCTGCAGAGTATGTCGGGGAAGCCAGGGAGAGTTCATGCCGTCCACCGCTTTTGGACCGTCTCAGCAGCCTGGACAGCAAAGGGCTGCACCTGGAAAACTGCAGTGATTCGGCCGTTTTCTCCCCAAATCATGCTGACCATCCCTCTGTGTCTGGCTTTGAGTTATCTCTGGATGGAACTGTAAAACCAGGGCCTCGTTCTTGGACATTGCGGGTGAGCTTCTGGCGAGAGCAAGCCTGTGAGCATCCGTCTCCCAGGGCCTCCTGGGCGCCGGGCTCTCATCTGAAGCGCCTCCTGGATCTCATCCCGGGGGCAGGCTGTGCTTCTTGTCGCTGGTCACAGGGCAGCCCAGACGCGGGGCTGAGGGAGGGTGGGCAGCCCGGGGGAAACCATCATCACTGACCACCAGGGCACTTCGGGCGGAGCTGTGGGATGGGGGTGCTAAGGACCAGGAGTGAAGGAAGGAAGAGCTTAGACTCATCCTGCGGAGCACTGCAGAGTCATGTAGCTCATCTGTGTACCACCGTCTCAGGAGAGCCCTCTGGCTTCCCCGGAGGAAGGGTGTCAGTCACAGGAGTGGCGCCCTCCAAGGGCGTGTAGTGGGGAGAGGGGAGAGTCATGACTTAGGAGGAGGGACAGGACAGCCAAGGCCTCGCTTCTTTTAGAGGCAGCTCAGCATGTTTCAAATGTGCCGTATCACAAGAATCTTTTGGGGAACTTGATAAAGGTAATGATTTTGGGGCTCCACACCCCTGAGTGAATCCATCAAGATGTTGTGGGGAGGAGCCTGCAAGTTCTGTCTTTTTAATTTTTATTTTTTTTAATTTGACTGAAGTATAGTTGATACACAATGTTGTGTTAATCTCAGTTATATAGCAAATTGACTCAGTTATACATATATATATATATTATATATACATATTCTTTTTCATTCTGGTTTATCACAGGATATTGAATATAGTTCCCTGTGCTGTACAGCAGGACCTTGCTGTTTATCCATTCCCTATGTACTAGTCTGCATCTGCTCATCCCAAACTCCCAATCCATCCCTCCTCCACCCACTTCCCCCTGGGCAACCACAGGTCTGTTCTCTATGTCTCTGAGTCTGGTTTTGTTTCATAGGTACGTTCATTTGTGTCATATTTTAGATTCCACATAAAAGTGATATCATATGGTATTTGTCTTTCTCTTTCTGGCTTACTTTGCTTAGTATGATCATCTCTAGGTCCATTCATGTTGCTTCAAATGGCATTATTTCATTCTTTTTTTATGGCTGAGTAATATTCCTGTGTGTGTGTCTGTGTGTGTGTGTATACCACATCTTCTTTATCAGTTCATTGGTCAGTGATGGTTTAGGTTGTTTCCATGTCTTGGCTATTGTGAATAGCGCTTCTATGAACATAGAAGTGCGTGTATCTTTTCGAATTACTGTTTTGTCTGGATATATGCCCAGGAGTGGGATTGCTGGATCATATGGTAGCTCTATTTTTAGTTTTTTCAGGAACCTCCATACTGTTTTCCTTAGTGGCTGCACCAATTTACATTCCTACCAACAGCATAGGAGGGTTCCTTTTTCTCCATACCCTCTCCAGCATTTATTCTTTGTAGACTTTTTGATGATGACCATTCTAACTGATGTGAGGTGATACCTCATTGTAGTTTTGATTTGCATTTCTCTAATAATTAGTGATGATGAGCATCTTTTCATGTGCCTATTGGCCATCTGTATGTCTTTTTTAGAGAAATGTTTATTTAGTTCTGCCCATTTTTCGATTGGGTTGTTTGCTTTTTTGTTATTGAGTTGTATGAGCTGCTTATATATTTTGGAAATTAAGCTCTTGTTGGTCATGTCATTTGCAAATATACTTTCTTGCATTCCATAGGTTGTATTTTCGTTTTTTGTTTTGTTTTGTTTTAATGGTATCCTTTGCTGTGCAAAAGCTCGTAAGTTTGATTAGGTCCCACTTGTTTATTTTCGCTTTTATTTCTATTGCTTTGGGAGACTGACCTAAGAAAACATTGGTATGCTTTATGTCAGAGAACGTTTTGCCTGGGTTCTCTTCTAGGAGTTTTATGGTGTCAGGTGTTATATTTAAGAGGGAGCTCTGTCTTTGTCTTGCAGTTCTGTCCAAGGGGTTAGGATGCAGCACGTAGATCTCAACAGGGCTGTACACTAGAACCAACCTAAGAGCTTTTAGATTAATTGCCAGTGTGCAGGCCTCACCCCAGAGAACCTGCTGAAATTCATCGGGTGCGGTGGAGGGAAAGCGGCTGGTGTTCCAAGCTCCGCAGGTGATGGTCACAGGCAAGTAGGGGTGTGGCTCCCATGTGAAGAGCTCACTGTGTGCCCTGGGGTGGGTGCTGAACTGCGGGCTCTCAGGGGATGTGAGGGCTTTGTCCTGATCTGTCCCCGTGTGTCGGAAGCCATCCTGGAGCCATTGCACCATGACAAAGTCATGAGCAACGGAAGGCGAAACTGCAAGGCAGCACCGTGCCAGGAAGGTGGACTACAGCTCCGTTGTTATGTTTTATGAAAATAAATTTACATACAGGGGCAATTTTGGGGGGATGTTGGTCCACGTGAAAGAAAAATTCCTCTAGGACTCCCCCTCCTGAAACTACCACAGAATGGGAAGTACCCACTAAAGCCCCGGGGAAATAGGTAAAGAATTAAGAGCCTCGAACTAAGGGGATGTTTTTATGAAAAACACCCTCTAGTATGGAGTTATGGCCATGGGCCGGAGTTTCTGATGACATAGGAAATTTATGGTTCTATTATAAAGGAAGATTAATTATAGAAAAACAAATGACTAGAGCAGAATTCGTTGCCAGGATAGGGAGAAAACACTGTCTCAGGTGAAGGAAACAACGAGAAAGAGCATGCAGGTACATTGTAAATATTTTCATGGAACCATTGTAAAAGGTTGCTCATGCAAGAAGAAAAATAGGAACAAGTAGCTTTAACTTTTACAATTGAAATAATCATATAACTGCTTGACTTGGTTACTAAGAAACAACCTGTAATTAATGGGAACTTGGGGAAATATTTTAATAGGACATCTAGAAACTAGGGGGTATTTGTTTTAAAAAATCTTTATAGAATATTTTGAGGTTTGATTGTGCTAAGGTTGTTTGGCCACGTACCTGGTAATGTAATCAACTACAATATATAAACCTGTGATTATAAACAATAGAAGGAAGAAGAAGAATCAAGAATAAAGACATGAGAGAAAGAAACATGCAATGCTGAAGTAATAGAATTATTTCCTTCGCCGACGCTATCCATCCCTCGGGTATCCCTGGACTCGCTGGAGCTGGACTCCGGCACCCGTGGGCAGGGTGAGACAGTGGACGTGAGGCTCTTTCCACCTCTGGGGAGTCTGACCTCTCCAGCCGTCCTCTCCCCCTGGCCTGGCCCTGTCTGGGGGAGAAATGCAAAGCGCACAGGGGCCCAGGTGACATGGTGACCGAGTCAGCCCCCGCCCCATGCGGCCTGTCCCCAGGCCTCTGGTAATGAGGAGGGGCGGCTCAGGGCAGGGGACGTGTGCCAGTGCCACCCTGTCTACCCACATGTTATCCTGACTTATTATGTTGTAATACATTGAACCATTCCACTTCATTATTTCATATTTGAGGAGATTTATAGATTGTCCTGGTGGCTGAAGAGACAGTGATTAAAGAAGCAGTGGCTAATGAAGAAGCCTCTCACAAAGCCTTTTTAATTAATGCACAGCCCAGGGGCTGTAAACCGCGTGCTGAGAGCAGACCTATCAAACTCATCCCCTGTGGAAGGGATGAGTGACAACTTCCCGCAGAATGAGGGCTGCCAGCGACAGGAGTCATTCGAGCGGCAGTTAGGCTGCCCTGGGCTTCCTACAGCGGGGCCGCCAGCCACACTCAGGCTTTTCTGCAAAAGAGAGTTTCTACTGCCCCCCCTGGACCCCTGGCCCCCATCCTCCTCACCCCCTCCATTCCAGTGGCTCCGGACTTGAGCATCACACTCGAACTTTCTGAAAGTTACGTCGGCTCAGGTGTTTGGGCTGGAAGATGCCCATCATCCTTCTCAAAGCTCCTGTGGTACAAGAATTCTTTTTACCCTAAAATGCTTGCAGAGCCCTGGAGACTTAGTCAAGTCTGGTATTTTTGTGAAAGGCTTAAATCTATATACCTTTTTGTTCTTTCCTCTTCGTTTCACAACACCTGTGGGCAGCTTGGCTTTGGAGGACTCCATGTCACCAGCCCCTCAAGCGCTGAGCAGCCTGGCTTCCTTGTCTGGAGATGCAGGGGGTTCTCCAGAGAAAGCCCCCAATATACTCCATGCTGGTCACGCTTCTCTGTAACCAGGGCTCCTCAGCAAATGCTGTTGCCTGACAAAGTCAGTCCAAAGGGTGATGAAAAATGCAATAACCTTTCTCTGCTCTTTTAATGGTTTCCTGCCAGGATTTGGTGTTTAGACACCCAGGAGCAGAGTGAGCCAATTGGTAACTGATGCTTTCTGCCAGGAGACAGAGCTTCCTAGGTCCTGTGACCAGCACTGGGAGCAGGGGTCCCAGTGACGAAAGGAACGCAGCCAGAGCAAGAGAGAGACGTCCCGGACAACATAAGGATTGGAGAAAAGAATATCGATAATGAAGTGGGGTTTATTGAATCAGCTGGTCCATTTAGCAGACGCATCAGCAGGACCAGGCATGGAAGAGGGTAATCAAGAGTGTGACTCGTGACACAATCGAACTGGACACGGAGATCGGGGACCCGCCGAGGAAACCTCGCCGTGATCCGCGGGTGGGGCCGCTGCTGGTCTCAAGGAAGCCCCACGTCCGGAAGGGTTTCCGAGGGCCATGCTGCCCAGACAGGGTGATTTTGGCAGTGAGTGATTCTTGCTTGGGGCCTCTGACCTGCGAGGAGGGTCATCCTGCACAACCAGGGGTTCAGGCCTCCCGGCCACGAGGGGCCACCCTGTGTTCCAGCCGGCAGATGGGGACAAGCCAGGATCCGCTGTCACTTCTCTCCCTTCTCCCTGCCCTGGGTGCGTGCGGGCCCCCGCCCCCGCCTGTCCCCTCTGTTCACAGATGGTTCAGGTGACTCTGTTGTTCCCGGGCGACCCGAGTCCTGTGCACCTACCCCATCTTGCTCGCGGACCCTCTCTCCTCCCGTGCTGAATCATCTTGGCCGGGCTGCACCCTCCCAGTGAGGTTGGCTCTTCCCTCCTGGAGGGACACACCCCCTTCTCCCTTAGAGAAGGCAACTGCGATGTTTGCGTAAAACGAAAGTTTTAAGAAAGCTGAAGAAAAGGTTAAGGTGTGTCACATGGTTAGTATTTAATGTCATATATTAAAGAATATATTAATCTCAGAAATAATTATGTCAATACCAATACTCTGCAATTTTTAACAATAGCACATTTTCTCCTAAGAGTTTAGAGACTATTCGCATACAGTTTAACTGACCTGCTTCTCATATTACCTCCATTTGACATTTGGAGAAACTGAGGCCCCTACGAAGTGTGTGACTGAAGCAACACAGTGTATCCAAGTCGAGAGAGCTGCTGGCTTGGCGAATTTTGTGGGGTTTTTTTTTTTTTTTTTGAGGAAAAAACTTTATTTTTTTTATTATTATTTTTTTAAACATCTTTATTGGAGTATAATTGCTATGCATTGTTGTTAGTTGCTGCTGTATAACACAGTGAATCAGCTATAAGTATACATATATCGCCATATCCCCTCGCTCTTGGTCTCCCTCCCACCCTTCCTATCCCACCCCTCTAGGGGGTCACAAAGCACAGAGCTGATCTCCCTGTTCTGTGCGGCTGCTTCCCCCTATCTATTTTACATTTGGCAGTATATATAAGTCGATACCACTCTCTCACTTCGTCCCAGCTTACCCTTCCTCCTCCCCGTGTCCTCAAGTCCATTCCCTACGTCTGCGTCTTTATTCCTGTCCTGCCTGTAGGTTCTTCAGAACCTTTTTTTTTTTTAGATTCCATATATATGTGTTAGCATACAGTATTTGTTTTTCTCTTTCTGACTTACTTCACTCTGTATGACAGACTCTAGGTCCATCCACCTTACTACAAATAACACAATTTCATTTCTTTGTTTGGCTGAGTAATATTCCATTGTATATATGTGCCACATCTTCTTTATCCCTTCCTCTGTCGATGGACACTTAGGTTGTTTCCATGTCCTGGCTATTGTAAATAGAGCTGCAATGAACATTGTGGTACATGACTCTTTTTGAATTATGGTTTTCTCAGGGTATATGCCCAGTAGTGGGATTGCTGGGTCGTATGGTAGTTCTATTTTTAGTTTTTTGAGGAACCTCCATACTGTTCTCCATAGTGATGGTATCAATTTACATTTCCACCAATAGTGCAAGGGAGTTCCCTTTTCTCCACACCCTCTGCAACATTTATTGTTTGTAGATTTTTTGATGATGGCCATTCTGACTGGTGTGAGGTGATACCTCATTGTACTTTTGATTTGCATTTCTCTAATGATTAGTGATGTTGAGCATTCTTTCATGGGTTTGTTGGCAATCTGCATATCTTCTTTGGATAAATGTCTATTTAGGTCTTCTGCACATTTTTGGATTGGGTTGTTTGTTTTTTTAATATTGAGCTGCATGAGCTAATTGTATATTTTGGAGATTAATCCTTTGTCAGTTGCTTCGTTTGCAAATATTTCCTCCCATTCTGAGGGTTGTCTTTTCATCTTGTTTATGGTTTCCTTTGCTGTGGAAAAGCTTTGAAGTTTCATAGGTCCCATTTGTTTATTTCAGTTTTTATTTCCCTTTCTCTAGTAGGTGGGTCAAAATGGATCTTGCTGTGATTTATGTCATAGAGTGTTCTTCCTATGTTTTCTTCTAAGAGTTTTGTAGTGTCTGGTCTTACATCTAGGTCTTTAATCCATTTTGAGTTTATTTTTGTGTACAATGTTAGGGGGTGTTCTAATTTCATTCTTTTATATGTAGCTGTACAGTTTCCCCAGCACCACTTATTGAAGAGACTGTCTTTTCGCCATTGTATATTCTTGACTCCTTTATCAAAGATGAGGTGACCATATGTCCATGGATTTATCTCTCCACTTTCTATCCTGTTCCATTGATCTATATTTCTGTTTTTGTGCCAGTACCATATTGTCTTGATTACTGTAGCTTTGTAGTATAGTCTGAAGTCAGGGAGCCTGATTCCTCCAGCTCCATTTCTCTTTCTCAAGATTGCTTTGCCTACTCGGGGTCTTTTGTGTTTCCATATAAATTGTGAAATTTTTTGTTCTAGTTCTGGGGAAAATGCCAGTGATAGTTTGATAGGGATTGCATTGAATCTGTAGATTGCTTTGGGTAGTATAGTCATTTTCACAATGTTGATTCTTCCAATCCAAGAACGTGGTATCTCTCCATCTGTTTGTATCATCTTTAATTTCTTTCATCAGTGTCTTATTTTCTGCATACAGGTCTTTTGTCTCCTTAGCTAGGTTTATTCCTAGATATTTTATTCTTTTTGTTGCGATGGTAAATGGGAGTGTTTCCTTAATTTCTCTTTCAGATTTTTCATCATTAGTGCATAGGAATGCAAGATATTTCTGTGCATTAATTTTGTATCCTGCTACATTACCAAATTCATTGATTAGCTCTAGTAGTGGTCTGGTAGCATCTTTAGGATTCTCTATGTATAGTATCATGTCATTTGCAAACAGTGACAACTTTACTTCTTTTCTGATTTCGATTCCTTGTATTTCTTTTCCTTCTCTGATTGCTGTGGCTAAAACTTCCAAAACGATGTTAATAGTGGGCAAACTTGTCTTGTTCCTGATCTTAGTGGAAATGGTTTCAGTTTTTCACAATTGAGAACGATGTTGGCTGTGAGTTTGGCATATATGGCCTTTATTATGTTGAGGTAAGTTCCCTCTATGCCTACTTTCTGTAGGGTTTTTATCATAAATGGGTGTTGAATTTTGTTGAAAGCCTTTTCTGCATCTATTGAGATGATCATATGGGTTTTATCCTTCAATTTGTTAATATGGTGTATCACATTGATTGATTTGCATATCCTGAAGAATCCTTGCATTCCTGGGATAAACCCCACTTGATCATGGTGTATGATCCTTTTAATGTGCTGTTGGATTCTGTTTGCTAGTATTTTTTTCTTTTTTTTTTTTTATTACTTTCTGCTTTATAACAAAGTGAATCAGTCATACATATACATCTGTTCCCCCATCCCTTCCCTCTTGCGTCTCCCTCCCTCCCACCCTCCCTATCCCACCCCTCCAGGCGGTCACAAAGCACCGAGCTGATCTCCCTGTGCTATGCGGCTGCTTCCCACTATCTTATCTACCTTACGTTTGGTACTGTATATATGTCCATGCCTCTCTTTCGCTTTGTCACAGCCTACCATTCCCCCTCCCCATATCCTCAAGTCCATTCTCAAGTAGGTCTGTGTCTTTATTCCTGTTTTACCCCTAGGTTCTTCATGACATTTTTTTCCTTAAATTCCATATATATGTGTTAGCATACGGTATTTGTCTTTCTCTTTCTGAGTTACTTCACTCTGTATGACAGACTCTAGGTCTATCCACCTCATTACAAATAGCTCAGTTTCGTTTCTTTTTCTGGCTGAGTAATATTCCATTGTATATATGTGCCACGTCTTCTTTATCCATTCATCTGATGATGGACACTTAGGTTGTTACCATCTCCGGGCTATTGTGAATAGAGCTGCAATGAACATTTTGGTACATATCTCTTTTTGAATTATGGTTTCTTCAGGGTATATGCCTAGTAGTGGGATTGCTGGGTCATATGGTAGCTCTATTTGTAGTTTTTTAAGGAACCTCCATACTGTTCTCCGTAGTGGCTGTACCAATTCACATTCCCACCAGCAGTGCAAGAGTGTTCCCTTTTCTCCACACCCTCTCCAGCATTTATTGTTTCTAGATTTCTTGATGATGGCCATTCTGACTGGTGTGAGATGATATCTCATTGTAGTTTTGATTTGCATTTCTCTAATGATTAATGATGTTGAGCATTCTTTCATGTGTTTGTTGGCAGTCTGTATATCTTTGGAGAAATGCCTATTTAAATCTTCTGCCCATTTTTGGATTGGGTTGTTTGTTTTTTTGCTATTGAGCTGCATGAGCTGCTTATAAATTTTGGAGATTAATCCTTTGTCAGTTGCTTCATTTGCAAATATTTTCTCCCATTCTGAGGGTTGTCTTTTCGTCTTGTTTATGGTTTCCTTTGCTGTGCAAAAGCTTTGAAGTTTCATTTGGTCCCATTTGTTTATCTTTGTTTTTATTTCCATTTCTCTAGGAGGTGGGTCCAAAAGGATCTTGCTGTGACTTATGTCATAGAGTGTTCTGCCTATGTTTTCCTCTAAGAGTTTGATAGTTTCTGGCCTTACATTTAGGTCTTTAATCCATTCTGAGCTTATTTTTGTGTATGGTGTTAGGGAATGATCTAATCTCATACTTTTACATGTCCCTGTCCAGTTTTCCCAGCACCACTTATTGAAGAGGCTGTCCTTTCTCCACTGTACATTCCTGCCTCCTTTATCAAAGATAAGTTGGCCATATGTGCGTGGGTTTATCTCTGGGCTTTCTATCCTGTTCCATTGATCTATCTTTCTGTTTTTGTGCCAGTACCACACTGTCTTGATTACTGTAGCTTTGTAGTATAGTCTGAAGTCAGGGAGCCTGATTCCTCCAGCTCCGTTTTTCGTTCTCAAGATTGCTTTGGCTATTCGGGGTCTTTTGTTTTTCCAAACAAATTTTGAAATTTTTTGTTCTAGTTCTGTGAAAAATGCCAGTGGTAGTTTGATAGGGATTGCATTGAATCTGTAGATTGCTTTGGGTAGTAGAGTCATTTTCACAATCTTGATTCTTCCAATCCAGGAGCATGGTATATCTCTCCATCTATTTGTATCATCTTTAATTTCTTTCATCAGTGTCTTATAATTTTCTGCATACAGGTCTTTGGTCTCCTTAGGTAGGTTTATTCCTAGATATTTTATTCTTTTTGTTACAATGGTAAATGGGAGTGTTTTCTTGATTTCACTTTCAGATTTTTCATTATTAGTGTACAGGAATGCCAGAGATTTCTGTGCATTAATTTTGTATCCTGCTACTTTACTAAATTCATTGATTAGCTCTAGTAGTTTTCTGGTAGCATCTTTAGGATTCTCTATGTATAGTATCATGTCATCTGCAAACAGTGACAGCTTTACTTCTTCTTTTCCAATTTGGATTCCTTTTATTTCCTTTCTTCTCTGATTGCTGTGGCTAAAACTTCCAAAACTAGGTTGAATAAGAGTGGTGAGAGTGGGCAGCCTTGTCTTGTTCCTGATCTTAGTGGAAATGGTTTCAGTTTTTCACCATTGAGGACGATGCTGGCTGTGGGTTTGTCATATATGGCCTTTATTATGTTGAGGAAAGTTCCCTCTATGCCTACTTTCTGCAGGGTTTTTATCATAAATGGGTGTTGAATTTTGTCGAAAGCTTTCTCTGCATCTATTGAGATGATCATATGGTTTTTCTTCTTCAATTTGTTAATATGGTGTATCACATTGACTGATTTGCGTATATTGAAGAATCCTTGCATTCCTGGAATAAACCCCACTTGATCATGGTGTATGATCCTTTTAATGTGCTGTTGGATTCTGTTTGCTAGTATTTTGTTGAGGATTTTTGCATCTATGTTCATCAGTGATATCGGCCTGTAGTTTTCTTTCTTTGTGACATCCTTGCCTGGTTTTGGTATCAAGGTGATTGTGGCCTCGTAGAATGAGTTTGGGAGTGTTCCTTCCTCTGAAATTGTTTGGAAGAGTTTGAGAAGGATGGGTGTTAGCTCTTCTCTAAATGTTTGATAGAATTCGCCTGTGAAGCCATCTGGTCCTGGGCTTTTGTTTGTTGGAAGATTTTTAATCACAGTTTCAATTTCAGTGCTTGTGATTGGTCTAGTCATATTTTCTATTTCTTCCTGATTCAGTCTTGGCAGGTTGTGCATTTCTAAGAATTTGTCCATTTCTTCCAGGTTGTCCATTTTATTGGCATAGAGTTGCTTCTAGTAATCTCTCATGATCTTTTGTATTTCTGCAGTGTCAGTTACTTCTCCTTTTTCATTTCTAATTCTGTTGATTTGAGTCTTCTCCCTTTTTTTCTTGATGAGTCTGGCTAATGGTTTATCAATTTTGTTTATCTTCTCAAAGAACCAGCTTTTAGTTTTATTGATCTTTGCTATCATTTCCTTCATTTCTTTTTCATTTATTTCTGATCTGATCTTTATGATTTCTTTCCTTCTGCTAACTTTGGGGTTTTTTTGTTCTTCTTTCTCTAATTGCTTTAGGTACAGGGTCAGGTTGTTTACTCGAGATGTTTCCTGTTTCTTAAGGTGGGGTTGTATTGCTATAAACTTCCCCCTTAGAACTGCTTTTGCTGCATCCCATGGGTTTTGGGTCGTAGTGTCTCCATTGTCATTTGTTTCTAGGTATTTTTAAATTTCCTCTTTGATTTCTTCAGTGATCACTTCATTATTGAGTAGTGTATTGTTTAACCTCCATGTGTTTGTATTTTTTACAGATCTTTTCCTGTAATTGATGTCTAGTCTCATAGCATTGTGATTGGAAAAGATACTTGATACTATTTCAATTTTCTTAAATTTACCAAGGTTTGAGTTGTGACCCAAGATATGATCTATCCTGGAGAATGTTCTCTGAGCACTTGAGAAAAATGTGTATTCTGTTGTTTTTGGATGGAATGTCCTATAAATATCAATTAAGTCCCATCTTGTTTAATGTATCATTTAAAGCTTGTGTTTCCTTATTTATTTTCATTTTGGATGATCTGTTCATTGGTGAAAGTGGGGTGTTAAAGTCCCCTACTATGAGTGTGTTACTGTCGATTTCCCCTTTTATGGCTGTCAGCATTTGCCTTATGTATTGAGGTGCTCCTATGTTTGGTGCATAAATATTTAGAATTGTTATATCTTCTTCTTGGATTGATCCCTTGATCATTATGTAGTGTCCTTCCTTGTCTCTTGTAACATTCTTTATTTTAAAGTATTTTATCTGATATGAATATTGCTACTCCAGCTTTCTTTTGATTTCCATTTGCATGGAATATCTTTTTCCATCCCCTCACTTTCAGTCTGTATGTGTCCCTAGGTCTGAAGTGGGTCTCTTGTAGACAGCATATATATGTGTCTTGTTTTTCTATCCATTCAGCCAGTCTGTGTCTTTTGGTTGGAGTATTTAATCCATTCACGTTTAAGGTAATTATCAATATGTATGTTTCTATGACCATTTTCTTAATTGTTTGGGTTTGTAACTGTAGGTCTTTTCCTCCTTTTGTGTTTCTTGCCTAGAGAAGTTCCTTTAGCATTTGCTGTAAGGCTGGTTTGGTGGTCCTGACTTCTCTTAGTTTTTGCTTGTCTGTAAAGATTTTAATTTCACTGTCAAATCTGAATGAGATCCTTGCCGGGTAGAGTTATCTTGGTTGTAGGTTTTTCCCTTTCATCACTTTAAATATGTCCTGCCACTCCCTTCTGGCTTGCAGAGTTTCTGCTGAAAGATCAGCTGTTAACCTGATGGGGATTCCCTTATGTGTTATTTATTGTGTTTCCCTTGCTGATTTTAATATTCTTTCTTTGTATTTAATTTTGGATAGCTTGATTAATATGTGTCTTGGCATGTTTCTCCTTAGTTTTATCCCATATGGGACTCTCTGTGCTTCCTGGGCTTGATTAACTATTTCCTTTCCCATATTAGGGAATTTTCAACTATAATCTCTTCAAATATATTCTCAGTCCCTTTCTTTTTCTCTTCTTCTTCTTCTGGGAACCCTATAATTCGAATATTGGTATGTTTAATATTGTCCCAGAGGTCTCTGAGACTGTCCTCAATTCTTTTCATTCTTTTTTCTTTATTCTGCTCTGTGGTAGTTATTTCCACTATTTTATCTTCCAGGTCACTTATCCGTTCTTCTGCCTCAGTTATTCTGCTACTGATTCCTTCTAGAGAAATTGTAATTTCATTTATTGTGTTGCTCATCATTGTTTGCTCTTTAGTTCTTGTAGGTCTTTGTTAAATGTTTCTTGTATTTTCTCCATTCTATTTCCAAGATTTTGGATCATCTTTACTATCATTACTCTGAGTTGTTTTTCAGGTAGACTGCCTATTTCCTCTTCATTTGTTTTGTCTGGTGGGTTTTTACCTTGCTCCTTCATCTGCTGTGTGTTTCTCTGTCTTCTCATTTTGCTTAACTTACTGTGTTTGGGGTCTCCTTTTCGCAGGCTTCAGGTTCATAGTTCCCATTGTTTTTGCTGTCTGCCCCCAGTGGCTTAGGTTGGTTCAGTGGGTTGTTTAGGCTTCCTGGTGGAGGGGACTGGTGCCTGTGTTCCGGTGGATGAGGCTGGATCTTGTCTTTCTGGTGGGCAGGAGTGCATCCGGTGGTGTGTTTTGGGGTGTCTGTGGCCTTATTATGATTTTAGGCAGCCTCTCTCCTAATGGGTGGGGTTGTGTTTCTGTCTTGCTAGTTGTTTGGTGTAGGGTGTCCAGCACTGTAGCTTGCTGGTCGTTGAGTGGAGCTGGGTCTTAGCGTTGAGGTGGAGATCTCTGGGAGAGCTTTCACTATTTGATATTACGTGGAGGTGGGAGGTCTCTGGTCGACCAATGTCTTGAACTCAGCATTCCCACCTTAGAGGCACAGGCCTGACACCCGGCTGGAGCACCAAGGCCCTGTCAGCCGCATGGGTCAGAAGAAAAGGGAGAAAAGAAGAAAGAAAGAAAGAAAGAAAGAAAGAAAGAAAGAAAGAAAGAAAGAAAGAGGAAAATAAAATAAAATAAAGTTATTAAAATAAAAAATTATTATTAAAAATAAAAAAATTAGGGCTTCCCTGTGGCACAGTGGTTGAGGGTCCACCTGCCGATGCAGGGGACGCAGGTTCGTGCCCCAGTCTGGGAAGATCCCACATGACACGGAGTGGCTGGGCCCGTGAGCCATGGCTGCTGAGCCTGCGTGACCGGAGCCTGTGCTCCGCAATGGGAGAGGCCACAACAGTGAGAGGCACACGTACCGCAAAAACAAATAAATAAATAAAATTAAATTAAAAAATTAAAAAGTAATAAAAAATTGAAAAAAATATAAAAGAAAGAAAGAAGAGAGAGTAACCAAACCAGAAAACAAATCTACCAATGATAAGAAGCACTAAAAACTATACTGATAAACACAAAACAAGACGGTTAGACAGAACCCTACGACAAATGGCAAAAGCAAAGCTGTACAGACAAAATCACAGAAAGAAGCATACACATACATACTCACAAAAAGAGAAAAAGGAAAAAAATATATATATCGTTCTCCCAAAGCCCACCGCCTCAATTTTGGGATGATTTGTTGTCTATTTAGGTATTCCAGAGATGCAGGGTACATCAAGTTGATTGTGGAGATTTAATCCACTGCTCCTGAGGCTGCTGGGAGAGATTCCCCTTTCTCTTCTTTGTTCACACAGCTCCCGGGGTTCAGCTTTGGATCTGGCCCCGCCTCTGTGTGTAGGTCACCTGAGGGCGTCTGTTCCCTCTCAGACAGGAGGGGGTTAAAGGAGAAGGTGAATCAGGGGCTCTGGCTCACTCAGGCCGGGGAGAGGGAGGGGTACGGAGGCAGGGCGAGCCTGTGGCGGCAGAGGCCAGCATGACGTTGCACCAGCCTGAGGTGCGCCGTGTGTTCTCCCGAGGACGTTGTCCCTAGATCATGGGACCCTGGCAGTGGCAGGCTGCACAGGCTCCTGGGAGGGGAAGTGTGGACTGTGACCTGTGCTTGCACACAGGCTTCTTGTTGGCTGCAGCAGCAGCCTTAGCATCTCATGCCTATCTCTGGGGTCTGGGCTGATAGCCGTGGCTCGTGGCCGTCTCTGGAGCTCGTTTAGGCGGTGCTCTGAATCCCCTCTCCTCGCATACCCCGAAACAGTTGTCTCTTGCCTCTTAGGCAGTTCTAGACTATTTCCCGGACTTCCTCCCAGCTAGCTGTGGGCACTAGCCCCCTTCAGGCTGTGTTCACGCAGCCAACCCCAGTCCTCTCCCTGGGTTCTGACCTCCAAAGCCCGAGCCTCAGCTCCCAGCCCCCGCCCGCCCTGGCGGGTGAGCAGACAAGCATCTCATGCTGGTGAGTGCCAGTCGGCACCGATCCTCCATGTGGGAATCTCTCTGCTTTGCCCTCTGCACCCCTGTTGCTGCACTCTCCTCCGTGGCTCTGAAGCTTCCCCTCCACCACCCCCTGTGCCCACCAGTGAAGGGGCTTCCTAGTGTGTGGAAACCTTTCCTCCTTCACGGCTCCCTTCCAGAGGTGCAGGTCCCGTCCCTATTCTTTTGTCTCTGTTTTTTCTTTTTTGTCCTACCCAGGTGTGTGGGGAGTTTCTTGCCTTTTGGGAAGTCTGAGGTCTTCTGCCAGTGTTCAGTAGGTGTTCTGTAGGAGTTGTTCCACATGTAGATGTATTTCTGATGTATTTGTGGGGAGGAATGCAATCTCCACGTCTCACTCCTCCGCCATCTCGAAGGTCTCTTCCTATGTTTTTATCTCTGATGTTGGTGAACAGTTTGAACTCATTGCTGTGCACTTTTTGACAGGATGGGGAGGACCTAAGCCTGAGAGGTTGGGGAGGGGTGGTGGCAGAATTCTGTGATTTTCAGTGTTCTTATCTTAGATCCCACTTCTTTCACCATCCACAGACTACCGGGTGTGTTTTTGGAATTAAATTGAGAAGGAGAGTGCATTTGAGAAATAGAACAGAATTCATTTGTAAATGACACATTAAGCTTAGATTTTTGATGCTGGAGAATAGCCTGTCTGCACGTCTATAGATAGGGAAGATTGGCAGTAGAGAAGACAGGGTTTTAGCCAGCGAGACTGTAACATAAGCAGTCTGATTCCACGTAAAACCAAGGGAAAAGGATTTCTTAGCCTGAGTCCTGCCTCCAGGACCCTATTCTGGTTCATGTACAATGAAGGATCTGTCTGGGAGGGAAGACACCGAGGGAATGGAAATCCTGTATGAGGACTGAATAGGGACAGCTGGTTTTCTGTTTGTCCAAACAGCGCTGGCTCCTGAGAAGTCTGGACACAGAAAGAAGGAAGGGAGAAATGATTTCTGCAGGTCACACCTGCTTGGGAAGAGCAAGCACTTGACCACTGAGATTTTCTAAGGAGATACAGAAATTATTTCTTTGCTCTTAAATTCACACATGCTAACCAGTATCCTGGTGATTTGGGCCATCTCCAACTGCTTCTGCTTCCTTGTTTTCTTTTTTAAAATTTTGATTTCATTGGAGTATAGTTGATTTACAATATTGTGTTAGTTTCAGGTGTACAGCAAAGTGATTCAGTTATATGTATACATATATTCATTCTTTTTCAGATTCTTTTCTCATATAGGTTATCACAGAATATTGAGTAGAGTTCCCTGAGCTATACAGTAGGTCCTTGTTGGTCATCTATCTTATATATAGTAGTGCATGTGTGTATGTTAATCCCAAGCTCCTGATTTATCCCCCCTCCACGTGCTTCCTTATGTTCTTTTTAGAGTGTGAACTGATTTATCCTTCCCCCTCTGTTCTTACCCCTTTGGCTGTTATCACTACCTTCCCTGGAGAAGATTTCTGTGTTAAACATGCTTTCTAGCACTTTCTTCTATTTCTTGTACCTTGAGCTGATCAGAAGAATTGAATCAACATGGCATCTGCTTGAAAGATACAGAATCAATATGGCATCTGCTAGAAAGAGCTGTCAGTGGTCAGCCAGAGAGGCGGGTCGAATTCAAAGCTCCAAGGAGGCAGGCGTTGCACACCCATGTGTGGGAGAGTAGCCGCTGATGAGGGCTAAGTAGCTCTTACTGGGACCAAGTATCACGCCCTCCAGTTTGGATTACTCGTTACAGTGCATTCATGGGCAAAACTAAATGGCTCCTAAACACTCAGACATAAGCTGTTCCAAGGGGGCTCAGTTGTGATTCTTGGTGGCTGTGAGCTTCTAAAGCAAATGCACCTCCAAGTTGCAGGGGTCAGCTGGCTTCCTGTCCCGGATGGGACGGGTGGCAGTGTTTTTTGGTGACCCTCACATCAGATGGAAGCCTTTTGATTCCGCACTAGAAACTCCAGTTGGAAGAGCCGGTGTCAGTCCTCTGCACGTGACGCCTTGTGAGCAAGTGAAACCTGACTAAGAACAAAGGATAAAAAAAAGGATCTTTACTTGTCCCAGCCAAGGTTGTTAAGAACCCCAGTGGTGAAGGTCAAAGAGCTTTAAGCTTAAATGGACGGGGAGACCTTCAAGATGGCAGAAGAGTAAGACGTGGAGATCACCCTCCTCCCTACAGATACATCAGAAATACATCTACATGTGGAGCAACTCCTACAGAACACCTACTGAACGCTGGCAGAAGACCTCAGACCTCCCAAAAGGCAATAAACTCCCCACGTACCTGGGTAGGGCAAAAGAAAAAACGGAAACCTTTTATCCTTTCTCCTCAACAAACTTCATCTCCCGTCACCCACCTATCCCTCTTTCCTTCTGTTCTCCTGCCTGAAATTGCCTCTCCTTCCTCTCTTTTCTTCCTTCTCTATGTTTGCTCCTACAGGCATGTTTAGACATAGGTAGCTACCAGACTCATTTGCAGGATCCGTTACAAATAAAGAGAAGGGGGGGCCAGGGGTCTTCTTTTGAGACTGTCTCAGATGGCAAATCCTAAGGGATTTGATCTTACTCTCTGCCAGTCACTGCTTGCAATGGTTCGTAATCGTATTGGGGAAGTCATCGTTCTCTAAACCATTTTTGTTTTGCGTTAAACAGTTCTCTTTTTTTGTTGGATTTAGAAAACAACCAATTATTTCTTTTTTAATATATTTATTTATTTATATTTTTGGCTGTGTGTGTCTTACTGCGAGTGGGCCTTCTCTAGTTGCGGTGAGCAGGGGCTACTCTTTGTTGTGGTGCACGGGCTTCTTGTTGTGGAGTGCAGACTCTAGGCACGTGGGCTTCTGTAGTTGTGGTTCAGAGGTTCAGTAGTTGTGGCTCCCAGGCTCTAGAGTGTAGGCTCAGTAGTTGTGGCTCACGGGCTTAGTTGCTCCGCCGCATGTGGGATCTTCCCGGACCAGCGCTCGAACCCGTGTCCCCTGCATTGGCAAGAAGATTCTTAACCACTGCGCCACCAGGGAAGTCCCCCAACCAATTATTTCTATTACTGTAACTAGCCCTGATGCATTTACTATTGGAGTGAACTTCCGACTCTGTAGATTTCACCTGCTAAGTGTCGCGAGTCGGGTTCCCGGGGAGGCGGGGCTTCGAGAGCAGGTTGTTTGTCAGGGAGCACTCTGGGTACAGTACCTGTACGGGAGCAAGGGAAGCAGGGCTGGGTGATGGGAGATGGCTCTATAGTCACAACAACGGCCTCAGCCCATCCCACGGCATGTTCTAGAAGCTGGGATGACTCTTCAGGGTTGCCCTGATTGAAGCAAAGGGGCCAGGCCTTGCACTGCCACATCAGTCCTCAGCAAGGCAGCTCCCTTAGGCTGGGGGAAATTCCTTGGCTGGGGGACTCAGAGGGCAACTTGCTATCTCAGTGGAGGTGGGGTGCAGGATCCGGTCTGTGCTCAGGAAGATGGATGGGTCAGACTTCCATCCAATTTCTTTCTGGTCCAGATATCACTTTGTTTGTGAAGTATCTCATGAGATAAGATTAACTTCTGGCTTTGAGTTGGAACACTGCAACACCAATATGACTATTATTTATGGATGAAACATCATGGTTCTTTTTTTACACTCTCCCTTTTCACTCTTTTTACAAGTTTTCTGTACAATTATGTGACAATATGCATGGTTCTCTCCCCACAAAGCCTCTGCTGGCTTCTTGACAGCATATTTTGTAGCTGTTTATAAGAGACATATAAAGCCTGTTCCAGGGAAAACAAAAAGATATGCCACTGTATTTTTGGGCATTCATGGCGCATTTTCTAAAGGGCTACTCCAGAGGAAGAAGTTTAAAAATGCTTGTTTGTCTGAGCTCACAGTTGCGTGACCCCTTTGCCATCCGTGTCCTAGTTAGAAAGGTTCATCTGAGACTGGATTATGAATCCTTGCTGCTCTTCACAGTAGATTCCTGGTGACACCTGCTTCTCTAGACAGCTGATATCTCACAGGTATGTCTGGTAAGTTGGCACGGCAGGAGGGAGTGGAGATAAGCCACAGCGCGATTTGAGGATCCTACGAAAAACAAAACAGAGTACAAAGGATGGTGCCTGTGGTGTACAGTATTGACGATGTTTACCCAGTGATGGATGAGCATGGCGGACACGGCGGTGCAGGCTGATCAGGGTGAAATGGCCGAGCGGGAGAGCTGCCAGTGAATCAATCACAGGACCTGCTCCGCCAGCTGGTGGGGTTCATCAGTCTCATAGCCTCGCACACCAGGCTTATAAATTACCCCGATGGAGGCATGGTGGTGGCGGCCAGGTTTCAGCGACTTCTCCAGCCGAGATCAATAGACCGAGGCGAACAGAAACAGCACAACTCCAATGAGATGGTTGGCCACGCACTCTGACTTTATTCCATCAGCTGTGCTTGCTTTTATAAACCCGTATATTCTGTGCCCAAACTTAAAGCCTCCATCCAAAAAAAAAAAAAAAAAAGTCTGGACTTAATTTAACATCTGTATGTAGCGTATGTGTATGTGCTCAAGGGCATGGGTCCTGGACACGGCTGCTGCCCTAAGTCACTGGCTGTCTGACCCGGGTGATTTACTTAACTTCTTTGTGCCTGAGGTGCGTCACTTTTAAAAATGGCAATAAAGAGAATAAGTACTATTCCTTCCTCTTAAAATTCTTCACAGAATTAAATCAGTTAATTTAAATAATTTTAGCAGTTATTATTATGGGATTAGCTCTTGTTGCCTGGTCAACCTCAACCCCATTTAGATTTAGATGAGCTTGTGTCTTCCTTCACTGATAAAGGAATGTCCTGCCAATCACCCTAAATTACATACACCCACATCCATCCTCATGGGTTTTTTTCAGTCTGCTAGGAGGAAGTGTGTCTTCTGTTATTCAAGCTCAGCCTCTCTGCCTGTGACCCTCATCCTGTTCCCTTCCATGTTTTTCTGGGTCTGGCTTCACATCCTACATTCCCACTTACTATTCTCTCTCTTCATGTTCTTTTTTTTTTCTTTCTAGTGGTCCTAGGTCCTTACTCTCTCTATATCTAAGTCTCTCCAATTCAAACACAGTTAGTGTATCAAGCATGTCTCTTGACCCTGAATCTTACTCTTTCTTTTATATTTTCACTCTCATTCTCATCTACTCATGTTCTAAACTTTATATCTCTACTACCTCACCCTTTAGTCATTTATCTACCAACAGCATCTTAATTATTCTATTGAAATATTAAAGGTATTCTGGTCTATTGGAATTATTCCAGCGGTCACCAGTGGCCTTCTTATTGTGAAGTCCAATGGACATTTTTCAGTCCTTCCCTAATAGTGGACTTCTTTATAGTTATTGATGCTATTACTCAGTCCTTTTTTGAAATCCTCTATTCTCCTGGCTTCCATGACACCAAATTTTTCTGATTCTTTAAAAATTGCTTTGAGTGTAGTGTTTACGGTATTGCTCTTTATAAGTAGTCTGTGACATTATTTTCCATTTCATTTTATATCCAAAAATTCTCTAGGAAAGTATTTTCAATTTCAAAAGAATAGGTATTTGTTTACTTATCTTTCTGCCCTTTTTGTTGTTGATACCTAGTTTTATTACGTTACGGTCAGAAAATAGTTGGTATATTTTGGAATATATTGAGATTTTCTTTGTAGTCAAAACTTGATCATTTTTTTTCAGTGTTTGATGGGCATTTGAAAAAAAATTCTCTTTTTTATGTATACATAGATGCCGATGATAGTCAATCAGATATATATGCAGATTATTGTGAATCATACTTTTCAAATAGTTTCTATCACTGCTTATTTTTGTTTCTTTGATTTGTCCATTTATGAGAGTTTCATTAACGTCTCCTACTCCGTTTACTTCAACTATTCTTTCTGCACATGGTTCAGTGCTCTGATAGGTGACGCATGAGTGTACATTACTGTTACATCTCCTCGGGGGATTGTATCTTTTCTTTCTGTAAACCATCCCTGTTGTAAGTCTTCCTCCTCCACTCTGACGTTTCCTCTTCTGCCTCCTTCAAGAGATGTTCCACAAGGTCCTTCTCTCGCCCCTTGCTTTCCCATGTTACCTGTATGTCCTGAGGAACCACCTCTGTTCTTAGGTGTCCACATGGCATGCAGTGATATTCAGATTTAAGCCCAAGTGCAGACATTTATCCAAGGTTCTAACGACTACAGCCAGCTTTCTGATGGGCTGCTCCACCTAGACTCCCCAGGGGCCCCTCAGACTCAACAGATTCAAAGATCTCTCGTCTCCATTGTCCATAAACCATCTCCTCTATAGAGATATTCTCTGGCTCATTTCATGGCCTCACCATTTACCTGGTCATCCAAATAAAAATCTTAAGAGTTCACAAACTTGGGCCTATTGTTTTTCTGGGGTCTAAGGAAAAATAACCATCTGGAGGCAATTGTGATTCATGGTTTAGGGAGAAATTCTACTGATTTTTCACAGTTGCCTAAATAAAAGAGTTATAATCACCCGACCCCCAGGTCATGCTCTAGTGCTCTTCTTCCAGAAAAAAACAATCTAAGCATTTGGGAGAAGGGGATCGGGCTGAAGACCCCACAGTGTGCCAGGATCCGAGTTAATAGCTAAGTGATTTTGGACACTTGGCTTCTGAGGACCTCAGTTCCTTTATCTTGGAATTATTGTGAGAATTAAATACATTGATATAGATAGATATAATTTTTTCTTGAGCTTACAAGAAACATTATTTTGGTAATCTCATTATCTGGTCCTCATGATTTCAAAAGTTAACAAACATCATAAAGAGACCAATATGCCTAATATTCAAAGGTTATCTTAGACCATCTTTTTTTTATGGATCCTTATATCAGGGAGCAACAGCCTCTGGTTTTCTTAAAATAATGTCTCCTTTACATCGAGATACTTGGTCTACCCTAATTTTTCTTTTCCTTTGATAAATCATCACATTCATTTAACCTTTTTCCTGAGTTTCCACTCTCCACCCCTTTAATCATTTTCACTGCTCTGTCTTGGATCCTCTCCAATTTCTCTGTACCTTTCGGAAAGTTAGAATTCCCAAACGGAGCGTGACACTCTAATAAGGGCCAGGTCGACGCCAGATATAGCTCATGACACTCTTTCTTGTCACTTGAGTGACAGACAACACCATTAAGACTTCTCAGTAGCTTAACAGATTTAAAAGGCACACGCCTACCTTACAGACCCCAAGATCAAACTCCAGGGATGTGATCGGCATGCACTTATGGCAGGAACTTAATGCTGTTATTGATCGCCTCTGCAGAATGAGGAGGTGTGCCCAGAATTTCTTGAGGATGCGGCCCGATGCATCTATGTGTGGATCCGGGGAGGCCAGCACACACGTGGGATTTGGAAGAAAAGCATGGCGGTTGAACTTAGAGGTTTTTTTTTTTTTAAAGAGCTTATTCTTTTACCATTCAGACCTCAGCCATTTTGGAGTCATCTTAATACAGTTGCAGTGAGTCTAGTTATTTAGCTTGCATGACTACCCGTTTTCTTTTTCTGCAGAAAGCATTTAACTTAGTTTAAATGCAGAGGGTTCCATAGGGACTAGTGAGGTATGGAATCTGGAGAAGGAGGCAAATTCGTTCTGATACGTGGTCTGATTGGTGTCCTGGAAAGTCTTGAAATAGTAGAAGCTCATTACAAAGTACTGAGATTCAGCGAGCTTGGAACAAATGTAGAAAAGGAAATTAATTTGGGAGTGAGAAGGGTCGAAGATCTTGCTTCAGAAGTTTTTACCAGGGTTAGAAGTTTAGGGACATCGTCATGGAGACAGAACGTGCTGGTTTGAGGAGGAGAGTATAGTGGGCCGTCTGGCAGAGCGGTGTGTATTTCCGATGAGCCTCTCACCCAGGCTTTGCCATGAGAGGCAGCTCTACAGGCCTAGATCTTACAGCCAGACACCGGGCCGGGGGCAGTGCCGGCACGTGGGCATTCAGCTGGTATTTGGAGACTAAGGAAGTTGCTAGGAGGATCACCCACCACTAGATCCCAGGGAAAAAGGGGGCAAAAAGTGGGTTCACCATGCTGCTGACTGCTGTCCTCCCCCCATTGGCTCATGAAGGAACCAGAGCCATGCCTCTTCCCTCCACTGGCCTGGCTGAGGCTGAGCTCGTGCCGAACCGGTTAAACATTCTCCGCGGTGTGGAGTGATGGGGAGGGGGTTGTTTCGGCTGGAACCAGATGAGGACAGGTGGTGCCACCTGCTACAGGCGACTTCCTTCCAGTTGGCTCTAGAGCCACCATTCTTGGTCTTTTTGCAGTTTGTGGGGTGGGGAGATGGCCGATGAGGAGGGAATCTGGAGGTGCTGGTGCTCAGAGGTGTCAATAAATCACAACGGCTTTCACCAGCTGGCAACCCTTTTCACACGGCGCGGCAGAGGCACTGGCATTGAGAGATGGTTATGCAGACACACAGCTGAATTACTGAAGTTCCAGGAGCCCTGTGGGGGCCTCTTCCTGCTGCAGGTGCCTGAGATCTTTCTGTGCTTCATCAGGGCGGCAGAAAGTGCTTCACAGTTTCGAAAGCTGAAGTTCCTTGGAGCCTGGAGTCCTGGTAAGGGACGCTCCAGCGGCCCAGACTTCCTGTACCTGTTTCCCTGGTAGACGGCCCCTCAGCCCATTGATTCATTCTCAGAACCTGGACGGCAACAACCTCTGGGTCTTCATGAAGTTCACCCCCAGCAAGCCAGGCAGGCCGTCTTTCTCCGGAGCAGAAAGATTGAGATGCGTTGTCTAGAACTGTCTTTATTAGTGTTTTTTCTTTCTTTTTTTTTTTTTTTTGCGGTACACGGGCCTCTCACTGTTGTGGCCTCTCCCGTTGTGGAACAGGCTCCGGACTCGCAGGCTCAGCGGCCATGGCTCATGGGCCGTGCCGCTCCGCGGCATGTGGGATCTTCCCGGACCGGGGCATGAACCTGTGTCCCCTGCATCGGCAGGCGGACTCTCAACTATTGCACCACCAGGGAAGCCCCAGTTTTTTTTCTTTTTTAACATCTTTATTGGAATATAATTGCTTTACAATTGTGTGTTAGTTTCTGCTTTATAACACAGTGAATCAGCTATACATATACTCTATTTGTTATTGATGGTGACAGTATAATCTCGCGCAAGCCCTGTGGGGTCTGAAAGCCCATATGTCCCCACGATGGCCCCGCATTTGAACACAGTCGTGCTTAGCAGTGGGAGGGTTCTCTTGCGGGAGCCGCGGTGCCTGGGGGCAGCTTGCTGGGGACCCTGTCTCAGCCTTTCTGTCTTTACCAGCTTGTGAAAGGGATGCTTTGCTCATAAACATCAAGTGGTAAAAGCAGGTGCAGGTGCCGTGGCCACCCCTGGAGGGAGAGGGGTGTCGGGGTGGGCAGAGGGACCGTGCACGCTTGGAGGTTCTGCTGGCCAAGCTCAGACACTTGCTCGGCCCTCAGGGTCTGTGCCCAGCTCTGCAGGGCAGCAGAGGGGCCGCGCTTGCTGAGAATCTGGAGATGCTGTGTCTTCTGTTCTCGATGGTCTTCCTGCCCCCAAACCTATGCATAGTTCCACAGATCAAGGAGCATGAGCTGTGCCCCTTCCTGAGGAACCGATCACATTTATAAGGTGTCCACGTGGATTGGACACTAAGCCAGATCCTTTGCATGAATCATCTTTGATCTTCACGGCATCCCTATGCAGTGGGTATTATTTCTGTAGTAGCTTGAGCAGGGAGGGAGGTAGATGGGGTGGGGCGTGTGGGATAATGATATCTCCGGGGGTAGGGATGATCGCTGTGAGGTTCAGAGGTCAGGGGGTAGCAAGTGAGCCCCTGAGGGGTGAACTGAACAGGAACAGCCAGTTGTGTGGTGTGTGGTCGCTGGAAGATGCCTTCTGGCCAGAGCAGGGATCCTGGCAGATTTTGTTTCTCTGGCTAATTGGACATTTGTTCACGCTGTTGCCCCACTCACAGAACCAGGCAACAAAGAGGTCTTCAGCATCCACAGGAGGGGGGCAAAGCAAAACAAAGCCCCGAGCAGTGCAGTGCTATTAATTCAAATTAGTGACCCTCACCTGCGAATGAAGCTGGTGCCTGACAGATTGCTGGCTCTGGGGGGGCAGCAGAGAACAGACCAGGGGCTCTGCTCGGCTGGCAGGTGATGGATGCCACCTCCCTGTCCTTCGCCCCATGTGGCCTCTTCCAGGTGTTTCCTGTCTCTGGCAGTGTCCCCTCGCTGCCCCCCTACTGCCCAAAGTCCTGCAGGTCCGCGTGTCAGCCCAGGGGGCTGGCCTCTGAAGGAGAGGCCTGCCGACCGCCCCCAATGTAAAGTGATGTAAAGTTGCACAGGTGGTATCTCCGGAAATTCACTCTGCAGAGGCTGGTCTGAAATGGGAGTGATTTCCGGGCAGCACTCAAGAATGTGTGGATGCCACGTAGGCACGTTTCTCTTATTTATCTCTGCCGACATAAAGGTGTGTTTAATTATAAGGCCTCTTTTCATTCATGCCTTCAGCCACTCCGGCAGTACAGATACAGAGTGAATAAGACAGGGCTCTTGAGAGACAACTTGATCTTCACAAGAAACCCTTTGAAGTGGGCAAGTTTAATCTTACTTTAGGGCTGGGGACTCAGGGAAGTAAAGCAGTTCTCCAAAGGTCACTCGGCAAGTAGATGGTGAAGATGGGGTTCGAATCCAAGTCCTCTCATTGCAGAGATGGATGTTAATTTTACGTCAGTGATGGACCTATGTTTCCCCCGTGTACTCTTTAGCATGAAGGTGGACTATTCAAGTAACCGCATTGCAGAAGGATCACAGAGCCTGGGAACTGGCACGTCACCTAATTGAGCTGCTGACTCAGGGCTCCTGTGTGTCAGTGAGGGAGGGGGTGTCAGGAGGTCGGTCGCCCCCCAAGGACCACTCGCTTTCACTGGGAAGGACATGAGGGGGAGAAGGTTGAGGTGCAGGCATTTCACACATGCAGCTTCACACGTGGACATGGGCACCCTGTACCGTTTCTGTCACCCACTCGTCTCCCCTCTGTCCTGTCCATCAGAGCTGTATTAGGGCCTGCAACACTCGCCTGCAAACCTGGATCTTTGTCTTCTGTTCTATCTGGGAAAAAGGCTTTCTTGTAGGAGTGAATGGAAATCCAGGGGATCCCTGCCCCCATTCTTGACCCAGCCCCTGAGGGTTATTTTTTTGCAGTAAATCCAGACTCTCATTTTCTAGACTGCAGCCTTGGTGGTGAGAGGCATTGCTATTTAAATAACATGTTTTCTTTTCTGTGAAGAAGGAATCTCATTCTGCACCAGCTTTTCCATACATCTAACTGCAAACACAAAGCCCTGGGAAAGCGAGTGGGTCTTGGATTTGTCCCGTGTTTGCTAATTGCCTGAGACCTTTCTATTTAAACAAGTGCTTCTTTCACTGCAGACTTTCCACAAACACAGCTTTGGAGAGGGTTTATATTTTTAGGGAAAAGTAAATAGCTCCGCGTTGTGCTGTACGAGCAACTGTATATGGTGGTGAAACCTGGGTGCCGGGCACAGTATCTCCTGCTTTGGGAGCTGCGCCCAAATGCTTCTCTTTTTTTGTTGTTGTTGTGGTACGTGGGCCTCTCACTGTTGTGGCCTCTCCTGTTGCGGAGCACAGGCTCCGGACGCGCAGGCTCAGCGGCCATGGCTCACAGGCCCAGCCGCTCCACGGCATGTGGGATCTTCCCGGACTGGGGCACGAACCCGTGTCCCCTGCATCGGCAGGCGAACTCTCAACAACTGCCCCATCAGGGAAGCCCAAATGCTTCTCGTTGTTATGTCATTTCTTCATTCATTCATTCAGCCAATGCACATTGAATGTCTTCTATTTGCAGGTGACATGGTACTTGCGGGGAATATAGAGGAAAAAGAATTTCCAAACTGATCTCTGAAGGACCTCATGGTCTAGTGAGGGACAAAGGCCATGATACAGATTATAATGCAGAGAAGAAATCGTATCAAATGAAGTAAAGAGATGGGACTTCTGACCTCCTCTGGAGGAGGAGAAAGGAGTTCCAGGAAGCTTCCTGGAAGCGGTAGAGTTTGGGTTAAGACTTAAAGAGTAGGAATTAGCAAAATGGAAAAGTGAGGGTGGTTTCAATTTGCAAGAGCATTTTTTAAAGGTTCGTGAAAGAGAACGGTGCCTTGCAAGTAGTTCTGTTTGATTCTCTGGGGTCCATGCAGCAGAGCGGAGTGCTGAGAGGTTCCATTGGAGAGAGAAAGGCACGGACCAAATTATGAACTTCCTCACTAAGAATGCCCACCCAGGGAGGAGGTTAAAATTATCCAGAAGCAGTGGTGTGCCATGGAAAGGCTTTAAGCAGTCGACCTTAATGTGTTTACATTTTAGAAAAATCATGGAGATTGCACTGGAAAAGGGCAAGACCATTTTGTGTTTGATGGACAGTGACTGAGCAGGTAGGGTGGAGGCGGCCGATTCCCAACGTATTAAGAAAGCAGAGTTGATGAGACAGGAAGGCAGGTTGTGTGTAGGAGAGAATGAGGGGGAGGAGGAGTGGTCCCCAGGTCGCTGGCGTGGTGGACTCGGGAGGATAAGAGTCTAGAGAAGGGAGAGCATGGCTGTTTCTAGGAGCTCTGGAATCTGAGGGACCCGGGCGTCATGCCAGTGGAGATGTCCAGGAAATAGTTGTTCACGTTGGTCTGATGCTCAGAAGAAAGATACTCTAGAGAGTTAGACTTGGAAAATATGAGTGGTTGAAAGTATAAGAGCAGGCGAGATGTTCCAGGAGAGAAGAGAGCACGTGAGTGCGGAGACCCTGGGGAACGTGGGCATTTAGGAGATGGGTGTGAAGGAGACACGCTGATCCCTAGAACCCAGAGAGCCAAGGGGGTCGAGGTCACACAAGTCCGGGAGGACAGAATTTTGAAGGTGGAGTTGCCAATAGTGTCAAATGCTGCACAACGCAGTTGAAAAATCTCCATTAAATTTAAAAACTGTGGAGCCCACAGGTAACCTTTCGGAGGTGCTAATACAGAGAAGATGCTTTCAGGAAGCAAGGCTGTGAAGCCAAGAGCAGAAACGAGGCAGCAGCTGGAAGGGTGTGTGAGGCTGAGGGGACTGACGCCCGCCCCAGCACACGGGGTGGATTCAGCCTTGGTGCCGTCAAGTCTTCTTGGGCAAGGGGATGCTAGTAAAAACCGTGTGTCATAGGCTTCCCTGGTGGCGCAGCGGTTGGGAGTCCGCCTGCCGATGCAGGGGGCATGGGTTCGTGCCCCGGTCCGGGAGGGTCCCGCGTGCCATGGAGCGGCTGGGCCCGTGAGCCATGGCCGCTGAGCCTGCGCGTCCGGAGCCTGTGCTCCGCAACGGGAGAGGCCACAGCAGTGAGAGGCCCGCGTACTGCAAAAACAAAACAAAAAAACCATGTGTCATGAACTGGTCAAGCAGTAGGATGACTGGCTTGAGAAGGAAGCTATGCCAGGAAGATGAAGAGAAAATACCAGAGTCGGAACTAGTCTTTGAACATGGTTTCCTGATTCATACATGAGGAAGAGCTGATTGTGAAACTCACTTCTTACGATGCTGTGATTAGGAGAGCAGGCTCTGTACTCTGAAATCCAGTTGCCTTGGTTCAGGTTCCAGTTCTGTCACTTACTAGCTGTGTGAGCTTGGGAGAGTTCCTTAGCCTTTCTGTGCTTCAGGTTTTTTTTGCTTGTAAAATGAAGATCGTGATAGAGTCTTCCTCATAGGATTGCTAAAACAGCGACAAGTCCACACATTTAAAACACTTTGCACAGTTTCTGACACACGACTGTCATTCAGTAAATGTTAGCTACATTATCCTTACAATATTTTGCATCCATATCATGCTTTTGATCACATGTAATGTTTAAAGCTTCTGCACACATTTATTCACATTGTGGAACACAGAAAGGGAACTAATTGTGAAACTAGGGTGTATTGCATCTGCACAGTTCCTTCCCAGTTCAAACAAACTCAGGGAAACTGGGACCCAGGGATTCACGTGACTTGTCTAAGAAGACACAGCTGGTAGGCAGAGCCAGCACTTACCCCGGGTCATGGACTTCATGCTCAGTGTCTCTCCTGATGCTGATGATCACAGAACATCAGACTTAAAGAGGACTTTCAGTTTAGTGGTTGAAAGAGGCCAGACCTTGAGGCCAGACCTTCCATTTGATTTAATCCAGGTTTAACCATCGCCCTGCCTCTATTCTTTCTATTTCCATACAGCATCTTTTCGTGATATTCAGCAATTCCTATACTTAAGAAGTTCACACTCTTGATGTTCTTTGTCATCAAGTCTATTTTTATATTATTGTAACTACCAGATGTTATTATTGTTAGTATTTAGCCAGTCAATATTTTGGTAATTTATTTTTTTCACAATTACATTTTAGAAAAATCATGGAGATTGCACTGGAAAAGGGCAAGACCTTTCCAGGAGGAGTTCCTCCTCCTCCATCTCCTCCTCCTCCATCTCCTCCTCCTCCTCCATCTCCTCCTCCTGCTTCTCCATCTCTTCTTCCTCCTCTTCCTCCTCGACAACCTCCTCCTCCATGTCCTCCTCCTCCATCTCCTCCTCCATCTCCTCCTCCTCCTCCTCCATCTCCTCCTCTTCCTTCTCCATCTCCTCCTCCTCCATCCCCTCCTCCTCCATCTCTTCCTCTTCCTCCTCCTCCTCTCCTCCCTCTCTTCCTTTCCTCCTTCTTTGTTTCTTGGTCGCGTATCCTTAGGGCAGTGATCCTCAAATTTAGTATTCATCAGAGCCACTTGAGGAATGTGTTGAGAAGGAGCATCCCAGCCTTCCTTTCCTTAAGTCTGGGCTGGGAACAGTGGTGTTTTCACAAACATCTCCCTTGGGTCGTTGCTGGTAGACCTTCCGTTGAAAGTTGGTTTTCTGGGGAGTTTAGGCAGGAAGATTGCAGTGTGGAGTGAAGATGTTTTCATTTGAAGGAAAGGATATCAAACCACAACATTGGTGCTATTCCTGCTTCTCCAGTCCCAGTGGCCATCGTATTTGAACTGACTCCACAGTTTAGATTTCCTACTTTTCTTTTTCAACATGGAAAGTAGCTGCCCCAGGAAAGGGCTCCCACAGAGGAGAGTGGCTTCTGTTTGCAGGTGTGGATGAAAACTATTGCTGCTGTATCAGTAAACAAAGGATATTGCAGCCATGAAGCCATCACATTACAGCCTCCCCAGGTGAGCCCTCAGGGAACTCAGGATAGAACATGGTGCCCCCATCAAGCTCTCAGCCACTGCAGCCACACAAACACACATACACACCCCACCATGGTGCACCTGAGGAGATTGAGGATGAGAAGACACAGGATACTGGCCCCAGATGGCTGAGGTACATATCAAAGGAATGATTTCAGTGAGCCCACACTCTTGCATCTTCCCATACATAGAAAAGCACTAAATTCCTTAACCCTAGATATCTGGTTTTCTTTAATTAACAGTAATCTTTTGATGTTGCAACTACGTGGTCTTCATTACAAAAACTCCTACTTATCCCGACACCCACCTTGCCTCTTTGGAGCAGTTTCTCAGAGTTATCTGAGATGCTCTGTACTGGGCTTAAGCCCTCAGTTTTGTCCGCCAAATAAAGCATAGCTCTCAACTTTAAGTTGTGCATTTTTTTTCAGTTGACAGAGGGCTGGGCATCCACTGGCTCTGAAGCAGTGAAGGGAGCACACTCCTTCTAGCCTTTTCCACACAGACAGCTCAAATACCTTTGGTTCTGGGCTATTTGAATGTGTCCTGTCAATCTGTTTATTCTTCCATTGGATAAACATTTCTTGAGGCAGACTTTATCATGTGTGAGAGGCATATGACCATGACTAAGACCCACATCTATTTTCCAGGAAATCACGGTTCAGTGGAGGTGTGATGGGCATGGGGAGCCATGTGAAGTGGAGGAGACAGGAATAAAGAGGTGTAAACAAGAAATTACAAAGCTGGGAGATTGACAGGTGTCTTCAGAACTCCTTGGGAGGCTTCAGAGGGAAGTAGAAGTTGAACCTGGTTCCTGGTTCCTGGTGATAGGTTACCAAAAGCGGAGGATAAAGCAGCTTGTTATACAGCAATATTAGTATTTAAAAAACATGATTAATTACAGCTTATCATGGGGTTTAGCAAATAATTTTAAAAACGCAAACCTAATATTCCTTAAAAGGCCTGTCTTATCCCTTTGTTTTCAATTTCACATGACATTTGTGGGGAAATACCTGTTTCTCCACGTAGCACAGTCGCTCATCCCTGGGTGGCAGTGGCGTCTCCTCACCGAGTGGTCTGCGGTTGGTTCATCTCTGGCCTTTCCGTTCCCTCTCTGGCTCCTCGCTGACTGTCAAGGATCTTCCTCTTGGTCTTGTTCAGTCGCTGTTTCCCAAACCTTCCACGTATCATATTTGACTGCTGTGGACAGTGTCTGTCTTTGTTAGTCCCCTTCATCCTCTTCTGGCTCTGCAAGAACAGCCAGGTCATCAAGACGCTGACATTGTTTCCTCAGAAAGTGGAGTGATTAACTTCTTTCAAGGGTGCCCCTGTCTGAAGAAGATGAAGCGGGGCTGCTGAGGGTGAGAACCCGATAGGAGTCTTGACTGAGTGTGTTGAGGCACAGGGTGGTGATGATGATAATGATGCAGATGCTGCTGAAGGTCAAGACTTGAGGAACGCTTGACTGGTGGGGGGCCCTTGAAGGATGCTGAATGGCAGGTGTGCAAGCAGAGCTTATCTGGAAGGTCTCGAATTTTCAGGAAAATCAGGGCTTACAACGTTGGATGAATCTCCTGCCAAGTCAGCAGATGATGGATTCTGCCAGACAGTGCGGGGCATCTCAAGAATTTTGATGTCTGTTGTTTGCCTCCTTGCTTTTCTTATAGTTTCAGTTTCCTTCCACTTTCCCAGATCATATGTGTTTCATTTTACCCGCCTCCCCCTGTCGCCATGCATCCATGAGACCCTGGACAGGCAGCCTGTATTTGGGGACCACAGGAGGTCAGACAGAAGGAGGTGGGGGACTCTGGCAGGTCCTCCACTCGGGGAGCAGCTACGGAATGTGACCCAGTCCCAGCCATCTGATTTCCCTTCTGAAAAGGCTATGAGATGTTCTAGGCAGGGGGCAGGAGGCTGGTTTCCCTGGGCCAGGTGGGTGCATCCGAGGAGAGAGGGGAGCAGAAGACGCTGTTTACCTCATGTCCTTGCCTTCAGGTGGGACTTCAATTAAATCACACCAGGAAGGTCTGAGTTCTTTTCTTTATTCAAATGCCAGAAAAAGACCAGTTTCTGTGATACGTTTTTAAAAAAGATTTTATTACCTAGTAACTTTTGCCTTAAGAAAATCATTATCAAAATTAACAAATATTTACTGAATCTCAGTTGTCATTTATTGAGTCATCGTATGCCCAGAATTGTTTTCAGTGCTTTACATACAGGAACCTCTTAAAACCAAGCAACCGTTGTCTGAAGTTGCTAGGAAACTTAGCAGGAAACTTAGGCAGGAAACTCAGGCTCAGGGAAATGACTTATTCAGGGTCACAAGGGCAGAAAGTGAGGAAGTCCTGACTTCTCTGAGTCTGAATTGCATGCTTCTGGTGGCTCCTCTCCATGGAGTACAGCACAAGACACAGGATATGTTTAAAAGAATAAGACACAGGCCCTGTTGTAAATGCTCACATCCCACGATGGATTCTAAATTCTTCACATTTTATTTAAACCTGATGATTCTCTTTAAGTCCTAGAAAAGAGGAACAGAAAAAGTTCTTTGTAAAATCTTAATCTTTAATAAAGACAGTTACTAAGTCACTCTCAAGACCTTTTTGATGGTTAAAGAATCATCCTCTGATCCGTCTTTCAGTGGCTTTTCAATTGCTATTGTTTTCTGTGTGTCTGCATTCCTACTGATGTCCGTTATACGATGTAAAGTCCATGTGACCTTTGTACAGAGAGTCAGCATGTGCCCAGGGGAGAAATGAGTCAACCGTTCATTTAGACCAACCCTGGTGTTGTCCTGGCCTTGTCTCCCTCCTACACAAACCTTCAACCCTACATCGAGGAAGCCTAATTGTATCTCTAGAACATTATTCGTAAGAGTCATGGGCGTCTTAGCTTCGGCCTCCTTCCTTGCAGCCCTGCCCTGTCCTTCTTTCCCGTGGACAGCAGTGCATTAGAGCTGTTAAGCAAGGGCTCTTCATCCTCTAATTTCTCTTGAATTTGGATCTTGAGCTGAGTAAAAAAGAGCTTAAACACGCTTGCATTAGACCAGCCTGTTTCTATCACAGGACCACTCCTAACTTTCTTGCCTCTTAGACATCTAAAGCTGCCTCTGAAGGTTTTTGCATATTTCCAACCTGAGGACCCAATATCCTATCCCAGAATTCCCCTTTGCTGGAGTCAGCTCGATGTGGGTTCCCTTGCTTGTAACCAAGTAAGCTCAACCAGGTCTCTTCTCAATTACCACTCCTTGCTCAGTCATGGACTCAGTACATATTTATTAAGGGCCTACTGTGTCCTCTGGGGAAGATGGTTCTGGGCTCTCCATTAGCAGCAGGAGCCATGGCATGTGCACCTCGGGGCTCTGTGTCTCGCTCGGAGCTGGGTGGGGAGTGTTTGCACTGGGGCATTTCAGCCCGGGCTGGCAGATAATTAATGAGTTTGTTTTTGTGCTGGTGGTTGGAGCTGACACGGTGCCGGCAGGTGCCTTTGTCTTGCTTCCTTCCATCCATCTTTATCGGATCTGCCAGACTCGCCTGTGCTCCTTTTCTTTCTGTCTTTGCATTGAAGGCAGCTGGGGATGGGTCTGCAGGGGAATCCTCCCAGGACAGTCCTGGCAGCGGGAATGTCCTCTGTGTGTTCGAGCCTTTTCTAGTGCTTCTTGTCCACCCGGCCCGCCCTCTGCCTTCATCCATCACATCTGCAGTGGAACAGGGGACTTGGGCATTGTGAGGATGGGGTGCAGACGTTCCTGGGACGCTCTCTTCTTGAGCAGCGAGCTCCATCAGTTTCTCCCTCGTCTTTATCTTCCTTCACGTGTGTGGCAAAGGAGAAGAAGAGATTTTAGCCACTGTGTCATACGAGACTCATAGGAAACGCGGTTTTCCAGCTGTTTTCTTGTTTCCTCCTCTTCTGGAGAAACCTCACTTTGACCTCTAGACCCAGAGCTGCCTGCCTGCAACATCTCACCCTCCGGCTTGGTTCTTCTTTTCTGCTCCAGTAGAAAAGGCACAGTTCATCCGCTCAAGGCGGAAGCCCAAGTCCACTTTACTGTTTCCTATTCTCCGTCCCCTCCATGTAATCAATTAGCAGTTTCTGCCAACTGCATCCACTTAACACCCCTTATTATTTTTGCATTGCTACTCCCATGTTATCTCAGACCATTGTCATTTTTGGTCAAATTTTTAATTGTAGAATTAGAAACCAAAAAAAAATCACATGATTGCTATGGAATTCATATGCATTATTATTTTCCATCTGTATTATTCCAGCAACCCCCAAACGGGAAGCCATGCTTGGCAGTTGGGCCCTATTTCACTCCCTTCATCCATGTTTGGGGGATCTAAACAAAAGCCTGATTGTTTTGTTCCATCGTTTAAAAATTTCCAGTGGGTTCTGACTGTTCTCAGGCCTGGAGAGGGACTTCCCTAGTGGGTCCAGTGGGAAAGAATCCGCCTTCCAACGCAGGAGACGCGGGTTTGATCCCTGGTCGGGGAACTAAGATCCCATACGCCACGGGGCAGCTAAGCCCATGCGCCACAACTACTAAGCTCACACGCCTCAACTAGAGAGCCCGTGTGCTGCAAACTAGAGAGCCCATGTGCTCTGGAGCCCATATGCCACAGCTAGGGAGAGAAAACCTGCATGCCACAACTAGAGAGAAGCCCGTGCGCCGCATCGAAGAGCCCACGTGCCGCAACTAAGACCCAACACAGCCAATAAATAAATAAATAAAGCAAAGAAATTATTATCTTAAAAAAAAAAGAAGACTGGACAAACGACTTAGCATCTTATGGACAAAGTTTGACTTATAGTCAGAGGCCCCCTCCCCTTGAAAGTATCTTGCTGTCCTTCCCCTGAAAGTAAACACATCAGGCTCTAGCCCTGCTCTGCCTTCTTCCCAGGATGTCTTTTCCCACCCGCATCCCTCCTTCACTGGGCTAAACTGTACTCACTGTTTATTTCAACCTCTATGTCATGTCTGCTGGAAACCTTTCCCGTTCCTTGTAGCCGGAGTCATGCCCTTCCCATGTGCTCCCATGTGCCTGTATGTACTCACGGCATCATTTACTGCAGTGTGTTGGAATTACCACTTTGCAGATGGTCTTTGCACTGGATAGGAAGCTGTTTTAGGGCAGGGCCTGCATCTCATTCACTGTCACTGTATCCTCCAGGCCGACACTGGTGTATTAGGTGCTAGGTTATTGGAAGGCCACTGGCAGCATTATGTGTCGTTTCCCCTGGATTCTCTGCTGGGCACCTCACCTATAGATTCCTGAAAGCACAGACAGCAGGGCTTTGTAGTTTCCTTTCATGTGCCTGCGCACACACCCCCCACCCCCCGCTAGGTGGTATGTTCCACATTGGCTGGGTGTGTACTCTGTCCATCTCTCTGTACCTCATGGGACTTGATACAGTTTCTGCACACAGTAGGCACCTACTGTGTGCTGGTTCTTGCTAGACACTGGAGGTACTGCGATGATCAAACCCGTGTGCTCTCAGTCCTTACAGAGTTCATGTCCTTGCATCAGGGCACAGTTGTGTGCAGTCTGAGGAAATAGCGTCCTCATCTATAAAAGGAATCATCCCTAGTTGATCCTGAAAGTTTAAGTCCCCTGTGAGGACCGGCATCCTAGAATTCTAACTGTCAGCCTAGTGTGCATCTGCTCATGCTGAGATGACCATGGACTCAGATGTTTCAATGTCTTGTTCTTTCCCAGCGCCTACTCTGGGTTGAGCCACTCCATTCACACAGCTGAGGCTGGTTTGGGGGCTGGGTGGGCTGGAGGTTGGGTCCTGATGCTCATAAGCAGTCCCTCTTACAAGGCCCAAATCCCAGCACTTCTATGGTAGACCTGGAAATCCTTGGAAGGTTTCCATGTAGAGCCTGCCCTCGGTGCCACTCTGTGCAAAGAGCCTGAGGCAAGAAGGCATGGGACCTTTTGTTCTTGCCAAAGGGCTCGTAGCAGGTTCTGTAAGTTTTGGAAAGAAGCTGAGGCTCTTGATTCCTTTTACTTTTCCTCGTGTGGAGGCTGAGCTGGGAAGACAAAGCACTGAGCACAGTCTTCCTGAATCCCGCCAGGCGGACATAGGATGGAGAAGGACGTCTGGGAGGCTCTTGGCAGGGGAAGGGTCTCTGCAGCTTTGCGAGATCCAGGTGAAGATCTCTGGAGATGAGGGGCTTTCCCTCCTGGACAGACACCCAGCGTCTGTCCCCTTCGGTTTGTGTGACACCCAGAGCCCCCGGGAGCACAGTGAAGCTGCGCCCCGCGTCTCCCCTGCTTTTGAGGTGAACAGTGCATCCTGACAGCGGGTGTCTCCTGGGTCCCTCACTCTGCACAGCACCTCACACCTAAGCGTCACCCGCTCAGAGTTACCTCCATGGCTCCCTGAACTCGATCTCCTCACAGCAGCCCAGCTGGGAAGCCACATCCTGCAAATCCATTTAGGAAAAGAAAGGCCTTCTAACTTAATTTCTTCCTCAGCATTGTTTATGTTCCCGATCAAAAAAGTGCTCTTTTTACCCTCGCCCCATCTTCTAAATGATGTCAGATGTTAAGATGTCACCCAGCTGCAGGATTCTCAAGCCGCAGGCTGCTTAATGCTTTGGAAATGATGGAAGGCTGAGAGCTGAGCGCAGTGCGGTGGTGGGGAAAGCTCATTTCCAGGGCCCGGCATCCCCAGCTCATCTGAATTAGGGGGCCCATGAGTTATGGCAGCCCAGTGGCCTTCGGAACAGATGGCTCCCTCGACTGCTCAAGGCAGATCCGGGAAGCGCCCTCTTGCGGCCTCTTGCCTAGCAGGCTCTAAGTGCACGTAATGGGGACATCTCAGAAGACCTTCTCTCTTTTCTTATTTGGGTTAGTGAGGGGCCTTTGTGCTGAGACGTGTAACCTCTGATGGCTGTGGGCCAGACTTAGTGCTGTTTCCCTGCTGCCTTGTTACCCGAGGTTTCCCCAGCCTGGTCTGACTGCTGGAGTGTGAAGAACACCTGTGCCCCAAAGATTACCATGTTCTCATCCACACAATGGGGGTAAGAAGAACTTTTCTTTGTGAGTTTTAATCAGCGTCTTAGTAAAGTTGGGCTCCTGTAACAGAATACCATAGACTGGGTGGCTTATAAACAACACAAATTTATTTCTCATAGTTTTGGAGGCTGGAAGTCCAAGATCAAGGTCTGGCAGATTCAGTGTCTGGTGAGGACCTGCTTCCTGGGTCATAGCCATCTTCCTCCTGTGTCCTCCCATGGAGGAAGGGGTGTGGAAGCTCTCTGGGGTCTCTCTCATGAGAGCACTATCCCACTCATGCCCTAATCACCCCCCAAAGGCCCCACCTCCAAACACCATCACATTGGGAATTAGGTTTGAATTTTGGGGAGACACAAACATTCAGCCCATAACAACACGTCAGGGCACCTTGTAGGATGTACTTCCCTCAGATGTAAGATGTAATGTTCACTCCATCTTGTTTATTTCCATCAGAGCCTTTATCGTCCTCTGAAATGATCTTCTTTAATTTTTGTTTGTTGTTTATTGACTGCCTTTCTCTTCCCAACACCCATCAAAATGTAACATCTAGAGGCAGGCAATTCTGGATTTCCAGATCCTCTGGATTAATAGGTTATGTTGTAGTAGACCCCCGCCCTCTCTGAGAACAAGTAAAAATGTCAAGTGAAAAACATCTATTTGAACACATCAGAAATGTACCAAGGCATCCAGGACTGGAGGTCCTAAATACCTCAAACGGGAAACCTCAGGGGTACATTCAGCAGCTCTTTTTCCCTCGGGGTATTTGCTGATTCTGGGCTTAAAACAAGGGACTGAGGATTCAGATGCAGGTCTCAGGCAGAGGACCACTGCTGAGATGCACAGAAACAAGAAGAGGTTTTGGCAAGTCTTCTGGGGCTGGTGAGACAAAAATTAGACATTTGAAGGGCCTGGATCAGAAAGGAAATCTGGAGAATTGAGCCTAAAACTTTGCCAGTTTTTGCTCAAGACATGTGCCAAAGTCTCACATTTCAGGAGACCATGAAACCTTAGCATAAAGCCTTTGAAAAACAGAACACAACCTTTGATAATCTTATAATATAAAGGAGACCAGAATTAGAGTCGAAGGTGTACCAGTGCTACTAGTACCTGCTGAAAATCCCATGCTCTCAACTGGAGCCTCCAAAGAACAACCAGAGGTGGATAGAGCTTGACCCAAACTGTAACCCCTCCTTAAAGGGATGCGTTAGGGTCCAGATCCACACTCTGCCTGAGCAGAGGAAAGGGTAAGCCCTTTCAGGAAGAGTATGACATCATTTAGAGCTGCTACAACTTATTATTTTTGGTGTCATACAGTCAGTAAAGTATTGTCAGGCATGCCAAGAAACAGGGCTGAAAGCCAAGAGGAAAAAACCCAACAGATAATAGGAAATTCCAATATTGAAGTCACCTCTAGGTCTTTATCAGACAAGAACTTTACAATAATTATGATAAAAATATTCAGGAAAATAGAAGAAAAGAGGAACAAAAGTAAAATTTCAATAGAGAACTTGGAATTTAATTTTAAACAGTATCATTGTCTGGTTTTGATAATGTATTTGGTAATGTAAGACACTATTATCAGGTGTATGGGAACTCTGTATAATTCTTGCAACTTCTTGTGAATTTCATACTATTTTAAAATGAGAATCTATAATATAGAATAGCCAAAAAAAGTGTGAATTCTAGAACTGAAAAGTACAATTGCTGAAATTAAGAATTCAGTAGGTAGGTTTAACATTAGATTTAAGCAGAAGAAAAGAATACAGGTCAATAGAAAACATCCAGACTGAAGCACAGAGGGGAAAAAATATGAAAATACAGAAAAGAGGTTAAGGTACGAATCAGACACAGTGAATCTAAAATAATGTAGATGTAATTCCAGAAGTAGAAGAGAACTAGGATGGGTTAGAAAATTATTTGAATATTTGATGATTTTTCCAAACTGATGAAAGGCAGCGAATCACAAATTCAAGAACCTATGAACAGGATAAATATAAAGAAACCTAGGCTCAACACAGTAAATCTATAGAAAATTAAAGACAAAATGAAAATCTTAAGAGCAAAGGAAAAATATACATCACCTTTAAAGGAGAAACAAGAAGACAAACATCTGACTTTTTCAACAGAAACAAGGGGAGACAGAAAACAATAAAACATCGTTAATATTCCAAAATAACAAACAAACCCCCAAATAACCCTGTCAACCTAGAATGATGTATCTAGCAAAATTATTGTTCAAAAATTAAATAAAAACATTAACAAACAGGGCTTCCCTGGTGGTGCAGTGGTTACGAATCTGCCTGCCAGTTCAGGGGGCACAGCTTCAAGCCCTGGTCCGGGAAGATCCCAGATGCCACGGAGCACCTAAGCCCGTGTGCCACAACCGCTGAGCCTGTGTTCTAGAGCCCGCGAGCCACAGCTGCTGAGCCCACGTGCCACAACTACTGAAGCCCGCATGCCTAGAGCCTGTGCTCCGCAACAAGAGAAGCCACCACAAAGAGAAGCCTGCGCACTGCAACAAAGAGTAGCTCCCTCTCGCTGCAACTAAAGAAAGCCCACGCAGCAGCAAAGACCCAATGCAGCCAAAAGTGGATAAATAAATAAAAATAAAGTTCCATATATACACTACCAAATGTAAAAAAAAACAAAACCAAAAAACATTAACAAACAAAATCTGAGAGAATTTTTAACCAGCAAAGTTTCACTAAAAGAATTACTAAAAGGATTTCTTCACACAGATGACAAATAATCCCAGATATAAGAGAGCAAATGCAAGAATAAATAAAGAATGATAATATAAAGCATTAATGTGTGGATAAATATAAATAAATATTACTGGTACAAGACAATAGTAATAATGTTTTGTCTTGTGGGGTTTAAAATAAATGTAGAATTAAAATACATATCAATTAAAACACAAAATTTGGGAGGGGAGATAATAGATTTAAGACATTCTAGGGTTCTAGCATTGAGGAAAAGTGCTAGCGCTAATAATTTCCATTGGAATGTAGTTAAAGATGTATGTTGTAATCTCTAGGATAACTTCCAAAAGAAGGATAACTAATAAGCTAATAGAGGGGAAAGGCAAAATAATAAAAAGAAAATGAACCAAATAATCAAATATTAATTGAAAAAGGCAAGACAGGGGAGAAAAGAACAAAAGGGTTCTGTCAAATAGAAATAAATAGTAATCTACAAGGATGTGCTGCATAGCACAGGGAACTATATTCAGTAACCTGTAATAACTTATAATGAATATAATCTGAAAAGGATATAACTGAATTACTTTGCTGAACTGGAACTAGCACAATATAGTAAATCAACTATACTTCACTGAAAAAGAGAAATAAATCTAATAGATAGTAATTTACATCTTTCAGTAATTACATTCAATGTCAATGGACTAAATATTGCAAGTGAAATAATAAAATTGCCAGATGAGATATATGCTACTGTAAGAGAAGTGCCTCAAATGTAAGATCACAGAAAGTTGGAAAACAAAAGAATGTAAAAAGGTGAAACACACAAAGATTAATATACTTATTGGCTCATATTATATACTCAATAGATAGTTGTTGGATAGATACATGTTATTCTTGTTCAAATACTGATGGTAGTGAATAACCCCAAATGTTTTCTATGGCTTTATGAAAAGGCATGTTTGATTTCAAAATTCATGTTTAGTGACTGTATTGGTGGTCAGAGATGAACATCCCTAAGATGAGAATCTTAATGGTGATATTTTGTAAAGTTCATGATGAAAGAAAATCTTTTTTGATATTCATAGGACTGTATCGTCTACATATGCAGCTGTTAAAGCTGTTCATTTATTTATTTTGTATCGTTTCTGGTCCATCTGGCATTTCTGCTTGATTACAAGCTCTGAAAGGCAAGGGTAGGTTCAGATAACTTCCAAGAGCCCTTGACTGCTAGTCTAGGACCCATGTCCATGGGTGGTGATGAGCATGGTAGATAAATAGAGAGAAAGAATGAACGAGATACCTCTGAAGGAGTGACTGGGTGCAGAAGACAGCCAGGATGGGTAAATGTTTCTTGACTTTTGCAAATATATAAAACTCAACTAAAACCACTCTACCTTTACTTCCATACAAACATTTCATAGTAGTTAAAAAAGTAGTCACCAAGTTTGGTGACTTAGTGGATGAACTAAGTTTAAAAATTAATTTTTTAAAAGGCAGAAAATTGTATGAATATTATTATCATTACAGAGTAATTTATCCAGTGAAATTCATCTAGTAACTAACTTACCCAGAACATTTATCATTTATCATTATCATAAACATTTAGTTTATCCTTCACAGGAGTTTCTTCTTGTTCCTGCTCTTCATTCCCGATCTAGTCACATCCTTACTTATTCAGAATAACCATTGGGGTAACGGGAGATTCTTGGTGGACGTCGAGGATTAGGACCTGAAAGTCTGGGGGATTAGGATTGAGAGTCTCATGTTCAGGAAAGTGAAATACCATGGTTCTCTTCCCCTCCCATTTCTCCCACCTTCTCCCACCCTCCTTCTCTCCAGACCGTTGTCTCTTTTCCTTTTTTCAATATTTACACAACCCAGGTACTGTCTTCTTTACTAAGGGCTGTTGGGATGTTTTAAGGTGAATGCTATGTAGACCAACTGCAGCTGATCATTGAGCCATTATCTATAATGGTTGCAGTAATGAATAATAGGTCATCTGTGGGTTGTGCCAGGGTGTAATTCCTTGTGCTGTTACTTTACGGATTAACTGTTTGCAATTGGTCCTGACATGACTTTGTCTCTAAAATAGTGCAGAGCCCACACCAAACAAAAGTGCAAGGACTGCTGTGTAAGCTCTCCTAATATCATCACATACTGAACAAAATGTCCTCAGTGGTTTTGAAATTTTTGTGGTTCCCGTCCTCTTTCATGATGTGGGGAAGACTATAAACAGGTGCTTCTCAAACTTTAATTGGCATACCATGCAAATCACCTGTGGACCTTCCTAACTGCAGGTTCTGTAGATTCTGCAGGTCTGCGTGTGTGAGTTGAGATTCCCCAGTTCTGATAAGTTTCCAGGTAATGCAGATGGTGCTGGTCTTCAGACCACAATTTAAGTAGGAAGTCTAAGAGAAGGGAGGAAAGTAAGACCTGATGGTGTAACCTTTCGGCCAGGCTGTTTCAGGACTTTCGTCTTTTTTTAAGGATTAAAGACAATAAATTTTTTCTTCCTTAAAAAATTTTTTCTGATTATAAAACAACATGTTTATTGTGTAAAATTTGAGAAATGTGAAAGTACTGTGCATAAACTAAGATCATTTATCATTCCAATCGATCAGTCAGTCAATCAGACCACTGATTCCTTAGTCCTGACTGCACAATAGAATCAAATGGAGAATGTTACAAAATATCCATTCCTGACACTCACCCAGCAGGGATTAAATTAGAGCCTCTGTGTAGGGGACTTGGCGTCTTTTAAAAATCTTTCCATGGTGCATACCACATTTAGAACAGTGAATATAGACCCCCTCTCTGGAAAAGTTTCATACACATGATATTTTTGCATGCAATTTCTGGAGTTCAAGGACCCTCCGAAGGCAATATACGAAAATTTAAGAGCCTGTGCTTCAAAAGAAAAATCTCTTAAGGAAATGACACAGGGCATCCCCACCCCCAATATATTTCTATTATGGACTGAATTGCTTCTCCCTGAATTCCATATGTTGAAGCCTCAAACCTCTAAGCGACTGCATTCGGAGATACCGCCTTTACAGAGTTAATTAGGTTAAATGATGTCAGAAGGGGGGACCCGATTCCCACAGGGCTGGTGTCCCTATAAGAAGAGGACGAGACCCCAGAAGGGTGTAGGCACAGAGGAAAGGTGGCCACCTGTGAGCCACATTGAGAGGCCTCAGGAGAAATACAACCCGCCAGCACCTTGATCTTGGACTTTCAGCCTCCAGAACCGTGAGGAAATAAACTTCTGTTGTTGAAGGCACCTGGTCTGTGGTATTTGTTACAGTAGCACTAGGAAACTAAGACAGATTTTGGTCCCTACAAATGGGGTGCTGCTGTAAGGAACACCTGAAAGTGAGGAAGTGGCCTTGGGACTGGGTGATGGGTAGAGGCTGGGCAAGTTTTGAGGCACAAACTTAGAGAAAGCCAAGATTGCCTTGAAGAGGTTATCAGAGGGATGTGGGACCTGAAAGGTGATTCTGGTGATGTCTCAGAAGGAAATGAGGAACTTGGCACTGGGAATTGGAGGGAGGGCAATCCATATTATAAAGTGTCAAAGACCTTGGGCCAAATTGTTTTCTAGTGTCTTTGTAGGAAGTAGATATTGTAATTGATGAACTTAGATGTTTCACTGAGGAGATTTCTAAGCAAAGTGTTACAAATTATGGGTATAGAAATTCAAAGGTGCAAGCACTTACACTAAATGGCCTGCAAATAAATAGTGACTTCTTTAGCGTGTTTTAGAATTACTCCTATGGACCCACACTTTACCCCGATTCTGCTTGCATGTCTTACTTATGCTGGCCTAAGCAGAGCCAAGTCTAGAGTCCCTGTTTGCCTGGCCATCTATCAGGTAGATACGGAGGGGAAGTTAAAGATGGCATTCAGTGAAAACTGTTTCCTCAAATTCCCCATCTAGTTTCGGGATTTGATTGGTGTGTCACAGTGGTTCCCAAACTCTGAGCTGAGGCACCCTGGGGTGTTGCAGCTGGGGACACTGCAGTTTATATGAAATTTCGGAGGAAAATACTTGGACATCTGTCAGATGCTGTAAAAACTCCTGGTTCAAGATAGCTCACAGTTTCAATAGCATGTTACATTCATTTTGGTGATTTCGTATCTTTGCAAGCCTTGGTTTTTGGTGTTTACATGATTAAAAAACCACAAGTATTGCATCCAAATCATTGTGGCATGAATGCACGTGGTAATGCATGTGGTTGCATCCAATCTGATTCTGATCTGGTTCAAGGTTTGAGAAGTTGTGTGGTGCCCCAGGGGTGTGTGTATGCCATTAGTAAGAATGAAATAAAAATATATTGTCTTTCAGTTTAAGTTTTTTTTAAACAGCTAAGTTATTAGGAAATAACTTATCCATTTGTCTGCTGGTACCTAGTTAGTAAATGAACCATGGGTTTTCCCCTTTGTTTTGTATTGTTGGTGTTGGCATGGGACATTGTGAAAAAGACACCGTGACACTAAGGGTGATGTGGACTGAGAGAGTGTGGACTGTGGTGTGGTGGTTCGTCCGGACCTGTGCTCCCTCTGCGGGAAGCAGCCACCTGTCAGGTAAGGCCCGGTTTCCCCGAGACCACCATGGTCTGAGGAAGCCCCGTAGAGCTGTGTGGAGAAGCTGCGCAGAGGGAGAACGATGCCCAGCGAACCTTAGGGATTCCGGGCCTCTGTGCTGAGGACAGAGTGAGGAGAGGCTGACGTGGCTCCGTCGCCCTCTGACTGCGGCCACGTGAGAGGTTCACCCACGACAGCTACGCAGGTGAATCCACACACACTCTCAGACCGTGAGAGAGAAGAGTATATTAAGCCACTGAGCTGTGGGATAATTGTTTATAAACTTTACTTTTGAGGGGAAGGTGCAGAGATTCCCATACACGCCCTGCCCCACACATGCACAGCCTCCCCCGTGGTCAGCCTCCCCACCAGGTGGAGGATTTGTCACACTGATGAGCAGACACTGGCGCATCCTAGTCACTGCAGGTCTGTATAGTTACGTCTCGGTGTTGTATGTTCTATACGTTTAGACAAACGTATGCTCGATAAGTGTTTGGATAACTGTGTAATAACAGGGATCACTGTGGTATCATTCTTCTTCATGGTATTATTTTCACAGCCCTGAAAATCCTCTGTGCTCCACCTATTCATCCCTTTCCCTCCCCAAACTCCTGGCAGTCACTAATCTACTTATTGTTTCCTTAGTTTTGCCTTTTCTAGAATGCTGTACAGTTGAAATCACACAGTATGTAGACTTTTCAGACTGACCTCTTCCACTTAGTAATATGCATTTAAGGTTCCTCCCTGTCTTTTCATAGCTTTATAGCTCATTTCTCTTTAGTGCTGAATGACAGTCCGTTGTCTGGATGTACCATAGTTTATTTCTTCATTCACCTACTGAAGGGCATCTTGGTTGCTTCTTAGTTTTGGCAGTTTTGTATAAAGCTGCTATAAATATCCATTGCAAGTTTTTGTGTGGCTATAATTTTCAACTCCTGTGGGTAAATACTGAGGAGCATGACTGCTGGATCATATGGTATGAGTATGTTTGGTTTCGTAATCAACCTGCAAACTGTCTTCCAAAGTGTTTGTACCACTTTGCATTCCCACCAGCAATAAATGAGAGTTTCTGTTGCTTCACATCCTCATCAGCATTTGGTGTTGTCAGTTTTCTGGATTTTGGCCATTCTAATAAGTGTGTAGTAGTATCTCATAGCTTTTAGAATTTGTATTTCTCTGATACCATACCACATGGAGCATCTTTTCATATGCTTATTTGTTATCTGTACATCTTATTTGGTGAGGTGTCTGTTAAGGTCTTTGGCTCGTTTTTAAATCTGGTTGTTTGCTATTTTATTGTTGGGTTTTAAGAGTTCTTTGTATATTTCTGACATCAGACGTGTCTTTTGGAAATATTTTCTCCTGTCTGTAGTTTATCTTCTCTTGACCGTGTCCTTTGCAGAGCAGGGGTGTTTAATTTTAGGGAAGTCCAGCTTCTCAATTATTTCTTTCACGAATCGTGACTTCGGTGTTCTTTCTAAAAAGTCATCACCATACCCAAAGTCATCTAGGTTTTCTCCTATGTTATGTTCTAGGAGTTTTCTAGTTTTTACCACATTGCCCTAATGACTGTAGCTTTATGGTAAGTCTTGAAGTCGGGTAGTTTATAAAGCAGAAGTTGATAACTGGAACAGAATTTGGTACCTAGAAGTGAGGTGCTGCTCTAACATAAGCTGAAAGAATGTGGCATTTGCTTTTGGACAAGTGATTGAGGTGGAAGTTGGAATAGCCACAAAAATTCTGTTAGCAAAATCTGGCAAGACTTCAACGAGACCACTGGTGAGGGCTTGAAAGATAGAGAAGAAAATGTTGCTGGAGGTTAGAGCAAAAGGAGCACTTGTTTTATATATGTATTACATATATGGTAGAAATTTTGATGGCACCATCAGCTGTGATAATGTGGAAGAGAGAAAGAGTGAACTCATGGATCTGGCCAGAGAGATTTGCAGGCAGAATGTAAAAGGGGCCAACTGGCTGCTTCTAGCTGCCTGTTATAAAGTATGAGTGGAGAGGAGCTGAAGAAGGAGCCATGTAGTTTAAAGCAGAATTTCTAAGAAATGGAAATGAACCCTGCCTTACTAGGTTCAAAAATACAATTATTTCTCATCCTCAGTCTCTCCAAGCAAAAGCTTCTCAAACTAGAAGTGCCCTCAGGGGAGAGATTAAAATCTAGGGCATTATGAATAAATTATGGTTTCAGAGTAAAAGTCTCAAAGCTATAAGACCTTTTGTTGAGACTTCATGAAGAGTTAAGGGCATGCATACTAGTAAGGCTTCTAAGAATATTAAATCTGTGTCTCTTAGAGTAGATTTGCCAGAAAAAAATCTGAAGGGACTACCTTGTAGGCCCTTTAAACCAGAAAAAAGGCATCTGAGGACCTTAAGAGCCATTCCACAGTATCTGGGCTCTGAGGTCAATGGATGAAAGAGAAAAGGGACCATCTCAGAAAGAAAAAGTGGCTATGGCTTTTGCATCAGTGAATGGCTTATAATTTGATATACAGGAAGACTACAGATTTTTTAAAGGAAGTATGTCAGCTGGGACTAACAGGAACAGAGACAGTATAGAAAAGGTCTTTAAACTGTCATTCTTCTATGAGCAAGAGGAAAATGAGGAGGCTTCAGTTTAAAACTAGGACCATATCTTATGGAAAGAAAAGAAAATTCAAGGTATGAACCAAAAGCCCCGAGGAAAGAATGAGAATCATTTTGTGGGAACAGGGCTGGGCCCTAACCAAGGAACTAACAACATGTGCCCAACAGCATTTCAGAATTGCTGTGAAACAGTGACTGCTATATACCACTTTCTTCTCTTCCATCGGAGCAATAGGGTATGTTGCAGTTATCCCATGCCTGTCTCACGGATACATGTCAGGGCTGGGTGGGTCGGTGGAAAGAACACTATTTATTTCATAGGAGTCAGATCAAAAGAAAATGCACTCAAGGAGCTGTTCCAAAGGAGGCTCCTTTGTACCTGAACCTAACTCAGATGTTAAGATCCTGGGTTTTGAGCTGTTTCTGTAGTGGGATAAAAGTTTATTGGCCTTGGGAGGGGGCGAGTATATTTTTCACGAAGGAGGGCCGAAATATAGGGGCCGAGGCTGGACTGTGATTGTTAGCGCCTCATCACCGCCTTCCTTTCCTGTGTGCCTGCCTTTAGGCAGGCCTTGAGGCGGAGTCTGCTTCCATACTCCCTTGAGCTTGTACTGGCCTTAGTGACTTGCTTAACTGATAGGATGTGCTCAAGTGACATCCTGGGACTCCTGAGGTCACACCAGGAGAAGACTTGCAGCTTCTGCTCGAGCCTCTTAGAAGACTTGCTCTTGGAATACATGGAAGAATTCAGGCCCGACATAACAGGTTTGATTCCCCTAAGATGGCCAGGCTGTAAAGAAGAAAAAGCCCCACATGGAGAGGCTGCACAGAGAGAGAGGTTCTCAGTCAGTTCCAGCTGTTCAAGCATCCCCACCAGGCAGCAGACACGTGAGTGACAAGGTCTCACATGACTGCAGTCTCAGCCAACAGTCTGATGGACCTCAGGCGAGAACTTCCAAGCTGAGCCTGTCAAACCCCAGAGGCAGGAGAGATGATAACGCCTTGTTGTATGAGGGTGCTAAACTTTGTGGTGCTTTCCTACAGAGCAGCAGAGACCTGGTGTGATTGGTAGCATCTCATTTTTCTTACTGGCATGTCTGTGAGGGCTCTGCCTTTACAAAACTGTGTGGCAGTTGAGGCCACATTGAATTACTTAGATGCCTAGTCCTAAAGGTCGGATCACTGGATATTTGATGTGTCTTTCTCGAAGAGGCAGTGGAAAAAGACCTGGTTTCCAATCCTAGTTCTACCACAAAGTAGCTGTATCTTTGTGCAGGTCAGTATTTAAATGCATTGGGCCTCAATTTCCTCATCTGTAAATGGGACTAACGTTTTTCCTTTCCTACCTTACAAAATTATGATAAAAAGTTGAAGTAGATACTGTTTTGAAAATCACCGCCCCCGCAAAAAACTATACAGCATAACATTAATCAAATGTAAGGGCTTCTGGAGTGAGTCTGTTTGTAGGAAAGAAATTTGGTCTTGATGGAATGATGAAGTTGAGTGGGACAGAAGTGTCCAGTCAATGGAAGCCATGGTCCAAGTCCTGAAAAATCTGTCCTGGAGATAAATGTACAAACTTGGGGATCCTAGTGTCATATGGCCAGGGAATGGTGGTCAGAGGCCAAAACATACAATGGGAGATTGTATTTGTTTTCTATTTCTGTTTGACAAATTACCCCAAAATTGAATGGTTCAAAACAGTATACATTTATTATGTCACACTGTTTCTGCAAGTCGGGAGTCCTGGAGTGGCTTAGCTGGTGGCTGCGGCTGGAGTCTCTCCGGGACATGGCAGTCAGGCTATCATCATCTGAAGGCTTGATCAGGGCTAGAGATCTATTTCCAGGATGGCTTATTCCCATACTCTGTTCATAGGAGACCTCCGTTCCTTGCCTCATGGACTCCCCTCTCCTTACTGTTGCTTCACAAGTGTCCTCACAGCATGGCAGTTGGATTCCCCCAGAGCGAGTGATCTGAGAGAGCAAAGCAGAAGTCCCCCCTGGCATGGCTGCCAGACCCTCCTGGTTTACACAGGCCAGCCCCATTCCCTCAGGAGGGGAGAGGACCACATGAGGATGTGAATACTAGGGCTGGGCTCACTCTGGAGGCGGGCCACCACAAAAGCGTGGAGTGTACAAAGTAAGGGAAGATGAAGATGATGAGGAGGTGAGCAAGAGAGGCAGGAGATGTGGTTCCATCGTGAGGTCGTGAAATCAGAGTGACAGTCAGCTCACGGGGAAGAAGTCAGCCGGCAGAGTGGCATTGAGAGAGTTGGTGAAGTGGGCGGATTGGTGACTTTCCCCGTATCTTCTGTCTTCCAGCACGACTATTTCATGAAGTCTCTGATTCTTGTGACTCACATACATCTGGGAACTGGGCTCACTTGCACAGAATCAGTTCTCTCCCCAGCGTCCTGACACCATCACGAGGGTTCTAGAAGCTTGGCGTGGCGAAGGGGTTTAGACATTCCGCCGGCAGTGGTAGGACTTGTGTGCAGCCTTGGGCTTGTCTGACCCCAGAGCCCTTGTTCACTCCACTCCATCATGTTACCATCTTGGTTCTGGGACTGAGGGAAGCCCTAGTGTCCTAACCTTTGGTGCCCTTGCCCCTCTGAGCTTAATCACAGGGGCTGGAATTCTATGATTCCACGTTGGGATCATAGCCTTCTTGGTCATTTTTGCTGCCTGCGATCACCTTATTGTGTGTTTCTACCTCATTGGCTTCCATCTCCTTTCATGTCTGAACCTCATACTTCTTCATTTATCTTTTCCCCTGTTGTTATTTGTCTCTCTTAACAGGATTATTTATCCCCATAGAGCATCTTGAGAGACAGGGACCAAAGGATGCTGACGCTGAGTCATGGGCTGTTTAAGACACTTGGTGGGAAACTGGGTGCAGAGACACCTCTTCATCTGATTGGAGTCAAAGCTGGGTGACATGAAGGGAGGGTGAACTTTAGACTTCCTTTTCCATGGGGAGACAGAGCTTAGACAGGAAGAAATTCGAGCGGCTGGCGGGTAATACAAACTCCTAAATTTTTAGTGCTGAGTTGAGAATGTAGACTTGTGATTGGCAGGACTCTGACTTGCATCCTATCAAGCTTTCTATCCATTTTACAGAAAGGGGGGGAAAGGAGCGGGTGAGATACATTTTTGGAAGGTCATTGGGACCCAGAATCCCAGGAAGCATGGCTCTGTGCCCGGGAACTATCTCTTCAACCTTGCCGCTTCTTCTACCTATACCCACCCCACCCCCCGCCAATCCTGACTGAACAAATACACACATACCTACAGAGTCACACATGGAAAATTATTTCTGGTCAGTTTGTTTGGGTTTCTTGACATCCTTCATCCTTCATCTCTCCGCACATCCATTGTTGAGTGGGACATGACCTTTTCCTGGAGAAAGGCAGTGCAGGGCTTGGCCTTCTGAGAGGTTGGTTGACTTCACGTTTGATGTGGCATCTGGAAGAAATAAAGGAGCTTTAGATATGAGTTGTCAGGGCTTTATTGGAGCATCAGCATTTCATGGGTTTCTTTATGGCAGTATTAAATGAGTTGACATGCCATAAACTGTCCCACATGTTGGCTTAGGGGTGGGGAGCTGCTGAGAGCTAAAGAAAGCCTATCCTGAACACAGGCCAGCTGTTGCGTTCCTAAATCGCCAGCCCTCTGGGACGAAATTCAGGCTGCTTCTCGTTCACTCTGTACCCGGGGTTGAGTGGGTCTGTAAATGTTAGAAAGCAGACCATCTGGGTGGCTACAGCTCCTACTCAAAGGGAATGGGTGTCAGGACACCCTTTGAGAAACTATGGACATGGGCTACCAAGGGCTTTCCATTCCTGGAGATTGCTACAAATCGTGCAGGTCCCTCAGATGTTTTGTAACTCTTGTGATGGAGGATTCTGTCTGGGGGCCGAGGATCAGATTGGTCAATTTGGTTAGACTTCCCTGCCCCACTCGTCTGGCATTTTGACAGAAGTGGGAATTATACCCTTTGCTACTCGAGGGCTGTGGAGATTTGAGTGTGTCCTAACAGCAGGCTGGCTTTGCTCGCATTCTGAGTGGATGCAGGAAGTTGGATGGGAAGGGCCCTTGGGGATAGGGTTAATTTCTAATGATGCACACCGACCAGAAGGGAGCTCTCGCCAGACATGCCCATAGTCCCGGGCCCCCAGCCTTCAGACCGTATAGCTCTTCCTGCTGAGATGCTTCTTGACACAGCCCAGCACTGCTGGCTGCATAGTGACCCGGGAGGGAGCGGGTTGGGGGAGGAGTTCCCGTCCACAGGCCCCACCCGGGCACCTCACCTGGGCCCAATGGTTGTGCGTGAGGGTGAGATGGAGGGCCATTGTGGAGGCTTGGGCCCCTCCCCCTCACGTCAGGGTGATCAGCTGTGTCTGGACCCTGGAAGAGCTTGAAGCCTTTAACATGAGGTAGGTGGAGCTCCTGCTGGCATGTCAAGCTCCCGAGGGAAAGGTCGTCTCTGCTGAGGAACATCCGACAAGGAGGTGTAGGGAGGGCAGCCAGGAGGCCTGACCATCAGAGCAGCACAAAGCGCTGAAGCCCAGGCTGCTGGATCACGCCAGGCCATCTACAGGCTCTGTGTTTGCCAAAAAAGGCCTCTTGCTGCTGAAACTTTATTTTTCTGTATTCAGGAATGAGGTCCACCTGCTGTGTTGTATTTATTCGTTCGTTGATTTACTCTTATTGTTTTAGGGAGGTAGAGCTGACGTAGACTATTGTATGGGTTGCAGGTGTACAGCACTGAGATTCTGTGTTTAAAAAGCCTGGCACGTCCCTTCTTGTATCACGGAGGTTGGGACAGTCAAGGCACCCCGATGGAGAGGGGGCAGCGGGGCCACGGGAAGGGCCAGTGTGGACCCCAGCCACGCTCTGTGCCTTCCCCTCACACCACCACAGCCCTGGCTGGAGAGCAGGAGGCCAGCCGTGGGGGGCTCGTTTCTCTTTGTCATGGAGGCTGTTGGAATTTGCACTTGTGTCTGCTCCGTCTGACGTCTGACAGGGGCTGGCCCTGGTTTTATTCCCTGACTGCTCTGCTTGGCGGAAGGGCCATCTTTGATGTCCGGCATCACAGGTGTCTTCCATGCAGCAGATGAAATGGAGACTTTTCTCCTTTCTTCAGTACACAATGAGGGGGCAGGATTTGGTCTTCACAGACATTTCCAGCTTCCTCAGGTGTGTGATTTTACACAAGCCCACTGAGGTATATGTGAGCAGGTGTTCGCATGTGGACACAGATGCCTCCTGTCGAGGGGCAGGTGGTGCTGTGGGTATCGCGTGGACACTGGCGCACCTGCCTGGTTTGAATATGGGTTCCTCCACTAACCAGCTTTGTGCCTCAGTTTCCTCATCTGTGAAATGGGGTTAAATTAGCTCTTATTACTTTATCATTTCCTCTTCCTTTGCTGCACACACATGGGCTTTAAAACAGGAACTATTGGCATCTCAAACCCAGGACACGTTCTCTGCTGAATTCCCAGCACTTGGGAGTTTGTGCTTTTGACCCGTTCTCCCTTGGGTCAGGGTTCCCTGGTGTGGGGAGCTGAGAGCCTTCTGACTGGGGCACATCTGTGTTTAATCTCCTCCCCAGCCACCTCCACACCCACATCGCCCCAGCTTCTGTTACCTGCCTTGTCCTCGACAAGGGGGAGCAAGAAGGGAAATGAACGTCTGACCAGGTCCTCTGCCCTTTGATAAAGTTTAAGTTTATATGCAGATGTGTTAGAAAGGTGCTCTAATCATACCGGTTTTTATAGGCATGTGCAAAAGCCGCTTCTGCAGTTTATGGATGCTTTAGTATGCAAATCCAATGGGATATTTATAAGCAAGGAATGTCCACCCATCAATGTATATCTACATTTCATTTCATTGTGCCCACTTGCCCCTTTGTAGCACCATCTTCAACCTGCTGGTTATTTTTGCACTTGAAAGGCACTATGAAATCGATAATGATCACAAAACACTCAAAAGTGAGGCAACCGTAGAGTTGATATATTTATACCAGGGGAAGTTTGTAAGCTGAAAGAAGCTTCCTTCTGTGTAAGTTAGTGACTGTATTCATATGTGAGCGAGGCTTGGCTCTACTCAGCAGGCTCACTTTTGCTGACCAGCGAGGTCAGAAACTTCAGGCTGTAGTTGAAGAGGCGAGGTCTCAGGTGTGCTCGTGCCCTGCTCGGGGGCCCTGGGGGGTGAGGAGGGGCTGAAGTCCAGCCTGTCCTCCACTTGGCAAACCACGGGAGCTGGCTCCGGGCCCATCAGCCAGAGGAAGTGGCGTCTGTCCAGAAGGGGCACCTGTTTCCAATTGGCATTTTTTCCTAATTTGCAGAAATGCTAAAACTGGCCCTTAGCAAGTATGGGTTCAAGTCCCAGCAAATGAGCAGTTAACACCTCGAACCTGGAAAAGTCAGTCTTCTGACCGGCACAGCCCTGTCTGTGGCTTGTGTTTCGGGGATGCTGTGAGAAGTGAAATAAGACGTCTACCCCACAGGACACGCTCTGAACTCCTGTCTACACCCATATCCACGTGGGGCTCCGGTGAGGCCCTGGGAGCCCAGACATGAACCAGACGAAGCCACTCTGCTGGCCTCCAGGACATGCCCACTGACGGGCCCCGCAGCCTTGAGGCTCCCCACATCCACGGCTGGAGCTGGTGTCTTTCTCCTCACCCCACTCCTCTCCCCGGGTCCGTGCCTCACAGACGGGTACCATGTCGGCCAAGCGCCCGAGTCAGACACGTGAGACCCAATCTCAGTCTCCCCATGCTCAGTCACGCAGGCCTGTGACCTCTTTCTCCCTCGTATTGATATTTTTTCTACACAACTGTCGCCGCTTTTGTTCAAGCTCTCATCTCTTCTTGCAGAAGTGAGGGTGTTGAAGAGGATGGCGATGGTGACATTGATTTGTTCCTGCAGTGGATTTTTACCAAGCCCCCTTTACGTGCCAAACCCAGTTTCTGTCAAAACGTTCTCCGTACCCAAGATCATCTATCATCAGGAAAATGCAAATTAAAACCACAGTGAGACACAGCTACATCCTTATTATTTTGCCTAAAAACAAAAATGAACTGACAATTCCAAGTGCTGGCGAGGTTGCAGAGCTACTGGAACTGCCACACATTTTTGGCAGAAATGTAAACTAGCACAGTTACTTTAGAAAAGAGCTTGGCATTTATTGTTTTATAAAATTAAACAGGAATTTACGAAGCATCCTGGCCATCCTACTCCTAGGTATTTGCCCAAGATATGTTCACGTAAAACCTGTCTGTGAATATTTATAGTCGCTTTACTTCTAGTCTCCAAAAAATGTCCTTCAGCTGGGGAATGAATAAATAAATGGTGTTATATCCACGCCACGGAGTACTACTCAGCAAGTGAAAAGGAAGGAACTAGTGCTACAGGCAACAGCATGGACGCATCTCAGGTGCATTGTGCTGAGCAAAAGAAGCCAGTGTAAACATCCCCCGACTCTGCCATGCCATCCACATGACTTTCTGGGAAAGGCAAAGCTATAGGGACAGAGAACAGATACATGATGCCCGGGGTGGGGTGAGGGGTTGGTTAGACAGTGGGTGGAGGATGCACCAGGTCTGCCGGGTTGTTGTCACCACTGACCCGTCAGGTTTTTTTTTTTTTTTTTTTTTAGTTTCAGCTTTATAACAAAGTGAATCAGTCATACATATACATCTGTTCCCCCATCCCTTCCCTCTTGCGTCTCCCTCCCTCCCACCCTCCCTATCCCACCCCTCCAGGCGGTCACAAAGCACCAAGCTGATGATCTCCCTGTGCTCTGCAGCTGCTTCCCACTATCTATCTACCTTACGTTTGGTACTGTATATATGTCCATGCCTCTCTTTTGCTTTGTCACAGCTTACCCTTCCCCCTCCCCATATCCTCAAGTCCATTCTCAAGTAGGTCTGTGTCTTTAACTGACCCGTCAGTTTTTGCTCCCTGCCCATCTGGAGTCTCACTTCCTCCTGGCTGCTGGAGAGACCTTAGGAAACTCAAATCCAAGCGAGGACTCCAGTGGTGAAGTCTCTCAAAGGTTCACTGTTGTTTTCAATATTCTAATACCTCAGTGGGTGCTATTCGGTGCCTGAGCTTTTAGGGCACGAGGCCCCTCCCAGACTTGCCCTGCTGGCCCCCTGCCTTCCTCTCCCATTCATCCTCCTCATAGGCGCTTTAGCTGTTCAGAAATCCTTGGAGCTTATGCGCTTCAGCACTTCTGAGACCCCATGGTGCCCTCCCTTTGTTAGGACCCGGCGTCCTCTCTTTCTCAGTCTAAGCGGCTCCTACTCTTCTGTTGAAAGCCCGCTGAAGTGCTTCCTCCTCCAGGAAGGCATCTGGCCCTGCTGCAGCTGCTTCTTTCACACTTCACATGGTCAGGAATCTGCCTGCCTAGACGCTGAATTCCTGAAGCCAGGGACTGTGTCTCCGTACCCCTGACTCCTGACACAGTCCTGGGGACAGGCAGGACACACAATAAATATGTTTCAAGCAGAATTGCTTTCTAATTGTAAACTGCAATTATTGTCTTAGAGTTAAGCCTCTTACCATCTCAGCATGGAAACACGTATACGCGATGCATCTGTTCTAATTTATTTGGATCCACTATGGTCTTTTCTCATATCCTTGTGACCAGTGACTTATGACCAAGGGCTGAGGGGGAGAGTGAGAGCAGGTGGGGGTATGAGATCACGTACAGGGGCTTCCCTGGGACCATCAATTTCTGGTCCCATGTGTGTTAATCTCAGGTGGGAAAGATGAATGCTAGTGACAAAGATTCCTTGCTTTTTGGAAAATATGGCTGTTAAAGAATGCTCGACCTTGGGACTTCCCTGGTGGCACAATGGTTAAGAATCGGCCTGCCAATGCAGGGGACATGGGTTCAAGCCCTGGTCCGGGAAGATCCCATGTGCTGTGGAGCAACTAAGCCCGTGCGCTACAACTACTGAGCCCACATGCCGCAACTACTGAGCCCACGCGCCTAGAGCCCATGCTCCACAACAAGAGAAGCCACCACAATGAGAAGTCCACTCACTGCAACGAAGAGCAGCCCCCAGTCACCACAACTAGAGAAAGACTGCACGCAGCAACGAAGACCCAATGCAGCCAATCAATCAATCAATCAATCAAACATAAAAAAAGAATGCTCAACCTGCATGGAGCATGTGGTATGAACCAGAGCGGCTAAGGGTGCAGAGGTTTGCCTGAGAGGTGATTAGGTGGTCAGTCATCTGTCTCAGCGTGGGCCGGCTGGCATCCGTGAGGCTGCTTTGTGGTTAATGAGGCTGAGGCCTACAGCCGCGGGACCTCCACATCAGCAGCAGGGATAACTCTTATGTGGACTTGGGCTCTGAGGGCGAGCAGAAGGCCTGGAGGGATGTGCCAGGGCGTCTGAGCCGTGTAATTCCCTTAACTGCCCTGGCTGACCTCGTTATTAAGAACTCCTAACTCCCCAGGCTTGTTAGCCAGAAAATCACTCTTGCTTCTCATGCAGACATACATCTGCATGTATGTCTTTCATCTTAGTCTCTCGTGGTCCCAAGTTCTATTTAACAAAAGCGGATCTACAAACGTGGAGGGCGTTTTGATATGCTTAGAGTCAACATCCATCACTGATATTACAAGATCTCCGAGAGCGCGCATCTCTGGGAGGGGGAACCTGAGGAAGGCTGGTGGGCAGGGGGCTCCGTTCCCAGCTCGCCTGTAGAGAAGCCACCTCTGTAAGCCCCCTTTCCCTCTGCCCGGGGCTCCTGCAGAGGCGACGGGCTCCTGATCACCCGTGGAGCTCCTGCGATGCACACCCCTGACTGCCATGCTGGAAATGTCAGCCCCAGATGGTCTGCTGCTTATGTTCTCTCAAAACAGCTGAGAGCCCCTGCCAGCTGCACTGTGGAAGGGAAAAGATAATTTTTCAAAATGCTGGTTAACAGAGCGACATGTACTTGAGCTGGAAGCAGAGTTTTTCCTCCTCCCTCCATCCGCTTGCTGCCAAACAACCTACGGTGATTCAAACTTGAGAAAGAAGCTACTGGCTTTACCGAGAGACAGTATTTCAGTGGAAGGGGCGGACGGTGTGGTGGCCGAAGGGTGAAGCAGCCCCCAGGAGACGTCAGAGAACTCCCCCCGCCCATTCCTCCAGCACTCGAGGCTCTGACAGGTCAGCATCTGCTTGCCAGCCTGGGATGCTGCTGCCCGTCCTGGGTGGGCTCAAAGCCCAGCAAGTCTGCTGGGACTCTCTTTAGGCGCTCTTGTCTGGCCTGCGGTGCCCACTCCAGGAACTGGAGATCCAGAGGTGCCCCATGACCTCCTGTGAAATGCACTGAAACCCCAGAAGCCAAGGGTGTGATCAGGTGGGGGTTGGGAAGCTGAAAGCACGTTTGTTCTTTTTGTTCCTGGTGCTAAGCCTCCTCTTGGTTCCCTGACAAGCCAGGAGGCCTGATCCAGCAATGTCAGCCGGTCCTGAAATGAGGCAACCAGCTGGCCCATGTTTGCTTGAGGAGATCAGAAGCCTGAATGCTAAGTAGTAACTGACTCCAGGCCGTTTCCTTGGATCCTACCTGAACACTGGGGTTTCTGATGGTGCCTGGTGTCTGCATTCCAGAGAGTTGTCCTGTCCTGAGAGTTGAAGAATTTCACTGTCCACTGTTCCTGACCTGCATGTGTCAGGGTCTCCAAGTACAGTCATGTTGAGGGGAGCTTAAGAGCCTTCAGTTCTGAACCCACTGTCTCAGTTTTAACTGGGCGCATCAAATAGGCAGCAAAAACAAGAGAACAGCAGAAACCTAGGAAGATCCCCCAAACTCGCCCTGGATCTTTCTCTGGATGGTAAAGAAAAATGGCCATGTTTGGATAAGATGATTAATGTAAACCTGTGGAACTTGGTGTGTCCTCCCCTGAAGCCTTCCAAGTTTGGATCTCTAGGCCAGAAGTGCCCACTGTGAACTCGAAGCAGGAGCTGCAGACTGCAGAGCCCTGGTCCTCACCACCCCCGTCAGGTGCTGCATGCCAGGCTTCTCCTGGTCAGCACGTCATGGACACACCTCCACTCTTGAGGGCCCTCAGGGACCGCAGCCGAGCACCCTTGTACTGAGGGTTCTCGCCTTCCTGCCCTGGGTGCTCATGCAAGAGAGCAGTCATTTAGTAGCCTCTCTGCGTGTGGTCTTCTCCCTCCCCTGAAGGGTCCAGGAGGCTGCCCGTGTTTCTTCTGAAGCTCCAGCCCCACCTCTTCTGTTCATGCAGAGGTTTCTGGCTCTAGCCTTGCTCTCTGCTGTCCCCTCCCACCCTTCCTTCCCAGTGGGCTCAGGCGGCCTTTTTGCAGTGTCCTCGGCACACATAGAGTCACTGTTTGCCTATTGATCCATCATCGGCCAGCAGTTGTGGGTGGGAGGTAGGTGGACCTGGCACCTTAGGAGCTACACGGCATCTGGACATCTGGGTTACTTTCCCAAACCCCACTGAGACCTGTGGGAGCCAGGGTGGCTAATGTCGCATTAACTTTGAGGTCATGGAGTCAGAAATGACAGACCTGAGCTTACTGGGACCTCCAGGGCCCAGATTTATCGGAGTCCCAGGACCTCCATAATAACCTTCTATTTTTACATGTAGGTTCTTAGTTTCTACTCTACTAATGGGCGTTTATTTACATTTTGCTTCCTTAAGCATCCCTTCAGCACTGTGGCTGTAATGCTCTAACACACACACACACACACACGCAGGCACATAGGCACACAAGCATATTTATAAGTACATTCTTTCAGTTTTTAAAACTCAATTGCAGACTCTCTAGCAATACTTTTTTATCTTCTTACTGAAGATATGTCTAGCAAAATTTACTCAAAGCACATATATTAAAAGCAGGTATTATCTTTGCCTTTAAGAAACATTCAAAAAAGAAAAAAAACATTTAACGACCCAGAAATAATTTCCACTTCTAGATTTCTAGGTATACTCCCAAGAGAAATAAAAACATATACCCCCTCAAAAAATTGTACAGGAATGTTCATGGAAACATTATTCATTATAACCAAAAAGTGGAAACAGTCCAAATGTCCATAACTGATGAATGGATAAATAAAATGCAGTACCTCTATTCAATGGAATATTATTTGGTCATAAAAATGAGTGAAGTACCAATATATTCTGTAAGATAGATGAGCTTCAAAAACCTTATACTGAGTGAAAGAAGCCAGACACAAAAGACCATATAAAGTATGATTCCATTTGTATGAACTCTCCAGAATCTGGAAATCTGTGGATGCTTATAGCTGCATACCTTCCCACTGATTGTACTGATGGTTGCCCCACTCTGTGAACACACAAAAGCTAGTGTGTACTTTTAATGGGTGAATTGTATGGTACATAGATTATATTTCAGTTATACAAAAAAAGAGAAATATTCAAACAGGAGTCAGCACAAACTTTTTCTGCCTAAAATCCAAGATGAATTCTGCAGTTTGTTCTCCCTGAAGCACCCACACAAGGCTTCTTGTCTCTCCAGGGGGCACCCAGTCCAGAAAGGTGGTCCAAGGGAGGGTCTCCCTCCCTGGTGTCCCTTTAGAGCAAAGCACAGGTGACAAGTGTAACCAGAATCAAATGTGAAGCCCTGACGCTGGAGCAAATCTCTCTCCTGACATTTGCCACTTCTTATATAAAAAGTTGAGAGATTTTTATCTCCAGGTTTTCCTGAACAAAAATAGCATTGATTCTGCGATAGTCTGTCCGCTGGGTTGCCTGCACGCTATTTCTTTGATGAGCTGGGAGGGGAGATGGAGATGTGTATTGGGGAGATGTGGGGGAGGAGGAGGTGCTCTTGCCAGAAACCTGGGGATCATCTCTGACACCCCACCACACTTGCCCCAGGGGTGTAACCAATCGCCAAGTTCTGGGAGCTGCCACCTGAATGTGTACTTCTCTTCACCTCCCCTGGGGCCACTCGAATCTAAGCCGCCATCCTCCTCCTCCTTCATCAGGAACATCCTCATCATCACTTTTTCCCTGAGTTACCATAACAACCTTCTGAACTGGTCCTCCTGTATCACACCCAGCTTCACGCCCGACCTCACCTGCCACCTCCTCCAAATCTATATTTCAGACTGTGATCAAAGAGAACGTTTATCTATGCAAAACTGACCTTGAAATTCTTTCCAAAACGTATCCCTTCCAAATTCTTCTGGATAAAGTCCAGAGTCTCCTCACGGTCTAGAAGATCCGCCTACCTTTGTAGCTCACTCATCCCCTGGTGCTTGAACCAACCCACAGAGCTCCTTCCAGCCGTTCCTTCTCTCCCACCCCTCCCCCAGCCTCTCCATCTCCGAATGAATCTCTCCTTGTCCCTCAAGCTTCAGCTGAGTGTAGCCTTCTCAGCAAAGCCCCAGCTGTTCCCTCCCAGTGTCATAATGTGTCCCCCTGCCCGTGCATCCCTGTCTTGCCTTTGGAGCCCTCATTGCCGTGAGAGTGGATTGTTCCTAGAATTCTCTGTGTGGTGTCTGTCTCCATAAATACACTGCACACTTGTAGAGGAGAGGAACGTGTCAGGTTATCCTCTGTGCCTGACCACGTCTGGACCAACAGTTTAAACTCCATCACTGTCAGAAAATGGAGGCAAAACGGCAATCGGGAGGAAGAGAGGGAGGACGAATGGGAAAGCTGGCAGGAAGCTGAGTTAGCGGGGCAGCCCCTCACGCACGAGGCCACTCAGTCACTGAGGCTTGCTGAGCCAGTGCCTGACCATGGGGAGCGAGAGGGGCCAGAGTGGAGCCCGAGAGCTGGCGTGAGTGGAGGTGCTGGGCGGTGGGGCAGGCGGGGCAGGACTCACCGGGGCTTCTCGCATGTCCAGGGTGTTCTGGCAGCGCCCAGGTGTGTGGAAAGGGGGCCCCGAGGGTGGCAGGCAGGGGAGTGGGACGGGGGCTCAGATGGCCCTGTCCCTGGTAAGACATCCTCTGAATCTAACGAGATGGGAGGAGGTCATTCTGGCCTCCAGGAGGAGTGCGATGTGCGGCTGTTCTCTTGCGAGGAAGGCGACCATCTGTCGTCCTGCAGATGTCTGCTCCGGGGCCGTCACTGGTGAGGGTGGCTGGCGTGCTTGGGATCACGGATTTATTTTATGGCCACCTACCATGGCAGCAGAGTCAGGCCTTTCCCTCCAAGTGGGGTCCCTTTCTAGGCTGCCCTGCCTCTAGCCCCCATGGGAAGGTACTTGCCCTGCCCTGATGCATCCTCCACAGTAGAAACCTGGGGTCTGCCCAAGAGGCAGCCGTTGTTAGTGGCTGAAGTCAGACACAGATTCACTTCAGTTCCAGCCCTGCCGCTCACGCTGTGACCCTGGCACTTGGAAACGGCCAGGCCTCAGGAGCCTCATCTGCAAATTCGTCACAATTATAGTACCTACCCCCGTGTGGTTATCAGAAGAATACAATGAAATGTTCCATGCAAAGCCCTTAGTGCTTGGAAGAAAATTCTATAAATATTAGATATTTTATTAGAAATTTGTCCTAGTGCCTCATTACCCTTCATGCAAAGGCCTGTTTTACTAGTAACTTATGACCTGATAGTCTCTCAGCTCTGCTTTGTGCCAGTTTTCTCCTGCAGTCCTTCAGGTGAGCGTGGGGAACAGATGGCCATCATCTCCTGACAGTGCCTTTGGGGACAGGTGTTCAGGAGGTCAAAGACTCAGACTTTGTCACCATGTCGACCAGTTGGCCTTTCCCTTAAGCCTCAGGTTGCTTTACCTGCTCCATCTGGTTTCTGGCAAATGTGGAAGAGGGCCATACACCCGCCTGCACTTGGATAAGGACTCTCAGTTTTGCTGCTCAGTAGAGCTGAAACCTTGGGCAAACCCCTTGATTTCCCCAAATCCCACTTGCCTCATTTATAAAATCAACCTCCGACCACCAACCCTTTGTTCTCTGGGTTGTTGAGAGGATTAAGCAAAATCAACGTATACAGAGGCCTAGAACAGAGCCAGAAGCATAGTAGTCATGTTATACGTGCCACAGCCTCCCAAGGACTCACCCACAAGCGACCCAAAACTGTTCCAGCTTTTAGGACTCACCAGGGTATTTCTCACCTTCATCCATTTCCTTTGTGTTATTTCCTCTTGGTGTGACTTTTAACATAATTCCACAACTTCATTTACTTCCACTTATCTTTCCAAATTTATCTCTAAGTGAAAAGATAAGCCTTAAGTTGGGAGAAAATACTTGCAATTTGTATATCTGATAAAGGACTTGTATCCAGATTAAGTATGGGACAGAATTCGAAAATAAGAAGATAAACAATAGAAAACAGATACAAGATTTGAATGGACAGTTCATCAAAGAAGATATGCAGATGGCAAACAACACATGAAAAGATGTTCAATGTCATTCGTCAGCAGGGTATGCAAAGTAAACCACAGTAAGACCCCTCCACACATCTGTTAGAACAGCTCGAGACCAGTTAACAAGCCTGACCACAGCAAGTGTTGACAAGGATGTGGAGCCACTGGAATGCTCCTGCATGACTCCTGGGGGTGTAAAATGCTACAATCACTTTGAAAAATAGCCTGGCAGTTTCTATGATCCAGCCAATCCACTCCTAGGCATTTGCTCCAGAGAAATGAGAGCATATATTCATACAAAGACTTGCATGAATGTTCATGCAGCTTTGTTTGTAGTAGCTGAAAACTGAAAGCAATGCCAAATGTCCCTCTTCAGGTGAATGGATAAAAAGACTCTGAATAGAGTCAGACAATGGAATGCTGCTCGTGATAAGCAGGGATGAATTGTTTGTACACACGACAGCATGGGAATCTCAAAATAAGTATGCTGATGGACAAAGGCAGGCAAAAAGAATACGTACCGTATGATTCCATGCATATAAAATTCTAGGAAGTGCCAAGTGCTGTATGGCGACAGAAATCAGATCATGGTTTTCCTGGGGAGGGGTGCGAGGGGCAGAGAGGGATCACACAGGGGTACGGGGAGACTTCAGGTTAGTGAAAATGGTCATTATTTTGACCATGGGGATGGTTCTGTGGGTCTACTACACGTGTGACAAAATGCATAAAATTGTACACTTTAAGTATATTCTGTTTATTTTATTTTGTGTCAAATATATCTCAACAAAGCTATTAAAATTGTTTTAAGTAAAAAAAAAAAAAGCAGTAAAAGAAAAAAGGAAAACTTAGTTCTAGTGTCCCGTCTTTGAGGACACTCCCCTGGCCGCCCCCAGGCCCCCCTAAGGCAGAATGTATTCTCTACGACCTTAGACATCTGCTATAGCACCTGCTGTATCAGCCTGGAATTCCTAAGGTGCTGTCTGTCTCTGCCACTAGATTGTGAGCAACTTAAGCACAGTGGTTGTCAGGGACTCTGACATTTGTGTCTGTACAATCTGATGGAGGTTCTCCTGCCTGAGCGTTGAATCCAAACGATCATTTGTCTTCTTTGAAACTATAACCTAAGATGATTTTCTTAAAAATGTGGAAGCCATATCCCTTTAGCAAAATCTACTTCCTCAGTGAAATTATTTCAAAGTCAAAATTTAAAACACACCTGTGTATTTAAGAAATTATAAAAACGATGGCTGTAAATTCAAAGGAAGCTCTAGGTCTCTGGAGGACAATAAATTCATGTTGGAAAAGCAGTGGGTGTGGCTGAGGAGAGGACATTTAGGGCTGGAGGCCGTTCAAGATACTTCAGTCACGAAAGGAGCAAACTCTGGCCAAGTAGCACCTTTAAAATGATCCATGGTGGGGTTTTTCATTTCGGAAGGCAGGTTTATTAGTGAAATTAATATAAGTAGTCATATCTGGAATTCTACTTTCTTGCTATCGATGCTGTGATGGGTTGCACTGGGTAAGATCCACCTTATTGCTCTGAGCGCGCAGCTTACCTGGGCTGCTTCCCATGATGCCTTTTGGCCTCCTGCCCTCATTGTTCTGAGGCTGTGTTGGCCATTGAGGATGAGTTTGGGAGATCCTCAAGTTTCATGTCACAGATGACTGTAGAGAAGTGAAAGTCATTGCTTTTTACGGAAACGGGGAGGGTAAGTGACAGGACAGCCAATGAAGGGACGCAGTCCTGACTTCTCCCAGCAGCTCCCCACGTGATAGCGTAGCCTTCGATAGCCTTCGATAGCCTTCTCACCACCTGGCCACACTCTCCACCTGGTGGGGGGGTATGAACATGTCTTACAAATCTTATTTAAAAGTTGCCACGTGTGACACCTGATTACTGGGACTATTGGTGATGCCACCTTTTACTTCCTGCTCTTAGGTGCGAGGGTTCCTTCCCACTGTGTCACACTGTGTCACATTGCTGTGTGTACTCAGTGGACACCACTTACAAAATCGGTGCCCACAGCTGAGGCTGTGGAATGGCCGAGTTGCACAAGGGCGCATACTTGGTACCAGGAGACGGTCTGGAGGAAAAACCACACAGTATGTTTTTCCCTAAGAAGCAAGTTGATGTTTTTACCCTGAACATTGCCAGGGCCCTGTGTTGTTTTTGTGGAAAACCAATGGAATGAGGGCAGTGAATGGAAGGTCACTGGGTTTTGGTGGCTTGGGGCTATGCACACACCTTCCCCCTCTGCACGTGCTCATCAGGTAAAACCTTCTTTTTGGAATCTTCAGTTGACATAGTTGTTTCCACTAGTCCTAATAAAGGTGCAAAATAGCCAAGTGTGTGACTTTCCAGGCTCATTCGAGGTAGTGAGGAGACCAGGAGTGAAGCTGGTGGGGCAGAGGTGGCCTTGGGGACAGTGTGGGAATATCAGGCCTGGAGAAGCACAGACAGTGGGCCTTCAGCTCCTGGAGAGGCAGCCTAGCACCTGGGGAGAAGCAGGGGCCATGGGAGCAGATTGGTCCGAGTTCTAACCGCCGCACAGCTGCACGTTAGCGGTGTGTCTGCAGGCGCGCTGCTCACCGTAGTTTCCTTCTCCACATAATGGAGATTATAATATCCACCCTCATAAACCATCGATATTTGATCAGATGACTTTGAAAATGCTGGGCTGGGAGCTGGCACATAGTAGGTCCCCAATAGGTATTGTTTTCCTCCCCTCTTTCTGTCCTTTTCCTGCTCAGCCAGCATGAGGTCCCCATCTTTCTTCACTGCGTCAGAAGGCCGCCTCGCTCTGCTCTGCACAGCAGGGTGTGGGACTGGGACGGGAGCAGACCCTCCATCCTCCCGGCCCCATCAGAGGGGCAGCCTCTCTTCCCCAGGTGATGCCAGGTGCCAGATGATGTGCGTGAAGGTGCTGGCAAGAAGTCCACGTCCATCACGTTTTAACTGAAGAACTAGAAGTGGGTGTGTCCCCTGCCCTCACGCCAGCCTTTTGCTCAGTGTGAGTGATGATACACAGCACCCCTGGCCCGTTTTTAACTTCTCACGAAGTGGAATTTCCATTTCAGCGGGTGGACAGGGCACTTATTTAGCACATTGGGGAGACCGGGTGTGAAAGCTTTAACGATGCCTTTTTTATCATACTTTGACCTGGCGTCAGGTTCTGTGCAAGAGGCAAAGAAAACATAGAGAAGTAATACCTGGTTCCCGTCCAGAGGGAGGTGGGGTTCATGGGGGAGACAGGTAAGGTGTGACAGGGTGGAGAAGGGGGACCCCACCTTAGCCAGAGGCCGGAGCTGTCTGGGAACCAGAGGAGGCAGTCCTCGAACTCAGTCCAAGGGATAGATAGGAGCGGGTCATGTGGGCAGAGAGAGTGTTGCTTCAGTAAAGCTTAATATGGATGTGATCTTGGGCAAGTCATTTCATAATCACCTTAAGCGACAAGTTTGGGGCTGCCTTAGCCTTTGTGCCCTTTCTTGGGTCTGATCCTCTGTGGTTGCATGTTTGGTCTGGGGAGTAGCTTGCTCTGCCCTGCACTGGAGCAGCCCCCTAGATGGAGCTCAGACTCCACTCTGTGTGCTCCTCGGCCCCGCTGTCAGGGCAGGGAGTGGAGCCTCGGGGACGCGGCACGGGTTCTGCATCTCGTGCACCAGACGCGGGATCTCACGGCCTCCAGGGCTGAGCCCCTGTACAGGGAGGTTTACCACTCAGGCTGTCCCGCAGCCTGGGAAAAGGCGGTCTCCGAAGAGTGTTTGGGAAGGTGGAGACCAGGGGCTTGGGGAGAAAACAGGAAATATCCTGAGTGGGGCCTCCTCCCAGGAAGCCCTGCTCCAAGCCTTTCTGATAAGGTATCTGACAGCTTTTCTTCTAGAAACAAAAGCCCATGTTGTACATATGACTGCAGGTGCCCGGCTGCCAGGAAATCTGTCAGAACAATTGTGCCCTAGTGTGGATAGGCTGTCAGCCTCCTGGCCGCCAGCAGTTTCAGCTTTCAGGGTTGCTCCCTCGCCTGACAGCGGGGTTGGAGGGGAGGAGGGCTTTGCTTCCCTCTCTCTTCTTTTCCAGTAGTTCCAGGACCTTGGAACCTGCCGCCAAAGTAACACAGTGATGGAGGCCGGGGCTCCAGGGCCTGAGCAAGTGGGCAGGGGCCCCAGGAGGCTAGGATCCCCCAGAGGCAGCCCCCATGGTGGTGAAGAGCTCGAGCGTGGAGCCAGAAAGACCAGAATGTTGTAACCCAGACTCCACAGCTTACTCACGTGGTCTTGGGCGTATTACTTGTCTTGCTGAGCCTTGATTTCTTCCCACTTCTAAAATGGAGATTTTAATGGCACCCCCTCAACCAGACGTTTTGGAGGATGGAGCATCCCCCCCAAATGATGCAGAGTAGGTGCCTAATTAGTGTCTGATGTAGTGCTCATAAATCTCACCTGTCATGTCACCCTGACGGCTGTCATCACTAACATCCTGTCTTCAGGAGACTAGGAGGGGTTGGCGGCGGCAGAGGGGGTGACACAAGGGGCCAGGGAAAGGAGCCTCACCTGCATCGTCTGTCCCCTCAGAGCACCCTGCTGGAGCAGGTAAATGGGCACCTTCCTGAGACATGCTTTTCCTGCCGCTGGAACGTAGCCGTGGCACTTTCTGTCCCACTGGAGTGTTTGGAATCGTCTTTGCAGGGGTAACGAGAAACGAGGCGAGCAGTGGAGTTTCTCCAAAATTGTTGGCTGCCGACATCCGACGTCTCTGTTCAGAATAGGAACCGCCCCAGGGTGCGGCGTTATCTGTGTGTGCAATTGGCGGCATTAGCTGACTTCCTCTTCGTCACACTTCTTTTCAGGGTCCCTGCTAGACGGTCCTGTCCAGCCCCTCTCTTTTTAGTGCACATAGAAAACACTCAAATATTTAAGTGATTGAAAAGCATCCTCGTTTTCATACCCAGGCAGGAACATGTTCTTCTTTTTCATACTCTCTTGGCCAACTGGCTATCGGCTGGATGTCTCCAAGCTGATTAACCAAAGGCCTTTCAAACCCAGTGTGTTCCACACTGATCTTGACACTTTGTCCACTCCCCGCTGTGCATGACCGTGTACCCAGGTAGCAGCAAAAACATATTCAGGTCCAACCCACATCCAGTAGGTTCTATCCTCGGAGCATCTCCTGCATCCACCTTTGCATCTCCATCTCTGCCGCCACCTGCTATGGCAGACCTTCATCCTTTCTCCCCAGAGTTACCAGGAGGGCCTCTCTGAACCTGACTTCTTCCTGGTCATCCACCGTCTGCCAACACATCAGGGTGTTTCGTCTTAAGAATGTGAATCTGGTCTTGGTGCTGCCCGTAAAGTGTCAGCAGTGCCTCACAGCCTGTCTCTTTGTGAGGCCCATATAATTGGCCTCTGTGATCGGACCTCGGGGTCAGTCTTGCCTCTTGTTGCTCCCCTCCTGGCATCCTAAACTCCAGACGTATTCAATTATTTGCAGTTTCAAAGTACCCCATGTTGTTCACGCCTCGGATGCTGTGCCCTGATCTCTAGTCCCCCAGCCTCCACTGACCTGTCTGCCTGCGGAAACCCTCACCTTTTAGACTCCACTCCAGCCCTGAAATGTCGCCGATGAAGCTCTTCCTCAGTGCACCCCACCGACCATGTGACAGATGCCTCTCCCGTCAAGTCCACGCTAGGCTATGAAGACTGTGTCACGGATATCTAATAGCTCCTTGCCCCTATTTGTTCACGTATTTGCTTCGTCTGCCAGATCGAAAACTGTTTAATCAGAGACAGCCTCTAACTGTCTCTCTTTTCACTTTTAGTGTTTAGCACACCCTTGGCACTTAGTAAGTGCTCAACAAACGTTGGCAGAATTACTGATTCCAAATGTGTGCCAAGGGATGCTAAAATCAGCCTAAACTAGCCAAATGCAAATGGGGCTGTGGAGAGTCCAGGGGAGAAGGAAGCAAAGGGTCCTGCGCTGTTGTGCCCCCCGTCCCCCCAGCCCGGGGTGGGCACGGGCACCCACTTGGGCTTCCTACTTGGAGAGGGAGAGTTACCCATGTCCCGGCTGCTGGGCCCTGAAGCCCCCTCTGTGCCCAGGCCGTGTGCCCCCGGCTGCTCCAGCCACAGGTGAGCAGGCAGGGGAACCCAGGAGGCCTGCCTGAGGGAAGAGGCAAGACTCCTTCCACGTGTGACTTTGGCTTAAGGACCCCCCGTCTGCCTTGTCAAATCCCACTCGACCTACAGTGCCAGCCAGGACCTTCCTTCTTTCCTTCATTTCCCCCCTTCTCCCTCACGTGGGACCCGCATTGAGGTTGGAGGAGTCTCCCAGGCTGTTTCATCCCCTTCCCCACTGTCCTTCACAGCCATTTCCCAGGCAATGTTTTGTACGTCTCATCCCAGCAATGTGGGTTCTTGGGGAACCCAAATTGACATAAGTGATACCAACTGCCAAGTATACCAAAACTTGTGATTATATGTTCAGGGACTGGGGAAATGGCCATTGGCTGGCTCGGTGACCCCTGTGGGCCCACTATAACCTGGACTTTAGCCACACTCCCATTACTACCTGGCCCCCATGAGCTCCAGAGTGGGCACGCAGAAATTCCCACTCTAACAGGCAGGAGGACACACTGTGTCTCTGCATATCAATGTCCACTGGTCCTCGATATGTCTGGACATTTCTCTTTCCCTGGAGTGTGGCCACCGGAGTAAATGGTAGAGAACTGGGGGCCATCCCTGTGTACCTGCCACAGCTTTGCAGGGTCCCAGCTGCTAGCGAACCAGCCAGCTCTCCACTCAGTGGGGCCCTGGCTCTGGTAGTGGACTCTGTGTGAGGACTGAACAGGGCGTTGATGTGGGGCTACTCCCCGTCTTGACCTTTCTGTCCTTGCTGTTACTAACATTGGCTGCCATCTGTTTTGCTTGGTGCACGCTGTAATCTATTAACCATCCCCGCGGCTCCCCGTGGGTCAGGCCCCCTCGGCTTGTGCTCCCTCCTTTCCAGGTGTATAGGAATCCTGGCTCCTGGCTTTCTGGCCTCCATACTCTGGGCCCCGTCATCCTCATGGAAACTAACCAGCCTGGTTCTGTGAGCATCTCTCCTACCGTTGACCTTCACCTGCAGAGGTCAGCATCTTGGTGAGGCTGAGTGGCCCCTCACCAGGGCATTCCTCAGTGGGTGGTTGTCCCCGGGGCCTCTCGTGGATCGTAAACCTCACAGGTTCCAGCAAGCCCACTCCCTCCTTCTTTGTTCCTTTTTCCAGCGTCTGCCAAGATAACTCCAGCATTTCCATTCACTGGGGGCAGGCACCCCTTTTCCAGGCTTCTAAGAACCCCCCAAGCAGTGAGTTAGCCCAACCCCCGGTCCTTGCCAGGCTTTTAGGTCCCACGTCCTGAGAAAGTGCCCCAAGCCAATGAAGCCTTGCTTCTCTGTCTTACACATGAGCCTCTTTGTTGGCTGCCTGCCCCGAAGGCTCCCTCCTGGCTTTGCGGAAGCTCCTTGTGCATTGTTGTGGTCAGCGGCCTTTCTGCATTCCTTCCCTCACTCCCTCAGGGGCTCAGGCCTGAGTTAGGGTCTGACAGCTCCCCACTGCTCCCCATTTTCCTCATGGGTGTTTCCCCTAACAAATCTCTCTAGCATCTAATGCTGTCTTGGCATCTGTCTTTTGGGGAAGGCCCAGACCAAACAGGACTAAGACATACGTTACCCACTGAATTTGCTCAGTAATGTTCTGGAGGGAGCTATTTTTAGTCCTGTCATCAAAAGGAGGGGGCCGCAAAGAGACATCTAGGGAGGTACCCGGAGTCATACGCGCGGGAGGTGGAAATCAGAATTTAGTCCTTGACATCAAATCGGGCAGTTTTTGCTGTAGTGGGATTTGTCAGGGAAGGGCTCTTGAGGACAGACAGTAGGAAGATAATTGGGGGAAGCAGGGTTTTATCTTTAATAGACAGGGAGGAAGAAACAACGACCAGAGACAGGAGAAAGCAGGTTTTATGTCTTCGTGTGTGTGTGTTTGTGTGTGTTTCCTGTATGAACCTGAGAACTGTGTGTGCATGAGCACGCACACACATCTGTGTCAGGATGACCCACATGCACACCCAGAACGCGTGCGGGCTGCGTGCAGGGCGGGGGCGCCAACAATGAGAAAAATCCTTCTTCAGTAACCTTCTCCAAGATTGTGCAACTTACAAGATCTGGAAGAAAGCTCTTTTAACTTTAATACACACTCAATTTTTCTTTTATGTTTAGTGCTCTATTTGTGATGGGTTTTACGCCAGTTGTGTGCTCAGGGGTCACCCCAGTCTCCTGAGGGCCCAGCGACCCCCAGCCCTGCCTGCCGTGAAGGAGGGGTTCTGCGGTTTCCAGGAGACAGAGGCCTCTTGATGGACCACTGAGCCCATGGGGGGAGATGCCTCACCCCCGGGGAGGGTGACGTGCTTCCCTTCTCTCTGGCTGGCTGGAGGCCGCTCCCGGGAGGATTCCAGGTGGGTGCAGAGACCACTGGGCAGTGACAGAGAAACAGTGCGGGCCCTGGGCCATGACTGTCTCCGTCACTTCTGAGAGAGACCCCACCGTTCCCAGAGGAGGGATGACAGCTGAGCGCCCAGGCCTCCCCTGCTCCGCCCCTGCACTGAGCCACAGCCATGGTCGCAGCTGTGGCTGTGAGCGCCTGGCTGTGAGCTGTACTCCCGGGGAACTGTTGTGGGGGGCTGGCAGCTCCCGGGCCACGTGACGGGTGGGAGCCGGGGAGGGTGAGGGGGAGAGGTGTCTCCACTCCATATGCAAGTCACTGAATGAGCGAGTGTGCATCTGCTGGGCAGCCCCACCCCAGGGAATGCTGCCAGCTCTGCTCGCCTCGCCTCGGGGGGGTGCGGTAGGACGGCTGCCTGGACACACGTGGGTTCTCCAGGCTCTGTGCGTGCCCCAGGCACCGCGAGTGATTCTGCAGGAGGGCTGCCCCTGCCCAGCTGGTGTCTTGGGGCCGACACTGCCCTCGGGGGCTGGGCCCGGGTGCCAGCCCCGCCTGGCTCTGGGGGCACTTTACTCCCCTCTTCTCAGCCTCCAGCATCATAAAAGCTGCTCCCACAGCCAGTCTCCTTCCCTTTGTTCTGTTGACAGCAGGGGCTCGGGGTCTTGAACCAATGTTCACCCCCATCTAGGCTCCCTCCTCCTGTAGCCGCCCCCCACCCCGTGGGGTCCCTACTTCCCAGATCACTCCCCTCGCCCACGCTCTCTCCCACCCCAGGAGTTAGTCCACCTGGGCTCCTTTGATGGGGCTGCCCTCTGGCAGAGTATGTGCACCCTGCCTCATAAGCTGGCGGTCTGTTCCTTGGCCCATCCTTTTCCTGCACCCCCCATCCAGAGGGACCCTCGTGGCATTTGTAAGGCTACAGAGACCTCTCCCTGGCACTTACCCCTTCCGTGGGTCACGTGGCCTCCAAGGGCCCGTCCCTCTTCCTGTGAATTTCCTGGGTCTTGGACAGGTCCCTCTCCTCCGACCTCTCCCTCCGAATGTGTTATTTCTAAGGCCCACTTCTCTGCCCTCCTTTTACTGCTTTTCTTCTTTTTTTTTTTTTTCATGAAGTAACTTAGGTGACACTCAGAACATCTGTTCAAAGAGCATTTAAAATTTTTTTCAAAATTTAAAAATACAGAAAGACACAAAGAATAATATAACTCATGTGAATATCCTCCTCACCCCCCAAACCAACAGCTTAGCATTTGTCTCCTTTGCATCTAATGCTCTTTCTTCTTCTTGAAGGAATAAAACATTACAGAAAGAGTAAAACTAAAGTTCCCCTCAGCCGACACCCCCGCTCCCGTGGTCTCCGGTGGTTCTGAGGTGACCTTGCACGTTGCGTTCATGGCATCCGTGAGCGACTCAAACTGCAGCTAGCGTTTGCCACCGGCCGCTTGGTTATTTAGAGAGATCTGTATTTATGCCTTTCAATTGCTAGATGGTATTCTAGCGTTACATAGACTGAATTATTTTTCTGATGCCTTTTCCTATTTATAGAAATTTACGTTCTTTCCAATGTTTTGCTAATAACAACAAAAAACATGCTGCAGTCAACACCCTGGCATGTGTTTTCTTGTGCACATTCGCAGGAGTTTCTCTAAGGCATGTACTCAGAGGGGGGAATTGCTGGGTTCTAAAGTAGTCATACTTTCCATTTTGTAAAATATGCCATTTTCCTCCCTCCAAAGTAGATGTACCAATTTATATTCCCACTCAGAGTTTAGGAGTATCATTTCACCCAAATCCTTGTCAACACTTGATATTGTCATCCTTTAAAATTTTTGACAACCTGTGGGTGAAAAATTATATCTCATTGTTATTTTAATTTGTATTTTTCTATTATTAATAATAGCTAACAATTGCATGGCACTTACTCTGGGCCAGACACTGTTTGGAGCGGTTTACGTACGTTAACTTATTTAACCCTTACCACAGACCTTTCAGATCGTGTCTCTTATTCTCATTCTCCTTCTGCAGATAATAAAGCGAGGGTTAAGGCCTGGCCCGAGCTTCCCCAGCTAGGAAGGAGCAGGGTCACATCCAGACTCGCCTACACATGCCACTGCCTCGGCCCCCGGGTCCCCCGTTCTGGCGAGGCCCAGTTCTCCCACGTACGCTGATGGGCTATTTGTATTTTCTCTTCTATCAGGTTGATTAGGTAATTAGTGTTTTTTTTCTTTTTCCTTTTCTTTGGTGAGAAATTATTTCTATAGCCTGGACATCCATCCTTTGCCTGTTGTATAGGCTGCTGCAGTAACATTGTCCAGGATGGCACTTGTCTGTTAACCTCATTTATGGTCTTCTGCCTGTGTTTTTGTTTTTGCCAGAACTTTAATTTTTTCCTTCTTGACCCAGTTCTGCCCCGTTTCCACTGCGTTGGTGTGCTGGTGACGTTCCCCAGCCGACGCTGACGTCACATCAAGAGCTGGTTCAGCAGTTGCTTCCAAGGCATCTCCACTTGTCCCCCTGTTCCCCTCACTCCAGACGCCTGCGTGACCCCATCTCCTCGAGTTTTCTCTCCCGTCCATCTTCTCCAGTCTCGTAGACAGCGCTCCTCCTTAAAAGCATGTGGGCTGTAATTCTGGATCGTTTTTGCACCCCCCTCTCCTCTGTTTCCTATGTTGAATCAGGAAACAAACTACACAAGGTCCTTCAACACATAGTTGCTGCTCCCATGGCCAGCGTCCCACCTGGCTCCTGGATCCCTCAGCCCTGCACCACGTAGCAGGTTGCAAATTGCCTGCCTAAAACATCAGAAGCCTCAGCGATTCCCCATTTTCTCCTGGTACTTTCTCTTTAGCTCCACCATGACCTGGTACTTTCTCTTTAGCTCCACCATGACCTGGCTCCATCACTAACTTGCCTCTTACTGCTTTTCCGGAAAACACCTCTGTTCCAGTCCAGGAAAGTGGTCCCTCCCTTATGTGGGAACCTGCTCCTCCTCGTTCTAGGGCTCAGCTCAGCTGCCTCCTCCACCTGGAAGCCCCCCTCCCGTCCTCTGTGCCTGAGCGCTGCTGTCCCTCCTTGCCCAGCTGTCCATCCCCCTCCCCGCTGAGGTCTCCATGCTCCAGCCCTGCTCATTTTCTCCACCCCCCTCACATCCTTTGGACTATGCCTGTAGCACTTAGTCACATGGTCCCTTGAATTGTTATTCGGTGGCTTCTTTAAGCTGTACTGTTGGATCCCGCAGGGAAAGGACTGTGTCTTAAGTTTCCCTTGTGCCATCAGAGTACCCAGCTCAGTGTGATGCACACATAAGGGCTTGCGTGTGTGTGTGACATGGCCAGGGCTCGGGAAGGTTTTCCTCACAAAGATATTGGTACATCTCCTGGCAAACAAATTCATTCTCTACCCTCCACTCCCTAACTTAGGAAGGACACAGGGGTCCCACAGTCACGGGTGGGTGGACACATCTAGGTGCTCCTGCTGAGAGTATAAGATTTATCACTGTGTCTTTGTGCGACCAGGCACTGAGAACAGAAGGCTCTTCTCTTCTGTTGCCTCTGCCGTAGGCACTGTGGCCCTCACCGCGGCTTCCCTTCACCAGGCACCGGGTCCCTCCCGCGAGGCGGACTTGGCGGTGGAGAGGCTGCTTTCTAGCCTGTAATCATAAAGGAGCGTGAGCACCTGTTTACACGGTGAAGGAAGAAGTGCTGGTAGCCCCTTAGTACTCGCTGAATGAGTGAGGGTCTTAGCAGGAGACACAAGTTACTTGATCCCAGTTTCTCTGGGTCGATAATGAAAATAAGGGGATTATAATCTGTGCCTCTTTCCTGACTCTGAAAGTAGGCCTCATAGATGGTCCCCAGGGAGGAAGCATTCTGAGCCAGCCTGGGCCTGCTCCACCTGCCACCTGTCTACACGGAGGCCAGGTGGTCTGCCGAGCCCTGGCTGCACCCCATCCGCAGGAGGGATGGAAGCTTCCTTCCTCACCTCTGCACGCTGGCCGCACACCCCACCCTGGCATCTCAGCCTCTGTCTCACCACTTCATTCTTGGATTCTTTCTGTCTGCCCAGAATCCATGCTTGGACACAGGCATACCTTGGCGTCTCTTTCGAATACATTCAGGCCTGCGTTCGGCGACTTGCTCACGGGCCAGCCCTGGGGAGCATCCAGACCTCACTGTCCAGGCTGTGAGTTCACACCGAGAGGGCTGTGAACTTTTGCCTTTTCCCCTGAAACACGTTCATGCATGTGGACCCCTTCAAACCTAGACATGGGGATGACTAGGTCCCCAAACAACAAAGCAGGTGCAGAAGGAAGCGGTCCCGGCCTCTCTCTGTCCTTTTCTGTCCTGCAGAACCCGCCCACCTGGTCACCCTCCTGTGAACCCTGGGACCAGACACGACAAGGGCATGGGTTTGCTTCCTTCTCAGGCCTGTTTTCTTTAGCCTCACCTTTCATATAATTGGACATCCAGCCTTTTTGAGCCTGGAGACGCCCTCAGCAGCTGAGCATTTCCGGAGGGGTGGGGAGGAGAGTCCAGCGACATGAGGGCTGCATCTCGTGGAGAAGCCATTGATCTTGGAGACTTCTGCAGGAGATGCAGGTCTGTGAGGCTGACCCCCTCTGCCTGAGCTACAGAGCATCCTCCTCACTGCCCTCTGCCCTGCTTCCACTGTCCTTTCTTATAGGAGAAACTGCTATCAGCATCTTTAATAGTTAAAAAAAAAACAAAACAAAAACAGACAAAAAACCCTTTCTTAGGTTCTTTTTGTGGATGTTTTGACGCAGAGATGCATTTCAGCATCCTGAGAAATGGTAACTTTATTCCTATACGTGACATGTAGAAACGGTATAGTCAAATAATCAAGATGCAGATAAGCAGAAAGGCACATCCTGATTGAGGGGGGTGTGGGGACCAGGGCCAGTAGAGTAGTAGGGATCCAGAGGGGAGAAGTGGGAGATTCACACACTCGGTGCCAGTGCTCAGGGGAGCCATTCCCCCCCGTCAGCATCAAACCCCAAATCTCGGGGGAGCCAGGACCAGGCTTGGCTGCTGTGAGTAGGTTATAGACCTTGAATAAAACCCAGTCCACCCTATACATACCCTCTCCTTCCTGGAACTGGAGCTGTCTAGCCGGCATGGTGCTCTCATAAAGTAGATGCTGAATAAATATTTCATGTTTAATAAATGAACAAATAAATAGAAACACAGGGAACGTTGTTGCTTGCGTATTAGACACAGGTCAAGGGGGCCTCCTAATTCTGGCTACCTAGCTTGCTCAGGTGGGTAACTGTCAAGTCCCCAGAGGTGTCTTCCAAGGACTGTTCCACCTTTAGAGGAAGAATAAGCTGGAGATGGTGAATTAAATTCTGATTTAAGAATCTCATGTTGGAAGTTTTCTTCCTCTGGCCTTATCTCTCCGAGAAAAAGGAACACAAAAGGAGATCAGGACAGTGTCTGCCAGCTGGTGGGCAGAACTGTGGTCTCTTCTTGGGCAAGACTGTTTTCTGGCCTTCCTTGAAGCTGGGGCCATCAGGTAGTGAGAATAGAATATGGCCAATAGGAAACGAATGGAAGACATTTATACCACATTCAGGCCAACTCCATTTTAAACAGAGAAAGGATTTCACACTCTTTCCTCCGTGTTTCTTCCTCATCTGGGTCGACGTCGATGAGTGTGGTGGCCTTCAGGGTTCCTGAACTGGGAAATGGGGGGCCACAGGCTAGTAGGACCTTAGGTCACTGACTCGCCACTTGAGGAAGAGCCTTTTAAAGATGGGCCTGTTACTGTCTAAGGAAAGTGCTAAGAGTAGGGGAAGGGGTGTAGAGGATGAGAGAGACAGGGCCTTATTCCCACAGAGCTCTCAACTGATTCTGAGTTTGCTGACCTGATTTGGACTCGAGTATCTCGCATTTCTGACTGTGGCTTGAAAGCTGGCTTCAGAACCCTCAATTACTCCTCCCACTTCTCGTCTCAATCCCTGTTGTTTTCAGTCCTATCCTAGTAACCTGACACAGATCTGTAGTTTAGTTGAGTTGATTTTGTTGCTCCTGACTCTTGGGCCTGATCTGGACTCAGATGAGGCCAGCCACACTGATTAACCTGGAGAGGTCAGTTCTCCTTCCCTGGTGAAACCTGGATTTGTGTTGGTTCCCTGAGCCACGATGCAAAACAACTTACGTTGGCTGGGGAGACGGCAGACAGTAAAGCATGACAGCAGCTGGACTCCTTGTGTTCCATCCGCCACTTCCAAGGTTTGATCACTTCTAAATTGTGCAGGATGAGAGCCTCCGATAGGTGATGGCAGCGACAGCTTATCCATTGCTAATGGGTTCCGGGGGCCTTCTCCTTCCCTCATTAATAGCATGTGCTTCACTGTTCCAAAGTCTTAGTGCCCAGGAGGAACCTGGTCCGAGGAGCCAGCTGCATTCTGATGTCCGGATGGGATTGGAATGTTTACACGTGGATGGCGTAGCTGGAACACATGTCTCTTACAGGCCTGTCTGTACACAAGCCGAGGCATAGGGACAGGGAGCTTAAACGATTAAGCACCTACATTAAGTACCTACTGTGTGCAAGGCAGGGAAATACATGTGACTGGAGAGGGTACTGCAGGGGTAAAAAGACCAAAGCACTGTCTCTGTCCACTGAGGACCTCAGTGTCTAATGTGGAAGAACAGCACATAGGTGCTTGTAAAAGTGTCAATTTAGCAATAGAGACGTGAGCCGGGTCTACTGGGAGGAAAGATGGGGAAGACTCTCTGGAAGAGGTGACACGTGAGCTTGGTGGGATGAGTAGGAGTTTGCCGAAGGTTGGTGGTTGGTTGGGTGGAGGAGGTGTCATGCAGCTTTTATTTTATTTTTATGAATTTATTCATTTATTTATTTTTGGCTGCATTGGGTCTTTGTTGCTGCACGTGGGCTTTCTTTAGTTGCAGCGAGTGGGGGCCACTCTTAATTGCAGTGCGCAGGGCTCTAGGCACGCAGGCTTCAGTAGCTGTGGCTCGCGGGCTCTAGAGCACAGGCTCAGTAGTTGTGGCGCACGGGCTTAGTTGCTCCATGGCATGTGGGATCCTCCCAGACCAGGGTTCGAACCCGTGTGCCCTGCATTAGCAGGCGGATTCTTAACCACTGCACCGCCAGGGAAGCCCTGTCATGCAGCTTTTAGGCACATGGCCTAGCTTCAGGAAAGACATGATATTTAGTGTGTATACTAAGTTGTGTACATATATACATTAACATGTATATATATACATATAAATATGCTGCATACTTACAGCAGTGTGTTTAGGATTTTTGTGGGTTATCTCATTTTATGGAAATTATATTCTTACAAAATGATTTATTAAATGGTTAAAAGTGATTTTGTTATGCTTTTCTATGATCTCCCACATTGACTGTTTCAAATAGGAAAAAAAATACAATCCCTTGTCAGCTGACATGGCCCGATTTGAGTTCAGTAACATGTGCACTGTAGTAACCATCAGGTGTTGAATACCTTTTATGTGCCAGGCTCTTCACATTTAACTGTCACAACAATTTAATGAATTATATATTATTATTTCCATTTTATGTGTTAGGGCTCTGAGGCTCAGAAAAGTAAAGTGACTATAAGTGGCCATGCAGCTTAGAGATCAAGTAAAAGAATGTTGAGTCCAAAAATAGATCCACATCCATGTGGTCTTTTGATGGGGAAAGGAGTCTTTGAAACACGTGGTTTGATTCAACTGAGGATGCCTGGACGAGAAAGTATCGGTTTGAATCTCTGTGTAAATAGGGTGACTGGACCTCCTGCTGGTTATCACTAACGTGTGAGCTCCCATTTACAGAATGCTTTTTTTTTAAGTTTATTTATTTATTTTTTTAATTAGTTTCTGCTTTATAACAAAGTGAATCAGTCATACATATACATCTGTTCCCACATCCCTTCCCTCATGCATCTCCCTCCCTCCCACCCTCCCCATCCCACCCCTCCAGGCGGTCACAAAGCACCGAGCTGATCTCCCTGTGCTCTGCGGCTGCTTCCCACTATCTATCTACCTTACGTTTGGTAGTGTATACACGTCCATGCCTCTCTTTCGCCTTGTCACAGCCCACCCTTCCCCCTCCCCATATCCTCAAGTCCATTCTCAAGTAGGTCTGTGTCTTTATTCCCGTTTTACCCCAGGTTCTTCATGACTTTTTTTTTTTAATTCCATATATATGTGTTAGCATATGGTATTTGTCTTTCTCTTTCTGACTTACTTCACTCTGTATGACAGACTCTAGGTCTATCCACCTCATTACAAATAGCTCAGTTTCGTTTCTTTTTATGGGTGAGTAATATTCCATTGTATATATGTGCCACATCGTCTTTATCCATTCATCCGATGATGGACACTTAGGTTGTTTCCATCTCTGAGCTATTGTGAATAGAGCTGCAATGAACATTTTGGTACATGTCTCTTTTTGAATTATGGTTTTCTCAGGGTATATGCCTAGTAGTGGGATTGCTGGGTCATATGGTAGTTCTATTTGTAGTTTTTTAAGGAACCTCCATACCGTTCTCCATAGTGGCTGTACCAATTCACATTAGAATGCTTTTAAGAGGAAAGCCTGGTTTCTCTGTGATTGTTCATGGTAAACAAACCTGGACTCTATGGGAGAATGTTTGCATCACCTACGTAATTACCAGGCAATTCTGGAATATAAAATGGTGATGATTCATGAGCAAACTCCCTCCCTTTGTGTAAGTGGTGCCCTTTGGGGTATGCATCACTTACAAATCTCATATGTTAATCCTGGGATGGCACACATCCTAATGTAGCAAGAAAGGCACATCGATACATCCCACTATGTGTGTGTGTGTGTTTCCAGAGAATTATCCTGAATGGAAAATGCCAATCCCAAAAAGGTACATATGTACAATTACATGTATATAACATTTTTTAATGCTGACATTTTAGAAATGGAGGGTAGATTAGTGGCTGCTAGAGATTAGAAAATGAGGGCAGGGAGCTGGCTGTGCTTATAAAAGGACAAGGCGGGGTAGTGATGAAAATGTTCTTTACCTTGAATGTTAACGGTGGATAAACAAACCTACACAGGCAATAAAGTTGGATAGAACTAAATACACGCAGAAATGAGAACAAGCAAGACGAGGGAAATCTGAGTAACGTTGGTGGATTTTAGCAAAGTCAAGATCCTTGTGTGTACTGTAGTTTTGTAAGTTGTTACTGTCGGAGAAAATGGGTAAATAGTACAGGTATCTCTGTATTATTTCTTACAACTGCATGCAAATCCACAATTATTTCAATTAAAATTTCAATTAAGAAGTCCGATTTTTGAGTTAGTATTGTACCACATAACACTTCCCACACTTGTTACATCATTTCCAAACCGTAGTGATTATGAAACAGTGCATCTCCATTTTACCCAGCACTAACTTGGTGCTGTTATTTAATACCTTTCACTTCTGCCTCCATATAAATCTTGCCCCGCAATATAGTGTCTGCTTTCAACACAGGTAACTCTCACTTTGCATAGTTTTTTTTTTTTTTTTTTTTTTTTTTTAGTACACAGGCCTCTCACTGCTGCGGCCTCTCCGGTTGTGGAGCACAGGCTCCGGATGCGCAGGCTTAGCGGCCATGGCTCACAGGCCCAGCTGCTCTGTGGCATGTGGGATCCTCCTGGACCGGGGCACGAATCCGTGTCCCCTGCATCGGCAGGTGGACTCTCAACCACTGCGCCACCAGGGAAGCCCTGCATAGTTTTGATATACACAGATTTCCATTATCACATTTACTTAATTAATACTAGTCTTCCAACAACAAAATTTATATATCAGTTTCCAGTGTATTAACTGTGAATAACTTTATAAAATGCAAACTTTACTTCTAGCTTTCCCATTCATAAATCACAACATAAATAACAGATGTACCTTGGGTTAGATCCCCAAACATGTCACTTCTTGCAAAGTCTGTCCCTGATTATGGCACCGTGCATCTGTTACGTAGTTTATACACAGATAGCAAAGCAGGTAGGGGTGTCACCTCTTTGTCTCCCAGTGACAAACCCACACAACACTGTACAAAAATGGATAATCAAATGAGGAAGTTGTCCAACAAAGAAAAAGGAGCAAGAAAGAAATGAAAATGAAGAATTCGTAGACCATGGGAATGTCGGCCCTGCCACCACTAGAGACTCTGGATATCCAGCCAAAGGACTTAGTGAAGACAAAATCACCACCGGAAATGTGGAAAGCTGTTGTGATGCAGAGGGGTAACAGTGTCTTAGAAGAAGTAATGCCACCTCAGAAAATCACCTTAAAAAACCTTGGAGATACTTCATGACACTGAAAGCACAAAGACTGAATCAGTTAGAAACGAATGCAAATTTTAAAAAGAGATTAGATATTTTCCAAGGCATAGAAGAGATGCCTATTCTATCATAAGTTACGTGAAGAGAAAAAAGAAAGCACTCCTCAAACTAATCTTGGTAATTTGTATTTTTTAACAAAGAAAATACTTCAGTTCTCAATGTTTCTCATGTTTTAAACTACAGTGTACTAAATAGGTATTAATTTTACTATTTTTTAACTTTCCTGTACATTTCTGTAATCAACAGTAGGAGAGTTAGTATTTAGACAAATAATTTTAAATGTCGTGGAACTGTTTTTTTTTTAACATCTTTATTGGAGTATAATTGCTTTACAATGTTGTGTTAGTTTTTGCTGTGTAACAAAGTGAATCAGCTATACATATACCTATATCCCCATATCCCCTCCCTCTTGCGTCTCCCTCCCACCCTCCCTATCCCACCCCTCTAGATGGTCACATAACACGGAGCTGATCTCCCTGTGCTATGTGGCTGCTTTCATTAGCTATCTCTTTTACGTTTGGTAGTGTATATATGTCAATACCACTCTCTCACTTCGTCCCAGCTTACCCTTCCCCTTCCCCGTGTCCTCACGTCCATTCTCTACGTCTGCATCTTTATTCCTGTCATGGAACTATCTTAATTATTTCCCATTGATTATGAATTTTGCACAGCTTCAGTGTGCTAATTTTTATGATCGTCTGTCTAGCACCGTGAAAAGAAAGGGCTACCTGTAGTCAGGTGGTTTTTAGGAAATAACGAAAAGGAAAAAGCCCAGTGTTTTATATTTCCTTATTGACCATGAGCATCCGTCTGGCATTGTTCTTCAGCGATCCTTGAATCTACAGGTGAAAAGTTCTTTCAGCTTTAGTTTATTTAAATATGTCTGCATTTCACCCTGATTTCTTAGGGGTATTTTCACTGGGTACAGGGTTCTAGGTGGAAGGATGATGTTCTTTCAGCACTCTAAAGATGTTCCATTGTCTTCTGGCTTCAGTTGGTTCTAAGTTGGAAATAAATCCAGTAATCCACATGGCTGTTTACCTATATGTAATTTCACTCCCAGCCCCACAATAGCTGTTTCAAGATTTTCCCTTTTCTTTGTTTTTCTTTTAGCAGTTTTCCTATGTTGTGCCTAGCTATGATTTTCCTTGTATTTATCTAGCTTGGGTTAGTTGAACTTACTGGATTTGAAAGTTGATATTTTTCATCAAATCTGGTCATATTCAGCTATTATTTTTTTTCAAATATATTTTCTGCTTCATTCTCACTCTCTTCTCCTCTCTACATCTATTATGTGTGTGCGAGACTGTCTGCGTTTGTCCCTAGGATCCCTGAGGCTCTGTTCATTTTTCTCTAATCATTTTTGCTCTCTTTCTTCTTAATATTGGATACTTTCATTCATATATTTTCAAGTTTACTGACTCTGCTGTTACCTCCAATCTGCTGTTAAGACCCTCCAGTAATTTTTAAAATTCTAGCTATTGCCCTTTTTCCTTATAGAATTTGGTTCTTTTTCTTTGGTTATTATTTATAATTTTCATTTCTCTGCTGAGAATCTCCTTCTGTTTTCTCATTAGACCATCCTTTCCTTGAATTTTTAAAGTTCTTTGAACATATTTATAGAAGTTGCTTTAAATCTTTGGTAAATCCAACATCTGAATCATTTGAGCATGTTTCTATTAACTACTTTTTTTTCCTTTACTGTGGGTCATATTTTCCCATTTCTGAGCATATCTAAGATTTTTTATAGTTTAGTGGACATTGTTGGTGGTACATTATAGAAATCGGATTCTGTAATTTTTCTCTGAAAAGTGATCATTTTTATTTTAGAAGGTAGTTCAGTTACTGACTGATGGACTTGCATTTACACAGAGTGCAGTTTGTGCTTTATTGGATGATCTGAAGAAAGCCCAAGGTGGTTCCAAAATCCCCCAGCCTGGCAATGCTCAACCTCCAGATTCTCTCGCCTGAGGACGTTGTCAGTGCTCGTGAGTAGACCCTGTTAGGGTGGGTCAGGATGCGTTATTCTAGGGCTTGGTCCTTGATCCTAAGGCATGGCCTCCCTCGTGTCTCAGCTGGATTCTTGGAAAATTAACAAGATGTGAATGAGGTCTCTCCACTCGAGTGGGGCAATATTTCCAATACTCCCCAGAACTGCTTTAACTTAGCATCTCTCTTCTATCCTCATCCTGGAGGATCCGCTCTCTGGTAAGCCCTGTGTAGTCTCACCCTGGGCACATGCAACCCAGACTTTGGGTATGGATTTTCGGGGACCCGCTGCATACAGTCCTGGCAATTATCCCCTCACAGATATGCTACTTCCTCCTCTCTGGTTCTTTGCCTTAAGGATCCCAGCCTCTTCAACTACCTCAAAGTCTGAGCTCTGCATCTCTAGCCCAGTAGGGCTACTGTGTTGGACTCCAACTTGTGTTGCTAATGTCAGGAAATTATCCACAGGCAGATCCAAAGTACTCATGAGGCTCCCTTGTGAGTTTTTTTTCTCTCAAAGATTGGGGTCTGGGGCTGCCTATTGTCCAGCGCCTGAAAACAATTGCCTAATAAATTTCATTCAACTTGTATGGTTATTTAAGGTGGTCAGGATAGTCCATTACCAATGAATATATCTTGTTCAGAGTTGTGACCTCACACCCCATTTTGAATTGATCAAAGTGCATGGGAGATGATCACTAAGTTGGCATAATTGTGGTCCCTGGAACATCATCTACGTGACAGCTCCTGATACCTGGTCATTAATTTTATAGTCAGTCTGAGTTTTTCTAAGAGCATCTTTTTTGTGTGTGAAAGTTATGAATCTATGTGAAATTCATCCCAGTGTTGAGTGGACCTAGGAAATAAAACTCGGTTTTCATGTTCCATACGGTTACTGCACAGTTTCATGAGAATATTAGGATGACAAACAATGAAGTAAACAAAAACATACAAAACCATATTCCCTGGGTTCTAAGGTGCACATTAGCTCTCTTTTTTTTTTTTTTTTTTTTTTTTTTGCAGTACGCGGGCCTCTCACTGTTGTGGCCTCTCCCGTTGCGGAGCACAGGCTCCGGACGCACAGGCTCAGTGGCCATGGCTCATGGGCCCAGCCGCTCCGCGGCATGTGGGATCTTTCCGGACCGGGGCGCGAACCCGTGTCCCCTGCATCGGCAGGCGGACTCTCAACCACTGCGCCACCAGGGAAGCCCGGAAATTGATTTTTTTAAATATCAGTGAGTTTAAGGAAAAATATCCTGACTTCAACATGGCTCTAGGTTGAAATGCATCTGCATATAAAAGTCTGAAAATAACGTAAATTTCTTTACATAAAGAACGACACGTGTTGATGAAGACGGTGATGATGGAAGATGGTGAGTGTAGAGGAATCTTAGCCGGGAATAAGGAAATTGATCCGAAGACCCCTGAGGGACTTACTTTTGAACTCCAGAATTCCATTCCCAAAGTCCTGATGTTAATTACCCCATCACTAGGCATCTCCTGACCCACACACATTAGCTCAGATTATGACAGTTTACTATGTAAGATTGATTACAGGCATATCTTTCACCTTTCACAGAACCCCATTTTTACCATGTCATCATTTCTTGTTTAAGGAAAGAAATGCTTCTCCTATCTTGACATGTTTATCATTGCACGTCTGAGCTAATTATCTCTACGGGCTCAGCGTAGCTCCTAGAGCTGATAGATTATTATCATGTCCTCTGGAAATGATGCATGCCACACATGTGCAGCTGTGTGCCAGAAGGAAACAGTTTTTGAAGACTTTATCTGCCTAGTTAAATTGCCTAGGCAATTGCATGTTTCATTCGAAAGACCACTTGAATGAATGACTGTGTGCTGAGTAAGACTATGTATATAAAGCCATGTATGTGTAATATGTAGTATATATTATGTGTAATACATATGTGTGTGTGCATTAGAGTTTGCCTTTTTAATGTAGCTCAAGGTTCGTGATGATCTCATCAACTTGATCTCTTATCTGAGATCTAAGATGTTCTATTTCTCATCTGTTTATCTCTAATTTTTCTCTGTGTCAGGTTCAGAATTTAATAACTCTTCTCTCCTTCTGCCTGTGTCTTCTAATCTAAACCCTTACGGCGACTTAGCAGCTAACAGGAGAGATAAGGAACGTTTCTTTCTGCAAATGGAAACTGAGGTCTCCATTTTCATTACGACTTTAAATCTGCCCAAACCACCCTGCTGGCACAGAAACGCAGAACAGAACACCACCAGGGATGCTTTTATCCGAACCACTAGCCTTGTTGCTCTTCTTTTTTGGGGAGAACCTACACCAGACTTTCAGAGTTGGAGTGAATACCTGGAAAACCACAGGGTTGGAACAAGCTTTCCACCTTCCTGCAAGTGCCCCTCGGTCCCCAGGTCTCTGTGAGCACCATCTTTTTTCCTGTCTCCAGGAATTATACCCACGGCTTTGCCCAGTTGATGTATTGAGTGATTGGTTGATGATGCTTCCAGGCTGGCGTGAATACCAGCTGGATGAATTGAGAACTATCTACATGGCAAATGGCCCTTCTGAACATGTTGTAAGCTCTCTTTCTCTAAAAAATACTACCAGACCCAATGTAAGATTCTTGATACTTTAAAAAAGTGGAATGTGGTAGTTACAGCATATGAAAAATTGGTTGGATAAAGAGGGAGGCTACACAGGAGGCCTGCGTGGCCAGCTCGAATCCACGGTCTAATAGCCCGTTGCTTAGAGTCCGAGTCCTGTGTGTTATTTTTTTCAGTCTCAGAGACCTTTAAATCCTCATGGTTCCCTGTTGCTTATTTGCAGTGTGTTCTCTTAATTCCCCTGGCATACATTTTTTTCACACATTTGGAGGTTAAAAGGAAGGGGAGAAAAAAACCATCCAAAACATAAACCCCAAACTACAAAACATAAGTAGGAAATGTTGAAGCTGGGAGCCTGGTTACCGTGGCAACTCGGCTTTGCCAAGCCCCCCTCCCAGAAAGCTGGACCTTTGCTTGAATTGGTTGCTCCTCGGATGGGCCTCCACCACTAGGTATGTGTCTGCAGCCAAGCGCATTGAAAGGGAAAGCTGGATTTGGAACTGTCCCATCTCCTGGGAGCATCGAAGACATGAGAGCTACTGATTCCTTTGTTCAAATCCATCTCCAGCCCGCACCCTTTCTCTGGGGGAGCTAGAGAAGGCCAGAAGCTTCCTGGCCATAGTAGCTGAGAAGAGACATAAAAAAGGCAGGGAATTATCTGGTCTCTACCAGAACAAGACTCTATAGAGCCTCGGTAAGACAGTTTTGTTCTGCTGATATTCTTCTCAACAAACATGTCTGGCATCTTTCCCAGGGACAGGGAACCATACTAGTTGTGAGGAATAAAAATAGCAGCTATTAAATAGACCTCGCCCTTAAGATTCTTGTGGTCTCCTTGAAAAATCATGGCATCCATGAGGTAGCAAACGATGAGCACAGAGAACGTTTTCGGAGCAGCTGGAGGACGCTAAAGGCAGGTGACTTGACACTCAGAGAAGATAACACAGAGAAGAGGGGGCTAGAGCTCAGGGCGGCAGGAAGCGGGGGGTTCACCCAGGCCCCAGCATCATGACGCGGTTGGAGTGACGGGCCTGCCGGGTGTCGGGGTGCTCCCAGAGGAGCACGATGGAAACGGACTGGGGGTGTCGGTTGCGGTTCTGTTCTGAGAGCCTTTGAAGTAAGACTTCAGATTGAACGGAGCACCACCGAAGCTTTCTCAGCAAAGAAGTAGGTTGATGTAAATAAACTTTTAGGAGATTTAATGTGGATGGAAAACTGCTACAAAGAAAGATGTTGGAAGGAGAAGAACCAAAGGAGGGGGCTCACATGATACTCCTCTGGTTTGATTTTATTTACTCTTTCATGAAAGCTTATTACATTCTGGATGCTTCGCAGAGAAGGTGGAACCATTTTTTGAGCCAAGTTTTTGTAACTCTTTCTTTCTCTTTTATGAAGCAAACTAGAGTCCACTGGCTATGTCCTCGGTGTGCAAGTCTCAGGGTCCACCATATATCTGTCAAAAACTAATTTTGACACTTACATCGACATTTATCTCAGAAAATGGAAGGTTGGCATTTTCTGTCGCAGGAAATTACATCTTTAGTCCATTAAGCCCGGTCGCCTTACCAGTCTCCCGCCACTCACTGGGAGATGGACCCCTTTGTGAAATACCTTTGCACGGGAGGTTGCAGGATCTCACTTTCATTATTCAAGATAAGCAATATGTGTTCTCCCATCACAAGCCTGTTACAGATTTTATGCAAAAGAAACATGTTATCATCATTTTATTCCTGTTACTACTAGTGAGAAAATTACATTTCAGTTCTATGATATTTTTTATTTTCCAAGTACATCTAAATAAATAATAAAACTCTGTAAACATCTACCAGTGGTGGTAAACACCAGTATGAATTAATGGAACATCTGAACTCTAAAATATGTTTTGAAAAAAGAAATGCCATTAACAGGAAAAAGCCAATTCAAGCAGTCCTTGTCAAGGATGCTACCTGCTGGTGCAGAGTACCAACCCTGCTCTTATTTTCAGAGAAGTGTTGATACAAGGCCACCCAAATAACCGATGTTATGTCAACCGATACCATTGGCCGGAAGAGCCAGGGTCCATTCCAGGGCACGGCTGACACTGAGCCACATCCAGTGTCCCAGTGGTGCCGTCCACACCTCAACTCCAGCTACCCTGCAGCCGATATCCTGTGTCATGTGGACACGTTAGGTATTGCAGTGGAAGGAAAACAGAGATGTAGAGGGGGGAGTATCAGGACAGGGCAGGAGAGGGAGTTTGTTGCTGAGCAAGGAATCAGTCCTGGTTCCTCGCATTGATCCCCAACTAAAGGACATTGCTTTCAAATGTATACACCTATGACTCAGCTCATAGGGATCCTTAGAGGGGGAAAGGTGCTTAAAATAATGATAATTTTTATGACCTCTATTTCTGTTCAGCATCATTAGAACACAGTGAGGTAGCTATTATCATCCCAATATTACAGATGAAGGAACGGATGCTCAAAGACATCAAGAGACTTTCTGAGATCACACAGCTGGTGGGTCTCGGGGCCAGGATGCAAATGCACATCTGACGGTACACAGTGTGGCCTTGCCTATTCCGTGAGCAGGTCCGTAAAGAAGAATTTGCAATGAACGTAGAAGATGAGCTTAAACTAATGCTTCTAAAGAGCCTGGTGAGACTTGGATATATTATGCTCCCATAGGAAGCAAAACATTTTCCCAGTGATCCCTAACACAGGGAATTGAAAATTCAAAGCCCATGGTGGTGTCTCGACAGGAACTATAAATGTGTGAAAAGGGCCAGGTGAATGATCATGAGAAGCTGCAGGGCTTGGGGGATTCCAGCGACCTGCCCTGCCAAAGACGGCAGAACCGATGCTTGTACAGACACTGTGTGGTTGAAGAAAAGAGTTCAGTTTACTATTCAGTACCCTAGCTTTTCAAATGTACAGAATTATCACATGTAGTGTTTTTTTTTCCCATCGAATATGTTAACAAGACCACAGCCTTGTCCAAGCATGAACTAGTTGGGACCAAATCAGAGAAGACTTTTTAAAAATTTAGGCCCAGAGCAATGAAACTAGATATCTTAGGAAAGTGCTGTAAGCCACCATGCAGTGCTGGGCTAACTTAGAGATGAGCCACTTTGTGCCAGGCTACACAGCCAGTTACTCATGAAGTTTGTGCCAAGGCTCAGAACTGATGGGGTCCAGACGGTGGTGGGCTAGGAGACAGCCTTGAGTGCAGGTCTGACAGGGTAGAAGCTGGATAAGCCTGGGCAGCTAAGGCCACACTAGGCCACGTGTAAAAAGGAGAACAAACATGTATAATATTCTGAATAATGAAAAAAAGGGTTGTAAAGGATTCTAACATAAATACTTATAAATGTAAAAAGATGCTTACATCTTTATGAAATCCAAAAGACATTAGTCTGGTGGGAAAGTAAAATCATGCAGTCACCGTGTAAGAGTCAGCAGTTCTGCTCTCAAGTATATACCCCAAGGAATGAAGAAAACAGCTGTTCAGATACAAACTTGTACTTGAATATTCACAGCAGCTCTATTCACAGTAGCAGAAAGGTGGACTCAACCCAAATGTCCATCCACAGAAGAATGAATAAACAGAATGCGATGTTTGCATACAAGGGATGTTAGGGATGGAAAGTTATGTGGCCACTGGAAGGTGTGGAGCGCTGGGCTGGAGAACAAGGAGAAAACGTGAAGATGTTTCATTGAGTGAAAGAAGCCAGTCACAAGAGACTACACATTATACGACTCCATTCCTGTGCACTGTCCAGAAAGGGCAGGACTATAGGGACGGAAGGCAGGTTAGTGGTCGCCCAGCGCTGGGGAGGTGGAATGGGAGGGGCGGCTAGAGGCTGCGGGGCTTCCCTTTGTCGTGACGAGAAGCGTGCTGGTGCGGACTGTGGATACACTAGAAACCAATCAGTCGTGCACTTTGAACGAGTGTGTTGTGAGGGAAGCGAACTACATCCCAATGAGGATTTTTTTTTTTTTAAATTTATTTATTTATTTATGGCTGTGTTGGCTCTTCGTTTCTGTGCGAGGGCTTTCTCTAGTTGCGGCAAGTGGGGGCCACTCCTCATCGCGGTGCACGGGCCTCTCACCATCGCGGCCTCTCGTTGCGGAGCACAGGCTCCAGACGCACAGGCTCAGTATTTGTGGCTCACGGGGCTAGTTGCTCCGCGGCATGTGGGATCCTCCCAGACCAGGGCTCGAACCCCTGTCCCCTGCATTGGCAGGCAGATTCTCAACCACTGCGCCACCAGGGAAGCCCCCAATGAGGATTTTTTTAAAATCAATTTATTTAAAAAATTTTTAATTGGTACATAGTTGATTTACAATGTTGTGTTAGTTTCAGGTGTACAGCGAAGTGTATCAGTTATACATATACATGTATCCACTCTTTTTTTAGATTCTTTTCCCATATAGGTCATTACAGAGTATTGAGTAGAGTTCCCTGGGCTGTATGGTAGGTCCTTGTTAGTTAACTATTTTATATATAGTAGCGTGTATATGTCCATCCCAACCTCCCAGTTTATCCCAATTCCCCTTTCCCCCTGGTAACCATCAGTTTATTTTCTACACCTGTGACTCTACTTCTGTTTTGTAAATGAGTTCATTTGTACCCTTTGAATGAGTGTGTTGTGTGGTAAGCGGACTACATACCAGAAAAGATGCTTTTAACCTGGGCGTTGGTGCCATGTGGGCCTCCTGCTTCCTCTTCCCGGGCACCTGTGGCTTCCAATTGATCACGATAACGACCGGGCTCGGGTGGCACCTTTATTTCAAGGACGTCAGGCGGTTTGCAAACACTAATTAAGCCTGTGCTGCTGGCAGATGGGTAAACACTGTTTTGCTTCTCAGATAAACATTCCAGGAAAGCCGCTCGGGATTCCTGCCCCGATGTCTCCTGCTGGCTGGCTCTAGAGCATCCTGAAGGACGTAGGAAGGGAAGCATCCTTACTGGAATGTCCACCAGGCACTTCTGGATGCTGGAGGACATCCTGTGAACCCCGTGTGTCACTTACCTCTCAGGTCAGCTCAGGAAGTGAGGATCGTCCCAGTATTTCATGTGAGGAATTGAGCTCCAGAAAGGTTGAGAGCACCGGGCAGGGGTCTTGCTTCCAGGCAGTAGATACCCACTCTGACTTGTAGCCACCAAGGGTTTAGAAGGACACCTGACAGCACCGAGAAGCACAAGGCAGGGGCCAAGGCGGGGGTGTGGAAGTCGAGAGCACAGCAGACTGGACCACCGGCACCCCACCCCCATGGCCCTGGAGACACCACTGCAGGCCCTGCCAGCCCTGGGTGCTTGGGGTCAGGACCCCAGGGTCCTAATTAGACTCCTGCCCCTATGATGGATCTCTGACTGTCCCTGTACTTTGTTAACACTTTTTCGTATCAAAGTTCTAAGCCCACACATCCAATTTGCTGAGCTGGTCACACGGCTCCCCTGCACGGCCGAGGGGCGGAGAGGGGGAACACCGTTCCAACTTACCTTCCAAGGGGTGGGAGGGCCTATCCTGGCCTCCCCAGAGCAGGGGAGGTTCAGGCGCTGGGTCTCCAAACGGCACAGGAGATGTGAGTGCAGGTCTTCTGGGTCCACGTCTAGGGCTCCTTCTGTCTCGTGGCTTGAGCTCAAGCCTGTCTCATCCCCTCTGGTCACTGACTAGGCCTTGGGCAGCTGTGGAACCTGTTGGCGGGAGGGAGAAAAAGGCCACACTGTGCCTCAAGTTCAGGCCAGTGGAGGAGATGGGGAAGGAAAGGCACCTGAAAATGTGGCATGTCATGTGGAGGGCCCTCCCGGGACTGTGGCACGTCGGGGAGGGGTCCACAGCCCAGGCCCCGGGGCATCAGGGAGGGCTTCCTGAAGGACGCACGGACCAGTGTGCAGACTCACTTAGGTCCGGGTGTTAGCTTCCGATGGACTCTCTCCTGTACGTTGCACGGACTCCTCTTTCCTGGTAGGCATTTGCTGAAAGTATAAATAACCCTCCTATTGTATTTATTACTCTTAACGGAAAGGATTCTTATTATAGCAAGATCGCCGTACATGACAGCGGAGATGGGTTCCTGATCACAGAGGCTTCCTCACCTGTCAGCGCCTCACCTGGACGTGCCTTCGTCCTTTCATTCGTTCATGTGTTCATTGGGCATCTGCTATGCCAAGGCCAGTTCCAGGCACTGAGGTTGCCCAGTGCATAAGACAGAGTCTGCCTTTATCCTGGCAGGAAAGGCATGCAACAGACAAGTATATAGTCCCGTGTCGGGTCCTGGGTACTGAAGCAGGGTGAAGGCCAGAAATGAATATGGTGGGTGCCTGCTGCTTTAGACACAGGGGTCAGGGGACACATACGTGGTCAGTGTCCTTAAGCAGAGCCCAAGAAATCTTTCTTACATCTCAGTGGAGGGAGGGAGGCCAGAGTTTGGTGCCCTGGAGGGAGGGACACACGGGGCTGTTCCTCTGACTGGGTCAGGTTGACGGCTTCTCCAAGAGGGGAGGCTTTCTCTGCTGATGATATCTGGCCACTTACATGTGAGTTACTGCATGGACTGTCCACGTGGTCCAGTCTGTAGGAAGCAGGCAGGTGAGAATGAGAGGGAGGGAGGCAGAGGCCAGACGATGGAGGCCTTGGGCTCACCCTTGACCCTTGATGCCTGCCACGTGCTGGGCACGCACACTGATTGGATCATAAATACACATGTCAGGCCCCGGGAAACACCGGGTATCTTGAGTGGAAGGGTGAAGATGGGGTCGGATTTGTGCCGTAGGAAGGTTTAATCTGGTGGCAGCATGGAGACACTGTCAGAGGTGAGGGCAAGCTTGGAGTCGGGAATACTGGTCAGCACGGTCCTGCAGACTCCAGGTGACAGGTGGTGGGGCCGGAGGGGAGGGTGCGGCACAGTCTTCTCCCTGGTGGTCATGCCAGGCGTGGCCCTGGGTGCAGAGAGAAAGGCCAGCAGTGCCACCAAATCTATAGCATTTATTGAAAACTCCTGGGAGAAGCCAGTCTACTTTTTTTCCTTTATAGACTTTGTGAAGCCCTAAAATACACCAGTATACTCAGTAACAGTTGTTTTAAATAGATTTAAATTTTTAATTTTGCAAGTTTTTCGCCATGACTGTGTCCGAGGTGGGTCTACTCCCAACCTCCAAAAAGGATTTCTGCTTCTCGGTTTGCCCTCCTGTTGCTTGTTGGATTCTTACAGGAGTTCCGTGGGAGGGCAGAGTCTTCGTGAATACCTTCCTTTTTATTGTTACTTCTCTGAGGTTCCTTCGCCCCTGCGGTGGTAGCATCCAGCGTCCCACCCAGTCACTCTGCAGTGTTCTGTCCTCTTGGTATCGAGCTATTTCATGCAAAACTGTTTCCTCTCATGAAGCCACAGTGGGAGCCCGAGGGCAGTGGTTTGCTGGTGTTGGCTGGTCCGGCCCTGCTGGAAAAGTAGCTGCCGCTGAGCTGCACGATACCCGTCACCCAAGACGGCTGGTGCTGTAGGTGGGCATCCTACCCCCTTCCCCGGTTCCCATTAGGGACATCCAAGCACACTGGGGGATGGGGTCTTGTCTCCTTTCTGGGCTGGGCAGGGAATGTACTGCATTCTATTTGGGACCTTATAGCCTCAGGAGACTCAGACTGGGGTCTTCTCCCGAGAATGAAAACTCTTTCAGACTCCACCTAACATAAAGCTTCCGGCTTTGGTAACTCTTTCCTTCTTCCCTTCCCTGCATAGATTATGGTCCACGACATGCCCTTGTTATAGACTCCGGTGTGCAAAGGAAAATTAACTTGGCTTCTGCCCTGAAATTGCTCAGTCTGTTGGTAAAGAATGATAAATAAACAGATGACTAAAATATAGAAAAATAAGAGCTCTGGGAGAGATTTATCTTTTCACTTTTAGAAGGTTTTTTTAGGAAAAAATATCAGAGAGGCTTATAAATTTCACTTTAATTTCCTGTTGGAGTGTTTACAGATATATTTTAATGCTTCGCCAACCCTACATCAAGAAAAAAAAATGTCACCTCAATCTTCTCGTCTGCATTTCTCCGTAAGAGTCAATTGCCTAGTTCAGGAGTCACAGACACAAGTGTGTTCCAGGGCCAGGCAGGGATGTGAATGAGTGCAGGGCCTGGGGGTGCCGGGGGAGGGGCCAGGGCAAACTGAGGGCTGAGTCTCTTCCAACGTGGGGGCAGCCGCTCCTCAGGGCAGGCAGATTGTCGCCAGGCAGGAGTACGCTTCCAGTGATGCCAGCTCTTATAATTTTTCAAGAGAAGCTGGGTTTTATGTGAAATCCCTGATTTTTAAATGTTAGTAATGAACTCAAATTTTAAAAAAATAATGCAATGCCAATGCCATTCTTCTTGGGCTGGATTGTCCAGAGTGATTGCACTTAGTGTCGTAGAAGAAGGTTTGCCTCATCTCCTACGGATGGGACGTGACAACCAGGGCAGAAATGCCTGGAGTTATCAAATAGCTCTCATCACAGATAATGCCTTTGTTTTGGAGAGACAGACAGGGAAACTCAAATGCTTGTCATTTGCTTTCTTCTCTTTGTCATTGCAAAGCACTTTGCAGTATTTGAAGAAGAACAGCTCAACTAAACAACGCTATTTTTTCTCTGAAGATGAAACAAATCCAGAACACACCCAGTGGAGGCTTTGACGGAGACTGACCGTTTTCCTGGTCCCCCTGCAACCAAACCAAATGAGCCACCCAGCGCCAGGCTCTTTGCAGAAGTGAGCAGAAGGCCGAGGCTTAGGGAGCTGGCTGTCCCGGGAGAGGGGGTTCCTTCTCACAGCAGGTCCATCCAACCCCCTGGTCCTTGGGCTCCGAGGACCCCTGCCTTCCTCCTACCCCACTGTCTCTCCTCCGTGGATGCTGGAAGGAGCCCCTGGGGTGGGGGGTGGCCTTCAGAACTGTGCCCCTTCTGGGCCCAGTCCATGACCCTGGGCATCACTGAATGTCTGTCTGGCAGCTACAGCCTAAGGCGGGGAGACATGCTTGATGCTGGACGATTTGACATAAAACTGGTGTGACTTTTCTTGGAGGCTGAGTAGGCCGTGAGCGCTGGGAGCAGCGGGGGCTTATCGGGGTTGGGGTGTGCTGGGCAGGCCGCTCCTGACCCGGGCCCTGCTCCTCGGCCGGCTGCGTTCCCCACACTGTCGACGGTGCCGGCTGCCCTTTCGCTTTCCACCAGCCAATGGCTATAAATACAGTCACATTTCCCACATACTGTATTTATGTTTCAGAAAATGTCTGCGTTGCATACGTAATGGAGCAGATATAATTATAATATTTCAAAACTGGCCAAATTTCGTGAAATATAAAATAACAGATGGCACCACACAATATTGGTGCGGTGCGCTTCATTTAAATCCTAACTCGAGCCTGAAAACCTTCCCAGTTGGTGCAGGGCAGTGATGATAGTGTGTGCTGGGAGGTGGGGGTGGCCTGTTCCCCTCCTCTGTCCCCTCCACGCTTTCCTTTCCAGGGAAAGCGGAGTTACAAAGATACACATTCCTAGGAATCTCAAGTTTGGTCCTGTCGATCTACCAATTTTATGCTGCCTGGGTTTCCTTGCGCCGAAGAATAGAAAGCATGGTGTCTGATCTTGAGCTTGGACACCAGACAGCCCACCAGGCAGGGCACCCGGGTATCATGGCTGGTCTGGACCCCTCACAGCCGTCCATTCTTATCTAACTACCAAGAAGCTGTTGCTGAAGTTTAAAACCTTCAGACACGTGTCTTGCACCCTCAGCCGCGGCTGCACTGGACCTTCCTGTGCTGGGCTGTGCACCTCGGAGGAGGAGCAGGTGGACCTGCTTTGTTTCGAGTCCATTGCTTGTTCCCACCTTTCCCCGAAGCGGACACGATCCGAGATCTCCCTGACCCTCCACAGGCCTGTGGGGCACTGGGGTAAGAGTAGGAAAGTTGTTTCGCTCTCAAGGGCACAGGCTTGTCTAGAAGGAAGGCTGGGTTGCCAGACACCCTCACTCAAATCTCTGCATGACTCAGATCAGGATTCCTATAAGCGTTTGTGTACAATCCACGTTCTCCAAGTGGTAGCATTTAGCTGCTGCTTTTTTTTTTTCTTTTTCCATCTCAACTGCTCTTCCCATCTCACTGAAGAAACCATAAAATTTAGCAATAAGGTTTCCGACTCCCAAATTCATGAAAAAAAGAGGCCAAGGAGCCATGGATATCTGTGGTCGGCCCTCCTGACCTGTACATGAAGTCTCGTGTCTCAGCCTTTAGGGAATCAAAGGGCGGCAGGATAAGCCACACCTGGGCTCCCGCAGTGACTGAGACTTTGCTCCGGGCATCCAATCATTCTTTCCCTGTTCCGGTCTTCACTCAGGATGAGCTTCCAAAACCTTCTGAAGAAGTTAGAAGAACTTATGATGCCGCCTTCCCGTTAACAGCAGGAGGAGAGTCGAAAGGTAAAGGCGTTTCGTTTTCCCTCTCTGTCTTCAGAGAACAAACTCACAGATGAGGTCCGGGTTAACTTGGAACCGTCTTCTCCATACACTGGGACATGTCGGTCTGTTCTTGAGTTTTCTTCCCTAATGGGCCGTCTAGGCTGGAAACATGTGTCTATTCTGTTGTGCTGTGCTAACGTGCAGGGAACACAGAAACCTCTCGATCCGTGTGTGTGCTGGGATGTTTCCTCTGTGGTGGAGTTGGGGGAAAGGCCAGGGCTGGGCACGGGCTGTGGAAGGAGGGGCTGACTTCCCTGTGAAAAGAGCTGTGGGGCTGTGACTGTACTTTATGATGCGTCTGTATTTATCTGGGGAACCACCAAGGGACCACAACATAAAAACAATCAGCAGGTATGCTTCAGAATCCTGCATTTACCCTTCTGAAGGGAATTATTTCCTACAGTTCCTACCCATCACAGATCCTTGGGAATCCGTAGGTCAGGAAGTTGACCTTGGACCCAGTGTGGTCACAGGTGTTACCTGAGAGAAGACCTCAGTGTCTTCCTATGGCCCTAGTGGGTAGAACACATTTAATGGGTGAGGTGACAGATCTCAGCTCAACAGAAGGAAGTACATTCTGATAATCAAGGGGTCCAAGACTGAAGAAACTCCCTTAGGAGTAGTGAGCTCCCCATCCGTGGAGGAACCCAAGGTAGGTCCAGGTGGCCCCTGGGTTTTGATGTGGTAGAAGGAACTTAGAGCCTTGTTTCTCAAACTGTGGTCCCAGAACCAGAAGCATCCGTGCCACCTGGAAGCTTGTTAAAAACGTGGATTCCTGGGCCCCACCTAAGACCTGCAACTCAGAATTAGCACCTCGGCAAGATTTCCCCCAGTAATCTGTATGTGCGGCAGAGTGTGAGAAGCACCGTTTTATGGATTTCTTCTCAAGTTCGGATCTGCTTCTAAGTGAGCTAGGCGAGATGCACGTGTTTACCACGAACGTAGACTTGCTTCACACTCAGCACCCACTCGACCAGAGAGACGATGTGTCAGGAGGATCTGGAGAGACTCCCAAAGACGCCTTCACTCAGAAGCGTTTCTAAAACAGTGGCGTTAGAGCCTTTCTTCCTCTTCTCCTGCCCTCCACGCCACCCTGACCTGCCACGTGTGCTGAGATGCACACAAGTTATTCCTTTCAGGCTGAACATTGAAGGACCCCATGAAGACGATAATGTCTTAACGAGACGGGGTGATGCTTTAAGCCATTATTGCCAGTTAAGCTATTAATGTTAATTAGTGACCCATTTACTGTCAGAGAGCAGGGCTTATCATCTTTGTATCCCTACCACTTAGCATGTTTCCTGACAAATATTAATCTGTAATTTATTTTCTATGACAGCTCTTTCCAAAAAAAAAAAAAAAAAAAGGATTTGGGGTGGCATTACCTGGACTGATAAATCCTCATTGAAAGGGAATAGCTCAGACTCTGGGGGAATAAATCATGTCTGCTGGTTGGAAGGATTCTTCCCAGTGGAATTCCTGAGGATAATGGGTCCCAGGAGATGTGGACAAGCGTGGGTGGTACCCAAGAGAAGCACACACATTGGAAGCTCAGTGATCCACATGGAGAAAGCATCCCAGGGCATCCCTGCCTCTTGCCTTCCTCCCATGGGCTCTAGAACTTGGATTACATGCCAACGCTTGCAAGTTTAAGTGTGATGCAATGAAGTAGCTCAGATCATGGGCTCTGGAGCCAGAATATCTGTGTTCAAGTCCTGGCTATGTAGCTTATTAGTTGAGTGATAGACTTGGGCAAGTTACTCAACCTCTTTAATCCTCTGTGTCTAAATCTGTAAAGTAAGGAAAAGAGTAGGACCAACCCAGAGCGTTTTTGTGAGGATGAAATGGTATAACACCTGCGCTTTGCAGGGTGCCCAGCACAGAGTAAGTGGTGAGTGAATACTAAATGTTCTGGTCACCGGCATTGTTTTCGATGGCATGTTTCCCAAGCCATACAAACTTACATTTGAATATACTCATACACTTAGTAGCCTCAGAACGTCACAAGCCATATTATTTCTTAGTACCGCTTAAGATTTCCAAATCTGCCGTTTCCACGGACGGGCCTGCGTGCGCCTGGCTACAGATGTCATTGTTCTTTTGTAAGTGCACACAGTTTCTTGGACAACCTCCATTTGCATAAGGCTATGGAAGACCCGCATTCCCTGATGAGAAAGGGGCAAGGCTGGAGGTATTTCATTTGATATTCATTGTCATATGGTTGTTAAATGGGCTCTCCAGGAAATCTTCGGGCATGAGAACAAGCTGCTAAAGATGGAACCAAGTGGAATAAGTTATGACCAAGTTTCCTGCACCTTTAAACAATCCTGCGTGAAGGACCTGGGTGGGGTCCTGGGAAGGAGGTTGACACCTTTCTCTTAAAAAGAGATCTTTCTGTGAGGAAGGCTAACTTGTTTCGCAAGGAGGCGTGAGTGTCGAATATCATTTGACCTTTCCATACCCTTGTGCTCAAAGTCTTCAAAGCAGAGAATTATACCTCTCAGCTCTTTCTAAGAAATGGAGAGCCCTGGGTACAAGTAATTAGGGTCCAGTGCCTCAGGCTAGGTGCCCTGAGGGCATTTACCAGTTTTCCCACTAATTTCCTTCTTTTGTTCCAGGATCCCATCCAGGACACCATATTGCACTTAGTCATCATGCCTCTTTAGTCTCTTTTGGTTCGTGTCCAACACAGAAATCCAATTTTGTCAACAAATATCACCACAGGCGTGGAGCGGGATACTGCCACTTCTCGATTACTTTACAGTCACTTATTGAGTTCCTACCACGCGAGACAAGTGACAATGATTGAATCCCTGCCCTAGAGAAGTTTACCAGCTGGGGGTGGTTACATGCAGATAGGTAAAGCAATCATGGCTGTACCTTGTGATACGTGCCGTACCAGGAAATACACCAGGCGCTCTAACAGCCCTGGCAGAGGGATGACTCTTGATCCTTGCCAGGAAAAGACAATGGCCCAATTCGTATTTGGGGGGATGGACCTCACGGTCAAATAAATCCATTGAATTGGGATGTTCGTTTTTATAAGTGATATGTTTCAACCCAGTCTTGAAAGAAAAAAAAAAGGCCTGTGAGCATTGTTCCTGTGAAGCAATGATTAAACAGAGAGCGTGGGGTGGGGGGAATTACATACACAGAGCCGAGCTCCTCCAAACCAGCTGTGAAGTGCAGATTTGGGGTTTCCTGGGACAGAGACCTAGATGGGAGATCCATTTCCACTGTATCTTGCTCTGCCTTTTCAGAGCTACATTTCTTGAAAAGTTGTCTTCCTATGCTTTCTCTTTTTCCTCGCCTTCCACTCACACCCTGACCCACAGTAGTCTGGCTTCTATCCCTTTGTTGTACAAAAGAATTTTCACCAAGGCAATTAACGACCGTCCTGAAAACAATCTAATAGAAAAATGTTGACAACCATGTGCCGTGTTTCCTGGTACCCTTCCGCATTGCTGATCGTGCCTTCTGCAGAGTCTTTCACCTCTTGGATTGATAACCTGTTTCTGTCTTCATCCGCCTCCCCTTGTCCTCCGCTAGTCCTTCTTTAGCCAGGACGTTAAAAAGCGTTTTTCAGACGCAGTTCTAGCTCCTCTTATCTGTCTGTTTTCCTGAGATTATCTCATAGACATCAGCAATCGCTTCAATTCCTGTTGGGATTAAAAGGTACAGTTGATCATTTCTCTCTTCCACAAAGGCCTGAACCAACTGAGAAATACAAAGTCAGGCAGGCATCAAACTCTCCATTTTATTGTGGGTGAAGCTGAGTTGCAGACTGCAGTCTTGAGTCAAGTCCAAAATGAGCTCCTCACTTTATACCCATCTTTCTCCCAGTCGGTTTTATTCACTCAGCCACAGGCAGAATAATTTGTCAACTGGAGCTGTAGGCCTCCCCTTGCAGAGACAGGACCTGCCAGGGGGATTGGCATGTAGAGGCGCAAGGAACAGAAAGGAAAACACACACAAACCACAAGTAGTCCTTTTAAGGCGAAAAAGGGAAAGAGAGAAACGGAGAGAGGGAGGAAAAACGAATGCATATAAGCAGAGGCCAGAGATACGTTAACCCTGCCCAGTAAAGAAACAAGGACACAGACGTGCCACACCTTTGTCTTCTCCCTAATCAGATAAATCAATCTTTGTTTTTTTGAAAGATTTATTTTTTATTTATGTAATTTATTTTTGGCAGCGTCGGGTCTTAGTTGTGGCACGCAGGATCTTTGTTGAGGCATGTGGGATCTTCATTGTGGTGCATGGGCTTCTCTCTAGTTGTGGCGCACGGGTTCCAGAGTGCATGGGCTCTGTAGTTTGCGGCATGCGGGCTCTAGTTGAGGCGCGCGAGCTCAGTAGTTGTGGCGCGTGAGCTCGGTTGCCCTGCGGCATGTGGGATCCTAGTTCCCCAACCAGGGATCGAACCAGCATCCCCTGCATTGGAAGGCGGATTCTTTACCATTGGACCACCAGGAGAGTCCCCAGATAGGTCAGTCATATCCCTATATGGGTGAAAAACGAACAGTGAGAAGTGAAGCAAAGACGGCAGCTTCTTCTCCAATACTTTTCCTGGGGAGGCAGAAGTTTCCATTCCATGAGCCTGAAGAAACAGATACCACGAATCACCACCTGCACTGGGACATCCTTAGTCAAAAGCTCTGCTCTGAGCTTCAGGTTTATATATTTAATTTCTGAAGTGATGTCCCCTCTTGGATGTCTCACATGTAACTGCAACACAGCTTGCCCCAAATAATCACCCTAGTGACCAAGTATTGAGCTCTTACAGGTGCCGGGCCCTGTGCTAACAGCTTTATGTAGATTTTCTCATTTGAGCTTCAGGCCCACTGTATGAGGTGGGTAGGGTTGCTTCAGGCAATTGAGCAGAGAATTCGGATCACACTGCCTGTGAGCAGTGGATGTGGGATTAGAATCCAGGTTGTCTGGCTCTAGAACTACCCTCTGGGCCATTATTCCGCTTTCTCAGCTGAACCCATACCTGCTCTCTTAATCCACGCTACTCCCCTACACCGGCTCTGAATCCAGTGAATCCTGCCTCAGCCATTGCCATAATGTCCATCAGGAAACACAGCTGGGAACCAAGGCATCAGTCTTGAAAACTCCCCTTGACTTGTCCCCGTCTCCACCGAGTCCTGTGGATCACGTCTCCTAAAAATCTCCACCGTCCCCCTGGGGGCGTCCACATCCATCACCATCGTCTAGGACTGTAGACAAAGCTCCCCTCATGCCCACCTGGACCCCCTCTCCTTTTTTCTTTTTTTTAAAGAATTACTTATTATTTATTTAATTTATTTTGGGCTGCATCAGGTCTTAGTTGCGGCACGCGGGATCTTCCATTGTGGCGCATGGGCTTCTCTCCAGTGGTGGCATCCACGTTTTCTTTGTCTAGTTGTGACGTGCGGGCTCCAGGGCGTGTGGGCTCTGTAGTTTGCGGCACACGGGCTCTCTAGTTGAGACACGCAGGCTCTCTAGTTGTGGCGTGTGGGCTTATTTGCCCTGTGACATGCGGGATTCTAGTTCCCCGACCAGGGATAGAACCTACATCCCCTGCAGTGCAGGATGGACTCTTTACCACTGGACCACCGGGGAAGTCCCTGAGCCCCTACTTCTAACCGGCCACGCCCATGCTTGGTGTCTTCCAACCCGCTCTGAGTGCCGCGTGCAGAGTGGTCCTGCATGTCCCCTCCCCCAATCTAGAAATCTCCCGTGGCCCCCACCACTCTGGGGATGGAGACAGGGCTGCTCTGCAGAGGCTCTAGGTCTCCACCTGATCCGGTCCCTCTCATCCCCCAGCTCCTCTGTTCCACAGGTCCACTCACTCTATGCTCTGGACACCTGGGCTGTCTTCCAGCTCATTAAGTATATGTGGTCATTTCCGACAGCTGCTGTTTCCTCTCCCTGGGACCCCCTGCCCTAACCTGACGGCCTTCTCATCCTTCAGGGCTCACACGACACGTCTGCTCCCCAGGGAAGCCCTCCCCGAGCTGTCGAGCCCGTCACGCTCCCATCCGTCCTCTCTTAATACGGTACTCCTCATTCAAGGCAACCGGCGCTATTAATAACCAACATCTCTGGCTGTGATCATTTGACAGAAGTCTTCGCCTGCCTCCAGATTTTAGACTCAGGAGGCCCGAGGTTCTGCTTTCCATTGCGTGTCACATGCCCAGTATTGGGTGCAGCATGAGGGAGTTGGTCCATAAACGCCAACGGGAGCTGCTCACTTTGCTGTTGGAGTCAGAGCGCGAGCATCACGAGCCCCTGATGCCGTGAGATCGTGGCCAGGGAGTCACGGCCGGGAGACCAGGGCCAACGGGCCCTCCCGCATGTCTGGACCCCATGCTGCCCATTGTGTCCCACTCTGTGCCCCTCAGCAAGGACCCTGGAGCTGGTGGTTCCCGGCAAAGGCTGCACTAGCTGAGTTCTACCTGAAAACACTGACATGCGGGGTGGAAAGCAGCCTTTCGAGGACCTTGGAACCGTCTAGGGTGGAGCTGTGACAGCGGGTGGTTCCTAAAGGGACACGAGGAAGCAGTCCGTGAGTGAGCGTCTGGTGGCCCTGGGGAGTCCTGCGTAGCTGCTGGGGGACTTGGGAACACTGTGCAGAGGCCACTTTGTGCATTTAGCGGCAACAGCAGATTCCCTGACCCCTGATTTGGTGTTTTCCCACATACTAATGAAGTGATTTTCTCCAGCCACACATTTCAGATAAGAACACGTGCATTTAAGGAGGCTCTGGACATATTAACGTCAGGCAACAAGAGACACATCCTGGAAGGAGGTCGCTGAAATCTGTGGGCTTAATCATTCTCCGTGCTTCAGGGTTGCCGAGGCCACAGGCCTGATTTCCCTGGCGAATTCAAAACCTTTGTTGGTGGAAGTGCAGAGGCGCCCGCCTAGTTTACGTGGAAGATGACGAAGGAGGCTCTAGCCAGGGAGACGCTGCACCAGGTGCCCCAACAAAGTCCACGCGGCCTTCTCCTCGGCCCTGGCCTCTCACTTAGCAGCTCCACGTCCCAGGCACGGCAAAGATTTGTGAGAGAATCGTTCATTCCGGGGAATACTCGGCATGTCCCTCAGCAGAAAAAAAAGCAAGAACGCTTAGTTCATGATCTGCCCTCGTGGGGACACAGCACGGCCCTCTGAGCAGGGGCATCTACAGGTGAGCATCCTGACGGCCCTGGGAGCAGGGGTATCTACAGATGAGCATCCTAACGTGTGAGGCCTTGGTTCAAGTGAACCTCCAGGGCCTCAGAGGCTCTTACATCCTTCAAGGAAACGCTGAAAGCAGAATCGAGTGTGTCAAACACAGGTACCTAGCGAAGCTTGAAGAATCTAATTTTGCAGGAGGACATCTCCTAAGTGCTGCAGTTCTGCTGTAAAGTGAGTCAACCTTCTGCTGAGGAGGGAAATCAGATTCATTTCAGTCTCAGGCGATCCACAATTTCCAGGCCAAACAGACAGAGCTTGAGTTTGTTTTTCCCTGTCATTACTGCTCGGTCCGGTGTTTCCATTTTAAAAGGCGTGCGTGTGGACTGAACCAAAGCCGGGATTATTTAAAACACTGTGCCTGCTGATTCATTTAAATGGCCCCAACATCTCTGGCTAATAGTAAGTGCATTCTTAGTAAAGCACGCAGATTTGGCCGGGCCTAAAGAATTCAATATCAGCTGCAGCAACAATAGCCCCGGGCATTTGTACGACTGGTTATCGTTTTCTGAGGGTTTTCCCACATGTTTCTCATCTGCTCTCTCCCTTCCCTGGGAATGCAGAGCAGGATGGCAGGGCCACGGCCCCTTCCGCAGGGACTCAGTCTTCTGTTTGGACCCAGCTTCCTGTTGTGTGCAACAGTGCCAATTAAATGCTCAGTAAACGTCACTTGAAAATAAGCTAACGTGGCCCACAGTGAGACGCCGACTTAATTTTCCACGTAGAAAGACACATTTTGAGTTGAAATAATGCCCCATGGAGGACGAGCTCCCAGCCCCCAGCAGAACCAGCCCATGTCTCTGTGCAGCCGTGGACAGGTGCCGGGTGCTGGGTGTGGTCCCTTAGAGAACAGGCCTTCCCTGTGCCTGCCTGTTGTCCCCCAGAAGAGATGAACGTGGGATTAAGTGTCTCATGGCCAGAAATGTCAGAACCTAGCATGTCACCTAGACGTATGGTTCCTAGCTGTGTGCTCTTTCATTACTTGGGCTTTATTTTAAAGTGGTTAAGAGCAGAAGCGTTGTCACGTGGTCTCCGGGCCAGCCTTTGCTAACCAGGCCTCTGGCCTCTTCTGAGTCCCTGTCCTGCAGGAACAGTTCCTTGGGCCTTGAGCCTCACACAAAGGGTCAGTGTCAGCCCTGCCTGAGCCCATCAGTGGAGGAGGGGTGATGACTGAGATGCAGTCTCTGTGCCGGACCCTCCAGCACCAGCACATGGGCTCTGGGCTGGGCGGGGCCAGAGCAGCAGCTGGTGTGATGCAGAGGCGGGTGGAGCTGGGGGGTGGAAAGAGGCACAGTTAGAATTCTCCGCCGTCGCCTGAACATGGCCCCCTGGTAGCCATGAAGTCAGGCAATGTGTGACTCTGTGTTTCTCTTTTCTTCCCTCCCCCTTCTCTTTTTCTTCCTCCAAATGCAAATCAATAGACGAGTATTCACAGCCCAAAAAGATGTCAAAGAGAGAAGAGTAGCCTTTTTATGCAGAGAGGAGCACAGGCAGCAGCCCCTCCACACAGGGAGGGAAGGAGGACAGGAAATGGGAGGGGGAGAGAAAGGGGGCGGGGAGAAAGGGGGGGCATATCTGGCGAGAAGACGACGGACATTTGGCCGTGGGCGTCCTCACATCTTCCTGTACTCCACTTCCGAAAGGGGTGATAACTTTTCTCCCTTACTGGCTAGACTATTTCCACTCTTGCTCAAAAGCTGTTCTGGGAAAAAAAAAAAAAAATTGCTACGTAGGTGAAAATCGGATGCCATTTTCTTTACTAATTGGCTAACATTTGATCAGTCATATCTAAGTAGAAGGCTTTATGATGATGTGAGATTGGGTAAGATATGGTCTTGAGCAAATCTAGCCGGTTTCTGGGCTGTATATGAACTAGGGTGATGCTTATCTGATTGGAAACAGCAACAAGAACAGGAGTCACCATTGCACGGGACGTTCATTGTTGGATTGGCTGACGGGAGCGGCTGCCTGTTAGGAGATGTGCCTTCTAGTCCTGGTGTCTCCCTTGACTTTCGGTCTCTTGGGACACACTGATGCTGTAAACAGCCCGATACGCCAGGTGTTGGAGAGTTGTGTGTGACCTTCCCTGAATCCAGGCACTAAGCGCAGTCCATCACAGAGGGCCAGCCTCCCTCTTGGCCTCTGGTGTCTTCCAAATCCCACAGAGATGGTAGCCAAGCGTAAACAAGGTATAAACCCCAAAGACAGAAAAAAAAAAATTGGAAGAGGAAATACAAGTGGGTGTGAACTTTTCTTGGAAAAAGAATAAAACGAGTGGCAGGTGACTGAGTGGAGTAAAGAAGGCTGAGGTGTGAGCATCTGCGGAGGGAAGCGGCATCTAGAACCAGGCGCTGTGCCACTGAACCAGGAGGCCCAGGAAGGACAGCCGTGGTTTCCGTGGGCGGCAGAAATGGGGAGGCGCCAAAGACAAAGCGTGGGTCAAAGTCTGTGTCGGATGCTCCCACTCCAGAATTCTCTGCTTCCCCACTTCTGCATGAGTGGGTGGTCTATTTTGTGAAGGAACTGAAGAAGAAAGCTCCGGGCTCAGCCCCAGAAGAGAGCTGAGGGTCCCACTGCAAGCAGAGAGGCGGAGGGTCCCCACCCTGAGTGGAGAATCCCCCCCGGCTTTTCTCAGGACGCGGGAAGCCAGGACTTTACCCCCGGCAGGAGAATGGGGAACGCCTCCAGCTCGAGAGAAAAAGAGCCACATGACTAACACTTGGGGAAATGGTCCCAAGGCCCGTTCCTGGCCTCGTCATCTTTAAAGGGTCCACAGGTAGATAAACTCCATTGATAAACACAGAGACTCCAGTCAGGCTTTTATTGTTTTGCTCTTAAATATGAAAGGAAGGCCAAAGATCACCACACAGTTGAGGAGGCTTTCCTGCAGGAAAGACAAAGATGAAAACAAATGAGCAGAATAAAAGGAGGCTGAGGAAATGGAGCCTGAGCTGCCACACAGGGGAACTTCGGAAGCTATGATTGACATCCTCAGAGAGATGCGAGAAGATATGGTACCCAGGGAACAAGATCAGGCGCTATAAAAAATCAGACCACAAGAAGACAGAGGGAAACTAATAATTTGTAATACAATTTCTAAAAAAAGCAGTAGGAGAACTGGAAGTTAAAACCAAGGACATCTTGATAAATGAAAAGAGAAAATATAAGAAAATTAGGTAACTAATCCAGAAGATTAACATCCATTTAATAAGAATTCCACAAAGAATGAATAATATAGAGGAGAGAAAAATTTCAAAGACACAATACAAAAAAATTTTTAAAATCCCAGTATTGGAGAACATGAATTTTCTATATTGAAAGAGTATATTGAGTGCCTGACACAATGAAAGAAAAGAGACCCACATTAGGAAACATCTTTGTGAAATTTCGGGCAGCCATGGGTAAAGAGAACACCCTCAGTGTTTACTGAGAGAAAATAGAGCCATTTCACATACAAAAAAATACAAATTGACATTCATCAGACTTTTCAGCAATTACGCTTAAGCTTAGAAGAAAACAGAGAAACGGCTTTTCAGCATTTGGAGACGATATTGATTTTAAACCTAGAATTCTATTTGCAGCTGAATTAACTATATATAAGTTGAGTGAGATTAGAATAAAGCCATTTTCAAATAAATAAGATCCCTGCCCAAATGACCACCTATGTATGCTTTCCCAGCCGACTGTTAAGAGATTTGTTATCTTAAAACAAGGAGGAACACCAGGCAGAAGAAAACCTAGATCCAGACAACAGGAGAGAGACACGGGGTTCTGTAAGCTCTTAGGAAAGGGAAGTCCCAGATGACAGCAGAGGACCAGGGAACAGAAGGTCCAGAAGGAATGCCTTTAAAACGTGGTGCCTATAAATTACTAGATGAATTTTATAATTCTACAGGCAGTTTGGGGGGATTTAACAATAGGTCCATAGCAAACTAAACAAATGAAACAAAAAGGCAAATATTTCTGGGGAAAGCAAAAAGTTGTACTAGAAAGACAAATAATCATAACAATATCAATGCTAAAAATTGATATAGTTGAAAATCATGACATTTATACTGGGTTGGCAGAGGGAGGAGCAGGGTGGGGGTGGTGATCAGGGCTGAATCTTCACCTTCTGTAGTAGGAACTCGCTGGATAACTGTTAAAATTGTTAAATCAAGAAATATCAGAATAAGCACGTCTTTAAAAAGAAATAAGGAAGCAAATACCAGACAAAACAGCTAAAAGAGATGAAAGTGGTTGCTTCTGAGGAATGGCATTTGGAATGCAGTTTTCAATCATGAGCTTTTAGTCCTAGTAACATGAAAAAACACGTATGTCATGTAATATTATTATTATTTTTTGTATTGAAGTGCAGTTGGTTTACAATGTTGTGTTAGTTTCAAGTGTATATAGCACTGTGCTTTGGTTATACATACGTATATATATGTATATATATTCTTTAAAAAATTCTTTTCCATTATAATTTATCACAAGATATTGAATATAGTTCCCTATTCTATACAATAAATCCTTGTTCATCATCATGTGTTATTTTGATTAAAGTTTTTTAAATGAAAAAAATAATGTGCGATGCTGGCAGCCGTGTAGTAAATCTTTTTTTTTTTAAGCATACGATTTTTTAAAAATTTAAATAATTAATTAATTTTATTTTGGGCTGCGTTGGGTCTTTTTTGCTGCACACGGGCTTTCTCTAGTTGCAGCGAGCTGTGGCTGCTCTTTGTTGCAGTGCGCGGGCTTCTCATTGTGGTGGCCTCTTTTGTCGCAGAGCACGGGCTCTAGGCGCGCGGGCTTCAGTTGTTGTGGCACGCAGGCTTCAGTAGTTGTGTCTCGCGGGCTCTAGAGCGCAGGCTCAGTAGTTGTGGCACACGGGCTAGTTGCTCCGCGGCATGTGGGATCTTCCCGGACCAGGGCTCGAGCCCATGTCCCCTGCATTGGCAGGCGGATTCTTAACCACTGCACCACCAGGGAAGCCCATAACTCTTTATAAAGGCTTCATGTGAGTACATCAGAGGACAGAAGGGCTTCAGGCTTTGGGGTCAGCTCTGGGTGCGAGTCTCACTTCTGCCAATTCCCTGGGGCCCAGGGACGTCCTTGCTGAGGTGTCTGAGACCCGTGAGGAGCTCTATTCGTGGGAGCCATTCATACCTATCAGCCACCAAGCAGGGAACTGACACATCATGGGTGTTTCAAAAGCGGTATTTATTGTTAAAACTCTCATGGGCTTGACCGAGCTATTCTGTGGACATATTAGAAGTTTGGGGACGCACAGGAGTAGACGGAGACCTGAGACAAGGGGTGAGACCCCCGCTGTGGGTGGGTCCCTGGGCCTCAGAAGCAGGGTTACTCTTCTGGCCATGAACCCGTCACTTCATAAATTCTTGCTCCTTTGAGCTAAATGGCACCTTGTGGTTTGAAGGAGTTCACGTGCCTTCCAGAGTCTTCAACTTGCTCTCAGGGATCAGAGCCCAGGAGGCTCCAGTTCAATCTGGAATATTTAGAGCTAACATGGCAGAGTCAGATTTTAATCTGTAGTATTTTATCTTCCGTCCTTTTTTATTTTTTTACGGGAAGAAAACCCAGTGTTACAATATCTAGAACTCCATCCTTCCTGTCCCTTCCTTGGGCTCCAAGTGCACTGATCCGTCATCTTCAGGCTGTTTACCCTCTGATTTCAGCGTAAACTTGGTAAATGGAAATTGCTTGAAGAGCCTTCGGTGTCCCGCAGGTCGCTTCCCTGCCCCAGGGCTTCTGCTTAGGCCGTGCTTTCTGTCCAGAGCAGTCTGGGGTCCCTGCTGCTGGCCAGTCCCGCCCCAGACCAGCCTAGAGATCACCTCTCAGGCAGTCTCCCTGCCACCTCCACCTGCCCCCCTTCAGCTGTGCTACTGTCTTTGTTTTGTGCTTTCCTATCCACCTATATTTTTTCTACATCACTTATCACAAATGTAATCAGTGACATGATGAGTTTCAGGTGGGTGAATGTCAGGGTGGGTGGGTGAGTTTCAGGCTTCTAGCTTGCTCTATATTACTTCTGAACGTCACACACAGTAGGTATTTACCCAGCTCATAGTAGGTACACGATGAATGCTTATTCTACGGATCAATGAATGAATATATGAAGTACCAAAACGCAGTCTCTTCATCCACGTGGTCTTTTGTATAAATATTTTTAAAATGTAGATCAGAGGGAGTCTTTGAATTCCTTACCCAAGGTCATAATGCCAGCAGGGAAAGAGGCAGGCTGGGGACCCAGGACTATCTCTGGGGAGAGGACGACCCTGACCCAGCTTTCCCTGTTGCCCATCCAGCTCTAAGAAGCTGTCACTCTGTCTGAAGAGGGTGGCCTGGCAACTCTCCCTGGTCCAGAGGAAAAGACACGTAGGTATTCAGGAGTCAAAGTGTGACAGCCAGCCTTGCCACACAATTGCCTGGTTTCGGTTGGGTTGTTCCCCTACCTTATTGCTATTTAAATACAGTTTTGATGATTTTGTTTGCTTTAGAGGGAGAAAAAAAAGATTCATAGAAGGTATAAAATTGCATATTATTTACCTCAGAGAAGAGAACAGTCCCCCTAGTAAATATGCATTGAAGCATTTTTATTTATATTTGTATTTTTTAAGGTGTTTAAACAGACCTAGTAGACCGTAATATCTCTTTTCAGAGTTGGTGCCGTCTATTGATTAAAAATGTATTTATACATTTCTCCTTCTACTTTTTCTTTAAATAAAAGAGACATATTTTAATCATTTAATAGACCTAGAAGAATTGATCAGTAAAAAATACATATTTATGTTTTCCTTAAGAAAGATTTTATTAGGCATACAAACTTAAAAAACTAAAATATTTCTTGTTATTCGTTGATGTTTGTTAAACGTGAATTTACTTAAAAGTGCAGGGTGTGCGTGTGTGTGTGTGTGTGTGTTAGGGAATAGTTTGGTTGAAGAAATGGGATTTTTTTTTTTAAAGAATCAGTTTTACTTACATATTTATTTTTGGCTGCATTGGCTACTCATTGCTGCATGCGGGCTTTAGCTGCGTCAAGTGGGGGCTACTCTGTATCGCAGTGTGCGGGCTTCTCGTGGTGGCTTCTGTTGTGGAGCACGGGCTCTAGGTGCACAGGCTTCAGTAGTTGTGGCATGCAGGCTCAGCAGTTGTGGCACACGGGCTTAGTTGCTCTGCAGCACGTGGGATCTTCCCGGACCAGGGCTCAAACCCATGTCCCCTGCATTGTCAGGTGGATTCCCAACCACGGCGCCACCAGGGAAGTCCCCAAATGGGATGTTTTTAAAACACAAATATAACTGATGGGAAATAGAGAAAGAACATAAACTTTGGAGTAAGAAAGACCTGGGTTCTCTGCCACTTCATAGCCTTGGAGAAGGCACTTGGTTTTCTCTGCCCTGGTATGCGTCTGCACCTGTGGAGGGAGGAGAGCAGTGAAGGATGGGTGGGAATCAGAGAAAATACACACGGAGCGCCCAGCATTGTGTTGGGTCCAAGAGGCTGAAAAAGGTTGATTCCTGTCCCCCATCAGCTCACTGAGGGGTTGCATGTGTGTCCTTCCCGAGAAGGGCCAGAGGCTGTGCCCTCGGAGTCTATCGGGACACAGCACACCCTTGGGGCTCAGGGAAGCATGCTGAGTGCATGCTTGGGTGCAGGAGCCACGGATGCTTCCACCGAGGTACAGCCCTGGTGGGGACGGCAGGCCTGGGCTCAAACCGGGTCTCTGTGCATGCACCCTCTGCAGCACCCGGGAGTCATCTAAAGTCTTTGAGTACCACGTGGCTAGTAGTACCTACTACACTGGTTGGTTGAGAAGATAAATACGGGATCTGTAGGCCAAAGACAGAGGACGTGGCTCGTGGATAAAAGTGACAGTGCTTGACATTAATCATTTATTTTTAGGGAGGCATTCACTTTGAAAAATAGAAAAACCTGGGTTTGAATTTTGGCTGTGTTACTAACTAGCTCTGTGACCTTGGATAAATCACCTAACTGCTCTGAATCTCAGTTTCCTTGTCTCACAAAAAAGGTGTAATTATACCTTCTTGGGAGACAAGGCTAGGGATAAAATATGATGATATTTGAGAAAACTGTGGTCCCCAGAGGGTGCAGAAATGATGTCTGTTATTTGTATGAAGTTATCAGTCACCAAGCCATACTAATTCTGCCCTTTTCCCCCGGCCCCTGCTTTTCCTCTTCCACTGCTACGACCTTGTCCCAGGTCCATCAAATCTGGGATGAGCCACCAACAAGTACTCCTGCCTCAACCCATGCTGTGCACTCTACCCAGATTAAAATCAATAAATTATTTCCCGTTTGTTTGTAGCACTCCCTGCTTAAAATGAAATTATTTTTTTCCAGCAGCAATAGGGAATTTCTAAATATTGTTGGTTTAGAATTCAAGGCCTTTTTCACTCTGCCTTCCACCTACTCCCCCAAGTCCTCTCCCCATTTTTCCCCAAAGGGTTTTGGCCTGTCTGTTCTGTTTCCCCTCCCTGGGGCATCCATCTCATTTCAGTGGCCCACCTGATCCTGCGCCCACCTCAAGCTAGTTCTGTCCTGCAGATTTAGCCACCAGTGACAATTCTGATGAATAGGATTCTGGCTTTGTTCAAGAATTCACACGTGAATTTGCTTGTGAATGACATGTTTGCAACTACTGGCTCTGTAGAATCTGACTTTAATACTTAGTGGGTACATGTCCTAGTATCTTTTATGTAGAGTCAAAAATATGTTAATTTTTCAATGGTCTCTGCAAATATCTTGTATACCCTTTTCAGACAAGAGCAAAGGATGTTCTTTATATTCCCTTTAAATATATAGCCCTTTAAAAAAGGACTTTAAGTACTTTGTAAGTGCCAGGTGATGATACTATCACCATAGTATAGAAAACCTTTCAGACTTGTTAATAAGGAGGGAAGTAATGGATTGTTTTACTTCTTTAAAAGGAAATAGTCTTAATTTTGTAGAAAAGGAGGCACTCAGACCAAAATAACTCACTGGCAATTGGTGGTAGGCATAGCTGCTTAATGGCAACTGTGAGGTTTTGGGTTTAGGACAGCTCTGGGTTTGAATGCCGCCCCTCTTAGCTGTGTGGCTTTGAGCCAGTTGCTGAACCTCTCTGAACTTGAGTTTCAGCCTACTAAAGTCCAGCAGTAGTGTTGCTACGTGGTGGGGCTACTGTGAGGATGAGCTAAGATGGTAACTGTGAATACGTGCCCACGCAGGCACTTGGGAAAACATTAGCGATCGTGGGGAAGAGGAGGGAATACTGTCTCCCATAGGGTCGGTCACTCACCTGCCCCTGTGGTGAGCCGTGCACACACTGAGCTGGGGGGCAGTCCGAGCCACCGTGGGGTCTTGGGAGGACACCCTGGGGCAGAAATAGTTGCGCCCTGTGTGCCCAGCCCCTTCTATAATCCCCCCTGCTGTTCTTTTCACAGATCCTCAACACCAAGCGGATCCATCAGAGGGGCACCTCCTCAGCAAGCAGAGGGCGCAGCCCATGGCGGGCCGGGGGTCCTGGGGGTGGGTGCTGCAGGCCTCCCTTAGAGCAGGTGTGGAGCTGGAGGAAATCTGCCGCACGACACACCCAGAACACCATCCATGGGAGCTGCTCTTCCAGGGGAAGGGCCGACTGGGCTGTGAACAGGAGAAGCCAGGACGGAAGACAGAAAGCCACAGGTTCCTTCCATGACCTTGTCACCTTGGAGATGTCGCATGACTTCAGCTGGTTCCTGCCTCCTTGCCGTCTAGTCTGAACGCACCCCGCCTGTGCTGCAGTCACAGCGGTTGTTCCGGCGTCTAGGGCGTCTAGTCTACGGAGAGCTTGAGGATGCTCAAATTGTGGGGAACCCGGCCAATTCTCTTTGCATCCTTGGTGGAAAAAACCCTAACGCACCCATCTTCCTGCTGGGCAAACTGAATTGCGTCCGATTTAAACGTCCGAGTGACCCCTCCATGGGCCACGGCTCCTGCCCTCCCAGCCTGGAGACCAGGAGGAGCAAAGATGGTGAGGCATTGGCACAAGGTTTGGTCACACTGCCTTTCTTGTCCTGCCCTGAGCCCTGCTCTGTGAGGTCCCCACTGCCAGTCCCAGCCCCTCCCACTGCCCACGAAGGCTCTCCGGTGCCCACGGAAGGAAGCCCTGCGCGCCGGCATCGCCCCCGGAGAGCAGTGCACACGCGTGCTCCGGGCGAGGGCGAGCATGGGGCAGACCGAAGCCCCCCAGAGCCCAGCCTCCCAGCTGGAAAGTGCCCGCGTGTCGCTCAGGAGAGTGGAACCAATGCGAGCCTCGGAGGAGGTCTGCTCCGCGCCCCGCGCAGATTGGCGCTGATGGTGCTCACCAGTTGTGTGTCTGTGCAAGGAAAAACCCGAGACGCTGCCTGCCTGCTCCCTCTCTCTCCTGCTCTCTCCCTCCCTTTGCAAACATTGGATTTAAACCTGCTCAGAATTCAGCACAGAGGAAGGCGGCAGCGGCAGCAGCGGCAGCCGGCCCAGCCGCGGGGACACCGCAGCCTCAAGATGCACCACCCCGCCTGCTGGATTGTCTTCTCCGTGACGACCGCCCTGCTCTTCATCCCAGGTACCCGACGGGGGCTCTCGGCTCCCCCCGGGCGGTTTCGAGCAGCAGGGGAAGGGGAAGGGGAGCCCGGGAGGAAGAGGGAGTGTGAGCTGCGTGTGTGGGGAGAGGTGGGCTCGCCGCGCACACACTGCTTAGCTCGTCGCTCCTGCACACTCGGGTGCTTGCAGCTTGGGTTTGGGGGTTCGCTGTCCTTCCAGGCAGTGGGTCTGGTGGGCTGGGTTCGAGATGTGCACCTGCTGTGAGGCACTGCAGTTGCTGTGCAAGGTGCCGGCTGGCTTTAACCAGTTGTGGTCCCAGGGGTAGGAGAAGAGGGGCTTCACCTCCCAGGGATAAATCCTTCTCGCCGCTTCTGTTGGGACCGGCAGGATAGAGGGGACATCCTGGTTCCTCTCTGCGTCTGCCGGCATCTCTGTTTTTCTGTCTCTCCTCCTTTCTCTCTCTCCCTCCTCCCTCCCCCCCCACCACACCACCCTCTCTCCTCACTCTCTCTCCAGCCCCTTCCTCTCCCCTTCCTCCTCCTTTGCTCCTGCATTTCTCATCTTAACACAGTCCTGCCACCTCCATCCTTTCTTTATCCTTCCACCAAATGGGCAGATTGTGCCTTTGAAATTCAGAATCCCGTTTCCCCTTCCTTCTCCCTGCATCTGAAACGTGAATGTCCCCAACAGAATTTGGAATGTTCGTGTCGGGGGAAGGGTGGGAATCTGGGTTTACCTGGTCCTCCTCAGCACCTTCCCTACCTTACCGAGCCATTTAAACGTGGTCCACCTATCGCAGCAGTTACTTGTTTGCAGTGACACAGGTAAGATGCTGCAATCCTGCCAGAATAGGCTTAGTGGAAGTGTTGCAAAACCCAACACGTTGTAACAGATTTGATAATTGCATGCGTGTCATTCGCAAGCAGACAGCTGAATCCCTGCAGGCATCCTTCAAACAATGCTGAAGGGACGGGGTTACGCTTCCAAGGGTTTAGGCAGCGTCCAGGGGTCTGTGGGGTTTCTACCTTAAACCCCAGCCCAGCGAGAATTTTCCTTTTTTTTCCCAAATTGAGACACATGCATTTGGTTAAACATGAGCTTAAACCTAAAATCCTGTGCATGTATACACAGACATAAATAATAAGATTCTTAAGCCTTACATATCCTGTATGGGTAAAACACGCAATTTTACATTTTTATATTCAGAATTACTTGGTTTTTCTTTTTAAGAACATAAAGCCCAAAGTATTTCTAAGCTACCAAAGTGAAATCAGAAAAATGAAAAGTTTATTGGGAAGAAGGAAGAAGAGGATGGACTAAAAAAAACAGGGTGGGGGGTAAATCCATCGTTTAACGTTTTGTAATGCTGTTTTAAAATTGCACTTTTTCTAGCAGAGATGGGTGCTGCATAACCACGTTCCAGGCTGTCTGTTGTAGGCTGAGAAGTTAGAGTGGGTGGGGGAGTGCTGCTCTCCTTCTTCCAGATTCAAGCCTGGGAGGGGGTTTCAGCAGGACCAGCTCAGAGGGGAAGGCCTACAGGGCACTCAGTACCTGCTCCAGCCTGGTAGAGGGAGCCAGGTGGGCGCTGTGGGTCTGAGTGAGGGTCCAAACTTTCCCATGGGTGTGAGCCCTGGCCTGGGTGACAGCTCTGGGCCCCCAGCCCCCGTCCTCCCTCTGAGCTGAGGCACAGCTGGCACAACAGCAGCGCTCGACCCCTAGGGATGCTGGTGGTGGGTTTGGGCTCCTGTCGTGGAATCAGAACATTGCACTTCCAAAGGCGGGAGGGAGCGAGCCCCAGGAGCTGGAGCTGCATTGCGGTGCACCCTGAAGAGAGCTGGAGCCCGGTGACGCTTCCCTGTAGAGCTCCCAGCCTCCTCTCCCCTGGTGGGGAAGCACCCGCACCTGAAGCGGGCTCTGCTCCAGGACTTGGCCTCCCCCAGCCCCCAGCCCCTCGGCCTCACCAGGATGAGCTCAGCAGAAGGGAAGGCATTTCTGCTGGAGGGCTGGCTGCTCTTTCCTGCTAATTGTGCTGGAAGCTGGCCCGAGCATCTCAGCCGGAGGAGGAAAGTTGGCTTTGGAGGTACCCGCAGGAAAGGAAAGCATCACCTCGGGAGGGTCCCTGCGGGGAAACGAGACCAGGCTGTGTCCTAAAGTTCTGACAAGCGAATGGCTTACTTGTGACTTCTTCCTCCCCTCTTTTACTTCCTTTATTATGTGTTTATAGACTTTTCCCCTTTGTTTCTAATGATGCTTTTCCTCCCATCAGGGTTAATACCAGCTCGTTAGCCATTTACTTTTCCTGCTTCTAAAGACAGAGGCTAGTGCAATAAGGTAACCTTGACCCGGTTGGGCCTCCATGCCATTTCACTCTGCAGCCTATTTCTCAGTGAAACACGTTTCCATCCCAGAATAATTTTAAGGCTAATGTTGTTGTCGCCTGGTGCCTTCCAGGGGGAGACCGATGGCCATAAATTGCTCTTTTAGGCAGAATCTCTGGGACAGCAAAGACAGTAACAAGTGGAAACCATAATGAGCCCACACCCGAGACGGGGAGACGTCTCTGTTGACAATTTAATTGTCACTCCAGGCTTGAGATGTTCCTGAGACCCTGAGCGCCGAGAGTGGGGGCGCTTTTGTGGTCCCGGGCAGGAGGAGAGATGGGCCTGTGCAGGGAGCCTTTCTGACCGTGGGTCTGGGGACTTTGTGAGGGAGGAGTGGGATGGGAAGCAAGCCGGCAGAAGCAGGAGGTGAAGAGTGCTGGGGGTGCAGGTTAAAATGCAGACCCCCCACCCCACCTCAGCCATGTGTTGCTAACGAACACCCCCGGTCCCTCTCGGCCCACTTCGTGTGTACTTGAGAACCTGTCCACGGCCTGCAGCATTCGAGTCCAAACCCATCTGTGCCTGCCTTTTCCCCTCTAGCCTGAGACATGGCAGGGCAGCATGGAGGTGGGCACGGGGGCTGCTGTCTTTATGGCCAAGGCTCAGTTTCTGAAGCAGAGCGTAGAGTCACGCCAGCTGGGGGCCCAGCTCGCTGATGGGAGGATTGGCTCTCCGATCTGGAGGGCTTATGTTCCCATGTTGCAGTCATCACCTCCTGTTTGTCCCCTTCTCCTCAGGTTGGTTTGGTTGGCTCAGAGTGTCCTCTGGGCCTCAGTCTACCAATCTGTAGAATGGATTCCAGCGGCATACGCTGCTTATCTCCACCTGCGTGGAGTAGCCAAAAGCATAGGTTAGATGACAACAAGGTGAATGTAAAAAACCCAACCTGGTCTCCTAGTCATAGGACAGAAACAGGGGGCTGTTGCACAGGATGGGAGCTGGCATTCCTTCTGGTGGAGCAGGCTGAAGGCAAGGCTGACCATACCCACTTATATGTGTCCTTGTCACAGTGCTGGGAACTAACGGTCCAATCTCCCCCTTCATTTATCCAACAAGACTTTATACAGGTTCTGATTACACATAGTACAGTGAGTAAGTACTCTCCTGCCTCAAGAACAGAGGTCCATAAAACAGGGAATTATTCAGGGTGTTCCTGCCCTTGGACCCTGACGCCACAGGCCCATGGACTTTGAGCTTCCTGGGCCTTGGCTTCTCTGCATGGAAAACTAGGGCAGCAGACGCACACGGCCCCTTTGGTCCCGATGTTGCTCTGCAGTATTTTCGGGTGCTTTGCACATGGGCTTGTGCGTCAGCTTCAGACAGTCGGTGCTCCAGGGGCGCTGTCACCTGCGGCCTCTGGGCTGTGGCTGTCCTGTCCCAGGCTCACTGGATGGGGGCCCCTAGGCTGCTGCCTGGGCTGGGAGAGAGGAGACACGGATGGCCCAGCCTGGCTGTTCCTGTTGGTGATCTCAAGCATCAACCCACAGATGGCCAGTGGCTGCCAACAAGCCCGGCTGTCTGCAGGGGTGGGTGTTCGCACCTCCAGATGCTGGGTGGTGGCACCTTCCAGACACAGGGGCCGGGCGGGCGCTCAGAGGAAGGAGACAGGCTGGCATCACCTTGGGACGGCACCTCTCTCCTCTGCCAATCCTTCTGACCCCGCTAAAGGTGCCGGGCTCCGGGCCCTGCGACGTCTGCCCCTTGAGCTGTTTCATGCTGTTGATGGAAAACTAAGACTTTGCTTCTCAACCCAGGAGGCCTTGGCTGCCTCTGTCTTTCCCTTAGGTGGGGAGGCACTAACACGGGGGCAAGGACATGGTTCCATTTGCTAGATTTCTACACCACTCAAGTCTACACCCTGAGATGGAGGTGCTTGTAGGGCCCGGGGCGGGACTGAAGGTAATTCTGAGAATGGGCAGGAATAAACCCTGTAACCAGAGATGAACTTGAAGACAAATGTGCTTGCTATTCCCTTCCTGTAGGTGTGAGAATACACATCTCCCCCTCACTGTCCTCCAGTCATGTCCACACACACACACACACACACACACAGACAGACACGGATGTCTCCAAGTCAGAGCTTAGCTGCCCTCACAGTCACATCCACAGCCCCTTCAGGAAAGTAGCCTCTTCCTCTGGACTTGCGTCTCTGCCCTTGCAGGGCTCCCTGCTGTAGCCGCAAGCCTGGGTGCTCTCCCTGTGGGCGCTGTGGCAGTAGACCTACATGCTGCCTGTACCACAGTCAGCCGTGGCCGTGCGCGTGGAGCGCTGCCCCAGCGACGCAGGGACCCCGTTCATCCTCCTGCCACCTTTGGGCCCCGGAGCCTGGGCGAGGCCGGCCTTGCACTCCTTTCTCAGCACCTCTGTCTGTCTGCCTAGACCCCATGGTGCTGAGAGGCTGGGGACTCCCCTGCAGTCACTAGACTAACTAAATTAAATGTTTGCCAAAGGCTTTGAGACACCCCTGGGCAATGCGCTGGGTAAGTGCAAGGCATTATCATTATGATGCAGGCACTTTCCTTTAATGAGCAGAGGTGCTGTGCAGAGACACCCCCGAAAGGCCCAGGTGGATCAATGCACTGGGACACAGGCCACTGATTGGAGTGGCTGCTCGCATGTTCCCGGGAAATGGTAAGTGACAGGAGGATGGCATGCTTGACACCCAACTCCACAGAACCAGCATATTCCACATCTCAAGGTCCAGACTCTCTGAAACAGCCTGAGTGGTCATTCGTGAACATTTATTCACGGGGAATTTACAAACGCTGTTTCACCACTCTTGGGAGTTTGCTTAGTGGTTATACCAAGCATCATGACAGTATCATGCTTTGTGGTCTACCTGGGAGATTTATCTCTGGTCTCACTTGCTTCTCAAAGAGTTCATGAGCTAGGCAGAGCTGAGCTTGTCTTTCCTTTGCTTAAAACCCTATGCAGACTTCAGGTTGCCTCTGGAATAGAGTCCAGAGCTCTCAACCCGGTCCCCGGGCCACAGCCTGGCCCACGCTCCATATCGCTCGGGAGTCAGTCCCTCAGACACGCCGTGCCCTCTCCTTCCTCAGGGGCTTGCCCTGTGGGGCCACCTGAGCTTGGAAAACTCTGATCCTCCCTTCATGATGTTTCTGGATAAATATCCTTTCCATCCTTCAGGGCTCAGCTTACATTCCTCTTTCCCAGGAGAGCATTCTCGATGCTCGTTTCCGTCGTTACCGCCAAGTCCAGGAGGCCAGGTTCCTCCCACCTAACTCTGTGGGCCCATATAGTTTACAGTGATTCTCTGTGTTATGCCTCGCTTTCCCCCGTGGACTGCGGTCCCTCAAGGTAGGGAACGCACCCGTTTTTTCCTCCCACATGGCCTCGGTGCCCAGCACAGTGACAGACATGGAACAAGTGCTCACAGAGCACTTGTGGAGTGAACGAGTGAGCGGATGAATGGATGGACACGTGCACGGGTGACCGGCCAAGCTCACACGAGTACTAAGGGTCAGCTTCTCTGTTCTGTCGTTCTGCTCCATGCATTGAGTCCTCAGGCATCTGGGCCCCTGGGCCTGCCCAGCAGCTCCCCCATCTGCAGAGTGAGGGCAGACAGGCTTTGCTAACGGGAGGTGGAAATGTATGAAGGATGCTGTAGAGATTACTCCTTCCAGTGCTCATGCCTGTCAATAAACACCAGCCCCGAGCTTCCAACCAGACATGCACGCGGCAGCTCAGAGCTGGAGATGGTGCTTTTGGATTTCCTGTCGCATGTCGCCACAGAACGCCTGAGAGTGAGAGACTCTCCATAAACACAGACGTGGGCCCTGATGTGGGCCAGCGGCTGCGTAAGAAACAAAATCACTCACAGGTTTAAGCAACTCCGGGTACTGATGAAGTGGCCCGGTTATTAGAAACTGAGCATCACGCCTGCCATGCCAACAAGTACACGCTGTAGCAATACGAGGAGGAATTGTGACCACAAGAGGTAGGATGCTGGGTTAGGGACAGGAGGACACTGATAGCGTAGGGTGAGGCATGCTTGAGCAAGTGACACTTAAACGGGTTCATGTTCCTACAGATGAGGTCAGAAGGGCCCAGTAAATCCGAGGAAATGGAAACAGGGCTTCTCGTGTCTTACCCGGAGTCACTTCTTATGGCTGAGCCAATTTCAGACTTGCTGGTTCGTGGCTGTGGGCTTCTGAACAGCAGGGGTCTTGCCTTGCTCCTTCCTCTCTGACGGTGATGCCACAAGTACCAGGCAGGTTCACTTGTCTGACATGTTGTTTATTGAGTGGTTACTATGTGACAGGCACTGTTCTGGGCACTGGGAATGCAGTGCCTGAACAAAAGTCTTCTGGTCCCTGCTTGCAGGAGGTTCATAGCCTTGGGACTTCCCTGGCGGGCCAGGGGTGAAGACTTCACCTTCCAATGCAGGGCGTGCGGGTTTGACCCCTGGTCAGGGAGCTAAGATCCCGCATACCTCGTGGCCAAAAAAACCCAAAACATAAAACAGAAGCAATATTGTAACAAATTCAATAAAGACTTTTAAAAAATGGTCCACATCAAAAAAAAATCGTAAAAAAATTAAAGAGAATCATTCTCAAAAAAAAAAAAGAAAAGACGTTTACAGCCTCGCAGGAGAGACTGAGTGCCTCATATATGTGTCCCTGTGGAGGGAAGTCAGAGCTGATACAAATCTATGGGAGGAGAGGTCTGTGTTGCCCATAGGAAGGGCTTGACTTGCCAGGGAGGTAAGATCACTTGCACGAGAAAGTGACCGTTGAGCTGAGGTCTGAAGGATGAAGAGCAGAATTTATCCAAACCCAGGGAAGAGGCCGAGTGAAGAGGATGTGCAGAGGCCCCGGGGCAGAAAGGACCAGGGGAGGTTCTCCTGCTTGGCTGGAGCGCAGAGGAAAGGCGTGTGTTCCACGATGAGGCCAGCAGCCCTGGACACTCACGTTCGTCATCTTGGTCTCTATTCTAGAAGTGACGGAAGCCCGCTGATGCGATGCACCTAAGTGCAGATGAGGATCTCGCCTTACATAATTGAATCTTATTCTTGTGCATTTTGAAGAATGAATTAGAGGTGAGCAAACTCGGAAGGGGTGAGGCCCCCAGAGTAGCTCAGGTGGGAAACTGCTGGTGGTGTTGGATTGGAGAGACACAGGTGATGTGGAGCTGCTGCTGGAAAGTCAGAGGTGCCCCAGATGTGTCTGAAGAATCTGAATCTAAAGGAAACCCACTGTGAGCACTGGCAGTGCCCTTGGGAGCACAGAGAAGATGATCTGTCCTCCATGTCCTGCTTACAAACCATCCGTTCAGCTCAGCTGTAATTTTGCCCAGAACCAGAAATAGGTTGTTTTGGAAATTCCATCATTCCTTGAAGTCTCATAATCTCAGTCCCTCCACTGGTGTCCTCTCGGGGTCTAATAGGAGCTTAAAATTGCATCATTCATTTCCCAATCTGTCAAAGAGATTGCAGAGAGCTCTAGCTGTGTTACCTGCTGGATCTTGCCCAGGGTTATTTGCTCCTAAAAGAAACCAGGCATTTCAGAAAAGCTTTGATTAGACTCTAGCTTGACTTAAGGGCACCAAGATGCAACATTTTCACAAATATTTTTGTGATGTCACAAGAGCATGCACGACCTCCCTGTAACCACCTGGGTGAGTCATATTCATTTATGGAGAAAAGCAGAGCCCTCGGGACTGAAAGGGATGCTGGAGATATCTATCCCTTCCTTTCATTCTACAGATGAGAAGACTGAAGCATAGGGAGTCCAGCATCTTAGCTAATGTCACATAGTCAGCAGGGACCCGACCAGCATGTCTGCACGGAGCTTCAACAACCTGTGTTCATAGCCCAGCTGGTGTCATTTCAGCACACGAGGGGCTGAGCTGAGCTTCGCCTCCCTGTCGGATCCCCTGTTGGAAAACAGACTTGTAACCTCGGCTGCTCTGTTTCCCCGAAGCTCTCTCATCTTGGTGCATGAGGAGCGTGTGGAACAGGGTGACTCCCCGGTATCCAGTACCCAAGGATTAAGGTGACAGGTCAGAAACAAGAGAGAAGCCTGTCCTCCTCAGAGGCATCCTCATACTTTGAATGAGCTTTGTAAATGAACTGGGAGACTTCTAGAAATCAATTGATCCTTGATATGCAGAAGGAGATGCTCAGGGTGGTACAATATCAAATTCCAGGTACGTGTCAGCCTGTCCTGTTTGGTCTACACACTGCAAAAGGCACCTGCTTTTATCCTCACCAGACCATCAAACCCAAGAGAAAATACACACTGAAAATATCATAAATGTTACATTAACAGTTCATGGTGAAACGGTAACTGACGGTGTGCACAGCACCTCCCCGTACATTGTTGCTGCTCCATGTGATAGCGGGTGAACGCCCGTCCTCCCCCTTCCCTGTTCCCTGCTCTGCCCTCACGGTGGACCATGCGGGCCTGGGCACGATCGAGAGGTCAGCTCAGAAGAGCTGTGCACAGTGCCGAACAGGAAGCGGGGCTTCAGATTCAGAGCAGACAGGAATGCACTGGTGACCGTGCTTGGGCCAGGCTCCTACGGGCAAGAAAGGCAGGCCTGAGGAAGCCTTTGCTTCTCTGAATGAGCCAACCTGCTTCTTCCGAAGAGCCCGGTGCCAAGGGAGCCCCAGCTCCTTGAAGGGAGAAGAATGCTGGAAGAGAGAGTGTGGTGATGGAAATAGCCCGTCAGCCTCCAAGGGAAGCTGGAGTTGCCTTGGGAGTCCCCTGGCTTCATCCCACGGAGACAACAGTGCCCAGTCTTACTTGGCACAGGGGTGGATGCCTCTTTGGGTGAAGCCCAGATGGGAAGGGATGGGGAAAACCACTCTGAGGATTCTGCATCTTTTCCTGATGGGCCCTCCCCCTCCTTTTGTTTAGGGTGAGATTTTTGGGAGTAAAAGGGCTCTGCCTTACAGCTGCCCCCGAGTGTCCATGAAGATTGGACCACTTCTTTATTATGACCCGGACAACTGTTTTCTTTCTTCTTTCATTTATTTATTTTTACTGTTAGGTATAAAATGAGGTACAAGGATATATTGTACAACACGGGGAATACAGCCAATATTTTATAATAACTATAAATGGAGTACAACCTTTACAAATTATGAATCAGTATATGGTACACCTGTAACTGTATAATATTATACATCAACTATACTTAAATATTATTTACTTTTATGGTGGATGCTGAGCCCTTCTGCCATCCCCTGTGGGAGAGTGTGAAAGCGGGACCCAGCCTCTGGCTTTGCCTCTGCACTTGTGAACTGGGCGGCCTTGGGCAAACTGTTGGATCTCTCCGAGGCTCTTAATCCTTTACCAAATAGGAGGAAATAACTCATTTACCTACTTCCTAGGGCGGCTGGGAACGTCATAAGGGATGCAGGCAGGCGTGCGGGGCTCGGCGGCTCCAGGCGGCAGGTCTGGGTCTCAGCGCGTCCCTTGGGTTGGTGTGTGTCTGGGTCTTTCCCGCTTCTCCTCCTGCGTCAGCCCCCTCACAGCTGACCCTGTCCTGCTCTGGCTGCCACAGGCCGTGGAGCACATGCCCGAGTGCCCGTGACGGTGGTTCAGGAGGAGGAGGCCCCTTTCAGGCCACTCCTGTGTTCACGCCCCTAGGCTTGGAGCCCTGTTTGCTTTGCTGCTTCTCCTTTTTCTGTGGAAAGTACTGGAAGTGGTTTGTGTTTCCCCAGCTGAGCTGCTCTGGCCCCGCCGGGTCTCTGTTTTTTGGGTTGAGATGAGAGAAACCCAGATGGGGCTGAGAAGAGCGAAGTTCTGGTGGAAAGTGCTCTGCAGCCCTGAGAACCGGGCCACCCCATGTGCCTGTCTGCCGAGCTCGCTGCCATCCCTGAAAGTAGACTTTCAGGGAGCAGTGCGGGGCTGGGAGGCACCTTAGTGGGTGGGGGCCTGCTTGCTCCCCTGACATGTGCTGCAGGGGACTGACCAGTTCCTCCCGCCACGGGCTCAGCCGCGAGGCCCTGGTGACCCAAGTCCCTCTGTGCAGGCCCAGGGGACCACAGACCCTGCGCCTGTACCGGGCCAAGTCCAGCATGAGAGCCAGGGACGCAGCTGTGTGCTTGGCCGGTGAAAGGAGGTGAGGTCCAAGGTCACAGCCCTGTCTCGTGTCCTCCCTAACCCCACCTGCTCAGCTTCTCAGCTGCCTCAGAAAGACCCAGCCTGCGTGGAGGTGCCGAGCGGGCCCAGGGATCCAGGAAGGGCCCCAGAGACCAAGCACACCGCCCATAGTGAGAGGTGAGAGGCTTTCTGTCCCTGTCACCGGCTGCCTTCTGAGTAGCTCAGCCTGCGGGCCCCCCTGGAGGCCGGGTCCCCGCAGGGGAGTGGAGCCCGCTTGTACCTTCACCACGTCCTGAGTCTTCCTCTAGTCTGGGATCAGGGCGGGGGAGGGGTGCTCTAGCTTGGAACTAGAACACTGGTTTTTCATCAGATTTTAGTTTCCAAAATCAGATTTTATGCTGCAGTTGAAGAGCGGAAGTGGTGGAAGAGCATTCAGAAGGATGGTAGGGGGGGAATCACAGTACACTGTAGATTATTTTTCCCCCGTAAAAACATCCTATATTCTCCATCCATCTTTATTTTCAATTCTTCATGACAGTTTGTTTGTTCCGCTGCTTTGTGATGTGACATCTGGGAAGGCAGTGACTGTGGTAGATTTTCAGTAAAGAGAAAGTTCTTCCGTTAGTTTGACTGGTCTTCTGTTAGGGTTCCTAGGTATCGGCTAAGGGCCCGGTTACCATCAGCAGATCTCTCTCTCCTGTGTTTGGATGTGACCTTGCCCCAGGAACTGGGTACATAAGAAATATCTTCATATTCTCTCGAGATTTCTGAAGGCCCCTCTTCTGCGTCACGCTGAACGTGGTGGAGGAGACAGGGTCAGCGTGAAGGCCGAGAGAGCAAAGGTTAGGGCTGGAGGGAAAGTCAGGGACAAAGCAGAGCTGGGGTTGGCTGGAGGCCAAAGACAGGGAAGGGTGAAGGCCAAACACCAGGCCACCAGGCGACGGGAGCGTAGAGAGGAGACTGGGCAGAGGATGGGCCACCACCCAGCACGTGCGCAGGGGAGCCGGGGTCTCAGCCCCGGGGACGCCCCCTCCTCAGAGCAGAGCCCCTGCCCAGTGCTGAGGTGGTGTGCAGACGCTCTCTCTGCCTGTCACCCTCTGGGGCAGAATCCTCTGTGGGCAGAGCCCGCAGAGGGTGAGCCAAGCAACCGAGAGACACCAGGGGCCCCAGGCGTGAGCACAGGGTGTCCTGATAGGTACAGCGACTGCCTGTCCCTGCTCCTGCCCCTCCCCCTGGGGGCCTTTAGCCCAGAGCCCCACAGGCTTGGTTGCAGCTGAGTGGGTGCAGTCTGTGCCCCGCTTCTGGACCCCAGCTGTCTCTGATCAGGCAGAGTAGTTCCAGTCTCACCTGTTTCATACCATCACTTTCTACTATTTAAAAAAATTAAGACCTACTCTATGACCAGTTGTCTCCAAACTTCTTTGTTTTAGAGCCTATACACACAATGTATTTTTTTAAGCAGAAATAATCTATGTTGCTACACATATGTGATGACCAAAAGGCTAAGATAAAAATAAATAAAAATAGGAATGCTGATATTCCTTCCCTTCATTCAGTGTAACACTCAAAGCATCCCTGGGGACCAGCAGCACTCAGGGACCAGGGCACTGGCTCATGGGACTGGAGTCAAGACAGAAATGTCACATCATTGTTGGCAAAAGTCTTCCTCTAATGGCTCTGCTCTGGCTGCTTCTCTCTGAGACTGAGCATGGGATGTGTCCTTGGCCACAAATCACTCTGGGTGCTGGTACAACACAGTTGCTATGGCAGACCCCATCTTGGAGCGGCTGTCATGTCCTTCAACAATTCTGTCTTTGTGGTAAAAATGAGTAACATGTCAGTGGATACAGACCACTATTACAGATGTTCTCTTGTTTATCAAGAAAGACCATTGAAGGGAAGTAAATGCAAAGCAGTCTTTGGGAGAGAAAAAGCTAAACAGGGGGACCTTCCGTTCCAACTGCACGTGGTTCCTCATCCGAGTTCTTGCCCTCTTCTCCCTCTGTCCCAGCTCTTCTCCACGGACCACCTGCTGCAGAGACATCCCCGTGGGGGAAAGTCCAGCCAGGGGAGGGTTGGAACTTTTCGCATAGGTATTCGGAGACCGCAGTAAGGGAGATGCACAGGAAGGAGGAAAGTAGGAAACTTGGCGGCAATGGATGCATTTTCCTGTGCGTTGTCCCAGCATTGGTGGCAGCCCCAAGGATGGGGCTCTCAGGTCTTCAGCCCCTGCCTCTGCTCGCTGAAGCCCACAGGTGTGTTGGCTTTGCAGCCACGCTTCTCACGGCTGCTCTTGGCCAACGACCAAGCCAAGCAGAGGTGCTGGGTTGTGGCCGTTCTTGGGAGACATGGCTTCCTTGATGGTCGACTTTGGCCCGAGGCTGCCTAGGGGCCTGGCCACACTCTCCTTAGGAGGACGCTGCGTCCCCACATCCACTCAGCCTTCCTACGGCCTCGCTCTCACTCCCCGGGTCAGAGGGCCCGGGTCTCCAGCTCTATCCCCATCTTCTCTCCCAGGTGCTCCCCTGTCCCATGTCTTCACACTTCGTCCTACCTGATGTCTGGTTCTGGGGGATCCAGGCTGACATCGTGCTGGGCCCAGAGCAGTCCTGCAAGCCAAGGCTTTGCTCCCCAGTCCAGCCCTTCCCAGTTCGATGTCGCACAACCCAACCCGCTCTGCAAAGCTGAGCCAGGACTCACGGGCAGGCCTGGGAGGGCTGTGCAATTGTCAGCTCCAGGAAGAACTTGCTTTTTTGGACTCTCCTAGCCCTGGCCCTTGGAAACCCTTCTCTGACCCTGAGAAAATGAGACATTTTTATAACAAGTCCCCCAGATTCTCGCCTGGGTTTCAGGTTTCTCTGGAGTGATGATAAAGGTGCTTCCTTTCTCCCTCAGCAGGACCTGAGTCCATTTGGAGATGCAACACACACCTTGCGTTCTTTCTTGTCTTCCTGGTTTGTTATCTGGAGCACATTCACTGTTTAGCTCATAAAGTGGGTTCTACCCTCCAGTGATGTTTCCATTGTTAGTGGTTATGGTCACACGTTAGCTTCTGGAACGTGATTTCCCTAATGCCACTATGGCACCACCACTCTTAACACTTGGCAGGACACTTCTTGGTTGTGGGGTCTGCCCAGTGCATTGCAGGATGTTTAGCAGCATCCCTGGCCTCTGTGCATCAGGTGCCAGCAGCCCCTCGCTGGTTGCGAGAACCAAAATTTTCTCCAGGCATAGACCGATGTCCTGTGGGGCAGAAAACTGCTCCTGGTTGAGAATCACTGTTCTTTGGTTGTAAATGGTCAGTACAGTATCCTAGCAACCCCCTAACTTATGTCAGTTGTCTTTCTCACAGCTAATGAAGGACAGCCATCTCTTTTTATCCCATAGGCCTGCACCTCTGATCGGTTCTGGTTTCAAGCCTGTGAGAAGCTTCTAGTTCTCAGTTTATTTGTCCCACTGAAAATCCGATTTATCCCAAGCCTGTAAATCAGGTCACCAACTTCCTGATCTGGGCCGAGTGCTCTCTGATGAATGCTTTGTAGGAATGGCTAACAAGAGGAACACATTTGATAAGAATGCCATTAGGCATGATGGTGGGGCTGTTCTCTGGAAGGCTACATCTGGAATAAAACAGATGTGAAGAGTCTTAAGGCACAACTGCATTATTAGTTTCGCTGGACTGACTCTCTCAATGAGCGTGCCATCTTTATTAGCCAAACTATTCCAGCACCTTTTCTTTAGGGCAGACTTAGATTTTACTCTGTTAGCTTGTGGGTTGTCAGGAGTACGTGTGAAGCCCAGATAAGATTCCTATATACAAACACGTAAACCTAATCTAAAATGCAATATCTAAGATGGTGGTAAATAGTAGCGTAGACCTGCTCACGGTGAAGGCAGTAGTTTTGAGATTAGAAATACTGAACCAGCTTGAAATGAATTTCCTACAATCAAGAAGTGAGAATGGCACTAAATATTAAAAAGGACTCTTGACTAAAGTGTTTGGGCTGCTGCTTGATGAAAAGGGGGCTCTCTGGCCAGATACTCAGAGTGTCCTGGGCCTACCCTCAGTCACTTGGTGACAGGGACCGCCTGGAGCTCCAGGTGCGGAGGGCGGGAGCAGACACAGGTGAGCTGGAACGGAGGAGGCGGAAACCACGCAGGAGTGTTGCAGGAATTCCTTCCTCTTCAGTCCGTTTGGAAGTGACCTGCAGGCCAAAGCACCAGGCCCGTATTAGAGAGGTCAGTGTCCCAGGGCTCCAAACCTAAGGAGCAGTCAGACGCCTGCTTTGTAAATCACTACGGCAGAAAGCAGACCAGACTTTGTCCAGCCACCTCCCCGCACTGACTGCTTGTTTCCACGTGAGCCTCTTTGACATCCTGTAGACACCAGCAGTACTGGAGCTCTGAGTCCCCACGGATGCCCGGGATGTGATCCGTTACCATGGTCCGGGATGCCTTTCTCATGGCCTTGACCGGTCCTGAGGCACCTCTGCACCTCGCAGAAGTGTTCCCGGGCTCCTGGGCCATTGCAGAATCCTTTGTAGCCCTGGAGGGCCTTTGGTGTGTAAGGGCTGACCCTTTGGGTTTCTGAATCATATTTCTTTTCTATACTCAGCTGGTCCTGTGGCCTGATTTCTCTGCTGCTGGGTTGTTGACAACACTAATTTTAGAAGCTACACTGTTAATTTCTGCGATCTAGCTCACTGATTAGGATCTTTTCACGAACCCCATTATATATGCCAAATTTGGTTTAGGTGAAAGCTGCTTCATGGTGAAACTCCACATCGGACAATTAATTCGACAAGGTCCCGCGGGCAGTGGGCGTCTGGTGAGCACTCAGCCTCTACCGGGCTCTGGAGGCTCGGGATAGGGGGTCGCTTGAGAAGGGGCAGCCCGGAAAGCCTACAGGCATGTTGCAGTGTTGCTCTCCTGGCAACCGTTTGCATAAACCGCCTCCTGGAAGCACATAGAGGGATGAACATGCTCTTGAAGCTTCACCAGGGAGGTTCCCGGGCAGGGGGGGTGGGCATTGGAGCCGAGTTTGTAAAGGGCTGGAAGGTCCCCTCAAGGAGAAGCCAGCCAATACCTGCATGAGGCACATGCAGGGTGCCCGGGGCTTGGCAGGAAGGTTGAGGCCGGGGAGGCAGTGAGAGAGGTGGAGGGTAGTCTAAGGGGTTCTCCAGTCTGCAGCACAGAGAAGGTGCCGGGCTCTGTAGCCCAACAGCCTGAGGCAGAGTAAATACAGGGGAAGGGGTAGGAGAAACGGCCAGAGAGGTGGGGTCCCCGTTCAATGAGCCTTGTCGTCCTCTGTCAGGAGCCTGGCTTTACTCTGAGCTGGATATGGGGCTGCTTTAGAGGTTTGAGCAGAGGAGTGCCGTGACCTCACTGCTGAGGTGGAAGCAGGGAGACTAGTCAGGGGACTACTGCCGTGGTCCAAGCAAAAGATGGCGGGGCGTGGACTAGGGTGACAGCAAAGGAGGTGATGGAAGTAGCTGACAGGCATCCAGTGAAGGCCGAGCTACTGGCCGATGGGATGTGAGAAGAGAACAGATTCACGGAGTCCTCCGGATTCTGTGACCGGAGCAACTGGAAGGATGGAGTTGACATCAACTGCAGGGGGATCTGTGGGTTTGGGGGAGAATCAGGAGTTTACTTTGCACACATTGAACTTGGTGCATCTACTGGGCACGTAGGTTAGGCAGTTGGATGTAAAGAATTGGGAGTGTGTGTGTGCTTGTGCATGTGTGTATGTTTGTGTATGTGCACGTGCGTGTGTGTGCGTGTGTGCCTCCAGGCATCCTCGCCTGGATTTGTTGGCGCACAGGTAATGTCTCGAGCCTCGGTGCTGACTGAGGTTACAAGGGGAGGGAACACAGAAGGAGACGGGAAGGGGTCCAGACCCTGAGCTCCGGGAGCTTGAACTTTGAAAGAGGTGGAGGAGATGATTACGTGGATGAGCATCCGTGGTAACGTGTTGGTAGGCTGGTAAAGGGCCAAGGCAGCAGCCAACAGGTGGGTGACCTGCAGTCCTGTTAGGCACAGAGCTCTTGGCCACATGTCACCCGTCACTGCAGGATTTGACTCAAGGACCACAGATGGTGTTATATTAGGAAAGTACAGGCCCTGTTCGTAATGTTTTCTTAAGTGTTTAATGACAGGGTGAGAGGAGAAGCCGAAGGCTGGGGAGGCCATGTCTGTGCCCACAAATGGTCAGCATCATAAGGGACCTTAAAGTCACTGGAGGCCAGTGGGGAGACTCGTGTGGGTTCACACAGCATCGTGCGGGATGATCAGGCACAGAAACGAGGTCTGATCTGTCCCAGTTCAGGGTGCTTTTCATGCTCTTCCCTCTTGGTGAGAGTTTACTGTGGATCATACCAGAGAAATAATACTGTGAAGATCTGAAGGCCTTTCTGCTCAGCCTGGAATGGCAAGACTTGGAAAGGGTCGTCCAGGTGTTGGTCCTGGGCTACTCAGACCTGCATCTCGGGCTGTGCACGACCTACGCCGTGACCAGCCAGGAGCATCCGACGGCTGCATTTCTAGAGGCGCAGAGCTACAAGCAAACCTTCAGCAGACTAACTCCTCCCTGTGGCCTCAGTGCTTCTCCTGACGCCAGAGGTTTGGCTCCTGTGTCTGATTTAAGGGGGAACTGTGGGCGTGAGATGGATCCTAGCCTCCTTCAAGAGGAGGAGCCCAAGAGGCAGTGGTGTCTCACACAGAAAAGGCGATCAGTAGCTACTTCTTGAATAAATATCCAGTGGGTGCCTCCACCAAGTGGAAACATCCCCTGCAAGCAGGTGAGCTGGAGAGGAGGGAGCCCCTGAGTTGCTAAGTACCCAGACACCCTCGGGCACTGTCTAAACCTCTCTGGGACTTGGATTGGAGCCGCTGGTGTAGATCAGTGGGAGAAGTCTAATGCGCAGTCAGACAGAGCATTAGAGGACTTCAAGGCAGCCTCAGGGCAAACGCTGAGCGGCGTGGCCACCCTGCTGCAGAGGGGCCACGGGGGAGTCAGGAGAGGGTCTCAGGAAGCACAGCCCCTTCTGTCTGTCCCATCCTCCTGACAGGGGTTGCTGATGCCAAGCACGAGGGGCGCCCAGCCAGCCTCCGCCCCGTGTTGGTGGCCCTGGGCTCTTTCCCGGCTGTCAGGTGTGCGCCCATTAGCAACTGGCTGCTGACACAGGCAGATGAGATCTGGGGTGCGGAGCCCGCCTGGGGGAGGTGAACTTGACAGAGCTCTCGTCACCTCCCTTTCTCCCCCTTCTCTGTGTGACCAGGGGCTGGGGCCGATTCCTCGCTGGGCCAGAGAACGTGGCACTTAGAGCGGCCCCTGACCCCCGGCTGATGGCTGTAGGTTGAACTTGCAGGTGGAGTGGGTCAGGGTCAGGGCTGTGGGCCTGCGGTCCCGCTTCCAGACGTGGGGCCCTTTCTAAGCCGGCCTCACCCCCTCCGCATGGGAAACTGGGGGCAGAAATCACCCTGGATCGCTATGCTGAGTGGACCAAAGGCTCAGGGAAAGAAGGTACCAGTGTTTAACGGCTCTTGTGGTCTTTGCTACTCGCTGTGTGCTTCCTGGGCTAGCAGCGTGGAAATGAAGACTCTCGGCACCCCCAGGTCTAGCCCACTGCTCTGATCTCAGCCCAGAAACAGTTTCTTCCAAGCAGCCTTTTTTGGCAACTTCACCCAATAAGCACCCCTCTCCCTCTGAACCTCTAGAGGGATGGTTCTCAACCTTGTCGGCACATTGAGACCACTGGGGAGGGGGGAGCTCAAAACACCCAGACGCGTGCCCGGGTCCTACGTCCTGAGATTCTGATGGAATTGGTCAGGGTACAACGTCAGGATTTTTAAAAATCTCCCCTGGTGATCTTAATATTGTCCCCGGCTCATTTGGGATTTTCATGATTTACCCTCAGGACGATCACTTCAAAAAACGTCTTTAGGGGCTTCCCTGGTGGCACAGTGGTTGAGAGTCCACCTGCCGATGCAGGGGACACAGGTTCGTGCCCCAGTCCGGGAAGATCCCACATGCCGCGGAGCGGCTGGGCCCATGAGCCATGGCCGCTGAGCCTGCACGTCCGGAGCCTGTGCTCCGCAACAGGAGAGGCCACAACAGTGAGAGGCCCACGTACCGCAAAAACAAACAAACAGACAAAAAAAGTCTTTACCTTGTGCCTCTAATCAGAGACTGAACCACTTGGGCACAGGAACTCTCCTCCCACTCCCCGAGTGAGCACACATGGTGTTGGAAGGGATGGTGGGAGTCAGGACCCCTGAACGCTGGTCTTTCATGGCCGTGCCTGGCTGCGTGACCTTGCGTGGGTCACTGGACTTCTCTCAGCCTCAGATTTCTTCTCTACAAAAGGAGGTTGCACTGAAGCATCCCTTAAGGTGCCTGCCAGCTCTGATGTTTTGTAATTCTAATGAGCACTCAGGAAACGATTGATTGCATCCAGCCCACCGCCTTGAAGCCTGGTGTTTGACCCATTTTAGCGTGTTTTTGTCATCCTCCTGCTTCACGGGAGTAAGATGCTTGTGTTTCTCACCTCTGAAGATGTGTCTTCTCAGCTGGATGTTAGGCCTTTCGTGAGGTCATTTTCACCAAGCCTTCTCCTAGGCCACAGTGCTGCTCAGTCTGAGTTACAGCAGGGAATCCATCAGGCCCTCGGAACGGGCTGGCTTGGCCCTAGAAAAAGGTCTTCTCTGTCCTGATTCCCACCCCGTGGAGCAACGGGGAAAGCGGGCGCACTTTTTAAACCGACACTCACAGGTTAGAAAAGGGATGTGGGAGAAAGATCAGAGTGCAGGACCTAAAGAGAAAACATAAATCAGAGAAGTCAGATGCCTGCTGGGTTTGGAAGGAAGAGAGTGGGTGAGCACACACGCTGGGAACCGCAGACTCAAGTGGAGAACGTGCCGGCCCCAAGGACGGCGGCCTCCCCAGCCCTGCACAGAGGCCGCAGTGGAGACACGCACAGGACAGGGCCTCCGGCCGTCCCAGCACGGGGCCCTCACGCACGCTGATTGAACAGCAGCTCTCCTGCTCGGGGTTCCAGGGTCAAGCTTTCCTGCTGCTGTCCTTCAGGCAGCGCCCTTAGTTGTCTCTCGCAGCAGTGCTGTCTCCGACTTGACCAGGGACGGCTCGCCCCACCTCCTGGCATCTTCTGTCTCCCCAGAAATTCACCTGGGACAAAACAAACCAACCCACCCACGCATCTCCCGAGGGATCACGATGACAGAGCAGGTGCAGGAGCTCGCAGCTTGGGGTCTGCGGGCTCCTGCAGCGAAGCACCCTGAGGCCCTTGCTCATCACCGCTGAGCCCCTGGGGGCTCTTCTTAGGGGTCAAGCTATCTGCAGGCCTTTGGGAATTAACCCTCTCACAGCTCCCCTGGGATCCTTTGTTCTGCTCCTTAAGACTTAGGCAAAGCAATTCAATAATTTGGAATGTTCAGACGTGTGGCTTTTAGTCTCTTTGCTCTGGACTGTGGGAAATGGGACGAGACATTTTCTGTGCTGGAGCCTCAGTTTTTTTCAGATGTGAGGAAGGAACTATAATGTCTGCCATAGTCACAACACAGGACTTTTGTGTGGTCCGGGGTGCTGTTGGTAGAGATAATCTAGAAAACAGGAAGGAGTGTCATGCTAGCAGAAGGTGCTGTTACTCTATCACGGTGCTTCCAGGTGGGCTGGCTCTTACTTGTTAGAGGCTTACTGTGTTTGGTGAAAACAACAGCCCTCGATCTCAAGGGGGAGAAATTGGGGCCAACTTCCATAGCAAGTGGTCCCCCAGCCGGTTTGGGCTCAGCAGGGGAGAGGCCAGGACTGGTTCCGGGTGTCTGTGTGGAGAAGCAGGCTGAGGCAGGGATTCAGCCTACTCAGGCATGGTTTCTGCAGGGAGGGGCTTCATGTGGCTCTCATGGGTGGGGTGGGCAGGCACGGCAGAAGTTAGAATTAATGTCCTTCCTTGAAGGAGCCGAGGGAAGGATTTGTTCTCTTCCTTTTGGGGGCACGGTTCACACCATTGCTTGTTCTGGTCAGTGTCCATAGACTAGGCATTAAGGGCAAATGTCCAGTGGTGGCAATGAGAAGCACAGGAGATGGATATTATTTGCCTGGGGCCAGATTTCTGGGGTCAGGTCTGAGGGGCCAAAGGAAGTGGGTGTAGGTGAAAGAGACAGGAAAGAGGGAGGGGTCAAAGGGCAAGTTGGGTGAAGCAGCAGAGAGTAAAGGGTCTAGGAGGCAGGGAGGGTGAGCCCCACAGATGGTAGGAGGTCAGGGAAAGGGCTGAGCTGACATCAGACAGAGCCGCAGTCAGAACCCGTCTCGGTACCCCACACGGGACCTCCTGGTGTAACCGAGCAGGACCGTATGGGCCTTCCCGGGACAGGCCCTCGCCCGTATCCTCCGCTGGACCCCCCTCTGAAGTGGCCAGATCATAGTATCTGATGCACACTTCCTGAGTTGCTTTACAGATGCTAAAACCACCACCAGGTGGAAGATGTTAACGATCTGATGACCCAGGCCTCCTGGAGCCCCAGGATTGATAACGTTGACCCTGTGACCTCACCATCAACCAGCCAGAGAACGGTGCAGGAGCTGCTCGCATGCCCTGCGCCTCCCCCACCACCTGGCCTCTAAAAATGCTTTCCTGAAACCCATCGGGGAGCACCGGTCTTTGGAGCACTAGCCGCGCTGGACTCCTTGCTTGGTCCTGCAGTAAATGCTACAGTTCCTTCACCACGACTCTATGTCGGTAGACTGGCTTTACTGCACTCGGGCCAGTGGACCCAAGTTTGGTTCTCTGCCTGTGGCCACCCTTCTTCAGAAAAGCCGGGGCTGTCCTGTGAGGACACCCCCGTCCCTGGTCAGGTCAGTTATCTCTCTGCCCGACGGGGCTACCTGCCCCCTTCTCTCAGGGGACAGTCTTCCAGACAGTCTCCAACTCAAAAGACCATTCCTTTATTCCTTTTACTTAGACGTGAAGCTCTTCACAGACACGTGTGAAAGGTGAGGTCAATTTCTTATCTTCCCAGAGAAGGAATTCAGGGGTGAGTGAGGCCATGCACCCTTTCTAAGGCCCCTCGACACGGGCGGTGGCCGAGCGCAGCAGCTTTGGCACCCAAGCAGTGCCATCCCGCCGCCCGCTGCCTGCCCACCACGCCAGCTCCATCCATCTCTCCTGCCTCCTTGGGGGCATCTCAACCTTTCTTAGTCTGTCTCATGTAAGGTCCCTGTTGGCCATTTTCGCTTCTGTATTTTAATGGTTTGGACTAATTTCCACTTTATTTTTGTATTTATTTGAACACAATCACTTATAATGAGGCTAATGACATTTTGTCTCCATGGTGGTGCATTTTAATTTGGTTTCGGAAATGTCAAAGCGATCAGGCAATTTGGTATCTCGGAAACACAAAACGTGGCGGTGACAATAGGCCCTTCCGTCATTGCATCTCCTTGTTATCTGCAAGCTCCCGGGGCTGCCCTGTCCCACTGGGCCGCGTCGCGGCACTACCGTGGACGGGGACAGCGGTAAAACATCGCCAAGACAAAAGGCGAGGCTCCCGCAGACGGGCCCTTTCCAGAAAGCACAATGAACACAGTCAATCAGATCTCAGCACTCAGCACAACCTGCCATTTGGGAGGTGGCCTTCTTTTCCCGGTGGCACTTCTGTGTCGACACGTGTCCTTCCCTCCATCCCGCGGTTCTCCTCTGAGCTGCCTGCAGTCACCTTTCTCCCTGCGTTCCGGTTCTTTCTTTAAGACAGCGCCGGCTGTTTCTGGTGAAGGAAATATTCTAGGCTTTGCGCCCCCTAGGTTTCTACCTCATATTCCTCTTCCTCTTTTCACAACCTTTTAAAAATGTAAGAAACTTTCTTACCTTGCACCCCATATGGATGGTCAGGCAATCTTGAATTGGAGGGTGTTTAGGGAAGCGTTTAGGGGTATTTGGTTGGCGAGTTGAGTCCCGTTGCTTTCAGCGAGGAGGTCATTGGAGTCTCCGTCCCGTGTAACAGGGCCCCGAGCGGCCAGCTGGGCTGAGGTTGGGGTGGGTGGACCCTCTGATGGTTAAGTGTCGGCAAGCGTCTGCAGAGGTTGCTGACTGTGGCTTTGCTTTGACTGTGCGATCCCGGCTTGGCGGGTGTCCGTCAGGAGGCCTGCCTTGTCCCAAGTTTGTCTGAACTTGGAGCTCTCGCCCTAGACCTGCCCATCCTGCCCTTGCATCCTTGCGGCCCAGCTCTCCTCTAGCCAGCCTCCTCTGCACCCTGCTCTGCCCTTGGCAGGAAGGAGACGTTGTTTCTGCAGACGGGCCGGTGCCGCTCTCGGCTGAGAGCACCAAGGCTTGCTCCGTGGACGCTGATCTTTGAGGTGGAAGCAGAACAGTGCAGGGGAGAGTCTGTGGTGAAACCTTAAGGGCAGGGCAGGGCAGGGCAGGGCAGGGCAACTCCGGCCTAACCCAGACCCAGCTTGTGTCCTAGGAGGCGGCTATTTAGAAGCCACTGTGTCAAATTCTTTGCCAGCTTTCCCATGCAGTAAAGATACTTTATCTCTATAAAGCAGCAATAAGTGGACAGTATACTATATTTCACTTTTAATAAGGTGTTGCCAGTTGCACAGACTCTGTAGAGCAATTAGTGTCAGAAGCGCTAAGCAATGGCGAGAACCGCATTCGTGTTTACAGATGGGAAGGATTTACAGCTGCGTTTGGAGGCGCGAAGGGTGGGGGAGGAGATGCTGACCAGCTGAGGTGAGTTAAATCCACTGCCCGCCCTGTCCAGTGTATCTGAAACTCCCTGAAGGCAGGCCCCTGATGGTGCCCGAGGTTCCTTCCTGGGGCTGGGAGGCCGCGCTGGTCCTCACAGGCTCCTGGCCCGGTAAAGAACACGGGTTTAGGGCTCCCACACATCTGACTTTTGAAGTCAACTCTGCCATGTAAGGTTGACTCCTAGGCAAACATATTTCTATGAAGCTCATTTTCTATGTCTTTAGAAATGAGATGAAGAAATTACAGAGTTTAGAACATGGAGCCTCTTTGCAGTTCCGCCTTCAGACCAGCTGCTTCCTTTTACTCTGTGTCATTCCTGCGCCATCCTTGCTGCTAAGGATGGGGGCATTTTCAAAAATCATATCTAAGCTAGATTATTCAACTTGGCCCAGTTTTCTCAGAACTGTCCTGTTTTCAGAACTGGGAGCCCTGCACCCTGGGGACTGTCCGTCCCAGGCACCCCAGGATGGCCGGTCACCCTTAGTCAAGAAGTATTTCTCCTCTCACAGGGGATGGGCCCAAGTGTTGCTACAGCCTTTGAATCAGCAGTCCTGGCCGCGCGTTTCACTGCACACCAAACACAGGAGCAAACGCCCCTGAAGGAGAATGGCTAAGGGAAGCTTGTCTTGCAGTGAAGTGCTGCAGGATCTGGACAGAAAGTCAGAGGATCTGGCTAAAGGTTCTTAGATTAATTTCTTCCCTGAAGATGATGCTATCATTGCTCCTTGGGAGGGAGAGGAGGCGTCTGTGTTTTATTTTTCCTGTGCTTCTGTGTGTTGAGGGTGTGTCCGTGGACTCACACACACCTGTGGATCCACTTCCCTGAATCGTGCACGTGACCCTCAGCCCAGCCCACCCAGGGCGGGCGGTGGGTGGAGATGAAGACCCTGGACCAGCGAGGAAGGGCCTCAGCTCCTCGGAGGTCCTGGTGCCCGGCCGAGGGGTTCAAGTGACCCTGGGCCATGTTCTTAGGCTCCGACCCGTCTCAGTGTGGACCTGGCAGGAGGCCTGAGGCTCTGCTCCTGCCGCGATGAAGTAAGCACCTCCTTCAGTCCCTGGGGAGGGGGTGGGTGTGTAACGGAGAGTAACTCTCCCCCTGTCGTCCCTGGTCTGGGGGGTGGATGGGGGAAAGGTAGTCTCATTGGATTACTGTTCCAAGCTCATCCCATGGGAATGTCGTCTTTCCTTAAATAACAAGACAGGCTTTATGGAGGGCAGAACACCTTATTTAAAACATTAGTTCAAGTATTTGCTGTGTACCTACTCCATTTACGTTTTATAGGGGACAGGATGCCAATATAAAAAGGTCATGGAACCAATTAATTTTGACCACAGAAGCACAGACCAGCCCGAGACTTAATTTTGATCAGTGTTACTAGGACCCGCCGTGTGTTTGGACACCCCAGGCCGAGTGGCACAGGGTGGGGGGCTCCTAGGAAACCTGCGGGAGGGTGAAGGCCCCGCCAGGTGTGCACGGTTGCCATGATCACGGGCTGCCTGTGGGAGCCAGGCGGGACGTCTGGGCTCTGCTTCTGCCCTTGGTCCTGCTCCCCCACTGCGGGTGAGGGTCTCCCCTCAGGGTGTACGGCCCGTCGGGGGCACTGGGGCTCAGGGCTCTCTGTCCAGGGCAGCGTCCAGTGGGGCTGGGCTGGCGCTCGCACAGGCCCATGAGGACCATCCCAGCTCCAGGTGCCCCCGCCCGCATGCTTCCCTGGTCTGTTGCGGTTCCGGGGGCCCCTCTGGGTGGTCCCTGTGTGCAGCCTCCTCTTTGCCTGCCAGTCGCCTCCCCTCCCCCCCACCACCCCCGGACTCCTCTCTTCTCTCCACCTTCCTGCTCAGTTCAGTTCAGTCCCGTCTCTGGGTTTGTTCTCCAAATGCGAAGGTTTCTATTTTCACACCTCGGTAATTGGTGCTATCTGTTGAAAGTAACTCTGGAACTCCAGCCTGCTAGGGTCAGGAGGAGTGGAATTGAATTAAAGGGAGTAGAAATTGGCTGGAAGCAGGAGGAAGACTTGAGCGGCGTGATATCTCTCCTCCAGGTGGCCGGCAGCCTCTGAGCCTTCGGAGCCCCCTGGCACTCGGGCTCCCGGCTTTGTTCCCTCCCTTGATGGGAGCCCCCAGGGGGTGGGGAGGTGGTGGGGTGAGGGAGGCTCCCCTCCTGGCCCTCCCCCGCCCAGGGAGTGTCACCGAGGACCCAGACAATACTCGCCCAGAAAGAGCATCATGTCAGTGAAAGGACATTGGAGCAATTAAATACGCAAAAACACCCCCTGTTCTAGTAGTGCAACGGCTGGGAGAGAGGCTCACAGGAGCCAGGGGTCTCTTGGTGACAGCGGCTAATCCATCCAAGTCACGCCGGAGTGGCCGCCACAGTCCCGCCGGCCGGGTCTTGGTGGCGAGGCAGGTGTGGCCCCTGGTTGGTGCTCACAGAGGCTCTCTCTGCCCACCTGAGAGGGAGCAGTGGTTTCTGCTTTTTCTCCTTTGATGTTACAAATCGAGTTGATCCTTAGATTTTAAAACAATTGTTTTCTGCTGGTGTTGTTGATCATCTGTTTCTGATCTCCTGGAAGGTTTTTCAGTTATTGGAAGTATCTCTTCTACAACAGGCAGCAGATGAACGGCCCCTGCTCGCGGCTGTGAGGTATCTGTTCTCACCCCAGTCAGTTGTCGGTGGGTCTGCCTCCAGGACAGGGATGAACTTTGGGTGTGATTCTCAAAAAATCTCAGGATCTCAAAGAATGCACTTCCCCTTGGGGCCCAGGAAAGGTCAAAACAGTGAACTTCCTTGTGGCCAAAGGGCTCCTGTTTCCTCCCCCGCACTTGGAGGAATGCACACACCCGTTTGTATGTCCTCCTTAGGACTGTATCACCTGTCGATGGTAGAGTATCTGGATAGCGGAAAATACGAAGAAAATAGAAGTTGTGCTTCTCTACTGTTTGGGATGCCGATCGAGGTTTCACAGGTGGAAACTCCCTGATCCTCCTTGTGGTTCCAGAAGCTTCTCCTCACTCCCCACTTTCCACAAAGGCTGCTGTTCCATTCAGGTGAACAGGTTCAGGGGGGAGCTGGGCTTCTCTTCTTCAGTGCCTGGTGAGCAGAGCTGCCCGGAGCCGGTTTCCTCACCTGTGAACTGGCAGGGATGCTGCCCCTCACCACGTGGGGCTCTTGCGAACCTGGCCACACTGCCCACCCAGGAGTCCTTCAGGCTCCAGAGCCCTCCACAGTGATGTCGGCTCCTTACGTGTAGAGCTGCTGCAGGCCAGGCCCCATCCTGCCTTTCTCCTAGAGCTTTAATTTCTAACCTTCCCCCCCCCCCCCACCAACCCCGCCGCGTTTCTCCTTGGGACCCGAGCTAGTTGCTTTTCTGATCCTTCATATCAAGCTCGAGTCCGTGTGCTCTGCCTATCATCTGAGATCTGCCGCACCTGGTCCTGGGGTGACTGTTAAGCTTCATCAGGTGTGTAAGTGGGTGGGCGGAGGACTGAGGGAGGTTGTCTCAGGTCTCAGGGCCGGATGAGCAGGGCAGGCTGCTGGGAAGGGGCCTTCGTGTTGCTGTGTGTGTGCTTGCCGTTGCTCTGGTCCCGATTCTCTCTCTGATTCTTTGGTCTGTGAGCGTTTCCCTGCCTGGTCTGTCTCCTTTCCTGTCTTTCTGTTGCTGCCCTTCTGCTGCTCGGGCATAGCCTCTGCTCCAGGTACTGACGCAGAGCAGGGAGGGTTTCAGCTCTTCCCTGCAGGGGAGTCGGGCGGGTTGCTCTGAGGAGCCCCAAGTCCCCCCCGACTCTGGACCGGACCCACCCAAGCTCCTGGACCTGCTCAGGCGTTTGGAAGGAAGTGGGGCCGCTGGCCCGCCTGCCCTGCATTTCCCCCAACCCACGTGCAGAGGTGCAACCCTGGCCGTGGCCTGAAATGTATACAGGTGCAGCTGGTGTTCTCTCTCACATTGCCAGAGGCAGAGGCCAGAGCCTGAGAGGCCCTCTGACCTTGTGCCCTGGTCCCTGGAGATGACAGACCGCGTGCAGCGCGTCCCCGGATGCACCTGCGGTGGGGAGGTGCTGGTTAGTTTCTCAGGACTCGGAGGTGACCCAGGTTTAATAAAGAGGATTAATGGATTTGAGCTAAAGGTCCTGGCTGTTCCAGGCAGAGAGCCTCTTCCTTCTGAGACAGCGACAGGCTCTCGGTCTGTGCCTCCTCTTTGGGGAAATGGCTCACATGCCGCCTTAAAGGGGCCTCCTTTCCTTCCCTTCCCGCTAACCCGCCTGAGGTGGCAGTGTGCCCCGCAGCCCCCACACAACCAAGGGACTCCTGGTGACAAGAATGGCAACAAAAAGGACACTTTTATTCTGCTGGTGGCAGATAACCACCTTTCTGAAAAGCATTTTGGCCACAAGAATTGAAACCTTTAAAAATATCGTGTCTACCCTTTCCCACGGCAAGTCGACAGCGATGATTTTCTTGCAGGATAATTACGGATGCCTGCAAAGATGTGTCCGCCAAAGACGATGGGGACAGAGGTGTGTAGCAGTGGGGACTGAGTTAAATGTATGACACTGTATTTGTGCATTGGAATCATGGACATTAAGAAAAGATGCTATAGAAGCGTTTTTTGAAATATGTTCAGAAGTTCTAAAACACTATGTGTAGTTAAACTCATTTTTGTAGAAACGTCTGCTGCGTGTGTGTACAGGTGAAGGATGTGCGCCTGCGTGACCGGATGGCGAAACTCAGCGGTTTTGTTGTAGTGTTTGACTGACTTACCCTCACTTTCTAATTATTTCCGTAACTGTGTGTCACTTGTAATGGTAGCAGAGCAGAGTGGGATCTGTTGGGGGCCCGGCAGCTCCTCTGGATGCGCCCACCCGGGCCCAGCCTCTTCCCCAGGAAATACAGGTGCAGCTCCCGACAGGTGGGATGGGGGCCTCTGGGTGACAAAGCCACGAGCTGCTCAGACTCACACTTGTGATGACTGGTCCCAGGTGGTGCTTCCGAGTGTCCTAGGAGAGTGGGGCCCTCTGCCCGGGACACCCCACCTGGGCCCCCGGGGATAGGGTGGTCCTTCCCAAGGGAGCAGGTCTTAATCGAGCCCTCTGCCTGCCTCAGGACAAGCTGGGTCGCTTCCTAGGGTGCATCTCAAGTGCACTTTCCTCTCCTGGCTCCCCTGCCCCACCCCTCGTGTGGCTGATGCCGCCATGCCCCCCAGGAGTCTGTCCTGTGTCCAAGAGGAGATCCTGCGTCCCGGGGCCTCACCCTTAGGACGTGTCCCCTCAAGCCTCCATCAGCCATGAGGCGCTAACTCATTTCCCCTTAATATTTATTTAAACTTTTTAGTGGGCACTGAATTTCGACTTTTCTGACATTAATTGCCTGCTTATGTCTTATCTGTCTCTGGTATTCACATCAGGACTACTTTTTATTTTCCCTTTTGACGTTTGGCATCATTGTCTCCAACTTAATTCTTGTGCAACCCTGGGGTGTGTGTTTATCTATGGCCATGTCTTAGTTTGCTATTAAAAGAGTGTTCTGAGCAGCTCATTTTACCAATGATTTTAGCCTCAGATCTTCATGATGTTCTGGTTGTTCCTCCTTGCTTTTATATGCTAGCTGTTATCCGGAGTAGAGAAAGGGCAAAAAGCTAGAGTGAAAAGAGTTTGTCTCCTCAGGGACCAAGTTCTAAAAGGAAGGAAGAAAAAAGGCAGAAAACACTATGCAAAGCTCTCCATCATCGGATGAATGGATAAAGAAGATGTGGCACATATATACAATGGAATATTACTCAGCCATAAAAAGAAACGAAATTGAGTTATTTGTAGTGAGGTGGATGGACCTAGAGTCTGTCATACAGAGTGAAGTAAGAAAGAGAAAGACAAATACCGTATGCTAACACATATATATGGAATCTAAAAAAAGAAAATGGTTCTGAAGAACCTAGGGGCAGGACAGGAATAAAGATGCAGACCTACTAGAGAATGGACTTGAGGACACGGGGAGGGGGAAGGGTAAGCTGTGACAAAGTGAGAGAGTGGCATGGACATATATACAGTACCAAACATAAGGTAGATAGATAGTGGGAAGCAGCCGCATAGCACAGGGAGATCAGCTCGGTGGTTTGTGACCACCTAGAGGGGTGGGATAGGGAGGATGGGAGGGAGACGCAAGAGGGAAGAGATATGGGGATATATGTATATATATATAACTGATTCACTTTGTTATAAAGCAGAAACTAACACACCATTGTAAAGCAATTATACTCCAATAAAGATGTAAAAAAAAAAAAAAAAAGCAGGCCTTCAGCACTGGACATGTCTGTGAAACGGAGCCTCCCTCTCTGGGAGGGTTGCAGCCAGCCCTGGGGGGAGGAGTCCACCGGTGGCAGCGCTCCGGGTGGAGCCCAGGCTGAATCCAGCCCTGCAGCTGCTGTGAGGTCCCCACCTCCTCCCTTGTACCCACTGACTGGCCTGGCTGGGTTTCCCCTTAGAGCAGGACAGGCCTCATGAGACCTACCTGATGTAAAAACCAGGGTATCCAGGAATGACGTGGCTTCCCGAGTATCCGAATTAAATATATGATGACATCCTGTGTGATCCTAGTGCATTGTTTCTGCTGTAGTTACCTGAGCTCCTGTCCTGCTCCCAGGCTGTTACGAGTTTTAATCAACCTGTAAAGCTCCCCGTGGGATCTCGGGATGGAAGGTGCGAGCGAGAGAAGCACAGTCATTCTGCTACTTCTGCGTTTTCCTGGTCCTTTTACTCCTCTGGCCCCGTTTTCTTTCTGGCGTATCTGTTCTGCTAATCGAATTGCAGACCCTTAACGTTTCCCCCTTTTTAAGCTATATCATCCATTTGTAGCCAGACAGAGGTTCTATGTCTAGAAGGAATATTTCAAAGCACACAGTGCTGGGTCGCCTTCTGTCTCTGGGTGTCTTCTGGGTTCTGCGCCTGCCTTATGGGCACTTGTCTGTGTTCTGTCTCTCCCAGTCTTCCTTCATGTCCTTAAGGAAATAGAAAGTAGGGATTCCTGGGCAGGGATTTATACACACGATAGTGGAATCTTGTTTATGATCAGGAACTAAGCTGTAACCAGGTAGTAGATATTTTCCCAGCCCATGACAGTGATTTCGATCAAATGAGGTGTTTTTCTCTCCTCACCTCGTGTGTAGTGATGCCTTCCAGAAATGAGTGAAGGAGGCACTTCTTAAGGCTGAGTGATGCTGGGGGCTAGGTGGCCACGGGACCAGGACGGGCCGACACCAGCGGCTCCACACAGGTGGCCAGCTGCCCATGGGCCAGCCTAGCATCCAGGCTGCCTTCTGTGCCTTCGCTACTCCCTTCCTTCTCCACCCCGTATCTTAACAAAGATCTAAAGGGGAACAGGCAAGAAGCCGTAAATATCTCTGGGAAGCAGCCTGTCTGCTGCATGTGGGCACCTGTCTGGAATATAGCAGGGTGGCCTCCATGACCAGAAAGAAGCAGGACTGCATAGATGCTGGGTTTTATTCTGATTGAGATGGGAAACAATTAGATAGGAGGTTACTGGGACCTCTTCGTCAGGGAAGTGACGTGGGCTGACCTGGCTTTGAGGTGGGGACAGCACCTCCGTCCCTTCCGGGGATTTCCCCTCCTATTGGCATCTGCGGTGCCTCTGGAGCCTCATTTTACTTCACTGATCCGCCATCCTATCCCCCATCTTATTTCCCCAATTGCTTTCTAAATCTTTAGAGAATGTGAGATGCAGAGATGAAATTGTAGGAATATAAAATATTCAAGTTTATTGGGATATAAACAGACTCACAACATGAGTAAAATACTGACCTATAAAAAAGCAGGTCCTTTTGGAGTTTTCTCGTCATTTGCCTGTGGGCCTGGTTGGAAATCAGAGTGGTGGGTGCCTGCTGGGAGTCGCAACGTCATACCATTTTATTTTTATTTTATTTAGTTCCACTCGGAACTTTGGCTTGTATGGGTTCCTGGCGCGGGGGTGTGCTGTAACAACCAGCTTTCTGAAGGAGAAAAAAACAAACCCTTATTTAAAAACTCCAAAACTTGGAGGCAACTGAGATATCCCTCAGTACGTGAATGAATAAACAAACTGGTCTATCCAGACAATGGACTGTCATTCAGCACTAAAAAGAAATGCGCTATTGAGCCATGAAAAGACATGGAGAAAACATGAATGCATATCACTGAGTGAAAGAAGCCAATCTGAAAAGGCCAAATACTGTATGATGGATGCCAAGTCAGTGACATTCTGGAAAAGGCAAAATTGTGGAGACAATGAAAGGATCAGCGGGTGGGTGAGGGATGAACAGAGTGAGCATGGAGGGTTTCTCGGGCATTGAAGATGCTCTGTATGACGTGACGATGGATTCGTGTCATTACACATTTGTCCAGACCCACACAGTCTACAACAAACGGGTGAACCCTAATGTAAACTGTGGACTTGGGGTGATTATGATAAGTCCATGTGGCTTCAGTTGTGACAAATGTCCCACTCTGGGAGTGAGGGATGTTGATACTGGGGAAGGCTCTGCATGTGTGGGGCAGGGGTTCTGGGGAAATCTCTGTATCCTTTCAATTTTGCCATAAATGTAAAACTGGTCTAAAAAATGCCTTGAAAATAATCCCTGCTTTGTAGCATTTGCTAATTCCAGGGTATAAAAACTTCATCCATGGCTGATTTCCAGCTACCAGTATGCACAATGTGAGGTACCTAAACCCCCACGAAAGTGACGTACCGCTTTGCTGTCTGCTAGGTTCCCACGTACATGAGTTTCTTTCTAGACTGTCCCTTTGACACCATTGATCTATTTGTCTATCCCTGTGACTGAACCATACTACTTATAATTACCATGGCTTGGTTAGTTTAATAAATGTTCCTTTAAAATAATGTCTTATTGATTAGTCAAGCACCAGCCTCACTGGGACTTTGATTGTGATTACTTTAAATGTATACACACACACATTTAGCATCTCTACAATATTGAGACTTCCCAATAAGACCACACATCCATTCAATAAGTAGAGTCTGTTATGTGCCAGAGACCATCGTTGTCTCTGTGATAGACAAGATTGCCACAGTTCCTGCTCTTACAAAAACATATATTCTGGAGGATGAGGTTGGGAAGATTGGTAATGAGCAGGTGAACAAAAGGAAAATGTAAAGCCCATTTCAAATGACGTAAATACTAGGAAGGTTTATAAAATGGGACACAGCTAAGGGGGGGTCTCCTTTGGATTGTTTACTCAGGGCATCATCTCTGAGGAATGACATTTTAGCTGAGGCCTGATCACAGGGAGACAACGGAGGAAAAGTCTGAGAAGAGTGTTCCAGACAGGAGAGCCAAAGACCCTAAGGTGGGAACCACCTTGTCAGCTTTGAGAGATTAAAAGAGGCCAGTGGGGAACATGGTGCAGTGTGAGGTGTTTTCCCAGCGATCAGAGATGGAGACAAAGATCCTCTCGGGTAGGGTCTTCCAGGCTGCGGTGAAAGGTTTGGATATTATTCTAAACACAATAGAAAGCCTTTGAAGGGATTTGTGTAAAGGGGAATGATTTGATTCACAAGTTAGCAGCCCATTCTCATTTCTGTGACAGGCATAGATTGTGTGTGTGCTGGGAGAGGAAAGAAAGGAGACTATTTAGAAAATTGTTGCTGTAATCAGGATGAAAGATGACGGGGCCCTGGATCACGGCGGTAACAGTGGAACTGAGGGATGCTCGTGGGTTTTGCATATGTTTTGGAAGTAGCGCTGGAGGGCTTTCCGATGCACTGGTTGTGTGGAGGGAGAACCAAGAATGGAGTGGCCGCAAAGAGCTCCGGCTTGAGAAACTAATTGAATGGGAAGGTTACAGAGGGCAGAGCACGTGGGTCCCTCCCGAGTCCTTGTGGACTCTGTTTTTACTCTAAAATATCATCCCAGTGGAGAGGTCAGGAAGGAGGTTGGAGTTGTGAATCCTGAGTTCTGGGAGAGTTCTGCCAGCGATAGTTACGTGAGAACCATCAGTGTGAGGCAGCACGGGTTGAGATAGGAAGACAAACCCGATGGTGCATTTCTGAGCAAGGTAAAGAAGTGTTTCAAGAAGAGGTGGTTATTGTACGGAATGCTGTTGATGGTCAAGTTTGGAGGGCAGAGAACAGGTGCTTCAGACCTCAGGAATTGGCAATCGATAACCTGAACCAGAGTAATTAAAATGGAATGGTAATTTCGGAAGCTTGACTGTCATTGAAAGAATGGGGCTTGGAGAAATTGAAATACAGTCAGTGTTCGTTATTGCATTGGTTTCATTCTGCAGGATCACTTCAAACACTGTATTAGTGATTGTGGAACCACTGCTCCCACGGGAAGAAGGGTTACATTCCTGTGAGCCTCTGGGTACAGCCTTTCATCAGCTGATCGATACACAAACTTATGTGCATTTCTGTTTAAAGACACCTTGTTTAATATATACTGTTGCTTCATTACCGTTGAGCTTGTGGCCCAAAGCACTGTAATTTATACCTGGATAGAGCTTATCTACACACATTTCCTCCATAAGGCACATCTCAGCTTCCTTGCTGTTAGGGACACTGCAAGACACTTCAGTACTACCCTTGGGGGCTGTTTTAAACAGTGAAATCACCAACAAAAAGCACAAAAATGGGGAAACTGTGGCACTGAATAGACTAAGAAAAGGACAATTGTTTAGAGTGTGACTTGCTGAAACGAGGGCACATGTGTCAGGGCGAATCACATTTTGTGCTGCTTGGCTCACATCCAAGAATTACGGCAAACATGCCGTGAGTATTGGTTTTGGGGTTGCAGATAAGATTTAGCAAATAGGCGGATTTGCCTCCATGGAATCCGTGAGTAATGAGGGCTGACTGTATTAACTAACTATAGGTAACTCTTTGGAGATGTTTCTCTGCAAGGTTTGGTATGGTAATGGAGGTCTTATTTTGCTTTTACTATTAAAATTTTTTTCTTATTTTATATTGGATTATAGTTGATTTACAACGTTGTGTTTCAGGTGTACAGCAAAGCGATTCAGTTATACATGTACGTGTATCTATTCTTTTTCAAATTCTTTTCCTATTTAGGTTATTACAGAATATTGAGCAGAGTTCCCTGTGCTGTACAGTAGGTCCTTGTTGATTATCTGTTTTATATAGTGTGTATATATCAATCCCAAACTCCCAATTTATCCCTCCCCCCCCCAACCTTTCCCCTCTGGTTACCATAAGGTGGTTTTCTAACTCTGTGTTTGCTTTTAAAAACATGGGTGATCCTAGAGTATGTTTTTAGGGTGGGAAGACTGACCCAGTACAGAGAGAAATTTGACGATGACCGCTGACCAGCAAAGTCTTCAAGAACGGGAAGGGGGGAATCCAGGTCATCAGTGTAGGAGGAGGCTTTAGATCAGAGCAGTAACCTGGAGAATTCCCTGTCAGGGCTGTTTTTATGTCCTTTTATAATTTTTTATAGTCTTATTCACATGGTTCATGTGTATTTATTATTAATTCCTAGGCATGCCATAATTTTTGGTGTTTCGAATGGGTTTTCCTTATAATTGTACTTTATAATCACTTATTGCTGGTATAAAGGAAAGCTATTGATTTTTGTATGTTTCTCATATCTAGTCACTTTAAACTCTTAGCTTTGATAATTTTTTAAAAAGTTGTTTGCATTTCTAGGAAAACAATTATATTGTTTTTAGATAACATATCTCCCCCCCAGTGTTTATTTAAAATCTCTAGATGGATACTCTTTTCTTGTTCATAATTTTATAGAATTGCCTTCTGTGTTTCAAAATTTAATATGAACCTTGCTACTAGTTTTGCTATGAAACTTTGTGAGCTTTAAAATGTTTCCTTTTTTGTATTTTGTCTAAAACATTCTTTTTTTTCCATTATGAATGATTGTTAATTTTAACAAAAGCTCATTTGGCATCTAATAATATTATTACATGATTTTTCCCTCTATATTTTAATGTAATGACTTATTGTTGATAGATATTCTGTAGTTGAAATCTGGTGTGCCTGGCATAAACCCTACTTGGTTTTGGTGCAATTTCAAATATGCTGCCGGATTTTATCTTATTATTGTTTTACATCACATTATCTAGTAAAATTCATCTAAAATTATTATTTTCTGTAGCTGGTTTTAGTATGAAGGTTGTAGCCTTCTTAAATGGGTTGAGAAAGTTCCCAATCGTCTTTTCCTGTGGTTTTCACCACCTCTTCTGTGTCGTCATCCCCTCTTGCTTTCTTTTCTTGGGTTCATTCCTTGACAACATATCCACTGCTTGAACATGGATTTGGGCATCACTTCTAGGTGTGCATTTGCCAATCTTCCTCTTCATTTTAATTCTCTGAGTTGTCAACTCAATTTTCAACTGCTGGTTGGTTTCTCTTTCTCTCTCTCTCTCTCTTTTTTTTTTTTTTAATTTAGAATCTTAGGTGGAGATTTGTTCTTTCATTCATGGGACATTACCATCATTGGACCATGTATTAAGTCCCCTTTACTGTTTTATTTATGTAATTATTTCCTGTTATCTCCATTTTCTAAATGCCATTCCCCTCATAAAGAACCATTTAAGTGGATTTAATGTGTATCCTTTTAGACTCTTATGTATATATAGTTTACTTAACATAAATGGTATTGTGTTGCATATTCTATACTGTTTCTTTTTTTCTTCACTGTCTTAAAACTCAATATTTCTGTGTGATGACCTAACTTCTAACTACTCCTAACTCTCAGTGGGGCACATCTATCAAATTACACGTGTCTACTACTCCAGTGTGGACATTAGACTACTTCCAATATAAGTGCTGAGATGAGTATCTTTACAGGGTCTCTCTTAGAGACCCATGTGAGAATTCTTTGTGTTTGTATTTTCAGGAGTAGAATGCATGGTTGCAAGGTGTACATCACTTAATCTGCCCTCCACGATGGCAGCTGCGGTGTCCACCTCTCCCCCTGCAGGGCATGGGGTGTCCTTCTCACCACTGCCTTCAGTATTTGGCTTATCACACTTTCTAAATTTGGGCAGCAGGACAGGCATAAATGTATCATTTTTGTTTTACTTTGAAAATTTTCTGATTGCCAATTTAAGTATTTCTTCATATACGTGTAAACTCTTTGTGTTTCTCCTTTGAATTCCTCATTTAAATTCTTTGCCCACATTTTTGTTAGGGTAATTGTTTCCTCCTTATATGCATTCCTTTTATAGTCTAAATACTAGTCTTTTGTCAGTTTCAGGCACTTCAAATATTTTTTTCCTACTCTATTGTTGCCTGTTAATTCTGTCCATCACGTACTCAGAAGTAAATTCCTAATCTTGGTGTGATTAAATTCATAAACTTTTGTGGACCATTCTAGGCTTTTGTTTAAGCAGTTGTTCTCCACCTCTAGGTCACAAAGGTATTCTTCCATATTTTCTTCTATTACATTTTTAGTTTTACCTTCTCATTTTTTCTTAAACTATCTTGCATCTATCTTTGAATGTAGAGTTAAATAGATAACAGTTTTATTTTTTTCCATATAATCTGATTTTCATAACATCATTTTTCTTTTCCCCAATTATTTATGTTGCCATCTTTATTGTATCTTAAAGCTCTAGCAGCTGTTTTCAGTGGTAACAAAACCGACAAATTTTGCCTGCAGGTCACAGGAGACCATGTACACCTTCATCCACATAACCTCTCGCCCCGTCTCCCCACCATCCTCAATCCCGGGGGATACTCCCTCCCTACTCCCCCCACCCCCAGGACTGAGCCACTCAACATCAAGGCAGAGCCTGGACACTCTAGGGGTTTCCTGTGGACGTTGTTGATATTTTTGTTGTGTAACTTGGTAAATCCCATGCTGTCCTCTGTGTTCTAGTTTCCCCGTGGTTGATTTTAGGAGAGGGAGTCAGACCCAAGCGAGCTGGGTACCTTGATGAGGAACACTTTGCTGGATGCCATTGGCCACCTCAGACCTGGGACAGCTGTATTCAAAGTGACATTCCCTCTCCTGACACCAGTGCTGGCATTGTCATCAACCCAAATACCTGTCCCCTGCCCCCTGCCCCCTGCCCCACTGGTTTCTGTAAATCTGGGAGGCTGGTTGTGGTTAGGTAGAACAGCCTGGGGCCCTCGTGCTGGATCTGCCTGGAGAGCTGTGTGGCCATCGGCTGGTAACTTCCCCTCTCTGGGCTTTGCTGTTCTCAGAAAATGAACTGATTAGATTCCTCTCCTCTAAGGACTTGTTAAGCCCTAATGTTATATTTGATTAGTGTGAGCCCATTGGGGACAACCTGTTTCTGCATATAGAAGGTGTCCAGTGAATGTCTCTTAAGTTAGCCTCATGATGAAATCCTGGCCCGAAATTTGCATTATACTTTTACATCCACACACACTTAACCTCTATGAAGTCATTTAGTGTCAGTGGGCCATGTTAGCTTAGTAATAACTTTAGTCCTTCTTGTCACCTGTGTACTCACAGGCCTGGTAGAGCCCCATGTGTGCTTGTCCCCCCGCCCTGCCCCCAGCGTGAGCACAAGCCCTTGCATTCTTTTTTTAATATGTTAATTAAAAAAATTTTTTTATTGGAGTATGGTTGCTTTACAATGTTGTGTTAGTTTCTGCTGTACAGTAAAGTGAATCAGCTATACGTGTACACATATCCCCTTTTTTTTGGATTTCCTCCCCATTTAGTCACCACGGTCACCACAGAGCATTGAGTAGAGTTCCCTGTGCTATACAGTAGGTTCTCATTAGTTATCTGTTTTATACATAGTAGTGTATATGTCAGTCCCAATCTCCCAGTTCATCCCACCCCTCCTTCCCCTCTTGGTGTCCATAAGTTTGTTCTCTACATCTGTGACTCCATTTCTGCTTTGCAAATAAGTTCATCTGTACCATTTATCTAGATTCCACATACAAGTGATATTATATTATATTTGTCTTTCTCTTTCTGACTTACTTCACTCTGTATGACAGTCTCTAGGTCCATCCATGTTGCTGCAAATCGCATTATTTCGAGGCCCTTGCATTCGTGCTAATCCCAATAAGACAAGGTAGTAAGACTTCTTGTTCATGCCCTGAGACTATGTAGTTCATTTAGATAAAAGTTATTCAATCATCTCATTCATATTGTACCAGCTTTCAGTACAGCCCTACAGTAGATGCCTCCAAGCTTAAAAAAGACATACATGATCCTCTGTAAGTAGTTTGAAGTCAACTTGGCAAAGTCAGGTACGGATGATACTGGTGCAGGTGCATAATAACAGTGTGGGGAATTAGTACAGGAATGATTTCAGGGGAAGGAGACGGTGTATTGAGGAAATATGGTCGGCAAGAGCTTCACGGGTGATGCGGGGTTTAACCTAGGCTTGAGGAGGATGCTTAGGATTTTATCCTCAGAAAAAGAGACTGAGAGATGCCACCTGAGGGCGTCTTGATGGGGGATGGAGCAGTGCACAACCTGGGATACACCGAGGACCGTGGGACCAACCAGTCAGGAGGCAGTGGGTCACCCGAGCCATCTGGGCCATAACACCAGTGGGATAAGGATGGTGCCCGTGCGTGGTGGCCTGGAATTCAGGACGGGCAGAAGGCAGTCGTTCCAGGTGAGGATTCTAGATGGGTTGAGTGGGGCGCCTGGAGCCCTGTGTCTTGGGTCAGGGCACACAGCAAGCACACAGAAATCACTTAGGTCAGGAAGAGCCCCCTTTCGGAGCTTTCTTCCTTTTCCTGATGATGAAGTGAGAGGCGTCCTGGGCTGGCTCCTTGGGTGGTGCCTGGAAGGGGAGCTCAGAGTTCAAGGTTTTTCCAAGGCCAGGCCAGGCCACAGCACTGTGGATGAGAGGGCTGGGGCTGGTTCTGAGCTGGGATGTGGCCTGATTGTGACGTGTAAAGAATACGGGTCACACGTGTGGTGACATTCACTGATGGCCACGTGGGGACTGCTGTGTGCGAGGCTGGTTCCCAGCACGTCTCACTGGGATGTGTGAATTGGTTGGGGTCCAAATGGGCAAGTACCACGCTCAGCAGCTCAGGCCGGGGCAGGGCCAACCCTGCTACACTTCAGCTGAGTCAACATAGGGCGTGTCTAGAGCACTGCTTCCCGACCTCTGAACTCCCTCAGGGCTGTCGTGCAGGTACACTTCCCCACACACCACGTGTGTACCACAGGGGTTCAAGGCTGGGGCTGCGATTCTGCTAATGATGGTAATGCGAGACAGTGGGCATTTCCAGGTTCTTAACTCACTGGGCTTACCTCCTTTAACCTGCTCCCGTCATGACTTGGGCTGATGTAGGGGAAGCCTACCAAGAACGTTCTTTGTATTTGGGACACCAGCACCGGTGCCCAGTACCGGTGCCCAAAGAGAACTGCATTTGCTGCGGTGGCCCTGAAGGGTCACTGCACTTGGGAATCACCCAGGCTGTGCTCGTGGACAGTGGGACACCTGGCCGTGGTCCCAGTTTCTGACCCAGTGGGTCTGGGGTGGGGGGCAGGCACGGGTACCTGTTACATCCACCCCCGCATGGTTCAGATGCAGGTAGTCCTGGCCTCCCCCACGTGGAGGAAGACTGATTGGCTGAGTCTTGCTGCGGGCCAAGCACTGCCCTAAACTCTAAACAACTTATTGTATTTAATCCTTATGCATCCTTTAAATTGAGCACTGTTATTATCTTTATTTTACAGATCAAAAAAAAAAAAGAAGCAACACTATAGCCCTGAGGCTTAGGTAGATTAAATGATTTGCCCAAGATAACAGTGGCACAAAGTGACTGCATGGGATCAGGTTGGTGGGTGGGGCTTTTTTCACTTAACTCTACCCCTCAGTTGCTCCAGCCCCGGGGGAGTTCATTAGATACCAGGGAACAGAGTAACAAAATGAAAAATGGATACAGCTTCTGCTCTCAAGGAATTCAAAGCCTAATATTGGAGACCAGGCAGAAGCAAATGTTAAATGAGGAAACATGTAATTGAAATGTCAAAATAGTGTATCAAATGGAAACACTGGGCAGAAATTATTTTTTTCTTAGTTGTCTGTAGCTTAGGTTAGTCTCCATGGCCTTTGAAGGTGGTTGAACCTGTACCTAATTATAGGTCTGTCGTTTGTCTTCTGTCACTTCTGGAAGAAAGGTGCTCGAAGGAAATCAGTCATGTGCAATGATCCCCTTAAGCATTGCAAGCCATGCCCCGGGGCTGGGATGTAGGGGCAGCTGTGGGCTGCTCCTTCCCCACATGGCATCACGGACCCATGGCAGGGTCCGCTCCCTGAGGACACAGACACACTCTATTCTCCCACATTCAGCCTGAAAGGCCCTTGGCCAGATTGCCGTGGTCTCTCAGTCAGTCAACTTCTTCCTCACCAACACAAACTCCAAGTTCTGTGTGAAGGAAGGACGGATGGGACTCGGGGGGGAAAAGCTGAGGAGAAGCAGAGTGAAACCTGATGGTGAATTCGGGGAGGAGGCCGCGTCAGAAAGGCCACGCTCTTTCTCAAAGCCCTGGATGCTCTCTGGGTGGATTGTGGATTCTGCCCTTTTACCCTGATCCACCCTATCCTGAGCAGATTTGCCCCTTTTTCAATAAAGGCAAACCAAAACTAAATCTATAATTATCACTACTAATTCCACTTAATTAGTCACAAGCCAGCCGCCAAATTGGCTTTCTCATAATTATCTGATAAGCAGTAAGCACATCTCATAGATTATAATTAACACTACTTAATTAAAATCTAATATTCATAACACCCTTTCCTCAAAATACATCTAATTGGTTGGGTTCATAACAGCAGCAGAGAAAAACTCTTCTTTGGTTGCCCCTCCGCAAGGACTTCAAATATCTACTTTCTTTATTTTCAGTCCCCTGAGAGCGCTGAGAGGGAGTTACAGATACTGTTGCTGATTTATTCTTTCAGCAAGTTCTACATTTTCTCCCTGGGGGACTGGGGAGAGTTGCGGGTCTCTCCTCTCTCGGGAGGCATCTCACCAAACGAACAGACTGCTGGGCGCGGTGGCCATTTGGCTGATGCATGCCTCACGCCAGGGAAATCTCAGCTTCCATCTTGGCTTTCTTTACCTTCGTCCTGCTGCAGACAGTGTCAGAAGTTCCTGTCCACCTCTAAACTGGAAAAAAAAAATCCTATCAAACTTCCTAGTGCAATTTTTGGAAATGAATGGGATTCAAAGCCGTTTTGAAGTTCGGAGTGGCTGTGATGTGTGTTTTTCAGCCACCGCGGTCTCTGGGTGGGCTGAGATCACAGGTGTCTGGTGTCTGATCCCTTGGGCGCCAGCTGGGATGAGAAGCAGAGCCATCAGCATCTTGACAGTGAAGAGACTATTCTTGGTGAGGTTGCTGGCCGCTCATCCCTGAGATAGCTCAGAGAGCAAGCAGGTGAAGGAGGAGCACACGGCAGCTGTTTCCTGTCCTTTCCGAGCTCGAGCTAAACTGACCCGCTGGCAGAGAGTCCCAGCCACCCTTCCCGCACGCTGGAGCGGGGACAGGAGGGTGGGGAGCGCGCCTGAAACAGAAGGGGCGGAGCTCGGCCACACGGGAGGGAGGACCTGGGGCAGAGGCGAGGCTACGCTCAGGACCCACTGTTCCTTGGCCGAGTAGAGGGAGGCTGAAGCTGCTGACGCCGCGTGTTTCCCGAGGGGCTGCTCTGTACGGTTCCGAGCTTTCTGTCCACCATATCCTGTTCGTCTCACTGTCCTTAGGGCCTCGTCTGGTGCTAGGAAATGGAAGGAAATGGATAGATGGTTTCTGTGTTGACACCTAGGTGCAGGTGGTCTAATACTCACGTTTCAGAATCTCAGACAAGGCCTAGGAGAGACAGCGGAGGTGTGGGAGGTTGTCACCGCTGCCTCTTCTCCAGGACACTGATGCTGCTGTGAATCATGCCGTGCACATCTGCCCTCCCCACAAGGTTACACTTCTTGAGAGTGAGACCTGGGGTCAGTTTACTCACTGCTGGCTTCTCCACCACCTCCACAGAATCCAGCAGGTGATGAGTGTTCATTATATTCCTGTTAATGGCTAGATGGATGAATGTCCTGTGACTTCTTTCCTACTGGAAAAAAAAAAAGGCAAATCCACTAGCAGTTATTAAATATTTAATCCTGAACTGTGAGGTTGCTCTCATTTTCATTGCTGCTAAATTTCTCCCATGCAGTCCATCCAGATCAGGAAAAACTCACCACCCACCAAGTGGGAGGGAAGATCTACCTGTGATGTGTCTTGGTATTCCTCTATGTGCTTCTTTCTCTGTACCCAATCAAAACATTTGGCCAGCGGGTCCATCTTTAGCAATTTAAACTGGTTTTGGGCAAGGAATTCTATGTTGAGCTGTCCATTTATTCATGGCCCATCAGGGAGCAGCTATAAATGCTTTGAAGCATGATCCTGTGTGTTCAAAATTACTTTAATGGGTTTTTGGCCCAAATGCCACTGTCTCCTTGTATCGTGGGTTCCTGTTGACATTGCCAGGTCGGTTGGGTGGTGACAGCTGCGTGGATACGGGGAGACCTCTGTCTGGGCCATCGTTTTGCTGGTGGCCCTGAGAAGTCTTTGAAGCTTCTCGTCTTTCATCCTCTCTCCACTCCCAGGGAGCCTCCGAATGAGCACAGCTTGCCACCCGCCACCCATTGGCCGGCGGGGGGTTCTGCTGCCATCTTGCCTCTGTCATCCTGCCCCTCACCCAGCAAGGGCTTTTTAAAAAATTTCAGTGTCTTGGCTGAATGCATTTTCCTCCAGTAGGAAGGATCTCAGGGGAGACACTCTGTTTATCCTGTTCCTTTGACTGAAGCTGCCTTGGCCACCTAATCCCCCATCCATGCTGGGCTTTCTGTGATACCCTGGGCTTGAATAAATTATATTTTCAAAGGTTAAGACTGGATTTCAGCAGTCGACTCTCCCGCTGATGTCTTGGTTATTTTCTGAACGTAAGAAAAAGAGGGAGAGCTGGTGGGTTTATGAAGGGAAGAGCTGTCCTCTGCAGGGCTGTCAGAGGATGGGGCCGTTAGTTATTTTGCAGAATCTCAAATGCTGTCTTCTCTGGGCTACTGCAGCAGGACAGAGGGGGCTATTTCTGCCGGTGCTGCTTGTTCTGAAAGCCCATGAGCAAGGGCTGGCAGCTGGGGCTTTGTCTCTCTGCCTGTACCATCTAATGCCAGAGCGAGGAAATGGGTGGAAAAAGAAGCTGGGGAATGGTAGAGGAGGGTGTAAAAAAGAGGACGAGAAACGTGATCAGTTCTCCCCTGGTCTGCAGCGTCCGCGGAGCAGGTACTCGCTGCGTTTGCATCTTATCTGGCTTGACATACTTGCGTTCTCTGGGACGTGGTATTAAGGGGCAAAAAGAAAAAGCCCACACAGCAATACAAAGAAAACATTCCCGAAATGCCCAGTTGTGTAGCAATGATATTAAGTAGCTACAGTGTCTGTGAACACACTGCTGTAGAGAAAAGCGGTGAGAGCAGGACTTGTTTCAGGGCCCGGGAGTGAAGGCGGAGGGATGCAGGCATCATCAGAAACTTCAGCAGCCTCAGTGGATACCCAAGCGTGTCGCAGGCTCTGGCTCCTGGGCAGACAGGAGCGTGCCCTCCCCTGGGCCTGCAGGTCCTCCCACAGTTCCTCAGCATCCTTTCTCTTCCACATCGTCCCTGAAGGAAGTATGTGCTTGCTGTGCACACTCGAAGGCCAGAGTCCCAGCACGCCGGAGGTCCCCCACCTTCCTCTCCTGCATTCTCTCGCCACGCCTGCCATCTGTCCTCTCGTGCGCAGAATGAGTCTGAAATACGTACGTTCAGGCCGAGTCTCAGAGGGCAGCCAGTCCTCTGAGTCCCAGGTGTTTACAGCCTATTGGCGTTTTGCCTTGAATGTCCTGAAGGGAATCCATGGTCGTGTGGACCTGTGACCGCTCGAGGAGCAGTTAGGCTGCACAGATAGAAAAACCTTTCAGTCTGGAGTTCTCAAGAGTGGTGATGTGAAATGAAGGTGCGAACGCAGCATAAAGATCACGTCTCCTCACTCCCACCCACGCTTCTCCTTTCATCAAATACCATTAGTTGAATCTCTCGAGTTTCTGGAGCCTCTCCGCTTCCCTCCTTACCCACTGCCTGTGTCCTGGGTCACTCCCCATCATCCTTGCCTGGTCCGGGTCAGCGTGGTCCTAACCCCTGGGCCCATCACCACTTGGGAGTGACTTGCCTGTGGTACAACGCCGACAGTTGCCTGCTGTCCTTCTTCAAGGACCCCTGGCTGCCTTTGGGGAAAAATCGACTCCAGAGCTTGGCATTGGCTAGCTGCACCCCCCCTCCCCCTGCACCTTCACATCCTCATGTATCACCAGTCACCGCCCCCCCCCCCCGCCCCGCCCCCGGGACTCTGACTCTCCAGGAGTAGTGACTGCTTTGCCCCGACCCCAGCTGGGCCTTGAGATACCCGTCCTGTGCTTCTGTGGCACCTTTGATGTTACCTGTCCTTAGACTTAACCACAGTGCAGCTTACTTGTCTTTCTTATTTCTTCTCTTGTATTAGACTATGATCTCTATGAGGATAGCCGCGTTTACCTAGAACAGTTGCTGATGAATAAAAGCTTGCTGAATTCATCTGAATGGCATCTTGAGTTGCTCTCTTTAGAAGTAGGTGGCAATCTGATAAAATTAGAGAAATGAATGACAGCCTGCGATTTCCAGTCTGTGCTGTCTGTGTTTTCTTATCCGGATGCTGCTGTTCTCTAGGAGACTGTGATACCCTTGGCTTGAACCACATCCGTATACCCTAGTACAGGCCGGGACTGGCAAACTAAGAGCTCCTGAGGAATATTTAATTAATGTTTATGTAGATAATGTAGAGGTTTATTTATAATGACAAGAGAAACTGATTAACTTATCAAACAAAAATAGATAAAATAAATAAGAGCAAGTAGAACAAGGAAAACAGAATGTAAGAAAGGGGGAGACTTCTGTGGACCAAAGAGGAACCCTCTTTCATCAATAGTAGCGTTGACTTAACCATTTCTAGCTCAGCCCATTTTCGATGATTTTAATCCATTCCAATTACAAAGATCATATTATTAAAGTATTGCTTTCTAACACATTGTGCTGAGGACAGTAGGCATTTGTAAATTCTCACAGCATCTCTTTCCTCTTCTGCCAGTCACCAGTGTGCACGTAGGGCTTGGGCAGCCTGTCCTCACACCAGCTCAGCCTGGGTGATTTGAAACACTGGCTATGGACCTGGCTCCAGAGATGGGCCAATGACCCTGCGTGGCTGAAAGCATTGACCCCTTCTCTGCCATGACCAGCTCAGAAATCAGCCTGGGCCCCATGTTCTACATCCCCTCAGCTACGCTCCACTAAACAAAAATGCCTCACAAGCAAGCACGGGAAGGGCCCCCAATGTGAGATCCAGCTCCCCAAAATGTGATAACCTCAAAAATACCTTCTTTCCATTAGATGAAAGGTGGCGTTAGATTAACTAGTGGCATATATATGTATACATTTTTATTCATTTGTCTTTTTTTTAGATTTATTTATTATTTATTTTATTTATTTTTGGCTGCATAGGGTCTTAGTTGCGGCACGCAGGATCTTCATCGAGGCAGGCGGGATCTTACGATATGGTGCGCGGGCTTCTCTCTAGTTGCAGCGTGCAGGTTTTCCCCCTCTAGTTGTGGCGCGCGGGTTCCAGAGTGGGTGGGCTCTATAGTTTGCGGCACGTGGGCTCTCTAGTTGAGGCATGCAAGCTCAGTAGTTCTGGCGCGTGGGCTTAGCTGGCCTGCGCCGTGTGGGATCTTAGTTCCCTGACCAGGGATTGAACCTGCATCCCCTGCATTGTAAGGCGGATTATTCTTTACCACTGGACCACCAGGGAAGTCCCTATTCATTTGTCTTGAGTACTTGTAAGAGTAAACACTCTCCCCTAAAAGGAGCCAGGGTACTGTGGAGTGATGGTTGGCTGCTTCTAGAACTGGGGCCTTGGAAGTCCAAGCTGATCCTTGAATATCTTATACCAGAAAGCAAGCGTTCAGAAACTGATGAGAATGTGTGAAAACTACAGAGGCAGCAACTTGAAGAGGGTAAGAATGGCCTAAATTTGGTAAAATTTGAGCACCAAACCAAAAATAATAATAATAATAATGATAATAATAGTGGTGGGTTATAATATGTCTAATAAAACAGAGTTCATAATATTACTACAAAAAATAGAGACAGGCTCTTCTTATAGAAGAATACCAGCCAATAGATACAGAAGGAGAGCTAGAATTATGAAGTAACTATTTCATAATCACCAAAATAATTTAGGCAAGTATCATCAATGGGTATAAAACTATTCGTTGAAAGTTATTGGAATAGGATATTCATATAGTCTCAAAGTATCACCCACAGATTGTATATTTGATTACAAATGAAAACATGTGACATTTTGGAGAAAGCTGAAGGCACTTCTACACCAACCAAACATATTAGCATCCCCAGTAATGAGGTGAAGTATACTCCGAGTCTCCTGATCCAATGTACCAGGAGTTCACCACATCACCCACGTGGTATTCTTGGTCAAAGATGTGTAACCTGAATCTAATCATGAAACAGTCACATAAATCTAAATGGTGAGACAATCTACAGAATAACAAGCCTGAACTCTTTAAAATGCCAATGTCATGAAAGATTAAAGAACAACAAAAGGCAGAGAAGACTGTTCTTGATTAATAGAGGTCATAGAGACATATCAGCTACCTACGATGCACCATCTCTGATTAGATTCTGGATCAAATGAGGGAAACTATGTGAGACACTGGGAGAACTGAAACACTGAATATGAGCCATAGATGAGAAGCTCTTCTTGTATCGATGTCAACTTTCTTGAATCATTGTGGTGTTCTCAGGAGACGCTGGAGTGTGTGGGGATCAGTTTTTATCACCGTGTCTGCAGTGTACTTTGAGCTGGTTTGGTGAGGGACAGAGAGCCGATGGGGACACAGAGAAAGCAAGCACACGAGGCAAAATGTTAACAATGGGTGAATCTGCGTGAAACATAAATGAATCTTCACGGTAACATTTTTTTCAATTATTTTGTGGGTTTGGAATTTTTCAAAATAAAAAAGTTAAGGGAAAACAATAATAAAAAAAGAAAAGAAACAGAGCGGGCCTCCCACCAGTCCCATGAGCTGAGTTCTGAAGCTTGAGTAGAACACTGGGAGATGCAGGGCACGTACCTCACGGGACTCCCTTGCCCCTTTGACTCTCCTCTGGTTTCACGGGCCTTTGTCCTCTGTATTTTTTTGCAGGGACAAAACACTAAGTCACGTTGTTCACTAACCAGCTTCATTTCCTTGTCTCCCACTTAAGTGCATGACTCAGCCATCCAGCCTCTAAAGGGGTTCAGATTATTTGAAACCACAGATAACTCCAAGTCAGCCAGACGAGTCAGCATCCCAGTTTTAAAACGAGAAAGAACATTTTCTGAGAGACTTTTCTGCTCCTGGAGGAGGCTGGCCTCTTTTCATGAGAAAGACTCAGTGAGCTCTGTTGTCCATGCAGCCCCTGGCCCTGACTTTATTTAACCCTGGAGTCTGGGCCAGGTCTCTGTGCTGCTGTTTTCAGCTCTCAACCCTCCTGGACCCTTCTCCTGCCTGCAGTGAGAGGTTAGCCATTCAAAGAAGGCCGTAGTCAAGACTTAGAGGTGGTCCAGGTAAGGCTCATGTTCCCTGAGGACAGCCCATCCCCTCTGAGCTCCCAGGATGGACCAGAGGGAGAGACAGTCTCGGGCACAGAGAAAGCACCACCTTCCTGGCTCTTCGGCCCTTGGTCAGCAGTGGCCCTTTGCGCACCGCTGGGGAGGCAGGTGGGCTAAGGGTGGGCAGGAAGGGTGAGGCCGCGCTCCTGGCCCTGTTGGTAGGATCAGGCTAATGTCTACACACCTGGGGAGGACACTGCCAGTCCTCAGGGCCTGCTCACAGGTATCTTTGGCCAACCTTGGACTTTCATTTGCCAGAAACACTGGAGGATTAGTCCTCACAGGTGAGAAAAATAAAAGGACTCCTTGTAGTGGGAAGACAGTATAATTTCCACGGGCTACTTCTGGATGGATATCGGGACTGTGGGGACTCTGCCGGCTGTCTCAGTATGGGTGCTCAGGCAGATGCCCTGCGGAGCCATGGCGATGTAGCCCCAGCCGTGCTCCCCGCCCTCCAAAAACTGAGCGGGATGGTGCGGTGTGGAGGGCTCCTGACCTAAGGCTGGGGCTTGGCTGAACTGGGACTCATCATTACTGCAGGGAGAACCTGTTCTCCACCTCTGCCCAGGGGACCATGATGCTCTAAAGTCACTGTTGCCTAAATACTGTCTTGTGCCCAACTGGGGACGTGCAAGTCGTGTTGCTTCCTACAACAAGCATGGCCCCTTGCCTCCTATTTCTCTGTAATCGTGAGTAGATAGTGGCGAGAAGTGTGTCTCTATTGAAGAGACCACATTGTGCCATTCAGAGTGTCGCCAGGGAAAGGCTGGGCCTGGCTTCTGGCTTTTGCAGAGGATTTGAGGATTAGTGCTAAGAGTTGTGTGCAGAAAAGAAGAGAAACTTAAGACCCTCATCTCTGAAAGCAAGTGCTAAAAGTGTTCACTTGTCTTCTTGACGGAGGCCAAGAAACAAAAAAATCCACCAACTTTCCATTCTCACTCCCTGCCGCCCCCGACCCCAATCCAGACCCAGAGCCTCCTGCCCTCAGCATCGCCCAGCAACAGCCAGTCTTCCACGTCTGCATCCGGATCCCTGACATAGCCTGTCTGATCTTAGTCCCCCTGCCAGGGCACCCATGACCTCTTTCTGTTTGCTACTCTCTTTCCCAGGTGTTTCTGGCAGAAACTTTGTTTCAGCTCGAGTAGCACATGAAATACACTGTGACTGTTCTTTTGCTCATCTCATTCCATATTTCCCTCTTTTTTAAATCACACGTGCCAAAATTTAAATGGCAGAGGAGGGCTATGACATCTCAGAAGTGGCCTTCCGTTCCCATGCCACAGACAACAGTTCCTCTGTCCTAAACAGTTCTTTAGTGTCTTCCCAAACTCTTCTGTGCTCAAGTATTCTGTATCTCTGTCTCTGTTCCCATCTCTCTCTCTCTCTCTCTCTCTCTCTGTCTCACACACACCCCCCCCCCCCACAGCATATAATATACCATATTCTGTATCTTGGCCTTTTACTTAACAATATTTCTTGGAGGTCATTTCAGATCAGTGAACAGAGAGCTTCTTTACCCTTCTTACATCTCCCTTTGGTTGCTTCTCCTGTCCGTTTTGCCACTTCTCTGAAATCTTTCTTTCAGATTCTGACTTCAACGCTGCTTCCTATGAGAAGTCTTCCCCTGTCACTCCAGCCTCCAGTGAGCTCTTCCAAGGCTGAGCTCTAGATGGTTTGTTTTCTGAATTACTCGTTTTCCATATTGCTGCCTGTCTTTAATGTGCTTGGGTCCTAGTTTCCCAGAGAGATGGTGGGTGATGTCCTTCAGGGCAGGGGCCGTGTCTTCCCCTGCTTCGTATCTCCTACAATACTCCAGCATCTAACAGGGGGCCTTGTCCACCACAGAGGTGCAGTTAGTTTGATCTGATGGACAGCTCAGGGGACAGAATTGGTCAGTTCTGCCTTGACAGAGAGTCTGTGTCCGGGACCAGCTTTGTTTGCACTGACCCCGAATGAGTTCTCCAGCCAACAAAGCCTTCTTGGGCATCTCTGGGAATGAAATGTGCACTCATGCCACGCAGGGTGTACAGGGCAGCCTTTCCTGCTCGTTTTCCTTCCACCGCCAGTTGCTCTTTCCATTTTTCCTCCAGAAGTCAGCCAGTGAGTAGGGTCTGCTAAAGCTCCACGTGCAGAACGGAAAGATCTGCTCTGGGTCAGACGTGCTTGGGGTCAGGCCCTCGTCCACGCGGGACTGTTGGGTCCCCAGCAGTTCTGCTGCGGTCAGGGCTGAGGACGAGGCGAAGCAGGGAGACCACTTTCTGCCAGCGTCCTCACTGCCCTCGTCCAGGTGACGCCTGTGCGGACCACAGGGTGGGGAGGCCCTGGGGCTCCGGCGGGAGTTGCTCCTCTGAGAGACCATCCCAGGGTGAAGTATTGCTACATCATCACTTCATGCCCGTCTAGTTACTGCTAATAGACTGATTAATTCAGACTTAGGACGCATTCCCAAAGGAGCCATGGTCAAAAGCTGTGCAGAGTGTTTCTTTTGTGAGTCGATCATGTTGTTTTTTTCAAGTTGGGAATCCACACTTGGCTTCTGGGACTTAAGAACAAATCTCCAGTTTCTGGGAGTTTTACAAATCTGAGCCCGGGTGCAGAGTCAGCAGCTCTGGGAAGGCTGCCCGTAGTGGCTCCAGGATCGCAGGATGGATGGATGGATGGATGGATGCTCAGCGTGGCTTATTGTCATCTCATCTAGGAAGACGGAAAACAAGCAATCAGAAAGATGACACACACAGAGTAGTACGGTCCAGGGGTCCCAGACAGTAAACGTTTTTAATTGTTTAGGAGCAGGAGAGATTATAGTGGACTGAGATGGTTCAGGGAAAGTTTCACTGAAGTATTGGACTTGAAAGACCCCTTAGATATGTATATGTATAACTGAGTCACTTTGCTGTACAGCAGAAATTAACACAACATTGTAAAGCAACTATATTTCAATAAGTTAAAAAAAAAAAAGACCCCTTAGAAGGAGCCGGATTATTGAAAGAAGAAAGGCAGGAGAGAAGGAACAGATGTGAGAGGCGAGATTCTAGAGCCTGAGTTCTTATCCTCCAACTGCCGGGAGGGCGGTGTAGCTGCAGGGGGGCCTTTGTGCAGTTCAGGACAGAGACAAGCTTCACAAGGCCGCTAGGTTCAGACCTAGGAGAGTGAAGGGGAGTGAAATTAGAATTGTGGGTTCTTCCTGGAAGCCATGAGGAACTCCTGATGGGTTGGTTCTGGAGGGAAGCGATTGTTAAGGAAAAGCAGAGAGACCGTTGTGGAATGGATTGAAGTGGGCTGAGGCTGGAGAGAACAGTTCAGGGTCACTTACATTGGTTACTTCAGGTGATTTGTCTACAACCCAAGGGAGGTATTAGGGTACCAACATTTAGGAGAGAAATAGCTCTTATTTAGTCATTCATACCGTCGTGGGAATGAGCTGACCAGAGTCTTTATTTACGGGAGAGGAAGTACATCAGCCAGTTAATTCTGTGCCAGGTCAGCGTGGGTCGGCACCTGGGGTCTGGGCCAGATGGGCCTTCTGCTGTGGTCCCACCAGGGGGCCCAGGATGCACGTTCCTAGTTATCAGTGATGATTGTTTTTCTACAGCATCCTCTGCTCTCACTCGAAGAGCGTCGTGAACACATTATACTGATTACCTCCACCCAGAAGGAGAGGCTGCAGCTGATTTCAAAATGCAGGGGAAGGGGCTGGGGAAGGATGAGCCGAGCTGTTGTGGAGAATTCTCCTGACTGCTGGTCAGAAGCTTTTCCTCCCGGTGTCTCAGTGGAACCCATGGTACCTGGAAGGGCTCTTGGCCAAACATGATTTTGTCCTAATCCTGTTTGCTTATTTTTTTTTAACTTGAAGTATAGTTGATTTACAGTGCTGTGTTAGTTTCAGGTATACAGTGAAGTGATTCAGTTACACATATATTCTTTTTCAGATTCTTTTCAATGTTATTATAAGACATTAAATATAGTTTCATGTGCTATACAGTAGGACCTTGTTGTTTATTTTGTATATAGTGGTGCATATCTGCTAACCCCAAACTCCTAATTTATCCCCCTCCTTCCCTTTGGTAACTACAAATCTGTTTTCTATGTCTGTGAGTCTATTTCTGTTTTGTAAATAAGTTCATTTGTATCATTTTTTTAGATTCCACTATAAGTGATATCATGATATTTGTCTTTGTCTGGCTTACTTCACTTAGTATGATCTCTAATTACATCCATGTTGCTGCAGATGGCATTATTTCATTCTTTTTTATGGCTGAGTAATATTCCATTATATATATGTACATATATATATACACACATACACACATACCATATTTTCTTTATCCATCTATCTGTCAATGGACACTCAGGTTGCTTCCACGTCTCCTGTTTGCTCTTTGAACATTTTCTCCAGGGCTCCGCTGTCACTTTAAATCTGGTGCTGGAAGCCCATGAGAGGTGGTTGTCCAGCTCTGAGCGGACCTGGGGCCCTGCAGCCAGGCTGCCACGGGCTGAATCCTCCAGGGCTTGGGAGGCTCTGCCTGTGGCTCCCGCTCCAGGGCTGCAGAACTGCACTCGCAGGCGCCCGGGGAGGCCTGGGTGTGCTGGGAACGTGGGAGAGCAGCCTACAGCCTACACCTTCTACCTCCCGTGGGGAAGGAATGGGGGGGCAGAGGTCTGGGGACCACGCACGTTTAGCCCACGGGAGATGCCGAGCAGCAGAGTGCTGTGACGGGACTGGGCTCTGAGGGACAGCAGGGAGGTGGCAGCAAGGGTCACGTGCAGTCTTGACCCCTGCCATCAGTGACGGGTGAGGGGAAAAAGCCTTGGGTTTTGTCATTTGTTTTAAAATTTTTACATCTTTTGAAACTACAACACCAAAATGTGCAGCTAGCCCTTATCACCTAATATGTCATTTATTGAGGGCATTTACTGCGTGCCAGGTACCAGGCATCCTATGTGAGAGGTTGTCTGCCATCCCCGCTGCAGGGCTGGCAGGTCACAGCCAAGTGGCAGAGGGAGTAGGTGGCTGAGGGGGAGGAGACTGGATGTCTATTATTATACTATACAAATAACCTGTTATGTAAACAAGCCTCCACTGTTTCCCCTCCTCCACACTGCTTCCCAAGGTTCAGACACCAGATTGACTGATTCCATCGCAGTGGCCATTGTCTGGTTTCAGCTTAGAGGGTGGCAAGCCTGGACAACTGGCCAGTGGACTGGGGCATCGTGGATTGGGGGTGCAGATGGTGTGGGACGCTGTGGATTGGGGGTGCAGCAAAAAGGGCTGGGGAGGCAGAGGCGTGGACACAGGGCCCTAGACGCAGTTCTTCCCTTTTTCTCAGTTGGTGAGATGAGAATGACCACCTGACCCGCAGGTGTGTGAAAATACTGATCAGATAAGCTGCCTGGAGTACCTGTCATGGGGGAGGGGAGGTACTCAATAGTTCTTAGTTCCCTCTCTTGTTTTTTTCTTGGCTTTTTTGTTTTTGTTTTTGGTTTTTTTTGAGGATTTTCTCCCCTTCTTAAAGTACTATTAATCCAGTGCTTGGGCCATTATAGGCATTCAGTATATAACTTCAAAACAATAAATACGTAGAAGTATACGAATATGTTATTTTACTCAACTTGCTAGAGAACTTTCTTGAGGCTCCGGTGACTACTCAGATCTGGGGATGCAGACGGGATCGGGGAGTGATTTGTAAAACCAGGTGTGAAGATCCTGAAGGTGTCCAGCAGTTCACGCTGATAACTTCCGTCCATATGACAAATTGTGTCACATTTTGCACTTGAAAAGGAAGGGCATGTGTGCCTTCTCCAAGCTCTGGGAGGGAGGGTAGGGATCCTGTGTGCATTTTGCCTGCGGTGGGCCTGGTGGTGTGATGGCAGGAAACCAGATCCTAGGGGTGCACTGGGAGCAGCCTTTTCCTGTTCCCAGAGCTCCCAAACCTCATGGAGTAGCAGCGGGTTAATTCATGGTTCACGGATGTTTCACTGCGTAACATGCAAAAAAGGAACAACTTCCTCAAATGAGTTTTTTTGGGAAGGAGAAAATAGCAGTAGTTGACTTTTTTTTTTTTTTTTTAAGCATTAAACTAAATACAAATACCTGTTTTAACAAAACAAGAACTCTTGCAGAGAATATGCCAGAAGCATCTGAAGCAGTGGGTTTCCATGTTCTTCCATGGGCTCTAAGGATGAAATGCTTCTTTGGGAGTCTCGATGCCATCTGTCTTATCTGTTAGATATCAGCTAGGATACCCCATCTTCCTCTCCCTTCCTCCTGTCCCCACCTTCTTGTCCCATAATTAGTGAATCTGAAGTATTAGTGCATTACAATTGAAACTCATCTAAGTTTACTATTACACCTACAAAATGTTTCTGTACATTTTCTGAAGTGAAAACAGATGTGGCCAGTATTTGTACTATAAATATGAATTACAGTTCCTTGGCCAGAGATTGGATGTTCTCATAGTTCAATCCCAGACTATCTTGTGGGCCCCATTTCCCACGCTTCCCTAGAAGAGCCTTTTGCTTCAGTAAAACTGGTTTCCTTATTTCCTTATCTTCTGCTTCCACTGGCCTCCTGCTTACGAATCCTGTCCATCTGGGAAGGTCCTTGTTCAGGTTCTGCTTTTTCTGGGAGATCAATGATCAATCAGTCAATAACCATAATGACCTTGCCTTCCTTGAATGAAGATTTAGCCTTTATTCCAATTTCTGTGCCAGTCACTTGTCCTGGGTGGTTGTGTGACTTCTCTTTTATTTCAGTCTCAGTTTACATTGTTAAGCTTGTTAAGCATCTGTCTTGTCTTCTAGCAGATTTCTCTCTTAGAACTCTGTCCCGTGCCCTTTCTGTCCAGCACACAAAGCAGAATACTTTACGTGTTGAGGAGTTTGTTGTATACTCTTTGCAACAGTGGTGCCATTGTTGACGGGTGAAGAGGGAAGGGTAGGGTTGTCTGGCCTTTTCCTCTGAGATGTAGTGACTGGTTGAACAAAATAATATGCAGAGTTGTGATTCAGATACCCCCATGTTTGAAGTCAAGTCTACTGATCACATTAATTTCAGCAAACATTTTATTTTGCAAGACACTGCAGATAAACAATAGACTAAGACATTTTTAACCTCTGGAAACATTTAAGCTTGAACTCAGGAAATAAACAAGCACATTTATAACTAAAAAAAGACAAAAAAGTGAATATGACAATATGCTAACTTCCGTGTGCTGGGTTCAATGGCCTATTTCTCATAGGTTATCTCCTTAATCCTCCAGTATCCCTATGAAGTCGATGATATTATTATCTCCATTTTATAGTGTAGGAAACTGAACCTTTGAGAGGCTACATAATCCACTCAAGGTTGAACAATTAATGGAGGCACTGGGATTTGAGCTTTCATCTGACCCCGGAGCCCAGAATCTAAATCACCAACTTTACATTTTCTCAGAATTCCATCATGAAACGAATGATATTATAAAATATATATATGCTTATTGACTTAAGACATGTGAGGTCCGCAAAGGGAGGAAGGTTTCTGTTAGAACCCCACATCACCACCTGACATAGATAGAGTTGATGCTCAGAAAAGTGTTTGTTGGACAAATGAACTAAAACTCTTGTATACAAATAGTGGTGGACTGAATATGGTGCCCCAATGATGCCCAAATCCAAATCCCCAGAACCCATGAATAAGTTACCTTCCATGGCAAAAGGGACTTTACAGATGTGATTAAGTCAGGAATCACGGGATGGGGGGTTGTCCTGGATTTCTTGGGTGGGTACAATGTAACTATAAGCATCCTTACGAGAGGGAGGCAGGGGGCCAAAATCAGTAGCAGGAGATACCAGGACAGAAGCAAGAGGTTGGTGCGATCTGAGGAAGGGGCCGTGAGTTTGGGCTGCCCCTAGACTCTGGAAGGGCAAGGAAACACTCTCTCCTGTAGCCTCCAGAAGGAATTAGTTCTGCCAGCACCTTGGTTTTAGATGTCTGTCCTCCTGAACCATGAAAGAATAGGTTTGTGCTGTTTAAGTTGCCACCTTTGTGGTAAATTGTTACAGCAGCAATAGGAATTCTCGTTCACTCTGGTCTCCACTCTGCCTGCCCTCATCCACTGTCAAAGCAGCAACCTTGGGACTTCCCTGGTGGCACAATGGTTAAGAATCCGCCTGCCAATACAGGGGACACGGGTTCAATCCCTGGTCCGGGAAGATCCCACATGCGGCAGAGCAACTAAGCCCGTGAGCCACAACTACTGAGCCTGCGCTCTAGAGCCTGCGAGCCACAACTACTGAAGCCCACGTGCCACAACTACTGAAGCCCGCGTGCCTAGGGCCCGTGCTCTGCAACAAGAGAAGCCACCACAATGAGAAGCCCGCGCACCACAACGAAGAGTAGCCCCCGCTCACTGCAACTAGAGAAAGCCCGCGTGCAGCAGTGAAGACCCAACACAGCCAAAAATAAATAAGTTAAAAAAAAAAAAGCAGCAGCCTTTATAGAGCAAGAAGGGCTGAGTCCACGAGCCTGAGGTCATCCTCACCCCATCCTCTCACTCGACCCAAAGTCAGGTCCTCCTGAACGTCCCTCAGATTCGCTGATCTCCACTCCTGTACCCTACCCCTAACCTTAGTTGATGCTATTTTTATCACCCCCTTAGATTTCTGGAAGCGGCCTAACATCTCCTGTCCCCAGTCCTCCTGATAAAATCTGTTTTCTGCTTGTGTCATACCGGCCACCCTGATCTTTCCTGGTTTAACACGTTTGAGAGCTAGAGTTCAGTATAGGAACTTGTGTCCTCTTCAGAGATAACATCCGTAAGGTTTTACTTTAAAATTTATTTAGTTAAATTACATTTTAAATAACGCTGTTGTTGTCAGGTGGAGTTCTTACCCTGTTGCTAGGAGTATAAATGACAAATCCTTTTGGAAGTGTAACATGCATCAGAAAGCTTTAAAATAAAGCTTTAAAATAATGCTTTAAAACTTTTGAATCATTTTTGTTGTGGTAAAACATACAGTTGATCACTTGCATCATTTTTGAGTGTGTACTTCAGTGGCATGCAGTATTTTTACTCTTCTGTGACCATCATCACTGTCCACCTCCAGACCTTTTATTACCTGTCCTCCCAAACTGAAACTCTGCACTCATGAAACAGTCATTCCCCATTTTCCCCAGCCCTCATCCCTGGCAATCATCATTTTAGTGTTCATCTCTATGAATTTGGCTATTTTTAGTACCTCATCTCAATGATATTATACAGCATTTGTCCTTTTGTGACTGGCTTATTTCATTGAGCATAATGTCTTCAGGGTTCATCCATGTTGTAGCGTGTGATAGAATTTCCTTCCTTTTTAAAAGATGGATAATATTTCATTGTGTGAATAGACCACATTTTGTTAATCCATTCATCCATCAATGGATAATTGGATTATTTCCACATTTTGGCTGTTGTGAATAATGCTGCTATGAACATAGGTGTGTAGGTATCTGTTCCTGTCTCTGCTATCATTTCTTTGGGGTGTATACCCAGGAGTAGTATTGCTAGATCATGTGGTAATTCTATGTTTAATTGTTCGAGGAATCACCAAACTTTTTTCTGTAGTAGCTGCACCATTTTACATTCCAACCAGCAATACCCAAGGTTTCTAGTATGGGCCATCATTTGCACATCTTCTGTGAAGAAATGTCTATGAGGTCAGTTGCCCATCCTTTTAAAAAATTGGGTTGTCTGTTCTTTGGGTTGTTGACTTGTAGGGATTCTTTATATATTCTGGATATTAGTCCATTATCAGATTTGTGACTTGAAAATATTTTTTCATATTCTGTAGATGACATTTTCATTGTTGATAAAAACTTTTGCATAGAAGTTTTAAATTTTGATGAAGTCCAATTTATCTATTTTTTCATATCCTAGAAACATGGCCAAATACATTATCATGAAGATTTTTCTGTTATAGTTCTAGCTCTTGCATTTAGCTCTTTGATCTATTTTCAGTTAATTTTCATATGTGATATAAGGTAAAGATTCAGTTTCATTTTTTTAAATATGTGGATATCTGGTTTACTCCAACGATTTATTGAAATGACTATCCTTAATCCATTGAATGGTCTTGGTACTGCTATCAAAAATTATTTGACAATAAATGTAAGAGTTTATATCTGGACTCTCTATTGTATTTCATTGGTCAGTATGTCTGTCTTTATGTCAGAACCACACTGTTTTGATTCCTGTAGCTTTGTGGTAAGATATCTAGAAGTGTGAGACCTCCACCTTTGTTCTTTTTTTAAGATTGTTTTGGTTATTCAGGGTCCCTTAAGTTTCCATGAATTTTAGGATGTACTTGTCTATTTCTATAAACAAAATCATTGAGATTTTGATAGGGATTGTATTGAATCTGTAGATTGCTCTGGGTTATATTGACATCTTAACAGTATTAAATCTTCCAATCCATGAACATGAGTTATCCTTACAATTATTTAAATTTCTTTCAGCAACATTTTGTCATTTCCAGTGTACAAGTATCTTACCTCCTTGGTTCAGTTTTTCCTAAGTATTTTATTCTTTTTTATACTATTATAAATCTAATTGTTTTCTTAATTTCTTCTTCAAATTATTCATTGTTAATGTATTAAAATGCAGTTGAGTTTTGCATGCGATTTTGTGTTCTGTAACTTTACTGAATTTATTTATTAGTTCTAATAGTGTTTGTGTGTGTGTGTTTAGAATGTTTATGGTTTTCTACATAAAAGATCATGTCATTTATGAACAGAGCTAATGTTACTTCTTTTTGAATTTGAATGCTTTCTATTTCTTTCCTTATTTGCTCTGACTACTACGTTCAGTACTATGCTGGATAGAAGTGGTGGAAGTGGTGTCCTTGTCTTGATCTTGGATGAAAAGTTTAGTCTTTCATGATGGAGGGTGACTTTTGCTCTAGGTTTCTCAGAAATGGCCTTTCTTATGTTGAGGTAGTTTCCTTCTAGTTTGTTGAGTATTTTTATCATGAAAAGGTGTTAAATTTTGTCAAATGCTTTTTATGTACTAATTAAAATGATCATGTATTTTTTCCCATTCATTCTATTAATTGCTGGGTATTACACTGATTTTTTAAAAATATATTGATCCATTCTTGTATTCCAGGAATAAATCCTGCTATGTCGAGGTATAGCGGGATGGTTAATATGCTATTGAATTCCGTGTGCTGGTATTTTGTTGATGCTTTTTACATAAGTATTTATAAGGGATATTGCTTTGTAGTTTTCTCTTCTTGTGGTGTCTTTATCTAACTTTGTTATCAGGGTAACATGGATCTCATAGACTAAGTTAGGAAGCATTCCCTCTTCAATTTTGGGGAAGAATTTGAGGAGGATTTGTGTTAAGTCTTTTTTAATGTTTGTGAAAATTACCAGTGAAGCCATCTGGTTCTGGGATTTTCTTTGTTGGGAGTTTTGATGACTGATTTAATCTCCTTACTAGCCATAGGTTTTGGATTTTCTATTTCTTCATAATTCAGTCTTGATAGGTTGTACATTTCTAGGAATTTGTCCATTGCATCTAGGTTATCCAATATGTTGGCGTATAATTGTTCATAGTACTCTCTTATAATCATCTTTTATAAGTTCTCTATTTCTTTATTATACTTTATTATATCTTGGTTACTAATTTTGCAGAAATAATTGTAAAATTGGTAATAATTTCCCCTCTTTCATTTTTGATTTTAGTTATTTGAGTCTTCTTTTTCTTTTAGTCAGTCTAGCTAAAGATTTGTCCCCTTTTTTAAAGAAGAACCAACTCTTGATTTCACTAATATTTGTTACTGTTTTTTAATTTTATTTCTCTTTAATTTTTATTATTTCCTTTCTTCTGCTAGTTATGGGATTAGTTTGTTCTCTTTCCACTTTCTTAAGCCCTAAAGTTAGGTTGTTGATTTGAGACTTTCTTTGTTTTGTTTGTTTTTTGAAAGGAGGTTTATATTTTATTTCTTCGAGAACACAACTAAAGATTAGAAATAATGACATTTGTGTCTACTATCACCATAGTTGGAGTCACAATTACGAGTGGGAAGTTTTTTTTTTTTTAACATCTTTATTGGAGTATAATTGCTTTACAATGGTGTGTTAGTTTCTGCTTTATAACAAAGTGAATCAGCTACACATATACATATATCCCCATATCTCTTCCCTCTTGCGTCTCCCTCCCACCCTCCGTATCCCAGCCCTCTAGGTGGTCACAAAGCACAGAGCTGATCTCCCTGTGCTATGTGGCTTCTTCCCACTAGCTATCTGTTTTACATTTGGTAGTGTATATATGTCCATGCCACTCTCTCACTTCGTCCCAGCTTACCCTTACCCCTCCCCGTGTCTTCAAGTCCATTCTCCATGTCTGCGTCAAGACCTTCTTTTTTAATGTTAGATTTTACAGCTACAGATTTCCCTCCTAATGTCACTTTCGCTACATCCCATAAGTTTTGTATGTTGTGGTTTCAATTTAATTTGTCTCAAGATATTTTATAAATTTCCTTGTAATGTCTCTTTTGGTTGTTTAAGAGTATATTGTTTAACTTCCACATATTTGTGAATTTTCTAGTTTTCCTTCTGTTGATTTCTAGTTTTATTACATTTTGATTGGAAAAGATACTTTGCATTATTTCAGTCTTTTAAAAATTACAACTTATTTTGTGGTCTAACATATAGTTTAATAACATATGGTTTATTGTGGAGAATGTTCCTCGTGTACTTGAGAAAAGTTTGTTTTCTGTTATTGCTGGGTGAAGAGTTCTGTATGTATGTGTTAGGTCCAATTAGTCTATTGTGTTGTTCAAGTCCTCTCTTATTAATATTCTGTCTGGTTTTTCTATGTATTATTTAAAGTAGGATATTGAAATATCCTCCTATTATTGTAGAGCTATTTATCCCTTCAATTCTGTCAATGGTTGCGTCCCATGTTTTGGAGCTCTGATGTCTCATTCATATATGTTTATAATTGTTATATTTTATTTTATTTATTATTTTGTGGTGGTAAGAACACATGAGATCTACCCTCTTAACAATATATTTGTTTTATCTTCCTGATGAACTGAACCTTTTATTATTATATAACATCCTTACTTGTCTCTTGTAATAATTTTTGACTTAAAGTCTAATTTGTCTAATTTTAGTATAGCCGTCCCTACTCTCTTTTGGTTACAATTTGCACGGAATATCTTTTTCCATCCTTTCACTTTCAACCTATGCATGTTCTTACATTTTATTTTTATTTTTTAAAATATTTATTTTTTAAAATATTTATTTATTTATTTAGGCTGCACTGGGACTTAGTTGCAGCATGTGGACTTCTTAATTGCAGCATGCATGTGAGATCTAGTTCCCCGACCAGGGATTGAACCTGGGCCCCTTGCATTAGGAACATGGAGTCTTACCCACTGGACCACCAGGGAAGTCTGTGTTCTTACATTTTAAGTAACTCTGTTTCAGACGACATGTATTTGGATACTGAGAACATTCACTAGGTGTGAAGGAAACCCTCACATTGCTCTGGTATATAACCCGGATGTGGACTATGTAGGAATCACAAGACTGAGGTTGGGGCTAGGAACCAAATAGCCTCTCAAAAGAAAAATGGGTTTAAATAAAGAATAAAAGAAACCATGCTACCCTCTTCTGTTTTTTCCTTTTCTAAGAAGATTGACCCCGTATTCAGGATGGTCTGGTAGTAATATGTGAGACACTGCATTTTAAAATCTGCATTGACAAGAATGTTTTATTGCAAACTTTCAAAATTCAATAGTTAACTTTTAAAATATGTTTGTAAGAAAAGAGTGCTTTTCAGCTTAGTGAAGGGGGCAAGACAGGCTTGGGTTTTGACTAATGAGCTTTGGCTTTAGGGCTGTGTATGTTAAGTTAAAGGGGAACATCCTGTCAGTAATGTAAACTTCCAAGGGAAAAAATAAATAATTGTTTTGGGGGAAAAAAGGTAGATCTCATATTTGTTTTCTCTCTCTCTAAGTGATAGAAAAAATTGAAACCTTAAGGACCATTCATTCCTTTTATCCAAGTCTGGACCAGGCTGTCTCTTTTTGTAACATCAAAGGAGGAGATATTGGTGAGTGACAGGTGACATCTCTGCCATCAAGATGTGTTTTTCTCAATCCAGTCAAGATAGATGAGTGTTTGACTTATTCTTAAACTTCTTCAAAGAGGTCATAATATCCCTTCCCTCAAATAAGTAATCTCTCCCATCACATTTACAGTCAGGATATAATGTTTTGCTTTCTTTCCCTTTACATTTTTTTTCTTTTGTCCTCTGGAATTAAATTAATAATAATTGATCAGCATCTTACTTAAGACAATTATAATATATTAGAAAATACTTGAATTCTACCCCAGGCTTCTCGTCTCCCAGCTAAATAGTTCCAAAGCTCTTTAACCTTTCCCAGCACAGTCAGTGCTCAATAAATATTGATCCCATTTTTCAGTATTCTAAGCACTTGGGACTGGAGGAAATTTTATCAGCATACCTGGGTTTGGCTGTATTTGTTTTGTTGCTAACCTAAGATTATGAACCCCTTTAGGGCAGAAACCATGCATGCCTTTTAAACTCTTTCACAAACAACGGTGTAGGGATAGGAACACACTGGCCTGTGATAATCTTGCCACTGATGGGCCTAACTGATGAACACAACGTTTTTAATATCCCATATTGGTGACATGGCATCAACGAATATGTTAAAGATGAATTTTTAGAGTCCAGAATTCAAAACCCTGAGGCAGTTAAGATAAAAAGAAAATGAAACTTGATCTCCAAAGTTCTGCAACTTTGATTACCCTGGTAATCAAATCAAAGAGCCTTAATCTGGCTCTTCTGGTATGGACTCATAAAATCCTAAGGAGCACTGCCAACCCTCAGGACTCCTGCTTGGGGAACATAGCTGGATTCGATGGCCTCTGAAGTCCCTTCCAAGCCTCAGATGATGCGATTCTGTGAGACCCCAGTGGATATAAATTCTCTTTTTCTCCCACCAGATTCCTGTGTGAATGGATTTCCTTTCATCTACACCCAAATATCTAATACCGTCACTTTAGACAACTGTGTGTTTGAATTCACATGCAAGCTCTGTCCCCAAACATTCTTGTGTATTTTGGCTTTCTTTTATCTCCATCTGTGGAGAAATATGATGTAGTTCTGTGTTACTTGTGGACATATAGGTCTCTTATCCGTGGCACAGCGTATGCTGTGTAAGGATACAGTCATCCAAAGACCATCTTGAGAATTCAGGGCTGGTGAGCGGTGCCCTGGATGGAAGTGCGAAGTTGGGGCTGAGCGGTGTGTGGAGCTGGGGCACCCACACCAGCCCGCAGATGCCCGCAGGATAGTGGGCTGTCAGCTCAGCCCAGTGCAGTTAAAAACAGCGACGTTTCAAAATACACATCCTTTTTTTTTTTTTTTTTTTTTTTTTTTTTTTGCGGTACGCGGGCCTCTCACTGTTGTGGCCTCTCCCGTTGTGGAGCACAGGCTCCGGACGCGCAGGCTCAACAGCCATGGCTCACGGGCCCAGCCGCTCCGCGGCACGTGGGATCCCCCCGGACCGGGGCACGAACCCGTGTCCCCTGCATCAGCAGGCGGACTCCCAACCACTGTGCCACCAGGGAAGCCCTACACATCTGTTTTTAAGCAATCTATACATTTGGCTTGTCTTCGTTTTTTGCACTTGTTTATTACAGGAGAAAAAACAAGCTTGTAGGGAAATTAAATAAATCATCTCTGTAAAAGGGAAAAGCAAAGTAATAAATTATATATACTTTTTTCCCGTGTCAGAGTTTAACATTTCAATATCTGATCAAAAGTTTTAAACCCCCTTTTTAAGGCTTACAGTCCATTAGATAGATGGGTTTTTTAAATGCACTTAGAACAGAACCTCATTGGGATTAAATTTTCAGTTCAGTCACCACCCACGTTATTTTTTATGGGCTTCATAGGAGAAACTTTAAAAACATCATTCAGTGCTCCAAACATTGCTGGAACTTGGTGTACTGTGAATGGTTTTGGTTTCCAAATTCAATTCTGCTCCATCTAGATTGGGAGAGAAGTAACACCTAGGCTTCCTCTCAGTGGAAACATCCCATTCAAGGCTCCTCTCAGCCCTTAGCAAGCACACAACATGTCTTCGTGGAGTGAACTGGGATCTGGGGTTGGCCCTGTACTTCATTTATCCTTAAAGAAATTACTGAAGGTAATAAGTGCTTGGTTAAGATTTCCTGGTTTTGTTTAGTTCAGGTGTTGGTGGTAAGTGGAAGGCCTGTATGTTGATCTTCACTTTTACACTAACTAGTTTTGAGATGGTTGGCAAATCACACCTAGATCTTTCACAAAAGGCTTGGAGATGATTTAGGACCAACCTCACATGTGATAGAGGAACATGACACTGTCCACTGAGATTCAGCATCTCATTTAATGTCATAGAGAGATTTTTGTACTTAAGATTTGGTTTTCTTGACTCAGTGTGCAGTACTCTTATCAGACTATCTACTACCACACTATTTAAGCTGGTTAAGCTCCAAGGTAAGACATGGTGACCAGCTTTACATGATATTTTTTTTTATTAAGAAGACAATAGAAGTGAAATTATTTTCAAAGATATAAACTAGATTATTAAAATAAGACAATTATTTGTGCATTTTATAGTGTGTTATTTTTCTGCTGAGTTTCCTCTTTGTTGTTACGTTTTCCTTTCTATTCTTGAGCATAGTTATAATAACTGCTTTCCAAATGCTTGTCCCCCCGTTCTATCTTCTGGGTTGTCATAGATTTGGTTTTCACTGATTACTTTTTCTCTGGATTATGGGTCACATTTTTCTTTTTATTTTAGTCTAGAAATTCTTATCATATTCTGGACATTGTGACCATTACAAAACTCTAGATTCTGTTTTGCTCTCTGAATATATTGATATTTTTGTTTTAGTAGGTAGTCAACTTGACAAGATTTAAATTCCAAACTGTCTCCTCTGTGGTGGGCGGCAATAAAAATTATTGTTCAGTCCTTTTAGCCTGAGTTGGGTGGCTTGTATTCTTCTCTGCACATGAGTTCAGGGATTGGCTAGAGATTTAAGCAGATTTTTTTTGTTTAATGCAGAATGTAGGACTTTGCTTCTGTGGATATCTCTTTCATGGGATTTATCCCCTCGATTTGTAGCTGCGGTGGTCACTTCAAACTCTTCTGGTTCTGCAAGACAGTAAGGTCATAGATATTCTTTCAGTTTTAGTAACTCCATTTGGTGCTGACCAGAACTGCCTTCAGGCAGAAGTTTGTAACATATTGGAAATTTACCCCGTGCCATTCCATACCCTTCTTTTAAGTGAATTCCCTTCAACTTCTTCCTAATTTCATTTGCTTGCCATTGCCTTCAGGTAGTTTGTTGGGTTTTATTTCCCCCTTAATTTAATTGTGTGCGTGTGTGTGTGTGTGAGATTTGATAGCTATTATCTGTGTAAAGTTTAATCCATTAGAAGCTATTCCTCCATTACCAAAAAGAATAGATTTTTTAAAATGAATTTCTTTCAGGAGTAAATTTTATGAATTGTTTTCAAGTTCTATAGTCTTCCTTTCCCCTTTACATACAAGATAAACACTCCTAGTATAAGTATGGTAGAAAATCTTGTGTAACATACATTCTTATTGTATAGCTTGAATATCCATATATATGGTATACTTAATGTTTATGCTGTATGTATACATTAAGTATAGAGAACACATATATATCATACTTCTAAGAATATACACTATATATCCAATGCTTTCTTTTGTTACCTGGGCTGGTACACCAGACCTTTGATCTGCATATGTCTTTGTCAGCGTTGCTGGAACCTCACTGGATCACCCTGAGTGATAGGGGCAACTATTCTAACTTCAGTCTAACCACCGTCTCTCTTCTCTGCTGTGCTGTCTCCACCCCTGCTTATAGCTGTGATCTTTTTATTTTTACCATGAAGCTACAGCACAGACAGCACAGGCTGCCTACCCAACCTAATCTTCAAAGTTAGCAGAGAAGGAATCAATCTCTTTTTTTTATAATTTCCATTTTCCTCTCTTTCTTTTCTTTCTGGACAAGTCCCATTTTTCTCTGAGAATTGTTGCCATTCCCACAGGGTGTTCCACGGCCCTTTCTGGCCTGTCTGCATTTTATATCCCTGAATTAAATTTGAAAGGTTGGTGATAGCCTTTTTGCTGAGTTGAGTCAGTGTCAAAGTAAGAAAATTTGAAAGAAAATGGATTGGTACTGGTGTGTCTTCTATTGTCGGAGGGCAGGTCAACAATTCCTGAGTCACTACAGTTTCTAGTTTCTACCTTCTGAGGATACCTTGTGAAATAGTTAGGATGATTTGACTTCAAGTAATAGTAAACCTTAAATTAATGGCTTAATCAATAAGAGTTCGATTATCTCTTATAACAAGGAACCCAGAGTTAGGAGATAGTCAATTCAGCATCTCCATGATGCGAAGGCATTCCCTGTCCTTCTCCTGGCTTTCCCTTTATGGCCACAGAGGATTGCTTCAACTCTTAGCATCACTTCTTCACGTGACAACATCCAGAGACAGGAGCATATAAAAGTTGTCCCTGTACTTTAAGAAAGATCAGATAGGAACACATTTTCCCCAGATCACCCAGAAAGCTCACCCAATAAGCTTTTTCAGGCTCACTGGCCAGAAGTGAGTCGTTTGCTCTCTGTAGACAATGAATGGGAAAGGAGAATGGAATCATTATCACTGCCTAGACTAGGTAGAGCAGGTTGAATAGCTCCCTACCCCGAATTTCGGTCCACCTGGAATCTCAGAATGTTATCTTATTTAGAAAAAAGGTCTTTGCAGATGTACTTAGTGAAGAATATTGATAGGAAATTATCCTGGACTTAGGGAGAATCTTACATCCAATGATAAGTGTCCTTATAGCAGGAAGAGGAGAGTACACAGGGGCACAGAGAGGAAGTTCAGGTGAAGATGGAGATAGAGATTGGATGGATGTGGCCACAAGCCAGGAACACCAGGGGACTGGAACCTGGCCGAGGCAAGAAACAATTCTTCTCTAGAAACTTTGAGAGAAAATGGCCCTATCAGTACTTCAATTTCAGACTTCTGGCCTCCAGAGCTGTGAGAGGATAAATTTCTGTTTTAAGCCATCCAGTTCTGGGTATTTTGTCAAGACAGCCCTAGGAAACTAAGATACCAGAGGTTGGCAAACTGAGGCCATAGAGCAAATCCTGCCTATTACCTATTGATACAAATGAAGTTTTATTAAAACATAGCCTCACCCATTCATTTATATATTGCCTATGGATGCTATTCTGCTGCAGTGAGCGAGTTGAATAGTTGTTACAGAGACCTTGTGGCCAGCAAAGCCTAAAATATTTACTCTGGCCTTATGCAGAAAATGTTTGCTGGCCTTTGGACTAGACCATTTGTGGTTCATCTCCTAGGGCTACGGAGAGGCTCATCTTCGTGAGAACACTGCTTCTTAACACCTGAACAAAATGACGTTTTGTTAGAAAAGAAGGAGAATGATTTATGGATAGACTACCAAATGTCTCATACCTTGATTAGTTCATGGGCATGTGACCACGAAATCTGGGTTATACATGGTAATAAGCTAATACTCATTAATTATCCACACTTGTAGTTTTAATCTAGTACATTCAACAAATTCATAGGTTCCCATATAGTTTTTGTTATTAATACAATTGTCAGTAGTACTATATTTTATGTGCCTAATAGCTTTCAAATTTGACAGTATAAATGAACCATAATATTTACAGTGATCATCTTGATTTTGTAACTTGTGCATACAAAGTACAGACTACAAATATTTCTTTTATATCTCTGGGTCTCCTGATGATGACATCCAAGATATGGAGTTAAAAGCACTGAAGATGTCTAAAATAATCAAGAAAGGTGTGCAACCTTAGTCATACAGCTCACAGACTAGAATAGAGTCCAGGAAAACATCCTTGTAGTAGACGGTCTGTAGATTTTTGGTAAAGGTGCCAAGGTAATTTAATGGGTGAAGGATAAACTTTTCAGCAAATGGTGTTGGAACCATTGGAGATCCACAGGCAAAAGGATTAATTTTTGTGTGTATGACCTTTGCCTCACACTCTACACAAAGATTAGTTAAAAATGAATTATAGACCTAGTGGTAATAGTTAAAACTATAAAAATGAATAAAATGTGGAAGAAAATCTTTGATCTTGGGTTGGGCAAAGAGTTCTTAGATATGTACCAAAACCATGATTCATAAGAGACAAAAATAATTTGGACTTTTTCAAAATTTAAAGCTTTTAAGCTGCTACACGTACCATTAAGAAAATGTAAAGACAAGCCACAGTTTGGGAGACGGTAGTTACAAATCACATATCCAGACGTGTACACAGAGTATATAAAGAATACTTATAACTCAGTAAGATGAGCAACTGGTTTAAAAGTAGGCAGAGAAATTTACAAATCTGGTTTAAAAATCCCCAGAGAAAATATCTGAATGACAAGCAGCACATGAAAAGATGACTAACATTATTTCTCATTGGAAAAATGCAAAGTAAAACTCCAATGAAATATCATTTCAGTCAAAAAAGACAATAACAAAAGTTGGCAAAGATGTGGAGAGCCTGGGATGCCCATACATTGCTGGTGGGAATGGAAACGGTATGGCTACTATGAAAAGAGTTGGCAGCTTAATAGAAACTTCAACATTAACTTATTATGACCCAGTAATTCTTCTCATAGGTGTCTACCCCAAAGAAATGAAAATACATGCCCATAAAAAGACTTGTACACAAAAGTTTATAGCAGTGCTATTCATACTAGAAAAAACCCCAGAAACAATGCAAATGTCCATCAGTGGGTGACTGGACAAAGAAAATGGTATTCCATCCATTTGAAAAAAATATGCTATAAAAGACAACAGCCACAAATGACAAAATGTTCTATGATTCCAGTTTTACAAAATGTCCAGAAAAGGTAGATCTATAGAGAAAAAGTAGATTAGGGTTGCTTGCAGCTGGGGTGGAAATGGAGAGAAAAAGCAACTGGGAATGTGAGATCTTTTACGGTGTCGGGAAGGTTCTAAAACTGGATTGTGGTGATCACTACACAACTCTATAAATTTACTAAAAATCATTATACTTAAAGAGGGTCAATTTATGGTATGTAAGTTATACCTCAATAAAATGGTCTAAGAATATATATAGCAAGGGAATTAAAAATAAATCTGCAAATATCCAACAGGCAACATGGGTGCAGACTAAAAAGTGTGTAAAGTTTATCAATTGCTATCTCAACTAGAAAACTGAATTTTAAGAAGGCTAAAAGGAGATTGAGAATTCTTGTTCTTGTTAAAGAGCTGTTTAAATCCCATCACCACTGTGTAGCTCGGAGCTGATGCCCAGTTTCCTGGCCTCCCACTGACCCAGAAAGCAGAGTAAAAAGGTAAGAATCCTATTAGCTGAATGAGCAGAACATACTTTTATAGCTTTTCTCTTTATTTCTTTTATCTTTATACCATCCTGTGAGGTAGGTTGAACAGATATTTTGGGCCCCTTTTAGGTCATAAAATCGCAGACCTATTACTAAGATGAAGTCCCGTCTGACTTTTTAAGCAGCCTTTTGAGGCCCATCTTCCTTTGCTCGCTCAACCCCATCTTTACGTCCCTCTAAGCAGCTTCATGGCACCAACATCACAGGTAACTCCTCCTCCACTTCTCCTCCTCTCCTCAGAGACACAAAGCAAGGCTGTCATCCTGGAGCGAATCTCTGTTTAAAGTCTGCTCTGGATGCACAGAAAGCCAGCTTTAGGACAAGCTTTTTAGCCAGGAGGGAAATTACACTTCAGAAAATGATTATTTTGAGAGTTTCCCTCTTTTTCCCAAGTGGAATCTAACTTAAATTGAATTTGACTACATTCTCCAGGGTGTGAATGATGATAGAACTCAGTCACCAGGTATAACCACCCATGGCAATTTTTACCTATTTAGTAAATGCTGATTAGTAAGTCTAGTAAACTTACTAATTTATCTCTTTTACTCCTCACTCCAGTTCTCTGAGGAAGGTGCTATTATTATTTCCCCTTACAGATGAGAACATTGGGTCTTAGATTATATTTAGTCAAAGGTGGCCCAGTGCAGACTTAACCCAGGTCTGCTGGGTTCTGAGTTCATGCCCTTGACCCGTACACGATCCTGACTTGCCATTTGACCTACACAGGTGTCGGGAGGGGATTGATCATCATCATCTCTTGGTGCCCCTTCTCACTCTGCTTGTCAGCTCATCTGCCACAACAGATGTCATAGATGGGCGGGGGCGGGCGTGGTTAAACAACAGACATTGATTTCTCACAGTCTGGAGGCCGGGAAGGCAAGTCAAGGGGCTGGCAGATTCAGTGTCTGACAAGCCCTCTTCCTGGATTGCAGGTGGCCACCATCATGTGTCCTCACATGGCCCGGGGAGGGGTAGAAATCTTTCTCTGTCTCTTCTTAGAATATCCCTGTTCCCATCATGGCACTTCTACCCTCACAACCTCATCTCAACCTAAGGCCCCACTTCCAAATACCATCACATTGTAAATTAAGGCTTCAACATATGAATTTGGGGGGGAATACAAACATTTAGGCCATAGCACTTTGTAGTTCTATAGATGGGTGTGGTCATTTCTGTCCACCATCCAAAGACTACCATGCACATAGCTGTGTAAGAAAAAAAAAATTGTGAAGTTAGAAATAGATCATATATTAGGCCACAAATTAAGTCTCAAAAGATTTTAAAAGGTAGCTGTGATACAGAGTACCTGTTCCAACAGAATGAAGCTAGAAATCAATAACAGAAGTAAAACTTTAATTCACTAATTTGTGGAAATTAAACAATACAATCTTAAACAACCAGTGGATCAATGAAGAAATCACAAGGGAAACTGAAGAACACTTAGAGACAAATAAAAATGAAAACACAACACACCAAAACTGCATGTTTTTTCAGTGTCATGATTGAACATTGGCTATTAGGCTACCCAAGATTTAAATTTACCTAGTTCTCAAGGGGCATGATTCTTTGTTTGACTCACTACTTCTTATTGATTAGGCTACTTTATCACTGTGTAAGGGTTAATATTAACTTTTATAAAACTGATATCAGTGAAAATTACTCTTGTCCAAAGCAGGAAGAGATGACCCTAGAGGTTACAGTTTTATTGCTCTGTAGGACTTTAACCAGTTTTGTATCTAGTTGAGCGATTCTGTTCTAGCATTTGTTCAGTCTGTTCTAACTGTTCTAACTCAGTCTCTCAAATCTTCTTTGAACCAGCTTTACCATTTTTTTGGTCCTCTCATTAATGAGTTAAATAAGTCTTTACATGGCCTCACTTAATATTTGTGTAAAGGCATATTTAACATTTTGAATATTATTCTCTGAGAGCTTTAAACTTGAGAGCAGGAAAACTGATTTTTTTTCCAGCGTCACCAAGTGACTAGTGTATTGCTTTCTCTCTCAAAACTTATCAAGTGCCGCCCTCTTTACTTCCTGCTTCCCTTGCTTGTACGGCTTGGAGAGGGCAGGAGGGAGGCTGCAGCCTGTGTGTCCTACTCCTCTCTGCCGCTGCTTGAAGGGTGTGGAAGCATCTAGAAGAAGCTCAGTGTCTGGCTGTTCTCAGAGGGTCCCCATTGCAGACAGAGGAAAGCTGGCACCTGCGTGCTGCAATCCTTCTGTTCTTCTGGGTCTCAGGCGTGCTACACGGAAACATGTTAACAGGACCCCCGAGGCTCCCTTTCTCAGTGCAGGTTGCCCGCTGTGGGTGATCCACACATGCAGCTCCCCGACCGGGACGGAGGCTCAGCGGCCTTGAATTCCCGCTTCTGACAAAAGAAGAGTGGCATGCACACTTTGTAACACACTTCAGAGCTGAGTGATCCTGACTGGGAAGATTGGTGCCTCGAGGGAATAATAGGTGTCAGCTGCAGCAATGAAAGGGCAGTACAAGGGAGCCCGTTATTTTCACCCGGGAAGGAGTGTTGAGTCTGATTAACTGGAGTGAGGGATGCTGTGCATGTTTTAACAAGGAAGAGAGAACAGGAACCAAAAGTGATTTCTGCCCCAGCTAACTCTGCATCTGTCTGTGAATTAATGCAGGATCAACCTCGGGTTAAGGATGCAGCTTCACGTTGGTAAAATGAGAGGGAATCTGAAAACTCCAGGCTGAATTGCCAACAGATCTTAGCAAACAATTTGACATGATGTAAAACAAACAACCAAACAAAAAACACAAAACACCCTGGGTGGAGCCCAAGTCTCTCCTAAAATAGGAAGATGTTGTGAAGTTTGTATAAAAGATTGATCTGGGTTTTTTTTTAAAAAGAAAGTTAACTAACCCTGGACCTCTAGAGTGATTTGTCACATTTATATGCTAGATGTTTTATTTCCCTGCCATGACCCTGAATTGGTCATGACACATGCAACTGTGGCAAATAATATGGTGCCCAAAGTTTTCCTCTTATTGTCTGGGTTTTCTGTGGATTGAGTTTCAATTTCATCACTTTCTTATTTAATTTTCTTTGTATTATTGTTTTCATTACCTGAGCATCTTATCACTGTAAAAGATTCAAGGAATAGCCATTATTATTAAGTGTAATGTTAAAGTTTATCTTTTTCCTCTCCCTGCCTTTCAACCCAACACATTTGTTCCTCTTTCCTGCAGGAACCATGGGTGATGGTGAAAACAGCTGGGTGTGCATCTTTATAGTTCTTTTTCCAAACAATTATACTCATACATGCAAATCTTCCTCCCTCCCTCTCTGCCTCCCTCCCTTCCTTCCTTTCTAAAAAAATATAAAAGGGTTTGTTTTTGCAACTTGCTTTTTTTCAAGGAATAGTCAGATTCACAGTCATTCCATATCAGTTCATATAAACCTACTTCATTCTTATCAGAGGCTAAATGCTATTTTATTGTGTAGAGATATTCCCCAAATTGTTTCACCAGAAGCCTATTTACTGACATATATGTTGATTCTGAGTTTCCACTCTTACAAATAATGCTGCCACGACATTCTTTTTCAAACATCTCTTGCATATGTCAACTGTTTCTTAATGATAGCTTCCTGGAGATAGAATTCTTGAGTCTGCTTTAAAATGCTTTGAAAGAGTCTGCCATATTGCCCTTCAAAAAGACTTTATCAATTTACACGTCCACCAAGAATGTTTGAGAATAAAGGTTTTCCCTCATTCTTACCAACACTGAATATTAACCTTCTAAAAGAATTATACCAATTCATCATATTTACTCATCAGTGAAAAAAAATCGGGGCAGAGAGATGAACTGGTTTGGGAGCCAGACTGACATGGTTTAAATTCAAATTGCCCCACCACTAACTGTGTGCTGTGGGCAAGTTCCTTCGGTTCTCCTTGCTCCCCCTTCCTTTCTCTGCAGTGGGGAATATACCCACCACAAAGCCTGGTGTAAGCCTTTGATAATCTGCACATGTCAAACCCTAAGAGTCGCTGGCCAGAAGCAAGCACTTAACAAATATTAGATATATTTATTATTATTATTAGCATTTTATAGATTTTGGTAGGGCTTTAAACATATTTATATATTTATTGGCTGCTTGAAAATCTTATTAGAGATACTTTTTAATATAATTTGTGTTCTGGTAAGCTCTTTTTCTTAAATTTGGAATACTGTATGTACCCACACATAGATATATGCATGATACTAAATATTAAGCTTTTGTCTGATTATATGTTAAATATTTTTCAGAGATATTCTTATGTCCTGTAATTTGCATACACTGTTTTATAATGCTACGGAAGTTTAAAATTTTTCTTTCATCAAATTTGTCTGCCTTTTCTACTGTGATTTGTGCTGTTAATGACTATTTATTAACCAAGATTTTGGGGAAAAATCATAAAGCCTTATTGGTTGATTGACAGTTTATCTCTTTAATCCTTTTGAAATTCTGAAACTTATTGTTTGCATTTAGTGTGAGATATCTAGCTTTCTCTTTTTAGAAACATTTACATGAATAGTCCATCTTTTCTGTACTTACTTGAAATGACACTTTCATACCTTATCATAAAGTGAATGCCTATATATTCATGGATCTGTTTCTCAATTCTCAAACTGTTACTTTTTAATATCAATAATCCAATTGTTTCTACAAGTTTTTTTTCTTTTTAATATGGTAGATAGTAAACTGACAGAGCAACTGACTTCTAGCATTTTTTCTCCCCCCAAATTTTAATGCTATTCTTGGGTATTTTTTTCCAACTGCTTTTTATAGTATATGGGTGTGAGTAAGCGTGTATGATCAGAATTTATTTTTTCATTATGTTTTCTAGTTTATACTATATGCTAACATACGAGACAGTTATTGATTTTTGTATGTGATGGTGTCTGTCACCTTATGGAACTCTCTTATTCTAACAGTTTGTCTTATTTTAATAGTTTATCTGTAGAGTCTGATTCTTCTAGAGAACGGAGATCGTACTGTAGAAAATTATGACAGTTCTGTAGATGCCTTTACTTCTTTATACCGCTTATGTATTTACTTCGACATTTTTATTGGCTAGGCCTGCAGTGTAATGCTGAAAAGGACTGTTCCTTTTTTTCTTCTAACTCTAATAGGAGTGCTATCAGTGAGTCATCTTATGTATAGTTGCTGTAGACTTCTGCAAAAAGCCTTAATAGCACTGAAGACATTTCCATCTCTTTCCAGCTGGCCAAAAAGTTTTACTCTGACATGTCTGTCAGATTTTATCAAAATACTTTTCAGCCTTTATTAAGAAGATTATATTGGGTTTCTGTTTTAACCTGTTACCATACCCAGTTGCATTAATACCTTCTTGATGTTACACCATTTTGGTATTCCTGAGTTAAACTTGGTTTGCCATGATATAGTATTCTATTAATTCACAGCTGGACTTGATTTGTTCATATTTTATTTAAATATTTTATTTAATTACAAAAATGAAATTGCTCCTTTGATTTCTTCTTTGTGGCTTTTGCTTGGTTTTGGTATCAGCGTTAGGCTGGTGTCATAATTTTCCATTCTCTGAAATGGTTGGAATTTTTCTTATAAACTCATCTGGGTGTGTGATGGTGTGGTTTTCTGTTTTGTTTTATTTTTGTTAAGGGTAGCTCTATTTTAGAAAAAAATTGAAAACTTTTGAGAAAGTCATGAACAAATTTCTATTTATTTTTTTTACTCGGTTTTTCGAGTTCTTCTCGAATCACTTGTAGAACATCTTCTCTCTCCCCCAGTCACTCTCCTCCCCTCCCTCTGTTTCTGTCTCTCTACCTGATCTGTCAGCTGTTGAAAGGGGGCTATGGATAAAGCTCCTCTCTGTTTGTGGATTTTTCAGTTTCTCCTTGTGTTTTCATCAGATTTTGCTGCACACACACACATATACACATATTCGTGTACACTGAGCTTTATATTTAGATGCAGACAAGTTTGACTATTGCATCTTACTGGATTGCATGTTTCAGTAATCATAGATATCCACTTTATCCTATTTAATGCTTTGTATCAATACTTTATTCTTTTCCCTGATGTTAATTTTGCTATGCTATACCATTTTATAATCATTTTTATTATTACCATTTGCCTAGTATATATTTTTACATCTTTTTTAAAAATCCATTTTGTCTTAATTTCAGTGGGCCTCTCTTATAGTCTACATATAGCTGAATTTTTTTGAGTTTAAAATGGACTTTTTTTGGTGATTGTGTTATACTTTGATTTTGCTATTCTTTCTATCTTGCCCTTTGAACTGATTATATATATAACTCTATATATAACTCTATATATAACTCTCTCTCTCTATATATATATATATAGTTCCATTAAATTTCCTCCCTAGTCATTTGGAACTTATATATCTATTTCTATTCTCCCAGTGATTATACTTATATTTTTTAACAATTTTAACAATTCTGTCAACAGCTATAGTATCTATATCTTACTCTTATATAGGAAAAAAAAGTGTAGTAGTCTTACACTTCCTGTACCCTCTCTGGCAGATTCCACTGCTGAGAACATCTGGGATTTTAGTTCAAGATGGTTATTTTGTGCATTTTTAAAATATCATGCATTGACAGTTATTTAAACTTAACTGTAACTTTCCGTGTTTTCTCTGATCACTATTCTTTCTTGTATCCTTTTTCTTGGTTTTGTTATTTATTTTATTGGATTATCCTTTCATAAGTTTTTTCAAAAGTATTTGTGGGTGGCAAAATTCCCAATTCTTTGCACGTCCAAAGCCTTTATTTTGTCCCCCAACTTGAAGGCAAGTTTGACAGATATGGAATCTGGGTTCAAAATAGCATTGAGCCTGGATTTTTCTAGTATCCAGTGTTGCTGTTGAGAAATGAATGGTAAATGTAATCCCCACATCTTCGTGAATAATCCATCATTTTGCCTTTGGAATGCCTTAGGATTTTCCTCTGTGATGATCTGACATTCCACAATGATGACTAAAGTTTTGGGCCTTTTATAACTTGTTCTTTGCCACAGAGTAGGTCCTTTTAATCTGATGAACTAGGTATTTCTTCAGCTTTAAGTAAACTTCTTCAATTATTTTGATTTTTCTGTTCATTCCCCTTTTCCAGAATTCTTCTCCATGTCTCTTAAATTTTCTCTTATGCTTTCTATTTCTTAAGATTTTTCTAGGAGAAACCATTTGCTGCGTTTTCCATGTTACCAAGTGATTCAGCTGCATCTGTTATGGTATTATTTTAGCATTTATTTTACTTTGAAGATCAGATGTTTTGTCTCAAGATCTAGTTGTTTCTGTTTTAAGATTCAGTGTTATATAAAGAACTCTAAGGCTATTAACATGATTTACAATCTTTATCGTTGTTCTATTAAGTACTTATTTTTTTTTTAAAAAGAATGTGTGTTAGCTCCCTTCAAATGGTGTGTGGGTCCTGATTTGTGTGTTTCCCTTTTTATTGGAGGTTTCTTCTCCTCTTGGGCTGGTGCTGTGATTGCTGCCTGTGCTCTGCTCTCTGTGGCTATGGAAAGAGTCTCCTGGTGTGCCGCTGGGTGCAATGTGCCAGGTGGGGTTTGCCTTTGCGTATAAGTATCTCCTATCCTGGGAGAAACCATCCGCTAGGTCTTAATTTCTTGGTGTCTCTTTGGTTCAGTGCCCACACAAACGGCTTTATAAGTGGGACAAATACCAGGGACCCCTGCTGACTGGTCAAGTGGAGGATCAGGGCCAACAGCCCTAGAGACCTAAGCACAAGCTCAGGTCACTCTCTGCACAATTTTTCTATAAACTGTGCACTCGGAACCCCTTGGGTTTCTCCGTCCACAAGTCTTCTCTTGAAGAGTAATGTATTTTGGATTCTTGGTTTAGCTGGTTTCACTTTTTCCATAACTCTGATCCTATATTCTTTCTATTGTTTAGAGAATCATCAACATTTCTTGTTCACTGGTACAGCTCTTGTTTTCAGTGCTCTTACGAGCATCTTCTTTTTTTGCCCTACATGTCTTGTCACTTTGTAGGATTTGGGATGAGTAAAGGGACCCACGTGGCTCAGACTCATCTTCCTAATTAAACCTCAGTGTCATCTGTTTGAGGAACAGGGGCTTAGGTTTTCTAAGGCTTTCAAGGTAGAGGGTCTTCCATTTTTTCCATGCATTGACATTTACTATTGTATCTATTATGTGACTGGCACCTCCCTGGGTTAGGAGTATGGGGACACAAGAATGTGCAAGATTCAGAACATTTTCCTTTCTTGTTAGGCCCACCCCATGTACACTTTGAAAAATGCTTCATAATGTGAAGAGTCATGGGTGAACAGATGATGGAGTGACTACATCTTCCATTAGGGAAGGTGTAGGGGGAACTGCTTTATAGATAAGATGATATTTGAGTTGTTTCTTTAAGATAAGTAGAACTTGGCAGTCAGAGAAGGTGGGTGGGTGTCAGAAGTGGGAGTGTGAAGGCATTCCAGGCAAGAGTGAATAGCAGAGGGACTGCGGTGCATGGCGTACTTAACAAATGTTAGATGATCTGCTCTGGTCATCTCGGGTGTTTGGAAAAAGGATGAGGGAGAAGCCACCTGCAGAGGTGTGACAGGTCTCTGAAGGAAATGTATACCAGGCACTAATTGTCCCCCATGGGAGATCTCTATGGACCGACCCACAACTTCCCAGGTGCACATGACTGTGAACCCCAATCCCTCTTGATTCCCCTGGAAGGACCTAAAAGGGGTGTCCAGAGAGTGGGTGGAGGAAGGGGCTTCTGCTCTTCATCTCATTACAGACTCTATGGACATAATTGGTGATAGCTTCCGTCTGTGGCAGATGGTATGAAGTCCATCCTTTTGTAACTCTGCCTAATGACATGCTGGGTTGGGCTGATGCCTAACATACTAGGATCTGGGCCCTGGTCATTGAGCAACATTATCATCTAACAGTAAATAAACATTGTTTTACTGTCAGAGAAGTATAACATCGTATAAATTAGACAGGTGTGCTAAAAACTTGCACAGTCATTAGACTTAGATAAAAAGAAACAAAGCCAAGAGTATGTGTAAATAATGAACCAAAACAGAAAAGCCTTCCAGCACACTGCTGTGTGACACCAGGGGACAGGGTTTAGGGCTATGTAGTCCGTAAGGGTTTTTGCATGAAGTATTACACTTGCTTCTCAGAAGAACTGTATGAGTGAGGTGCTACAATTATCGTCACTTTACACATGAAGAAACTCTGATGATTTTAGTAACCTGTTCAAGGTCACGCAGCCAGTAAATACCAGAGCCCATGTTTCTCTAATTTTATGCTCTTTCATTTTCACAGCTATTCCTTGCTACCGGACATTACTATGTCCTGGCACTCACACACGAGTGTGGGAACTTTTACTATGGGATGATGGACTCTGAGTTGACATTTCTGAGCTTCATAGATCAGAACCCTCAGATCCTGAGAGAATTAACCTGCAGGAGAAAAGTGAATGGGATGAAACTGTTAATTCACTCAATATGGGAATTTTTTTTTTTGCGGTACGCAGACGTCTCACTGTTGTGGCCTCTCCCGTTGCGGAGCACAGGCTCCAGATGCGCAGGCTCAGCGGCCATGGCTCACGGGCCCAGCCGCTCCGTGGCATGTGGGATCCTCCTGGACTGGGGCACGAACCCATGTCCCCGGCATTGGCAGGCGGACTCTCAACCACTGCGCCACCAGGGAAGCACTCAATATGGGAATTTTGACTTTAACTGCACTGCCTGTTCAGCCTTCTTTCAGGGTAGGGGAGTTTATCAGAAGCCTGGGAGATAGGGAGACAAAAGACAGAAGATGGCTACACAATTCCCTGCTTACCCTCCCTATATTCTGCCTTCCTTTGGGGTGAGTCAGAAATAAACTCAATGGAGGCTCCAAAACACATCATCCTTTGCCATTCATCTACTGTCACTACGTGCTCGCGGGTTTTCCTGATTTCTTTACTGAATCTTTTCTTTTGAAAGTGACAATATAAGAAACGGACTATTTCACTGTTGTTCTTGTTGCAGTAGGTATGCTAGCTTTTTTTTTTTTAATTTTACGAAATGAACAATATATTCCTTGTTCTAAAAGTCATTACCACTCAACTGTGGCTGCTCTTCGTGTATGTTTGTATGTGGCTGCACAGTGAGTGTGTGGTGAGAGTGTGCTTGTGCATTTTGGAAAATGTTATTTATAGCTCTTAATTAGAATTTTTAAGAAGAGCTGCACAGGCTCACTACTTTGTTTTCAAATGTGAGTATCTGAAATTAGCTCCCTCTTAAACCTTGTCTGAACAAAGCTGTCATGTGCATCACTCCCTCCTCCGCCCACCGGGAGAGGAGGGTAGAGTGGAAAGTGGTTAATCCTCTTCATGGGGGATGGAGTTGAAATTGAGCTTTGCAAGGAAAGTCAGAGATAATTTCCCATCTTCATTACTTATGGAAATCAGTTACTGTACTTTAATTATCCACTTGTTTGTATCGTCCACATGAAATGCCTTTTCTTTTATTTAAACTGCAAATAATTGCCAGTAGACTTATTCATTGGAAATTGGAATCCACTTTTTTGATCTCTAGAAAGCTTATTAATAATGAATGAGGATGTTATTTATTTGTTGTAATTCCACAAATGGAAACAGAAAAGGACTTTATATTCCTCGCTTAATCCCTCTGACATTACTTAAATACGATCACCCCAGGAGAAATGCGAAGATGTGGAAAAGCAACATAAAGATCAGAACAACTGCCTTATTTTCTTCCTTTTTTCCCTTCTTTCCTTCTTTCAGCAAATACTGATGTGTGGTTACTTTGGGAAAAGCTCTATTAGGTGAAGTGAGGAAGAGGAGTTAAATGCCTTCTAGGACATAATAAACATTCATAAAATCCTTGACATTTGCAAGGGATACACCCTGAGACCTTCAAGAATCCCCATATTCATAAATCTTACTATAGCATATAATTTCCTGCATAAAATTCAATAAAATATAACTGAAAAATTTAAGTGACCCCTTTGGACTCAATGATTCTATAAATACAGGACTCAAGTAATTTATAAAGCCACTAAAATAAATTTTGCTGTTAACATAAACTATCCACCATGCTTGTTCTCACTTGGGCAAATTTTATGCTATCCAGAGCACTTGCTGAAATAGTTTCATGAATTGCTTTACCCAGTTTCCATACAGAACATGGGGTAGAATCGTTCATGTCTCAGCAACAGTGGAATCTGAATCTTTGCTCTTAAATTTATTTTTAAAAGTCTATTTCCTGACCATAGCCATAACTTGATTGGATCTCTTCATTTTCTCATTGTGTTCACTGCTAATGGTAGACACCAGTTTTCCTCTTAGGAAACTATTTTCCCCCTTGACAGAACCGAAGTTTTACCAGCTTTTTAGCGTGTATATGGAGATAAACATGGGTGAACTTGGAATGGGTGCCCAGTTGTTTCCAGGAGCTCCTGGAGTCACTTCTAACACTGCCTGCTTGCAGGTTTTCCTTATTTCTTTACTGAATCTTTTCTTTTGAAAGAGCCAATATAAGAAATGGACTGTTTCACTGTTGTTCTTGTTGCAAGAGGTATGTTAGCTTTTTTTTTTAATTTTAAGAAATGAACAATGTATTCCTTGAATACTGGATCCAAATTTTGGCCTCAACAAAATTAAAGTATAATATCAACGATGAAACTTTGAAAACTCTGCACATGGTCAAAGCTTTATCTTCGATAATCACAAATGAGCAATGTCTGCTATATTTAGATGGTCCAATACTAGAACAGAATAAATCCTCAAAGAAGGGTACAGATAAAACTCTGGAAGGCTTCGTGGAGGAAGCAGGATTTTCCCGGACTTCGCGTGAAACAGGAATGTGTCAAAGACAAAGATATTTCAGTAGAGGGATCAGAATGAGGGACCACACAGTTAAGGATCTAGGGAGCTCTTGTGGGAAAAATGAGTGCATTTCCACCTAATTACAAAGGTACTCTGTCCACATTGTAGAAAATACAGGAGATGCTTTCTCCCCTCCTTTTTTTTAGTGATATGGCAGACTTGGCAAACACAGAAACATTCCCAGTATAGAATATTTTAAAACACTGGGAAAATATATTTAAATAAATATTTTAAAATGCATGGTGACTTGGCAAGGAAGCAAGGAAAGTTCAAGGAGCACAAAGCAGTGAAAACATATTACTTCAAAAAGATAGGCTGGGGACTTCACTGGTGGCACAGTGGTTAAAGAACCCGCCTGCCAGTGCAGGGAACACAGGTTTGAGCCCTGGTCTGGCAAGATCCCACATGCCACGGAGCAACTAAGCCTGTGCGCCACAACTACTGAGCCTGTGCCCTAGAGCCTGTGAGCCACAACTACTGAGGTCCGTGTGCCTAGAGCCCGTGCTCTGCAACGAGAGAAGCCACTGCAATGAGAAGCCCACGCACCGCCACGGAGGGTAGCCTCCGCTCGCCGCAACCATAGAAAGCCCACATGCAGCAACGAAGACCCAACACAGCCAAAAATAAAAAAAATAAAAAAAATAAAAAAGGCTGCACTGAAGCCAGTTTTGCTCTAGGATATTTTTCTATTGCTTGTTTCCCGGAGCTTGAATTTGCAAGACTGTGTGTAGATAGTGGAGAAAGCCTGGGACCTGGACACAGTGTGGGTGTGGGGATCATAGATTCTGTCCTTGGGCCACGGACTCCAAAGGCAAGACCCCCAAAGGAGAAAATGCGACAGAGTCTGCCTTGCAGATGGAGAGGGTGGGGATACTTGCCTAGTTGAAGACCCCCCTGGATGGGAAGGGAAAGAGAGGCTTCTCTGACTGTCCTTAACCACAAAACTTCCTTCATGGGACTTTGAGTGTAATTCACAATTTCTGTGTGGCTCTCATAACTTGCAAGATAAAATTTTAAATTGAGCCCAGGTTGGTAAGACTCCAAATAAGCAAATACAGTCTGCAGTGAAGGAATGTACTTTAGGTCCAGTCATCACTAGCATTTCCACAAATCTTTAAGAAGTGTAGCTCACCATACACCCGAGGAAACACATCCTATGAACAAGTCAGCACACATAATATAGTGTAGGACAGAAACTGCAGATGGTACAACTTTTTCACATTTGGAATATAAAATATGTACATATAATTATGCTAAAAGAAATAAAAGTGACTGTCAGAATGTAATTAAGGAACAAAAGAACATAAAAATTTACCAGTTGTATATTTCAAACAACCAAATAGAATTTCTAAAAATGAAAAACATAATAATGGAAAGTAAAATTTCAATAAATGGATGAAAAGTACATTAGTTTCAGCTATAGAAAGAATTAGTGACCTGGATGATACATCATAAGAAAATGCCGAGAAAGTAGAATAGTTTCCCAACCTACCTTATTTAATCAATACTTTTTAGTATCTCAATACTTTTTTTTTCACAGCACCCCTAGATCAAAAGAACTACCTAACTTTTTTTTTTCTCAGTAGTTAGGCCCAAACAACTTACTAGTAATATTTTTCATGGTATCCCACAGACATTGCTGTTTCCCTCAAAAATTTAAAATTCCACAGTGTCCCTGTGAGGTCACTCTGGTTCCCCAGAACTCTGTGACCAACAATTTGGGACCTGTGGATGTAAAATGAAGAAACCAGTACTGGACTTAAGAGACTTGAAGGACTGGTCTAACGTGTCTAATTAGAGTCCAGAAGAAGGAAAGGAAAAAGACATTGCAAGTGGCTTTTCCAGAATTAAAACAAAACCCTTAGATTCAGGAAGCACAGCAGATTGAAAGCAAGATAAATACAATATATATCTAGACATGTTGTACCCAACTGCAGAACACCAAAGACAGAAGTAACACTGACAGCTGGCTTATCAAAAGAAGAAATGAATGCTCTTGCTCAGATTGAACCACAAATATTTTAAAATATTTTCTTTCAGTTTTGTCTGTGTATATATTATTTTTAAATGAAACTTCATATAATGCATAGTTTTGCATCCTACTTTTTTCAGTTCTACAACACGATTATTTTATTCACTATTTGACAAAGTTTGGTTTTAAAATAAGTGATTAACATTTGCTAGGCACTGTTGTAAGCACTTTATGAATATCAGTTAACGTTCATACCAATTCCATGAGATGGTTATCTTTCCCATTGTGCATTTTCCCAAAATAATTTCCTCGCGGGACCTCAGTCAGTAAGCAGAGTCAGGATTTGAAACTAGGCAATGTGGCTCAGATTCTGTGTTCTTAACCCTTACAACATGTTACATTAAAATTTTTGACTACCATCTTAAACAATTCAAGGAAATGCAAGTTTTAATATATATATAATATCATCATTTGCGTGTATGATAATTAAACAGTTCTTTCAATAAGACAGTTTTTAAATTTCAAACATTATAAATTATACTTAATAAATATCCTTTTGCCCACATATTTGTCTAAGTGATTTGTTAAGATACATTTTTAGAAGTTTAAAAATGTTTAATGTTTAAAACTCATGAACAACCTAAAGGCACTGATAGAGCCAGTTTGCTTTCTGGTAAGATTTTATCTTTAACCTTGAGAGCATACCCTCAGTAGAACCTTACCAACAGTGAATATAAGAACTTAAAGTTTAATGATTTTGATTATAATTTGAGAATGTTAAAAATTTATTTCATTTTACTATGATTGTAGTTTCTTGATTTACAAATGATTTTGAATGCTTTTCACATGTACTATAAGTCAGTTGTATTCTTTCTTTTTTTTTTAAACACCTTTATTGGAGTATAATTGCTTTACAATGGTGTGTTAGTTTCTGCTTTATAACAAAGTGAATCAGCTGTACATATACATATATCCCCATATCTCCTCCCTCTTGCGTCTCCCTCCCACCCTCCCTATCCCACGCCTCTAGGTGGTCACAAAGCACCGAGCTGATCTCCCTGTGCTATGTGGCTGCTTCCCATTAGCTATCTATTTTACATTTGGTAGTATATATTAGTCCATGCCACTCAGTTGTATTCTTGTTTGATCTTTGCTGAGTTTTCCCTTTGTGTTTTCATGTTTTTTTCTCTGAAGTTATTGGTCTACGTGTCTCCCTGATACATAGCATGAACGGTAATTTTGTAAGATGTATTTGCATCATGTATTCCTCAAGAATTTGACTTACTTATTTTGTGGTTCTCTGGCATTTTTGCAATCAAAAAATTGTGTGTATCTTCCTTTTCGTGTGCTTACATTATCAATTGTCACCCTAATGTTAGATATTCATCTATATTGTCTTATAAATGCTTTAGTTTTTTTTTTTGTTTGTTTGTTTTGCGGTACATGGGCCTCTCACTGTTGTGGCCTCTCCCGTTGTGGAGCACAGGCTCCAGATGTGCAGGCTCAGCGGCCATGGCTCACCGGATCAGCGGCCATGGCTCACGGGCCCAGCCGCTCTGCAGCGTGTGGGATCTCCCTGGACCGGGGCATGAACCCGTGTCCCCTGCATCGGCAGGCGGACTCTCAACCACTGTGCCACCAGGGAAGCCCAATGCTTTAATATTTTATGTTACATTTAATTCTTTAAGCCATCTGGATTTTCTTTGCAGTATATACTAGTGTGAATATCTATTTTAATTCTATTTTCCAAATGTTTCACCTTGCCAGGAGCTCCAGCTTCTTCCCACTTTCTCTGTTCCTCTTTTTTTTTTTTTTTTTTTTTTTTTTAAGTTTATTTATTTATTTTTTTAATTAGTTTCTGCTTTATAACAAAGTGAATCAGTCATACATATACATCTGTTCCCACATCCCTTCCCTCATGCATCTCCCTCCCTCCCACCCTCCCCATCCCACCCCTCCAGGCGGTCACAAAGCACCGAGCTGATCTCCCTGTGCTCTGCGGCTGCTTCCCACTATCTATCTACCTGACGTTTGGTAGTGTATACACGTCCATGCCTCTCTTTCGCCTTGTCACAGCCCACCCTTCCCCCTCCCCATATCCTCAAGTCCATTCTCAAGTAGGTCTGCGTCTTCATTCCCGTTTTGCCCCTAGGTTCTTCATGACATTTTTTTTTTAAATTCCGTATATATGTGTTAGCATACGGTATTTGTCTTTCTCTTTCTGACTAACTTCACTCTGTATGACAGACTCTAGGTCTATCCACCTCATTACAAATAGCTCAGTTTCGTTTCTTTTTATGGCTGAGTAATATTCCATTGTATATATGTGCCACATCTTCTTTATCCATTCATCCGATGATGGACACTTAGGTTGTTTCCAGCTCCGGGCTATTGTGAATAGAGCTGCAATGAACATTTTGGTACATGTCTCTTTTGGAATTATGGTTTTCTCAGGGTATATGCCCAGTAGTGGGATTGCTGGGTCATATGGTAGTTCTATTTGTAGTTTTTTAAGGAACCTCCATACCGTTCTCCATAGTGGCTGTACCAATTCACATTCCCACCAGCAGTGCAAGAGTGTTCCCTTTTCTCCACACCCTCTCCAGCATTTATTGTTTCTAGATTTCTCTTTTTTTTTTTTTTAATTAGTTTCTGCTTTATAACAAAGTGAATCAGTCATACATATACATCTGTTCCCACATCCCTTCCCTCATGCATCTCCCTCCCTCCCACCCTTCCCATCCCACCCCTCCAGGCGGTCACAAAGCACCGAGCTGATCTCCCTGTGCTCTGCGGCTGCTTCCCACTATCTATCTACCTTACGTTTGGTAGTGTATATATGTCCATGCCTCTCTTTCGCTTTGTCACAGCTTACCCTTCCCCCTCCCCATATCCTCAAGTCCATTCTCAAGTAGGTCTGTGTCTTTATTCTCGTTTTGCCCCTAGGTTCTTCATGACATTTTTTTTTTAAATTCCGTATATATGTGTTAGCATACGGTATTTGTCTTTCTCTTTCTGACTAACTTCACTCTGTATGACAGACTCTAGGTCTATCCACCTCATTACAAATAGCTCAGTTTCGTTTCTTTTTATGGCTGAGTAATATTCCATTGTATATATGTGCCACATCTTCTTTATCCATTCATCCGATGATGGACACTTAGGTTGTTTCCAGCTCCGGGCTATTGTGAATAGAGCTGCAATGAACATTTTGGTACATGTCTCTTTTGGAATTATGGTTTTCTCAGGGTATATGCCCAGTAGTGGGATTGCTGGGTCATATGGTAGTTCTATTTGTAGTTTTTTAAGGAACCTCCATACCGTTCTCCATAGTGGCTGTACCAATTCACATTCCCACCAGCAGTGCAAGAGTGTTCCCTTTTCTCCACACCCTCTCCAGCATTTATTGTTTCTAGATTCCTTGATGATGGCCATTCTGACTGGTGTGAGATGATATCTCATTGTAGTTTTGATTTGCATTTCTCTAATGATTAATGATGTTGAGCATTCTTTCATGTGTTTGTTGGCAGTCTGTATATCTTCTTTGGAGAAATGCCTATTTAAGTCTTCTGCCCATTTTTGGATTGGGTTGTCTGTTTTTTTGCTATTGAGCTGCATGAGCTGTTTATAAATTTTGGAGATTAATCCTTTGTCAGTTGCTTCATTTGCAAATATTTTCTCCCATTCTGAGGGTTGTCTTTTGGTCTTCTTTATGGTTTCCTTTGCTGTGCAAAAGCTTTGAAGTTTCATTAGGTCCCATTTGTTTATCTTTGTTTTTATTTCCATTTCTCTAGGAGGTGGGTCCAAAAGGATCTTGCTGTGATTTATGTCATAGAGTGTTCTACCTATGTTTTCCTCTAAGAGTTTGATAGTTTCTGGCCTTACATTTAAGTCTTTAATCCATTTTGAGCTTATTTTTGTGTATGGTGCTAGGGAATGATCTAATCTCAAACTTTTACATGTCCCTGTCCAGTTTTCCCAGCACCACTTATTGAAGAGGCTGTCCTTTCTCCACTGTACATTCCTGCCTCCTTTATCAAAGATAAGTTGGCCATATGTGCGTGGGTTTATCTCTGGGCTTTCTATCCTGATCCACTGATCTATCTTTCTGTTTTTATGCCAGTACCAGACTGTCTTAATTACTGTAGCTTTGTAGTATAGTCTGAAGTCAGGGAGCCTGATTCCTCCAGCTCCGTTTTTCGTTCTCAAGATTGCTTTAGCTATTCGGGGCCTTTTGTTTTTCCAAACAAATTTTGAAATTTTTTGTTCTAGTTCTGTGAAAAATGCCATTGGTAGTTTGATAGGGATTGCATTGAATCTGTAGATTGCTTTCGGTAGTAGAGTCATTTTCACAATATTGATTCTTCCAATCCAGGAGCATGGTATATCTCTCCATCTATTTGTATCATCTTTAATTTCTTTCATCAGTGTCTTATAGTTTTCTGCATACAGGTCTTTTGTCTCCTTAGGTAGGTTTATTCCTAGATATTTTATTCTTTTTGTTGCAATGGTAAATGGGAGTGTTTTCTTGATTTCATTTTCAGATTTTTCATCATTAGTGTATAGGAATGCCAGAGATTTCTGTACATTAATTTTATATCCTGCTACTTTACCAAATTCATTGATTAGCTCTAGTAGTTTTTCGGTAGCATCTTTAGGATTCTCTATGTATAGTATCATGTCATCTGCAAACAGTGACAGCTTTACTTCTTCTTTTCCAATTTGGATTCCTTTTATTTCCTTTTCTTCTCTGATTGCTGTGGCTAAAACTTCCAAAACTATGTTGAATAAGAGTGGTGAGAGTGGGCAGCCTTGTCTTGTTCCTGATCTTAGTGGAAATGGTTTCAGTTTTTCACCATTGAGGACAATGTTGGCTGTGGGTTTGTCATATATGGCCTTTATTATGTTGAGGAAAGATCCCTCTATACCTACTTTCTGCAGGGTTTTTATCATAAATGGGTGTTGAATTTTGTCGAAAGCTTTCTCTGCATCTATTGAGATGATCATATGGTTTTTCTCCTTCAACTTGTTAATATGGTGTATTACATTGATTGATTTGCGTATATTGAAGAATCCTTGCATTCCTGGGATAAACCCCACTTGATCATGGTGTATGATCCTTTTAATGTGCTGTTGGATTCTGTTTGCTAGTATTTTGTTGAGGATTTTTGCATCTATGTTCATCAGTGATATTGGCCTGTAGTTTTCTTTCTTTGTGACATCCTTGCCTGGTTTTGGTATCAAGGTGATGTCGGCCTCGTAGAATGAGTTTGGGAGTGTTCCTCCCTCTGCTATATTTTGGAAGAGTTTGAGAAGGATAGGTGTTAGCTCTTCTCTAAATGTTTGATAGAATTCACCTGTGAAGCCATCTGGTCCTGGGCTTTTGTTTGATGGAAGATTTTTAATCACAGTTTCAATTTCAGTGCTTGTGATTGGTCTATTCATATTTTCTATTTCTTCCTGAGTCAGTCTTGGCAGGTTGTGCATTTCTAAGAATGTGTCCATTTCTTCCAGGTTGTCCATTTTATTGGAATAGAGTTGCTTATAGTAATCTCTCATAATCTTTTGTATTTCTGCAGTGTCAGTTGTTACTTCTCCTTTTTCATTTCTAATTCTATTGATTTGAGTCTTCTCCCTTTTTTTCTTGATGAGTCTGGCTAATGGTTTGTCAATTTTGTTTATCTTCTCAAAGAACCAGCTTTTAGTTTGGTTGATCTTTGCTATCGTTTCCTTCATTTCTTTTTCATTTATTTCTGATCTGATCTTTATGATTTCTTTCCTTCTGCTAGCTTTGGGGTATTTTTGTTCTTCTTTCTCTAATTGCTTTAGGTGCAGGGTCAGGTTGTTTACTCGAAATGCTTCCTGTTTCTTAAGGTGGGATTGTATTGCTATAAACTTCCCCCTTAGAACTGCTTTTGCTGCGTCCCATAGGTTTTGGGTCGTCGTGTCTCCATTGTCATTTGTTTCTAGGTATTTTTTAATTTCCTCTTTGATTTCTTCAGTGATCACTTCGTTATTGAGTAGTGTATTGTTTAGCCTCCATGTGTTTGTATTTTTTACACATCTTTTCCTGTAATTGATGTCTAGTCTCATAGCATTGTGGTCGGAGAAGATACTTGATACAATTTCAATTTTCTTAAAATTACCGAGGCTTGATTTGTGACCCAAGATATGATCTATCCTGGAGAATGTTCCATGAGCACTTGAGAAAAATGTGTATTCTGTTGTTTTTGGATGGAATGTCCTATAAATATCAACTAAGTCCATCTCGTTTAATGTATCATTTAAAGCTTGTGTTTCCTTATTTATTTTCATTTTGGATGATCTGTCCATTGGTGAAAGTGGAGTGTTAAAGTCCCCTACTATGAGTGTGTTACTGTCGATTTCCCCTTTTATGGCTGTTAGTATTTGCCTTATGTATTGAGGTGCTCCTATGTTGGGTGCATAAATATTTACAATTGTTATATCTTCTTCTTGGATCGATCCCTTTATCGTTATGTAGTGTCCTTCCTTGTCTCTTCTAATAGTCTTTATTTTAAAGTCTATTTTGTCTGATATAAGAATTGCTACTCCAGCTTTCTTTTGATTTCCATTTGCATGGAATATCTTTTTCCATCCCTTTACTTTCAATCTGTATGTGTCTCTAGGTCTGAAGTGGGTCTCTTGTAGACAGCATATATATGGGTCTTGTTTTTGTATCCATTCAGCCACTCTGTGTCTTTTGGTGGGAGCATTTAGTCCATTTACATTTAAGGTAATTATTGATATGTATGTTCCTATTCCCATTTCCTTAATTGCTTTGGGTTCGTTATTGTAGGTATATTCCTTCTGTTGTGTTTCTTGCCTAGAGAAGTTCCTTTAGCATTTGTTGTAAAGCTGGTTTGGTGGTGCTGAACTCTCTCAGCTTTTGCTTGTCTGTAAAGGTTTTAATTTCTCCATCAAATCTGAATGAGATCCTTGCTGGGTAGAGTAATCTAGGTTGCAGGTTTCTCTCCTTCATCACTTTAATTATGTCCTGCCACTCCCTTCTGGCTTGTAGGGTTTCTGCTGAGAGATCAGCTGTTAACCTTATGGGGATTCCCTTGTGTGTTATTTGTTGTTTTTGCCTTGCTGCTTTTAATATGATTTCTTTGTGTTTAATTTTTGACAGTTTGATTAATATGTGTCTTGGTGTATTTCTCCTTGGATTTATTCTGTATGGGACTCTCTGTGCCTCCTGGACTTGATTAACTATTTCCTTTCCCAAATTAGGGAAGTTTTCAACTATAATCTCTTCAAATATTTTCTCAGTCCCTTTCTTTTTCTCTTCTTCTTCTGGAACCCCTATAATTCGAATGTTGGTGCGTTTAATGTTGTCCCAGAGATCTCTGAGACTCTCCTCTGTTCTTTTCATTCTTTTTTCTTTATTTTGCTCTGCATCAGTTATTTCCACTATTTTATCTTCCACCTCACTTATCCGTTCTTCTGCCTCAGTTATTCTGCTATTGATCCCATCTAGAGTATTTTTCATTTCATTTATTGTGTTTTTAATCGATGCTTGATTCATCTTTAGTTCTTCTAGGTCCTTGTTAACTGTTTCTTGCATGTTGTCTATTCTATTTCCAAGATTATGGATCATGGAAATAGAATCTTGGATCAGCTTTACTATCATTATTCTGAATTCTTTTTCAGGTAGACTGCCTATTACCTCTTCATTTGTTAGGTCTGGTAGGTGTTTATCTTGCTCCTTCACCTGCTGTGTGTTTTTCTGCCTTCTCATTTTGCTTATGTTACTGTGTTTGGGGTCTCCTTTTTGCCGGCTGCAGATTCGTAGTTCCCGTTGTTTTTGGTGTCTGACCCCAGTGGCTAAGGTTGTTTCAGTAGGTTGGGTAGGCTTCCTGGTGGGGGGGACTAATTCCTGTGCTCTGGTGGTTGAGGCTCGATCTTGTCTTTCTGGTGGACAGGTCCACGTCTGGTGGTGTGTTTTGGGGTGCCTATGGCCTTATTATGTTTTTAGGTAGCCTCTCTGCTAATGGGTGGGGTTGTGTTCCTGCCTTGCTAGTTGCTTGGCATAGGGTGACCTGCACTGTAGCTTGCTGGTCGTTGACTGAAGCTGGGTGCTGGTGTTGGGATGGAGATCTCTGGGAGATTTTCGCTGCTTGATATTATGTGGAGCTGGGAGGTCTGTTGTGGACCCGTGTCCTGAAGTTGGCTCTCCCACTTCAGAGGCACAGCACTGGCTCCTGGCTGCAGCACCAAGAGCCTTTCATCCACCCGGCTCAGAGTAACAGGGAGAAAAAGTAGAAAGAAAGAATTAGTAGAAGAAAGAAAGAGAGAGGGAAAGAAAGGAAGAAGGGAAGAAAGGAAGGAAGGAAGGAAGGAAGAAAGAAAGGAGGGAGGGAGGGAGGGAGGAAGGATGGAAAGAAAGGAGGGAGGGAGGGAGAAAGGAAAGGAAGAAAGACAGGAGGGAGGGAGGAAGGAAAGAAAAAGAAAGTGGAAAGAAGAAGGGTGGGAGGGAGGAAAGAAAAAGAAAGAAGGAAAGGAGGAGCGGAGGGAGGGAGGGAGGAAGGGAGAGTAGGAAAAAAAGAAAGAGCAGGTAAAGTAAAATAGAATAAAGTATGAAATATAGTAGCGTTATTAAAATTAGAAAGTAATTATTGAAAAAAAAAAAAAAAACCGGACCGATAGAACCCTGAGACATATGGTGGAAGCAAAGCTATACAGAGAGAATCTTACACAGAAGATTACACATACACATTCACAAAAAGAGAGCAGGGGGAAAAATCAAAAATCTTGCTCTCCAAGTCCACCTCCTCAATTTGGGATAATTCGTTGTAAAAAGAGGAAAAGGGCGAGAAGTCTGAAATCTTGCTAAGTCCACCTCCTTAATTTGGAATAATTCGTTGTAAAAAGAGGAAAAGGGGGGAAAGTCTTAAATCTTGTCCTCAAAGTCCACTTCCTCAATTTGGGATGATTCGCTGTCCATTCATGCACTCCACAGACGCAGGGCACATCAAATGGACCGTGGAGCTTTAATCCGCTGCCTCCGAGGCTGCACAGAGAGATTTCCCTGCCTCTGCTCTCACAGCTCCCGGGTCTCAGCCTTGGACCTGGCCCCGCCTCTGCGCGTAGGTCGCCGGAGGGCGTCCGTTCTTCGCTCAGACAGGACGGGTTTAAAGGAGCCGCTGATTCGGGGGCTCTGGCTCACTCAGGCAGAGGGGAGGGAGGGGCGCGCAGTGTGGGGCGGGCCTGCGGCGGCAGAGGCCGGCGTGACGTTGCAGCAGCCCGTGGCGCTCCGTGCGCTTTCCCGGGAAAGCCGTCCCCGGGTCTCGGGGACCCCAGCAGTGGCGGGGTGCACAGGCCCCCCGGAAGGCGGGGCGGACAGTGACCCGCGCTCGCACACAGGCCCCGCGGCGGCGGCGGCGGCGGCGGCGGCGGCGGCGGGCGGGCGGCGGCGGCGGCCCACGCCCGTCTCCGAGGTCCGTGCCTTACCCGCGGCTCGTGCCTGTCACCGGCGCTTCCCCAAGCAGCCCTCTTAATGCCCTCTCCTCGCGCACCAGGAAACAAAAGGGAAAAAAGTCTCTTGCCTCTTCAGCAGCTCCAGACCCTTTCCCCGGACTCCCTCCGGGCTAGCCGTGGTGCACTAACTCCTTCAGGCTCTCTTCCTGCCGCCAGCCCCAGTCCTCTCCCTGCGCTCCGACTGAAAGCCGATACCCGAGCCTCAGCTCCCAGCCCCGCCCGCCACGGCGGCCGAGCAGACAAGCCTCTCGGGCTGGTGTGTGCCTGAGGGCACCGGTCCTCTGTGCCAGAATCTCTCCGCTTTGCCCTCCGCACCCCTGTTGCTGTGCTCTCCTCCGCTACTCCGAAGCTTTCCCCCTCCGCCACCTGCAGTCTCCGCCCGCGAAGGGGCTTGTAGTGTGTAGAAACCTTCCCCCCTTCACGGCTCCCTCCCACTGGTGCAGGTCCCGTCCCTATCCTATTGTCTCTGTTTATTCTTTTTTTCTTTTGCCCTACCCAGGTATGTGGGGAGCTTCTTGCCTTTTGGGGGGTCTGAGGTCTTCTGTCAGCGTTCAGTAGGTGTTCTGTAGGAGTTGTTCCACGTGTAGATGAATTTCTGATGTATCTGTGGGGAGGAAGGTGATCTCCGCGTCTTACTCTTCCGCCATCTTCCTCCGGGGTCCTGAAGCATGTCCTTGCCTCCTATCACACTGGAATCCCATCAAGCCTTCAGGCTTCCTACCAGCTTACAGGATGGAATCTGCTGGCGTCTCCCCGCTTTTCCCCTCCATTAATGGCAGGGTCCCAATGTGTACTTGCGACCCATGCTTTTCTCAAACCAGTGCTTCTCCCGTTTCTCTCTGTTCCTCTTTACAAAGAGTTGTCCTACAGAGAGACTTCATTTTTTCTTTTTTCCTTGAACCTGTTTACAGTCAGCCTTTATATCCCATCTTTCCACCCGAAAACGTCTTATCATTATCACCAGTGAGCTCTACATCATCAAGTCCATTGGTCCCTGTTCAGTCTCAGACAGTCTGGCCCATCATCATCCTGCACCATCCACTCCTGTCTCTTCTGCCCCCACAACCCCTGCCTCACTGGCAGTCCCCTTACTGTCCCCTTTGCTTGTTCCTCCTCGTGGTCCTGACTTTCAGTGATGACAGGTGCTAGGTCTCAGTCCAAGGACTCTGCTCATTCGCATCGTGGTGTCATTTAGATACATGGCTTTGAATAAAATTCCTATGTTCTGACTCACAGATTTACACCTGTAGTCTGGATCTCTCCCCTGAACTCTCCTGTACATACCCTAGGTTTCTCAATATTTCTGCCTGGATGTAAATTCCGGAGCTTCTCTTCCAGAGCTGCTCTCTGTGAGGTCACCCCAATGCAGCTGAGGACACTCCATCTTCCCATCTCAGGCCAGATGCTTTAGATCCCCATTGACCCCTCTCTCCTGCTCACACCTGACTTTCACTCCAGGAAATCCTGTTGACTCTTCCTTCTCCAGAATCATCCTTACCATCTTCACTGTTTTTTGTTCCCCGTATCTTGGGTGGGTTATTGCAATAGGCTTCAACTGATGGTGCCTTTTTCACCCTTGTTTCTTTTTTTGCTCTTCAATATACCAACGTTTTTTTTTATAAAAAGAAAACATAGTATAGAGCCTACAGTCAATCAAATACATTAGTAATTGTTTTAATATTGCTTCCAGGGAGAGAAGAAAAAAATAAGCCTGTCTATAATCTTCTTAGATAAGATATGCTGATGATTACAAGGGCATTAAAAAAGCAAAAGCAAATACGAGAATATGTGTAAGACTGAAAACTGTAGACACTGGAAACAACTTTTCTCTGTTTCACCTCTGTTTCTTTACAGTCTATTTTTAAAAAAGCAATCAGAGTGAACACATAAAACTGACACTTAGATCATACCATGCCTCTGCTCTGTACCTTTCAATGGCTTGCCATCTGACTTGGAGTAAAAACTAAAATAATGGCCTAAAAGACCTGCATGGTCCCTAGTACCTCTCGGGCCCCATTTCTGCTGCTTCTGTGCCCTGCTTTGCAGTTGCTCTTCCCTCCGGAAGGTTCTCCTTTGAGACACACAGGTGGGTTAGCTCTCACTCCATTGCCTTCAAATCTTTGCTCAGTTTACCTCCCCCGTGACCTTTCTCTCCATCCTGTTTGAAATTCCAATCTTCCCCCACACCGCTATCCCCCTTCCACATCCATCATGTCACCCTTGTCATCTGATACATTGTTACTTATATTAGAGTCTAATTCTAAGCAAATTCATTGCTTTCACTGATCTGTCAATTATTGAACCAGTAGAATCCGATTTAATCATTACGATTTTGTCAAACATGATTCATGTCTGGTGAGGAAAGTCCTCTTTATTATTACCTTTTCACAAAATTCTCTTAGTTTTTCTTAGCTTTTATTCCAGATTAACTTAAAAAGTACTTTGTCATGTTCTAAAAGGAAAAAAAAAATCAAATTGGGTTTTTTATTGGGATTTAATAATATATGGACATCCATTTGGAAAGAATTAATATCTTTACATTATTCACTCTTCCTTTCCAGGAATGTGGTATGGTTTTCCATTTATCCAGACCTGTTTTCTTTCTGTTATTCAAGTTTTGTAATTCTAAATATTTTATAGTTCTCATATATTTCATATTTAAGTTATTTCTATATGCTTTAGTCTGTTTTTTTTCTCCACTGTGTTTCTGTTGTTGAAATTGTTTCCATTATATATTTTCAAAAGATTATTTTCAGGTTTTCAAAAAATTTGTACCCACCATCATTGTTCAGCTGTCTCATTAGTTGCAGTAGATTTTCGTTTTGTTCTCTTGGGTTTCCTAAGTAGATGTGATGATAATCCTGTCACCTCTCTTCCTCCTATTTCATCTCATGCTGTAATGCCTTGGCTAGGCTTCACAGGGGTGTTGAAGAATGACAGTAATAACTGGACTCTTTTCACCCTATTTACTCCTAAGTCTATGGAGGCTGTCGGGTCAGGATATGGATCTCTTTTATCATGCTAAGGAAGTATCTTTACCCGGTTTGCTTAAAGCTCTTTTGCAAGAAAAGGAAGAGTTGGGAAGTTTGTCTTGTGCTTTGGGTTTGCATCAATTGAGTTAATATTACCTGTTGATTTGATTAACAGATTTCTCAATATTAAACCACAGAGATGGTTGTCCCAAGTGATTTTAAAAACACACTATTGAATTTAATTTATTGATATTTAAAGAGGATTTTGCATCTATATTCATAAGTGTCTCTAGTCTGTAGTTTTCATTTTAGTGCTGTCTTCTGTCATTTGTTGGATTCTATATTATGGTATTTTTATGAAATAACTTGGGAAGCAATTTATCTTGTTCCACACTTAGGATAGACAGCAGTGTGTGTGTGTGTGTGTGTGTGTACATACATAGGTATTTTTGTGGTGAGTATCTCCTTCTAAGAAATTTCACAGAATTTATTCTTAAAAACTTCTTGGTCTCAGAGCCTAAATCCTTTTGATAACTTATTGAACTTTTCCCATGGTTTTTGGCGTATTCCAGTGTTCTACTACTTTTAAAGGGGATCTTGATAGCTTTTTGCTCTTCTAGCAAATAGCTTATTTCAACTGAATTTTCAAATTATAACTATGGAATTGTACATAGCATTTTCCTATACTTAAAAAAATATGTTCTAAATCTGTTGTTGTGGCTCATTCTCATTTCTATTTCTGCTTATTTTTATTTTCTCCAGTTTTCTTAGTTTTTCCAGAGGCTCATCTATGTTAAATTTTTCTTTCTAATAGTAAAGCATTTAAGATGTGTACCCCACCATTTTGGTAAATTTTGAATTCAGTTTTTTTGTTCCCCCCAAAACTGGCTTCCATTTTAGTTTGTCTTTGATTCCATATTCATTTAAGAGTAATTTTTAATTTCCCACTGGTTACATTTTCATTCATTTGTTTAAATTTTTGTTATTTTCTCTTACTGGAGTGTGCTCAGAGAATATGACCCATGTAATTTCTGTTTATTGGTACTTTTTTGTGATCCAGTAGATGATGTTTCATAATGGTCCATGGTCACCTGAAAATAAGGTGCTTCCCTAGTTGTAGTGAAGAAAATGTTATTAATTCAGTCTTTCAAATTATATGATCATATTCTCTATATCTTTTTATTTTGGGGGTCTATTTTATGCCTTAAGGTGTTACAGTCTCCTGCAGTAGTACGTCTGCTAATTTTTCCTCATACTGCTGACAGTTTATCTCTTTCACTTTATATATTCTTTTTTAAAACATTTTTTTTGCATAAACATTCATTACAAATACCTGTATATTTAGAAGTGTACTTATTTTCACTGTACTATTTGGCTTATATGAAGTTGAATTCTCCTTTGAGTGACACTAATATTTCTAACCCTGCTTTCTGCATATATTAATATATTTTTGGAAATGTGAAAATTAGGCTCCAGCATTTACTGACTCTGGGGCCCGTTTCCTTTCCACGGTGTATGAAGTGATAGGCCGGGGACATCCGAGTCTATGGGAAGGTCACCTTGGCCTCCTGCTCCCCTTGCTGTTGCTTCTTTCCTGATAACAGCACTTTCTGAGCACATTTGTGGTGGGGACACCCTGGCTGCCTCATGTGGTTCTCATGTCATGTGAGCTTCCCATTTCCACTTCGTCCGTCAGGTCACACCCCGACTGTTTTATCACATGTGCTGCTTCAGCCTTACCCTGTGTGGAAGTTGGCTTCCAGATTCCAGCAGTAAGTGGAATTTACAGTAATTCCTGTCTGTCTGCTTTTAGGGATTGTTAATGTTTTCTTTTCCCACCAGCATCTTAATAGGCATTTTGGTGGACAGTTGATAGAGACCACATCAGGAGGTGCTAGTCCGGTAAAACAACAGAGAACAAAAACCTGCTCCTGGAATGTTCTACAGACCTGTGGTCTCTCCAGTCAGCACCGTATTTTAAGAACTCCCATCTGCTCGGAGTGTAACAGAACGCTCAGCTAGGAGACCGACGTGCTGGTGGTGGGAAGGGGCGACAAGTGAGGGGACAGAGGTTTATAATATGTCCAAGCCTGTAATATGGAAAATAAATAACTTTGTATGTATATGTAAGACTGTGAACCAGGTGGGAGGAGGAGGGGTGCAGGAGGGTCAAATCAGTGCTGACCCCATGTGCGTGCGCGCGTGCACACACACACACACACACAATTAGTGAGAATATTTGGCTGGTTGCTGGGGGAAGAACAGCTTTGAGAGGAAATAATTATGGTTATTTTATTTTGTAAAGAAATGCATAGGGAGGAAACAAGATGAAACGCTATGAAGAACAGATGAATTAAAGAAGAAAATATGTTTGAAATGGTTAAGTCAAGAAGATGGGTATATTAATGTTAACTTTACTTCTATGTATGTAGAGAACGTTTTCATAACAAAAAGCATAAAGAAAAAGGAAAAAGATGGCTCAGTGTGGGACATACTGTCTTGCCACACTAGCCAAGCCCCCTCCAGGTGATAACATACAGCGCGGGGGAAGGTGCTGGGGATGGAGGAACACGATGTCCCGAGATCAAGTAGGGACGGGCCGTCAGGACAGAAGTTGTGGCTGAAGCTGCTAGACACTGCGGTAGAATTCATTAGGCCACTTTCTCAATATGTAGTATTTGGTGCTTGGCCCACCTGGGTGTTGTGAGGATGACATGAGACAACGCAGACAAAGGTCCTGTACACCTGCTTGCATCCCAGGGGCTCAGCAGGCGCTGCCTTCTCTTCCTACAGAGACCTCCACAGTGACTTGCGGGCCCAGCAGAGCTGACTGTATTGCTTACCGAAGTACGGAAGACGGCTACCTTTTCAGTAGTGTTTCTAAGAAGGAAGGAAAAGGGGGGCACACTAGTGTGAGCTGTGGGAGGCGTGTCTGGTTTAAGGCAGGTGCTTCTATGAGGGGCTCCCACTGGGATTGAGCCAAGGTTGTGGCACAGTTTTTATTAGGATGTATTATAATAGGGTTGGTGGACTCAGAGATGAGGATTCTGAAGCAAGCCTCAAAGAGTAAACAATTTGTCATAGCCGAACAATCTATTTTTCTAAAAAGCAGTGGTTTACCCTAGTATAGGCAGGTAGAGTGGTCTATTATTGACATCAATGAATTTTCAAAATGTTCCTAAAACAAAGTTATTTGCAACTTAATTTTCTGGGTCAAGAATTTTCCGGAATAGTAAAGTTAGGATAATGTAGAGCATCAAACGGTATAGTAACATTTTGTCAGCTCTAAGCTGTGTGGCTACAGACAGCCCCAGTTCACAGGGGCTATTATGGTGTGGATTCTTTGTTTGATTTTGGTGTTTGTGGTATATTGCGACACTCACAGCAGATGCATGCATTGTTTGGAAAAGTTTAATGAGACTTATCCATTCGGCAATATCTATCAAAGGCCTTAAAATAATCTTTGAGCTAGTAATTTAACTCCTAGGAAGCAGTCGTTCAAAATCAGCAAAGACATGGATGAAGATGTGAGCAAAGATGGTTATCATAGCACTTTTAGAATAGAAACAATAAAGCAAACAAAGTGATCTTAAATAGGGCAAACAGAGTACAAATTATGATCTAGCCAGAGGGACACTGTATATAACTAGAACAAATCATGCTTTTCAGTAGTATTTAATAATGTGGGAAGATTCTCTCCAAAGTAAATTAAACCAGGATATAAAAGCATATGAAATTATAACATATATGACTGAATGGAAATACAGCAGCATTTCACAAGTGGTTATCTCACAGTTGTGAGATGACAGATTAATTTCATTTTCCTATTCTTTTATTTTCTACAAATATTTAAACATTTTTCTTATCTGAAAACACTAAATACTAACGATGATGATGATGACATTATGGAAGGGTGGCCCACATGCCTTCCAAAGAGGCACGGATCTGTCTGTCTTCGCTGCAGTGTCACTAATGATGTAACAGAGGCAGTAAAGTCGAAGTGAGGGACGTCTAGACAGGGAGAGTTGGTTGGGTGTTCATCCTGCTTCTGAACATGGGCTGTAACCTGTGTTCATAAGGATTGGCATCCTGTGATATAGGAAATGACTGTTGCCTTCAGATACACTGAATATCTCTTGGTGGCTTTCAGCCTCAGATAACATTGAAAATCCCACCACCTGCTCAGCAGATGTTGCCTGTTCCTCATTGGTTCATCATCCTTGACCATCCTTATCAGGTCTGGTTTGAAACTCCTTGAGGACTTCTCATTAGTAACTCTTTTCTCCTCATTGGAAACTTCTATGACTCCTTGATGTCAGGACCCTCATTTAACTAGGGTGCACAGAATTTACATGATCTGCCTACAGATGTGTTGTGGGTTGAATTCTCTGGGTCAGCTGCCACAGAGGAAGAGATGCTTGCAGTTACTCTCCACTATCATTTCTATGCAGCTGCAGCCCAAATGGCCACCAGATGCTGGAAGTCCATCCAAGCTGCATTTTCTTATCTAAAATTCTAATTGCTGAAATGAAGGAGAGAAAAAAATGGGTAGAGAAACTCCAAAAAGAGGCAATTAACGATCAGAGGGATGATTGGGTACTGAAGCAAAAGATAAAATTTTTTCAGAACGCAAAGACTAATGCTGAGAGAAGATTAATGTTTCTAGCATTATGAAAGGCAAATATAAGCCCACAGTTTGATTCTGGGTATGCACTGGAGGGTATTACTTGAAATCTGAAGGAGGTAAGAGGAAGAGTAGAGTAGGTTTGGCTCGAGGGATGGAGAAGGAAGTAAGAAGGAAGGCGTTTTATGCCTGTTGTCTCAGAGAGCAAGCGGGCCAAGCACTGTATCCTAGTCCTCGCTCGGCCACCAGCTATTCACATGGCCTTCACTTTGTAGGACTCAGATTTCTTTTATCTTATTGAAGTATAGTTGCTGTGCAATATTATATGTTACAGGGGTACAGTGCAGTGATTCACAATTTTTAATGGTTATACTCCATTTATAATTATACAACATTGGCTAGGACATCCCTGGTGGTCCACTGGTTAAGACTCCACACTTCCAATGCAGGGGGCGTGGGTTCGGTCTCTGGTTGGGGAAGTTCCACATGCGGCAAAGAAAAAAGAGAAGGCTATATTCCCTGTGTTATGCAATATATCCTTGTAGTTTATTTTATTCATAAGTGTACCTCTTACTCCCCCTTCCCCTATCCTGCCCCTCCCCCCTTCCCACTGGTAACCACTAGTTTGTTCTCTATATCTCTAAGTCTGCTTCCTTTTTGTTATATGCACTTATTTGTTGTATTTTTAAGATTCCATATATAAGAGATATCATACAGTATTTGTCTTTCTCTGTCTGACTTATTTCACTTAGCATAATACCTTCCAAGTCCATCCATGTTGCTGCAAATGGCAAAATTTTATTCTTTTTTATGGCTGAGTAGTATTCCATTTTGTGTGTGTGTGTGTGTGTGTGTGTGTGTCTGTGAGTCTGAGTGTGTTTGTATATCATATCATGTTTATCCATTCCTCTGTTGATGGACACTTAGGCTGCTTCCACATCTTGGCAATTGTAACTAATGCTGCTGTGAACACTGGGGTGTGTGTAGAATCATGAATAGAATTAGTTGGGCTTGAGAGTACTTTCTGATTCAAAAAGAGTTTTATTTTGTAATAAGAGTGTAAACATTCCATTATTAATAATAATAAATAATAATGCCTCAAAATATTATAGAGACTCTAAGTGTAAGAAGTTTTGGGAAGTGTTTATAAATACTTGAGGTCACCTGTGACATAATTAAAAGGAAGTTAGTGATTCCTAACAATACATGAAATAACGTGGCTGAATCTTCCTCTCCCACGTTGGTCCCTAAGCAGTGACAGACACCTGGAGCACAGGTTTGAACTGCTGTCTATGTGCATACTGGCTTTGGTCTGAGAGAAAATGCCACCCAGTATGGTTTTGGAGGGATGACATGGGAAAGTAATTTGAAATTCCGCTCGTACTCCTCCTACCCCATATCTCTGTGCCTGACAGTGATTCCCACAACACACTTGCAGCAAGTGAGAGCCCTGGCCCAGGGTCGTCAGGTGTAAAATCCATGAGGAACAAAAGCCTTTGACTTGCGGGAAGCTACAGTAACCCCCACCCCCATGCCTAAGGCCATGATACTCCACAGTATAAGGAGTGTCTACCTCAAATGCTGCTGCTTCCTGGGGCCAGAAGGTGAGGTCCTGACTCAAGAGTTGGCCTGCGCTGTTCTGAGTCATGGACTGTTTCCTGGTTCCTAGTCTTCACCTCCTCTTGCCCCCAGAGCCATCGAGATTGAAGGCTAGAGTATGACCGTCTCGAGTGAGATTTGCCTGGCAATGTGCTCACTCCTAGAGGGAAATGAGCTTAAAAGGTATTTAAGAAGTATTACTATCTCAAACGAAATATAAAATACCAGATTATAAGTTTCATCAGAGGCATAAATAGTAGAATGGCTGAACTAAAAAAAATTAAAATTAATTCGATAAAAAAGACAGATTAGCAGTTTGAATCAAGAACAAGAATATTAAATATAAAAAATAGTCAAATTTTAAAGAAACAGTAGATGGATAAACAGAAGAATGAATACTGAGGAACCAATTAAGTCTTTGGAAGACCATGTTTAGCAAATTTTCAGTGCAGAAAAAGGAAAGGCAGCTAATGGAATATACATGGCTAAGAAATATGAAGAAGGAGAGAGAGAGCCATAGTAATATCTGAAAAATAGATCTCAAAAAGAGAATCTTTTTAATGGAGATGAGAAATTATTTGAAATAACAAATTTTTTAAAGTTAAAAAAAATTCTAGATGGACAGGGTTCAAGGAATGTCAAAGGGGAAGAGCAGGAAAGGTCCACTCCTGGAAATATGATAAAATTTAAAGACATTAAAATCAGAGAAAGTTCCAAAAGTTGACAGATAAAATAGAATAAGAATCAAATTAACAACAGATTCTTCAGCAACAACACTTGATGCAAGATGATAAGCATTTAAAACCTAGAAGTTTATATACAAAGTTTCACTCAAATATGATATGTATGGTATGATAAAAATATTCTTCCAATTATAAAATCTCAGAAACTTTATCAGAACTCACAATCAATTGGATTAAAGTAGATTTTATAAACTACTCAAATAAAAGGCAAGACAAATCTAGGAGTTGTCACAAAAGCTATATGCAATGAAGGTTATTAAATATCTTGTTAAGGTTTTATTGTAACCTAAAATAGCAAAGATACAATAGAAAAGAAATTATAAGTCTAGATCTGTACTGATACGAGAGCCACCAGCTATTTGGAATGTGACCATTTTGAATTAAAATTGCCCTCAGTATAAAGTACACACAAGATTTCAAAAACTTATCATTAAATAATGTAAAATATCACATTAATATTTTATATTACTTACAATTTAAATATTTTGAATATATTGGGCTAAATAGAAACAAAATTAATTCATCTATTTCTTTTACTTTTATGTGTCTGCTACAAATATAAAATTTCACATGTGCTTTAAATTATATTTTAATTGGAGGGCACTGATATAGATTATCATGATGGGAGCTGGAGAAAAAGGAAACTGAAGTTCTAGACTTTCCAGGTCTAGTTTTACAGGTCTCAAAATAAGAAGAAGTAAGGATAAAAGAAATATGCAAAAGTTTAAAAAATGATTATGATAGAAACAAAATCAAGAATATAAATATAAATGAATTAATTTCATATTTGAAGATAAACTTTGACTAATTGGATTAAAAATATACAGATACAGACTCTTTACAAGAGATACACTTAAAACATAAAGACATGGCAAAGTTAAAAGTGAAAAGATGGAAAACAGACATAAGAATATTAAGCAAATTAAGCTTGTATGCCTATATTAACATTGGATGCAATTGTATTTAAGATGAAAAATACAGTAGTAGAGATGGAATGGGACATGATATAACGATATATGATTCATTTTACTTAGGCAATATAGCAGTTTTAGGCATGTATAAGTCTAATAGAATAGTTTCAAAACTAATGAAGAAAAAACTGATAAAACTGTAAGGAAAATCCACCATCGTAGCAGGAGATATCAATACATGTCTTGATAATTGACAGAAGAACAAGCACCTAGGTTAAAGAAAATAAAGCAATACAGCTAGGAAGCCTGAGTTAGTGGTCTCAGAGTTCCACACTTCAATAATTGAGAAGAAAAAATTTTCTCCAGTAGCATGAAATAAAAAAATAATCATGTATATTTCACCATAACAAAATCTCAATAAATCTCAGTGGCAGTTATCATACACACCACGATCGTTCACTACAACACCACTAATTTAGAAGTTAATAACAAAAAGATAAATGTAGAAATTAAAAACATACTGATAAATACATCATGGATTATGAAAGAAATTATCATAAAAAATTTAAAATAATACATAGAGCTGGTAATAAAAATGCTCCATATCAAACGTGTAGGATTTGCAAAAGTGGTGTTTCAAAAATTTTATAGTCTTAAATATTTGTAATAGAAAGGAGTAAATCCTTAAATAAGGAGCAGATTCTCCAGCTTAGAAATTAGAAAACGTTATAGAATAAACCTAAAGAAAAAGAGATGATAAATATAAAGGTAGAAATAATGGACTAGAAAAATAGGTTACACTTGAGATCAACAGAGTCAAAAGTTATTCTTTGGAATAAAAATACTGTTGGAATAGATAAACTTTTGAGAAAGACCTAATCAAGAGATAAAGACACACATACATACGACCAGGAATAAGGAGGACATAACTATACATAAAATGGAGATTTAAAAGATGAGAGAATCTTAATACTATGCTGGACTTTTTAAAAACTTAGACAACATGGACAATACTGTACTAAAATTAATCTAAAGTGATTAATTAATAGCCTTGTAACTAGTAAAGAAATTGAGGGGCTAAGAATCTTTCTAGAAAGAAAATAGTATGCCTATATGATTTTGTAGACAAATTCTTCCAGGAACTGATAGGAGAAATCATCCCAATTTTACATAAGCTTTTCCAGAAATACAAAATAAATGAAACACCAACTTAGTTTACAAATATAACATTATTCTGTTACTAAAACTAGAAAAGAAAGGAAAACTATAGATTCATTTTACAGTCTAAGATAGAAACAAAATTCCTAAACAATATATTAGCAAATTAAGTCCTACAGTGTACTTAAAAAGAATCATACTATACCGTGATCAAATTGGGTTTATACTAGGTATTTAAGAATTATTTATTAGAAAATCCATAATGTAATTTACATTAACAGATGAAAAGGCAAAAAGCTGTATGAACATCTCAATAGATACATAAAAAACTATTTAATAGAATTCAATACTTATTGTTAATTGAGAAAAACATACTATTAGGAAATCAGGAGTATTTGAGGACTTCCAAAACCTGATAAAGAGTGTATTAGTAAGAGTTCTCCAGAGAAACCGTATAATAAAATGTGTACATATAGAAAAGTATTTATTACAAATAATTGGCTAATGGGACTACAGAGGGTGGCAAGTCCAAAATCTGCAGGGTGCCCTGGCAGGCTGGAGAGCCAGAAAGACCTGATGTGAGAGGAGTCTGAAGTCAGTCTGCTGGAGAATTCCCTCTTGCTCAGGGGATGCTGGTTTTCTTGTCTTTTCAGGCCTTCAGCTGATTGGATGAGGCCCACTCACATATGCAGGGCAATCTGCTTTACGTAGAGCCCACTGATTTACATTTTTTTCTTTAACATTTTTACTGGAGTATAATTGCTTTACATGGTTGTGTTAGTTGCTGCTGTATCACAAAGTGAATCAGCTATACGTATACATATATCCCCAAATCCCCTCCCTCTTGCATCTCCCACCCACCCTTCCTATCCCACCCCTCTATGTGGTCACAAAGCACTGAGCTGATCTCCCTGTGCTATATGGCTGCTTCCACTAGCTAGCTATTTTACATTTCGTAGTGTATATATGTCCATGCCACTCTCTGTTTGTCCAGCTTACCGTTCCCCCTCCCCGTGTCCTCAAGTGCATTCTCTACATCTGCGTCTTTAATCCTGTCCTGCCCCTAGGTTCTTCATAAACATTTTTTTTTTTTAGATTCCATATATATGTGTTAGCATATGGTATTTGTTTTTCTCTTTCTGACTTACTTCACTCTGTATGACAGACTCTAGGTCCATCCACCTCACTACAAATAACTCAATTTCATTTCTTTTTATGGCTGAGTAATATTCCATTGTATATATGTGCCACATCTTCTTTATCCATTCATCTCTTGGTGGACACTTAGGTTGCTTCCATGTCCTGGCTATTGTAAATAGAGCTGCAATGAACATTGTGGTACATGACTCTTTTTTTTTTTTTTTTTTTTTTGTGTGTGTGTGTGTGTGTGATACGCGGGCCTCTCACTGTTGTGGCCTCTCCCGTTGCGGAGCACAGGCTCCAGATGCACAGGCTCAGTGGCCATGGCTCACGGGCCCAGCCGCTCCGCGGCATGTGGGATCTTCCCAGACCGGGGCACGAACCCGTGTTCCCTGCATCGGCAGGCGGACTCTCAACCACTGCGCCACCAGGGAAGCCCCATGACTCTTTTTGAATTATGGTTTTCTCAGGGCATATGCCCAGTAGTGGGATTGCTAGGTTGTATGGTAGTTCTATTTTTATTTTTTTAAGGAACCTCCATACTGTCCTCCATAGTGGCTGTATCAATTTACATTCCCACCAACAGTGCAAGAGTGTTCCCTTTTCTCCACACCCTCTCCAGCATCTGTTGTTTGTAGATTTTTTGATGATGGCCATTCTGACTGGTGTGAGGTGATGCCTCATTGTAGTTTTGATTTGCATTTCTCTAATGATTAGTGATGTTGAGCATCCTTTCATGTGTTTGTTGGCAATCTGTATATCCTCTTTGGAGAAATGTCTACTTAGATCTTCTGCCCATTTTTGGATTGGGTTGTTCCTTTTTTTTGACATTGAGCTGCATGAGCTGCTTGTATATTTTGGAGATTAATCCTTTGTCAGTTGCTTCATTTGCAAATATTTTCTCCCATTCTGAGGGCTGTCTTTTCGTCTTGTTTATGGTTTCCTTTGCTGTGCAAAAGCTTTTGTTTTATTAGGTCCCATTTGCTTAGTTTTCTTTTTATTTCCATTTCTCTAGGAGGTGGGTCAAAGAGGATCTTACTGTGATTGATGTCATGGAGTGTTCTGCCTATGTTTTCCTCTAAGAGTTTTATAGTGTCTGACCTTATATATAGGTCTTTAACCCATTTTGAGTTTATTTTTGTGTATGGTGTTAGGGAGTGTTCTAATTTCATTCTTTTACATGTGGCTGTCCAGTTTTCCCAGCACCAGTTATTGAAGAGTGTGTCTTTTCTCCACTGTATATTCTTGCCTCCTTTATTAAAGATAAGGTGACCATTGTGCATGGGTTTATCTCTGGGCTTTCTATCCTGTTCCATTGATCTATATTTCTGTTTTTGTGCCAGTACCATACTGTCTTGATTACTGTAGCTTTGTAGTATAGTCTGAAGTCTGGAGCCTGATTCCTCCAGCTCCATTTTTTTTCTTAAGATTGCTTTGGCGATTTGGGGTCTTTTGTGTTTCCATACAAATTGTGAAATTTTTTTGTTCTAGTTCTGTAAAAAATGCCATTGGTAATTTGATAGGGCTAGCATTAAATCTGTAGATTGCTTTGGGTAGTATAGTCATTTTCACTAGGTTGATTCTTGCAATCCAAGGACATGGTATATCTCTCCATCTGTTTGTATCATCTTTAATTTCTTTCATCAGCGTCTTCTAGTTTTCTGCATACAGGTCTTTTGTCTCCTTAGGTAGGTTTATTCCTAGGTATTTTTTTCTTTTTGTTGCAGTGGTAAATGGGAGGGTTTCCTTAATTTCTCTTTCAGATTGTTCATCATTATTGTATAGGAATGCAAGAGATTTCTGTGCATTAATTTTGTATCCTGCTACTTTACCAAATTCATTGATTAGCTCTAGTGTTTTCTGGTAGCATCTTTAGGGTTCTCTATGTATAGTATCATGTCATCTGCAAACAGTGACGGTTTTACTTCTTCTTTTCTGATTTGGATTCCTTTTATTTCTTTTTATTCTCGGATTGCTGTGGCTAAAACTTCCAAAACTATGTTGAATAATAGTGGTGAGAGTGGGCAACCTTGTCTTGTTCCTGATCTTAGTGGAAATGGTTTCAGTTTTTCACCAATGAGAATGATGTTGGCTGTGGGTTTGTCATATATGGCCTTTAATATGTTGAGGTTAGTTCCCTCTGTGCCTTCTTTCTGGAGATTTTTTTTTATCATAAATGGGTGTTGCATTGTGTCAAAAGCTTTTTCTGCATCTGTTGAGATGATCATATGGTTTTTATCCTTCAGTTTGTTAATATGGTGTATCACATTGACTGATTTTCATATATTGAAGAATCCTTGCATTCCTGGGATAAACCCACTTAAGCATGGTGTATGATCCTTTTAATGTGCTGCTGGATACTGTTTGCTAGTATTTTGTTGAGGATTTTTGCATTTATGTCCATCAGTGATATTGGCCTGTAGTTTTCTTTTTTTGTGACATATTTGTCTGGTTTTGGCATCAGGGTGATGGTGGCTTCGTAGAATGAGTTTGAGAGTGTTCCTCCCTCTGCTATATTTTGGAAGAGTTTGAGAAGGATAGGTATTAGCTCTTCTCTAAATGTTTGATAGAATTCCCCTGTGAAGCCATCTGGTTTTGGGCTTTTGTTTGTTGGAAGATTTTTAATCACAGTTTCAACTTCAGTGCTTGTGATTGGTCTGTTTATATTTTCTATTTCTTCCTGGTTCAGTCTCAGAAGGTTGTGTTTTTCTAAGAATCTGTCCGTTTCTTCCAGGTTTTCCTTTTTTTTTTTTTGGCATATAGTTGCTTGTAGTAATCCCTCATGATCCTTAGTATTTCTGCACTGTCCATTGTTATTTCTCCTTTTTCATTTCTAATTCCGTTGATTTGAATCTTCTCCCTTTTTTTTCTTGATGAGTCTGCTAATGGTTTATCAATTTTGCTTATCTTCTCAAAGAACCAGCTTTTAGTTCTATTGATCTTTGCTATTGTTTCCTTCATTTCTTTTTCATTTATTTCTGATCTGATCTTTATGATTCCTTTCCTTCTGCTAACTTTGGGGTTTTTTTTTTATTCTTCTTTCTCTAATTTCTTCAGTTGTAAGTATAGGCTGTTTATTTGAGATGTTTCTTGTTTCTTGAGGTAGGATTGTATTGCTATAAACTTCCTTCTTAGACCTGCTTTTGCTGCATCTATTAGGTTTTGGGCTGTCATGTTTTCATGGTCATTTGTTTGTAGGTATTTTTTGATTTTCTCTTCGATTTCTTCAGTGATCTCTTGGTTATTTAGTAGTGTATTGCTTAGCTTCCATGTGTTTGTATTTTTTACAGATTTTTTCTTGTGATTGATATCAAGTCTCATAGCGCTGTGGTCAGAAAAGATATTTGATATGATTTCAATTTTCTTAAATTTCCCAGGGCTTGATTTGTAACCCAAGATATGATCTATCCTGGAGGATGCTCCATGAGCACTTGAGAAGAAAGTGTATTCTGTTGTTTTTGGATGGAATGTGCTATAAATATCAATTAAATCCATCTCGTTTAATGTCTCATTTAAAGCTTGTGTTTCCTTATTTATTTTCATTTTAGTTGATCTGTCCATTGTTGAAAGTCGGGGTGTTAAAGTCCCCTAATGTAATTTTGTTACTGTCATTTTCCCCTTTTATGGCTGTTAGCATTTGCCTTATGTATTGAGGTGCTCCTATGTTGGGTGCATAAATATTTAAAATTGTTATATCTTTTTCTTGGATTGATCCCTTGATCACTATGTCATGTCCTTCTTTGTCTCTTGTAATAGTCTTAATTTTAAAGTCTAGTTTGTCTGATATGAGAATTGATACTCCAGTTTTCTTTTGATTTCCATTTGTGTGGAATATCTTTATCCATCCCCTCACTTTCAGTCTGTATGTGTCCCTAGGTCTGAAGTGGGTCTCTTGTAGACAGGATATAGATGGGTCTTGTTTTTTTATCCATTCAGCCAGTCTATGTCTTTTGGTTGGAGCCTTTAATCCATTTATATTTAAGGTAATTATTGATATGTATGTTCCTATTACCATTTTCTTAATTGTTTTGCATTTGTTATTGCAGGTCTTTTCCTTCTCTTGTGTTTCCTGCCTAGAGAAGTTCCTTTAGCATTTGTTGTAAAGCTGGTTTGGTGGTGCTGAATTCTCTTAGCTTTTACTTGTTTGTAAAGATTTTAATTTCTCCGTTGAATCTGAATGAGATCCTTACTGGGTAGAGTAATCTAGGTTGTAGGTTTTTCCCTTTCATCACTTTAAATATGTCCTGCCACTCCCTTCTGGCTTGTAGTGTCTCTGCTGAAGGATTAGCTGTTAACATTATGAGGAATCCCTTGTATGTTATTTGTTGCTTTTCCCTTGGTGCTTTTTTTCTTTGTATTTAATTTTTGATAGTTTGATTAATATGTGTCTTTGCATGTTTCTCCTTGGATTTATCCTGTATGGGACTCTCTGCACTTCTTAGACTTGATTGATGATTTCCTTTCCCAAAATAGGGAAGTTTTTAACTATAATCTCTTCAAATATTTTCTTTGTCCCTCTCTTTTTCTCTTCTTCTTCTGGGGCCCCTATAATTCAAATATTGGTGCATTTAATGTTGTCCCAGAGGTCTCTGAGACTGTCCTCAATTCTTTTCATTCTTTTTTCTTTATTCTGCTCTGTGATAGTTATTTCCACTATTTTATATTCCAGCTCACTTATCCGTTCTTCTGCCTCAGTTATTCTACTATTGATTCCTTCTAGAGAATTTTTAATTCCATTTATTGTGTTGTCCATTATTGTTTTATTCTTTAGTTCTTCTAGGTCCTTGTTAAATGTTTCTTTTATTTTCTCTATTCTATTTCCAAGATTTTGGATCATCTTTACTATCATTACTCTGAGTTGTTTTTCAGGTAGACTGCCTATTTCGTCTTCATTTGTTTGGTCTGGTGGGTTTTTACCTTGCTGCTTCATCTGCTGCATTATTTTTCCATCTTCTCATTTTGCTTAACTTACTGTGTTTGGGGTCTCCTTTTCACAGGCTGCAGGTTCGTAGTTCCCGTTGTTTTTGGTGTCTGCCCCCAGTGGGTAAGGTTGGTGCAGTGGGTTGTGTAGGCTTCCTGGTGGAGGAGACTAGTGCCTGTGTTCTGGTGGATGAGGCTGGATCTTGTCTTTCTGATGTGCAGGACTGCATCGGTGGTGTGATTTGGGGTGTATATGAACTTAATATGAATTTAGGCTGCCTGTCTGCTAATAGGTGAGGTTGTGTTCCTGTCTTGCTAGTTGTTTGGCATGGGGTGTCCAGCACTGTAGCTTGCTGGTCGTTGAGTGCAGGTGGGTCTTAGCGTTGAGATGGAGATCTCTGGGAGAGCTCTCACTGATTGATATTACATGGGGCCAGGAGGTCTCTGGTGGTCCAATGTCTTGAACTCGGTTCTCCCACCTCACAGGCTCAGGCCTGACACCCGGCCAGAGCACCAAGACCCTGTCAGCCACACGGCCAGGTATGTGGGGTGTTTCTTGCCTTTTGGGAAGTGTGACATCTTCTGCCAGCATTCAGTAAGTAGGTGTTTTGTAGGAGTTGTTCAACATGTAGATGTATCTTTGATGTATTTGTGGGGTGGAAGGTGATCTCCACTTCTTACTCCTCTGCCATCTTGAAGATCCTCCTCTGATTTACATTTTAATCTCATCTAAAACACCCTCGCAAAGTCACATCCAGAATAATGTTTGACCAAATATACGGCACACTTTATCCCAGCCATGCTCACACATAGAATTAACCATCACAAAGATATCTAAAATGTAAAACAAATAAATGGAGCAACAAAAAACACAACAAACATCATACCAAATGGAAAATGTTAGAAGTGTTTGGTTAAAAATTCACTTGAGATGCAGAAGCTTTTAACACATATATACAAATTTGACAGTCCTTGCCAGTACAGTAAAACAAGGCTAAATAAATTAGTGGCATTCTAATTTGAATTGAGGAAATAGTGTCAGTACTTTCATATAATATAATCATTCACACGGAAAACCAAGTAATCAGGGCAATTATTATAAATGTCGGGACAGGGATTAGAAAAGTAGCTGGATATAAAAATAAAATACAAAAAGCCAGTTGTCTTTTTGTACATCAGTGGCTAAAGTGTAGAAAACATAATTTAAAAGATTCCATTTACAATAGTATCACAGAATACCAAATACCTACAAATAAATATATCAAAAGATACGCAAGATCTCTAAGAAAATAAAGCTGTAAGCTTTATTTAGAAATATTAAAGAAGACTTAATTGGGAAAGTACACCATGTCCAAGGATAAAAAGGCAATATTACATAAACGTCAGTTCTCCACAAACTCACCTAGAGATTCACCACAATTAAATTAAAATGTCAGCAGGGTATTTAATGGATCTTGATAAGATTTTTCTAAAAATCTGTATGTTTGAATAAAGAACATAACTGAAAGAGATTAACTATAATGAGAAACTTGCCCTACATAATATCAGCATTTATTAGAAAGGTGTAAAAATTAAAACAGTATAGTATTGGCATACTGATAGACTGAGCTGTGGAATTGAAGGGAACGTCCAGGAACAGACTCACAGATGTGTGGAAATTTGATGTACGACAGATATCATGTCAAATCAGTTCAAAAATTTTAAATTAAAATAATTGATAAGAACAAAATGTAAAAATTAAATCCCTACCTCACACGGTAAACAAAAATCAACCTCAGAATGATTAAGCATCTGGATATAAAAAGATAAAACTTTGAAACTGTAGAAAATATGGCTGAATATGTTTTGGACCATGGGGTATTTTTTTAAGACATAAAAAACATTTTTATGAAGATGCTGTTAAGTTGACAGGGTGATTCTACCCCCAGGTCTATACCCAAGGAAACTCACGCATGTGCACAATAGCGGGGATGGTCCAAGTGTTTAGACAGCACTGTTCACAATGGCAGCGCCTGGAAACAAGCGCCCATTTTCAGGGAAAGGGCTACACTATGGTTTATTCACCCAGTGGGTTCGTGTACAGCAGTCAAACAATGTGGTGCAGCACATGGATGAATTTTAGCAACATAATGTCAACTGAAAAACGTAAATTCCCAATTGTAACATATAGCATGATATGTCCTATAATCATGTACAAAAAGGAAAGCAATGAAATGATTGATTTGGAATTCAGGATGTTGTTCCCTTGGATAATAAGAGAGAAGGGGATGGGCTGCTGCATGGTTATGGATGGATTATTATAAAGGTCCTAACTTGTTTGGGTTCTGGGTTCATGTGTATTTACTATATTATTAAAAATTAATATCTTATGTGCTTAGTCAATCATGGCAATTTAGTCCTTCTGCCTAGTTCTACCACAGTCAACACTGCTGCAGACATAGCATATTTTGGGTTAGCAAGAGCTGTATTTGTTATCCTTTGCTGCATAAAAAACTACACAGCCACCCCCCAAAAAAAACCCCAGTAATAATTATGGTTCCTCACAGTTTCTGTGGGTCAGGAATGCAGACAGGTTATGGTGAGGACACTTGTGTCTGCTCCATGGTGCCTGGGGTCTCAGCTGGAAGACCCCAAATCGATTGATACCTGGAGCATTAAGGACCGTTGTTATTGCTGTGGTCTGTCTGCCAGGATGTTTATCTGGGTTACTCTTTACTCCACAAGAAGGCAGGCAGGTTTCAATAAAAAAAGGGTTCATTTACATCTAAGAGAAACAAAATAAGAGTGAATAAGTGGGCCCTTACTTTCAGTGGTTGCTGAGGTTAAAACTCCCAGTTCTCAAATTGTCTTTCTGTCCACATAAAGTAGCTGAACCAACAATCCCAACTCTGTAGTCTGCAATAGTTTGTGCAGAGGCTGAGGCAAAAAAACAAAGGGTGTAGAAAGCCAGAAAATGGTAACTTCAGTTTTACCTCTGAGCCCCAACAAGGACAACTGGTAGTGAATGGACACAATCAAGTCTCTGCTTTTCCTTTTGGTCCCTGGGTGGACCTTGATGCCTTCCTGTGTGTCTGTGATCTTTTCCTGTATGTCTTTAAATGCACTCCCTTAGGCTGGTCACACTCTGCAACCAATGTTTCTCCATATAAGCTCAGCAGCATGCGCTGTCCTTGTGCAGCAGGACATGGCCCTTGCTTCCTGGGGCACCTTGTTTTTTCCCGTGTAACTAATGGCTATCGTTATATCAGAGTCTAGAGAAAACTAATAGAGCTGGTTTGGAAAACATTTGTGTAACACTGCTATCTATATTGACCTAAGAGTTTGCTTACTCTCAGATAATCAGGCAAGATCTCAAGACAAAATCTAGGCACTGTGATTCTCTCCTAGTTTAGCTGGATTCTAGGCTTATGTAGCTCTTTTCCAACAATGCACCCTCCTGGTTCAAAGGTCTCATTTGCAAGACTAATTATCCACCATTGTGATCCTTTTTTACTGGTTTACTTGAAGGCTCAGGGGACACTCACATAAATAGAACTTATTGTGGCTACCAGGACGTACCACTATTATTTTGGTGTGAAATCTCCCTGTGTTCCTTCTGGTATCAAGTAATGTCGTATGAGGGGATGTTGAATTTCACCTTGAATCCTGAGTTCAGTTACTTTATAAACTGAATTGCCAAGCCCTTGGCATGCCTCTGACAATTCATGGTCTGCTCAGATTCCTCCTTTTTTCAATTCGCTGATTAGAACCCAAACTTTCCAAGGCTTCCACACCCTTAACCCCATGGTCATTACCAAAGATGATGATAAATGACCATGTTTCAGTACTACTGAAGGAGTGAATAGCGTGTTAATCACGTTTGCAGATGCATCTACATCAGGAGGAGCTGTTAACACCAGTGAGGCCAAAAAGAAAACACTAAACGTCCTGAAGAAGAAGAAATATACAAAAGGAAAAACCAAAAATGAGAGATTCAACTGATAAAATACACATTATTGTAAAGAACAGAGAGCTCAGTTTAAAAGAACCAACTACATACTGTCCTGGACACCTAAAGACAGAAGGGAACAGCAAAGTCTATTCAAAGGGAACCTTATCCATGGCTTGAATTAATTCTGAGGACATTATACCAACTACTTCCAAATGTATCCTTAGATCTGTGACCAGCGATGGGCTGGTAAATGTTTAACAAATGGACCTCTGACTACCCACCTCCTGCCCAACCCCCCCCAAAAAAGGGTGTGCACACACATGATTATTGTAAACTTATAAAGGTTGTGTCTCACACTATTTACAAATTATGAGTATATAATACTCTTTATTGTAAATTCAGTATAGACAGTTGATTCTCATGGAGTACTTTTCTTGATTTTCACCAAACTCCTATATCCATAGCCCCTCTATGATGAACAAGGATGATTCTAACATGGATGTTACTTGATATTTTCATTTACATTGGATACAGTGAAAGTAAAACAGCAAAGATGCATGTCAGAACTTCTTTTGTTTGCCGATGACTTAAACAACATCTTTGCTGAATCAGATAATAGTCTTTGAATACTCAAAGAATATTTCCTCAATTACTTGTGCTATTCACAATGTAATGGCTATAGTCTTGATAGACTTTAAGTTTAATCTTTATTATTAACTTTTTCTCCATCATTTTCTTAAGTCTAGACAATCAAGAAAGCATTTAATCAAAATCAAGCTTGTTTCATTGTGTTTGCTGATTTTCATGGTATGAATACTCTCCCCTTGACGGTTTCCAGCTACCAACTTGATGTCACTGAACACAGACTGGGAAGGGATGCACAATAGTCTACGCTTGTGTAGTGTTTTCACCATATGGAGACAATAGACATAAGAAACTTTACGACTATAGATAATAGAAAAATGTAGTCAAATAATTAGAAAGTGGTGGCTTTTGAGCATTCGTTGCCTTCTGAAACATTATTTAGTTGAAAGTTTATATAATTTAATTAAAAAAATTTTTTTTAAATTTTTTGGCCATACTGCACAACATGTGGGATCTTAGTTCCCCAACTAGGGATCAAACCCGTGCTCCCTGCAGTGGAAGCGTGGAGTCTTAACTACTGGACCGCCAGGGAAGTCCCTATAATTTAATTTTTAATAATGGCACTCTTTACTAGCTGGCTCATAACATTTCTGAAAATTTGACAACTGGCCGTCACAAGTAGGTACCAACAGCTGCAGCACACACTCTCAGTGACTTTACTCTTGAGACTCAGGCCTAATTTCCAGTTGATGCTGGTCATTGTAAGAGTCACAGACTCAACACGCTCAGAACGAAACTCAGCTCCCCTCTGCCAGGGATGACTGTTTCCCCTCATCCACACCATTGCACAAGCGAGAAACATGGAAGACCTTTAAGACGCCATCTCCCTCAGCTCTGAAAACCCCCAGTCAATCACCAATACGTATGCATGTTGTTTCTGAGATAGCTCTTGAGGGTTTGTCCTTCCTGTTGATTCAGAACTTCATCTCCTCCTGATTAGGAGACCAGCCCCTCTTCCCTCATCCCCCCTGTCACTCTAGAGCCGTGTGGGCCTTGCCCTTGGCCTGCTTAGAAGCTGGGTACAGGTCTCTGTATTACTGGTTGGAAACCCTCTCACTCTGCTGTGGTGGGCAGCTGAGTCTGATTTCCTGGTCTTCCCTCCCAAGTGCTGACATTTCCCACTCCATGTCCGGTGACTTACTCATGGCCCTGATGGCAAATTTCACAGGCTGCCTCCTCGTTCAAGAAGGTCTCTGCCTCATGTGTTCTTCCCTGTTCCATCAGAGCAAATGTACTTGTCTCTCAAGGAGCAAATCAAACGTAAAACTTTGCTGGACTTTCTGAAGAATTGCATATTCCCCACTCTGGACCCCCATTACCATTTGTTTACACTTTTTCTGAAAAAAAACGTATAGAACATACCTTACACAAGGCACAGCATGGAATGAATATTCAGTGGGTGGTCTCTTCCCTATTTCCTATTGGCAAGAGCGTGAATTTTAGAGTCCAGGTCCCGGGGATTTGCTAGCTCTGTGATCTTGGGCAAATTATATAACCTCTTTATGTTTCAGTTTCTTCATCTGTAAAATGGAAATAGCAATGCTGCCTTTTGAGCTGCAGGGGAGACAAAATCAGATATTGCTGGTAAAGCACCGGGCCCATTCTGAGTGCCCAATACATTCAGATCTTACCCCTCTAGATCCGTGTCTCCAGCTGTGTGTGTATTTGTTCTTATCTTTCCTATAACATCGTGGGTTTCTTGGAGGTCAGACCATCCTTATTTTCTATGCTTCTTGCAGACCTAGTGTCGTCCTTGATGGATGTTCCGTGGCTGTTTGTGGGACAAATAGAGGGGCCACGTCTTAGATTTCCCTGTGGTGTCTGGGTGTAGTATGGACAATCCAGAAATCTGAGAGCAAGATGAGCCCATGAAATGAACTGATCATGTGGTAATAAGTGGGCATGTATTACAGGTAGAATATAAAAGAAAGCTAAGACATAGTCATTGTTCTACTGTGTTGGCCAAAAAGTTTGTTCAGTTAGTGAATAAAGTTCTTCGTGAAAATGAAGTGTCTTTTATTTTTACTTAAAACCGAATGAACTTTTTGGCCAACCCTATAAGTGAGCTCTATATGAAAATTTAGAAAATATCATGAAAATTCTTGATAAGGTCCTCCATGTGCAAAATTCTTCACTGTGAACAGAGGTCCAGTAGAATATGAGATATTTCCATGCTGGGCAAGAACATCCAGGCATTAGTGGAGGAGGTGGGATCTTAGGGGCCCTAAGTGCCAGATTAGGAAAGTGAATGGATTGTAAACAGCTATTGATGGTTCTTAAATAGCAACATGGCATAATAAAAACCCTTTGAACAAATGAATATGTCCAAGTTTTGCACAGGAGTCTGAAGAAATTAGCTATTTGGGAGGTAGTTTTTATTAAACAAACAAACAAACAAACAAGCTTGAATGTTATGAACTGAATTGTGTGCCTCCAGAAGTCATATGTTGAAGTCCTAACCCCCAGGACCTCAGAATGTGATTCTATTTAGAGACAGGCCTTTAAAGAGGTGATTAAGGTAAACTGAGGTCATATGGGGTGGACCCTGATCACATACGACTGGTGCCCTCATAAGAAGAAGAGATTGGGACACAGACACACACAGACTGAGGGGAGACCATGTGAGGACACTGAGAGAAGGTCACAGCCCCGCTGACACCTTGATCTTGGACTTCCAGCCTCCAGACTGTGAGAACCACATTTCTGTTGCTTGAGCCACTGTGTCTGTGACATTTGATGTGGCAGCCTGAGCTGACACACTGCGCAAGGTTGACAGCAATAGGAGGGGGACGGGAGACGTGCGTCTGAGGTTCCCTGCAGAGGAACTCTGAGACCCTGGGATTCAGGGGCAGGGTTTAGGGCTTAGGCCGAAGCAGACCCAGTGGGAGACTGAGGCCCTCACAGACAGGCCTTTGTCCCTTGCAGTAGGTTGGGGTCGCTTCCTGACACCCTCCGGCATTCTGCTCCTTGCCGCCCCCCTCCTTGCTTCAGCCTCTTTCAGTGTCAGCTAAGCTCATCCTGGGGCCCCCGTCTGCCCCGCCTGGTGTCGACTTCCCCACAGCTCTAGTCTGTGGGTCTGTCTGTCTCCTCGGCCTTCTCCTGCTACAGCCAGTGGCCTCCTGTCTCTTCCCCGGTTGACCTTCATTCCTGCAGTGCTGTTGTGGCTCCTGGTACCTGCATCTTGATTGATCTCTAAATTCCTGCCCCTCAAAGGGTGATCAGAAACATGGAACCTTTGGACACCACCCTAAATCTAGAGAATGAAGATGGGCATTTGAGCTGCACGTCCAGGTTATTCATACGGGTGTTAAAGTTTGAGAAGCACTGCTGTAAGTAACTCACGTTCTCATCTCTTTCCTGAGAAGGTTTGAATTCTTGTTGTCCTGGTGCACTGAGTTGTTGAGGGCTTTGCTTGGGCTGATCCCCCTGTGTTGAGCACCAGGTTATCCTTTTGCCAACGATCCCCACCAGCAACTGATGTCACTCTCTGGTCCCGTATCTATGTCTGCATCTCTAGAATGACAACATTTCCAAGGTCAGGATGTCACTGCCACTGAGGGGTGGAAGGCACAGAGAATCTTGTGGGGGTAAAGGAAGAGCTTTAAAATGACACAGTCTGTTCAAATCACCATGCTGATGAGGCAGCAAAGAGCAGGGAACTAGTGTTTGGTGACTCCAGGCTGTTAACTGGGTTTCATGGGGTGGGGGGTGGTTCTCAAAGCCTGGAGAATTGGCTTCATCTGAAAGTCTATGGGGTTAGACACGTCCCTAAATTCACGGGCCAGATTGACTTGTCGGAGGCTTTGTGTAAAGCAGGCTTTATTTTAGGGCAGTGATCTTTGGTTCGTTTCTGTCATTACCAAACTTGAGGACCCAGACACGTGTCTATAACCAACAGCAGCCCACAGGGTCTCAGCTTGGTGTGTAGATGGCAGAACGGCTGAACGTGATGTAGCGACCTTGAGATTTTCCCCTGTGCGTCCTGCCGCCTATCTCCCACCCCCTCCCCCTGCAAACCACAGGATGGTGTAGCAACATTTCTGAGAAGCTGGGGCTTAATTCCAAAGAGCCATCAACGTGATTTTGATAAATCCCTAGGAAGGTCATGCTTGCCAAGGATATTTTTAGATCCAGGTCTTAGGGTGAGAGGTCCCATTGTAAATGACAGAGGCTTTTGTAGGCCTGGGTCCCTTGTCCCGATGGTTCAGATGCTCAGCCCAGTGCCTGTGTCACCATTTGGTACAGAGTCGGCTCCAGGTGAGGAAGTGCCGCAAGAAAGACACACAGACGAGAATGGCTGCGAACTGTTGTGTTTCTGCCATCTTGCAGCCTCCATGCTTCTAAGCAGACACACGTTGAAGTGGCTCCGGGGAGAAGGAGAAGGAGGGGGGCCCTTCCCTGTCCATTTATCTTCAGCTTAGAGGCAGCGTGGCTGAAGCCCCTCTTCCCGAGACCCGTTTCCCTCAGCAGCAAGTCCTTGGGCCTCCCTGGGGCCGGATGAAAGGACCTGTATTAGCTTTTCTTTCACTCCCTGACTGGCGCCATCACTCTTGTAGGTTTTAATTAAAATGTTTAATTAAGCACAGTCCTAGCAGAGAAAGTCAGCTCTCATCCTGGCCACGTCCCCAGGCGCAAGTGGAAGAAGGTGGAGGTCCTGGTAGGGGCCCAGGAGGGACGTCCAGTTTCCTGCAGCCACGGGACGTTACGTGGTCCGGTGAGGAGAGATGGTTAGTTCGCTCTTCCCTTGAGCCTGGCTTCAGGTCAGCCTCAGAAAGAGTGAACTGTGGCTTCCATAGTCCTCTGTCGCTGCTTTTACCCCTCACCCCCTGTCCCTATGGAATGGCCTCCGGTCTTCCCATGGTCTCCAGAGCCTCAGCACTCCCCTGCCAACATCGTCCCAACTCTACACACCATTCCACATTCTCTGATTTCCCCAGAAATCGCTGCCCTCCCCAGGGCCACTGTCCTCAAAACGTGCCATCCCTGTCCTTTTCTCCCCAGTCCCTGCCTCTGATGAAGTCACTGTCCCTGTCTCTGTTCACGGCCTGAGTGGTGGTCCTTCTAAGTCATACCCCGATCTTAGTGAATAACACGTCTTCTGAAAGAACTCTTGCAGGTTCTCCAGGATAAAGGAAAGGATTTTAGCCTTAAGGGGAGAGAGTTTTGATTGAAAACAGCCTTCTGGCACTCCTCAAATCAAGGCACATTTACTAGTTTTAGAATGTTGTGTCTTGTATACAGCAGTCACTCAATTAAAAGCTGCTCAGACTCTCCATCCCCCTTCCAGGCTACTTGACCCCAATCTCATTTACCTCCTTTCCTTCCCAAGATCAAGGCCAAAGCAACCATGAGACACAACAGCAAACTACACGGGGAAATGTTGTTGGGTTATGGGGGACAGATGGAGAAAACCGGACTGTTTTCTCTCCTGGTCTTACAAGCTGGGCTGCTGGTAATGAGACAATTTCTTATTTTTAGGAAATAGTTCTCAAATATAAAACCTCAAAAACAGTAGGGTCCCTTGATATAATGAACCGACATCACGGTGTTGAAGATGGAGGTCAGGTGTTGCCAGGTACCAGCGGCCCAAGCGCTGGCCTGCAGGAGCCACGTCTTGCCGCTCCCTGACCCTCTGGTCTGCAGCTGGTTTGGCCAATGAGGGGCAGGAGGTAGGAGGGTGAGAGACAGGTATGGGTATTGATTCTTCTGGTTCCTCCTTCTGGCCCAGCTGTGGGATCACAGCTGCCCTTAGATGGGCCTTTCCAATCATTCCTTTTTCCTAGGTCACTTTCCAGTAATTTTTGCTGCTTCAGGGCTAGGGGTGGTGACGGTGTTTGGAGTGACGCGTTCAAGGGAGCTGCACGCGTGACACACTAGGGTTTCCTTACAAGCAGCCCTCGCTTTTGCAGACAGTTCCTCCATTACATTCACCTCAAATTAACCCATTTGAATGTGCCACGTGTTTCCTCTTGGGGCCCTGAATGAGTCAGTGGTAAAAGGATAGAGCCGGAGGGATTGGTCACTGGGTAGCTGCTTAGATGAAGTTCCAGGCAACGGGTGTGATGACTCCGCTTAGAGGCGATGTGAAAAGGTTTTGGTAAAGGTGGACGTAGGCCCTTCGTTTATTTCCACCTCAAGCCACGTAGAAGCATAGACGTGTCTGGGAGATGTTGAGCTGTATCTTGGGCTCCACCGGCTGAGCCCAGTGTTTCCTCGTCCATAAGCTGAGATGATGATACTTGTCTGCCCTTCCTCTCAGGTTTGTTGTGAGAATTACATGAGTAATGTCCGAGTTGTTGAGAAAGCCATTGGGGGTGCTCCTGAGACTGAGGGGTGACAGGCCTGGAGTGAAGGAGCAGTGTTAGACTGAAGTCAGGGAGCATCTCCCCTAAAGTGGGAGCCAGCATTCTGGGCCTGGTGAGCTGCATTGTGTCTGGGCCATGACCTTCCTCTTCCTCTCTCGTCCTGGACCCGTTGTCTGTGGAATGCAGTATGGGACTGTGCTGACATGCCCGAGGATGCTTTCAAAGGAAATCTCAGAATTATTGTGGTTCTTTCATCAAACCCCTTTTCAACGATTCCTTAAAAAAAGTGGTCAGGGCTAAGGAGTTGGTATGACTCTTGCTCCAAAAACTCAGATATGAAACAAGTATGGCCTATGCTTTAAAAAATTGTCACACTACATCCAAGTTAGAGGCTGTATCTTCCCAAGGTGATGGGAAATTCAATCACGGTCATTCTCAACGCATCCTCCACCCTCCACCGCCAGTCCCCAGGGTCCCAAGGCCTCCGGAGTCTCAGGCAGAGCCACAGGGCCGTAGTGTGTATTCCACCTTGGTATCACTGAGGCCCCGTCACCCATGTCCTCTATGGCCTTTGAAGTCGACCAGCTCTGCAGCTTCCAGGCTGAGCTCGGGCAACTGAAGTCTGCCTGACCTCCCTCCATGGCCGCTCTGATACCTACCCAAGTCCACGGCGCCCTGTGAGGGGGCTTCTTCTGGCCGTGGGTCTAACTACATGGGGAATTTGAAGTCATCAGTCCTCTTGTTAGCTTGGGGCGGTCTCCCACCCCCTTTTCTGCTCCCACTCCTCTCTTTTTCTCAGGCAACCCCTCCCCACTCCTTGATGCCTCGTGAGCTTAGGCCTCCAAAAAGGAAGGACAAGAGTTTGTCCTTGAATCATTGGGCCCAAATCACAAACCTCCCACTCAGGCAAGGATGCAAAAGCTTGGTGGCCTTCCTGGAATACAGGTAAGAAAAAATACAGGGAGAATAAATCCTAAATAGTTTGCAAAACAGTTGTTTTCTGGATGCTGCTTGTCTTGAACCAAGGAAGGTCAAAATGCAAGGATGCTTGGGGAAGGAATAGAAAGTGTTGGGATAACTTTGGGGGACCGTGCTTGGTCTGGGTGCCTCTGAGTCTGGGTCACTGGGATGGGTAGTGCTGCCATTTCTAAGAGTTAAGCGCAACTCCTGCATTGCTTGCTTACTGGCCCAAGAGAGTCCTTCTCATGCAGGAGAAGGAGGATGAGAATGTACAACCTATCTCCAAGTGATGCTTTCTGCTTGAAGGGTTTATTTAAAATATGTTTCTTCCATAAAGCCCATTTGGAGACTTGCTATTACTTGCTTTGTCTCCTGGCAACATCAAAAGAGCTGATGAGAATGACATTTTTTCCCTTAATGTGTGCTTTCACTCAAGGAAAAAAAAAAAAAAAAGGGCAACAAAAACCTTGCAACTTCTAAACCAGTTCCCAAAATAGACCCAGGGAGAAAGAGAAACCAAAGCATACTCCACAACCCTCCTCGAGGGAACAATTATAACCTAGAGCGAAAGACACAGGACTGCAGGGCTCCTGGAGACACAGGCTTTCTTGCCCGAAAAACGTGCTTCCCGGGACCCTAAGGAGGTGGGAGTCTTAGACCGACAGGAGAATTCTGGACACTCATGAGGCCAGGCCAGCCTGGGTGTAGGACTCGCGTCCAGATGTGGCGCAGTGTCCGCCCACCCCATAGGGCTGGGAGCGGCTCTGCAGGCCCTGGGCTGGGCGCTCCTGGTGTCACTAGAAATACTGTCAGCTGTGTGCTGACCGCTGCTGTCCCACCTCCCGTCACTTTCCTGTGTGTCATAGGGGGTGTCCCTGTCACCCAGACTGTTTCAGGTTCTGCGCTCTGCTTTGTCCTGAGGGGTCACAGATGCTGTCCCCTCGACCTCATGCATTCTCCTCTCCTCCTTCACTGTCCAGGGCATCTTTTCTTTGCCTGTTACCTGGGCCAGGTCTGCAGGTGGACATCTGTCCTTGTATGTTCCCATAGTATACAGTATTTTTTCTGGGATGAAATCAGATGTTACTGAGTTTTCTCTTTTTCTCTCCCCACCCCCCTGGACTGTAGGACCCACAAGGGCAGATGCTTTTCTAGTTTTTTCATCTGTGTCTGCAGTGCCTAGTAGGCACTCGGCAATTTCTTAAGAAATTAAGAAGTTAAGAAGTTAACTCCGGAAACAAGATTCCTTGTTCTGAACAGGCTGAGGAGACACTCAGACCTATGACTATGTCCGGGGCCTTGGACAACTAACTGTCCAACTCTCAGTTTTATCAGCTGTAAATCAGGGATGAGAATATCTTTTATGATTGGCAGAAAAATCGAAGGGTGAAATATACATAAGGCACCAAGTATCTGTCACATGATAGGAGCTCAACGGTAGTAATTATTATGATGCTTAGAGCTAATGTTAAAGAAAATGTTGATGTTGAATTCTTTATTCCTACTGGCAAACTAGGTGCTTTTAGTTCCTATTTATAGAGTAAATACTTTCACTGAGAGTTCTAACCTCTTATCACCTTACCCCAAAGATTTTTAAAGTTTTCCTCTAATCATATCATTAGTTTCTCGATCAGGTTTTATAAACTTCCTACTTAGCCAGTAAACAGCACTGGGGTGAGAGCTGGGGGCAGTTCCTCTGTGACGCGGGTTAGCACTCAGGTCTGGAACCACAGCTCCCAGATCTGTGAGCAGTCGTATTTCTCTGCCTCGCTTTCCTCATCAGTGAAGCAGCGATCATGACGTATTGATTGGTTCTTCTGGGAAGAGACCCGTGTTCTAACCTGTGACCGCTTCCTTTTTCTGCAACCCAGATTGGTCTTCAGAACTGCCTGTTCTTTGCTCAGGGACATACAAGTGGCTGCTTCTGTCTTCCAGGAGTGCCAGGGACATGCAGGGGGCCTGGTAGTCAAGTCTGGTCAAACACCAAGACATCAACAGAGGATGGATGATGGTTGGCAGAGATGTGCTAGAGGGTGTTCAGTCACCAGAGAGATGATTGAACTAAAGTTTCCAATCCTCTGACTCTGGTTATTTTCTAGGACAGCAGATTGCTAAGCACACAGTGAGTGTACGGCCTCTAGAAACAGACCCACAATAACACGGCTTTAGACATGAAAGGGACCCTGGGCTTTACCCTGTCCAGTGGTTCCTCCCTGAGGGTGATTGAGAATTACCAGGAGCCTCAGGTCCTTGAGATCCTGGTTCAGGAGGTCTGAGGAGAACACTAGCTCACGGATGTCAACCAGTGCCCCAGGTAGTTCTGTTGGACACCCTGTGATCTAGTTCTCTTTTCCCTGTCTGAGGAAATCCTCCAACCTGTACAACTTCCTTACTCTAGGGAGCACTTATAGCCACGAGAGAAAGGACCTGAAAGCAGCAACCTTCCAGAGTGGGCCTGGGCCTGGGCCTGTCTGCGTGTGGGTTAGAGGGCAGCCCATCTTTTGCCGTGGGGAGCTCACACCTGCAGATTCTTGGGCGCGATGGCAGTTCTACACAGGGATGTAGACCCAGCCACGGCCCCCTGCACAGAGGATGGGAAGGGAGCTTCCTTCTACCAGCCCACATTACAGGCTGGGATACGTGCCCATACAAAGCTCTCTCGAGCGCAAAATGTGCCTCTAATGGAATGTCATCTTCCAGGGCAGCAAATTCACACGTAAGCATAAAATCCTTACTGTATTGCCTTCTACCATGAAATACAACTGTATCTGAAGATTGGTGACTCCTGCTAACCCTCTTATCCTAATTCCTTGGATGCATATTGGGCATTAACTGAAACTCTGTCTTTTGATACTGATTCTAGACATTGATTTCTTGAATGCTAATAGAAACTGTAAGTCCTAGAATTTATCTTGTGGCTTATTCTCGATTTTAGATCCATCCTTCTAAGGTAGTTTGCGTTATCTTGAAGCAGTCACAGGTGGATGGGTCGAACCTCAGACCTGATGGGGAGAAATAGATTGCTCAGTTGTCTGAAGCTGAGTGAAGGTAGGCAGGACCAACCTCAGTTTGGACTCCACTCCGTTTTGAAATTGAGTGAAGGTTTTGGGGAATTGTGGCTGGCAAACCCGACTTCTCCAGGTTGTCCTCCACCAGGTGATCACTGATGTATTTATTTCTCTGATTAATGGACTTGGCAAATTAACCTCTACGCTACTCTATAATTGTGATGAAGGTTTCGAAAAATCACGTCAGCGTTATGTTTCCGCCACTCCTGGTCTATTCCAGCTGGATGGCCAGCTCACTGTGCTGATTTCACAAAGATAGTGACTGTCTCCTGACCTCTGAATTCACGATCAATTATTGCATTCAGCACCCCAGTCACCCCCAGTGTCCATGGGCCCGGCTTTATCTCTCTGCACACACAAGCCTGGCTTTTAATTAAAGGCCCTCCAAATTAAATGAAAACAAATTCAATTATTACATCTCACTGGCACAGCTCACAGCATATCCTGACAGCATTTATCCAGTGGACAACCCAGGGAGAGCTCACCTCCCACAGCCTAAATTAATGTGCCCAGTAAATGATTTTTCTTATCTTTGCTTGAACAGGTTTTCTGCCATTGGGTCAGCCCTTGCTGTGGTCTTCGCCGTCTCTGAACAAACTATGGTCTTAATACTGTTTCTCTTTCCTCGATCTTTTTAATCTCTACCCAGCTCTTAGTCACTCTTTCTGCAGGGAGAGAGCGTGGTCTCACGTCCTGCTCCCGCTGAGGATAGAAGATAATTACCCTCCAATCTCTGCAGGTTTGGAGGTGCAGCTCAGATATGCACCCGTTAAATGTAGATCCTTATCCTAAGCTCTTAGGGAGGTCCAGGGGATGGTGTGTGTGTGCCTGGCGCTCCAGGCTGCCGGACTTCAGAGGAATGTGCGCTGAATTGTGATTACTGTCGTGATCAATCATAACAATATGTTTATCGCGGACTGTATGTGCCGGGCAGTGTAGACAGCACACAGTCAAACAGAGGCCCTGCCCAGGGGACCTGTTACATAGATAGGAAGCAAGACCAGACCCAAACGAAGGGAACAACAGAGCTGCCCTGAAAGGAGGAAACGTGGTTTCTCCTGATGGTGGAGGTCAGGGCTCTACCTTGACGGGGCTGCATTGCTTGGGTTGTGCTTTGACAAGGCCTTCTTTTCCGTGTGAAGCCCTTTAGCTGGTGGCAGGTTAGGCCTGGGGTTAGAGGGTTCGTAAGAAGAAGAGCATTAGGTGAAGAGGCAGGAAACTGGATCTTCACGCCTCTGTGGGGACGGACACAGTCTGGTCTAGGAAAGGCTCCAGAATTTGGGGGATGTCGGTACAAAACAGATGCTGTGGTCCCTGCCCGTGGCCCAAGGCAGCCCCCGGCAGCACCCTCGCTCTGCTGCCACCAGCACGAGGGCCGGACCATGTGGAGTGGACACAGATGAGGAGAGAGACTGGACGCAGAGTTCGGGGCGGTGGGGGGGCGGCGTTGCCTGGACACGAGGAATCCCTCGACCTTGTAGCTAGGGGTGTCTTTTTTGTCATGTTGACTGGATTTGTCTCATACCCCATGTTGCTGAATAGGAAGCTCCAAATGCTGATGGTGGAAACTGAAAGGAAACAGGCAGGTCGTAAAAACTGCCCAATCTGCTCACCCAGTCAGCCAGGGAAAAGCAAAGTAGGAGAAAGGAGCAGGGGCGCTGCCGTCCCCAGGCTGAGGCTTCTGGACCACCTGCCTGGCATCTCCCGGGCCCCGAAGCATAGCCCACACACCTCAGACCAGACAGGTTTGCCTGAGAGCTCTGCCGAGTATCTGAGACTCCAGGACAAACTGTGTCCTTGTGCTTCACACCTACAGGCGCCACCCGTCTCTCTCAGGGGTGTCGACAGCTGGGGGATCAGAGTCATTTGGGGACAACACAGTTGAGGCTCTGTCATCTTTTTTATACCCTTGGTTGAGCAGGCAGCCCTGGTAAGCACCTTTCCTGAGTGTCCTGTGTGCAGCAAGCACTGTAAAAGCCTTTTAGGACGAATGCAAGGAAACGGAAGATCATCTCAAGGCGTTTGTAGTCCGATTGGGGGGTGGAAAATACACATGCGTAAAGGAAGTCTAAAATGGCAGGTTCCATTTTCCCACGGTGATTTCCATAATTTCTGCATATGTTTACAATTCATCTTAACACGTTGTATTGCTACTGTGTGTTTATATCTTATTATTCTGCTCTAGGCTAGGCTTTCTCAGAGCAGGGCCTGTGCCTTTGTTTTGTCTTGTTTTTAATTTTATATCTCCAAAAATTAGTACTGCCTCTGGCATTTCACGGTATTTGTTTACCTTTGAATTGAATACAGTAAAAGCCTAATCCCAGCGCACCGACCAGAGCAGTACGGGCCTGCGCCGCTCCCCGCTGCGGGAGACGGGGCAGAGGAGGGAGTGGCTGAGGCCAGACTTCAAAACTAGGTTGTACGGCCTTGACTGAGTTCCTTCCTCGCTCATCTTTCCTGCCTGTAAAGTGTGGAGGATGACAGTCATATTTACTTCCCAGAATCCTAACGAGGATGACATGAGTAACCCACGAGCTGGAGCGATGCCTGGCACACGGAGAGTGTTACATAAGTGCTGGCTTTTCTTGTTCTTATTACAGTCCTGAAGGGTCTTTATCATGGGTTGAACTGTGTCCTCCGAAAACACGCGCCCATGTCCTGTCCTGACTTACAGTATGCGAGAATGTGACCTTATGTGGAAGTAGGGTCTTTGCGGAGTAATCAGGTTACGATGGGGCCGTGCTGGGTTACAGTGGGCCCTGATCAGTGACTGGTGTCTTTAGAAGAAGAGGGAAATTTGGACTCAGGGGCACACAGAGAGGGGAGATGTAAAGACGCAAACAGACACCCAGGAAGAACCAAGATGACGGAGGCAGAGATTGGAGGGATGTGTCTATAAGCCAGGGACCACCAGGGACTGCCACCCACCCTCGGCAGCTCGAGAGCAGGGAACAGACCCTCCCTCAGAGCCTCCACCAGGAACCAGCCCTGCCAGAAACCAGATTCAGAGTTGAGCCTTCAGAATGGGGAGAGAAGAAATGTCTGTTGCTGTAAGACACCCAGTTTGTCATTTACAGGATGGCTGCACTTTATCTTCTGTGTATGCATCCAACACAGCACCTAGTAGAATGCTTGGAAAGCAGAAGATTTTGGCCAATAAATATTTGTCGAAGTGGACAGAATCAGCCATGGGATATCGTTAATGTGAGTCTAGAATTATAGAGTAGTTTTAGCAGATGTAACATTTACCAGCTCATTCTAAGTATCACCTATTTGAAATTAAATACAGGGTGCATATTTGTCCAATTCCACTTGTTATTGGTGTGATGATATTACATATAAAATTACCTTTAAAAATATAATAAAGGAAAGGGGGCTACCATAAGAGGTTGATCTCCTATGGGGACCTGTCCTTAGTTTATTCCATCCAGTTCTGCCTACTGCAGATTCTGGTTTCTTCCTGTGACCTTAGGGGCCCCTTAAAAGATAACTGATAACTCCAAGTAGAAACATTTAAAACAAACCAATCAAGGTAATTTGTATGTATAGGATTCTGTTGGTCTTGAACAGAATTTCACTCGTAAGCTTTTTTCAGACAGCTAATTGTGTGTCTGGCCCTGTGCTAGAAACAATACAATGGAGAATGAGACAGATTGAGAGCAGCACTGATGAACATTCTTTGAAGTCATTATTTTGGGCCAGGCAGCATACTAAGGGCACTATCTGGTTCGATCCTTCTTATAACTGAGTTAGGTAAGTCCATTCCACAGATGATAAAAAATGCTTAGTGAGATTCAGACCATGGCCCAAGGTCACAGTAAATGGTAGAGACCCAGCTTTGTGCCTTGGCGGTCTGGCACTTGAGCTCGCCAATCACCACACCAAAATTAAGCACCTCTCATCCCCACAGAGCTTCGAGTATAGCAGCAAGGACGGCAAGCAAAGAATTGCCAGAGTCGTGGGAAAGAGCGTGGATGAGAACACTTGGGGTGGAGACCCTAACTCAGGATTTTCCCGGAGTCGAGCCACATGCCAGCTTGGGTAGAGAGGGGAGAGGCTGGTTGATCCTTACAGATCCCACCCTGCTTTGACCTCAGATGTCCAGCCGGCGAGAGGCTCTGTGGTTCAGGGTTTCTGTGGACGCCTGCTGGGTGGGAGCCACGGGGCCGGGCATCTCAGCAGTTTTCCATTTATGAGCCAACGGTGGGGCAGGGGCCTGAGCTGCTGGGTCGGCCTCCCCTGTGCATCCCAGGTCTGGCTGCTCTCTCTGGCTCATGCTGCCTTGTCAGACCCAGGAGATCTGGTGCTGACATAACTCCGGGCAAGTAGTGGTAAATGGGAAAATATCTCTTGTCTCCGCAAGGAGATGGTGATCCAGGATGAGATGCGGTGTCTGCTATTGGAGAGACCGACCATCCACCCGGTGCAGCTGCCTGCCTGCTCTGGCTGTAGCTCTCAGGATGCTAAAACCCTTGTGATGCACTGTTTCTGGGATCTTTTCCCACCTTCACGGAGTCTGTGCCTTTGGCTTTCCTGTAGCCCTACTGACTTAGAGGCTGAGATTCAGCGCTGACTCCAGCACAAAATTTGCTTGGCCGCTGCACGGAGAACTCGCTGCCGTGAGTATCGTGTGCAGCCTCGGTGCACTTCCCAGAGGTTGCCTTTGAAACCCTCATGCTCACCGGTTTGCCACTCACTGAAGGCTTGAAAGAGGACCCATCTGTAAGAGAAGGGCTATTTCTGTAAGGAGATTCCTTGAGTGGGAGAGTCAGCCTGAGGGAAACTTGCATCTTCCCTTGAGCTTTTTCTTGTTGTTGTTGTTAATCTGTTGTTTGGAGTGAATCCTCCAAACCTCAGTCACATTAAGATCAATCCCATCAAAACTCAACTTGAATGAAGAGGGTTATTGTTGCTCACAGCAGCACCGGCCCAGCTTTTCACAACAGAAAGCCTGGCGCAGGACACAGCTCTGCCACTTAGGGATTCGGTGACCTGGGGCCAAACTGCACACTCTCTGCGCTTCTGTTCCCCCCATTATAAAATGAGAATAATAACATTAATAATAGTTTATTTCACAGGGTGTTTGGAAAAGTCCAATGAGGTAATGTGTGTGAGAGTGCTTTGCAAATTGTAAACTATTGTACAACGCTCAGCTCTTTTTACAGAAAACACATATGGATTTTCTGCCCTTTTGGATTATTCATTTTCTGTCTCTTTGTAGTGGTCCGAGCAGTGGGGTGTTTGATTTTCATCTTACTTCCTTGGAACTATATACTTCCACATCAGTTATTTCATTTCACTCGCACACTCTGTCTCTCTCTTCCCTACAAAATGCAGAGTGTGATTGAGTTGTCTAACGTTTAAAATAAGTTGGGCTCTGACTTCTAGGCCCCTTGGTGTTTAGTTTTTAGTTAACTTTCTGATATGAACTTGGGAAAAAGTTTAGGGTGGATAGTTGGATTATTGCTTATTAGAGTGAATAGACTTGTGGAATAACCTTTTCTCCAGATTCTGAATACTTGTAAGTAGGCAAGCAGTTGGGTGCTGGATAGAAAAGTGCCACATTGTCCTACATGGCCACATGTAGGACACTCAAGGTTTTTTTCTCTGAACTTGTGGCTTTTCCAGGCCATCCGGCTAGCATCCTTATCAGGCAGCCTTGTTAAGAACTCACTCCCTTTGGGGCCCATTCTGAGTTCTGGTGAGACCAGGCTTCGCCAGCGGGGCCATGTCAGGGTCCGAGGCCACGATGCTCAAGGGAAGAGCGTTGTACTGAGGGTCAGAGGTTGCCCCCGTGGGCCCACTGCCATGAGCATGTCGCTTCCTTTTCCAATATTTCCCAGCTACCTCAAAGGGCCATTTTATTTTTAATTAATATTTTTTTATTGTGGTAAAATATCCATAACATAAAATTTACCATTTTAGCCATTTTTAGTACATTTTGGTGGCATTAAGTACATTCATATTGTGCAGCTGTCGCCACCAGCCATCTCCAGAACTTCAAAGGGTTGTTTTTAGAGTAAAATAAAATCATTTCTGTAAAAGCCCTTAGAGCACAACACACCATAGAAATGCAAAAAAATGTTATGACTCCTTTTGCCCAGTAGTTTAGCAGGAGGGACAAAGTGAGCTTAAAAGGGTTGCTTAACTTATAACTGGTTCAAGGAGGCTGTGCCCCCATCTCCCTGGAGGATTCAGGTGAGTGGAGATGCCCCGTGGTCAGGGTCGTGTGGACACAGTTTACTGCTAAGGGGAAGCTGGGACCACCTGTACACATGGTTCCTATCCAGCTTGGGCTTTCTACAGGTTCGCAGCAATTGCTTCTTCACTCGACTCCAGATGAGATGTAGTCATTTCCCCTTGTGGGTCAGATAAGGGGCCCATGGTGCCCAGTGCATAGGTCTAGAAATATTTGGGGGAAGAACTCTATAAAGTGCAGAGTTTCCGTGGTCTTGTAGATGATAGACAGCCTTCTAACTTTATCCAAACCAGGTCTTTTGCTCTAAATTCACAGAAAGGTTTTTCTAGCTTGTCAAATGTAGTGCGGGGGAGACCTGTGCATTCATGAGTAGATAGATGCAGAAAAGCATTTATTCATTCAACAATAGAGATACTTTCCTAATCTGTTTAGCTTTAGGAAATTAGATTAAAGAGAAGACAAATATAGAAATTACATGCTGCTTAAGGGAGTCCAAATCCAGAGGCATGGGTCTCTGTCTGCTTGGGTTATTTTGGGAAGCGCTGTTCTCTTGTGGAAATGGAATTTGTAGAGAGAACAGGGCTCATGGCCGTTTGCATCCAGCTGCCATGTCCTTTACTCATCCACACAAGGAGAGTGGGGGGGGGGGCTGTGTGCATCTGTGTTGATCGCTGGACTCCAGTTGTCCTGAGGGTTCACTGCATGGTTGGGTTAATACCAGTGGTGTTGGTTTGCAGATGCACGATGGGAGGAACCAGAGGAGGTGCTGGTGATGAGGATTATGAAGATGACAACTGGGGTTATCAAGAGCTTACTAGTACCCACCACTCTGCGAATCTTGTTAACTGTTTTACCACTTAATTATTGAGTTAACTGGAGCTTAAGGAAGTTAAGTAAAATGCCCAAGGTCATAGAACTGATGAGGGAAAGAGTGGACTCCAACCCAGACCCGTCTTACTCCTAAGACCCAGTGCCACCACGTGCCACCAGTGGAGATGACAACTGAGAAATTCCACAAGTTTAAAGAACAGGGCAAGTGCCCTTCTGTCCTTTTCTCCTTTATATTATAGTCCCTTTCCTAAGCCTCTTCCTACCAGGAAGAAGGATAAAAAAGTGAATCTGGGCTTCCCTGGTGGCACAGTGGTTGAGAGTCCACCTGCTGATGCAGGGGACACAGGTTCGTGCCCCGGTCCGGGAAGATCCCACATGCCGTGGAGCGGCTGGGCCCGTGAGCCATGGCCACTGAGCCTGCGCGTCAGGAACCTGTGCTCCGCAACGGGAGAGGCCACAACAGTGAGAGGCCTGCGTACCGCAAAAAAAAAAAAAAAAAAAAAAAAATACATAGTAGATACCAAGATTCCCAGTTTAGGAATGAGAATACAAGCACAGTGGCAGTTCCCAGTGGCGTCCCCAGCACAATCCACATGATGACTGTGGCATTTCTTCTCTTGAGGAGGTTGTTCTCTGGCAGCAGTAAGTCCTTTGCAGGATGGACTTAAGCTCTGCATTCTTTGGGAAGATTCAGAACAGTGATTCCCAGCTCACAGGGGAAAGTAGGGCTAATAGCAACTTGGGTTTGGTGAGGGTGGGGTCACAGGAGGGAGCTGAGAAGGAATTGGTTAGTGTTTGCTTTTCATGTAGTTGAAAGCAGGTGGCGAGGACCTGGATTGAGAAATATTAGGTGAGGGTCTGAAGAAAGGGTCATACCCTTGAGGGTGCCAGTATGTATGTCTTAGGATGTGATGGCAGAGATGCTGTAGTTGTTTAAAACTTAGTTTGGAACATGCATCTGTTTAGATTGTTTTATTTCGAAGATGTTTATCGTCTTGTCCTTCCCGTTAGACAGAAAGAAGGAATATGTGTCTTGAGGTCCCACATTAGTAAACTGTTCTTAAATTTCTTTCTGGAGGAACAGAGAAGAAGCATCTTATTAATTGAAGTAATATTAAGTGAGTCCTTCCTATGGGCTAGGGTGTCAGGAAGACAGATATCCTCACTGCCTGTGAGGAGTGTGCAGTCAAGTGATTCTTTGAGCTCGTCCTGTCTTAAGCCAGGCAGGAAATGGTTAACACGGACCTGACGAAGGAGCTCCTTTCAGAAACGGCCACACTGAACTGCACCGGGACATCCAGGAGACTCCTTCAAAGGTAAAGATCAGACACAAAACTGGGAAATGTTGGTCAAATAAATCCTGCCTGCCATGAGGGAGGCCTGAGTTTTGTGCTGACCGATGTAGTTTTGGTAGGGGTCTGTGTTTCTCAGCCTGGGACCCCCAGGTCGGCAGGCCAGGCTCCCTTTGTTTCAGTGGCAGGAGGTGGGGTCTCTCATCACACACAGGCTTCTGCAGAAGCTTGTCCTTGGCAACAAAGGGATTAGTTAAGAGTACGGGGCTGGCTGGGTTCAAATCCATCGCGACCAATGGAGAAACATTTCAGAGCACATGCCATACTAATGACAGGTAAATGGCATCATCTTCCATGAAGAAATGCCTTCCGCTCACCAGAAATGAATGTGATGTCCTCTGCCTTTATGTAGGGTCAGTATGAGACCCGGCAATTGAACAGCATTTTTCGACCGCTTATAAAAATGGGGTCGAAGGCATTTTTCCTTCAACAGTGGTACCACTCAAAGTCTTTTTTGTAAATCCTGTAAATTGCAACTCCACACTATCTCTCACAGTAAATTTCTGCTTAAGTTTGGTTGCAAGGAAAATGCTGTCTTGACGGACGAATCTGTATGCTTTCTGTTTTTAGAGAGCAAATGGCATGAGCCAGTGTCCTTTCCATTCACCCCAGCTGGCCCCAGCTTGGAGCCAAGTGCATTACCCAAGTGTGACCTGCTCGGCTCGGGTACCTGGGCGCCCTTCCTTCTCCTGCCTCCAGATTATCTCTGCTTTGACCTCCTGCCCCAAAAGCCTTGCTTTACCCAGCCGGGCACCTGAGGTCCACTCAGAGATCTAACAGTGGTGATGATTTTTGGGTATTTGACCTATTTTTCTCTTCATCTCTCTATCTGAAGGGCAGGAAATAACAAAGGAAGATCAGTCTTTCTTGAGTGATTGGGCGAAAGGGTGATATCTTTCTGACCCTTGTGGGTAAAAATTATAGGAAATGAAATATTTTTGGATATTGGAGACTCTGCATCTCCAGTCCAGGTACTGAAGAGGAGCCTAGAGGAGGGAAGAGATGGGGGCCTTGTGCTTGGAAGGTCCCCGACTGGCTGGGGGACCACATACACTCCATCCCCTCTCCATTCACAGTCGCTTAGAAGTGACCTCCCAACATTCACCACCGACCTTAAAATAAGCATTCATTACAGTCACTCTTCAGTGACCAAGAAAACCCTCCAGAACCAGTTCTTTAAACACATGGACATGTGGCCCTACTACGTGCTCACTATCGAGGAGTGAAGACAAGTCACACTCAGTTCTCATCCTCAAGGTCTGATGGTCCAAATAGGTGTTAAAACAATGCCGTACATTTCTCTATTAGGGCAGAATGTATATTCCTCAGCAGAAGTAGGAACAGAGTTCAGTGGTGACCCAGGAGAGCAAGGCATCCTTTTCTGTTGTTGTCGCTGGGGGGTCAGGAAAGGCTTCAGAGAAGGAGGTGACAGGTTGAGCCAGCAGAGATGTCAGGCGGATGCTGAGTGTGCTCGGGGACGGAGGCAAGGCCGTTTGTCTAGTTGCTATCTGCAGGGAGCAGGGGAGGAGCCATGAAAGGCGAGGGGGATATGGCCGCATCCCCTGACACACATGTACTTGATGTTGTGATCAAAGGGCAACGAGTGAGGGTTTGGGGCAGGAGTGGTGTCACTAGGCTTGTGCTTCGGAAGAATTGAACTGAGCCTTGGGGTAGAGAAATGCCAGCAGTTGGGAGCGTGGGTGAAAGTTTATTCCAGTGACATAGAGTGTAAACTGTACCCCTTGCTCAGGGTTTGTTCAGGGCAATGAGAAGGGATAAGAATGAAGGAGGCGGATGGAGAAGAGCATGTCGACAGCATAATTTGGTGACTGGTGATGTGTGGAGGAACGTGCCCGCTGCGTGAGCCGGGCGTGATGCCATCCAGGAGGGGTGAGGGGCCGGGCGGAAGTGGACGGAGGGGCTTGGAGAGGGGGGACTGCCTGGGCTTCAGGAGCGGGGCTGGCGGGGTTGTGGCAAGGCCGAAGCATGCGGAGGCGAGCTGAGCTGTGTGGGCAGGGGCGGGAGACAGGAGGGCGGGGCAGGGACCTTGTAGTTCTCAGCACGGGCCACCCCAGCAGGGGTGAAGTGGGGAGGCAGAGGGCCTTCTCCTGGAGGTGATTCCAGGCTCTTCGGGGCTCCCGAGCCTGATGTGGGCTGGGGGGAGCCCGACGGAGCTGTAGCCGCGGCATCTCCTGTGTTAACCACAGGACACAGTCCTCCAGAGCTTGGGTGGTTCCTGGAATTAGCCTGAGAGGGTGGAGGGGGCCCTGACGGGCTTCGTGAGACGCCCCCCACCCAGCTAGGGGTGCCGGTGCTGGTAATGAGCACAGTGGCAGCAGGTACCGTCCCTTGACCTTACGTACTGTGTGCCAAGCATCATGCTACACTCTTGGCCTCACCGGATTGTCACATGAGGCAGAGGCTGTGGTGACCCTCATTCTCTAAAGAGCAAAAATGAGGCTTAAGTGGATTTCTCAATGGCATGTAGCTTCCAAAGCCAGGAAGCAGTAGACAGGCATTCTCTGGGTTGGAGGCCAAATTACAGCTGATTCTCATTATTTGTGGCAGTTCTGGCCTGCAAAGGCATCTCGATGCCTGAGTTGTGGGATCCCCAAGCATCGCTGCTAAGAGAAATGAGGAGTTAGGTTCCTGGGAGCCCCTGGTCCCATCTCTGTCAACTGATCAATATGTAACCTTGTTTTCCATGTACTTCTGTTTAAAGACATCTTATTTAATCTGTACTGTGCACTCATTAGCCCTGAACTCATGGCCGACAGCCCTGTAACTCACGCCTGAAAGGAGTTCATCTAACACATGCACTTCCTCTGTAAGGGCACGTCACAGCTGTCCTGCACTTAGGACACCAGACGGCCCTTCAGCACTGCTCTTGGGGGGCATTTTACCCAGTGAAACCACCAACAAAAAGCAAAAAATGCAAAATCTGTGGCACCGAGTAGACCTCGAGAGGGACGCTTGTTCAGGGTCCCCCTGTCCCCCTCAGCTGGGGCCACGTGTGGGTGACTCAGTGTTTGCTGCTCTGCTCGTGTCTGCGGCTGGCTCTGAGAGCACCACACATATTGATGTTGGGGTCATGAGTGAATTTTGGTGAGCAGGCAAATGCGTAGACGTCGACTCTGAATATCGAGGATCCCATGTATCTCAGGCCAAAGGCACGTTTCTCACAATTCATGCATTTCTGGGAGAAGCTGGGGAGGAGGGACTGGGATACATCTCGCTTGCTCTTGTGTTTTTTCCCTTCAAGCTTGGGGTCAGCGTTTCCCTGCCACACCCGTTCAGAGAGCCCCCTCCTTGGAGGACGTCGGCAGCCCTAAATGAGAGCGGGTGGCCCTGGGCCGAGGGTCAGGCTGGGACCCAGGACCTCCTGAAGCCGGCCGTGTGAAGGATGGGGGCACCCAGCAGCCTCTGGCCCCCTCCTGCGGCTTCCGGGCCCTTAGTCACCTGTTCTGATCTCTCGTTGGGGCTTGACAGTAGTGCGAGTCAGGACAGCTCTTCTCAGCTCACATTCGTGTTCATGTGGCTACTCATGCCTCCTGGTCTGTTGCAGAACATGGCAGGTTTAAGTTCAAGTTCCTAGATCCACAGAGAGAGAACTTCTCTCCAGGTTCTTGTCCTTAACCCACCGTGTAATCTTATGTAACTTAGTGTATTCAACTTTCAGTTTCTTCATCTGTGAAATGAGGGCAATAACTATATCTACTTAGATTTTTTGTGAAGATTAAATGCATTCACTCATGTAAAGTGCTTAGCATGCTGTCTGCAGTATGATAAATACTCAGTAAGCATTAGCTTTTAGACTTTTATATGTAATTAAAAAAAATTAGCCTCTGATCTTTTTCTGTATACCATCTCAGGATGAAGGATGGGCTTTGGAGTCAAGATTACCTCAATTCTACTCCTGTCTTCTCCTTTCTTTTGCCTGAATAACTTTGGGCAAATTACTGGTTCTTTGCATCTCAGCTTCATAATTTGTTAAAGAGGGGAAAAAGTCTAGGTCTCAGATTTTAAAAAAAATTAAAGTATAATTGACTTATAATATTATATTCATTTCAGGTGTACCACATGGTGATTCGCTATTTCTGTACATTGTGAAATGATCACCAGGATAAGTCTGGTAACCATCTCTCACCATACAAAGATATCGCTGTATTGTTGACTATTCCCCATGCTGTACATGACGTCCCCAAGACGTAGTCATTTCATAACTGGGTGTTCTTTCCTCTTAATCCCCTTTACCTATTTCGCTCATCCCCCCACCCCACCTGGCTCCCCTCTGGCAACCATCCATTTGCTCTCTGTGTCTAGGAGTCTGTTTCAGTCTCAGGTTATTCAGAATGTTAAATAATACACTGTATTTAGGAGAACTCTAGCTCTGGGTCTGGCACACGGTGAGCCTTGATAGATCCTTGCCTTTGTGTAGATTATGATTATTAACAATAATATGGTAACTGCATTTCTGAGAGTGCATTGACATTCGTTCTGTAGATTTGGGGCTCATCTCTTATCTTTGTTAACAGACTTTCTTTCAACCAGGTGCATCACTGGAATGCACCTGCTGTTTGATGGGGGGATTGCTGTGTGGTCCTGCAGAGGCTCTGGATGGGTGAGAGCTGAGGGTTCAATGGGTAGAGGATGGCTGGAGCTGCAAGTGAGGGTTCTGGTGAGACAGCAGGAGTTCTGCTGGGAGGAGGCATTTTGCTCCTTAAAATTCCAATTCTCCTGTGTCTGGGGCTTGTGGAGGAGGACAGCCACTGGGGAGGAGCCGTGTTTTTACATCACGTGTCTGTCGCTGGGTAGCAAGGTGCCAGCTGTGATCACAGGAGTCCCTGGAAGCAGGCGGGTCTCCTGTGGGCTTGGAGGGAGTCAGTAGGTCTCTTTGTGGCCCATAGTCCTGTGTCTCTGCGAGTACACCCCACTGTGGGATGCTTCGACCAGGCTGCCTCGTCCACGGCTGCTTGACAGGACAGCCTTGCTCACACCGTGTCTTTGCGTTAAACCGTCCGTTGCACAGTCATTGACATCATTCCACAGCTGACCTTTCTTTCCCCACCTCTCTTCCCCAAACCTCTCCTTCCATGGGTCCTGCAGGTGGGTAAATCTGCCTTTGCTACATCCCCATGCGGGGGAAATCAGCTGGCTCTGCTAAGTGTGATTGGAGCCGTTTGTTTTTAAGCTGCACATAAGCATCGGGTGAGATTTACAGCACTTTCCTTCTTGCCGAATCGACCCACTGGGAGCCATTAAAGTTTTATTGCTCTCTGCAGTTGCCTGGCCAGAGTGGAACTGAGGGGGCCTGCAGTTGGAAAAGCTTTTTCTTCTGTTGGCTTGGTCACAGGGACTATCGGGGCAGGGGAGAGAATAAAAGGAATGCTTATTTTGTTCAGAACCCTCATTTTGGTCCCAATCCTCTTCCAAACCACACTGAACTTTCGGGATGACTCCCCGTATAATTTGCACTGTGTGCTAAGCCTTCCCCCTCGATCACGACCTGCCCAAGGTCCCACCTCTTCCAGTAAGCCTTGTAGTGATCCAGTGAAGGCCAGGAGTTCCCCTGATGCTCCTCTCCCCTCTCTCTTGGCTGGACCCCAGTCTCTTTTTCATTGCCATGGTCTTGGTCCCAGAGGTTGAGATCCATCTTCCTCCAGACTTGTGGCTGCCTCGTATTATTGGTCAATGTACAGATGCTCTGCTCATGAATCTTAATGTTGTAGAATCCTAAATCTGGAAGAAGTATTAGAAATTCTGCAGTTCAGCTGAAGCCGTACATTAAGTTACTCAGGTTCACGCAGTGACTGAGGTCTTTTTATGCCTGTCCTCAAGAGAGCGTGTTGGCAAGGTATCTTCTTATGGCAGGTTGAAAAAAGGAAAAGTATTCCAGCGATGACTTCACCTGGTTCCTGCTCTCTCGTTAGGCCTTTGGATGAAATGCTTACACGTGGCTTGGTTTCTACAGGAGGGAGACATCCTCATTCACTGTCCATCAGTAACACATATTGCATGTTTATCATGTGCCAGGCACCCTGGAAGGTCCTGGACAACAGACACACAGGCCGTGCATCAAAGACATCTTAAATACTATCCCCTGAACAGCAGCTGGAAATGAGAGGGTGGCCTGTGTCTTGTGGTCACTTATTGAGCCATGAGGGCCAAGCCGCAAGCAAAATCGATCTTTAGTGTAGTACGATACAACATAGAAGGATGACAACAGTGGCCATTTTTGAGCATCTATTAAGGTACTACATTAAATACATGAATTATTTCATTTTGATTCTGATAAAAACCCTTCCAAGATGGGTTCCAGTTGTGTGCTCTCTATAAGAAAACCAGCATTGAAACAGGGTTCGTTGATGGACCCAAGGTGGCACAGCCGGCAGTGGGTAGAGCTGGGCCTGGCAGCCGGACAGGGGACCCGCACCATCCCTGCACTCTGTCTCCCGTCTCACACCCGTCAGCTCTGGAAAATGTTCATAGTCATTGTACTCACGTCAAGCTGCTTCCCTCTTCCTTATGTATCTGCATCTCAAGAATAACCGTTTTAGATGGCTTTACCCTTAGGGGTAGGAATTTTGATGTGAGTGCCTTGTACGAGGTCACCCCCTCAGAGGCCTGCTCTACCAGCTGCGTCATCCCAATGCTTACGGCACCAAGGACCCTCCGCTTTTACTGGGGGTTGTCAGCAATGTAGCAAAGTGGTTGAGAGCCATGCACTGGGGTCAGAGTTCAGGGTTCCCTTCTTGCCCTGCGTCTTGTTACGTGCTAAGTGAGCTTCACCTTCTGTGGACCTCAGCTTCCTCATCTGTGTCATAGGAATGGAAAAAAAAACAACAAAAAACCACGCTACCACACATGCTTTCTAGGAGGCGGAATGAAAGCCAATACGTCTAAAACACTTAGGATGATGCCTGGCACATAATAAAGTCTCAATAAATTTTAATTTTTGATATCTCTCTTTTCAAGCATCTAAAGCCATTCACACTTATTGTCACATTTAGCCTCGTAATCTAGGGTAAAAGCTATCATCATAAAATCAATTAAGGAGGTGCTCTTAGTAAGAAAGACACATGACAGGTACTGGAATTCAGTGAAAGGAACCCAAGGCAAAGCAGAAGGTTCAAATTCCTCGATATAGATTTCTCTAGAAGAAACCCATCTTCTTATTACTACAGATGTCAGATGGTCACCAGCCCTGGTTGAGTAGCCCTTCTGATTTTGGAGCTAAGTTGAAGCACAGACTTTGGTCGTGTTGTGGCAGAGACACTTTCCCGCATCACCTAATCATCCCCAGAGTTGTTGGGACAAGGCTAACCATCCAGAACACCTGTGGGCCCAGAGCCCTGAGTACCCCTCCCCTTCTCCCCTCACACATCCTACAGGCCAAGAGCAGGAGAGGTTGGCCCACTTTCCTAATAGCTCTCAAACTTCTATACTTTATAGGCTTATTGACGAGGGTTAAACTGGCAAAATGAAACAAGTGGAGGGAATTCAAACTAGGTAGTACTTACCCCTGTTGTGCCTCCATGCGCTGAGCAAACGCATCTCTTTCTAGCCGTTGTCACAACATAATGGTCTTAATTATAAATGTAATTCTTGTAGTTATAATAATTTACTGGAATTTGCTACGTGCCAGTCATAGTATGAGGTGGGTTGATCCAGAGTAGGAAGCTTCCCAACCGTCTTATGGGGCAAGGACATCTGTGGCAGCGTTTCCTCAAGACTCAGAGTCAGGACCATGGACAGAGGCCACGGCCCCTGTGTATCTGTCCCTTGCTGGCCTCCTGCACTGGCTCTGACCGCCACCTTCTTGCCCTCTTCAAACATACAGAGCTGTTCCAGCCTCAGGAGCTCTTCCCTGGGAATCCCTCTCATTGGAAAGTGTTCTCCCTGCCCATCAAATGTCTTACTTTCTTTTGAGAGTTGGGTCCTGGGGCAGGTCTGCCCTGACTAGACTTTGTGAATGAACCCTTTCATTTTATTCACAGCACTTTTCAGTTTTTCATGTGTTTGTCTCATAATCTGACTTCTTTCTTAGGATCGCAAGCTCATGCAGACAGGGGTTTTGTGTGTCTTGTTTACCCTGCGTTTCTCTCTAGGGAAATGCTTGCAATAGAGCAAGCACTGGATAAATATTTACTGAATAAGCACAAACCCTGAATGAAGGAATGAATCAACTAAGTGGATGGCTTAGAGGGATTGATTAACTTCCTAAGTTCACACTTCTGGTGTTGGTTGGGTAACTTCTCCTGGGAGAAGCCGGCTGATGCACCAAGAGGCTGTTTCGTCCGGTCCTCTTGTTGGAGAGGCGGAGGGTACAGGTGTCCTGACACCCGGCCTGGGGTGGTTCCCCTCTCCTTCGGGTCTTTTCGTGAAGGGACCGGATGCGGATGCCAGCAGACAGGCTCGGGGGCGCATCTTGCCTCTTCGTGGGGCTGGGCTGGTTCTGGATGGAGGTTGAGTGCAGGGTAGTGGGGGACCAGAAATCCTCACCACGTGCTTGACCAGCATCTGATAGAAGGCCATGCCAAGAGCACAGACTGAGGCCAGAATGTCTGAACTGAGGGGAGCCGCCTCCCTGGCCAGACTACGAGAAGTCCTTCATCTTCTTGACCTCAGCTTCCTCAGCTGAGACGTGCTGGGCAGGCAGGACCGGAATGTCTGTGGTCTGCAAGAATGCCGGCAGCTCTGAGGGACCCTCGGGTGTCCACCTGGTTCTGCCCTTGGTCCTGCCGATGCTGCGGGCCGGTGCTGGCCCAGTGTGGGGTGGAGCCCAGTCATTCTGCAAAGGGCCCTGGCCATGGTGGGGAGGGGTTGGTGCCTGTCCCCCAGCCACTGTTTCAGTCTGGTCTCTTGGGTTCCTTCCTTGTTCCAGTTAATTAAAAGGGGACATCTCAGAGGGAACACGGAGCAGGGGGACTGGAAGCAATGTTTCTATCCTGCTGGTTATCAGGAAATTGTAATTGTGGGAAACACCCAGTGAAGTCTCTAGAGAGACTCCTGTTTGTTCCGGGAGTGTGGAGACCCACCAGGGTGAGGGAAGAGACAGGGGAGGGGGCCTTTTTGAGAGAGAAAGAGGAAAAATACTTCCTCAGAGCTGGGAGCTGGCCGGTGTGTCTTCTAATTTAATTACTTATCTTTCCCTCAAATTGTTTATGGTACGCTAAGCTATTAAATGCGCCATAAGCAGACTGCTCTTGAAAGAGGAAGTGGATTTATTTGTTTTAGTCACCACTGCAACAAAAGTCTATTTCTTCCTCTAATTAAGATTCCATTTGCTAATTTAAATGTTGTGCTAATTAAAGAATAATTCTGAAAATGTAAAAAGAGGTTAGAAAAAAAAGGAAGAAAAAACTGGGTTGGCCTTTAGGAATCGCATGGAATTTATTGCATTGTAATAATGGTAAGCTGGGTAATTATTTCATTTGCTGTGTTCATGCTTCTACTTATTCATAGCCGTCCTCACACTTCAGCTCGTTAACCCACACATCCCCTCTCCCCCACGGGAGTTTTCTTGTGATGTTTTAAGATGAGTTGTGAGTTAGGTCTTTGAAGCAACGTTTAGAGTTTCTTCAGCTGGGTCACACAGAGTGCTGCAAGCTGCTGCTTGATTTGATGCTTAGAGAGAAAAAAAAGAAAACATCTGGATTTCTGCTTCGTAACCAGTTTCTGGAGCCCAGTTGCTGCTACTCCAGCTTTTTCTCCATCCTCTCCAGAAGCCTGGGTATTTTATAGAAGACAGAGATTATGATATTTTACAAGAAAGAGGATGACTTTCCTTGGCCACATTTGTGCCTAATGCTTCTGGTCTGATCTCGGGGATGGGACTCTGGGGACCTCTGTGCACTTCCGTGATGTGGGCTAAACCAGTCACCTCCCAAACCTCAGGTTCCTCGTCATTCACGTGGAGGTTGTTGGGAAGATGAAAGGCACTCAAGCTTATGAAGGCTCCCAGCGTGTGGCTGGAGCATAGCAGGCTGCCTAGGTGGCCCCTTTCTCCCCGTGTCCTCATTCTGAGGCTACAGCCCTGACTGGAAAATAGGCCTGGAGTTTCCTTCTCAGCTTGGACTCTGGGCTTCCGGGTGATCAAGGGAGAGAAGAGTTAGCTTCTGCCTCCCATTAAGGCAAACCACGTGGAGCTGCACGCGTCGGTTATTCATTGCTGCTTAACTCGTTACCCCCAAACTTAGTAGATGAAAGCAGCAAACACTTAGGATCTCACAGGTTCTGTGGGTCAGGAGTCTGAGAGGCTTCTCCGGGCGTTTCTGGCTCAGAGGCCCTCGAGGGACCTGACCATTAACACGCCAGCCATGGCTGCAGCCACGTCAGGCGTGAGGACCCAGGACCACACTCGCTCATGGGCTACTGGCGGGAAGCTTAGCTCCTCATCACGGGGTGTCTGCACAGGCACTGGCTTCCCGAGCAAGTGGTCCAACAAAGAGGGGGCAGCACGTTGCCTCTCACCTCCCGTCTCCGTTCCACTCCCTCGTCCCGTTCCTCTACCCACTGCCAGGCCCCAAGTCATCTGGCCAGCACAAGAGGGGGTGACAGAGCAGGGAGGGACACCCAGGAGGCCGAGCACAGGACCCTCTCGGAGGCCTGCCTGCCTTTTGGGTTCACTTCCCGGTCTGACAGTGCTTGGCTCTCCCACCCTCCCCTCCTCAGAGCCTGGGTCTTCAGGCCCTTCAGTCCCGCCCTTGACCTGCTGTCCTGCCAGGGCCGCCGGGGGTGTGCTTGGACCCCGCTGTCCTGGGAGAGGCCCCTCCCGTTTCCATGACAGAAGGACTTGGAAGAGGGCTGGCAAAGGTGGGTGGAGAGAGGCGTCGTCTCCTGAAGACCCCGTCTGCTCCAGGCCGAGTCTCTGAGGATACTCGCGGCCTGGGCGGTTCACAGGAGCATAGGGCTTCCTTTGGGGATAAGCCTCCAGAGCTGGGATTGATAGAAAGGGGCGGATGAGAACAAATGCACTTGCATCCCTGTTGGATTCTCAGTGCCAGGAAGGCAACGCAGAGCGCACGCACCGTGGAGTGAATAGCCTTTCATTTCTCATCTGCCTGGGTGGCTCCTTCTCTTTACTGGCATCTTTCTTGCCGACTGTTGACAGAGAGGTTAACACTATAAACACAAGGCCAAAGTCTCAGCTAGCTCTTGACAATTCCTGCTCTCTGGCCTGAGGCTCGGGAGGGAGAAGAGGGTGACCGGGGAGCCGAGGGCAGGAAGCAGGGAGGTCAAGTTGGGTCCTTCGCTTCCTCAGCAGAATTGCCTTTGGCAGGTGCGTTACTCTTCGGGGCCGTGGGAAAAATTCCATCCAAAGTCTCCACAGAAATTGAATGCGGTGTGAATTGTCACGCGGCTGGGAAGAGGGGCTCTTACACTGGCCGCCCACAGGCTTAGTCCGTGGCCCGCATGTGCCCCCTCTGCTCATGGGGTGCAGACCTGGCTCGCCCAGGGTCCCACACAGTGTAGAGGTCAGGACACAGCGGAGTCTCAGGTGACAGATGGATCCCGTGAGCTTTTATGGCTCAGGGATGAATAACTGATTCCGACCCCATTGAAGTCTACAGATTGCTCTCTAAGAGCCTCAGTCACTATAGTTTCTTGGATGCTGGATCCCAAAGAAATGCCCCAGAAGCACCCGTGAAGATGGACTCGCTCACACCTGACGTGCTCTCAGGAGGGAGCTTGTGGTACCTTCTGTGAGCAAACGTTTACTGGACGTCAGCTGTCACGCCCACCTCTGGGTTATTCTGGAGACAGTGGTGATAACAACTCAAGACTGGGTTGCTGCCTTCAGTCCATCCATGCTGGGGGGTGGGACGGGGTGCGGTGTCTCAGGTGGGTGGGCAGCTGGTTACAGGTGGCCGGACTGCACTTGCATCCCCCTCAGACACCTGCCAGCTGTGTGACTTGCAGCACGTCACGCCCCCTGGAGGGTCAGGGAACAGCGTTTAGATGGGATTCGTGGTTTAGCAGGTGCATCATCCCAGGGATTCAGGCGGCTGTTGAGGGGGAACTCAAGTGGTGGGGTCATGGTTGAGCTCTTGCCCGGGTCTGGATGGGAGGCGTCCAGAGTCTGGGCCGAGATGATGGGGCAGGATTCATGGAGCGGCAGAGAGAGAAGGTTTCGGGGGGTGGGGGGCAGGAGGGAGGTAGGTCAGGGCCAGCGCTTGGGCGAATGGACGCTGGCCTTACTAACTAGTGGGGGGTGGGAGAAAGAGCGCAGGACGGCAAAGAGAAGAGATTTAGAACTCGCGTTCTGGCTGCGTTGTGCTCAGGGCTCCCAAGTGTCTGTGGTTTTGCTCTGTGACCTGGGTTCCCTGCCCCAAGTTCAAGGTCACCTGAGCAGCTGAGGATCAGATAGATAAATTGCCTAGGAGCGGGTCTCCCATGGTGGTTTTAAAAACTCCTTTCAGGTGCAGTGAAATAAATGTGGAGAGATGCTGTCCTGTCCCCTCAGGGGCCCCTCCTGTGTCGGGCTGGATGGAGAGGGGGGACAGGACATTGACCGGGTCAAGATAGATGGGAGGTGAAGCCCCCACTGAATCAATGTTCCCTTAAAGACTGCAACAAACGGGATTACTGGTTGAAAGACATTTATTGAGGGTGAATCTGATTGTGAGTTTTATTAGTGAGCCACGGTCCTGGATTGATAGAAATGCCCGGCCTAGACACGGCCAGGAGCAATGAATCAGGGCTTTCTTCCTTGGCCGGCTGCCTGGGCAGTGATGTAGGGGTGCCCAGCTCCAGGACAGAAGGATGGAAGAGAACCTTGGCTGCAGTCCCTCTGGGGTGGAGGCGGGGTGCGCCGGGAGGGCGTCGTGGGGCCACTCAGGCCTGCTTCCCCTCCTCCATCACTCACAGGTGAGATGACACATGCTCACTGCAGGGGTGGCTGCTCCCAGGCGCTCTCAGGACTAGGATGCTCTCCGCCCCTCCCGCCAAGTTCATTTGCCCAAACTTTTGCCCAAATGATGCAGAAGCTGTTAAACGATCAGCAGCCACACAGCTGGCCGTTAATTGGCAGCCAGCGCTTGATGAATGAGCCCCGGTCTAATGTCGGGTCGGGGCTGGGCGTGGCAGCTCTGTGTAAAGGGTCAAAACACTGAGCCGAGTCAAAAGCAATAATACCACCTCCCTGCCTCCCCGGCCTCCCAGAAGCAGCTGGCGGCTGCAGGCACCTGAGGAAAGGCATCTCCGTGTGGTGGCGCATCAGCTTGGCACTCACCCCGGCTCATGGCGTCCACGGGGACTGTCCGAGGGGCTCCAGCCAGGCCCAACCTTGCTTCGGGCGGGTGGGCCACTCTGGGGTGTGCTCAGACTCACGGTGAGCACGTCCACATAAAGCCTTGTGTCCAAACGCCGAACAGAACTTGGACACACAGATCCAGAATCAGCCCCTCCTTGGGAACCTCAGCTCATTCAGCAGGCGGGTTACCGCTCGCCCTGCCCCGGGCTTGCCCGCATCTCCTGTGGCCTCTCCTCCGCTGGTCCCTCCTCCGTTTTCCCCCCTTGGATTGAGAAATTCCCTGCGTTCCGCCTTCCACCCCTTTTCCTCCTGCGCGGCGCCTTCTCCAGGTGCGAGGTCCCTCTGCATGACGTCAGCCACCAGAGCCGCCTTCCCGAGGTGTGTGTCCCGGTACTCTTGTCCCCTGAGCTCCCACCTCCCCCGGGGCGTGCCGCCCAGCAGCACCTCCTCCTCTAGATTCCAGAGCGTCCCTACTTCCCCGTGCCAAGCGGAATGTTCCTCCCTGTCCCCCGTTTTGTGTGGGTCACAGCACACGCTCACCTGCTCCCCGACGTTGCAGAGACACAGGCTTCTTTTTGAGTTTGCCCGTCGCTTCTCCCGCCGCCCCTCCACTGCCCTCCGGTGTTTCTCCACGTCTCTGCCGCTCCCACCCTCCCCTCCAGGCTGTTGCGCAGCCTTTCCTCCAGCACCCCTCCTTCCCCGAGGAGCCTCCCCGACCCAGCCCAGACCAATCTCCCTTCGAGCTTCCGGTGCACGCCCCACCGTAGGCTCCCAGACGGCACCCACGACTCCCCAGATGGGGTTTGCTGATATTTCACCCCGTGTCCTGCTCTGCTTCCCCCTTTCCTCCTCCCGCCCTGCGCTGGCTGACAGGCCACTCCCATCCTCCTTCATGTCCTGGTCATGCCGTGGTCTTGCTGTGAGTCTGCAGGGCTCAGGTTTCCATCCTCATCCTCGTCCTGGAAACTGATTTCACGGCTGACTCACGTGAGGATGTACGTAGTGACAGAGAAAGTAAACCTACAAGATCAGGAAGGGCAGGAATCTGCAGGGAGACGGGTGTGTTGGATGTCAAAACCAGAATCACAAAGGAAGGCCTCAATATTGAATTTAATAAGGATACGTGTCAAGTCACATTTTGAGGTTTAAGAAAAGTATCTAAAAGCTACTGAGTAGGAAAGGTATGGTTTAGCTAAAGTACCAACTAAAAACATTCTACTCGTAGTAATTATAACTTAAGACAACACAATATAGTTATCAAAAAAGATAACAGAGGGCTTCCCTGGTGGCCCATTGGTTGAGAGTCTGCCTGCTGATGCAGGGGACACGGGTTCGTGCCCCAGTCCGGGAAGATCCCACATGCCGCGGAGCGGCTGGGCCCGTGAACCATGGCCGCTGAGCCTGCATGTCCGGAGCCTGTGCTCCACAATGGGAGAGGCCACAACAGTGAGAGGCCCGCATACTGCAAAAAAAGTAAAAAGATCAGAATCTCAGGCAATAGTGAAATAATCTACCAGAAGGATGGTGAGAGTCTTCATTTTTCAATTTTAGGCATTTTACAACTGGCATATGATATTGCAGTCAGAGTAACATGCTTCATGAAGAAATTAGACAAAAGGCATGCTTAATGAATGTTAATTAGGAAAAGTTAAAACCCATAATATATGTGAATTATTTGTCTCAGTATCTCTTCCAAGACTGAAGTTGTGTAAATGACCTTTCTAACCCCACACCGAGGCCCTTTGAAGTTTTATTTATTTATTAATTTATTTATTTATGATCTAAATGAAATGTCACCTCTTTAAACCCTTCCTAATACATGTCATGTGAATTCATTGTATCCTCTTGGATTATCCCATTGAATTTCACTTGATTTTCTACTTATATTCTGGCCAGTTGTTTACATTTTTGTCTTATGCCACCAGATTTTAAGCAACATCAGGGCAAGGACTCTGTTGTACTCATCTTTGTATTTCAGACATTAGCACAGAATCAGTAAATGTTGAACAAACTCGGATGCAGAGACAAAACTGTCCTTTAAACCAGTATTACTCAAGCTGTGAGCTGTGTTCTAGCTGTTTCTGAAAGTTCTCAGAGAAGCCTGGTTTCAAAACTATTAATACATATTCCAGGAAGAGTTCTATGGCTAATTAAGTTGGGGAGATTTGGGGTTCAATACAGTGGAGCTGGCTTCTTTACTATAGGACATTTTGTAATCTTTAATACATTATGTACCCTGTGAATCACCAAAAGTTGGCTGTAATGTATAGGATATACCAAAATCATCTGACTATAGAACACAGCTTTTATGCATCACCATTTAATGTTTCATGGAGCATAGTTTGAGAACTGCTGAGCTAAGTCTTTTTTTTAGAGAAATGGCACATAACCTGTCCAAGAAGTGCTGGAAATTAAAGTAAAAGTGTAAGAACTGGAAACACCTTGTAAGGCAAAAGAAAGAGATGCTAGACAAACACATGCTGTAGACTTGAAGAAAATATATATCGAAAAGTTGAGAGAAAAGTTTGCCATGATGACAGCTAGAAAACATTGGGACACAGTATAGATCACAAAATTTCCTGAGAAAGAGAAAAATAAGCGAAGCTGCTGAAGAAACCACAGTTTCTTCTGACCATAGAGGTAGCTCTCTGAGGAGCTTGGCTCAGAGGATGAAGTAGAGATGGAAATCTGTTGGGTGATACAGGAATGTCAAAGGGTAGCACCTTGGCATGCAAGGCAGTGATAGCCGGGGGTGAAGGGGGGTGATTGGAACAAATCAGTAGTGTGTGAACTAATTAGAAGGCACAGGGGACCCTTTTGAGCCCATGAGCAACCTGTTTTGGATGACTGGTGTGGAAATGCATCATCCAGAGTTTGAATGTAGCCTCTGTTTTTGGTTCTGCCTTTTTCAAAGACTTAAATGGCTAAAAGCCATGATTATCAAATTTGCATTTTGCATAAAGCAAAAATCTGGATAGTCAACACATGAGACAAGGAAGTCAGGATTAGAAAGATGGCAACTGCTGAGAATCACTGATCAAAACAATTGCAAAATGAAAGTAAGTGGAAGTAAAGAGGAATAGTTAAAATTACTTCATTTTCCTGGAAGTTTGACTACCTTCATCCAATTTAAAATTAATCTAAAATTTGCAGGGTTGTGGGATCTGATTTCATTGCCTTTGGAGAGGAGAAAATTACAAGAGTATTGGCAGCACAGTATGCCAAAAAAGTAGAAATTGCCCTGCCTACCGCCAATATATAAGTAAAAATATTAAATTTAATACCAGTGTAATATTCAGGTAAAGGAGGTTTTTATTTAACTGTCCTCCTTAAAGGCCATACAAATTATGGAGTATTTTGTTCTGTTTTGGGCGTGATTGGAGACACAAAACTTTGATTCAAAGGAGGTGGCTTAGGAAAGTGAAGGGAAAGATAAAAATCTCATCTGAAGAAAAATGGTTGGGAGTACTGGCGATATTTAATTTGGAAAAGAAAAGACTTTGGGGAGACGTAGCTTCTTCCAAACATCTGAAACATAAGAAGAAAAATTGGGTAAACTGGATGGCTTCTGGTGTCAGAATGGAGAGTAATGCCTAGGATTTCAGGGAGGCAGATTTCAGCTCCACGTGGTACGTTAAACTTTTTAACAACCAGTGCTGCTCAGCAGGGAGCTGGTTCACCCCGAAGGCCTGGGTGAGTGACCTGTTCTCTCAGTGAAGTGATGTGCTCTTGGATCTCAGCAAAGACCCAGGGCAGCAGGGTTCCCATCACTTCCCTCTCTCCCTCCCCACTAATCCGGTTCCACTCGGGAAACAGGAACCATACTAGGTGTTTCAAACAGAAAGGATTGAACACAGGGAATAGTGTCTGGGGACTAAACGAACCGGGAGAATCAGTGAGTGCCCAGAGGTAACTGTCCAGGGTGCCACCACCCCTGGAGATGGGGGATGAAGGGGACCAGGGGACCCTCAGGGCGGAGGAGCTTGGGCAGAGATCTGGGGAGTCAGTGCTCAGAGTTCTGAAAAGGGGACACCTCTGGGAGCCTGGCAGGACCAGCTCTGGGATTTCCAGACAGAAGGTAGAGGTGGGAGCCACCTCTGGGTTCCCCAGGCAGAAGCAGGAGAACAGAGGGGTGCGCCCTCCCCACACCACCTTCACTTTTACTCTGGGCTCTTTGAGTGACAGGACATCTGGAAACGGGCTTCTCAGCATTGCGGCCTCAGAGCTGCAGGGCAGCATGTGGTTGATGAACTTGGAATCCACCACAGCCGAACTCTCTGGCTCCCGGGAACCCACACACACCTTTCTGCCTGCATGGGGACCCCAGAAGCAAGGACAGACCCCTGCTTCACCCCAGCCTCCACTCCTGCATTCACTGCCCACATCACACACCCTTTGCCCTCAGATAGCACCTGGGCCTGGTCAGTTTCCTACCTGCTGGGATGACTCACATCTTCACTCCTCAACGGTGTGTCCTGCTTTGGCCAGTGCTTCAGTTTCCCACTGACATGAACTAGTGGATGTGGAAACACTGTGGCAGCTCCCCCTGAACCCTGACACCATTTCTCTTATCTTTTTCTCCCCCCTTTCTCCTATTTCCCTGAAAAATACCCAGATGGATGTTGTAGGGGGGTTCCTGTAGTGGATGAGAGGCTAGACCAAACAATTTTTCATGCTCCTTCAAGGCAAAATGTTCAAAGTGTTAAATATAAGCAGATTGCTTTATTTTGCATTAGTTAGTTGTGTTGCATTATGTCTTTCGTGCCACTGGATATCTTATATCTGGACTGATTTCCACGTATATCTCTTCTCAATTACTGTCTTTATCTAAGAGTTCATATCTAATGGAGAAAATTTAGAAAGTGCAGGTAAACAAAAAGACTACAAAGCTCATAACTCCGAGCAGTTGTCACTGATCAAATGTTGGTAAATATCCTTCTAGGCATTTTTCTATACTCGTCAATTATATATAGAGGTATTTGTATTGTTAACTACAAATAGTTTTATAATCTTCTTGGTAATTTGGGGGCAATTTTTAGTGTATTTGGGCATCCTTCCTTCCACAGATCATCCATGTACCATTTTTACTGTCTGTCCAGGACTGCAGCATGTGGCTGTATCCTATTTTATTTAACCAATCCTCCATCACCGGGCGTGGGTTGCTTAGGATGGTTGCAATCTTAAGTATTTGTGCATATTTTCAATTATCATCATAGAATAAATTCTTTCTAGTTAATTCATTTATAACTTTTTAATTGCCCAAAATATTTACGTATCTGCTTATTGCAGAAGACACACTCAGACAACTCTTGCGATTTTTAATTCTTATGTAAACTCGATCTTTTGCTGAATCTGACCCTTTGCCCGCAGCCTGACCCAATGCCTGCCCTCTGCTCTTGAGGGATAGGAAGTCAGTCCAGCCTATTCCCTTGTCCCTTCTCACCTCCTTCACATACTCTCTCTGCTTGGCAAAGTCTTAACAGACGTCCCTGGCAATATACTTTCCCCTTCCCAGCACCAACTCTTGAATCAAAATATCCTTTTTAAAATGTGGAAGGGCCTGGAAATGAGCAACAAGAAGCCAAGACTTTGGTCTCAAGGTTCCCGAGGCTTCCTCTAGGGCCCGCTGCCATGCCCCGCCCCAGCTGGGGGAGCAGAGAGATGCTGTGTCTGTCCTCAGAACTGACAGCTCCGTACTCAGAAAACAGGCAGGAGACTCTCAAGGCGTGACACGAATGTAACAGAGGTCAAGCTGCAGCAGCAGCTCAGAGGATGAGGCGGCGCCTACAGGGACATTTGGGAGACCCCGGGTCCTGTCCTGTTAGCCAGGCCACACAGGTGGTCACATCGGGGCATGGTCCCAGTGGCAGGCCACCCCCTGTGCATGTCAGGTTTGCAGGTTCAGTTCTCAGGTCATCCCTAAAAATGGCTCCTGAGTTATTTTCTCCTCGGAAGCTGAGAAATGAAGCCTAAGTCATGATGACTCCTGCCCAAGGGCAGGACTTCCGGGGTTCTCTTTCCCTCCACCCTGAACAAGAACTTGTGGCCCATTGTCTGCAGGGCAGGATGGAGAAGGTGTGGATGAACCGCGGCCCTGCTGTTGTGCAGCTGGTGTAAGGGGAGCAAAGTGCATGCTTATGGGGTGAGCAGACAGCTTGGTACCTGACAAGCTAATTGTTAAGTGTCTGTTCACCTGAGGCTGCAAGAATTCAGAGGCAGGCTCTGTGCAGGAGTTGGTTGTGAAGGGTGGGCAAAGTTGGGGTATAAAGACAGGGCAGGGACCAGCCTGGACAGAGGTCAGGGATGAGAGAGCATTGGTGCCTGGAGAGAGTGATGCGGCGTGAACTGACAGTTGACATTCTTCTCTGGAAACATTTGATTTTTGTAACAGCTTTCTAGGTAGATTATAATTATTGTCCCATTTTACAGATGAGGAAATTGAGTCTTGCATTTGAAGTGATGTGCTTCAGGGCCATTCCCAGCTTGCACGTGACACACAAGCTTCAGGAGATAGAGCTTAGAAAGTGGGGTTGGGCCAGAGAGGTGGCACCTGGATGCCAAGATGAGAAGTTTATGTGGAGAGTTGATGAAATAAAAATGCATGAGGAAATGATGGCCAAAGGAAAAGTTTTGATCAGTCTGTGCTTTAGGAGGACTAGTCCAGCAAAGGCAACAGTCTGTAGGAAGGTCAGATTGGTAGCAGGGGGATCTGTTAAGAAGTTACTTTAACAGTCAGTGCCCAAGGCAAAAAGATTCTAAGGAGGGAATTCCACCATTTTGCAGAGATGCATGAACAGAATGTTGGCATTGGCAATGGCATTTTTCCCCCATTTTTAAACAGTGTTACTGAGATACAGTTGACACACAGTAAACGATGCGTATTCAAACTGAACAAATTGGTAACTTTTGAGGTATGCACAAGATCGCCACAATCAATGTGTGAACATAACTGCGCCCCACAAATGTTTCCTCCTGCTCCTTGGCGATCCCTCCCCACTCCCCCTCCCCCCTCCCCCTCCCCCCTCCCCCCTCCCCCACCTCAGGAAACCATTAATCTACTTTCTGTTAGATTAGGTTGCATTTTCTAGAGTTTTGTGTAAAAGGAATCATGAAGTATGTACTCCTCTTTGTTTAGCTTTTTTGTTGTTATTGATAATAATTATTCTGAGATTCATTCACGTTATTGTCTCCATTCCTTTGAATTCCATTGTATGGATGTACCACTGTTCATCTATCCATCCACCTATTGGACTTTGGGTTGCTTACAGTTTTGGAGTTTACAACTAAAGATGCTGTGAACATCTGTGTACAAGCCTTTTTATAGAATATGCTTTTATTTCTCTTGGATAAACACCTAGGAGTAGAACGGCTGCATCATATAGTAGGCGTATGTTTAAATTTTTAAATAACCTGCACAGCACTTTTTTTATTGAAAAAAATAAAAAATTACTTTTGAAAAATCAGAAGTAATTTACATTAAATGGTTAAATGTATTCTGATACATGCATGTGATAGAAGACTTGTAAAAATGATTATGGATTTGTATTTAACAAAAATATGACCACAGCATAAAAAAGACAGGCTATCGACTTTCATATACATATTTACCAAAATATCAATAGCATTTGTTTTATTTTACTTAATTTTGATGTTTGTGTGTACTTTCAGATACTATTTATTTATTTATTTATTTATTTAACATCTTTATTGGAGTATAATTGCTTTACAGTGGTGTGTTAGTTTCTGCTTTATAACAAAGTGAATCAACTATACATATACATATATCCCCATATCTCCTCCCTCTTGCGTCTCCCTCCCACCCTCCCTATCCCACCCCTCTAGGTGGTCACAAAGCACGGAGCTGATCTCCCTGTGCTATGTGGCTGCTTCCCACTAGCCCACTAGCTAGCTATTTTACATTTGGTAGTGTCAGATACTATTTAATTTGTGTTCATTTTAAACAAAAACATTTTTACAACCTTCCCCCCAAACTAATAAGGCTCTTCTAATATTGGAAATTGGAAAGGAAAGTTACACTGGTTCAAGCAATCAAATTGTCATAGGAAGTAGAGACAGTTTTTGGAGTGTGGGAGTTTGTGGAATGGGAAATGAACCATAACCACATTATATTGTTTTTGTTTTTACTTTTTATTGTGAACTATATACTTTTCCCTGAAAGAGAAGAACATTTTATTTTTTGGTATAGAAGAAGAAAAAAAAAAGGAATGGGTGTTAATAATAGCTTGATTATTTTCAACCCAAATGCCTAAGTAAAGCAACAATTGATGTATAACTTATGCAGATCTATGCAAACAATTATTTAACTTGGAAGAGGAAGGATGGTATACTGAGAATGGCGATGTTTGCGGGATTGCTGATGTGTCAGGCAAGCTCCTCGGTACAAGGCCACTGAAATGAGGGATGAAGGGCATTTCACTTTGAGAAGACCCGGCTCGTTGTGGTAGGTGATCCTGGGGATTTCCAGGTTAACCAAACATGGTGAGAGAGACATTCATGAGGTGCTTCGTTGTTTCCCAAACACATGATGTACGTTCTCTTGCTTAGTTAGTCCTGTGAAGCCCTGTCAGCAGGCCGGAGAGGAATTTTAATTTAATCCCCATTTCATAAAGGAGGAGGGTCAGGTCCATAGAAGTCAAATAAATTAACAATAAATACTAGGATTGCTCCTTAAAGATGCTTCTAGAGCTTGCATGTGCATCTGCTCATTTAATCCTCAAAACAGTCTCAGGAAGAAAGAGGTCAAGGGACAGTTTTCTTCCTCCTCACCCATTTTCCAGATGGACAAATTGAGCTAAATTAGACTGAATCACGTGAACAAAGACACAGATGGGGAGCAGGTTGATAGCAGATTTAAACTCTAGACTTAAGTCCTACAACCACCATTCTTTAGTTTACTCTGCAAACTTGAGCTGTGTAAAATCACATGCTAGCGAACAAGGAGCCAGTGCTTAACTTCTGACTAAATCGAGTGCTCCTTACCCAACACCACGTGGTCAGGTGACTGTTAGTGCATGTCTTCCTTACTTACCTTTATTCTATTTACTGTGGCAGAAAGTTGAAGAAGTCGATAGGTGTGTGTGTGTGTGTGCGTGTGTGCGTGTGTGTGTGTTTTGAATGGTGTAGAACTGGGGATTCTTTCCAAACCCGTGGAGTTTGGAGTGCACGACGTGGGGTTGTGAGATGATGTATTGCTCCATTACAGCTCATGAATCCCTATACTCTGTGACTATCTTATGTCATGATGAAATATGGTGTGTGTGTTTAGAAAAGTGTAGATATGCCAGCTGGCCCTGTGCTTTGATTCAATTGTTAACTTCTACCACTCTTATCCTGCTGAAAAGCTTCCTCTTCTGTGGCATGTCTCAATAATGCTAACGACTTGCCTCTTCCTCCTTTGGGGGAACTTCTCCACATTGATACGTTTGAGCCCGATGTTCATTGCCGTATTACCTGCTAAGAGTAAAATTACTGGCTTAACATTAAGTGTTTAGTAAAAATTTCTCATTTGCATTTATTCCTAAGTATTCTTTTTCTATAAGGAGAAGACATTTCTATGCTAACATGATACTCCATTTAAATTATTGCACAACAAGTATTACTTTTGTTACAAGCTAAGCCAGGACCCATATGTTCCCTTTTCTTGTAAACAAGAGGGCAGATGAGTGCCCTTGGAGTTGTTTTTGTCTTTTCAATCACTTGAGACTTGGTTGCACCAGATCTGATTGGACTGAATGCTCCTAGATGGGATTTCCTGGCCTTCTGCCCATGATTAAGAATGCCTTTGATTTTTAGCATCACCCTCCTTTCAAAAATCTAAAAGGGATTCTTCCAGAAGTTCTAAATTCATTTAATTGTATAGCTATGTTTATCTGATGGAGAGAAGTCAAGTGAGGAATCAGATATATAGGACAAAGTCTTGAGTCTCTGAATTCAGTTCTTTGCCTGCCAAGCTGATAGCATGTTGGATGGTTACAGCATTGCCCTAAAACCTTGTGTCATATCCAAACTGGGCACCCCATTACTGTTTCTGTATCTGCATGTTGAGTTCTCCTAACGAATATCAGGAATTCTGGATTTCTGAAGATTATAGACATTATCTGAGTCTTCTCTCTTGTGATTATGTAAGGACCCTTTGGAGATTACCAGGGGACTGGTGGTTGATTGGGTGGTCTCAGTTTGCCCATTGTTTTGCTTGGCTTTTTAAAAAAATTAATGCCCATTTTTATTTGTCCTCATTCTTTATAAATCACAGGTTGTCAGCAGCCTGAATATGGCCTTAAAACCAACACTAAAAAGAGATGGCAGTAAATAACCAGAAGCAGTTGGTGTAGAGTAACACAATGAATGGGCCCAATTCCCTGAACCCACTTGCTTTTCACCCTTGGAGCTGGAGAGTCACACCTTGGAGCCCAGAAGATAAAATCTGTTGGTAGAGCCCCTCCTGATCCCAGGACCCCAGGGCTCCACATGGGCACAGCTGCCAGGGCACAGACCTATCATCTGGATGTAGGGCCATAGGAAAGGTCACAGGAAGATCGTTTGTTTTGATAGAAATGGGATCGTTTTTGGAACGAGTGGGTATAGAAGAGAAAAAGTCCAGCAAGGAGCTGGGTGGCGCTGTCCTATGGAGACTGCGTGTCCTGCCCTTCATGGCCTGCCTCAGAGTGTTAGAGCTGGTCAGGAAGGTCCAGGGCCCTTTTCAGTGCTCTTCTGTCACTGGCCTGGGGAGACCAAAGTGGCTGGGCTGCAGGTCCTTCTACACCGTGGCGCCAGGTTCCCTGCGACCTTAATGGTTGATCCTGTCCCCTTGCTGCCATCCCCCAAATACCCAAATTCTTTCCCCCCCTCCCACAGCCCCTTCCCTGCTCTCACTAATAAGTGGACTAGTAAGAACCAAGTGACTGTAGTGTGAGGATGTTGAACGTCAATTCCCCACTTACAGTAGCATCACAGAAATCAGCGAGGAAGGTCCTGAGGAGCGGCACCTTCCGCCAGGACTGCCCAGGGGCTTTGCACTAATTCTCACCTGGGCCAGGGAGGGCGGGGGCTGCAGAGACTGCATCTTCCCCTCTTCGTAGTTCTACAGAGGGGCAGGCTGCGGTGCTGCCGAGACACACGCTGAGTCAGGGAACAGGCCTGTTTTCACACCCAAACATCCCCACGCTCTCGTGCTTAGAGGCTGGGCTGCTCTCTGCCAGAGAAGTGGCTAATGGGTGCTGAGTCAGGAAACAGAGGTCAGCCCCGAAGGGGACCGGCAAGTTCTCTGTGGGTGTTTGTGACGTGGTGGAGGAAGGGCCCCGCACACAAGTTAAAGGAACAGAAAATAACTAGTCTTCGGGTTCTGCAAAGCTCTTTGCACAGAAACAGATGGGATCCATGCCTTAATTGAACCCTTCCCTTATTAGATGCTAAATTTGAACCACTGATAACTCTGCTACCTTCCCTCAAAAGCACCGCTTTACTCAAAAAGCCCTGACTGTGTTTCTGTGGCTTTTGGCAGAGTTAAATTGAATGAGCCAAGATGTCTGATTTTAACTGTCTTTTAATGTCAGCTGCTGAAAGAGGAGCCACCTTCTCAAAGAGGCAGACGCGGATGGCGGAGGTTGTTTTTCCTTTCTGTTTACAGAGTGGCGTCCATGGGATTCTGGGTCTGGAAGAGTCATCTCCACCCTGAGCCTCCCCCGATGAGCTGATGGTGGGGTGTGTGTTTGTCTGTGTGTGTAGGGGGTGTGGAGTTGCAGGAAAGAGTAACACCCATGCCATGCCTTTGGATACCTGGAGAACATGCCTCCTGAATCAGAAACTGCGTTTTGTGACAGGTGACGTGGGTGTTGCAGACTCAGCGCGTCCCCCTGGGGGTCTGGCACTGCTCGCTGTGTGCGGGGTGGGAGGTGTGGAGGGTGGACCTTTGAGCGGGTCGTGGCGTTACGCTCATCTCTGGCGTGGCCCGCTCCTACATGTGGGTGGTGGGAGGCCCAAGCCATCTCAGTGGATGCCCAATTGCTCCAGAAACTAAACATTGCAAACAGGAGAGCAGACTTGGTTGTCGCCGATGCCAAGGAGTGGGGTCGGGTCTTCCTCGGGGGTCAGTAGGTTTGTTCCACATGAGCCGGGGCCAGTGACGCCTGCGCTAGAGACGTTTCTGCGTCGCTGGAGGCCCGGGTTCCCTGGATCCTCGTCGCCATTAGGCAGGTGTGGTTGTGGAGATGTACATTTGCCTCCTGGACTCCAGCCCCGGGCTCAGGATGACCTCGGCCTTGGTCCTGACACTTTCTGTCCTGTTCTTCAGACACGCTGAGCTCTGTCCTTCCCCACAGGGAAGGGGTGAAAAGTTCAGCCTCAGCTTGGGTCACGCTGCCCTTCTCGAGTCTCTGCTGCTGATGGTGCTTGGTCAGCCCCCTTTGTCCTCAACGGACAGGGCTGCCTGGGCTCCCTGCCCTCCAGACTCTCCCGGTAGGGTTGGTGTTTGTGGCCTGATGGACACATTTTTCTTCCTGCCAGTAATTTGTGAAGCACGTGTTGAGAGTGAAAGGGGGGGGAGGTAACACACCCCGTGTCAGAGGTCAGCCCACTCCACGTTAGAGCTGAAATGAAGAGGAGCCATGGCGTGGGCAGGGCACTGCTGGCAGCCTGGGATGCTCGCCACCCTGCCTTGCTAACAGAACCCCTCGTCTGGGGCGGCCGGGGCCCGTCCGGGATCAGCCGCTTCCCTGATTGCCCAGCATGCCTCTGCAGCTGTTCTTGGCCACGTGACCCAGTGCTGGGTGATGGGATGTCAGTGGACGTTGGTTTCCAAGAAGGCTTTTCCAGCCTCATGAGTGCTCAGTTATCTCTGGCATCACCCTTTCCCTCCTTTTTGCCTTGAATGTCAGCAGCCATGTGCCAAGCACACACATGCTGTGGGCAGGGAGCCGGGCTCGGACCCCAGGGGCCCTCTCTGAGCATCGCAACAGCGGTGACCCCTCCTCCTCCAGGGGCCCGCTCTGTGAGAAGAAATCTCTGCTCGTTCAACCCACTGTACCCCAGGGTGTTCCTTCCGGTCACATGCGCTCCTGGGAGCGTGGGTGCAACCGAGTCGGAGAGGCTGTGCAGCCCAGGCGGGTCCTGCAGGCTCTGCATCCAGACATATCCAGCCAATGCACAGAAGTTGTTTCCACGGGCTGAGTGTGCCTGTGTGTGTCTGTGTGTGCATGTGTGTGTATGCGCGTGAGTGAGAGAGGCGTGGGGGAGGAGGGAGAGAGGAACAGATGGGTGGGGAAGAAGCATGCCCATGAAGAAGAAGAAGAAAGATTCGAATCCTGGGAATATCTACCCAAACCACATATTTGGAAAAGATGTAGCTTAAGAGTAGGAGTCAGAGTAACTTAGTCTCAATTCTATTGGCTGCATTTAAGGCTCACAAGGCTCCCCTACCAGCCATTTTCTCCTTTCAGGAGACCTCATCCACTTTAACAAATGGTATTCATTCCACAAAATTCAGAGTCATCACTCACCACCCCGTGTTATTCTAAGGATTGGGGGAGCAGAGGTAAAAAGGAAGACAACAGCTTGCGTCGTATGAGTGCCCACGTATTCTGCAGTATTTAACTATTGTTGACTATATTCTATTTACGCTTAAAATAATGCTGTGAAATAAGTTGTTCTTTAAACAACAGTTTACAGATGGAAAAGCTGAGGCTTAGTTTGAGGTTAAGTAAACTTCCCCAAGAGCACACGACTAATCACTGTTGGAGCTGGTGTTGGCAACCACATCTAAGTCCGGAGTTGCTTGCTTTCCACTAACTGAGCTGTTAATGTCTGCTTTCTAGGTGTCCCCAGTCTAATGGGTGGGGGGAGGGGTAGGAAGCGTATTCAAGAAGAGCACGGCTTTGGAGTCACAGGGACCAGGGCTGGACGCCCAGCTCCACCACTGGTTGGCTGTGTGCACGAGCACAGCTTGGCCTGAGCTGCTTTTCTGGGAAGTGGGTATATGACCATCTACTTCACTGGCTGGAATTTAGCAGAGGCTCCACTGATGGCTGGTGGCACAGGGTGTGTGTGTGTGCGTGTGAAACAGACCTTTAAATGACTGAAGTGAAATGTGATAGCCATATTATTGGCATTTATGAAGCACTGCTATTTACACATAGAAGTGGGCACTGAATAACTGAGGGAAATCAATAACGTGATGGAAGAGTGGCCACGTGAGCTGGGACGACCGGCCCTCACTAGTCAGAATCCGGAGGAGCAGGTCGGCAGGCGTTTGCGCACCTGGAGATGGGATGCAGCACAGGTGTTGAGCCTCGGGCACCAGGAGACCTGGGTATGGCCCGAGGAATGGGCAGGGGGTGGCGAGACGGGAAAGTGTGCTTGGGGTCGCGGCTCCTGACGGTTCTTGGGTTTGTATGAAAGCAACAGCGTCAGTGAGGCTGCTGTCTGCTCTTCCTCAGGGGGGAGTGCAGAGCCTTCTGCTGGCCCCAGAACACAGCTTCTGGGAGCCAGAGGGCTCGGAGGGTGGTGGGCGGCGGCCAGCAGCCACAGCGCTGAGACTCCGCATGGCAAGGGCGACTCTGTTCCCTCCTCCTCTGCCGCCTGCCACACCTCCCTCCATAGCTCAGCGGATTGACGGGCAGCTTTTCTAAGCAAGTGTGAGCACACACCTGGGTAGCAAGCGTGAGCCTCTGCCTCTCCCCGTCACAGTAGCATCTTTTAGGGAGGAAATAGCTCTGATGGGCTCCTCTGTTACAGTGGTAGCCAAAGGCATTGCTTTCAAGAGGTAGTAGAGAAGCTGAGAGAAGATGAGCCAGAAATCCATGGGTGGGGCTTCCCTGGTGGCGCAGTGGTTGAGGGTCCGCCTGCCGATGCAGGGGACACGGGTTCGTGCCCCGGTCCTGGAAGATCCCACATGCCGCGGAGCGGCTGGGCCCGTGAGCCATGGCCGCTGAGCCTGTCTGTCCAGAACCTGTGCTCCGCAACGGGAGAGGCCACAGCAGTGAGAGCCCCGCGTACCGGAAAAAAAAAAAAATCCATGTGTGGAGGTGGGGAGGACAACAAACCTTCTCCTAAAAGGAGAATTTACCCTAAACCAGGTGAGCCCGGGCACATAGGCGTCTTTACTGAGAGGACCCCCCAAAATGCCATAATCCCGCCCGACCCTCAGCCCTTCCTGCTGGTCTGGGGTGTCTCTTTTCCATGATCCTATTTTGTTCAGCCCAAGAAGCCTCCTGAAGCAGGTGTGAGAAGAGCTCTCTCGCCCTGTCCGGTAGGAGCCGAGTGGAGCCCTGCTCGCAGGCACGGCAGGGAGCCCAGTGTCTCTCGGGTCCCCTTCAGTCCTCGTTCAGTCACGAGAGATGCGTGACTTGCCGCTTTCCCCACGGGCCACTTGACCAGCCTCATCTCTCCCCGAGCGGTCCTTACCGGGGCAGAGTTTGCCCGCTCTTGGGATGCCCAGCTGGCTTAGTGCGGCGTCCTCAGACTCTTCCCTGAGGAATTAAGCTGCCACGTGACAGCTCAGCACCGTGTAAAGACAGAGGGCAAGCTGCTTTCTCGCCATCCTCTCCTGAGCATCCTCAGAGCTCGGGCCCTGCCCTGGCACTGCGGGCACTGTCACCGTCTCCCTGATAGGAAATGGCTTTGTCGTGTGCAGCCTGGCTTGGGGGCTGGGGAGGGGAGTGAGGGGAGGCCTTGGGGAGGGAGGACGAAGCCTCAGGTCCTCAGTCTTCATGCTGTCAGGCCCTGCGGGAGTCTGGAAACGTGCTCTTGGAATCCTGTCATCTGGCCTGCTTTACTTCTCGGCTCTGGCTTCCTCGCCTAAGGCAGGGTTGACACGTGCGGCTAATCTCATATCCACCCAAGACGTCTCTAATCCCGGTTCCTGCAGCCAGCACCTGCTCTTCGGCCCCATGACTGCTGTTAGGTTTGTCCCCATCAGGGAGAGGTGGGGTCTTCCCCTGCGACTGTGGCCTCTAGAGAAGCTTCTGCTTTTCTGAGTGAAGAAGCCTGTCTGGGGGGCATCTAGGGAATGGTTCGCACCCCCAGAGTGTGAGCCTCCCTTGGCGTGATAGTGCAGGCTCCAGTCCTATCTGATGGCAGGCAGGCTCCGCGGGGAGATGGGAGCACCCAGCGTTCCCAATGGGGGACAGGCCGTTTCTCCCAGCCATGGGGGCACGGCTGTGGGCAGCACAGCCGCATCTCAAAGCAGCTGCTCCACTCGCTGAGCCCAGCACGCACACCACAGGGCCTTTCTCACTACTATCAGTGTCTGTTTTCAGAATCCCAAGTAACTAACTGTGCCTTTTTCCAGAAAGCCTGTTAGATGGGCTGTATCCCTACCGGGGATAATTGTGGACAGTGGGAGGAAGGTGCACTTGGGAGGGAGTAGGTGATCTAAGTTCAAGGCTCCGTTCCCTGGACCCCCTGCCATGACCCCGCCTGTTCAGGCTGCGTGTGAACACGCCGTCGACCTGTCCAGAGGGGCCATGTGCAGACAGTGCCCCACCCCCAGGGGCTTCCCTGCCCTGAGAGCATCTTTTTTTTTTTTTTGCGGAGCACAGGCTCCAGACGCGCAGGCCCAGCGGCCATGGCTCACGGGCCCAGCTGCTCCGCGGCATGTGGGATCCTCCCGGACCGGGGCACAAACCCATGTCCCCTGCATCGGCAGGCAGACTCTCAACCACTGCGCCACCAGGGAAGCCCCCTGAGAGCATCTTTGAGTTATTGTATGAGCCGTGTGTTTCCCTCGAGAGCCAGGGCCCAGCCTCTTCCTGCTTTGCCATCTCCCGTGTTGAACACGCTGTTCTTGTGTTGGATTCCTGTCAGCAGCAGTGAGAGGTTTGTAGGAGGAATACAGTGTGCCTGTCAGCCTTCTACCAGCAGCGGTGCCGTCAGAGCCCCGCACCGGGTGCGGGCTGCAAGGTGAGCGGACGAGGGGACGGCTCTCCAGGCGTCTGGCTGGGTGACCGGGAGTGATGTCCCCCCGCAGGGTGGACTGCGCACTTCAATCCGTGGGTGCGGGGCACCGGGTGCCTGGTGGATCCCAGTCTGACACCCTCGTGTGCACAGCGTGTGTGCAGTTTTCTGTAGATCACACCCACATGTAGACTGACCCCTGAAGTGTGTGTCCACTCTTCTCTGGTCACAACCAGGACGGGGCAGGGGACTGGCTCTGGGCCCCTTCCCCCCCAACCCCGTCCCCAAGTCATCGGCGCCTCATTTGGCAGGGGTCCTGCCTGAGGGCCCAGCATGGTGACCGCAGCCTCGTGGTGCCCTCCGGGCTCTTGTCTGCCTGCCTGTGCAGGAGCTGGGACACGTGATCCTTGTTGCCGGTGGGCCAGTCACCTCCGCCGGTGGGTGTCACCCCGGAAGGCCCATTCCTCTGAGTCACCGTCACCCAGGCATCCTGCCCTGTCTGGCTCAGGAAACTCCCAGCGTTTCAGGCTGACATAGACCGTCTGTCTGGGGCAGATGCTGGGCGCTGACAGCCTGGTGGCCCAAATGGTTGGGGGCTACAGGCTCCAGCCCCTATGATAAGCGGAGGCCACGGAAGCATCCTCCGAAGCCCGGGACCCGGGCAGCGGTGTGAATGGAACTCAACCAACCAGGGCAGAAAAGGAGAGTGAGGGGGTAGCAGTCTGCGGCTGGACGTGTGAGGTTTTCAGGCCACTGTTGTTTGAGCACTTCCTGTGTCACAGACACTGGAGCACATCGCTGGACCTGCACAATAGCCCTTAGAGCAGGGCTGCTATGATCCCCATTCTGCCGAGAAGGAATGGGAGTGCAGAGGTGTTCAGTTCTGGCCAAGCTAGATAAGAGCCGCAGCTGATACTTGAACCCAGGAGAGCCTGAGTGCAGTGTTCAGGGCACTAAACATTCCCCTAGTGCAGCACGTGGGTAGGACAGACATAACAACCAATAGGAATGAAAAGGCGTTGGCTAGACTGACGTTGTTGATCAGAATTCAGCATCACAGGTTGCCTCCCTCCCTCCCTCCCCCGCTCCCCACCAACACGTATTCAAAGCCTCCTGTTTGTGTGCTTTCCACAATGACTGTCAAAGTCATGTGCTCCCAGGTGCCGAGGCCCTTTTCTCGCGCTCACAGCTTCAAGGCTGCCTGGGCCTCTCTCTGCGTTTATCCTCGTTCCCAAGCCCTTGCCCTGCGGGCCTTCTGGAAACTTCTGTGCCTTGCAGTGAAGTCTGGTTGTGCAAGCACCTCCTCGTGTGCTATAATGATGTGGGTAGAATGGTACGATCCGGCCCCAGGTTGCTGTCATGGAAAGAGAAGAGGTTACGGAGTTGGTCAGACATACACTCAAATCTCAGCTCTGCTGCTTCCTTACCATGTGCTTTCAAGAACTCTGTTTACCTTCTTTGAGATTCAGTTTCCTGGTATTTATAATCCATCCTGATGCGTAATTAAATAAGAAAATAGATGTTAAGTTTCTGGCAGAGTCCCTGGTACATTATGGGTGTGAATAAATATTGATTCCCATCTTTCATTTACTGTAATTGGATTCTAAGCTCCTTGGGTTCGTTGCTTATAGTTCAAGCACACAATTTTACATGTCGGGGTCACATAGGGTTGTGGGCCAAATAGATACAGAAATGAGAAAATAAATAATAAGTGAGCAAATGAAAGATTTTTCAAGGAAGAAGCCTCTGAGATATCCCCCGGTTATCATTTTCAAAGTTTCATTTATTGGCAGGTAGTTATTAAGCAACTACTCAAAGACTGAGGATAAAAAGATGAATGAAATACAGTCCGTGCAATGAAGGGGCTGCAGTGGAGGAGACGTTACTCAGGAGCCACCATCGATGGTGCAAATGCACGAACGGGCTCGAGCACCTGAGCCACCTGGGCCTGACCCTGGCTGCTTGAGATGCTTGGGACGTGGTCTTGGGAACTTACTTAACATACCTGAGCCTTTGTATTCACCTCTGCAAGATGGACGTGGGACGTTAATTACTCTACTTCATGCGATCTTTGCAAGAATTAAGTGAGACGTGCCCAGCAGAGAGCCTGACCCATAGCAGATGCTAAGTAAACAGTTGCTGATACGCTGACGTCCCAGATACAGTCATCAGTACTGTGTCGGGGGGACGTGACTTCCAAGAAGATGTTCTCATCGTGTGGCACCCTAATGGATGGGAACAGTCATGAAAGAGGACGGAAGCCTTTCCCGACGGCAGGAGGATCAGGCATGAGTCCACAGGCACAGGCGTCGAGCTTGGCTTGAGAAGGAAGTGAGGAGATGGTTGCGGGGGTGAAAGTCTGGATCACAGAGGAATTTAAATGTCAAGCAGAGGCATTTGGAAGTTACTTATTTACCTTAGAGGAAAGAGCAAGTAAATAAAAATTTTAATACGGGAGAAATGTGATCAGACCTTAGTGAACCAAGGTCCCTTTTCCAGTTCCTCTGGTGCTTCCCCTACAGTTCAGAATAAACCCCACTGTTCTTGCTGTGGCCCACCAGCCCCCTCCTCACACCACCCCCCATCCTGTCTCCCTGGTCCCCCCAGCACTGGTCTCCGTGTTGTTCAGGAGTCCGTCAAGCACTGGGGCCTTTGCCCCACTGTCCCCTCCGTGTGGGCTGCTTTCCTATCAGGCTTCTGGATGGCACTTTCTTCCTTCCACCCAGGTCTCTGCTCAGAGGTCAGTGAAGCAGGAAAACCTTTTCCAACCCCCTGTCTGAATAGCGTGGCCCCTCGAGAGCCCTGGTCACCAGCTCACATGCACTTGCGTCTTACCTGGTTGTTGCTTCCCTCACCTGGAATATAAGCTACATGGGAGCAGAAAGCCTCTCTTTGTTTCTTCCCAGCACCCAGATCAGGGCCCAGCACAGAAAGATGCTCCATAGATACCTGTCGAATGAGTGAATCATCTAGATCGTGATGAATAAAGATGAGGATCTTCCAGCAGCACAGAGGAGAGAAGAAGAGGCCCTAACACGGCAGCTGTGGGATGAAGATGGGTCAGCGTTTTGGCTTCTCATACATTAAACTCTGTTCTTGGGTATCTCGTCGAAGCCCCACAGAGAGTGCTGAGAAGAGAAGACAAACGGGGTCCCTGCCTGACTCCCGAGGGGAGATGGGCCAACAGACCAGGTGATCACCAGGCAGAACGGTGAGAGGTCTGCAGGACTCCGGGTGCGGTGGAGGACAGATGAACCGATAAGCATTTTCATCCATTTGTTCATCATTCAGTTCATCAGTTGGGAAATGAAGGAGAAGGAAAAGGAAAACCCCTTTCCACCTGAGCCGCCTGTGAAGGTGGCGGTGCTGTTATGTGAGATGAGTGTGATCCAAGGAGAGGCTAGGGAAGAGGGAGCCCTCGTGTAGGAGTCCACGGTGTGTGGCGGGCAGGGCGTAGGGGAGAAGTAGCGGCAGGTGCGCTTCTTCCCCAAGGGTTGGCAGGGAATCGAAGGAGAGTGAGTGCAAGGCTGCTTACTGGGGAGGTTGTGGTTAAGTTCTGATTTGTATTGGTGGTTATTTTGGGGGGTGATTTGGGCATATTTGTAATCTGGCAGGAAAGGGGTGGAAAAAAGATTCCAAAGAGTCACTAGATTTGATGGAAGATCATGGAGGAGACAGGGCATTGTGGGGCTAATGTTTGTTAATGTTTCTTAAGGAGGAACGTTTATCCCCCCAAAAGGAGGAGGAACATTCCTTCTCAGACTCAACACAGGACATGATTTAAGTGGTGGACACGTCTTCATTTAAGGAAGAGCTCCGGGCCCTTGTAAGATCTTCTCAGTTTGCTTCTTGTCAAAGAACAGAAGATGGGATTTGAGAAGATTAGATTTGAAGAGAAATTGGGAGATGGTGTCTGAGGGGTGGTGTCCTTGAGGTGAGCATCTGCCATGAGTCGGCATCGCAGGAAGGGGTCTCCCACCTGCCACGCTCCCTTCTTAGAAGAGCTCAGGCTCATCATCCACTTACTAGCCCAGCGTCTGCCATGGACTGTCCATACATTATTTCTGTGAATTCTCCCACAACTCTGTGAAGATGAGGGTCATGACCTACATCCTGCAGATGGACGAAGAAGCCCTAGAGACGTAGAGTAACGTGAGCAGAGTTAGGTGGCTACTGAGAAGGAGAATGAGTGCAGAGCTCACATCAGGTCTTCTGACTTATCAGCTTCCTCTCTCCCCTAAGGGACCCACCTGAGACGGTGGTTCTCCTAGCCGCGACCTTGTCCAGAGGAGTGTGTACGTTGTTATAATTTAGTGATTATTTAGAGTCACCAAGTCTGCACTGGTTCCAGGAGCCCTGCAAGGAGTGGCCATGAGTTTATGTCCATTTCTTAGGGCAAACTGTCGAGTGACAATTCCAGTAGATAACCCGAATATCTCAGCGTATCTCTGTATGGCCGTAGCGTGTCCTTTGTTTTGAGTAGAATTGGCCCCTGGTCTAGATTTGATAGAACCAGCTCCTAAGATGACAAGGAAGTTTGTTGACTCCTTCTATGGGAGGCCCTTTAAGATGAACTGACTGTCAGCCAAGCCTGGCCAGCTGACTGCATGGGTATTTGCTTAAAAAAGAAAAAATCTGAACGTGACCTGAATGAGACCTTGAGGTTTCAGAATTAATACATGTCCTGTTCCTGCCACACCTGTGACACTGTGAAGTTGTAACCACAAACAAAACCTGGACGGGTTCCATGCCAGCCGTGACTTTAATTAAAGCTATTTGGAGGACTGAAGGCTAATTTAAAGGTGATTGCCAGAGGGGTGTCTCACATCTAGAAGTGCTAGTTTAATGATAGTGAAGGGCTTAATTGGCTTGAGTTAAAGTAGCAGGGGAAGGTAAGCCGATGGCCCCTCTGTCCACGTGGGGACGGTCACCTGAAAACCCCCCAAGGTCCTCCTCACCTGGTCGGAGCAGGAGAGAGAGAGCTAGCCCTGGTGTGGGCAAACAACAGTGTGGAGTCCTTCCAGCCCACCTCTCTCGTTTAAATGTGCTGTGGAAGCTGCTGCAACACAACTTGTTGCTGACATTCGGAAATTCAGTGCTTAGAGCATGAACCGTGGAGTGTAACCAGGAAACACAAACACCCTTCCTCCTGTACTGGGGTGTCAGTTCTGTGTCCTAACCCCAGCATTTAGAGGTGTCCAGTTATATTTCTTAATAAAAGAAACTTAATGGTGGTGAAGTCAGACATATAACACAGTTTTTTGTGTTTTTTTAAATTTATTTATTTGTTCTTTGGCTGCATTGGGTCTTAGTTGCAGCACGTGGGCTCTTTGCTTTGTTGCAGTGCGTGCATAGGCTTCTCTCTAGTTGTGGCACCTGGGCTCCAGAGTGCGTGGGCTCTGTAGTTCAGGTGAGCGGGCTCAGTAGTTGTGGTGCGTGGGCTTAGTTGCCCCGAGGCATGTGGGATCTTAGTTCCCCGACCAAGGATCGAACCGGTGTCCCCTGCATTGCAAGACAGATTCTTAACCACTGGACCACCAGGGAAGTTCCTATGACATAGTTTTAAGTTACTGGTGATCCCAGTCATTTCTGTCATCACTAATGGCTCGCTTTTTGCCTAGTTCTACAAACGGACCTCCCCCTGACCCCCCACCTGCTTTCAGAAGCTGGCGGGGATATTCTTTACTTACAGGCAAAATCAACCACATTAGATGGAACAAACACTCCATTTAAATCCCCCTGGTCCCTCTTCTAACACAGAGAAGAAGAAAGCTGATTTGTATGGCCATTAGGAACATGGTTCCCATCTGCACAACCAGGGATTCTGTGAATTGCAGACTGACTTCAGCTACATGTTTCCGTAACCTTTAGGGACCTGTACCGAACTTGACTGAACCGTATTTTAAATGACAGAATAGTTAGCCACTTAACCACTTTTATCAGCTGCCATCTTGTTTTGAGGTGGCAGATCGAACCACTTCAAGTATTTCTTGGATTCCTTGAGCTAAGAGAAACCATTAAAAGCATGCGGTGAGGCAGAGAGAGCACTGGGCTGGGCGTCAGGAGGGCTGACATTCCAGACCCAGCTGTGCCACCTATCCAGCCGTGCGTCCTTAGGCTGAACACTTCCTGGAGTGTCAGCCCTTCATCTGAGTGCTGGCTTTGCTCTGAATGGCCTAGCAGTTTCTTTCCAACTCTATGTTTCTCTAACTCTAGTTCATGGTCACAAATTTAGTTCATGGATGGCTTGAGTATAGAATCCTGGACTTCCAACTCCTAATCCAGTGCTCTTTGCGTTCTGCCAGGTAGCCTTGAATTATGGCTCAGTGTCTGTGGTTAAAATGGGTGAACTTCATTAACAGCGCCTGGGGGCAGAAAAACAGGAAGTGCTGGAAGGAAGAGCTGCAAGAGAGACCTCCTTATGTTCGGTCAATTAGAAAATGGACTGAGGCTTCCGTATCTATTCCATGTGGGCAGCTGCTATTAGGCCTAATTTGAAAAGTCCCTGGCATTGACTTTGAGTTTGCAGAACCGCTCTGTCAGTTAACTCAAAGTCCTTAACCTCGTGTTCACCATTTATTACCTTTGTCAGGCAGGGTAAAGCTTACAACCTTTCTCTTACAGGTAAATGGAGCCAAGAGATTGGTCACATATTTGTGCAGTGTTGTAGCTAGTCATCTCCTTTCCACTCCACACCCTGGTCCTTCTCTAACTCACTTGGGATTGTTTTCAGTTCTCTTTAAGAAGGCCTAAAAGTTTATCTACTTTTTAAACAACTTATTTGAGGAGACATTATCTTTCTACAGCTCCACGCTCTGTGTGCATGTCATCTCATTTTTATTGCTAAGGCATTTGCAAAGTCAAATTCTTAGAGAACCTTTCCTTCTGTAAATATGCATGTTGCCTCACTCTGCAAACACTGATCCTGGATTTAGAGACTGTTGCACTCTAATAATATTTCCCTACTTACTCTGCATCTTTCTGCCATAGCTCTCAAAATATCCAGGACACAGAAAGATACAGCAGATAGGAGATGACAATTATTACTACTTGCAGTTAACGAATGACAAGTTAGAGGTACTTTTAAAATTTGACCAAAGTTTAAATAGTCTGTTAGTCAGGAGCTTGTGTCCTGGAGTTCGACTGCATGGATTTGAATCCAGTGGGACTAAAATCCGGTCCTGCTGCTTACCAGCCAAGCAAGTCATAGACTATCTCTGTGCCAATCTTTACTGTGTCTGTAAAGTGTGGATAGTAATGCGTCCCTCATAGAGTTGTTGTAAGAATTATGTTTTATTCTAAGCATTCTGATGTGTTAGTTCTTCTTTTTTTCTTCCTTTTATCATTGTCACTGCTGCATCCACCACCACCACCACCATCACCGTCGTCACCACCACCATCACCATCGTCATCATTATCACCATCATCACCACCATCATCACCACCATCATCACCATCACCACCATCATCACCACCATCATCACCATCATCATCATCTCCACCATCATCACCACCACCACCACCATCACCACCACCACTACCACCATCACCGTTATCATCCAGTCAGTGAATGGCAACAGCACACAAAGGACATAAGTAGCTACTTAAATTTTGAAAACCTGGACTACAAGTCCTATAGACCTAAATCTGGAACACTATATAGACATGGCAGATACAGACTTTGAAAACAGCTTTTGGGCTGCAGCAGAGAGAGACTTTGCTTACACTCAATGAGAAAAAAAAGGAGACAGTCTGCTTCCATAGCCTATAGTAAACGGACAGGAATGTGATACAAGGTATAATTTTTTAAATCTTTGTGGGGGGCAGGTGGATGGAGGATGTCATCTAAGTCACCATGCCCACAGGAAGGGTAAAATTCTTACAGCTTGAGACCTTCCTAGGCTCCTTCCTGGGAAGTTGAGGAAACAACGGGCAGGAAGCCACTAATTTTGTTTTATCTACATCATCCATAAGTTTGCACCCCTGGGACGCTCTAGGATAAAGTCAGTCTGGAAAGAATCTGGCTTGGTGGCAGAGTAGCTGGAAGCAGAGAGCAGGCTCCTGCCTGCCAAGCGAGGATCTTACCAGTTAGATGGTGGTGGTGAAGCAGATGACAGTGAGTTCACTGATTTCCTTGGAGAGAAGAGGCCAAAGGATTTGCACAGACTGATTCCTTCCCCATCATCTGTTTTTACCACCCCCATCCACATGGAGACTAAGCACTTAAAATATGCAATCAGGCCAGATGCTCCCTTCCACCCCTAATGAGAACTGACCAAAAGGGGGACTCACAGGAAAAAGACAGACTTTTGGACACGTGTGATTCTGAGGCAGCTTCTAGGGAAGGGGATGAAGCTTCCGTGTTTGGAAATGTTTGTAATATGGGGATAGATATTTAGACATACAGCCCATACATGAGACAAAAGCATTTTAGCACCTCTTATAACTTGGAGACTGTGGCAATGATTACTTAATTAATCTTCATGGTAACAGTAGGGATTATTCTTCTCATTTAATAGGTGAGTAAACTGAAGCCCATTCTTTCTCACCATCAAACAATTTGACTTGAACCTGGACCTACTGATTTCCAGTCCACCTTGACAGTGATCCCCATCCAGGCCATTGGAAATATTCATTTTGGGGGATAGAAATGGAAACTGACTTTTCCCAGTCCTCCAATCCTCACTGCTCTTGTGTCCAGGGAAACCTCATTCACTCATTCACTCATTCATTCAATAACTTGTGATCATCTACTGGTCTATGGGTATATTAAGTACAAGGACATAGCAGTGAGTAAGACAAAGTCCTTGTCTTCAGAGATTCCCTGTTTCTATTCACGTGAAAGATAAACATGCAAAACACATGAATAGATTTCTTCTATGAACAAGGCAGTGGTAGAAAAAGTCACTGGTGGTGAGTTTGAGGGACTTCAGCTCAGGCAGTCAGAGGAGGCTCACTGAAAGCTACTCTGAGAAGAAAAGTACTTGGTGCTCTTGGGGAAAAGCATCTTTGATGACAAGAGACAAGGGACAAGGGACAACAACAGGGTAACACTGAGCACTGCCTGATTTGGAGGAACAGAAAGAGAGCCAGTGAGGTGGAAACATGGTGACAGTGGAAAAGTTTCAGTAGATGGGGCCCCCAGATTGACAGGAAGCAGGTCATCTAAGTCATTATAGGCATCATAGGAAATTTGAAGTTTATTCTAAATTCAACGGGAAGGCATTGAAGGTTTTAACCATTGGAATGCAATGATCTGATTGGAATGTTAAAATGATCCTGACTGATCGATGGAGAATGGGTTTCAGGAGAGAAAGAGGGAACGGGATTAGAATTTAGTCATCCAGGTGAGAGACGGCTGCATAAACTTGAGCGGTAGTCACTGAAATGGAAGGAATTGAAGAGCTGAGATAAATGTTGGCGGTGGAACAATGAAAACCGACCAATGGTTTGAATATAGCGTAAGAGGGAAAGGGAGATTAAGGATGACTCTTGGGTTTAGGTTCAACAAATAGGTAAGCGGTGGTACCATTTGCTAAGATGGAAGCATCTCAAGGGAGGAAGTGTGTGTGTGACAGGTGTAGTGTGGTGTGAAATTCTGTATGTGTGTGTGTGTGTGTGTGTTAAGTCTGGGAAGCCTGCTGTGGGCACTTAGATGTACGAATTTTGTGCTCTGGAACTTGGGCTGGATTGAGGATGTAGGTTTGGGAGTAAGAAGGATATGGATGGCGTTTGAAACCATGCAATTGCACGAGGTCAACCCAGGAGAGGGTGTGGGCAAGGGGGAGTGGAGGCTTGAGGACGGAGCCTGGATCCTCCTTTCAGAGGTCAGGGAGGTGACCCAGAAGGAGCAACTGTCCAGCAGATAACAAGGATCTGCCTAGTAGGTGATCTAACTACCTAGTAGATGACAAGTAAACAACAAAGGGACAGGTGAGTGCAGTGTCACAGAGGTGCGGAGAGGAGAGCATTTCTTTTCAGTGCTGCGGGGAAGAGAGAGATGCAGTGGGAAGAGAGAAAGGCTCTTGGCACTTTGGTAAGATAGAGTCGTTGATGACCTTGATAAGACATTTTGTTGGAATGGATGTATTTGAAAGCTCAATTGTGGTGGGCTGAGAAGGGGATGGGAGGTGAGAAAGGGGGGAGATGGGGAATACAGACAACACCATCCTGAATCCAGTCCTAATTACACGCAGCCCCGAACCACAAAAGCTAGATATTGACAAGACTTTGAAAGACCATTTGCTGCTCCTAAAATAACCAGGCGAGTGGGGGGAAGCCAATTCTGTGGTCCCTCTTTGTGACTCAGTCCATTTTTAAACAACTTTCACTATCAGCAAATTATCCATCTATCGAACCTGAGAGGTTTTTATCTGTTTTGATTGGATGGAGATGGAGACACCCTAAGGGCATTCATGCACCACTCCTCCCTCGAGGCTTTCACAGCCCTTACCTTTCTCCACTGGTCCCTCCACCACCCCGACTCTCCATGACGACAGGCCCACGAGACTCCCGTGCAGCTTCCAGACGGTGCTGTGTGCGTTTGCTCATACGCTGGACTCTCTCACTCCCATGTGTCCTCCTGAAGAGGAGTGCCTGCTGTCCAGTGGGTATGCCTCGTACATGGTAGATACTGAATTTTTTTAAATAACTGACTTTTGGTAATTTTAACCTCCATTCATTGGCTTGCTCCTTAAGTTAGAATAATGGTCTAGGCCTCTAGGTATGGAGTCTGCAACGTTTCACATGAAAACAGTAGAGTTTGGGGAGGAGGGCGTGATGTCCCGTCCATTCCCATCCCAGATTTCTCAGCCCAGCCCTTATTCTGCTGATACGGGTGGTGCTCCTGTGCCCTCCTCTGTTCTGCTTTCACATTGTGACTCCCCATTTCTGGAAGGAAGACGGATGCTAATTTCTTTACAGATACCTTGCTTGCTCACATCCTACTGATGTTTTCAACCTAAAAGGAGTCGGGGGAAGGAGATCTGGATGATTCTCCATTAGAAGTGTGCTCTTAAAATTGTCAGTTTCCTGAACTACATACATGGTTAAAAAACCATCATTTTTTCCCCACTGTGTGTTACCCTAAACTATAGACCTGTCACCAGTCAGTGTTCTAGCGTGTAGGTACAGAGAAGCTGTGGGAAGATCCGGGTGGCACTTAAATTACATTCTCCCTTTGATTTTGAAGACATTTAGTGCCATTTTGTAGAATTCCAAGGCCATGGGTTCCCTAGAGGAGGGGGCTGTCCCTTTTAGAAGCAGCACTGCTGCAGTGACTGAGGAGAAGAAATTAAGCCATCACAACGGGATTGGCTCTTCTACCCAGATCTTCACGGAATTAAAAGGACAAGAAGGTTCTGTGGGCTCCACTGCTCTCTTGCTGCGGAGCTAACTTCTTCACTGCTGTGCCTGAGCTGAGTAGACCAGGTGGCCCACATAATGCGGCCCATGTAATGTAGCCCACTATCTGGGCACCACCTGTGTTTCAACAGAAGGTTGGTTCTTACAAGAAAGTCAGTGTCTAGGGAAGACATGGATTTTCCTGCAGAAAAATTGTTCTTTCTGTCTGCTAGCTTCCAGAGATGTGTGCTCTGTGCATAAGTCAAAATATTTTTTTCTGACTACTTAGCATCTTCCATAATTTCCATTTGGGATTGGAAAGCACAGCTGTGTTCTCCTGTCTCATTCCTCACTTTCAAAAAGAAAACTCCAAGGGGAATGTGGCCACAGATGGCACAAAATCTGTAGGGAAGGAAGGTGCCATGTTTGGAGTGGCCCAGGCATCTTAAATAGATTCTACAAAGATCCTGGAGGTGTGGGTCTTCTTATCCCTGGATAGGAGGAGACCACACTGGTGCATCTCTGGCTGGTAGCACTCTCCACTTGCAAGCAGGGTGTTCTCACACAGGGTAGCCAGGCTCAGAGTCCATCCTGTGAGGGGTCCTGCTTGCTTGCACTCTGAATGCCACTTACAGGTTGTGAAATGGAACCCCCTGGTTCGGGTACTTCCACTGTGATACCTGAAGGAGTTCTTTCCTTAGAACTGAGATAAGAGTTGAGGATGAAGACACTGCTACACAAGGAACCAGCACTTAAAAACTTAAAGATTTTGGGACTTCCCCGGCGGTGCAGTGGTTAAGAATGTGCCTGCCAATGCAGGGGACACGGGTTCGAGCCCTGGTCCAGGAAGATCCCACATGCCGCGGAGCAACTAAGCCCATGCGCCACAGCTACTGAAGCCTGTGCTCCTGCAGCCCGTGCTCTGCAACAAGAGAAGCCACCACAATGAGAAGCCCGCGCACCGCAATGAAGAGTAGCCCCCGCTCGTCGCAACTAGAGAAAGCCCGCGTGCAGCAACAAAGACCCAACGCAGTCAAAAATAAATGAATAAATTAATTAATTAAAGAAAAAAGTTAAAGATTTCCTCAAAACTGCAGACAGCTAAGTGAACAGCTAACTATCATAAATGGACAGCACAGTTTATGGACACACTGGTGTTAATTTCCAGTCCGTACTCAAGAAGGAAACATCAAATATTCAGCCAGTTTTAGTGAAGGGAATGCACTCTGTCCTGCCCCTCTGTCACCTTCTTATCCTCTCATAGAAGTAAGAACTTAGATTTATTGAGTGTTTACCATGTACAGGGTCTGCCTAAAGGCTCACTATTCCCCGAGTATGAAGCGGATACAATGAATGCTGTTTTGGGTGTTAGAAAGTGGAGCTGGGAGAAGCCAGGCTACTTGCTGAGGTATCTGGGTTATGGAGGTGCACGCGAGGGACCAGAACCTGAGCCCCTTGCCTTCAAAGTGCACAAGTTGGATTTTTCTGCCCCCTTTTCTCCTCCTGGTGCTGATTCTGTCTCACTAGACGGAATTCTTTGAAGGTCAAGGCCATGTGGTCTTCATCTTTGCATCCAGCTTGTGGTAGGTCCTTCTTGCTTCCGGTTCAAACATGGATTGGATCTGTCCACATTGTGTGCTTCTCCTCGACATGGTTTGACTTCTCCTCTTGTATCAGGGCTGTTCTACTAACAAAAAGGAGTCTGTGATTTCTTCATCAGGAAGCACACACAGGTCAGATGGGGAAATAGCATTTTGCCATCAGTTGTTATCGCTATTAAGGCCACATCAACCACGAAACCTTAGAACTTGGTAACGAAGTTCTACAGCCTCTCAGAAATGGTGTGTTTGTCTGTTTGTAAACGGTTCTTTTGGCAGCATGGAGGGGCTGGGGGAAGTTGACGCCTCTCCAGCGGGTTGAGCATCTCCTGAGTAAACCTTCTATATGTTTCGCTGTGGTTAGTTCATGGATTGTGTGGCCAAACACCTCCCTTCAGTTAGGACAGTGTCTCCTATCAGACAGTTACCCAGCACCTGCTCTGGGCAAGGCGTCCTACTGGGTGCCGTGGGGGATTGGAATTAGGCATGGCCCCTGCCCGCAAGCAGCTCACCACTGAGATGTGCTGGAGGAGACTCCATGGGCATCTGGGCTCTGGGCAATCAGTGGCTCTCACTTGCAATAGAACTTATTCTACACAATCACGGAACATTCCATGAATGGTCATTGAGCACACACAGTTCAGTAGCAGAGACTTTAGTCAAACTGACTAATCAAAGAAGACATATTCTTTGCCCCGAGTCCTTTCTTCCTGCCGGAGAAGGAATAGCTTTTGTCAGCTGAGCAACAGAACACACGTACAACTGGCTATTGGGTCAGATGCAACAGGGATGACATTTATCTATGTATTATCAAGCTCTGTGTATTATCAAGCTCTGTGTATTTGGCTTTTAATATAGGTTGCCCCATCCTCCACCATATTTTTTTAGGATTCTCCTCTTGCTCCCTTTTCTCTCAGCTCATCATTGTATTTTATGGACACCCACACATACTGGGATTATAATAATTCAAGTGCTTCGAGGATCATTCTTTCTTGCCTGATTCTGGATTTCTCCCCCAAGTACATTTAATGTTGAAATAAATGATATGCAACTTCCAGCCCCATCAGGGGAAGAGAAATTTGGCCAGCAGCAGCCTTCTTTTCCATGGCAAGATAATCTCTCTGCCAATTTGGAAATGAAATTAATAGCTTGTTGCTGTGTCCAAATGCAGACGGGGTCTTCCTCTACTAGAAGCCCCTGGTTTCCATCTTTAGCCTTAGTTTCAGAGGTCAGCCTCAGTGTAGAGCAAGTCACGTATTGGATGTAGAACGAAATGTTCATAAGAGCATTTGAAGGTCTTCTTATTGTTTCACTGCTTTTAATTTAAGCCTATGTTTGGTTTGCAATAACCATAGTCTCAGTTTGGAGTCCTGTTGGCCCTCTGATCTTCAGAGAGTAAGTCCAAGGAAATGCCACCTGGTTTAGTAGCCTCCAGAAAGCTATCTTTATCATTCTTGCATGTCAAAGCAAAGTAGGTGCAGCTCTGGGAGAACTTTTACAGTTGTGTAAGGCTGCCCTCAAGGGGGAGGAAACAGTTAGCCCAGCTGTGGAGAGCGATAGCAGCCACCTGCCTCTCTCTGGCCACAGTTGCTTCCCAAGTGGCTTAAAAACAGAAGCTAAGGTACCAATGAACAACTGAGTCCTGAAGAACACACAGACAAAACGGCACAAGCAACTAGTTCTCTGGCAACAGCAGCATCCAAAGTAAATAAACAACAACACAACTTTGTGTTCAGCCTAAAATACAGGTCTTTAATTAAGTTTATCCTCTCCCTCACCCCCGAATATTATGAATTCCAGCATCCTTTTAAAACAATGTGGAGCCATTCCTTCTGCAGGGCTACCAGAAGTAAGGAAAGATGGTCTTCTGTAGGATGGATCATGATAAATTATAGAACGTCTACACCAAAAAGACCACAGCTAGCATCTAGTTCAAACTGTGATTTTATAGATGAGCTTTTAGAGAGATGAAGTGAATGATCAGAGCTCACATAGCTATCAAGTGGCAAAACGCAGCCTGAAGTCAGGTTTCTGGATGTACATTTTCAGGTTCTTCCCACTGCCACCATTTTGTTTTGAATCTTCTTTAACGCCGACTTGAAAATGGATGTGGTGAAGTTCGCATCTAATCTGCAGTGGCCATTCTGTAAGGTGATGGGGTCCCGCAGAGACTAGACACCCCGGCGGCTGCATTTCCTCCTCTATGCCTTCATGTTTTCAGTGAGTTGTTTAGTAGGGTGCATTCAAAAATGGCATTTGCATTTCCATTCTTCTGTATTCCTCTAGTACTGTTCGCATCTCTAAGTATTGGCCTCTGTTCTCTCTTCTACTTTTGGAAGGAAGAATTACCCAGCAGAATAACGGGTATTGCCTTTTACACACTGAGGCTTAGTTTTCAGCGGGACTTTGGCTAACTGTGGAGTGTTCTGCTTGGCATTCGGGGCACTGTTTCTGCTGAGGGTAGAGGAGGAACCTACCTGTGCCAGGCCTGTCAACTCCCATTAGGACCCTTCCTCCTTGCCCACAACAGTGGCAATGTTGACAACTAAAATCCATCACAGCAGGGGGATCTAAGTCACAGTCTAGTTCTCTCTGGGTCTGTTCCAAAGTACCCAAGGTTTCAACACTTAGGTCATCATTCTCATGTACATAACCAAATTTTATCTATCTGGATGAGCTAAATAACCTCAACTTTGGGTCAAGAACTACTTTAAAATAGATAAAATTCCAGCTTATTCTAGTAAAATCTCCTGGCTTCTTATTGGTATACCAGCATCCAGAGCCAGGAAAACAGCCACCTTGCTTTCGTTTATATTGGTTTGACCAGATGTAGAGTGTCTGTGTTCACGCAGCCACCGAGCTTTATGAGGTATGTTGGTAATTGAAGAGAATTAAGCAGAAGGGACCAGGCTGGTACTAAATGTGAAATGTCATCAGAGTAATCATGGGAGGCCTGGCTGGATTTTAGCCTGGGGGGATGTAATTAGCAGAACAGTGAGAACTTTCTTCATGTGTTAGAAGAGTGATTAGGTTTGCTCCAGGTGGCCCTAGATGACACATCTGAAAGTACAAGGAGGAAGTTATAAAGAAGCACATTTTGGTTCCATGACACAAAGCACACGGTTGTGGGGAAATTACACCAGCGGTACATTCTCTAGCGGTGGGATGAGCAAAGGGAAACAAACCAGTTATGACCCCAGAAGTGATGCTGCAGCCGAGAATAAAGCATTTAATGAGGGGCTGGGGCTGGGTGATTCTAGAGGAGCATATGCTTCATGGGGCATTACTAGTCCAGGGAGTGGTTGGCCAGACAGATACGTGTGGGGACTAATCACTCAGCAGTTATTCCTGGAGGTACATTATTAATGTTGGGGTAAAAAGAGTCAAGAAGTTTGTTTCAATTAGCTTAATCTCGCAAATGCATTTTGGTTCTTGTGGCTGCCTATTTGTAAAGTAATTCCCATTTATATCCTTTGAACACTGTGAGAGTCCTTTGAGCCCCTTCCTGTAAGTGGTCTTCCTACCCTGAGATTTGATGTGTCCAGGAATCCCACATTGTTTAGAACAGACGTGACTTTGGCGTGATGACAGCAGTCCTAGATGTTGTGCCGTTATTCGAGGTTCTGTGGTGGGTGCAGGGTCGGCTGGTTTATGTTATTTGAGATACATGTGCTTGTCTAGATTCATGTGGAACAGATGCTGATGACGAGGAGGAACACAGGGTTGAAGAACTGATCTGCCTGAGGAAGTCTGTTGGGGACACACTGGGCAAGTCTGCCGGTCCTCGGCATCTCTGAGAGCTGACCAGAGGGTCATGGTTCTCAGGGCGGCCCTCAGCGAGCGTGCCACCCACGGCTCCACTGCTGAGGTTGCAACTTGAGACTTTCATGAGACTCTCGTCAACGGAGGTAGCATCGTTAGTGGTTTTCCTCTTCGCTGGACCTTCCATACTTTCCCTAAAGCAAAGGACAGGAAAACTCCCAATTTGACAGTGAATTCTGATGTGTAGAGTTTGGCCTTTCAATACAGGCAGAGTGTAGAAGAGGGTTCGCAAAAACAGAGAAAGAAGGTCAGGATTCTTGAGTCATTTGGGTCTCAGGTGATGGCCAGCGTGCCACGGGTGGCTTTGCTCAGTCCGAGCTGCACAATGACCCTGAGAGGTGGGAGGGAAGGAAGGTCTTGACTCTCCCCACGGACCGGGATTTGTCCCACTGGGTGAGGAAAGGGTAGGGTGGATAAAGGTGATTCCAGATGCCCGGTGGACAAGCGGAGGAGGCTAACAGACAGCAGAGAGCCCAGGCCGTTCCACTGGGTAACTCAGCCGTCCTCCAAGTCAGAGACGCCTGCTCCAGGGGCCAAGGGGCGAGCTGTGGCTCGAGGGCTCCAGGGCCCGGTCAGGGGACTCATGTTTCCCATGGTGACTCAGGAGGAGGTATGTCCCCAGGACTGCAGATCCTGTCCCTTGCCCCAGGCCCGCACCTGGGCTGCCGTCGTGTCAGCGTGACCCCCGCCCCGGGTTTGGGGTAGAACGAGCTGATGACTGCGCGGACCTCTGCGGATCCCGATTGATAGAGAAGGAAGTGGGGTTTAAGGAAGCGTTTCCTTGCGGGGTTTACTCTTTCACCGTGTAGGCTATAAGGGATTTCATCACATGCTGCTTGGACAGTTAGTTCAGAATAAACTGAGAAAGCTGCAGGGACATTGCTAAGGAGACTTTAGCCTCTGCGTTCACAGCACTTTTTTTTTAAAGTGAAATCATGGCTGTGTTTAAATTGTACAGCGATATTTATAAAAGTGATGAATTTTCAAGCTGTTCTGAGGAGATGTGGTCCAGGAGGAGAGTTGGAAACAAACCCACCAGCCACCCAACAGTAGCTGGTCTTTAGTCCACTTGTGAAGTCCCTGAGTTTGATTTCAAACCTGAGTGATTTTTGCTAAATCCATTACAGTGCTAGGCAGAGAGCTGCAAATAAGTTAACTGAGTCTTAAATGTTAGTGAAGTGTAATCCTACCGCTCATCTTTTTTTTTTTTTTGTTTGTTTGTTTGTTTGTTTGTTTGTTTTTGCAGTATGCGGGCCTCTCACTGTTGTGGCCTCTCCCGTTGCGGAGCACAGGCTCCGGACGCGCAGGCTCAGCGGCCATGGCTCACGGGCCCAGCCGCTCCACAGCATGTGGGATCTTCCCGGACCGGGGCATGAACCCGTGTCCCCTGCATTGGCAGGTGGACTCTCAACCACTGTGCCACCAGAGAAGCCCTTTTTGAAGTAAATATCCTGGTCACCAACAGTTGAGAACCTGCTCTAGCTCTGGGGAGATGAAACCCCTGTGGGCCCAGAAGGAAACTGCAGTACAAGGCTTGGCCCCATCTCAATGGGCCCTGTGGCCTGATCAGCGTACTTGATTTCCATTACATTAATAAACAAAATTTAATTTTTTATCTAGTGAGGGACACGTGGGTGTGACCCGGGTAGCTGGCAAGATGGCAAGTGCTGGCCCTCTGGTTATGGGGTCTGGGGGAGTGAGGTTGGCCCAGGCCCTGCAGGGGCTGGGGGAGTGAGCACAGAGGACCCGCAAGCTGCAGTCCCCAGGGACAGGTGAGGACACCAGTGACCACGGCACTCTTCCCTGGAGAGGGCTTGGGCTTCATCATCCCTTGTACTGCCGAATTTCAGAGATCCATCCTTCCTCCTCGTGAGGCCCCCAAACTAATGACTCAGCAAAAGTTTCAGGAAGGCCTAAGGTGCCACCAGCACCCCTCCAGGCTCCCCCTGCCACCTGAACTCTGGGTCCTCACCTCTCACAACGCCAGCTGCCTTCTCACAAGCCAGCATCGTCCTGAGCCTGGCCAGGGCAGCTGAGGGGCCTCTGTCCTCGCGAACACAGAGGCAGCTGAGCTGTCCTTTGCCCTGGACCGCCCCTCCTGGGCCCTCCCCAAGCCCCGCACACCTTCCCCAGCCTCAGCACCAGCCGCTCCTGGGGAATGGGGTGCAGCCCCCTGCTTTACACATCTGGTGCCAGAGGCGGTGGGGAGATTTGCTTCTCATTGGTTTGATAAATCTTTCTGCTGTGGAAGCCTCTCCAGGAGTCGAAAGTGATTTTCCCTTCGCAGGCACAGGTAGCCGTAGCTGCCTCAGTTCCCAGGGCCAGGCAGCGCTCTCCGTCAGCGGGGGGCTGCAGGAGCAGGTGTGGCTCAGGGGTCACACGTGGAGGGGGTGAGCTGTCAGCCCTGCCTCCCGGGTGCTTTGTGGCCAAAGCGCTGCTATTCGTGAGCACACTTGTTCTCTTCCCTCGGGGTCTCTGAGATACGGAGGCCTTGAGGGACGGTTGAAAGGACAACAGCCAAACCGAGGGATTAGTTTCTGGTGCCTCAGGAAGGCAGTGCTCAGCCTGGAGAAATCACAGGAGCCTCAGAGCCATCCTCCTGCCTTCCCTGGAAATGCCTCTCCCTCTCCTTACGAGTTCTTCTCTGTGGGACCCAGGAGAGAGCCCTGACTCTCAGTTTGACGGTATTAGTGGCTGGTTTCATTAGGAAAGCCAATCCACCTCCCTCCTGCAAAACCAAAGGACGCAACCTGGGATTGTCTGCAAGCAGGCGTTCAGGCAAGCCTTTCTGTGGGAAGCTCCACGGAAGGTTGCGTTTCCACCCTGACTCCTGGGCACGGGAAACAGCACCACCCAGGGTCACCTGAAAGTCAGTGGGAGGGTGGGCCCCCTGCATCACCTGTTGACATCAAGGGGATTCAGGTAGACTTAGAAACGGACAGCGGTACTTTGCTTATCTTGTCTCCGGATCCCGCTTTACAGACAAGAAGGGTGAGACCCATAGAGACGAAGTCATTTTCTGAGGTCCCAGATTTTGTTAGTATTAAATTAGGGTTAGACTCAGGACCTCTGTTTGTTAGAATTCACTCGTGTTTATTTAACAATTTTTGATGAACAGCTGTGCATTCACGATGTGCTAGGCAGGCTGGGCTCTAGACCCTGGGAATCCAGACATGAATTGAACAGACAGGATCTCTGCTCTCATGGAGCTTACACTCTGGGATCTGTCTGCAGACAGGAAATCAGGACGTAAATACCTTCGTAGTGTCAGCAGTGTTGGTGCTGTGAGGAAGATGGGGGTGGACAGACAGTGGTGGGAGGGCTATAGCACAGCAAGTGCTGGGGAAGCAGCTAATGACTGTGCTCAGCAGGGCCAGGCGGGAGGCCAGGGACAGCGATGTGGGCCTCTGAGACGGAGGGATTGCAGCTGCAAAGGTCCTGAATTCATGAGTTTTTTACCCTTCATCACAGAAACAAGTTTTTAAAATTTATATATTTTCTTATGCATGTATTTAAGCCTCTCTCTCTTTCTTTCTCTCTCACACATACAGACACACACACACATACACACACACACTCTTAATTAGTGGGCTAGAGTGGTTATAGAGGGATCAGCTATGAAAAACTGGGGGTGGGTGGAAACATACAGGATTTGCAGACCGTCAGTGGACCGGAGGTGGAGCTGATTCTAGCATCTGTCACTCAGCCCTCCATCCTTGGTCCGCTCGGGGTGGGGAGGCTGGTCAGGGAGCTGAGACATGGGTTTCTAATAGCTGGAGTTGGCTGGCGTCCCACTGTGTGCATCTGGATTATCTGAAGGGTAAAATGACGCTCTTTGGGGCCTGAAAGTCGGTTCCCAGTTTCTGTTTCTCATATACCCGGAGATCAGCGCCAGCAGATCAGGGGGGATGGTGTCCTGTTGCAACCCACAGAGGTCTCACTGCCACATAAACAAAGGCAGTGTTGATTGGCACACCTGGGTATTCTGCAGAGTTAGGAAAGAAAACCATTTTTTTCTAGATGCAAGCAGAGGACCAAAGATTCTAGGGAGGAGGGGTGCATGTGGATTGGCTCAGCTGTGTATGCATTAAAGGCACAGGAGACCGGCAGAGCAGCTGGAAACTCTGGCAAGTAGGAGACAGAAAATGCCTCAGACGTTGGAGGGTCTGGAAGTGGCTGGTGGGGACCTGTTTGTGGACTCTGCAACTGCAGAAGAAAGCCTTGCTGTTTTTATCATCTTATATCGATTTAACATCCCCCCCTTGGTGTTTAAGGGTCGGTGTTTGCAGGGTTCTAAAGTGATGTCGTGGATCTCTGTGCACCGGATTTTGCCCTGGGTTGAAACCTAGCCTGGGTGGACTTCCTTTGAGTTCTCTTTGGAGGCCACTTTGACGTGGAATTTTTGAAGAAGAATGGCTGGAAAGGCCGAGGAGTGAGGGGTGGCAGTAATGGGAGCTGATGCCCTCACTCAGAGGTCAGCTGGCTGTGGAATGTCCACGGCCTCTCCCCACAGCAGATCAAGGCACTGAGTGCTACGGATTTCCCCAGTAGCCCAGAAACCCACAGCGTGTGTCACAAGCTTAGGGCAGCGGGCCTTTCCACCCCTGTCACCTGGGCCCCGGAGGCACCTGCCAGCCTTGTGCATGGATCCCTGGTTCCCCAGGCAACTGGGCTATTGTTTCTGGTGCCTTGTAAGACCAGACCTGTTTTGAGGGTGTTTATCAGCAGCAGCACGGTGGGGGAGTAGGCCAGCAGGGGGATTCAGAGACCACAGGAGTCCTTGCACCTCTGTGACTTGCAGAGAGGCCTGTGCCGGTGATAGGGGGACAGGAAACCTCGCTAAATGGTGCCTGACCCCTAGGCACCCCTTGCCTTAGGAAAAGTAAGGGGTTACCGATACATCCTGTCTTGTTCATCATATCTTAGAAGAGTAGTCTTACTCCAGCTATTTCTACTATCATAGAATATCTTTCCAGGGCACGAGGGCTGTGTGTACGTATGGCGGTTTTTCTTTTTTCCCCTCTAGGGTGCTTTGCCCCATGTGAGGTAATTCTTCATTATACATTCATTTGGTTCTCTGTTGCCCTTGCAAGTTTAACAACCTTAAAAATTGGTTGCTTCTCACTGGTTCCATAATGAAGAAGCAATTTGTCTCCAGATCCAAATCCAGGTGAAGCTGTGCTAACTTGAAGTCCTGCCTTGAGCATCTGGAGAATGTTAAATGTCTCTGGGTGTAGGAAGTCCTTGGATGTCACCAAAAGGTGGGGGGAAAGGTCTTTTCCTAGCCTGTGGAGGTATGAGAAAGTGAGGGAGCGAACAGCAAGGAGGTTCACTAAAATTAGAACCTCTGACAGCGCGGGCAGCTCTACACGCCCCCGCAGGCGCCATCCTCCCCTCCGAGCCAGCTAGATGCTGAGGTGGGGCTGGGAAGCCAGCTGTTCTCTTTTAAGTGGCTCTTCACTGAATTTTTACTGTTTCATGGAACAGGGCTTTCCTATTTCTACTACGTCATTTAAACTTCCAGACCCTGTGAAGAGATTCTGTATCGACTCCCGTCTTAAATGCAATGACAACATGTCTTAGTGACACTAAATACCTCTCCAGGGCCACACAGCTCTTCAGTACTTGAACCTGGATCTGTCTGATCCCGTCTCCTGTGCTCCGGGCCACTAGCTCCTCCTATGTGAGCTTCTTTCTTTCTTTATTCCATTAGGAAGAATTACAAATTCCGTGAGACCTAGCGAGGCTGAGGTGCTTTCTGAAGGTCCTCTTGGCTCTGGGAGTCCACATCTCATACCCGGTGGGGCCCCTGCTCGCTCCCTTTGGTCCTACGGTCAGCGCTGCTCTGAGGCAGGCCCTACACTCTGGGAACTCCATCAAGCGTGTTTTTATCGCACTTTGATGCGTCCCTCAGTCCGGATAACAGGGCTCCCCTCGGTTCCAACGTCCGTTTCCATAACAGTATTGATTCTGTTCCCTGAGCTGGTCCCTGGTTTCATCCTGGGGTCAGCATCCTTACTGGTCCCCTTAGGACCAGCATCTCTCCCCGGCTGGTCCTGCTACTTTCATACACAGCCCCTGGCTGGAGGGTCCTTTCTTTCAGGGTCTCCATCATTGTTCTCTTCACTGGATAGCCGGCACACCTTTCCCCTTCATTGGGCCACGCCAGCTGTCAGTTTCCTGCTCGGGCGTCAGCAGATCATTAGATGAATTCCTGGGAGCTGCGCTTGCATTTGGCAGTGACCCCACCATTAGCCCGTGCCGCTGGCTGCGTTTGCGGCCTGGCTCCTGTGCTGGTCCAGGGTGCTCCCTCTTAAAGGAGATTGAGAACGAGAGTGAGGACGGTGTTGAAGACTCGGAGGGTGCTATTCAGTGGTTGAATTCACTGCTTTTCTGATTAAAACTCAGCCCGCCCTCTAGTCCAGAGGCCCTCATTGGAGAGCCGACGCTGCGGAGGCTGCAGACCCTGGACCTCCTCTCTTCCCCGTCACACCCAGTCCCGCACATCTGTCAGCCCCAGCGCAGCCTTTCCACAGAGGCTCGGATGTCGCTGGGCATCCGGCAGGTGAGGAGCCTGGGATGAACGTTGCAAAGAAAAGTCCTGTTCTTTTTTTTTTCCTGGATCATAAGGTAGTTTTATTTTTAATTTTTTGAGGAACCTCCATACTGTTAGCCACAGTGGCTGCATCATTTTACATTCCCACAAACAGTGCGCAAGGGTTTCAATTTCTCCACATCCTCACTAACAGTTGTTATTTTCTGTATTTATTTTTTTTATAATGGCCATTCTGACACATGTGATGTGATGTTTCATTGTGGTTTTGACTTGCATTTCACCAATAATTAGTGATGTTGAGCATCTTCTCATATACCTGTTGGCCATTTATATGTCTTCTTTGAAGAAATGTCTATTCAAATATTTTGCCCATTTTTAATTGAGTTACTTGTTTTTTTCTTTTTGCTATTGATTTGAAGGAGTTCCTTATATATTTTGGATATTAACCCCTTATCAGATAACGGTTTGCAACATGCATATATGGCCAATTGATCTTTGACATGTTGCCATAAATACACAATGGGGAAAGAATAGCCTGTTCAAAAAAAAATGGTGTTTGGAAAATTGGATAACTACTTGCAAAACACAAAGTTCAATCTCTGTGTTACATTACACACAAAAAGAAACCCAAATAGATTAAAGCCTTAAATGTAAAACCTGAAACTGTAAGATGCCTAGAAGAAAACATAGAGGAAAATCTTCATGACATTAATCTTATCAATAATTTCCTAGGTATGACACCAAAGCCACAGACAAGAGCAAAAAAAAGACAAGTGGGACTACTTCAAACTAAACCAGTCTTGCACAGTAAAGAAAGCAGCCAACACATTGAAAAGGCAACAGAGTGAAAAGTCCCTGTTCCTTTTTAAAAAATTTTTTTAATTTTTAAGTTTATTTTTATTTTTGGCTGCGTTGGGTCTTCGTTGCTGTGTGCTGGCTTTCTCTAGTTGCGGTGAGCAGGGGCTACTCTTCATTGTGGTGCGCGGGCTTCTCATTGCGGTGGCTTCTCTTGTTGTGGAGCACGGGCTTAGTTGCTCTGCGGCATGTGGGATTTTCTAGGCGTGTGGGCTTCAGTAGTTGTGGCGCATGGGCTCCATAGCTGTGGCTCATGGGCTCTAGAGTGCAGACTCAGTAGTTGTGGTGCACGGGCTTAGTTGCTCTGCGGCATGTGGGATTTTCCTGGACCAGGGCTTGAACCCGTGTCACCTGCATTGGCAGGTGGATTCTTAACCACTGTGCCACCAGGGAAGCCCAAAGTCCCTTTTCTTTATTTGAGGGCCATGTCCTGACTACTTGTCAGGTGTGAAGTGCAGACACAAAGTACTGAAAGGAGCATGGATTTGGAGTCGGGAAAGCAGGGTACCTAGGCCACTCTGCGGTCGGTGTGACTTTGCACAGATCACAGCCTCTTGGCCTGAGCTACCTTTTTTTGTAAAAGGAAGAGGGTAATGGCTATCTTGCCCTTCAGGAAAGACGGCTGTAAGGATTAAATATTGTTGCCTCTCAACGGGGGTGATTTGCTGCAGGGCCATTTCACAGCGTCTGGAGCCATGCTTGCTTTTCACAGCCGGACACGGAGTTGCTACCGGCATCTGGAGGGTAGAGGTCAGAGCTGCCACCAAACGCAGCAGAACCTTCCAGCCCCACGTGTCAGGAGTTCACGCTGAGAAGTGAATTCATTTAATGTGTCCCAGATGTTAGGGCCCAGCACTAAGCAGGCTGCACCCTGCTCAGAAGGGGCCCCCAGGAGGTAGGCGCAGAGGCGCAGAATCCACAGACCTGTTCCCCCCACTCCCACACGGCCTCCACCCCAAGGTCACCCTAGACAGTGGAGGGGCAGCCTCACAGACCCTCTCCCTCAGAGGCTTGGAGGCCTGGGCAGCCTTGACCGAAGCCCCAAGTCTCTGAAGGGCGGGCACGTGGGATTTACCAGCGCGTGTGCTGCCGGCCTACCCTGGTCCCTGACGTCCACGCCCACTGGACTGGGGGAAGCTGCTTTAGCCAGGAGCTTGGGGGTTAGACTTCGAGGCCCATGGACTTGAGCCTGAGCCCTGGCTCTGCCTCTTACCCCCCGACTGAACATGGACAAGTGGTCTGATGCCGGGCCTCAGATTCCTGACCTGTAAATCAGAAGATAAGTCGTTCAGCGGGGTCCCTGGCACAAGTGAGGGCTGAATGGTAGTAGTAGTAGCTGTTGATGTAGTAATTGGTTTAATTATTATTATTATAATGGGTAATGCTAATATGGTTATTTTTTATCACCATGCTACAGACTGGTATCTTTTTATCTGCTCAGACAGAGACCCTATTTCCGGTGATTCTCAACCCTTGCATGTAGTAGAGTCCTCTGAAAGTCTCTTTTAAAATATAGATGCCCAGCCCACACCCATTCAAATGACTTCCCTGGAGGCCCGGCCGAGGAACAGGCTGTTTTTGGTTTTGTTTCACTAAAGCCCTCCAGGTAATTCTAATAAGGAACCAGGGTTGAAAATGGATTGTTTTATGCGGTACCCCTGGCCTAAGCTTCCTGAAGACTCAGGGGGCATTGAATATTCCGACAGACACGAGGGGAGAGGCAGCGTAGGTGTCTATTCCAAGTCCTGGAGCCTTTCTATGCCATTGTCTGGCCTCCTTCCTCAGCAGGCTCAGAGGAGACCCCCTGGGTGTGCAGCACCTCTCGGCTTGCCCCCCAGTTATTAGAGGAAAGTCAGAGCAGATGAAACAGGAGAAGAGGCCCCATCATTTGTCTGCTGGAGTCCATCTTAGTTGTTGGTGATTACCGTGACTTAACTTCCTGTGTCATTATACTTTATAGATTACATCACTTCATGCTAACCAATTTATCTAATGAATGAGTGGTCTGAAGTCACCTGTTTCAGTAAATTAAAAGTACCATCTGCAGAGGCTTAGGGCTTTCCTAAGGATTAAGCTGAGGCCTCCCAGTCTCTGTGGCAGAGGGTTTGTGGAAGCTGCTTTTCTGGTTTGGGTGGCCTTAGGGTGGAGCCCGAGAGCAGTAAGAAGAGTTCTGATCACATAGGTCACTCTCTGCCCTTGCCTCTTGGTTAGGCTCCATGAGAGCAGGGCTCCGTCTCTTTACTCCTGACCCTGACATCTGGAAGGAGACTGATGAAATTACCACCATTACCATGCTTCTTTTTGTTATTGTAAATACAAATCAAATATAGGAAAAATTCAGTAAACAAGCAAAGGGAAGATAATACGTGTGTGTGTAAATATATGTGTATATATGTATAATTTTTAAAACATATAATAATAAAAAGTAGAAAGAGGACTTCCCTGGTGGTGCAGTGGTTGAGAATCCGCCTGCCAATGCAGGGGACATGGTTTCGAGCCCTGGTCCGGGAGGATCCCACATTCTGCAGAGCAACTAAGCCTGTGCGCCACAACTACTGAGCCCACGTGCCACAACTACTGAAACCCGCATGCCTAGAGCCCATGCTCCACAGCAAGAGAAGCCACTGCAGTGAGAAGCCTGCACACCGCAACGAAGAGTACCCCCGCTCGCTGCAACTAGACAAAGCCTGCACGCAGCAACTAAGACCCAACGCAGCCAAAAATAAAAATTAAAAAAAAGTAGAAAGATAGGAGGGGATTCTTGTTTTTTTTTTTTTTTTTTTTTTTTTTTTTTGCGGTAGGCGGGCCTCTCACTGTTGTGGCCTCTCCCCTTGCAGAGCACAGGCTCCGGATGCGCAGGCTCAGCAGCCATGGCTCACGGGCCTAGCCGCTCTGCGGCATGTGGGATCTTCCCAGACCGGGGCACGAACCCGTGTCCCCTGCATCGGCAGGCGGACTCTCAACCACTGCGCCACCAGGGAAGCCCCTGAGGGGATTCTTTACAATTGCTAAAACTGCAACTAGAAATAAAGTAGAATTTTAAAATAATGGAGCTCTGGTCACAATAGAAATAGAAGGTAAGAGTTATACAATGCTACATGAGATTTAAAGATATAAGCGCCTTGGAAGCCAATGCAGCAAAGGAGTAAAAAATTAAGACAAAAGGCTAAACTCATAAAAAGTCCAAAACAGAGAAATATGTAGGATTAAGAAGAGGAAACAACTAAAAAACAAAATAAAATTTAAAAAATTTAAAAACTATCATAGTACCTTTTAAAATGAGGAGTTTTTTGGTTTGGTTTCCTTTTTTTTTTTTTTTTTTTTTTTAAGGAAATAGGCTAGTACTTGAACATTAGAGAGAATGAGAAGGAGAAAAACATGCCACTCCACTGAGAAGTAGATATGAGTCAAAGGCTGACTAAGGCCTGGGAGGTTCTGACCCCCTCTTAGAGAAGCGTAGAAAGGGCAGCATCCCTCCTGGGTGGGAGACGGCAGGGGAGTGGTACGGGGCCCTGGTCTCTTGTGTTCACACCTGCAGGCCGTGTTCCACATCAGTCATCCTTATCAGGCCTGTCAGTGCGGGCTGGAGATGTGGGGTCACCTGGGCAGCTGGGTCAAGCCAGACCCCGCGACCAACTCTCCTGTGGAACATACCACCTTGCCAAGGGACGATGAGGTCATGGGATTTCAGGAGTTCTGATACCACCCGCCCGGTTCTGCTTATCTATAACCTTCTGTAAGAATAAGATAGCAGAAAGCGTCCTGAGTGACCAGATCCCCTTTCCCTTTGGTTTTCACTCCTGGATCCTCACCTAACATGAATTGTCATGGACAGCAGATAGAGGAAATGCTCTGTAACAACTTGGACATGGGTTCACTCCTAGCTTTATTCATTACTAGCTGTGTAACTTTTAAACAAATGTATCAACTTGTTTGAACTCCAGTTGCCTCATTTGAAAAAAAGAGGAAGACGAAAGAAAGTTTCTCTCTCTTAATTACGCAAATGAATTATTTTCTAGACTGTGAGCTAGTCAAGGCCGTGATCCGTTTCTGAAGTGCCTTTGTATCCTCAATACTTGGTACACTGCCAAGCACGTGTGAAGTGTTCAATGCTTGTCTGATAATATAAAAGCTGATTTTTTTTAGCAATGCATTACTCTTTGCCAGGAATTATGCTGTGCATTTTACTCTGATTCTCTCAATTAATCTTTATAACACACACACACACACACACACACACACACACAGGTTTGTAATATTAATATCCCATTCTGCACCTTGAGCTTAGAAGTTAAGTAACTTGCTCAGGGCCACCTACCTAGTTTTGAGTTTTTAACGATAACATAATGAGTGTCCATGTTTTCAGTAGCATGTAATGAAGATGGGGTAAGTGGGCACTTGTGCTGACTCCACAGTATTTCTTTCTGACCTCCCCGTCTAGGAGTCTGGCCCTGGAGAGCTGCTTTGAGCTGCCACCACTCCAGATGGAAATATAAGGCCATTTTATCCCCGCAGTTAGCACAAATTGGAGCATAAGCACAGATCTCAGAGTCTAGGCAGAATCCTCATGCCAAGTGTACCAAACGGATCTTCTAGTACGCATTAGGTAGGACTTAGTAAAGTAAGACACTCTCTGTCCCCCTCCCTCCTGGCAACACACACACACACACACACACACACACACAATCTTCTCTTCCTCTGTTTCCCACAGAAAGGAGGGACAAAATTGGTGGAATAAACTATCTTAATTGTTTTTTGAGGGAAAGAAGATTTAGTTATGAAATGACAAGAAAATAAAGCTGTGAGAAAACAGGCTCAGGATTGCATTCAGTTCTGCTGAGGAAAACAGGAAAAGATGAGATAGAAATGAGGCTTAATTTTAATGAAGGGAAATTTGCTGCCGAGTAGAGAGATCGCAGGAAGTGGGGTTGCACGGCTTCCAAGGAGAGCAGGGCCTTGCGTTGTATTGTGATAGACAAGGCTTGACTCCTTAGGAAACAGCCTCAGCACACAAAAGACTGAAAGACAGAAAATGCTGGATGCAGAGCACAAAGCAGAAGTCGGCAATGCAGGCGAGAAAGGACCCGCTTTCTTCCCAGACGAGCTCTGGGGAGGTTGGTTAAGGACATGCCTTTCTCACTCAGTAATTCCTATTTTTCTTCCATATGAGCACTGTGAGCACGTGAAAGATGCTGTGGATCTTGGCAAGGAATCTTCTATCTTTTTTCCCCAGAGTAACTTGATAGACTTCCCAATCACGGGTTTCTGGGACATCTTTAAAATTTCATTACCATTTATTACCTATTAATATAATTTTTAAAATTATATATAAATACATATATATTCTAATGTGCTAAAAGTAGGAAATATATATACATGTATATACGCATATATATAATATATATGTCTAGCTATAAATATATATATAATCTCACTATTTTTGGTTCTTTCTGCATTTTGATAGGTGTTAAAATTACTTCAGTGGGAATGGAGTTTGGTTGGAGTAAAAAGGCAAAGCTAACTCGTCTCCTCCTGCTAGTTCAAGGTAATAAGCTAACGGGCAGAGTGCAGTTGGTCCTCCGTATCCACGGGTTCCATATCCCGGGTTTCGCATCTACGGATGCAACCCGTAGTGGATCTGTGCTGTGTTTACGATCTGTGGTTGGTTGAATCCGCGGGTTTGGAATCCAGAAGTATGGAGGGCCAACTGTGAGGCTTGAGCATCTGCGGATTTTGGTATACATGTGGGGTCCTGGAAGCAGTCCTCTGTGGATACTAGGGAGGACTGTAATTACATTTGTAGGTGTTTGAGCAGAACTGGTCTATTGAAAGGCAGGTGGGGCTGAGAATGACCCCAAATAACACAGTCTAACAATCTGATATGGGTGGGATGGGTGAACAGAGAGGGCCAAAAAGGATGCATTGGTGTGTATTTACGCCAGGTCAGAACTTCTAATATTTCCTACCAGAACACAGCGCATCTGAAGCAGTGCATAGTGGAAAATTCTGGTGCTTTTAATACTAGAAATTCTAGGTGTGTAGAGGTATAGATGGGGAGTATATGTAATACTATATGTGGAATGTATCCATATGTATTTATATCTATAATACTATATACTATTCCACATCTATCTATAATATAATCAATATAATTCTCTCTATATATATTGAACATATGTACATGTATAAATGTATATCTTAAAATATATAAAAATGTATTTCTAAACTAAAATTTGGTATTTTGTGAGCAAGAAAGGATTAGCCTTTGATGCCCTGTTGCAGAGTAAAGCAGTACCCGCTTCGCTGTGCTTTGGGGCTGGTCGGTGGGGATTTGGCCGGCAGAGGCGGAGCAGTGAGGCCGTGGTAGTGGAGCTGCGCCTGGGCGGCCGGGGCGTGGCTGGAAACAGCCTGGCTGGGGTGTGGCCGGAAACAGCCTGGGCAGCCGGGGCGTGGCCGGACCATGGGGCTTCTGAGAGGTTCCTTCTGAAACTCATTTCCTTCTCTTCCGTTTCCTGTAGTGTTCCATGCAGACCCAGAATTTCCTCATATTCTTAGAAGTTCTGTAGAACTTTAGACAACGAAGTTTTTCTTCATCTTGATTCCAGCCGTGACTTCTTAGATAATTGATGTTTTCACTTTGGCTGAGCAGAGGCGGTATGGCTGTAATTACAGCGTGGTGGCATGCCATCCCTAAATTCCCTTGTCGTTGTTTTTTTTTTTTTTTTTTTTTTTAATTCTCTCAGAAATGGCTCACACCTTGGACGTGAGTGATGGAGAGGCAGTCTCCTCAGACTGTGGACCAGGTGGGGGTCAGACAGCATTTGCATTTTTAAAAGGGCAAAAAAAAGGACCCTCTTCAAATATTCAGGGAGAGCTACAAAATGCTGAAGTAAATCCTTATCAGGAATTTTAATGAGCAAAATAAAATATGAAATCTGTGTGATTAAAATCAAATCTTCCTCCTTCTGCTCCACAAGAGCAGGCTGCCAGACACCAGCACAAGGAAGGCGCTAGGCGGCCTTTCGTGTTTAATTACTGCCAGGGCTTCTTCTGTGTTCAAAGCACCCCCTCCCCAATCCCCTACGGCGTGATGGAGAGCTTGAGAGAACACAGGGGCTCGCTTCTGAGGGATTTAGAATCCTGGACAACAAACAATACTCATTTTAACTGAATTGGAGAGATCCAAGCCAGTTTGGCTTCAAATACATGTCCCTGGTGGGGGGGGGCAAGTTAGGGGGAAGCAGAAAGGTGGAACCACTGCCTACCATCCCAGGACCACCCCTCAGTGGCCCCTCCATCCTTGTTTCTCTGTCTCCCCGTTTAATTGCTCCTATTCTCTCTTCATAGGTCTCAACGCCACAAGCTTGGGTGTTGGGTTGGGGAGAGGCATCCATCCATAATAAACCGCATGTCTGGAATGTAACGTCCACTTCTGTGCCTGGCGGCTTGGTTGGTGCCCCTGCCCATTGGAGAGGAGGCTGGTTCTGTTAGCTCATCTCCTGACCTCTGGTGCTGCCTGAAGGATGTCCTCAACCCCGGAGCATTTTCCTCTTGGTGGTCACAATGGTTGCTCTTCTTGGGTGCCTTTTGGGTGCTTGTGAACTTGAGATGCCTATTTATGCTGTGTCTGCCTTTCAATTCAGTCCATATTATCTTTCCATTTACATTCAGCTTTATTTCACTTCAAGCAGTGGTTTCATCCACCTTTGTCCTTTGTGAGCCACCAAAGGTGTTTTGTGTAAGCATTCGAATTGAGTGGAGTACAAGGGGGCCGTGGAGACCGTGCAGAAGTCCAGTTTTCTCCTTCTCAGATGAGGGGGTGATAATTGATGTTTTGCCACCAGATACCCCTGTGTGAATGGGGAAGCTGTATAGCTCCGGGTGTGCATTTGCCCAGCTGGTCTGTTGTGAGTAAGAGACACAGGAGACTTGCAGGCATGGACCACGGTAGCCATGTCTCCGGGTACTCAGGTGACCGACGTGCCGATGGACTAGTTCTCTTGCCTGCTTTTTAGTCCAACCTGTGCCGTGTGCCTTATAGTTAGACATATCATCAGCCTTTTTAAAACTGAAGTATAATTAATTTACAATATTGTGTTAGTTTCTAGTGTACGACAAAGTGATTCAGTTTCATACATATATATTATTTTTCATTATAGGTTATTACCAGATATTGAATATAGTTCCCTGTGCCATACAGAAGGACTTCGTTGTTTATCTGTTTTATATATAATAGCTTGTATCTGCTGAACCCAAACTCCTCATTTAACCCTCCCCTCCTTTTCCCCTTGGTGACCGTAAGTTTGTTTTCTATGTCTGTGAGTCTATTTCTGTTTTGAAAATAAGTTCATTTGTATCATTTTTAGATTTCACACGTAAGTGATAGCATATGATATTTGTCTTTCTCTGACTAGCTGCACTTTGTATAATAATCTCTAGGTCTGTCCATGTTGCTGCAAATGGCATTATTTCATTCTTTGTTATGGCTGAGTAATATTCCATTGTATATATGTGCCACATCTTCTTTATCCATTCCTCTTTCGATGGACATTAAGGTTGCTTCCACGTCTTGGCTATTGTAAAGGGTGCTGCTGTGAACACTGGGTTGCATGTATCTTTTCAAATTATAGTTTTCTTAAGATGTATGCCCAGGAGTGGGGTTGATGGATCATGTGGTAACTCTATTTTTAGTTTTTTAAGGAACCTCCATAGTGTTTTCTATACTGGCTGTACCAATTTATATTCCTACCAACAGTGTAGGAGGGTTCCCTTTTCTCCATACCCTCTGCAGCATTTATTATTTGTAGATTTTTCAATTCTGACTGGTGTGAGGTGGTACACACCAGTTTTGATTTGCACTTCTCTAATAATTAGCAATGATGTGCATCTTCTCATGTTCATCAGCCTTCTTTTTAATTCAATGTCTATTAATATTAATTCAATTTGGTATATACCAGGTCTTGTGCAAGTAGTTGTTGAAAAATATGTCATTTATAATTGCTCAATTGTTTATTCTTTCAACAAATTTTTATAGAGCAGGCATTATGTGTCTGGCACTGTGCTGATCTCAAGAAATAAAAGCAGAGGGTAGGTGGGGAGGGTGACATCTTGGACTAAGTTGATGGTGGTGAAGTAGAGAAAACATGGACATATCTGAGAAGTGTTTTGGAGATGGAGCCAGGAGCGCTGGGTGCTAGTTGGATGAGGAAAGTGGGGAATCAAGGATTATTCCTGTCTTGTTGGGGTTAGCAGTTGGGTCAGCAGTGGTACCCAGTGACAGACGCAGTGGGTCTTGGGAAAGACAAGACTCTTTTCAAGTTCCTAAACAACTGACACTGTAAAAACATCTGATTTTTTTTTTTTTTTTTTTTTTTTTTTTTGCGATACGCGGGCCTCTCACCGTTGTGGCCTCTCCCGTTGCGGAGTACAGGCTCCGGACGCGCAGGCTCAGTGGCCATGGCTCACAGGCCTAGCCGCTCTGCGGCATGTGGGATCTTCCCAGACCGGGGCACGAACCCATGTCCCCTGCATCGGCAGGCGGACTCTCAACCTCTGCGCCACCAGGGAAGCCCAAACATCTCATCTTTAATGCAGTTGCTATTGCCTATAAGAATTAACTTATAAGGTTAACAAATATTTCTTTTAAATGCAATTGCATGGGACCCATACTAGTCTTACTGAATCAGATTATTTGGATAGTGGGACCTAAGCATCTTTGTTTGAAAAAGACCCCTAGGTGATTTTTTGCATATTTCTGGTTAAAAAAAATACTGTTGAAAAGCATCACCATCAACAGTTGTGGGTATTAATGTGTTTGGGATGTGCATGTGTGTCTATATAATTCAACTGTGATATGTTTTAAATCCCTAAATGAGTTCTCCAAATACCTGTCTTTAATTAAACTCTGCCCAATTACCATCCGTCAGTGACTGTTTAGAGAATGAAAGTTGATTTCAATATTGGTCTTAAATATTGAAAAGCAATATTGGATCATAAATAAGTGAGCCATGTGCTGAGTGAGAGACTGAAGGCCGCACCCACTAGCCATCAGCCATCTTGAAATAATTTGGATGTATTTTCTCTTTCTCTCTTATTTTTTAAATTAGCAAGTACTTTTCATTCAAATAAATAGCTGAAAGTTGATATGTGTTAATATAAAATCATATTAGAATGTTGAGTATTTTTCAGCAGAAGCCTTCTGTTTGGTGCTACAGTTTTTTTTTAAGACTGTGGTTTCTGAGATACTGTGCTACTCACTTTGCACTGAGACGCCGCGATCATGAACACACACACCAACTCGCATGTTTGAAATAGGCAGACAGGTATGTTCCACAATCGATGCCACCCTGAACCCATGGAATCAGACTGGAGTCCCTAAGAGGCAGCGGGCACTTGGTGCATATATCTATTATTATATATTTCAGCTAAGTTAGCATCAATAGCTAATCTGCATGAATATAAGGTAATGAGACAAACAGGTATTCCTGCACAGGAAATCAGAAGCAGTGTTGAGAAGCCTGATTCTGTGCTTTTGATGTAACCAAAATTGCAGTATACTACTTCCATCCTGAGTGGCCCATGCTGGGAAAATGTCTTTTCAGTCGCCTTAGAGGCCAAATCCTGCCAAACTATAAATAGAGGAAATGTTTAGGAACACACACACACACACACACACACACACACACACGCGTGGATCTGCTCGCCCAGCCTCTATGTGCTGACAGCCTGATACAATCACCACCCAAACCAACTATGAAAAAAATCAATTTAACCAAAATTGATGCTCTTTTGTAGAGCTGTTTAAAATCTAAGTGGAAGTGAAACCTTTGAAGCTGCCTTCCCTCTGTAAATGCAGCACTTAAGTGAGCTTTTGATGGCCACGGGAGCTGTGAAATCTTCCACGTCCCCGGGAGCCCAGCACCTTTGTTCCAGGAGCTGGAGAGGGGTTAGGGGATGGGCAGAAAGTGAATAAATTGTGGGTTTTGTCTTTTACACAGTATTTCTTCCTCTCCAGTCCCAAGCCAGCCCGAGGAGGCTGCCCCTGTGTTCCGTGTACCTGGACAGGCTGCTGGGCCCCCTAGAACAGTTTCCTTTGCAGACTTTATATCCAGCAGAAACACTGAGAGAAAGACGAGATGACACAGGGCCAGATACAGCTTCCAATTCTAAATAGTGGGCTGACCAGTGCCGTTTCTTTACCCACTGGCAGAGTTAGTTGATTGTTTTCCAGAGAGGAGCATAATTTTTAAGAATTTTTATTCTAAACTACTAAATAAATACTTCATAAACAAACAGAAAGATATTGATAAGATGCCAGCATTCTGGAGTTGGTGAAAATACCGAATTTTTTAACTTATACGAAGGAGGAAGATGAGGATGAGAACTAACATTTACAGACATTTATTATGGACTCAGCACTCTGATACTTGTTGCATGCAAATCGTGTTATTTAATCACAGCAAGAATCTCTGAGTTAGCTGGGGTTGCTATCCCCATTTTATGTGCAAGAAATAGATAATTAGTGAACATCTTAAAAATCTCAGATCAAATGAGTGGAAAAACCAGAAATAATGCAGTTCCATTAAGTTGACCTCAAGTCCATGGGATCAAGAAAGAAAGAGCTGCTGTTAAAGAGATGGGAGTGGACAGATGGGGGGGGAGGAGAATAAAGGAACTAGTCCAAATTCTCTTTCAAGTAGGTTGTCTCTATTGATTAAATTAACCACACGCTTGGTCAAGTTATAAAAATTGTGTCATTCAGTGAGTTTCTGTACCTGTTAGGGGAGGGTTCAATTTGAGTAGTGTTAAACATCTAGAACAACTAGCTGCAATGGGAAGACAGGAAGTGGGGAGCACACGTGTTCGGGGTGCTGGGTGTCACCACCAACCCCGGCATCATTCATTCAGTTCAAGGACAAGGTAAATGTTCAAAACCAATCTCTGTGAGGCATTTCCTGGAAAGCTTTGACCAACTGTAAAAGAGTGTGGTTCCACCAACCTAATGCAGATGCCTTGGGAATTTCAGAAGATGCAGTTTTCTCTGAACTGCTCAATTAAATACATCTGGCGGAAGACTTTTGTCAGCACTGAGGGGTCACAGGGTCATTTTGTCCCGTTCCTGCCTCTAGGGCTGAGCGCTCCAGTCAGGGACCCTTGTGACACTGGCGTCTGCATTTCTTTCTGTGTGCCTTTATTTTAAACTCCGCAGATGGTGGCATTTAATGCTCAGGCAGGCTCAGACTTACAGTAATGGAAACTGTGGCAGAGATGAGTCCAGAGCGAATCCAGAAAAATAAGTGTTGGAGTGACGTTGGTTGCTTTAATTCATGGGTGATCTTCCCTTTTGGGAGATCACAGCGGGGTTGCCACCAAGTGCAACAAGTTCCAAGTGGTTTTGAATAAAGAATTTTCACCCTGTCAGGAGCTCAAAAGAAGCCTCTTGCTGGTGTCAGGGCGGGTAAGCTGCCGCTGGGCACACGTGAAAGGGGCTGTGGGTCAGTTGTGAGGCGGGGCTGGTGAGAAAGGCTGCCCAGATTTCCCATTCACATGCTTCTCACCTGGGCGCACGACCAGACGGGCCGCCTGAATGTCTTGACTTGTCAACATGATGTGCTGTGAATTTTAAAGAGAAGGCTCTGCAAGGGACAGACTCTGATTACTTTTCTAGGTTAAAATGATCAGATTTGAAATAGAGGAGTCTCAGCATCTTAGACCAGTGGGGGTCACTGAGGCGGTGAACAAAGCACGTTTGCATACCTGCAGCAGAGTCCGCTCGGCTGTCTAGTCTGTGAGCTTGCAGCCTCGTGGGATGGGGCTGGTGGACAAGCGTGCACTCAGTGAGGCAGGGTGGCCCGGCAGAGAGGGTGTATGTGTGCTGGTGCCACAATGTGACCCTCATAGAACAGCTAGAAAGGAGCACCTGATAGAAAGTGTGGCGCTGTTGACCACCACGACAGGTAGCCTCTTGCCATGGTTTTTGGTCCAATGACAAATAACACAACTTGTCTGTGCTTCAGTTTCCTCATCTGTAAATGGGAATAATAATTATAGAATCTCAGGTGAGTCCTGAAGCTTAAATACACACAAAGTGCTTATAAACAGGCCTATAACATCAGCAGTTATTTTTATAAGAAAAAGTTACATGGAACTGTCTGTTCTCACCACGAACTCACAATTTTAGATGAACACACTGGCATTGACACACTGATGCATCGCACATGCAAGAGAAGCTAATGACAGAATTTGGATGTTCTGCTGAAACTACTAATGTGGGTATGAAATAAAGCAGACATCGCAGGGACAGTCACTTGCCATGCCGATTGTTGCCACCCTCGCTCACCCAGTTTTAAATGTACACGTGGAATGTGGTCAGGCAGAGGCAGAAGACAGAGAAACATAAATACTCCATCAATATGCGACAGAGTCCATCACTATGACGTGCTACTCACTTCTAGCTCTACCGCCACTACTACAGTTAAATTACGACTCCTGCTTATGAGAATACAGACCTCGGAGGCTGAGCAGTGCCCGAGATTAAAAGCCTTTTGTCTGTCAGCTAGTAGGTTCCAAAGAAAAGGAAATACAAATGCAATTTCTTGCTTTGAGTCGAGGTTAACAAACAAGGTTTGTAAAAATAGTACCTCAAAGTGAGTCACAATTTATGCATGTTGTAGGTCAGGAGAGGGGTGAATGTCCTATATCTTATTCATTCTACAATACACAAGTTTTCAAATTGAAAAGCATCTCTGAGATTGTGATATGTCCTTGATAGCATATTGTAGGTTAATTGGAAAGTTTCATTATTTCTTAGAGGATTGTAAACTGTGGTATATTACTAAACAGTGACATTTTGATTCAATTAAATATAGTAATTGAACTGAGTTGAGGAAAAATAGTCATTGAACACTGAGAACATATTCTCGTGGGGCTTGGTGATGAGTCCTTACTTCTCTAATTTCTCTTGTTTTCCTAGTACTGAGTCCTAGTATCTGTGCTATACATACATACACTTGTACCCACACGTATTAATATAAACAGAAACGAAAAGCCAGGGCTTTAGGACCAATGGTTATATTGTAAAACTCAGTTGCTGATTCCCGTTCTATTATCCTCTGATCAGAATAAAAAGGGCCGATGCAGGTATTCTTTCAGCGACACGTGTGTTGTCCATGGTGAGCACTTGACTCTGCACTGTAAGGATGCTGTTGTGGCTGACGGTGCCTCTCCCCCGTCCCTTCTCTCTGCTCAGCCTCCAGGGTCTCCTCTCTCCTTTCCCCGCCCACGGGACAGGCCTCATCCTCACCAGCCTTGTACTTGTTCCCTCTGCCTGGAACGCTCTCCCCAGTTACGTTTCTATCCTCTCCCTACCTTTTCCATCACCCCCACCCACATCCCAACTCTCCACTTCATTTTCTCCATTTAGCATTTATCGGTATCGGGAACATCATTAGTATCGCCAAATTAGATGAGGGCTCAGATGAAAGCAAGAAATTTTGAATATTTTCTTCTTACTATTTCCCCCGAACCGAAGACAGTACTGCCCCACAGTATAAATTCAATACATATTTGTTGAATTAGTTCATTGATGATTTTAGAGATGGGTTCTGTGGCTACTTATATTACAGAGGAAGGTGAGGAGAGAGATGAAGTGATTTTGAAGTCACTGCTCTAGCAGTGACCTCAGATATGAGTTTCACCTTGGGGTGACTTTGGAAAGAAAGAGTTTCCTGGCTTGATGTTGGTGGGGCTTTGCCCGAGTGCCAATCCAGCATCTATGCCAGTGTGTCCACTCTTAGTCTTTTCAGTAGTCGAGGCTATTGTATAAGCGAATGGGTTTAGTGGCACTTGAGTTAATATTACTCACAAGAGTAATAGGTCCAGTGCTGGCTGAGCCCACTGACTTTCATTGCCATTAGATTCCGCTTTAGAAACTGCACATGCATTAAGTTTCATATTTTAAAAGAGGAAAGGTAGATGCATGGCTTTTCTGGACTCATTTGAAGCCTTCATTTTTTAAGGTGAAATAAATACTAAGTGAAATAGTGCTAGCAAAAGGTTTAGGAGACAGGCATCTAATTTATTTTTAATGAACCTGCAAGCCTCCCCATTTTACCTTATTCAGCTAGTTTCTACTTGACTCCGTTTTTAATTCTATAGACTACCCAGCACACATGGTGTCTCTTCACACACACATACACACAGAGGCTGAGGTGTGGTTTTCAAGGTCCTATCATGTTTAACAAATATTTCAGATATGTTCATCTGTTCCACTGATTGCCAAGATTACAGTATGACAACAAATTTTATTTGAAGGATAGGAGCTAAAATTACAGCCCACTCTGCCGTCTGCAGGGATGAGTGGATACACGTTGATTTTCTGCGGCGATGCTCATCACTTGGGAGCTGAGGGCTCCCAGGCACTGGCGTCAAGGACACCAGGCAGATGGCTCCGCGGTGGGGACAGGAGAGCCAGGGTGCTGCTGGAAGGACCACACACCTCCAGGGCCCTTGGCTAGGGAGGCTCTAACAATCGAAATGCCAGGGAGGTGCGGATCACATGGAATGGTGGCACCATGAACTTTTTTTTTTTTTTTTGCTTATAATGGAAGGCAGCATGGAAAGCAGCAGCAGAGGAAGGTTTTGGCTCAGAAAAATAGTGCTCCCCACCGCGTAATGGGTAATATGTGGAAGCCAGCCCACATTTCCGGAACAAAGAAAATCAATTGAGGTTTCAAGGTTTTTCTTATGAGTCTTATGTCGAGAGAAAAACTTTTACAGTTGGCCTCAGGTTTTAAATCTAATCTTGGCCTTAAGTTGGGGTCAGGGGGATGTTTAGAAGATAGTTTATCGAATCCAATTAATTTTTTTCTTAATTTGAGTGGAAGTTTCTTTTGATGTCTAAAATCCAATGCTGGTAGCAAGCAAGCCATGGACGCCCTCAAGCTGGCGGTTGTTTTCTATCGCTGCTGGAACACTTACCACAAACTTAGTGGCCTAAAACCACACAAATTTGCTCTCCTATGGTTCTGTAGGTCAGAAGTCTGGCCTGAGTCTCTGGCAGACATCAGGGTGTTGGCAGGGTGTTCCTTTCTGGAATTCTAGGGGAAAACCCATTCCCATGCTTTTTCCATCTTCTAGAGGTGCCTGCATTTCTTCGTCCGTGGTCCCCTCGTCCATCTTCAGGGTCAGCATCACAGCACCCCTGGCCCTGCCTCACTCTCACAGCTCTTCTTCTGACCACGGCCTCAAAAAGTTCTCTGCTCTGAAGGACCCATGAGAATGAGTTGGGCCCACTGCATAATCCAGCCTAACCTCCCCGTATTTCTGTTCTAAACTTAATTACATCTACAATATCCTTCTTGCGATATAAGGAAACGTATTCACAGGTTCTGGGTATGAGGATGTGGATGTGTTTGGCAGCGTTATTCTTCCTACCAAAGTTATGTGAGAAAGCCCCGGCATGGTGTTGAGTGAAATCTGCCTCCCTCATTTTTGGAGTTGATTCATTCACGAGCAGTTAGTTTAGCTTTGTGGTTAAGGGCACAGGCTTTGGAGTCAGGCAGGTCTGGGTTCAACACCCGACTGCCTCGTTCATTCATTCATTCAGGTAACACCTATTTACTGAATGTCTGCTAAATGCTAAGCTTTGTTCTGGTCACTGGGGAAATAGCAGTGAATAAGGCCAATCTGCTGCCCATGAGACATTTATATTTTAGTAGGGGAAACAGGTAGTATGTAAATAAAGAAATACGTAATGTCAGATAGTGACAAACACTATAAAGATACACAGTAGTCTAAACGCTTGTGCTGTCCATGTATAGAAATTACTCAGTGACCGTAGCCATGTGTTCAGCCATTCATTCATTCACTCACTTACGTCAACATCAAACTTGTCATTGGAACACTTTTATTGTGTATAAAGCATTATAAAAAAGGTTTGAATATACATCTGACCCTTTTATCATCCATATAAGCCTGAGAGGTTGTGTTTTCTGACTTGTTGATGAGAAAATATAGAATCAAAGAAGCTAAATGACTTGTTATCATGTGGCTGAGCAATAAAATGGACTCAAGAGTTCTAGGATGTCGTCAATCTTGAAGTTTGTTGAATTCTCCTTATTTTCTCCCTAAGCAAGTAGTGTCTCCTGCTTGTAGGTTGTAGACTGGAGAGGAAAGCCTGGGCTGGGGTTTGAAACACTTTATTTTCCTCCAAACCTGAGATAATATGATTGCTTTGTGCTTCCCCTAGTTTTCTTTAGATCATTATGTGACTATTCCATCTTTGATCAATCACTTAAATCTGTGTTTACACAGGCCGAGCAAAGGGAAGATCTAGACAATTACCCAAGCCTTGGAACTAACTTAAACAGCCTATTCAGGGCTCTGCTCATCCTCCATTATTTCATTCTCTCTGCTCAGATACAGCTGCTGAGCACACACACATTGGGTGAAATGAGCAAGAGGAAAGATCCGAGAATCCTCACAAAACAAGAGTCTTTCCTTGGGGTGTTTTGTGGCTGTCGACGTCTTTGGTGGTGGTGGGTATGCTGGGGGGGTCTTCTCTAGGTTAATTAGATGTGCCTCATTAGCTATGTACACTGATTACTTGAACACACTTGCCAGAGCATATTTTGGAGAGAATTTGGATATAAATGCGTTCTCAGTCTCTACGAGGAAGGGTAAAGATACCTAGCAGGTGGGTGTCAAGTCAGCCTCCTCCTCTGGGTTCTCTCCTCTTGTAATCTGGTTTCTGTATTTCGGAGGTCACTCTGCCAGGCTGGGTCCTGAGCACTGGGACAGACTGCGGCGGGGAGTTAATGAACCCGCTGCAGTGAATAATGTGTATCAGCGTCAGTTCTACTTCTGTGCCAGTCCTGCTCCACCTTCTGCCCAGACCTTGGAGGAGAAGCCCTGTGATGTTTGTCGCCAGTGTCCAGCTGTAACACTGTTCCCCATCTGCCCTGTCTGGTGTCTCTGCTTTAATGCCCCAGTTGCTCCGAAGCTTGGCCTTGGCCCTGACTTGCCCCCAGACACTGGACTCCAGTCCTGTGGTGTGGACCCTCGCATCTGCTGACAGACCACATTGCAGTCCTGTCCTAGCCTCCTGAACTCCGCGAAATTGCTCTTTCTGGAGCCCTATGAACCATACTTGGTTTTGTGACCTGTCTTCCTCCTTAGAGTACATTTCACCTCCTGCTGCTGGGTTTGGCCTAAACACCCAGCCCTGCTGTCCCTGAGTTTCCGCTGAATACCAGCTGGGCCCTTCGCTTTTAGAATCCTGACTCCACCACTAATGATGCAGTGTTCTTGTTTACAACCTCTAGAAAGTCTGGGCCAAATTCTCAGCACTTCCAACAAACTGAAGGAAAGGCAGCACATTATATAACAAGAAGAATCAAACTTTGCCTGGCATCCTTTCTTCTGGTTTTGTGTCTTTCCCCCTCCCAGCTAACCACCCTTCCCTCCCTATGTCCTCCCCTGGAAGAGCTTCAAGGAAAGTGCCAGTAAGTGCAAAGATTATAAATCAATAATCCACAGTAATACTTTAAAATGATTTTTTTTCTTTGAAATGTTAGCATGAGAAAATAAAACTGAAAGCGGGGAGGGAGAAACTAACCCAACAGTGACAGAACAGGATTGTGAGCACAATATCCTACTAAATGACACACAGAAGGAGTTGGAGCTCTGTAATACCTTTTATATTGCTGCCTGCCATCTGGTCGGCAATTCTTAAGCCTCAAATATTCAGGTAAACTCTATTTTTCCAAATAGTGCGAGGTTATGGGGATTTCAGCAGCCACTTGTCTTTTTAAATATCATTATATTCTACTGTTTTCCAGAACAAACTGTGTTAGCAGATATTTGCACAGCATGCAGGGAGTTATGCAGCACTTACTGGGGACCCTGCACACAGAGGACTTGAGGATGGGAGTCTGTTTCCTGTTAGAGTCTAGGGGTTGGGCTGGGAATTCTCATTTAACCTGGATTGAGTCATTCCACCTGGATCCTGGCTGGAAACAGTCCTCTCAGGGAAGAACGACCCTTGCACATTCAGCAAGGACAGTAGGAAGGAAGTGAGCTCCTCTTTGTTCTAGACGAGGTCCCCTTGCTGAGCATGGGGCCCCAAGCGATGCATCTCCTAGTTTTTTAAAATTCTAGAGGTTTCCCCAGTGGCACAGTGGTTAAGAATCTGCCTGCCAGTGCAGGGGACACAGGTTCGAACCCTGGTCCGGGAAGATCCCACATGCCTTGGAGCAACTAAGCCCATGCGCCACAACTACTGAAGCCTGCGTGCCTAGAGCCCATGCTCTGCAACAAGAGAAGCCACTGTGTTGAGAAGCCCGCACATCGCAACAAAGAGTAGCCCCCAGTCACTGCAACTAGAGAAGGCCTGAGCATAGCAACGAAGACCCAACACAGGCAAAAATAAATAAAAATGAAATAAATAAATGTATAAGAAAATTCCAAGACTATTTGTTGGTTGTTTTGCTATTCTCTTAGAAGTGGTGAGGGGAATAAATAGGTCAGATATAACCTGATGTTATACCATATTTGAGGTCTCACTTCTATCAGTTCCCTAGATTTTTAAACTAGGGGAAATACCTTTCAAATAAAACCTGAGATGTAGGGATGGTGAGTGAAATATGCTTAATGAGAGACGTAAATGCCTGTGGACTCCTGGTGTCCAAGGAGGTGGAGTCACTTTCTCCTCCATTCACTTATGTGAACATTATTTGCCCAGCCCGACTCTAAGTGGTGAGAACACGGAAGTGAGTAAGCCATATCCCCAATCCACAAAAATGTGTAAAATAAAAAAGGCTAATGTGAACAAGAGTTAAATATGGGTTTCATCCTCCCAGCCCCTTTCTCTTCGTCCGTGTTCTTTCTCTATGACTCCGCCCTCCTCACGCCTCTAACAGACCTCTAGATGCTGACTGCATCACAGTTTGTATGTCCAATTCATCTCTCTTAGACTCCAGACACGCTCATCAGACTGCCCACGTTTTGTGTCCATCTGGATGTCCCGGAAGCACCTCACACTCAGCATCTCACGAGGTGAAGTCCTCATTGCCCTCCAAGCCTGTGGACCCAACGACCCAACTCGTTGCCCTGTTTGGTGGGTGGATGCTGCTCAGCCAATTCCTGCCTCTCCTTGGTGCTTTGCATCTCATTTATGCTGGTCTTGTAGACTGTGTTACCCTTCTTCCACCATCTCCAGTCCACTGCCTACAATCTGGCTTAACCTTTCTTTTAGAAATAAATTTAGACTTCGGAAAGTTTACCAAAGAAGAGCAGAGGGCCCCAGTTTCCTCTCATACCAGCATCCTGCATCATCACTAGGTAATTATCGAAACTGAGAAATTAACCTTGGTACAGTTCTACTAACTAACGTACAGAACACAGAGTTCACCGATTTTTCCACTAGCCCCTTATTTCTGCGCCAGGATCCAATCCAGGATCCTATGTTGCCTTTAGTGTCTTCTTAGTCTCCTCCAGTCCTTGACAGTTCCTCAGTCTTTCCTTGTCTTTTGTAACCTTGACCCTTGGATGGAGCACTGTTCATTATTGTGTAAATATCCCACAGTTTAGGTTTTACTGATGTTTTCTCATGATTAGTATGAGAATTACTGCGACAGATGCCAGAGAAGTTACATGCCGCTCTCAGTTCATGATATTAGCAGGTACATGCTGTCACTATGTGTCAGTAACCCGTGACGTGATGGATGTGTGATGTTAATGTAGTATTTGCTGGCAGTACCTGTTGTAAGGTTACTTTTTTCCCTTTAAGCATTTGGAGGGAGAGATATATCCTGTTTCTGCTTAAACTTTTGCCCATTAATTTTAGCATCAATCGACAGTTCTTGTGGAAGCAATTATTACTGTAGGCGTCTAACAGTGATTTTTCTGTTTCCCTCATTTGTTCCTACCTTTGTTAATTGGAATTCTCCTCCTCCTCCATTTGTGGATGCATTCAGTTATTTATTTATGTCAATATGGACTCATGGCTATTTATTTTAATCTTTGTTATTTATTTTGTTTCTCAGGTTGTTCCAACTTTAGTCATTGGTTGTTGACAGGAGTCAAGTTGGCCCCTCTAACTTTTTAATATGGACACATTCCCCTCTCTATTTGTAAGCACTTTATTAGTTTCTGGTGCCAGAAAATGCTGCAGACTCATCTTATGTTGTCTCTTCCCTGGAACCTAGCTGTTCTCTAGGGATCCCAGATTATTCTCACTGGAGAATGGTGTTTAGAAACCAAGTCTCGGGGCTCAGTGTGCTCACTGCTGATGTGGGGTGACGGCATCTGGTCCTGCTCAGTGGGTGGGGCTGGGGAATACAGGTATGCACTGACTCCTGCGTGGGCCCAGCTATCTCTCTCTCATCTCTCTCTCTATCTGTGTATATGTTTTAGGATCCCATAAGTCCATATTGATACCTCTGATTCTAACCAATACCACAGGGTTTATTCTAGTCTCCCTCTTTCTTTCTTTGAAACTTCTTCCAACAGTGACAAACCTGGCTCTCATTACCTACAATTTGGTTACTTATTCATTTAACCCTATTATGCAAATAAAACTATTTCAGAATTGAAATAATCCATTCCCCTATGAGGAAAAACAAGTACCAACTAGGCTATAATATTTAGGTATAGTTCTTTTGTTTTTATCCTTACCATAGGCTACTGCTTAAATTCCTCATTTCTCTGTGGCTAAACCACTGAAACTGGAATTCCTGGATTTTATTTTTCCACCTCTGATCTGTTCTTCACAAGACAGTCAGACTGATTCACCTAAAATAAAAATCAGATTATAATTCTCTGCTGCTTAAAATTCTTCAGTATATCCCTTTAGCTCATAAGATAAGGCTCGAGGTTTTAGTATTGCATGTAAGTCCTTCCCAGTACGGCTCTTATCTTGTCATCTGGTCATTAGTTCTCAAGCTCCTTGCCTTTAACCTGACTCCAAATTCCCTGTATGTTTATTGATTAAAAAAAGGATAAAGTCTTCTGATTAATAAAAATGCTCTGAGAGCAATAAGTCTATGATCGTTTTCCTGGGAGACAAAACAGAAAAGGGAACTTGGAAAAGAGAGAAAAGAGAGTTGAGGTTGAGTGTTTACTGTGGTCCCAGCACTTTCTGAAGTCTGTCTCCTTCAGCCTTCCTGGTCACTCTGAAGGTGGCACAGTTCATGGTGCAGGTATTGGAATCAAAACAGATCTGACTTCAATCCCAGTTGGCCACTTGCTAACTACTTCTGAAACCAAAGTTGGTGCTATTGCCCTTACCCCATGCTCTTTCCCTCAGAGGGGGTTAAGGTGGAGGGTCAGAGAAGGTGGCATTTGACCTGAGTCAGGAAGGATAACAAAGTCTCCACTGTGGGCACGTGAGCAGCTGAAAGAAATGCTCAGGAAAGGGCAAGGGGACTACCTATGAAACCAAGTCTGTATTTCAGTCTTTTCCCTGGCTACTCTTGTACATAGTTACTATGTACCTGTGTGCTGTGTGGAAAGTGACTTTGCAATATAATGTAGCGGAAAGGAAATAGAAATCAGAATTGGAATTTTCATTCTAGTCTCAGCTGTATCCCTGACGAGCTGTGTAATCTTGGTCATGCTGTTTCATCGCCTTGAATCTGATTCTTCCTACCCAAAAACCTAGCAGCGGAATTTGCTGATCTCACCCCACTTCCTTCTCCTTGCTTGGGGACCATTATGCACTTTCTCCAGCCTCACCTACCACTGCTCATCCTGCTTTGCTGCCTCTGACATTTGTTTATTTTTACTTGCAAGTTGGACTTATAAATGCTGTGAGATGCTGTGCCAATTCAGAGATGGAGAAGGTGAAGGATGGTGGAGTGAGATAGAGGCATTCCCAGCTGTGGCCACTTGGCGACAGTGACCAACCACCCCAGCTTCAAGTCTGTATCATTCCCAGGCCACCGAGTGCTCTGAGAGGCATCCCAGCTGATCCTTGGTGTGGCAGTGCAGCTTCTACACTGACCACACAAATACTGCCCTGAAGTTGACCAGACAACTTTCAATTATAGGACTGCCTATTGTGTGGCCACCTGTATGTGCCTCTATTTTTTATTTATTTATTTATTTATTTTTGTGGTACTTGGGCCTCTCACTCTTGTGGCCTCTCCCGCTGCGGAGCACAGGCTCCGGACGCACAGGCTCAGCGGCCATGGCTCACGGGCCCAGCCGCTCCACGGCATGTAGGATCCCTCCAGCCCGGGGCACGAACCCACGTCCCCTGCATCGGCAGGCAGACTCTCAACCACTGTGCCACCAGGGAAGCCCCACCTCTATTAAGGATAAAACCAGAAGGAGTAGAATGAAATTGTGGCAGGAAAAATCTGTGCTAATCATGGGGAGAAACTCTGATGTCAGGCAAATCATGAACCAGCATCAAATTGTGGGATATCCTTTTCTTTTTTCCTTTCATCATTTAACTGAACTGCTAGGAGGCAAGATAGACTAGATCACCCCCTTAAGGCCTGTTATCACATTTCATTAGATCAGATTTTTCTACAGTTGTATAACATTCGCAATTTTGCCATTTCGTGCTCATAAAAAACTCTCCTAAGCTCTCAGGGAAATAGGGACCACAGCTTACAGGTATGTACTACTGCCTATTGTAACCCGTTCTGTATGTTCAAAGCTTATATTTTATAGCAATTTCATGACCAAAAATTTTTCATTATAAATTGAAGTCAAGGTCAGCTTTGGCTGAATCAAAGCATCATTAAACTTAGGCACCATTGTCATTTTCTTAACATAGTTGTGTTTAGGAATTGTCCTTGTTTTGAACTTTTGCATTGCTTCTTTTTTATTTAGGTCCAGGAAACTTCTGAATCATTTCCTGGTAGCATTGACAGCTTTCCTAGTATACTCAGATATACAGATACTGTTCTATTGACTTGTAATACAACCTGCAGACGTGATTCCCAGACCAAGGGCCGTTCCCCGACAGCTCTTTCCAGTGCCTGTGCCAGTTAAGGCTGTGTTATACTACAGTGCCGCCGACTCAGTTATGTTGCAATATTTGAGAGAGCAGAAAAATACTCCAACAGTGATGAACTTTAAAGCACCTTTTCGGCTCTAAAAGGCTCTTCAGGCAATGCGCTGATGCTCTCTTGCCGTTGAAACGAAGATGTGAAAATCCTTATTATTTAAGACTTCTAAACAAGCCAGATTTACCAATGTCGAATTACTGGTGAGTTGTTTGACCCCATATTTATGTCTCGTTTCCACAGCTGTTGGTAGGAGCTGCTGTAAATCAGGTTGGCATTGATCTTGGCTCCTGCTCATGTAATTCTAAGAGGAGCCGTTGATGATCAACAGAAAAAGACTGCAGCTCCAAAGAGCACACGTGTAGGAGTCCCCAGGATGCCCTGGAAGTGTGTGGGTATTAATTATCAGGGGATAGGACAGGCAGACACCAGTGCACACGTAGGGGGAGGCACAAGGTCAGTCTACACAGCAGGAAATCCGAGCGTGGAGAGTGGTGAACTTTGTCCTTAGAGGAGAGATGAGGGAAGATGATGAGCGTGGTGTAACAGACAGTCACTTAAACGAGGGTCCCCAACCCCTGGTACCGGCCCGCGGCCTCTTAGGAAAGGGGCCGCACAGCAGGAGGTGAGCGGTTGGCGAGGGAGCGAAGCTTCATCTGTATTTACAGCCGCTCCCCACCACTCCCCACCACTCATATTACCACCTGAGCAATCTCCCCCGCCCCTGTCAGTGGAAAATTTGTCTTCCATCCAACCAGTCCTTGGTGCCAAAATGGTTGGGGACCACTGACTTAAATGATTGATTTAATTAAAAGTAACTGTGTGTCCATGTGCAAGGCACTTAAATGATTCTCACACTCAGCTTCCATACCTCATGGCACTTCTGTTTGCGTTCTCTGCTTTCTCAGCTGAAGGGAAGGGAAGGCTCTTCACCTCCTGGAGGGCTTTGCCCATTTCACATGCAGAGAAACTGTTTCTGAGCTGGTCATTGTCCCCACAGTCAGCATCCCTGCACCGTGTGGTCCGCTGTGAGGGGACGGGAGCCTACAGGTCCGGAGAACGATATGGTAATAAGTATCCCTTGAGTCCCTCTAAGACAGTGACTGTGCATTTTGCTTCATGTCTCTTACTTAATTCTCACAAGGAGGATTTTTCTTTCTGGATGGGAACAGGAGAAACAGGGAATGGTGGGAGGAGGGAGAGCAGAGTTAGGATTCGGACTCTGCTTATTACCCTCTGCAGGAAAAGCTCCAGTTGGAGGGGGGTGTGAGTCCATTGGAGCTTCAGGGCCTCCAGACTGAGGCTGGCTGGCAATTCCTAGCCCAGGTCTCGGTGTAGGGGTTCTCCTTCCACATAAGACAGAGTTTAGGAAATTTGGTTGTAAAGCAAATTGTGAGAAGTGAAACCTATTCTTCTCTCAGTTCCCATTATGTAATTTAAGATTCATTGTTATTAGGGAAGACCCCTCACAGGTGTTTGGATGAGGGCCGAGTTGGGTGAGGGTTCAGGAAGGTGCTTCAGGGAATTTGTTGTTCACCCTCATGGCGACGTCTGCACCCTTAATTGATTCCACTATAGCAGTGGGTTCAGGGATTTCAGGTTTCTTTTCTTTCCAGAAAGCCTGGCATTGAACGGCTAAGTGAACGGTTCTGGAATCCAAGTGCAAGTTGTGGAGTTAGTTACACACTCTCTCTGGGTGCTGCTTCTGCTTCTGGAACATGAAAATCCTACCAGTTGCCAGTTCCCAGCCCGCTGTGAAGTGCTCTGTGTGGTGTTGGCTGTGTGCTGAGTTTATTCTGTGAGTTTTGTGGCTCGTCAGGTCTTTGGTGTTCTTCAAGGAAAGGGGCCAGGACGCTGAGTTCCATAAATACTAACGTGTTCATTTTCAGGTAGTTTGTTGCCCTCTTCTTATCTTAACAATGAAGGGGTTAGATTATAGTGCACATGAGCTTCATTTCCCAACAGACGTCTGCTGTATTTGTGAGTAAAATGTGTCATACCGGTGGGCTGCAGAGTCACACCTCACTTGTGGGCTCAGCTGGCCACACGCCGTGCCTCTTTGTGTGAACATCTCTAATTTTCAAAGAGTTTTGTAAACTGGAAATGACAGTCCTCAAATCTATCACCTCTATTAGTTAAAAATTTTACACCTAAACCTGACTGAGAAAGACTCATCCTCACACTCGCTGTTCTCATAGTTTTCAGGATGATAACAATGATGTTTTCAGTCTCTCATTGTTCACTTTTTTTTTTTTTTTTTTTTTTGCGGTACGCGGGCCTCTCACTGTTGTGGCCTCTCCCGTTGCGGAGCACAGGCTCCGGACGTGCAGGCTCAGCGGCCATGGCTCACGGGCCCAGCCCAGCTGCGGCATGTGGGATCTTCCCAGACTGGGGCATGAACCCGTGTCCCCTGCATCGGCAGGCAGACTCTCAACCACTGCGCCACCAGGGAAGCCCTCTCATTGTTTACTTTGACTTCAGGGATAACACAGAGAAACTTGCCACAGCGTTATTTTCTTTGGGGACTCTATGTTCTGCAACTTTCCTTTTACTCAACAGTGCCCTCTTCCTGTTTTTGTTTATGCATACCTTCTAGAGTTCTCCTTTTCCCCAAATTCCAAGCTGCTCTCTGACCAATAATTGATGCTAAACTGTGCATGACTGATACCAGCTCATCAATATCAGGTCAGGGTCAATCTCAGAACACAAATGGTAGCACATTTTCTAAAAGTCTCATTCAGCATCCTGCGGGATTCACACATCCACTGTGATGCAATTATTTTTTAACATAAGAAATGTTTTATTTGCTAATAATTAATGTTTGCCATTTTAGACAAAGCAAATACTAATATATGTGAGCCAAAAGATATAAACAGAGTCCACAGAAGAAACTGCAGGGAAATACAACGTGTACCTTGGATGTAGTACAGATGGCATTTTCATCTTACTGATTCACAAAGATTAAAGAAAAGCGAACTTCCTCGTCAGTGATTTTTTTTTTCTTTCTTTGCTGGGAAAACTTCTGTCATAAAATGAAAGGGCTTTATTTTGTTTACTCTTCTTAATAGTTTTTCAAGGGTTCAATATAGATTGAAAAATGCCACTCACCTCCATCCACACTGAAAATCTTTATTAATAGCATGTGGGTCAAAGTGTTCTTGGTGAGGGAAAAATCATAATTATTGAGAAATTATTAAGAAAATGATATGATAGTGATGCAGTTATTAATAGGACCCAAGTGTTCTTTGTTTTCTTGGTAGATGGTCTGGTTCTTTTATTTAGTGAAACTCTGAAGAACCAACAGGCCACCTGCAATGCCACAGGTGACTGGCAGTCAGGAAACCCTCCAGCTCATCCTCTGCACTCTGGATGCAGTAGGTCATGGAGGCGGAGACCATGTGAGCACAGGCACATCTCTGTTCGTTTTGTCTTCTCGTGCCGTATGTATGATTGCCTCCTGATAAGGACGTCAGTTGTACTTGCTTAAACACGTTCCAAGAGCCACTTTCCCCTATGCCGGCTTCCACTTCTGTTTCTTCATTGTCATTCCTGTGCACCGAAGGGCCTCACGTCCATTCCCCTCTTTGCTCCAACTTCATTATCCCAAACCAGACATCAGTGTATTGACTTCAGAGTTGCATTTTCTTTATTTTTTATTTTTGCTTACTTCCAATTGTTTACTTATTTGCAAATTCTTCATAACCAAGATCAGACCAGGTCATCCAGTATTTAGGTCTCTGGAACAGTAATCAGTGTGTAAGCACACCCCTTTCGTGAGGAGGAGTGTTCCTCAGCTGGGGAGCTGGAAATTCTCGTATGCTCGCAAATTGTCTAATCGTCCCTAAGCTGCTTACAGTTCAGTAGTAATAGAGAAGGGAAGGGCTTCGGGTGATCTTTCCTAATTAAATTTATTTAAATGAATTTCCATTGCTCCATCCCACTGTGTAAACTCAGATCCCTTTAACATGTGAGAATCTCATCTGATCAGCTCAACTCACAAGAATTTACATTCAGAGGATAGGTGGACATTTTTCTATTAGCCCAAGGAATAGAGTCAGGAGTTCTAAGTTCCATGGGATTTCAGAAATACTGTAACACATATTTTAAACCAAATTTAGCAGCTAACATGGAGTAAGACAGAGGTGGGATGAGATTGTCCTTCCACCTGACACGGGAACGTTCCCGTCATGTCCTGTTCACCTGGATGATCCCTGTGTATTCTCCCATCCTGCCCTAAAAGGTACCTGTGTGAACACTTCACTAGGTTCGAACTCCAGCTCAGATCACATCTCTTTATGGAGCTGTTAACAGTGATCTCAGCTCCCAGTGGACTGTCCCTTCTCGTAATGTTTCTGGCACTTAGAGTCAGTATCATACAATTCAGCACAAAAAAGCCTTGGTTTGTCCTTTGATTGGTTGAGGTCTTCCACAGCTTTCCAAACCTTCTGTGTCCCCAACGAAATTCCACATGTGGAAGAGATCTCCCACTGCTTGCTTTTCTCCAGTGCGTAGTATGTACTGATTTATACTCAAGCATATTTGCTACTTGATTCATATAACTGCCGGCTGTGAATCCTAAGGATATTATTGGCTGGAATGATTAACTTGTTTTTTTTTCAAAACGCATCTTCCTGCTATTCCATTTATACTCAGCACCCAGATTGAATTGCTTCCTGAGCGATGGTTTCCCTATCGACGCCCCCCCCCCACCCCAGCAACATAAATGTGCACAAACAAGCAGTTATTTTCTCTAAAGGAACCCATGGACACTAAGCTGTGTGTCAAGAGATCGTTTTAAATGGGCCTCCAGCTTCCCTCTTCCAATCTCATCAAATAAGTTCATGTAGATATTTCCTCTGAAATAAAACCTCATTTGAAACCTAAACATATGGAACATGCCCCTCATACCTACCAAAAATTCTCAGTGAACGAATTTTGGAAATCTGGGCTGGGAATTAAGATCTTTGTTAATTTCAAGACAAGCCCCAGATCAGTGTTTTGTGGGTGAGGCCAGATCGAAAACCTCATTTTTAAACAACATATGTCTCTGCACAAGTTCTCTGCTTCAGCCAACCAAAGCAGTTCCTTATTTCCCAAATTTGGACAAAAGATTGTGAGCAAATTATTTCTAAAATGACAGAGTATTTTTCTTCTCAACCTCAAATACTCTGTACTGCTTGCCTGCTGTAGGCGTGGCATTGTGTTAATTGTACTGAGCACGAAGGGACAGAGATTAAATACCATCCAGTCAAGGGTGACTACATGACTTTCGGCCAAATTAGAAGTTTTGAGAGTGAAAGGGGAGCTGTTATAATTATGCCAGGATGACAGGCATAGACTGGGGCTTGCAGGGAAATTCTGGATGTATGGTTACCCTATACATTTGTGCTGGTTTCTTATGGATGCTCTAACAAAGTACCATAAACCTGGTGACTTGAAACATCAGAAATGTATTCTCCTACTATTCCGGAGGCGAGAAGTCCAAGATCAGTAATACTGGGCTGAGATCTACATGTGGGATGGGCTGTGCTCTTTGGGGACAGTAGGGGAGGGGCTGTTTCTTCCTTGGCCACCTTCTGGTGACCACCAGCATCCCTTGGCTTGGGACGGTGTCATTCCACTGTCTGCATCTGTGGTCACAAGGCTTCCTCCTCTTGTTCTTTATGAAATCTCCCTCGGCCTTCCTCTTATGAAGGAAACTTGTGAGGGCATTTAGAGACCTCAGGATAATCTAAGATAATCGCTCCATCTCAAAATTTTACCTTGGTCACATCTGCAAAGACCCTTTTCCCTTATATAAAGTGATATTTATAAATTCCAGGCACTAGGACCTGGTATCTTTGGAGGCCATTGTTCTGCGTACTCACCTTCTCTGCCCTTCCAGTCTTTATGATATTACTAAGAGTGAAAGTACACACTCGAGGAAGTAGAAGCACATCAGGAAGTACACACGACTCAGTGCCGCCGGAGGGCATGGGCGGCGCTGCATGTGGAAGAGACAGAAACCACATGAGCCTGGGGCAGCCTTACCATAAGGCATAGACGGGATTTAGAAAGTGGTGGGAGAATGCGTTCCAGACAGGCGCAGCCTGAGCAGAGGTTCGGGGGAGGGGACAATCCTGGATGTCTGGGAGACACAAAGGAGAGGGCTCTGGCTGGAAAGCAGAGTCTGTCTTCGGAGCAGCGGGGGTGCATTTGGAGTTAGGCTGATGTCAGGATGGGGGTCCTGCCTTACACCAGGCTCTCCACACTCCCGTGTTGTGTTCATCCTGAAGCCCTTTCTCTTCACCCTCTCAGTTCATCCTGTTTAAATCTCCATGATTCATCTTTTTGTTTCCCTTTGATCGTTTTTGCAACTTTGCTTCTGTGTCCTTTCCGAGTCCCACCCATCCTGTCCTGCCGGGATGATGTCTGCATCTCTGCACGACTGTTCTTACTAGATCCACTTTGCAGGTCTTGTGTGTTCCACTGTGAGCTCTTGGAAGAAAGGGCCCTGACGTGCGTCTGTGTCTCCAGTACCTCATGAGCATAGGGAGTAACCTACAGGAGGTGCATTTTGAGTGAAGAGACGTACAGATTTATACCAAGGACACGAGACTCCATCAAAGGTCTTTGGTGATTGTAATAGCAGTGGTGGTATTTGGTTTTTGTCAGGCAGTGATTCCCTCTCATCTATCAAATATGAGTTTAGAACTACGTAGACCCCATCTGGGGCCTTAGAGTTTTACCCCTTAATCTACTTAGGAGCAAATACTGAAATCATCCTTATTAGAAGCTATATACAGTACGTGCTTCCTAATGATATTCAGAGGTAATATAGATGATTTTCCCTCTGTCAGTTTCAAGCATATTTTTCTCACTTCTTCCTTCATATTAAGCCACTTTCATAATCTACCCATTTTCTCTCGTTCTGCCTTCAGGCAGTTGGGAAATAAGCGATCGGCTGCTTGGTCTCGATGGCCTGCAAGTGCTAGGGCTTCTGGTTGCCGTGACGAAAGGTGACTTCAGAAGAAATGAGCTGTCTGCCCATTAATAATCAAGGCGATGCTCGTAAGCTGCGTTGCCTCTGTCAGGCGCCCAGATCCGACCCCAGCAGCTTCCATTAAAGCAGGGGATTAACCGCTGGTGCAGCCCCATGGAAGGAACCAGAGACAGTTCCTTGGGTCCCAACAACAAATTACCTCTGAATCAAACCTCTGATTAATAGCCCCACACTTGCCGCTCTGCTTTGCATAATTAAGTTTCATGGAGTGTTACAATTAACAGCCGTGCCGTCACCCAGGTAGAAACAGCCACCATTTATTTGGCCAGCAGTGCTGGAAAGTGCTGGGTGGTGAAAAAGAAACATTTGTGAGGGGATTAGGTGCATTCTGGGTCATAAATTGAATAAGGCTATAATTACATTCTAATAAAAAGCTATAAACATGATGATCCCATGATACTACCCCAAAGTCGCATTCTATTTTTTTCTGCTGCTGCGGGTCACAGCACTTCCTTCCCTGGTCAAATGCCAGCCACGGCCTGAGACACGTGTTGGTCTGCGTGGAGGTGGATGGCCCCCGCTTTCTGAGATTCCGTGGCCTTTCTGAACTTCCAAGGTGTAGCTTGTTTTGTGCCATTTATTTTAGCTGCGTTTGTTATCACGCAAGGAGTCAGATGTGCAGTGTACATGTCAGGTAAGCTTCAGACTCTTGGAATTACCCGGGAAGAGAGCCAAGGTGTCATTAGAAGTGCTGGGATGCAGCAGAATGCTGGGCATTTCATTGTTGGTGAGCAGGCCAGGAATTAACCATCCATCAATACCGGGGGATTAAAATATTACACACGACCAGAAAATACTCCTTTTAGAGTTTTTTTTTTTCCTGTAAAATGACATTTCTCGAACACAGTTATTCCCTTGACCAATATTGTTTAGCTATTAAGGCAGATGGATCAACAGTAGCCACCAAAGAGATGATTTCTGCCGTTCTAATCAAGTCTTCTTTGGATCAACAGACGTAAAGGAATGAATAATAGCTACTCCTTTTATGGAGTTTCTTGAGTGTCGGGTACTTTTCCGTGCTCTCTCCTTGTACAAATGTATGTAACGAGGAACTCGCTGCCGGATCAAGGTAGAGCTGTGGTCAGCTTTACCTCTTCCTGCCGTTCTTACCTCGTATTCCTTTTCCTCTCTCCCGCTTCCTCAGTTTGCTCATCCCCTCCTGCTGCCTCCTTGTTTTCCCCTTTCTCTGCAATTCTTCTTAGCTGCCCGTATGTTATGTCTGAGATTCAATCGAGCGCAAGCAGTAAGAAACCAGGGAACCTGAAGTCCAGTCCTGGAGCCGTCATTCTCCATGAGCGAGATTTGGGGCGAGCTGAGTAATTAAATTGGGCCCCAGGTTACTTATTCTAAAATGAGAGGAAGAAGAAGGATGTGGGAGGAGGGAGGAGGAGTACAAGGGTGCAGGAGGGGGAGGAGAGGAGGTGATCATACCTGTGCTTCCTACAATAAAATGTTGCCCTGAGACTCTGAAGAGAGAGTATCTGTGAAAGCCTCTGCAAATGGTATAGAACTCTACAAATGTCACGTCACTTGTTTTTGCTAACCTCCTGATAAATATTTTCAGGATTTTTACTAGGATTTAGAGCCAGGCACATTTGGAAGAAAAAAAAAAAAGAAGGAACACAGAAGCCATGGTCTGGACAAATTGTGCTTCTCATTCTGCACTTACCAGGAGAAAAATGATGCCATTCCTTGCTAAAAAGCCATTTGTCTTGCAAGTTTCTATAATGAACAGATTTTGGAATAAATACCATGTAATCGGCAATGACAGTTCTCTCATTTCTTTTTTATTAGTTCAGTCTTCTCAGCATCTGAACCACATAGCTCCAGAACCTCCATTATCATTAAGGCAGTAGGGTTGCCTGCATTTCCCCTGGCTTTTGGCACATAACAGAGCCCCCAGCCTGTCTCTTGTTACCAGACCTACATCTGGCTGCTAAATGCACCTGGCTAAGGACGCCAGGTTGGAAAAGAAAGCAAACAGCGAGCTGCTTGCCTTTTACAACAATATGCCCTTCTCCCCACCGACCTTTACCTGGGTGCATTTGAAATCCGAGTCCGACTTAGAGCTTGTGGGGAGTTTGAGTTATGTGAAACATCCCTTCGCTTAAAATAGATCATCTCTATGGAACACAGTGCGGTTGTCAACACTAACTCTCCTTTCTCTCTGCCCTTCTCCCTTTGTCTCTCCCTAGGTAAGTGCTGTTTGATTATTGTTTTGAGCATCTTCAAGAGAGAGCTCAAGGCCGGCCCAGTTCTTGGTCTCATGGGAAGGAAGTCTTTGGCCAGTTTCTGGCCATCCTGCCTGGTGGCTCCTGCTGCACGTGGGGTGCACGGAGGTATGGCTGTTTGCTGTTGCTGGGTTTGTGTCTGCTCATGGTAAAGGGAATGTGAGTGTTGGATCAGCGTCAACCATACAATTAAGAGAAATTACTGGGGGCTGAATGCCAAAAGATGGTCGTTTCACCTCTGGAAGTCATCTCGTTTATGAGTGCTCGTGAATTCTCTGTTAATCTATTTACTAAAAATGGACTTCATAAAATAAGTGAATTATAACAATTTCATTTCTACTAAGGGCTTCACAAATAATTTTTGCCTTTTGTTAAAAGAAGAACACAGGGTTGAAATATATTTTGTTGATGTACCGGTTGGGTACATGACTGGGTTTGAGGAAAGCCGATCCATTCCTTATTCCCAGATGATGGCATTTGGCGTGCTTGAACATATAGTTGAAATATCATATGAAATATTAAGAGAATAAAAGTACAGAGGGGCCGCGTTTGATGTAATTCTGAGGATGAAAATTATACATGTTCCTTGTGTCTGTAACTTTTGGTGCATTGAGTCATTGTTCCGTAAAATGTACTGCAGAGCTGTTCTATCAACTGTAGGGTCAGAATCATTAGTGGAATTGTTGAGAGGGTCATTAGACTCGTCAGTCTCAGCCCAGAGCACCTGGAGGGGGTCTTCTCTTCAGGTTGTGAAGGTCAAACATGGGCTGATGGCAATGACTAACTCTGTACCAGGAATAACCATGATGGTATCACAAACGCTTAACTACAGACCTCAGTCTACATAGAATACAGATGTGATTGCAATGTATTGAGTATTTCTACTAGAAATCCCCCTGGTCTGCTAAACTGATGGAAACTTTAGGTATGGCTAAAGGAAATCTCTCACGCTGGATTGAGAAGAAGACCTACTCTGTCGTCGTCTCACTAATTCTCGATCAACAGCTGACACTTTTTACATTTCGCGATCGTCTGTTGTTCTCTTTATATGGAGCATCCCCGCCTACTTGTTAAAAGACAGTTTTCAGAAAAGGTAAAATGATGGTTCATATACAGATACAAAATGAACAATATTTTATGTAACTCATTATTCATAAGGAAACCAGGCGATGTTATATATGTTTTGAAAGAGAAGTCGAAGACATACAAATGTATATGGGTTAAAGGAATATTGAAGCCAACTTCCAAATGGATGGGAAACTGGCTTTTTTTGAGGTGTTGGGAAGGGGGGGTTGACTGAAACTGCAACAGACAATTTATTTCCATGTCTATAGACAGAATTATTTCGCTTGGCTATCAATTATCTATAATTTACAGAGTTGTAAAATAGCTCACAGGCAATGAAAGGCTGGGATGAGATAACCCAGTGGGGTGTGCTCGAGACAATGCTCTGTTTTCTATTAGAGACACCCAGTGATCTTTTCTGCTTATTTCTAATTTCCTTACGGTGATCTTTTCTGCTTATTTCTAATTTCCTTCCATACTCGAGTGTGAATTTTAAAATAGGAAGTCATCATCTACCCTATTTTCAGATTCTAACTATCTATGTTCCTATTTATTAAAGTTCAGATCTGTGCCAATTCTGGAACTTCAGATGGTACAGCCTGCCTTCGATTTTGGAAACATGCCTACCTTCATTTTCTGTGACTTCCCTGAAATGCCTGGCTTTACCACTGCTATAAAAGAAGCTTTTAGTACTTCCCTAAAAAAAAAGTACAGATTCTGAAGAAACATTTGCTCCATGAACTAGATCTTGACAGTTCTGCATTAGTTAGATGTTGTTTATTCTTTGGTTATTTATGAAGGGATGTTGTCAAAGTGCCCCTCCAGTGGAAGGAATTGGATTTAAACTTTCCGTTTGCAATCGCTTTGTCCTTGAAACACGTTTTGTCCACGTTAATTCATCTTCCTAAGTGGTGGCATCCCGCGGATCTCACGTGGGATTCATGTCGACGGGAGTAGATGTGGCCACTGCACATCATCTTAGCTAAGTGATGGCTTTCTCCAAGTGTGGACATGCTTCAAGGGGTCTCATTCACCCACTTGGGGGCACCTCCCAAAGCGAGCAGGGACCAGAGGGGAAAAGTGCTCAGTCTGACGGGGAGGAGGCGCAGGCATCACCCAGGCGAGGTTGGTTGGCGGGACGCCTCCTCCGTGGGGCACGATGGCTTCAGCCCCAATCGCCAGCACCAGGGGAGTTGGCTCGTCTGCCCCAGTCCACGGGTGGGATCGCCTCCTGCAGATGCATGAGCGTTGTTTCCCCGAGAGCCCATTTGCCTGCAGACCCTGCCTCACGCTGTTTTCACTGATGAGAATCGCCCTCAGTGGTCCAGACCTGAGGCAGCACATGGACCCAGGCGGTGGCTTTTTCGGGAGAGGTGGTGCCTCTTTCCGCCACTTCCCAGAAAATCATGTCATTTTCACTGTCAGCAGCGTTCACCAAGATTTCCCTAACTCCTGTCACATAGAAGATCCAGCTGTGTCCCTGAGAGATTTGGTATAGGTGCCCCTATACCATTTGCAGGAAAGACCTGTTCCAATATTTTTCTTGCGCACAAACCATCTGGATGTTTCTTTTTTTTTTTTCTTTGAGACTTTTTTTGAGGGTGTAAAGAGGAAGCTCCCAATGAGAGCAGACTCCTCAGCTGAGACGTCCCACTGGGCTCTACCCTGATGGCCACCTGTGTGCTGTTGGATGCACCATGTGGGCTTCTTTTGGAGTGCTGGACTCGCCATGAAATAGATCTCAGCCTTGAGCTTTACTTCTTCGGCTAAATTAGAACGAGAAGGTTTAGTTTACTTGACTAAGATGATAAAGACGGCCGTTGGTGCACTTTAACTCAGATCTGTTTACTCTTATTTCTTTGATTCTCCATGGCACATGTGATGTGAAAGAATCTGAACATTAGTTGTTTATTGTTTAGTAGCTGATTTTTACTGCCAGTTGCATGATAGGCCCCAGATCTCTAAGAATTACCTATCAGACATCCTCAGGATGAGGACCCATCAGCCTGAAGTCTGTTCACTTTCTTAAGGGCTCATGGAGTTCTGAGATAATTAGCTTTCTGGCTTTAAATTATAAAGAACCAATACGTTTTGTAAATTAAAAAAATATGACCACAGATGCTACCTTTTTCTCTCCCCTGTACACCCACCTGGATCACAGAGGGTTTGTGAGACACAAAGATGATGGTAAAGAAGTAGGGGTTGAAAATAGGGGGCAAAGGAGAAAAGCACGGGTTGTTGATTGTGACTGTGGTCTGTGCATGTTTGCTGGGCCGAGTCAGTCATGCTGTGTCCTTCCTACCTTCCTGTCCCCAAAAACTACCCACATCGAAAAACAGCTGAGTTTCAGAGCAGACTTCTCCGAGATTGAGACAGGTTTTTCAGGGTGGCCGCTGCACCTGTCCCCGTAGCTTGCCTTCCTGTCTCCCTCTGCCCTCTCAGCATCCCCTCCTCCCCACCCTGCAGTCCAGAGAAGAACAGCCCCGTGTGCAAGCTTTAGCTGCCCATTGATTTCTAGAACCGTGATACGAAGTCGCACGCAGTCTGCCAGGTGGTGGAGAGTGAGCCGGAGCCCCCTTCTGTAACCCTCTGTGGCTCGTTCACCGAATGGCCCTTTTCCTCGAGTCCACATATTAACTCTGTCCAGCAGGTGCAGTAAGGTAGAAATAAAACAGGGCATTTGGAAAGCAGTCTATTAAGTCGCATTTTGGAGCCAGGTGGAGGGGCCCTGGTGGAAATGAGCATCATAGTAACCGCGGCTGCGTGGCCCTGCTTCGGCTCCTCCTCAGCCCTGGGGAATTGGAGCAGGGCACCGGGCTGCTGTCATTCCAGTTCAGGCTGGGATCACTGTGATGATTTCCCTTCTGGCACATGTATCAAACTCGATCTTTTTATTTATTGCGAAAACAACTAAATAATATTGAAAGGATCACAGCATGGTCACTGTGTTACACGTGGAGTGAAAAGGCAGGGATTCTTAGAGGGAGGTGGGGCAATTTTGAACCTCTAGGAGATTTTCCGGGTGTTGGAAAGGAACGGAGAAGCCACAGTGGGAAAAAGCGATATTGCATCTCTATCGCAATGAGCTTTTCTAGGAGCTGGAAGCGGCATTATTACTCTTGGAGAAAAGAGCTCTCTCTTTTTTCCCCTCCCTTTTGATTTAGACTTCTGTGAGCCAAAGTGTTCCGTGTTTTAATGGTCTGTTTTAAAGATGGAAAGGGCCCTTATGTGTCAGAACATAAGCCTGTCCCAGCCAGCACGGGGCTTTGTTTGATTAGGAGGCTTGTTTGGGATAGATGATATTTTTATAGCCTCTGCTTTGCTTCACCGATGGCCATATTGATGTGGCTCTCCAGGATGGGCCTAATAAATAGTTTCTAGAGCCTCAAGGCCATTCTCTGGGTTGATCCACCACTGAGCCTTCCCCGACTGAAAACCGAATGTCCAGAGAGCTGGCTTCTTGCCCACAGCTGGCCACAGGCCAGGGGAGGAGATCTGGGGGGGTGTGAGCTCGTGGGCCTTCAAAAGAGCCACCGGAACTTTCCTGTGAACATTTCAGAAGAGCAGCGGGAGTGAAATGCCGAGACGGGGTGTTTCATCCACGTTGTTCAATTTGCGCTCAGATGTCGTGGCTGCCAGGAGGGCTGGGGCTCAGGAGAGCAGGGGACAAACCCTCCCAGGGTGGTTGAAGCTGCTGTGATCTCACCATTTGCCAGAAAATCAAGAGGGAGCAGGGGGATGGTGGGAAGATGGTGAATGAGATGTGCTGGGGCAGAGGTGGTGGGCGGTGATGGAGAGGAGGGGCCTTCACGGGCAGGCGGGGCCTGGATGCCCTTCAGGGCCCGGAGGCAGTGGATGCTGACGCTCTGGGGAAGGACAGGCTGTGCCCGTTGGGGACGCCCTATGGCAGCATCCTGGCGGCGGTGTGGGGTGGGAGGTGGGGACCGGCGGGGGTGAGGACAGTTGATGAGCGCAGGCCTGGATGGATGGAGTGCCTCTGGGGTTTGGGTGGAGCATGCCTCACCCCTGACCTTGGGAGCATCTTTGCTGGGACAGCAGCCGTGCCAGTAGCTCTCGATGCAGCATCTTGTTTAATGGTCACATAGTATCATGATTTTGCAGATAAGGAAGTAGCCTCAGAGAGGTTTACAGAACAAACAAAACAAAAACACAAGGGAACAACAGCAAAACCCGAAAACTTGCCTTGCAGCGCTTCAGCTGGTAAGGGGCGGGACCGGGCTTTGTCCGACCCCGTGTGGCTGAGGAGCCGTGGTGCTGTATTCCAGCTCAGTGTGCCGCTGCCGGTGAGACGTGAGTTTTCACACTTGGGGCAGCACCCTTGCCCTGGGTCCCCGCCGCTCCAAACACCTGAGCGTTTCAGGCTGGCGGCAGAAAACACCTTGAGTTTGAGGGTTCGAGACTTATGAAAATTCAAGTGTCCCGAGAGAGAACAAGGAAGCTGCTGTTTATTCTGAAAAGTCCGTTCCTTAGTCACAGCAGTAGTTGAGAACAGCCTCTCTCAGACCCTGGTGAGAGTGGAAGGTCTTCGAAAGCCCTTACTGTCCGTTCGGGGAACTCAAGGCGTGGAGCGTGTGCACGCGCGGGGCAGCCTCCGTGGCCTCGCGGGGCTGTCTGTTAACCGCTGTTCCCCTTCTGTTAGCCCTGGGCACACGTCCTGGTGCGTCCACCACAAACCAGCCGCAGAAGCCCACCCGGCATGTGTGCGGGTGTCTGCAGCTGCCTCGGCGAAGCCGCCGGGGAGCCGATGCACAGGGCGGCCCTCACCGCCCATCACTCATCATCCGGTCGCCCCCGCAGCTGCTAAGACGCTGGCCTCTTCCTATTGGCGGTCTACACAGGGCAGAGTGAACTAGCTCTTGTAGCTTTTGTTTGTTGATTTATTGCAGTCAGAATCACCCTAGGCCGCGGGGACAGGCCAGCAGGTGGCTTGAGTCACAGGCTCCACCCTCCCTCCTCTGGCACTCACCGCTCACTCCCTTTGAACCCAGCTGTGACACTGCTCCCCGTCCGTCACCAGGTGCTCCCCTGCAGGTCTCTGGGGATGCCCACGTGCACCTGCGCGCCACAGTAGAATGCTGAGGTGCTGCAGTCAGCAGGCTTTCCTGGGGCTTCTGTTCTAGGAGTGGCCTTTGTCACTGTGGCGGGAGGGCAGGTCACCTTGGTGGGTCGGGAAGGAAAGGCTCTGGGAGCCGGAGTACCGGGACAGGGGGTCTCTGAGGTCTTGCCAGGTGACTCCCACACCTGCACGGCGGTCGGGTGGCCTGATCAGAACAGCACAGAGTGAGTGGGTGGAAACCTCCCCCCCACCCCAAGCTCTTGGAGACCCAGCATTCCCACAGTTGTCTTTTGGGGGGAGAGTGGCCAGCAGGCTTCTGTGGGCCCTAGAATTTGGGAATGGCCAAGGGAGAGGAAACAAGGGCATTAACTCACTGTGGGGACCTCGGGGAAGCCAGCCCCCATCACTAACTCCGGCTCCCTTTCTCTAACTATAAACAGAGGGCAGCAAAACTGGCCCTGCTCGCTAAGATTGAATTGATGGTAAAAATGTGTAAATAAACATCATTTCAACTCAAATGAAATTGCCATCAAAATGTAAAGAAGAAGCAGCGATGCATATTTATCTAATCATTCATTAAAATTTCTTAAATCAGTGTCCGTTATCCAAAACAAACAAACAAACAAATAATATCAACCTAATCCTCTATTTGTTATACCCTCGTTTCAACAAAAGCAAACACCACCATCTAGGAAAATTCTGGTTCTCGTTATTTCTTATCCAGATTACTGCTGCAGTGTCCTACCCACCCAGTGCATTTCCCACACGTCTGTGATAGTGTCCTTTGGAAGAGTTCAGCCAAAGCAAAGTGCGCCGTGATGCGCCCAGCCTGTTGTGGGATGATGCTTAGCTGAGTCCTCCAAGTACAGAGCATCCAGGGCTGACACTGCTCCCCGTCCTCACCCTTAAAATTCCCAAGAGAGATAGGCTAAGGGGCAGAGTTAGGCAGGTGCACACTCTTCATTTCCACGAGTCTTTGGCTTGAACCCTGATGCGGTCAGTCTCCTGTGAGCTGGCCGGATGGTCTAGAGCAGAAGTCTCAACTCTGGCTGCTCACGAGAATCACAGGAGAGATTTGAAAAATCAAAACCAAAGAAAAACAGTGGTTCTCAGGGCTCTTTCCCTTGGAATTCTGATTTAGTTGGTCTGGGGTAGAGCCCGGGCATTAGAAGCTCCCAAATGACTTTAATTTCCTTCCAGGGCTGAGCACCACGTAGGTAGGGGATCCTTTTGCCTGGGCTGCAGCATCGTGTAGATCCCAGAGGGTCTTTCCTTCCTATTTCCCCTAGGCTGGCACCTGCGCCTGGCTCCTCTGTCTTTCTCTCTCTCTCTCTTTTTTAAGCACTTGAGAGGCAGTAACCACTTTGGTAGCATGGATGCTGAGGAACTGTCAGCCTGGTGGCCTGTAGGGTTTGCCCAATGCTTAGGAGCGAGCTGAGGCCACAGGGCCCTGAGCTGCCTCGTGGAGGGACAGTTCCCAGCAGGAATATTTCCAGGTCGGTGCAGCCTCTCCAGGCTCTAGGAAGCAGGCGAACAGAGAGAGGCAGAGAGAGAACAAGGCGCTGGGCTGGGCGCCTGTCCAGCACCTTCTCGGAGCTCCTCTTTCTCTGCCAACTTAGCCCCCTGGAAGAAGGAAGCCTAAGGGGTGCAGAATCCCTCAGTGAGGTTTGCATCTTTAACCCCTTCAGCTCCCACAGGAAGCTGCACTCCTATCACTGTTGCCCAATCAGATGCCTAGAATTTACCCAATAAAGGGAACCAGGCTGGAACAGAGAGGTCAGCCAGGACAGAAGGACAAGTCAGTCCTTAAGGAGGCAGCAGCCGGATGGTGGAGGACAAAGCCCGTCGGATCACAGCCTCCCGACCACTTCGCCTCTCGCAGGATGCTCCCCAAATTCGGGAGGCGGACAGGGAGGCCCTCGGGCATCTGAGGGCTCCTTCTCCTCCAGGTGGTCTGTCTGGCCGTCCCCCGGACTCGCCCAGGTAGGTCTCTGCAGGGTGACTGCCTCCTCATGGGTCGCCCTCACCCTCTGCCTTCTCCTCCTTCCCGGTGGCCTGGAAGCGCCCGCCCCAGGGATCCCCCTCTGGAAAGCCTTCCTGCCTCTGCAGGTCGGTAGGCCAAGAGCTGCCCCTGGGTTCCCATGGCGACCTCGAGCACTGCTCCCAGAGAATGTGTCACACCCCACTTTGCCCATTCATTTGTTGGTATTGACTGAACGTTTTGGCAAAAGAAACTGGTCAATGTCTAGACTGTGTTTATATTGTGCCTGGTACTGTGACCACTAACCCCGCATGGTTCCACACTTGAAACATGGCTGGCGCATGGGATGAGATGACAATATTTTCAGTATATTACTGAAAATACATCCAAATAACTTCACTGTATCGTTTTAACTTTTTTACAATGTGGCTACTAGAACATTGACAATTACATTTGTGGCAAAAATATTACATTTGTGGCTCCTATTGTATTTCTGTTGGGCAGCTCTGGTCTGTAGTATGACACAAAGTGTCAGATATCCTTCTTTGCTGGTTTCTGTTTGTATCTTATCTTCCCTCCATCCCCGTGCCCTACCTCCCCCTTCAGGCGGTGAGTTGGAGATGAACAGGTGAATAAGACACCCCTCACCTGTGGTTCTCAGGGAGGCGTGGGCACTTCATGTGACCGCCCCACCCCCGCTCCCTCTGCTGACGGTAGGCGGGGTGCTCAACAAATAATTACGGTCCGCTCATTCATAGCATAATTACTTATCCTGAATCATCCGGCGTGGTTTTAGGCAGCTCTTTTAAAATTAAGGTGGTCCCTTTCTTTCATGGGTTTAGCGTGCTTCGTGTCCGTTTCGTTTATAAATGTGTTTATCTCCTCAACACCCTCGAGGTTCGTGAAAGTGGAGACTGTCAGACTCCTATTTTTTTGACGGGAGAGTGAATCACACCGAGATTAAATTAGCAGCAAGGCCAGGGTCAGCCGTACGTCTTCACATCACACATCCATATTCAGAAACTAAACACTGGAAATCAAATGAAACCGAGCTTGTCTCGAATATGGTATCTTGTCCCAAGTACTCTTTCTGGCATAGTGCTGGGTCAAGTGTATTTGGGGAAATGGATTCAGACACCAGGTACAGTAGACTTACAAAGCGTGCAGGGCTTTAGCGAAGGTGAGAACTCCACATGGCCAGGCACCTATATTTATTTTAAATTCATTAAGAGAGATTTTAGGAAATGCCAAAATTTTATATGCCTTCTTCTAAGGGGTCAAATCATTAGCTGGCTATAGGGAAGTTTATAAATTGTTTTAAAATATTTAGGCGAATAAAGCTATGTCCATAAAAAACTATGCTAATGGACCAGATCCGAGTGGGACAGCGCTCTGATCTAGCTGGCTCCCGTTAGCCACCAGAGACCACTCCTTGGATAGGACCCTTCCTCTCCATTCTCACTGCTATTGCCCCTCCCCTAATTCTGACACTATTCCAAGTGGTGCATTATAATCAATTACGGCAACTGAAACATACCTGCATGATGAGGATCCCGTGCATAGGAGTCTTCCAAGCTCTTCCCCTGGCCAAGCCCACCTTCAAATTTATGCTCAAACCAAGTCCACCTTCAAGTTTATGCTCAAACCACCAGCTGAGTGATTTTGCCAAAGTCACTCCAAGGTCAAAAAAGACTTAAGTGGTGGGACTTCCCTGGCGGTCCAGTGGTTGAGACTTCACCTTCCAATTCAGGGGATGCAGGTTCGATCCCTGGTCGGGGAGCTAAGATCCCACATGCCTTGCCGCCAAAAATCCAAAACACAAAACAGAAGCAATATTGTAACCAATTCAATAAAGGTTTTTTTTAAAAAGAGAGAGACTTAAGTGTCTCCTCAGTGCCTGTGTCAGGAAAGGCCCAGATCACCTAACTTGGTGTGCAGGGCCCTCTGTGCCTTGGCCTCTGTCCTGCTCCCCACAGACCCTCTGCTCAGCCACAAACGTCTCAACTGGACAAACACATCCCGGTGGACTTGCCTCTCTGAGGTCACACGTGCTCTTCTGTTTGCTGGATCTTCATGGGGAACCCCGTCTTTAGTACCCTTCTCTCTGCTCGGGGAGAACTGACCTTCCCACTCCCTGTGGTCTTATCTGTTTGTCAGGCACCCCTCTAGCACCAAGTGTCCCCCTCCCCAGGGACTCGGGGCTCTCCTCCAGCAGGGACCTTGTCTCCCAGCTTCCGTCTGGTGCGTGCCCGCTCTGTGCCGGGCCTGTTACCCCTGACGTCGCATTTACATCTCTCAGCTGTTTTCCTGGACCACGCTAATGTCCTTATTTTAGACACAATGACTCTGAGATCTTTGTCATTTCCCCAAATCACCACAAAAGCCACGATTCGTTCTAAAGCCTGTGGCCTTCCCCCGCAAAGTGTTACCTTCCCTAATTCAAATTTATATCTCCCGTGCCGAACGGAGAGTTGTTAGTCAGTGAGGTGGTGGTTACATGGATGAGGCCGGCTTCCGGCTTTCAGCAGCCCCTGAGTGAAAGGAGCTGCCCGTCCTCCTCCTGGTCCCAGCTCTGTCTCCTGTCCCCCTTTCTCTCCCTTTCATCCTCTCCATCTTGCTCACCACACAGGCCATTTTTCCACTTGGTCATCGTTTGTTTTTACTGCAAACCTCATGATGCTCCCCGGCCCTCAGTGACATCCCTCAAACACCCCTTCTGCTTTCTGACATGTTCATTGTCTGTTGCCAAGCCCTGATGTGATCCATGTGACACGCAGTCCTGTGTGTGGGCTTGACCCGCCAGAAGGGCCTCCGACGAGACGCCTTCACTGAGCCCGTCAGGACGCGGGGATGTAACGAGTTTGCCATTTGAAAGACCTGGATCACAGGTTTTGAGCGGGTCCCTCCTCCCCTGTGGCCTCCCTCGCCATTTGATGTAGATTGGCACAGACCAGATTTTTCTCGGTGTAAGAACATAAAGACATGAAATATTCTCAGAACAGGAAAAGGCCACGCAGCTCAATATATTGACCTCTTCTGTACACGTTTTCAGTGATTCTCCGTTTTGGTGGAAGAGCTCTGCTGCTTATTGATGGCGGGTGGTGAAGGGCTGAGGAGGTGCTTTTGGACTCAGCTTTGGATGTGAGAGGTGGGAGAGGGCCGCGCGAGGGTCAGCCCGAACCCTACTTTACAGACGAGGAGAGAATGCTCTGCAAAGCTGGGGAGTTTCCCGAAGCGCACGGGGGTTTAGAGCTGGGATCAGATCTGAACCTGGACTTGCTAAGGCGTCAGGCGGTGCCCACAGCATGGGCCCAAGCCGCCGCCCCAGCAAAATGAACCTCATACACAGCGAGTGGGTTCGTTCCCCCAACTTCTATTTCAGAACGTTTGGGCAGAGTTAGCTGGAGTCTGAGACTCAGTGTTCTCCTTAGACCTGAACTAAAGGGCAGAGTCATCAGGGTCCAAGAATGGTTGGAATGTGGCTGTGATGATGACCACATGAAATGCACCTGTAGGCGCCGGTCCCTCCTGGCAGGCTCCCCCAACCCCCAACTCCGAGCTTTCTGCACGGATCTCCAGAGCGAGGAGTGACGCCACGCAGGGCAGGATCTGCGGGACAGTCAGTCCACTGTGGACAGGATTGTTCAGACAGTTGGTCTGCTGCCTCTGTAGAAAACTCTTCAGCTACCAGTCTGGGATGAGCTTCCCTAACGGGTCATAACAACACCCAAGATGCTCAGGAAGGCGGATTGAGTTTCCAAAGGGCAGCACCTGCCCATTTGCCTGTGGTGAGAGCTCAGATTACCAGTTGATCCCAAGTCACATGGAGTCCTGACTCTCTTGAAATACTTAGCGCTCTTTGCACCATATCCCTGGTGGGTAGAGTGGATCACAAAAGATCTAAAACACCTCCTTGTTTTCTTGTAACTAGGGCTAAAAGGTTACATCAACAAACCTGTCTCCCATGTGCACTGTCATCCTCTTACACCCCTCTTTCCTTCCTGTAATACGTATCCGTCACTTAACAGAGTGCAAGATACAGAGAAGGCAATTATTCAGGCATGGGCCCTCCAGCAGCTGTTGGCCAACAGAGCAGCTGTTAGGGGGGGCTGTAGAGATGTGCCTGGATGTTGGGGGACTGACTTTGTCTTGAACATTGTGGTGGGGAGCAGAAGTGGCTTCCCCGATGAAGTGCTCCCACAAAGCCATCTGCTAACTGATGTTTCAGCTAAGGTGACAAGACCCCTTCCTTCGTTCACTCAAGCTACTTTCTCCCTTTTCATGGGTGAAGGATATTCAGAGAAGTTTCTGCTTGACAGTCTTTTCTACTGCAATATCAGATGATGTTTATATTCTTAAATCACTGCTGCCATGGATACTTCTAACATTGTGAAAAGTTCTGAAGATGCTGTTTCTAAGGAGGGAGAAGGACAGGCTGGTAGAAAGAGGGAATTTATTTGCAAGGCTTAAGTAAATGGAAGGATGCAATGAAACTGATAGGGTGATTTCACATGCAGATATGGGAGGGCGTACCTCTTTTGCCTGATGAGCATAAACTCATTTGGAACAGAGACCTTGTATGTCTTTACCCTCCACTCCCAGTGCCTGCACACATCCCTGTTAAGGTTCAATAAATACTTCTGTCCTATCAGAACCCACATCTTATTCTGGTCTCTCCCTGTTATACCTGCTCTTTTATTTTTATCTGGGTTGAGGGATGGGAGAGTGGCTGGAAGAGAGAGACAGACCCCTGTTTCCTCCAGAATAAGCAATTAACTCATCATGTACCAGAATGCACACAAACACTTTCAGCTTCTCTACTGAAATCTGAGAGGACATTAAATTCTGAAAAGATCTGGATTTCCTTTGTATCTTTCAGGAGCAGAGTTGTTTTTCGTTTCTTTGCTTGAGAAAGGGAAGTGATGGAAATGGGGAAACGTTTTTGTTTCTCTGCCTGCTGTGGAAGGACACTTTCCAGTAACGACAGGGGTTCTCTGAGGTGTTTTGTGGCTAGGCTGGCGAGGGCAGCAGTGGAAGCGGCCGACTAAGTGGGGAGCGAGAGGGGCTTCTTCGTGAAAGCTGCCCTGGGAGTCCCCCGAGCTCCAGGCGACAGCCGCTGGAGGGAAAAGCTGGGCAGGGGACCAAAGTAGTGGCTTGCCAGGACCAGGGCCGGCTTCTCCTCCGGCTCCTGGGCCCGACAGCTGCTTGTTAGGAGCCCTCAGACCGGAAGGCAGGGGATGAATCTGGACGGCGGGGCCTTGTGCTCAGTGCCCAGAGCTGCTCCGGGGAGGCCCCATCTCTGGGCTTGCTGCACCAGGCTTTCTGGAGCAAGAATTTAGACCTGGAAGAGAAGTGGTCTGTCCTGAGTGGGTCAGAGCCCCGGGGATTGTTCAGCCGTAACGTGATGCCTACTTTCAACAAGGAGAGATTCGTGACATGCACAATTCTCTGTGTGCAGGGATTGAAGAGGGGGGACCATTGTTCACTTACTGTCACATGACTGAGGCAAGGTTTGAACTGCTGAGGTTTTTGCTTCAGCCTCTCCTATTGACCCCTGGCTACAGTGGCAAAGTCAGGAGAACTGACCTTGGTTCTGTGAAACCACCCAGGACTGTGTGCCAGCCCTGAGATTCAGTGGGTGAACGCACAGGCTTCGGGGTTGAACAGACTTGGGTTTAATTCCTGATCTGCTGTTAACTAGGCAGTGAAAGTAATAAGTTACTTAAAGGCTTAAGCCTCAGTTTTGTCACCTGAAACATGAAGATAATATAGACCACAGGGGATTTCTGTGGGTTGAGTTTGGGACATTACAGTAAACATACCCCTTGATTCCTCCACAGTTAATTTGGAGTCAGCCAAGTAGATGATAGATTTTTAAAGAACTGGACCAGCAAAAAGATTAGTTTTCTTGCTGTTAGTGTTAAACTAGAGGACATAGCTTGGACCTACAGCTACAAGCGGGCTTCCTAGTATCCTCAGAAGGAAACTGACCCATCTGGAACAATCGCCTCCTGTCTCAGATCTCCCTCTGTGCGCGCATGTGCACGCACATGCACACGCACGCACACACACACACACACCCTTTGTGGGTATTTCCCTCAGGAAGCAGTAATTCCTTCATGGGAACAGAACGAGAGGGAATACAGGTTCACAATGATGAAGGTGAGTCAGTACCTACCAACCCCCGACATTTGTGGTCTGACTTTACTGATTTCTTTTCACCCACGTGTATCTCTAAAGCAGTGGATTCATTAAACACTTTTTTTTTAAGGGAAGGCAAAACAAAACAATAGCAACAAAACCTAGTCACTGCACACTTCCCTCACTTCCTGCTGCCTTCATGCTGGTTTTCACAGGACCCTGAAAGCAGAAATGGATACCCACGGTTTCTATCTCTGTAGTCGTGGCATCTGGTGTGCTCTGTGTTAAGAGGTCCAAGCCTGATACTTAAGCAGGCTTACAAGAGCTGATTGGGGCAGGGCTGGGTGTGCATTACTGTCGGGCAATGGATATGAAGGCCAAGGTGTGGTGGGCTTCCTCTCAGAGTCCAGGGCCCATAGAATCACACTTAGAAAGCTGCAGGATGTAAGAGATGCTCCAGAAATAACCTGAAACCGGGATTCAGGATGGGGCTTGACTCCCACCTCTACCATGGCCCAGCTAAGTGAACTTTGACAATTGGTCACTTCCTCTCTCCTAATTTCATTTTCCCCGTGTATAAAGCGGGGACAACATATTCTATCCTGTAGAGCTCTCGACAGGATCCAACAAGGTGATTATGTTGAAGGACTTGATAAACTAGGTGCTCAGATGCATATACGCTGGGGCCAGGAGGAAAACATACAAGAAGGAACCATCTGATTTGCTCCCCACTCTGCCCCCGTCCCCCCACCATGCTGGCCGACCCCCCGTAACTTGAAGGAGAGGGATTTGAGAACATCATAAGACAGGTCATTTTCCAGGATCATATGGCTAGACAACATTTAGAATGCATTCTCTTTTTTGCATGATATTATAACTTTCTCTAGAAGTGACCCACGTGCCTAAATGAAGACCAACATTAACGACCATGTGACATGTCTGTCTTCTCTTTTTACATCAGAAAGGAAGGGTTGTGTCTTATTTGACAAAAAACATGTCTGACTGTCAGTTCCTCGTGCACATTTTACTTCTCCCATGGAAACCAATCTATTAAGGAAACAAGGATTCTTGAACAGGGGAGCAAACTGATTGCATCTGTTCAGACCTGGTTAGCAGGCTGGCGATGGGTTAAAGGAGAGGTCTGGACTCAAAGTCAGTCAAGGGCAGAGAAGGGTCAGGGATGAATAATAAGTGTTTGTGTGTCTTGGCCTGGGTCGTGGAGAGTTAGGGTTCTGGAGCAAATTACAATGAACAGAATTGAGGATGTCAGGAAGCAGAATTTGTGGGTAAAGTAAAGGGATAGATGAATTTAAAATACCAATAAGACACCTACAGAAAGATGGACGATAGATATAGATAGATAAAGCTATAAATTATTGGAAATGTGTCTCGGATGTGAGATTTGGAAGTCTTCTGCACAGAGGAAACAAGGGATGCCATTGAAATGGACGAGGCCATTTAAAGTTCTTGGGTCATAGCCCAAATTACTAGGAGAGGGAGGAGATGGCAAGAGAGAGGCCTGTGGCAGAAGGTAAAAAATAAACTGGGTGGCCTGAGGGCCTTGGTGTCTGGGAGAGGAGCATTTCACAAAGACGGGGATCATCTGTTGTGTCAGATACTGCAGAGACTGAGAAAACTGGGAGATGAGAAGAGGTCTCCAGATTCGGTTAGGATTAAGGAGGCATCAGGGATTAGGACATTTTCACATGCCAGTACGTTAGGGAGGAAGGAGAGGACAGATGTGGGGTTAGAGACGTTAACGCTCATTTAAAAAGACTGAGGTGGAAAATGAAGGAAAGAGAAGGCTCTGGAGCTTTTTGTTTGTTTCTTCTTCATGAAGAAAAAATGTAGACATGAGCACATTTGCAGGGAGAAGTGGAGAGTGGAAGAGCGTGAAGAACTATGAGTGGGAAAGGATCCAGGGCCTGATGGATCTGGAAGGGTGGCAGGAGGGGCAGGGGGACCGGTGTGACCAGAGCTCACCTGAAGGGAATTGTCCCCTAGTAGCAGGAAGTGGGGCGTCTCTGAGACAGACGGAGAGGAAAGGTGGCGTGGGCACAGCCATGCGGGGAGGGTATCTGGAGGCTCCTGAGAACAGTCCCAGGAACACAAGCAGCGAGGGCTTGGTCGATGCTGGAGACACGGGAGTGTCACCACTGCTGAGCTACCCTTACTCTTCTCTTCACTTGACGTGCGCAGCAGGCTGGGCTTGCCCAGGCCAGGATTTGGTTTTCAGAGATACGCTTTGGGATGTGTAAGGAGCCACCTGCGGTTTATTAATGAACAGGCTCCTAATAACCACGTGGACATTTCTGGGTGGGTTTTCTAATGTCATCATTGCCATGCCTAAAACTTGCTGTAACAGAGCTATAGTCTTGCTTCCATGCTTTGTATTTTTCCAGAAACTCTTTCTTTTAGGGAGTCATTTCTTGTCCTGAATCGTGGGATTAATTTTATCTTTGAGGCTTTGCCACTACTCCCTCTCTGACCACCGCTCACCCTTTTTGTTTTCAGTTTGGACATCCCTTAGTGGGGATATCTCGGGAATAAAAAACATGCCCTAGGGATAAAAAGGCAGTAGTTCGGCTGGTATGACACTGATGTCAGGGAGGAGCAACCACGGGGTCAGTTTCTGTACATTCCCTGCTTCTTTCACCAGCAAACGCTTACCAAACGCCCGTGTGCTGGGCTGTGGCAATGGGAGAGACACCTGGGGAATGCACAGATCTTCGTCTCCTGACACTCCCAGCGTCCAGCAGGGGGAGGGGAGGGGCATCTCACATGGCCCCTCTCCAGCCAGGGGCTGGGTTCCATATCCGGGTTGTAGACGCAAAGCAAGGTGGACAGTGAGGAATTTCCTGAGGCCAGTGGTCTCTTAAGTGCTGACCCCTGAGCTGGCGCTGGTCCGTGATGAAGACCCCAGACTGTGGAGGAAAGAAAAATAAGGGGCTCCAAGTCTGGGGAGGTCTGCCAACATCCCATCATGTCAACAGCTGTCCTTCGAAGTGCGATGATCCCCCCTGTCTTTGTGGAATAGAAATGGCCCCCTTATTTTTAAAATTTAATGATAAGAGATAATAGACATTTTACTTGGCAAAATGAAAGATTTTCCACCTAATTTCCGACTTCTTTTTTCTTTTAAATTTTACTGATCTGTGAAATCCAGGAGTCTGGGGATTTTTGTCCAAAATGATTCAGGTTATGCAAGAAATATGTGTATATATATATATATATATATATATATATATATATATATATATATATATATATATATATGTATATATATATATATTTTTTTTTTTTTTTTGCCGTATGTGGGCCTCCCACTGTCGTGGCCTCTCCCGTTGCGGAGCACAGGCTCCGGACGCTCAGGCTCAGCAGCCATGGCTCACGGGCCCAGCCGCTCCACGGCATGCGGGATCCTACCGGACTGGGGCACGAACCCGCGTCCCCTGAATCAGCAGGCAGACTCCCAACCACTGCGCCACCAGGGAAGCCCAGAAATATGTATTTTTTGATACAAATAAAATCCACAGTTGGCAGAATCCAGGGTGGATCTTGACAATTGATTTGATTTACCCAGTATTTATCCAGCTCCCTCCCCCCATCCTGCTTCACTTCACCTGGATAATGTGGATCCTGCCAGGCAAACTCACCAGGAGCTGAAGGGTGCTTTGTCAGTAACTCAGCCTAACTGCTAATGTGGCCCAGCCCAGAAATGTTCTTGAGGCATCTAAAATCGCAGATGCCTTTCTGACCCTAAGGGTGGGAGACATAAGTTTGAAAGACACGATCTAAGCTAAGTGTCCCAGGGCAAATGAAAATAAACGATACCCAGGGTTTCTGGGAAAGAGAAGGTCGCTGCTTTCCAGCCAAATTACATTTTCCCTTTATTGCTTTGTCTTTTGGAGTATTTGAAGTGGAAATTCCGAGGGGAAAGGGAAAGTTGGGGTTAAACTGGACAAATTCTTCTTGAAAAACTTGATGACTCCATGTGGCATGGCAAGGTGGAGGCCGCTGTAGGATGGACTCTGAGTTTCTGGAAACGGGGTTGGGGGGTGGTAATCATATTGATCATGTGCCCTCCCCAGCCTAGCATTTCAGTGCTGGATCCACTTCCTTGGCTGTCCTAACAAAGTGCCGTAATTGGATGGCCTAAACCCGCGGAATTGTGTTGCCTCAGTTCTGGAGGCTGGAAATCCAAGATGCAAGTGTTGGCAGGGCCCTGTGCCTCTGGGGCCCATAGAGGGGATTTCTTCTGAGCCTTTTCCTGGCACCTGGTGATGGAAAATCCATGGTGTTCCTTGGCTTGCAGGTGACGTACTCCCACCCCCGCCTCCATCGTCACGAGGCCTTCTTGCCTCCTGTGACTCCGTCCCTGTATCGCCTCTCTTTCTTCTAAGGGCACCAGGCATGTGGATTAAGGACCCACCACTCTCTTGTAGGACCTCAGCTTAACTACTTCTATCTGCCAGGATCCTGTAGCCAAAAAAGGTCCCCTTCCAAGGTACTGGGGACTGGGACTTCAACACCTCTTTTGGGGAGATATGGTTCAACCCACTGAAGGTGCTCAGTAATGAACGTGTGAATAAACCATTCTTAGAACTACCACCAGTTAGGACTGGGCTGTGGGCATGACAGTGAGCAGGGAAGTGTGTTCTTTCCTTTGTGCTGAATGTGGATGCGTGTCCGTGTGTGTGTATGTGAATGTACTTAGATACATTGGTATAGCACATGTGTATAATAGTTAACATTATACTAAAATGGTGGCGGGTGCTTTAGAAAGACCCAGCACAGGGATTCTGAAGTGGAAACGATTGAACCTGCACGGACTGCAGGTCTCACCCCTGGTCCGGCAATTTCTCTCACTCCTGAGATTATCCCTTATTGAAAGAATCCATTTATACTGAGAGAAATCAGCTTACAGTGGAACCCTTTCCTCCTAAAACAATCAAGCATTCCTGAGGCGGGGAGGGCCTCTGGATAGAAGCGTGGTTCTTTTTTTTAGGCAATAGGGCTCATTCTTCCTGCAGAAGGAGGAAGACAATCTCTTTGGCTTCTGGCTTAACAGCTCCTTTGAGGGACTATTTAAAGCCCAAGAAGAATTTTTACTGATTAATTTAAAAAAAAAAAGTTTCTGCAAAAAAAACTTCTGTCTCCTGAATGCCAGTTCTGCAAGAGAACGAACAGCAGGTCCTCCCATGGTTACAACCCTGACCTTTCCCGGGACAGCTTAGGGAGGTGTGGTCAGGGGAGCTGATCCTCGGTCCCCAGACACCCTGTCCCCCACCCTGGGACTCGCTCTGATGCTCATGCTTGCCCATGTGTCACTTTCCTTGTCCTCCCAGAGCCCGGGGGCCTGTTAGTCTTTCCAGTTTGTTCTCAGGTCGCTTCCTCCTCTTTAACCCTCTCCATCCTTCTTGTTCACGTAGGTGCTGAAGGGAGAAGATGCTAATTTGTGTCTGTTCTTTGGCTCCAGCTAGAATAAGATAAAGAGGATGGCCCTGCATATCAACAAGTTGTCATTTCCTTGCATGGCGACCCTCACTTCCAGGAGTCCACTGCTGGCTCTTGCTTTGCCTGGCTCTCCTTGAAACCCCTGGCAGCTTTCTGAGAGTGAGTGCCGAGCTCTTGAATAATCTAAGCCCAGCAAGGAGGCACTACCTCAGCGGCCGTCCTAGTGTTCCAGACTGTCATCTTATTAAGAGCAAAGGAAAATTTTGACTTACAGGAAGGCCCTTAATTTTCCAACAAGGAGTGGCAGTGATAACATTTCTCCTGCCCCCTGCTGACTCACCACTTTAGGGAAACTGGGCTTCGCCGAGTCCCGCTCACTCCTTTGTGCTTGAATATTTTGTCAAAGGCTTTCACGAAGAGATGTTCTTTAGCAAGAAATACATTGAAGCTGTTGAAGGGAACAAGTTGATGGATAATTGTGAGTTTGGTAAAACAAGAAATATGTGTTCTCAGCGTGTGGTCATGCACGTTCAGACCTAGCTCACCTGCCACCCCTGCAAGCCACACCCACCCCTCACCTCTCTTCCTCTGTACCAGAGCATCACCTTGCTGGGATGACAGGGAATGGCCATGACTTTCATGTGACCACAGAAGGCAGGTGGGGTCGGAAACCCCAGTACAATTCCATGACAAGGCACGCTGCTCCTAAGGAGTGCTCTGTGTGTGGAAAATCTACATCCTGATGGATGCCCCATAAATATAATGCTTTGTAGTTCTGGTTGCGATATATTTTATTTAATCAATAATCCTATACAACACTGTATGATAATAAATAACTGTAATTTGCATGACATTCTGGGATGTTAGGTTTTTTTTCTTGTTGTTCTACTTAGCAAATTGCGTTTATCTTTCACTCTTTTTTTTTTTTCCCCCAGCTCAACGACCCTACAACTGCCTAAATCTAGACCAGTTCAAATTGTCATTTATCACTAATCCTAAATATCCTAGTAAGATTATCAGAGCTAAGAGACAGGAGCCTGTAAGAAGAGGCTAGTCTGTGGACAGGGTACTGTTGTGATGCAGGTGGGGACTGAATATGAAGCACCCCCTCCCCTCAGGAGTGGTCCCTGGGCTCGGAGAGCTTGAACCTAGATAAACACCCACAATGGTGAGCACGGACGGGAAGTGGGTGGGTGTCCCACCCAAACCTGCCACATCCTTCTTCTTGATTTGCTGTCTTGGTTTGCCTGAGCCACCCGGGTTTAGAGACTATATGTTTCCATCTTCATAGCCCTTGCATTTAGCAAACCACTCAGTGCATAATGAGCGCTCACCTAATTTTGTAGAAAAACTGGTGCACAAACAAAGCAATGAGAAAGTCATTTTGGATTCAGCACCGTGTATCAGTTCATAATTGACTCAGGCATAAGGTGTTTAATTCTGGTGGCAGTTTTGTACTTGCAGTAGTTTCTGGAGCACTTCTGTAGAGTGGTAACATTACATAAGGGTAAGAATACCAGTTCTGGCAGTTATAGTTTCTAATCTTCAGTGTCTGCCTCTGTAAAATGGGGGCTAGCTCTTTCATAGTGTTGTACATGCGTGTAAAGTAGTCAGCAAAATGCCCCAGAGATAGTAGGTACCGCTCGAATGAAAGCTAACTGGAATTATGATAATTTTTGATGGCTGTGATGATATCCTCTATTCTTACCATTTCATCCTACTAATGTTTTTATCTTTAATATGTTTAGGGCCCATCTACCTTCATGGGTTTTTTTGTTTGTTGTTTTTTTTTTAGCGGTACGCGGGCCTCTCACTGCTGTGGCCTCTCCTGTTGCGGAGCACAGGCTCCGGATGCGCAGGCTCAGAGGCCATGGCTCACGGGCCCAGCCGCTCCGTGGCATGTGGGATCCTCCCAGACCGGGGCACGAACCCGCGTCCCCTGCATCGGCAGGTGGACTCTCAACCACTGCTCCACCAGGGAAGCCCTACCTTCATGTTTTTGGTTTAGATTCAGGCTATGTATATCAATGTAAGGCAATGATCCAGGTTGTGAGAACTGAAGAGACAGGTGTGTATGTGTGTGTGTGTGTGTGATTCTTTAAAACCTTAATAATACCTCAATAAAACCTTAGAGAGGACTACTATTTATCAGTTGCCTACTCTGTGCTAGGCTCTGGGATAGCAAAATCCTTTATCTATGTCATCCTCTTTAATTTCTATAAAAATATTTTGAGGTAGGTATTACCATCCCCTTATTTTATAGGTTAGGAAATTTAGGCACAGAAAGCATACACAGCTCATTACAATCTTAGATTAGGAAAAGGGTGAATTCAGGCATCCCTGGGTGCAGGATCGCTCTCTCCATACTGTGTGCTGTCAGCACCCTTCCTCATCAGCCTCGGGGTGACTGGTGAATTGGTGCATCTGTCCCAAGAGGCAGCTCGGAACCAAAACCACAGATCTTAACCAGGACACAGCAGCCCTGATTCTCGGGCATGCGCCTCCTCAGGCTGGGGTTTCTGGTCACCTCCCTGGGCCTCCTCTGTGTCCTCCGCAGGGTCAATGTGCAATGCAGTTTGAGTCCGGTGCACTCAGTATGTCCTCCATGACCTGTGACTCCAGACTTGGGATGGGCACATTTGTGGAAAGAAGATGAATGAACAGGAGCCATCCCATTAGAGGGACGTGTTCTCTCTCCTTTTCCTGGCCATCGGAGTCTCTCTGAGCCTTGCATTATTTAAACCTAAACCATTGAAATCAGCCATTTACAGTGTTTTCAGTCTCTCAGCCATGTCGAATTAAACAAGACATTGCTATATATGGGGACACACACGTCTGAAAGAATAAACAGATACCCAGATATCTGTTTTAAATGGAAGCCAAAAATATGTTGTTGGTACTTAGCATTTCTCTTCTAAAATGCTCCCTATGGTAGATCTCTAGGAATCAGGGAAACAGCAGTTCAGACCCAGAGGAGACCTGAGGCATTTGTCCAGCCCTCTCATTTTCCAGATGAGTGAGGAGATTCTTTTCTCCAATTGTGTAATATTTTTAAGTTCCCTGGTGGCATCATTTTCCGTTGGGCTAACGCTCATGGTGGGGTCCACAAAGCTTTGAGAGCATCAGGCCTTCCACAGTTTACCAGGTTGTCTCAGAGGTGACGTTTGCACTCTCTTCTCTTTCAGTCAGTCCTTGCATTATCATCAATCAGTCACTCCAACAACAACAACAACAAACCATCAAAATAAAACCTCAAATTGGACACAAAAATGAACAGAGTAGCAAGTCTGTTCTGGGTGTCTTTCCTGTAATTCCTAGCACCTCTGCATTGAAAGAACTACTGGCTAAGTTGTGAGAAGTAGATTCCAGTGTCTGCATTCAGGAACCCCTAAGTACCATCTCTAGTTAAACTTCCCTGTATTTTTATATTATACCTCATAGTTATCCAGCTTTGGAAATAAAACGTACAGAATCACACCCCATGAGGTACTTTCCTTTTATCTGTTCCTCTCATTATCAAGAACGTCCTGCAGGGGCTCCAAGGTCTGTCCAAACCCCTGCACAGTGCTCTCTTCACTGCTGAATGACAGGATATTTTTCTTGCTCTTACAAAAAGGTAATCTTATCAACATGCTCCCCTTGCTGGGAATGGTTTGCTGCTCTGAGTGCAAATTAATGACATCGTCCACACCTGGCATGGAATTCAGACCTGTGCGCACCTTTGTTTAGCCTGTTTATGCTAGTTTTGCCACTGCCTGAAATGGGTAGCAGTTGCGTTTAAAATGAAATTCTCAGTGTTCTTTCTTTCTTTATTTTTAATCATCATCTTTAAAAAAAAAACTGGTAAAGAGAATCCAGTCTATAGCGTGGTGAAAGTCTGGACTGGCTGTTGGGACATGGAATGCCAGCCAACCGTGAGCAAGTGAAACTGGACTAAGTACAAAGGAAAAAAAGAGCCCCAAAGTGGTGACTGCTGGTGAGGATGCTGGGTCCTGATGCTGTGTGGAGCCTTTCAGTAAGCATCCAGGAGAGCAGCTAAGACGGCAGAGTAGAAGGACCCTGAGCTCACCTCCTCTCATGGGCACACCAAAATCACAGCAATCTGCAGAACAACCATCATTGGAAAAGACTGAAACATGCCAGAAAAGACCTTCTACAACTGAAGACATAAGGAAGGAACCACAACAAGACCGGTAGGAGGGGTGCACTCACAACATAGTTAAATCCCATACCCGCCAGGGTGGGTGACCCACAAACTGGAAACTAATTATATTACACAGGTTCTCCCACAGGAGTGAGAGTTCTGAACCCCACGTCAGACCCCCAGCCCAGGAGTTGGGCACCAGGAAGAGGAGCCCCCACAGCGTTTGACTTTGAAGACCAGTGGGGCTTGATTGCAGGAGCTCCACAGGATTGGGGAAAGTAGAGACTCCACTCTTAAGGGTGCACACAAACTCCCACACGCACCAGGACCAAGGGCAAAAGCAGTGATTTCACAGGAGCCTGGACCAGACCTACCTGCTTATCTTGGAGGGTCTCCTGGGGAGGCCAGGGATGGTTGTGGCCCACTCTGGGGACGTGACACCAGTGACGGACATATCGGGGAGCATTCATCTATGTGAGCTCTCCTGGAAGCTGACATTTTGGCAACAAGACCTGGCCCCACCCAACAGCCTGTAGGCTCCAGTGCTGGGACACCTCAGGCCAAACAACAAACTGGGTGGGGATGCAACCCCATCCATCAGCAGACATAGTGCTTATAAACTCTCTGAGACCACAGCCACCTCTAGATAACCCCCTAGACACGGCCCTGCCCACCAGAGGACAGAGATCCAGCCCCACCCACCAGTGGGCAGGCACCAGCCCCTCCTGCCAGGAAGCCTGCACAAGACACCTCTAGATACCCCCCTAGACACAGCCCTGCCCACCAGAGGACAGAGACCAGTTCCACCCACCAGAGGGGCAGACACCAGAAGCAAGAAAACTACAGTCCTGCAGCCTGAAGAATGAGTCCCAAACGCAGGCCAGACACTACCCTGGGACCAGCTGGCCAGTGACTTTGGGTGATGAGAGGGGAGTGGACTGCCGGGACACATAGGATGCCTCCTACAGAGGGCCACTTCTCCAAGGTCAAGAAATGAAACTAACTTTACAAATACATAAAGATTCAAATTTAGACTAAATGAGGTGGCAGAGGAATATGTTCCAGATGAAGGAACAAAATAAAACCCCAGAAGAACAACTAAGTGATGTGGAGATAGGCAAGAGAAAGAGTTCAGAATAATGAACACAAAGATGATTGCAGAACTCATGAGAATGGATGCACAGAGCGAGAAATTAGATATTTTAAACAAAGAATTCGAAAATGTAAAGAACAACGAAACAGAATTAAAGAATACAATAACTGAAATGAAAAATACACTAGAAGGAATCAATAGTAGACTAAATGAGGCAGAAGAATGGATCAGTGAGCTGGAAGACAGAGTAGTGGAAATCACTGCCACCAAAAAGAAAAAAGAATGAAATGAGGACAGTTTAAGAGACCTCTGGAACAACATCAAGTGTGCTAATATTCACATTATAGGGGTCCCAGAAGGAGAAGAGAGGGAGAAAGGACCTGAGAAAATATTTGAAGAGATAGTAGCTGAAAACTTCCCTAACCTGGGACAGGAAACAGTCACCCAAGTCCAGGAAGCATGGAGAGTCCCATACAGGATTAACCCATAGAGGACCACACCAAGATACACTGTAATCAAAACAACAAAAAGATAAAGAGAGAATATTAAAAGCAACAAGGAAAAATCAACAAATAACTTACAAGGGAACTCCCACAAGGCTATCAACTGATTTTTCAGCAGAAACTCTGCAGGCCAGAAAGGGGTGGCACAACATACTAAAAATGATGAAAGAGAAAAACCTACAACCAAGAATACTTGATTCAGCAAGGCTCTCATTCAGATTTGATGGAGGAATCCAAAACTTTACAGACAAGCAAAAGCTAAAAGAATTCAGCACCGCCAAACCAGCTTTACAACAGATGCTAAAGGAACCTTTTAGGTGGAAAAGAAAAGGTCACAAATAGAAAAAAGAAAAATTTTAAATTGGAAAAGCTCACTGGTAAAGGCAAATATACAATAAAGGTAGGAAATCATCCACACACAAAGCTAGTAGGGAGGTTAAAAGACAGAAGTAGTAAAATCATTTGTATCCACAAAAAAAGCAATTAAGGGATACACAAAATAATTAGATCTAAAATATAATATCAAAAACAGTAATCATGAGGGGAGAAGAGTACAAAAGCAGGGTATCTAAACTGCATTTGAAATTAAGAAATCAGCAACTTAAAACAAGCACAAATGTATGTAGACTGCTATACAAAAACCTCATGGTAACCACACAAAAAATCCATAATTGATATACACACAAACAAGAAAAAGGAATACAAACATAACACTAAAGATAATCATCAAATCACAAGAGAAGAGAACAAAAGAAGAAAGTGGAAAAGAAGACCTACAAAAACAAATCCAAAAAAATTAATAAATGGAAATAGGAACATACATACCTATAATTACTTTAAATGTAAATGGACTAAATGCTCCAACCTAAAGACACAGACTGGCTGAATGGATACAAAAACAGAACCCATATATATGCTGTCTGCAAGAGACTCACTTCAGATCTAGAGACGCATACAGACTGAAAGTGAGGGGTTGGAAAAAGGTATTCCACATAGATGGAAATCAAAGGGAAGCCAGAGCAGCAATACTTATATCAGAAAAAAAATAGACATTAAAGACTATTTAAAATAAAGACTGTTACAAGAGACAAAGAAGGACACTACATAATGATCAAAGGACTAATCCAGGAAGATTTAACAATGGTAAATATATGTGCATTCAGCATAGGAGAACCTTAATATATAAGGCAAATGCTATCATCCATAAAAGAGAAGTTGACAGTAATACAATAATAGTAGGAGACTTTTTAACACCCCACTTACAGCAACGGACAGATCATCAAGACATAATCGATAAGGAAACACATGACCACATGGACATTAGACCAGATAAACTTAATTGATATTTATAGAGTGTTCCACCTGAAAGCAGCAGAATACACATTCTTTTCAAGTGCACATGGAGCATTCTCCAGGATAGATCACATGCTGTGCCACAAAGCAAGTCTCGGTAAATATCAAAAACAAACCGAAATCATATCAAACATCTTTTCCAGCCACAACACTATGAGGCTAGAAATCAATTACAAGAAAAAAAAAACTGCAAAAAGCACAAACATGTGGAACCTAAACAATATGTTACTAAACAACCAATGGATCACTGAAGAAATCAAAGAGGGTATTAAAAAAATACCTAGAGACAAATGAAACAAAAACATGATGATCCAAAACCTATGGGATGCAGCAAAAGCAGTTCTAAGGGGAAGTTTATAGTGGTACAAGCGTATCTCAGGAAACAAGAAAAATCTTAAACAACCGAACCATATACCTAATGCAACTAGTGAAAGGAGAACAAACAAAACCCAAAGTTACTAGAAGAAAAGAAATCCTAAATATCAGAGCAGAAATAAATGTAATAGAGACTTTAAAAAAAAAGATCAATGGAACTAAAAATGGTTATTTGAAAAGATAAACAAAATTGATAAACATTTAGCCAGACTCATCAAGAAAAAAAGGGAGAAGGGCCCAAATCAATAAAATCAGAAATGAAAAAGAAGTTACAACTGACATAACAGAAATACAAAGGACCATAAAAGGCTACTACAAGCAACTATACACCAATAAAATGGACAGCCTAGAAGAAATGAACAAATTCTTAGATAGGGTTAATCTCCCAAGACTGAGCCAGAAAGAAATAGAAAATGTGAACAGACTAATTACCAGTACTGAAATTGAATCAGTAATTTAAAAACTCCCAACAAACAAAAGGCTAGGACTAAGAGGGCATCACAGGTGAATTCTACCAAACATATAGAGAAGAGTTAACACCTATTGTTCTGAAACTATTCCAAAAAATTGCAGAGGAAGGAACACTTCCAAACTCATTCTATGAGGCCACCATCACCCTGATAACAAAACCAGACAAAGATATCACAAAAAGAGAAAGTTACCGGTCAATATCATTGACAACTAGCCAAATACTAGCAAGCCAACTCCTACAGTACATTAAAAGAATCATACACCATGATCAAGTGGGATTTATCCACAAATCAATATCTGCAAATTTCAATATCCACAAATCAATCAATGTGATACACCACATTAACAAATTGAGGAATAAAAACCATATGATCATCTCAACAGATGCAGGAAAATCTTTTGATAAAATTCAGCATCCATTTATGATAAAAAAAAACTCTTCAGAAAGTGGGCACAGAGGGAACAAACCTCAACATAATAAAGGGGATATGTGATAAGCTTACAAGTAACATTATACTCAATGGTGAAAAGCTGAAACTATTTTCTCTAAGATCAAGAACAAGACAGGGATGCCCACTCTCACTGCTTTTATTCACCATAGTTTTGGAAGTCCTAGCCACGGCAATCAGAGAAGAAAAAGAAATAAAAGGAACCCAAATCAGAAAAGAAGAAGTAAAGCTGTCACTGTTTGCAGATGAGATATACTATACATAGAAAGTCTTAAAGATGCTACCAGAAAACTACTAGAGCTCATCAATGAATTTGGTAAAATTGCAGGATACAAAATTAATACCCAGAAATCTGTTGCATTTCTATGCACTAAAAATGAAAGATCAGAAAGAGAAAGTAAGGAAACAATCCCATTTACCACTACATCAAAAAGAATAAAATACCTAGGAATAAACCTACCTAAGGAGGCAAAAGACCTGTACACCCAAAAGTATAAGACGCTGATGAAGGAAATTGAAGATGACATAAACAGATGGAAATATACACCATGTTCTTGGATTGGAAGGACCAATATTATTTAAATGACCATGCTACCCAAGGCAATCTACACATTCAATGCAATCCCTATCAAATTACCAATGGCATTTTTCAAAGAACTAGAACAAAATTTTTAAATTTTTATAAAAACACAAAAGATTTTGAGTAGCCAAAACAATCTTGAGAAGGAAGAACAGAACTGGAGGAATCTTGATTTGTGTCTTCAGACTATATGTACTACAAAGCTACAGTAATCAAAACAGTATGGTACCGGCACAAAAACAGAGGTATAGATCAATAGAACAGGATAGAAAGCCCAGAAATAAACCCGCACACCTATGGTCAATTAATCTATAGCAAAACAGGCAAGAATATACAATGGAGAAAAGACAGTCTCTTCAATAAATGGTGCTGGCAAAAGTGGACAGCTACATGTAAAACAATGAAATTAGAATATTCTCTAATGCCATATACAGAAATAAACTCAAAATGGATTAAAGACCTAAATATAAGACCAGATACTATAAAAGTCTTAGAGGAAAACAAAGGCAGAATACTCTTTGACATAAATTGCAGCAATAATTTTTTTAGATCCATCTCCTAGAGTAACAGATATAAAAACAAAAATAAACAAATGGGACCTAATTAAACTTCAAAGCTTTTGCACAGCAAAGGAAACCATAAACAAAATGAAAAGACAACCTGTGGACTGGGAGAAATTATTTGCAAACAATGCGACTGACAAGGGATTAATTTCCAAAATATACAAACAGCTCATACAGCTTAATATCAAAAAACAAAAAACCCAATCAAAAAATGAGTGAATACCTAAGTAGACATTTCTCCAAAGAAGACATACAGATGGCCAACAAACACATGAAAAGATGCTCAACATCACCAGTTATTAGAGAAATGCAAGTCAAAACTACAATCAGATATGACATCATACCAGTCAGAATGGCCATCATCAAAAAGTCTACAAACAATAAATGCTGGAGAGGGTGTGGAGAAAAGGGAGCCCTCCTACACTGTTAGTGGGAATGTAAATTGGTGCAGCCACTAGGGAGAACAGTATGGAGGTTCCTTTATAAATGAAAAGTAGAGTTACCATATAATCTTGCAATCCCACTCCTGGGCATATATCTGGGGAAAACTCTAATTAGAAAAGATACATGCTTCCCTTACCCTCCTTTAAAAGGATTTCCTGTGCTGAGATTTTTAATTGGTTTCCCACTGGGCCCATTTTGTTTGTTTTTGCCCTTTATCTATCTATCTATATATCTGTCTATCTACCTGTCATCTATCTATCTAATTTATCATCTGTCTATATTAACTGAAGTCATCTGGTGATCTGTCTATATAATGTTTTGTGATGGAGAGTAGTCTACGAAATAAGTTTAGATAAGTAGGATGAGTTCAGAGGGGCTTGGAACTGAAATTTTTCCATTGGTACAAAATTGTCTCTCATTGTCTCCACACATGTAAATTCAACCCTTTCTTTAATGCCTTTCCAGTACAGGACTTGAAAGATGGGACTTGATAGCTTAGAAATAATAGTAAAAAGTCATGAGAGTGAAAAAGCTTTCATATGGAGTGAGGAGCCATGGAAGAACCAAACAATGACTTTCACTATATTACCAAAATGAAAAAAAAATCATATGATTGTATTAATAGATACTGTAGCAATTGGCAAAACAAAATTTCAATTCCTGGTTTTTAAAACTCACAGGAAAATAAGAATAAAAAGGAAATTCCTCAACTTGATAAAGGTCATCTTCAAAAAATCTACAGTTGTAGTGAAGTGTCAGACAGAGAAAGACAAATACTGTATGTTATCACTTACATGTGGAATCTGAAAAATAAAACAAGTGAATGAATACAGCAGAACAGAAACAGACTCACAGATATAGAGAACAAATTAGTGGTTATCAGTGCACAGAGGGGAGGGGTGAGATAGTAGTAAGGGGTTAAGAGATACAAACTACTAAGCATAAAATAAATAAGTAACAAGGATACATTGTACAGCACAGGGAAATACAGCCATTATTTTGTAACAACTTTAAATGGAGTATGATCTATAATAATATTGAATCACTATGTTGTACACCTAAAATTAGCATAATATTGTAAATCAAGTATACCTCAATAAAAATTAAAAAAAAAAAAGAAAAGATACATGCACCCCGTTGTTCATAGCAGCACTATTTACAGTAGCCAAGACATGGAAGCAAGCTCAATGTCCATGAGCAGATGAATGGATAAAGGAGATATGAGATATATGTGTATGTATATATATGTATATATTAAATGGAGTATTACTTAGTCATAAAAAATGAAATAATGCCATTTTCAGCAAATGGATGGACCTAGAGATTATCCTATTAAGTAAAGCAAGTTAGACAGGGAAAGACAAACATCATATGATGTCACTTATATGTGGAATCTAAAAATGGATACAAATGAACTTATTTACAAAACAGATATAAGCTCACAGACATAGAAAACAAACTTATGGTTACCAAAGGTGATAGCTGGGGTGGGGAGGGGGGCCCGGGGTGGAGATAAATTAGGAGTCTGGGATTTACATATACACACTACTATATATAAAACAGATAAACAACAAGGACCTACTGTAAAACACAGGGAACTATATTCAATATCTTGTTATAACCTATAATGGAAAAGAATATGAAAAAGTATGTATACACACACACACACTCACATATATAACTGACTCACTTTGCTCTATATCTGAAACTAACAAAACATTGTAAATTAACTCTACTTCAATTTAAACAATGGTTTAAAAAAATAAAGAAACCCATAGGTCTTTTCTGGGCCTCAGACTTCTTGCATCCGAGTCCATAGATCTTAACTGTCTCTGTGAAGAGGAAGAGTATTGCTGGGTCCAGGGCCACCAGCTTCCCTGGAGCGCCCACATAGAGATGCCACTTACATGTACTGCCGTGTAGATGGCACCTTCCAGATCGTGCAAAGTTGCAAGACCAGTTGGTTCTGCATTTCGTGTTGAATGCATGTCATTAGGGCCAACACTTCCTACTATGAATCCTGAACAGCGTGGTGGGCAACATTTGCCTTTAGAGAAATGCATGCATTACTTAGCAGTTTCATTTCTTTCCTTGTTATAGGAGACATTATCTAATCATATCATACTCCAAGCTCTTCTATCTCTATTCATGCCAAGTTATTATATTTGGAATCTAAAATTCTCCCTTATAAAGATGATGAATTCAACCTGCTTAATACTAATTACAGTTTTGGAAACACATTTTTTAACATATGCATTATCTAAAAATTATAAATCTATGGTTTTGAGCTTTTTCCTATCTATAATTAAATCACATGAAAACACTGATTTTACATCATTATAATAAAGGTGTATTCTGATATCTCTGATGACTGTGGCTTCCTGACATTCATTATTTAATTGCTAGACACTTTACTACCAGCTCACATGGTGTTATCTAAATTAATTGTGAACTTTAATACACTTGCATCGGAAAACGAAATTGGCTGTCTCCTCCATAAAGAAGGCTCAGAAAGCTGAATAGACCAATTTTATGTTAACAACTTAATATCCTCTTACAGTTAGGAACAAAATCTGAATGTTTAGGGAAATGCCCCTTTCAGTTTATAAGAGCTTCTACATTGTAACACTATTCTATAAGTTGAATGGAGAAAGAAGTATTTTATTCAACTGTTTGGTGATTGTGTTCTGAATTAATTTCAAGACTGCAAAGTCAGTGGATCTAAGCCATTACCTTAAATATGGTCTGAATATCCAGGGCTCTCACTCTGGCCTAAAGTGCTTGCTGGAAACCCTTGGCTGGTCTCGGAGGGGACACAGTCCAGGGAAAATGCCAGGGTCATTCATCATCTCATCAGTGGTTGGAGGGGCTGCAGACCACACGAAAGCCAGTACATCTACTGGATGGACCAGAGAGGGAGATAAAAGTCAAAAGGCAGAAAACAGTCACGTTCTTCCATGGATCAAGGCAAAAAAATATTTGACAAAATCTCAGTATAGTCAGTACAAAAAATAAATAATCAAGATTTCTATTTGTTAAGTGTCTGTTATGATGGAGGTACCAAATATGGAGCTTTATAAACATACGTCATTTAATCATTACATTATGTGTGCAAAGAAGATTTGATTGCCTCCATTTTATAGATGAGAAAACCGAGGCTTGGAGTGATCAGAAAACTCACTCAGGAGCCCACAGCTAGAAAGTGTTAGAGATAGGGTGTGGGATCTTTATTTTATACACTATTGATAAAAATGGTTGAGGCTTAAGTCTGTAATGTAATATTAATCTGTACAGCTCTATAGCAATGCTAAGTGTAAGGCTCAGAGAGACTGGAACTGGGTCCAAATCACACTGCTAGTAAACTGCAGAGCTGGGACAGGAGCCAAGGTCATTTTAATTCTAAAACTTACGCTCTTTCCAACACATGGTGTTCCACCACCCACGACGTCCTTTCGGTTACACTAAACAGCCTCTCTAGGGAAACAAACAATTATTTTTCTGCCCAAGGTGCAGAATCCTAGTTCTGCTTTTAAGATAGACAACACGGTAGACGTATCTTCAAGGTCTTCATCTATCCAAAGATTGACAGGCAGGTCTCGGAATTTAAAAGGGGCTCTGCATTGAGCATCTCGGCTGCCCCGGCACCTGGGGACGCTCTCCAGCCTGTAAGTTTCTACTGGAAGAGATTCTCAGCTAAAGCAGCAGCGTGTGCCGTGGCAGCAACCGGGAGGTTCTGGTTTGGAATGTTAAAGCTTGCTCCTTCTCTTCTGCCTTTACATTCAACACTTTCTCATTCCTTTGGGCTGTGTGTCTGTCTCACCCACGGAATGGAAAGCTTGCTCTAGGTCAGGAGCGTGTCTCCAGTTAGCCCTTCCACACGTACTTGTTGAGATTCTCCTACGGGCCAGGTATTGTGTTTCATCCTGAGCCAAACAGACGCGGTCCCTGCTTGCACGTTTTAGTGGACGCACCAACAGGCAATGACAACAACCTGGTGTGATCAAGATTGTGACGGGAAAGCGCAGCATGTTGTGGGAACACATCTAATCCATATTTAGAGACCAGGGGCGGGTTCTTGAGGGGATGTCCAAGAGAAGCCCCAAAGGATGGGCCAAAGTCAGCTGTGAAGTCTGGGGGTCCCGGCGGTTGGCGAGGGCTCAGGACAGAAAGAACACACTGTTTGAAGGGGTGGAAATGAGGAAGCGAGTCGGGTATTTGAATGATTGAAAGTTCGGTGTGGACGGATCCGGAGTGCTTGGGCCGGGAGGGGTTGGAGGAGGGGCACCGTGTGGGCCGGCCTGGTGCATGGGGCATGCGTAAGGACCCATGTGTGCGTTTGCACGTTGGTTTTCTTTGTTGGTTGGTTTTTAAAGGCTTTGGATTCGTTCCTCCCGTCCGGTGTTTGGTGTCTGCTCTCTTGGCTTTTTTTCTGTGTTGCTGTCAAATTGTGATTTTGATCCTTGGCCAGGTTGCCTCGTTTTGCTCCACCCCCTACCGGTCTTGTAAACGGAGCTCTATTAATACTTTATTCACAGTGAAGTTGTTGGGACTCATTATCTGATGCCTGTAAAGCCACGTGAGATGATTGGCTGAGAGACACGCCAAGGAGTCGCGTTGCTTCTCAAAAGCCCTGATTGCTTCCGGCAAGCTTCCCTTCTGTTTTTGTGGGACTGCAGCAGCAATTTACCCCCGCGCCTGTTCTCCCAGTCTGTGACTCAGGGATCATCTGGCAGCTGGGAGGAGCGCTGGCCGCATCTCCGACATCCAGCCCAAGTCCCTCAGGCAGATCCGCACCTGAGGACAGGAGGGGGGAACCTGACACCATCCCCCACCAGGAGGCGGACGCAACCCCACACTGGGATTCTTGTGTAAGAACAGAATCACCTCCCCTCCTCCCCAACCCTGGCTTCCCTGTCCTGTTTCCAAGTCATCAAATCCTGCTTTCTCTTGCTCTCTGGGATATTACATCCTTCAATACCTGTCAGAAACAATTAGCAGTGAGTTATTTTCCCCTACCTGTTTTCAGAGGAGAAATTAATGGTTGATATTCAGACCTTTCTCCTGACATTACATTTTCTGCAAAGATGGAAAACAGAAAGTGTCAGCCTCAGATATAGGCAATGCCTATCACACTTCGAAGACACACTTCACTCAGTGGTGAGGGATGGGAGATGTCAGTGCAAACGACAAGAGAATCAGATACTTGAGGAGCTGGACCAGGAAGGAAGGAAGTGTCTGTTCTTCACCCGAATGCCCATCCTCTCCACTCCTGTTCATCTGCTGGTCGCAGAATTGCAGCGTGTTGCTCATCTCTTCCAGAATGTCCTCTTGAGTCGTGTCATTCAGTCCCTCCCCACCCCATAGTGTACTTTGTACAGTGGATGGATTGCAAAGAGCATACCTGAGCCCAGCTGTCAGCCCTCCGATGGCTCTCCCTGTACCGGTCCCTGGGCAGTGTAAAATCTCTGAGCTTTGCTTCACTCCCATGCAAAATGAAGATAAGAGCAGTAAGCCTATGAAGGTGGGGGAGGAATTCTAAGGTATAATAAACAGTCTGTTACATGTGCAAATATTAGAATCTTATCCCTTTTAAGTGCTTCGTTTACTGAATGCTTTATGCATTATTTATAATTAATTATAGTGCACCAATGACAGTTATATAGCTGTGTACATTTTTATAAAAAGGCATCACATGTATTTTTCCTGTTCGTTTGCAGAAAGTCTTGTGATTTAGGAGAAGAAGGTATTATTATCATCTTGATTTTAAAGTTGAAGAATCTGAGGCTTGCGCTTTATTTCCAAAATGCCCTTACCTGTTTGTCTCATGGGCTGTAGCTTACGGTCAACACTAGAGTGTTAGTTCACTTGCGGTGCCCAGGAGGTTGGGTGTGCAGTGACCACGTGTGCCTTGCCCGGTTAGATCAGACAAGGACCATTCCATTCCTGGAGCCCACAACTTGATATTGGTGCACGGGGACAGGTGGAAATTCTCAGGTCGGCCTCACTTATAAGAGAGAGGAAACCTTCTGAATACTCCCCTCTTGAGAATTCACTGAGAACGGCTTTGATTGGGTTTGTCAGCTTCATCAGGTCCAGGAGATGAGAACGTGCTTTCGTTCTTGAAATGATAAGATCCTGACGCACGCGTGAGAACCTGCAGTGTGGTGCTTGCGCCTCTGGGAAGGAGTCATTTTCCCTCAGCACCAGCGCTCACGCGGATTCTTGCCCTTCGGGTGTGGATCCTCCTTGGTCTTTGCCTTCATTCTCCTTCCTCCCATTTCCTCCACTTTCCATTATCAACAGCTCACATGGTGGATTTTCTGTCTGTTTTTAGTGTCAAAATATTCATTTTCAGTGGAACGTTGTATTGTGATGTCTTCCAGAGTCTAGGAGGGCATCCGGGATAAAACAGCATCCCTTCCTTGTTCCGTTCTGAACGTGATGCCAGGTCTCGAGGCGGCCCGGGTGAGGGAGCTGTTGCCGTGTCCTCCCAAACCGAATCCTGTCACGCTTTCACAAAATGACTCCAGTGCAGCTCGGAGAGCACCAGCTCTAAAATATCTGTCAGCCGTTTGGTCTCTGTGTGAGAAGGAGAAGGGAATACGCACCGTTATGTATTTCTGGTTTCTGGTTTGTCCTCCTGGGTGGATCTTTCTCTCGCCACAGGAAGGTCTGAAAGCGTATGTTCTGTCACCAAGCCACGTCCTCGGCTTGCCGTCCACTAGCGATGCGAACCGCAGAGGTGATGAGGAACACCGCCCGGCCCGTCACAAAAAAGAAGTGATGATCTGTACATCCGGGGGTGTGGGTCGCTTTATGTAAATTGTTCATTGAGTCCCTGCAAAAACCTCCCTCCCCGCAAACCCAGCAGCAAATCCAAGTGGCTCTCCCTCCAAAACCTTCCCAGGATACGGTCCCTTCTCAGCGCCGACACTGTTACCACTGGGGGCCTCGCCTCTGCTGCCTGGATTCCAGCACAGCCGCCCTGCTGCCCAGTCTCGCCCCGTCCGGACTCTAGTCTAGTCTCAACACAACGGCAGAGGGAGCTCTTCCAAACATGCCCCCAACTCGTCCCCCGGCTCCCATTCAGAGTAAACTCCCCAGTCTTGACATCTGCCTCCAGGACCTCTCTGACTTTGCTTCCTGCTCCTTCCAGCTGCACCCCCGGGGCCCCCAGCCTCCAGCTTTCTCCGAAGCTGCCAAATGTGCTTCCGTGTCCCGGCCTTCGCCGTGCTCTTCCCTCCCCTGGTCTTCACCCCGGGAGCCTCGGCTCACTCCGTGTTTGCTGCATGACATCACCCCCATCACGCCCCCATCCGCCTTGCCTTGCTTTACCACTGTCCAGTATAGTATATATTCTGATTTCTTTCTTTCTTTGCTTATTGCCTGTCATTTTTAATTAAAATATAGGCTCTGTGAAGGTGGGAACTCTATGTCCACTGCTGTATTCTCAGAATGGAGAAGATGCTTCATAAAGAATAATAAGTGGGTTAATAAAGGAATTTAATAACTAATTAATCAGTATTTGTTCCTTGAGTAAATACAAAGGCATTTTCTAGGGTGTAAAGAGTTGTTTTGGCTTCTTCATCTCATCCCTAATTTCCCTTCTTGTTTGGTTTTCTCTCGGGCAAGATAAATTTTGCTTGATAATTAACATTCTATTTTTTAAATGTAACTCTTGCATTTTAAAGCTATGATTTCCTTTCTACTTTCTTCCTCTCACGTTTGCATCAAAGATTGAGGAGAATTAGCTTGTTTCTACCCAACAGATGGACACACTTGTGCTTAGATGGAGATACATGAGTTTTTTTTACACTAAGTGTTCTCGCATCTCAGACTTCCAGGATTAGCCTTACTGTGAAGGGCACAACATCACAGTAGTCTGGTCAGAAGCCTGGTAGTGGTGAAAAGCACTGACTTTATAACCTTACGACTGAGGTTCAAATCCCAGTTTGGATGGTTATAAGCTGTGTGACGTTGAACATGTTGCTTAACCTCTCTGTGCTTCGGTTTCCACTTCTGGAAACTAGAGAAGGTAATGATGATATCAATTATATAAGCCCATAAATTTGGACTGAGAATTAAATGTGTTTATACTTGAAAAGTATTTAGAGCCAGGCCTAGCAAATGAAAATGTTTGTTGAAAAAACAAAAACATCACAGGGCACTTCCTCTTCCTGTCTCTGGGATGGGCAGATCATTTCCTGTCACTGGGCCTCCAGCTATAAAATGGAGGGGATAGTAGAGATTGAATTATTTCTAATTGTGATTTTTATCTGCTCTAAAATGTGAAATCTAAGGTGAGGTTGTCTCAGTGCCAGGAAGACAGATTTCGTGCTTCTGTTTTAATTTAAATTCTACATTACTTTTGCCCAGGTCTTCAGGTTTCAAATGGATTATCCAGATTTCAAGTCCAAAGCCTGCCAAACCCTTCTGTTTCCCCAGAAGTTTTTTTCCTGATACGCAGGGTGGACACCTAGTAAGTGTTCTTAGGGGCCTTGAAGGGCCAAGATGGAGCCACGAGGTTCCCCAGCATCCTGGCCCCTGTGGCTGGGGGGATCCTGGTGTGGCTGCATCACCAGAACTGTGCATGTGAGGGGGACAGGGAGGGCTGGGCCTCAGCAGGACTTTGCAGAAGTTGTGCCAGAAGTGACCTGTCCACTGTCTCCAGGACCCCTGAGCGAAGGCAGGGAGGAACAGAGCCCGAAGGTCTGTTTGGTCTCTCTGTGACCTCCTCGGGAGGACATTGAAACACTGGGTGGGCCTCCTACTCAAGGTGACAGGAATGAATCGTCTCTCCCTGCGGTGTTGAAAAGGGAGTTGTGCCTATAGCTCAGGTGCCCACAGGCGTGACCGTAACTTCCTACCCTGGCTCCCAGGAGCCCCTACCCCCAAAGTGTTGAAACGTGTGCTTGTCTACACAGCTGGCCTCAGCCAGCCAGTCCCTCCTCCTCAGAGAACTCATGTGTTCCTTCCTCCATGCCCCGTGCACGGGGATACCAGGATCTCTGTGACTCTACTGACTGTGACGTGTGTGGCCTTCCCAGGCTGGAGGTATTCCAATGCAGGGACCGGGGCTGGCAGGTTGTGCTGGTGACCAGCGTGTGTGCACTGAGGCCTGAGGACCCCGGAGAGGGGTTCGAGGACATGGGGCTCTTGGAGGCTGTCATGCTAGCAGGAGAACAGAGACCCGTGGGCCAGACTGATCCACCTGAAACTCTCAGCAGCTGACTCCATCTCAACTCAGCCCAGATACGGTCCTACAGCAAATCTAAAGGCTGAGGAGCTTTTCCAATAATCAGTGGGTTTAACAGTCCTGGTTTTGTATTTTCTAGAAGTTGCCCCAAAGGTGTTCAGGTAGATTGATCTCCACAAGGAAAGTAAAGAAGAAAAAAGGGAAGTAGCAAAGAAGGAAGGAGAGAAAGAGGAAAGGATAGACCACCTGGTGGAGAATAGGTGCCTGGACCACGGTGATTGGATGGCTGAGCGCACACATGGCACAAGTCACAGCAAAGTTGTCACTGACGCAGGAGCGGAACAAGTTGGCCCTCCTTGGTCACAAAGTAGAAGCAAGCCCTACGTTGTAACCAGTGGGAGAAAAGACACTGAGAATTGGACGTCCAGGTTCTGGTCTCTGCTGCTGTCTGACGGGATGGGACGCCTGGGAACATTGCCACCTGCGTCAGAACTCAGGTTTCTCATCTGCTATATTAGGGAGTCAAACAAGAGCATCTCTTCAGTCCCGTTAAGTAAAGAGTCAGCAGTTTATGCATCCACCTCACGAGCATCTGCTGAGTGTGTACGTCTTCCAGACCCCGGGCTTCGAGGAGACAGGCGTTGAGGAGCGGAAGGAACTTCAGCCACGTGGACACTGCATCTGAGGGCACGAGGGCTCTGCTGGCATCAGAGCAGAGAGGACTGGGATTCCGAGAATGGGTCTCACACACACCTGGCACAGGTTACGGGTACCAAACCCCTGATGATAATGCATGCCATTCCTGGTATCAGAAAGGCGTGTTTCCATGAAACTTTGGCTTTGCTTCAAAGCACCGTAAAGCAGGAATCATCTCATGGGGTGATCTTTACCCAGAGTTCTTTCATTAAGAACGCTCACTCCTTCCTAAACACTTGGACCCCTATTCAGGACTAATCACTTCTGCCACATTTTGGAAATTGTAGATCACTGAGATAGACATGCAACTTACAGAATTCTGAATGCTCTTTTCACAGCTGGTTCTGTCCACTTCAGTTACCCAAATCTTGGCTTTAGCAGCGAAGCCCGCCATGCTGCTGAGGGGCTGGCTGGTAGGAGCGTGTGGGAAGCTGAGTGTTAGACATTCAGGGATTTTGCAGGTCAGTTTACAGCACCGGTAACTTCAAATTGGCCCTGGTGGGAGTATTTACCTCACAGAAATCAGCAAACAGTACACATCAGAGGGTTTTGTTTTCTTTTTCAGAGAGCTGGTGGACCAGCCTACAACTAGGTAGAACCTACTTCGTGCAGGTACTAGTTGATAGAATTTACCCAGAGGAATTTTTTGCAACAAATATATGGAGAATAATTGAAGCAATACATGATAATAATACAGAATACTAGAACCCAGAGATCAACCATGTGTATATGGTCAACTCCTATTTGACAAGGGAGCTGAAAATATTCACCGGAGAAAAGACAGTCTCTTTAATGAAGGATGCTGGGAAAATTGGATATCCACATATAAAAGAATGAAACTAGACCCCTGTCTTACACCACTCACAAGATTAACTTGAAGTGGGTTAAAGACTTAAATCTAAGACCTGGAACCATAAGACTCCTATGATCCTAGAAGGGATCATAGGAAGAAAGCTCCTTGACATAGGTCTTGGCAGTGATTTTTTTTTGGATATGGCACCTAAAGCACAAACAACCAAATCAAAAATAAACAAGTGAGATTACATGAAACTAAAAAGCTTCTGCACAGCAAATGAAATAATCAACAAAATGAAAAGACAGCTTACAGAATGGGAAAACATATTTGCAAACCATGTATCTGATAAGGGCTTAATATTCGGAATATATAAAGAACTAATACAACTCAATAGCAAAAAAAAAAAAAAAAACCCAGAAACAAATAATCCAATTAAAAATGAGCAAAGGATCTGAATTGACATTTTTTCCAAAGAAGATGTATGAAGGGACAACAGGTTGATGGAAAGGTGCTCAGCACAGCTAATCATCAGGGAAATACAGATCGAAATCACAATGAGAAGTCGCCTCTCACCTGTCAGAATGGCTATTATCAAAAAGACATGAAATAACAAGCGTCGGTGAGGATGTGGAGAAAAGGGAACACTTGTGCACTGTTGGTGGGAATATAAGTTGGTGCAGGCACTATGGAAAAGAGTATGGAGTTTCTCAAAAAACTGAAAATAGAACTACCATATGATCTAGCAGTTCCACTTCTGGGAATACATTCAAAGGAAACAAAAACATTATGTCAAAGAGATATCTGCACACCCATGTTCACTGCAGCACTATTCACAATAGTTAATATATGGAAACAACCTAAGCGTCCATTGACAGCTAAATGGATAAACAAGTTGTGATAAAGAATTCTATATTATAGAAAAAAATATATATGTTATTCAGCCATAAAAAAGAAGGAAATCCTGTCATTTGCAACAACGTGGATAGATTTTGAAGGCATTATGCTAAGTGAACTCAGAGGCAAATACCATATGATCTCACTTTTATGTAGAAGCTTTAAAGAAAAAAACGCACAGAAAAAGAGATAAGATTTGTGGTTACCAGAGGCAGGGAGTAGGTTGAAGGGGAACTGGATGAAAATGGTCAATAGGAACTCCCAGGGAACATATCTTTTGCTCTAATATGTTGTAACAAATGAATAACATTAAAATAATCTCATCCATATATTACTCAGAATCATTCCACATACTGCCAGAGGTGTGTACAATGGACAACAATAAGGGTATAAACTGAGTTCTTATGGTAGTTTCCAGTGTCTTTTCTTTAAGGAATAATAATTGCAAAGGTTATGCTACATTTACTAGAATGAGGCATCACTATATCATGTATACATTGTATACCTATAATTACGTATACAAGTGCATTAGTTATGTACTAACTCACTTGATCATTGTAAAAATATCCTATGAGTAAGGTGTTATCATAGTCCAATGTTACAGAGAAGGAAACCAAAGCACAGAAAGTTTAAGTGACTTGCCCAGGATGAGGGGCAAACCCAGGATGGAGCCCAGGCAGCTCTGCACTTCTCAGCTATACTTCACACCTTTAATCAGCAACTCCTGTTAAAACTAAAAATACATAAATACTGGGATTGCTCCAGTAATCCTAAACCTTGGAAGACCTTGACAGCTATTCCATAGATATAAAAGCCATATACTTAAGAGTATATATTTGTGATTAAGTTATTACAGCTTTGGTAGCAAAAAGTAAGACTGTCCGCTGGTGGGCGAATGGTAGAATAAATTTGGTTATATTACACTGGAAATTTATGCAGTCTTCAAAAAGAATAATTCAAACTAGGTCAGATAATTTGGAGGAATTTCCGCTGGGTTTCCTTGAATAAGAAAAGGAAGATGTGGACAAAAAAATGTGCAGTCATCCTAGTTTTATAAAGTACACGTTAAAATGATCTGTTCTCCTGGCAGCCATAGGTGATGGCAGGCTTGAAAGTGTCTGCCTTGTAATGAGTGTGGCGCTGCAGCTGTGTAATTTTTATTTCCCCACAGCGCTGAGAGGAACACCATTCCATGTCAGCTTGCCATTTGTATTCTGTGAATAATCCTTTGCACGTTTTCATTTGTTTATTAATCATCTCTTTTTAATTTGCAAGAGTTTCAGTTTTTTAGGTTTGTTTGTTTGTTTGCTTTCTGCTTTTTTGATGTGTGGCCTCTTCACTGTAAATGTCTTTTCTTTCTTTCTTTCTTTTTTAAACAAATCTCTTATTTGTGTTTGGTCTTTCTTATGAAAGTTTCCGATTTTTAAGTAGTCAGATATATTTATTGTCTTTTTTATAAGCTTCTGTTTTGTTCCGTCTCAAGTCAAAAGTGGGGGAAAGGAAAACCGAACAGACCCAAATAAAACCTTGGCTGGAAGGGGCCTCTTCTCCCGAACAAGACTCAGAACCTAAAGTGAGTCCCCTACCTGCGCCGTTGGTGCAGTGTCCTGACGCCCCCTGTGTAACATCACCACGCCCCTCACCCCAGGGCAGGAGGTGAAGACTTCACTGTTTAAGCATTTTACGCCCCAGCTGTGTGCTTCACTTTTCCATCCAGGCTGGAAACCTGGATGGTTAGTAACCAGCCCAGGCCCTCACAGATAAGCTTCAGAATCGGAGTGAGGAGAGAAGGTAGCAGAGGTGAGTTCTATTAGCATATTGATGGCACAGCCACTCCTCGTATTTTATTACCTAATTAGATGGGTATTAGGTTATATTTAAAGCTTAAATCTTCATTATATCCCATTACTACTGTGGATTTAAAAAAATCCAACATGGCTTTGAATCAAGGTAGATTTTTAATTTGGCTTTCCTGCCCATTATTTTATCTGTGAGCTGGAGTCTTCTCTTTTTTGAACTCCATGCAGTATTTAAGGGGCTTGTCAGACATATAGTTAATTTCATATTTCTCATGAAGATCCTCTGGGGCCCATGGGGCAGTGGAAGATGACTGCGTCCCCTCTGCTTATGGCTGTCTCCGGGCAAATCTGCCTCCCTCCAGCGTCCCCAGATGCGCACGTGCACAAGCTGAAGCCGTCAGGTCACTCAGACTCCTGTCCCTCCCACCCCAACAGGACTTAGGCGTCATACAGTCTAAGGAGCATGTGTAAGCCGTCTCCCTGCCCCATCCTCCCTGTGAGGATCCCTCATTCTCATCCTCATCTCCTTTGACCCCAGTATCAGAAAGGCACCAGCGCCCAGACAATTCTCTCTCCTAGTCTCTCTCTGCTGCCAAAGCATCTTTTCTGGAGAACACACCTTTGTCTTTCCCCTTTGAAGAATCTTGAATGCTTAGGAGGTGAGACCTAAATTCCTTGGTGTGGCACCCAGATGCCTTTGTTTCCTGACCCCAACCTGCCCATTGCAGTCTTACCCTCATCGACACCATCCTCCATAAACAACCAAAAATACCCGTGTGATGAGTGTAGGTTGAGGCACGAAATGGACCAAACTCAGGCCCTGCTCTCGCCGTTCTGGTTTTAATGGGCCGCACTTGCCCTCCCGTGGCCTCAACTGTCCTTCCCCCTTCTCTGTCACCTCCTGTCTGAAGCTTTCCTAATAGCCTAGTGAAAACTCATCCCCCCCTTCTTTGAGGCTCCTTGGTAATTTTTAATGTGCTAATTCTTAGTGATGCAGGTCTTGCTGTCGCTGGCCTGATCACACGTCTTGGTAGGCAGAGCCAACATCATGTTCGTCTTGGTGACTTTTGCCCACAGCGCATGGAGCGCCGTTGTTCCTCAGGGCAAGTTTGTGGGAAGGATGGAGGGCAGAAAGGAAGGAAGCAAACATGTTGTGACCTTAAATAAGCACCTCCCTGGGCCACTATTGCCTCCTTTGCTTCTTGCTCCCCTGCTTTGTTTTATTTGTTTGTTTATTTTCTTATTATTTGAAATGATACAACTAGCTTACAAGCTTTGCTTGTTGTGAGGATTCAAGAAGTGACTTGCACTGTATCAGACACATAGCAGGTGTCCCCGAAGGTTACATATTGTTATGTTCATCTTTAATCACGTCACTTCTACCTGTATGAATTCCAGCTCTGATTCTAATGTGCACTAAATATAAGAGGAAGGAAGGACCCTGGCATAGAATCCAGGTTAGCATGCTCTCTGTTTCTTTTGCTTCACTGTGAAACCCACCACCTCCTTCCTACCTGGTCTCCTTCCCAGGAATCAGGGAAAGGGTTAAGGGAAAGGAGAAAAGGCTGAGCCACCAGCATGTGGAGGGTGGGCAGAAGCCACATGGGAGGTTTGGTGGAGCAAAGCCCAATAGCTAATACTAACGAGATTCCTGGAAGAAATCCCTGGGACTGAAAATGTTGGGGGCCATGCTGAGGTTCTTCTGAAAGAACAGAGTTAATGAGAAACAGCACCTCCAGAGGTTTTCCCACCTCCAGCTCAGCATTCCAGCCCCTGATCAGGTGACTTTGTTGCTGATGTGTGACAGCTTAATTTACAAGAATGCTGAGCAACAGCAAATTTGAAAATAAACCACGTATACACATTATAAGAAAAGGGAAATGTGATTCTGAACTCCACTGCATAGTTTCCCTGAAGCTTCACCAACCCCATAATTAGATGATACCTAAACTGTCTGAAACATTAATATTAAATATTATGAGAAATTTGCTGGAGATTGTGCCATACCTCCTATTTATATTTCTGGTCTATCTTGTCTCTCTTATTTTAATAGAGAATATATATGTACATATTGGTGTGTGTACTTGAAAAATTTCCATTAGGAATGAATTCTGATGTCTTAATAGATTAACCTTGCTGATACCTAATATAATTAATTTAAAAAAAATGAAATTCCTACCACTGCACAGATTTTAATGGGTAGGCATTCTTGGTTTCCCTCTAGAAATCTCCCTGCCTGAGGCTGAAGTTTTCCTAAAGGCCCACTCCCCACAGATTCCGGTGGGAAGCTTTTGCCCACACAACAGCTGTGAGCGCAGGCCAGTGCTTCTCAGCAGAATCTCTCTCAAAGGATGGGACTGGCGTCTACCTGACCCGCTTGCAGAGTCTGAAATGACTTAGTCTTTTAACAGCACAGCCTTGCAAACATCCCAGGGCAACCAAGAGGCATGTTGCTATTCTAGGAAGGCAGACAAGCGTCACCTCCATGCCAAGCAGACACAAGGGACCAAGAGCATAGCACCTCCAATGCCCCGTGTGTTTAGATTCTTCGAGAGGTGACTTCAGCAGGCTCTTCAATACTGATTTTTCTGAGAAGTTGTGAGTCCAGCCACCACATTGCCTTCTTGGCACAAATTTCCTAAGAAAACTCTTCCAAGGTTTCCAAAAATATAAAACCACGTCTGGTTCTTGTGGGCACTTGAAGGGTAGAGGGTGGAGGAAGACGATCAGAGCTGGGGCTCTTTGCCTTTATCTGTCACCCTCCCGCCTTGCAGAGGGGGGACGTGGTCCTCTCATCAGGAGTGTCCTGCTGTTTTCTAACAGATTCTGAAAGGCCGTGCTCCTCTCTGTACATCTAAAAAGTGCAAGGAAAGACGTGGTGACCAGGAGTTCACGTCATCTAACATTGAAAGCGCACAGTGGCCTCTATTTCAGTACCTACAAATGCTCATCTGTTTGGGATTCAGGGGGCTCTGCTGTATCCCTAACTCTGCCTCCCGACCCTCCTCTTCTGCCCTGCAGAATGGCTCGTGTTCAAATTCGGGGTGTCTTAAGCCATCTCTGCTGAGGGTCTTCTGTTGGGGTCCAGTCTCTGGAAACATGTTTTATTGTGTGCCCTTGAAAGTTCCTGCCTTTGGTGAGGAATTTCCTTGCCCATCACTTTTAGCAACAAACATTTGAATATAGAATTCCTCATATAAACCTAGTAGGGTCACAAAGTGCCAGTGGGTCCTCTACTTGAAGGACAAAGACTTCCCTAATTCCCAGTGGCCGTCTCAATCAACAGCAGCAGGTGTGCTGCAGGAATCCGGCCCGCTCCTGCCCAGCACTGCTGTGGTGGCCGGTGTGCCAGGGATGGAGAATGGAAGGGAGTCCTTCCAGGGCCCCGGTCCTTCTGAATCTCAGAGGTCCTTTGCTAATGAGAGTCGTAGAGATTCAATTAAAGAAGACCTGTCAACTACCATTCTTTCTTTGCTCTTTAAAAAATGTTTTTTCTCCTTTTAGGTGCCCTTTTTTATGAGCTTGAAAAAGTTCTAATTAAGGAAATCTCTCCTTGGTAAACACTGTATTCTTTCAGTCTAATGAAGCTAAGTTTAGGGTGATTCTTTTTCTTTCTCTCTTCCTTTACCGTCACAATGAGCTATGTTAAAAAATGCATTTTCCAAAAGACTTTTTGTTTAATTCCTTCCTTCCTTCTTTTCCTTTCTTCTTTCCTACTTCCATTGACTGAAAATTTCTTTCTTTCCCCGAAACCCAAGATTGCTACTTTGGTTGATATAGAATTATGGGTTATTGTAGAAAACATGGAAAGCGTCAGTGTTTTGTAAACCTCTTCTTTTAAAAAAATTTTATTGAACTGTAAGAGAGACACAGAAAAGGGCACACATTATGAGTATAAAACTTAAAGAAATTAAAAAAAATACTCCTATCACCTCAGAGGGACTTGGGGTTACATGGGTATGCTTGCTAGTTTGTTACGTTTTTGAGCACCTATTATGTGCAGGAAAAATTGTGCTATATGAGGATGCTCTTTAAGCCAAATTGGGAGACTTGGTTGGTTCCTCTGTTGGCTCTGACAAGGGAAGCTGGGGATGGTAGGGTTGGTAGCCTCATCCACCCGTCCCTCATTCTGCTTACAGGGGACCCTCACCCCATTCATGAATCCAGTCATAATGAACCCATGATTTTATTTTCAAAATCATCTCTTCAGACACTTTCTTGAAAAACAGAAAACAAGAATATGCTCAAGTCTCTCCCATCTTTGCAAAAGTCTCCTCCTACCAAGCCCAGGGCTGGTAGACCGGTTTGTGCTGCTGCTTCTTGGCTCAGTCCTGAGCTAGCTTCTCCCCGTGGTCCATTTCCTCTTCATCGCCCTTACGACGCTTCGTGCTCCGACGTTTGGGCTACCTCCTGGCATTGTTACATGGGAAACTTAACGAGCACCATCCTACCGTGCTTTGACACTCTGAAGTGCTGTAGAGCTGCTTAATGATGAATCACCATGGAGCTGTCTGGCTGCAGTCATATCTTCAGAGGGAGTCTGCCTTGCATTGACAGCTCTGGGAGGTGAAGTGTAAAATACAGGAAAATAAAAAGATCAGAAATGGGTGGTGACATTGTCGGCTTGTCCTCCTCTGCCTTTGTCTGGGTTACCCCAACCCTGTGGTAAAACGTCTCTTCCAGAGCATGGAAGACACCTTAAAGGTCTGTCTGTTCCAGGGTCTGGTGGGGACCAGCCGGCAGCTATACCTGCTGTGGTCTGGTTGCCTAGACTCCAGGCGGCTCCACGAAAGGAACTAGAAGATATCATTGATTTTATGCCCAAACAACTCTATAGCATTAGGTAATGAGACCCTGCATTTCCCAAGATACATTCACACCCAAGCAGGTGACAGAGCACCTGAATGATGTCCCCTGGATTCCAAAGACCTTCGCCTTCCCTCTCCTGGCCACACCCCGGGGTTTGAAATTGCCTTTGAAGCTCCTTCTAGGGCCTTTGATCTTCTATCAAACCTAAAACTCCCATCCTATCCAATCTGGGGGTTTCCTCTTAGCTTCACTTAATTCTTCATCCCTCTTAGAACATCTCAGCTGACCTACCACTTGTCCCTTTTCACAGATGGCTTGAAAAGCCTCATCTCTGAGCTCCCCATCATCAAGCTTCCTTACAGCCAGGACTCTGAGCACCGCTGCAGGGAGATTATTTACCCACGGAGACTGGTTTTAGGTTAAACGTGCCCTTTGTATTTCTTGGTATTTCTCTGCGTTGACTATTTGGACTTCTCCACTCTCTTCAAGCTTCCTACGTATCCTTTTTCATTCTCAACGTGGCCTGCCCCACGGTTACAGATGAAATAATCAGGTATGAATTCTCTCCAATTTTGTACCTACCTCCTACTTACAAATGTGTCTGTAGCCTCATCCACCCATCCCTCATTCTGCTTACAGGGGACCCTCACCCCATTCATGAATCCAATTAAAATGAACCCATGATTTTATTTTCAAAATCATCTCTTCAGACATTTTCTTGAAAAAAAGAAAAAAAGAATATGCTCAGGTCTCTCCCATCTTTGCAGAAGTCTCCTCCCCCAACTGTCCATTCCTGTTCCTTCATAACCGATTGAAGAGAGAGGAGTCTCCCCCCATATCCCAGGGGCTCCTCAAGACACATCCTTTTCACTGCCTTATGCCCCGTTCACTCATTCCTCTCACCAAAATCAGAATGGGCTTTCAGTGCCCAGTGTATCAGCTGCGCGACTTTACGTCTCTCTGGCATGGATATTATCAACCATTCCTTCTCTTTTCTCTTCAAAGCTCCACCGTCTTCTTCATAACTTTGTTAGCAAAAAGTTGTACATTTATGTAATTATTTAATAAATCTTCCTCTCCTCTGTTGTACTGTATACTCAGTGGAAGGAGAAATCATGTCTTTGTGCTAAACATTTTAACCCTGGCGCCGAGCACACATACTAGGTGTACGATTTATATTTAATCGACTAAATGAGTGCTTTCATGGGAAATGGAGCACCAGTCTTTCTCCTAGTGTTTCTCTTACTTTTCTAGGCTCTCCTTTTAAAACACCTTCCTGGTGTTTTCCAGAGTATCATTCAGCCTCTCTTTTCTCGCTCTTGATGGCAAGCTTGTAGAAGCTGTTCTGTGACTGTGGTTTCAAGTGCCAGCTCCGTCCTAGGCTCTAAACTTATGTAACCAACTTTCTACTAGATGTTTACATTTGAATTTCCATAGGTACCTTAAATACATGTCTACAGAAGCTGATGTCATCATCTCCGTCTAGTTTCGTTCTAGTCTTATGTTTTGGTCCAAATCGTTGCTGTTGGCCCAGTGTGCAGTGTGCCACCCGAGACCCCTGGTAGTCACTTCAAATTATTACCTGTTCCCATCCTCTGCATCAACCACTGCTATGCCGACTACTGTACCCCAGCGATTCTACCTGCTTCCCGGGTTTTTAATTGTCCTCTCCTGACCATCCCCAGTGGTACCATCATTATAACTCCTTGCTTGGAAAGTACTTTCCTAACTGGTCTTTCTCCTGTTTTCAGACTTACCACCGTCAATCTATTTTCTATCATGCCATTAAGTGTTTTTTTTATGTAACAAAATTATAATATTATAATTACTTGCTTTGAAACCTTGGAAAAAAAAACCGGGAAGACTTCTGAGTAGTTTGTGTAAGAAATATCAAACACTTCATCACTTTCGAGGCCAGCATGAATTTCCCTGCCCCGCTCTGCACTGTGTCCTCTCCTTGCCCTGGGCTGTTCACAGGCCCTCCTGCGTCCTTGCCTTGCTCGGAAGGTCTCATTAACCTGAAGTGTGCCCCCTACCATCCCCACCCAGCTTTCCTACTGGAACATTTCTCTTGCTTCATAGTTTGGTTCCTGCATCATCAACTCAGGGGACACTTTTCTGAACTACTGCATGTTAAGTGCCCTCCTCTGAGCTTGCAGAGACGCCTGCTCCCTTCTGCTTTAGTGACAGTCGTGTTGTCTAAGCGTGTTTGCCCTTCTATCCTTCACTAGACTGTCAGCAGTGTGAAGGCAGTGACTGCATATCCCCGCATGGTACACATGGTATCCATCATATAATAAGGTTTCATGAATCTACCTTAAATGAGTGTTGAACCCTTCACATTAGTGTTCCTATTGTGAAAGAATTGGGCTATTTTCCCACTAAGCTTCTGAATCCTGGAACTACTGCTGTGGTTTGGAGGAAAAGAATGAATGCATATTCTAGTGCCGCTGAGTTGTGGGGAGGGAGTGCTGTCAAAGCCTGCACACGGGCCTTGGGGAGGCCTCCACTCAGGCCCGGGGCCCTTGTTCTTTCCTGGGACCTACATGCTGCACTGGGTGCTCCTGTGGATTTTTCTGCACTGGTGGCAGGAGTGTCGTTCCCAGACGGCTTCCCTTACCATCCAGAGGCTTCGACCTGCCTTGTCCAGCTGCCAGGGGGCATGTGCTTAGGGGTGGAGACCCATTTCAACACTGACCTGAGACAGCCTGCTGTGCCTGAGACTACCTGGGAGAGAACAGTCAAGGCTTCCAAATTATCCAGAAGTGTGTGCATTCCTAGCTTGAGTCTTTTCCTGGGGTGCAGACAGTTGAGAATTGGCTGAGATTCAAAGCCAAGTACTCCAAAGAGCGGCAGCAGGGGTGTGTCCTTAAGCTGCGACACAGCTTTTCAGTGTCACCTTTTACACAACGGCAGATCCACTTAGGATCAACCACGTAAAATCATGAGGAGAGGCATGTGGGCAAGTCCCACGTCCTCATGAATCACTGCAGAGCAGAGTCCCCAGCTGACAGGCTTCATGATCTCTTCCCTCAGACCTTCACAGAACACATTTATCCCAGGACATACCCATTCTAGGTACCATGCATTCAGGAGCACACTTTGCTACCTCAGTAGGTTAACTCATTGGTCCTGATAACGATGGTGGTTAACGGACCTGACAGCTGACATTGCCGAGCGCTTGGCAGATGACTCAGAGCAGCACACAGATGGCCTCACTCAGTCCTGCCTCGGCCCTTTCAGGCACGTCTTGCATCACCGTTTCTGCTTTTGCAAATGAAACAATCGAGAGATGAAGGATTCAGTAACTGGGCTCAGGGCGCTCCACAGCTCAGCTGGAACTCCAAGCCCAGCAGTCTCCTCCCGATCCCGTCCTCACTGTCCGTCGGATTGGGATGGGCTGGCAGACACCATGCACCCTGCCCGCATCCTCTGACTTCCCACCACCAGCCCTGGCTGTCTCCGCGTGGAGGCGGCCGGCCCTCTTACCCCTGGAGCCCACTCTGTGCCCAGGAGGCAGGTCAGAAGGGCCGTGGTTGAGGCGCCCTCGCTGTCCCCAGAGCAGCCTTCCTCCAAGGGATACGGGAGTCAGTGTGCGCACCTGTCCTTGCCCTGCCCCGCCTCCAGGGGGGTAACCGAGGTGTATGTCTACACGGGCTCCTGAGTCCCCAGTGAGATGTAGCCCCACTGGCCAGGAGCAGTCACGCAGAGGCCGACGGGGGGCTCTGAAGCCTGTGGGAGGGTCCGGCTTTCCCGTGGACCTGGAGGCCTGGTTCTGTCTTTCCCCACCTCTCAGCATCCCCTGCTTTCCTCCTTCCTCAGCAGGTGTCTGGTCCTTGCCGTGGCCTTCTCACATCCGCAGTAAGACGCTGCCCCCCTCCCGCCCCTGCCATGCTCCACTGCCTATGGGAGGATAAACAATTCTCACCTCTCGTCCCCTGGACCGAGTCATTTGCCAGCTGGTTATTGCAACAAAAGTAACTGCAGCTGAAAGTGGCAAATCAGCCCCCTCTGTTGAGTGCAGATGGCCTGGCAGCCCAGCCCACACATTTCCAAGGGAGGCTCGCTCCACCCTGCAGGAGAGACCCCCTCAACTCATGCCAGGTTGCGTAGTTAATTGAACCCCTCGGGTTTGGTTGCTATTCTAGACACTGACCTGCAACTACCGTTAGAAATCAGCTACCCTCAAGAATGTCTTGTTTGCCCTGAGCTCAGGACTCCTGCAAGTTCATTGCACCCTGGAGTTTCACAGGAATCTCCCTGCTCCAAACAGTTGCCTTCAGCAAATACAAGGTGCCCTCCCCATTCCCAGAGCAAGCGGAAGCCAGGGACAAAGACAAAGGAAAGAAAAAGCAAAGGCAGTGGTATGAAATTTTTGATTATACTGCCAGACTTTGTTTGACATTTTTTTTCTTTTACTCTTTTTTTTCTTCATCTCTTTATTGGAGTATAATTGCTTTACAATGCTGTGTTAGTTTCTGCTGTGTAACAAAGTGAATCAGCTATATGTATACATATATCCCCATATCTCCTCCCTCTTGTATCTCCCTCCCACCCTCCCTATCCCATCCCTCTAGGTGGTCACAAAGCACAGAGCTGATCTCCCTGTGCTATGCGGCTGCTTCCCACTAGCTATCTATTTTACATTTGATAGTGTGTATATGTCCATGCCACTCTCTCACTTCGTCCCAGCTTACCCTTCCCCTTCCCCGTGACCTCAAGTCCATTCTCTACATCTGCATCTTTATTCCTGTCCTTCCCCTAGGTTCTCCAGAACCATTTTTTTAAGATTCCATATATATGTGTTAGCATACGGTATTTGTTTTTCTCTTTCTGACTTACTTCACTCTGTATGACAGACTCGAGGTCCATCCACTTCAGTACAAATAACTCAATTTCGTTTCTTTTTATGGCTGAGTAATATTCCATTGTATATATGTGCCATATCTTCTTTGTCCATTCATCTGTCGTTGGACACTTAGGTTGCTTCCATGTCCTGGCTGTTGTAAATAGAGGTGCAATGAACATTGTGGTACATGACTCTTTTTGAATTATGGTTTTGTTAGGGTATGTGCCCAGTAGTGGGATTGCTGGGTCGTATGGTAGTTCTATTTTTAGTTTTTTGAGGAACCTCCATACTGTTCTCCACAGTGGCTGTCAATTTACATTCCCACCAACAGTACAAGAGGGTTCCTTTTTCGCCACACACTCTCCAGCATTTACTGTTTGTAGATTTTTTCATGATGGCCATTCTGACTTGTGTTAGGAGATACCTCATTGTAGTTTTGATTTGCATTTCTCTTATGATTAGTGATGTTAAACCTCCTTTCACGTGTTTGTTGGCAATCTATGTATCTTCTTTGGAGAAATGTCTAGTTAGGTCTTCTGCCCATTTTTGGATTGGGTTGTTTGTTTTTTTCATATTGAGCTGCATGAGCTGCTTGTAAATTTTAGAGATTAATCCTTTGTCAGTTGCTTCATTTGCAAATATTTTCTCCCATTCTGAGGGTTGTCTTTTTGTCTTATTTATAGTTTCCTTTGCTGTGCAAAAGCTTTGAAGTTTCATTAGGTACCATTTGTTTATTTTTGTTTTGATTTCCATTTCTCTAGGAGGTGGGTCAAAGAGGATCTTACTGTGATTTATGTCATAGAGTATTCTGCCTATGCTTTCCTCAAAGTTTTATAGTGTCTGGCCTTACATGTAGGTCTCTAATCCATTTTGAGTTTATTTTTGTGTATGGTGTTAGGGAGTGTTCTAATTTCATTCTTTTACATGTAACTGTCCAGTTTTCCCAGCACTACTTATTGAAGAGGCTGTCTTTTCTCCATTGTATATTCTTGCCTCCTTTATCAAAAATAAGGTGACCATATGTTTGCGGGTTTATCTCTGGGCTTTCTGCCCTGTTCCATTGATCTATATTTCTGTGCTTGTGCCAGTGCCATACTATCTTGATTACTGTAGCTTTGTAGTATAGTCTGAAGTCCGGGAGCCTGATTCCTCCAGCTCCATTTTTCTTTCTCAAGATTGATTTGGCTATTTGGGGTCTTTTGTGTTTCCATGTAAATTGTGAAATTTTTTGTTCTAGTTCTGTGAAAAATGCCATTTGTACTTTGATAGGGATTGCATTGAATCTGTAGATTGCTTTGGGTAGTATAGTCATTTTAACAATGTTGATTCTTCCAGTCCAAGCACATGGTATATCTCTCCATCTGTTTGTATCATCTTTAATTTCTTTCATCAGTGTCTTACAGTTTTCTGTATACAGGTCTTTTGTCTCCTTAGGTAGGTTTATTCCTAGATATTTTATTCTTTTTGTTGCAGTGGTAAACGGGAATGTTTCCTTAATTTCTCTTTCAAATTTTTCATCATTAGTGTATAGGAATGCAAGAGATTTCAGTGCATTAATTTTGTATCCTGCTACTTTACCAAATTCATTGATTAGTCTTAGTTTTCTGGTAGCATCTTTAGGATTCTCTATGTATAGTATCATGTTATCTGCAAACAGTGACAGCTTTACTTCTTCATTCCTGATTTGGATTCCTTTTATTTCTTTTTCTTCTCTGATTGCTGTGGCTAGAACTTCCAAAACTATGTTGAATAATAGTGGTGAGAGTGGGCAACCTTGTCTTGTTCCTGATCTTAGAGGAAATGGTCTTAGTTTTTCACCGTTGAGAATGATGTTGGCTGTGGGTTTGTCATATACGGCCTTTATTATGTTGAGGTAAGTTCCCTCTATGTCTGCTTTCTGGAGAGTTTTTTTTTTTTTATCATAAATGGGTATTGAACATTTTTGAAAGCTTTTTCTGCATCTATTGAGATGATCATATAGTTTTTCTCCTTCAATTTGTTAATATGGTGTATCACATTGATTGGTTTGCATATATTGAAGAATCCTTGCATTCTTGGGATAAACCCCCCTTGATCATGGTGTATGATCCTTTTAATGTGCTGTTGGATTCAGCTTGCTAGTAGTTTCTTGAGGATTTTTGCTTCTGTGTTCATCAGTGATATTAGCCTGCAGTTTTCTTTCTTTGTAATATCTTTGTCTGGTTTTGGTATCAGGGTGACGGTGGCCTCGTAGAATGAGTTTCGGAGGTTCCTCCCTCTGCTCTATTTTGGAAGAATTTGAGAAGGATAGGTGTTAGCTCTTCTGTAAGTGTTTGATAGAATTCGCCTGTGAAGCCATCTGGTCCTGAGCTTTTGTTTGTTGGAAGATTTTTAATCACTGTCTCAATTCCAGTGCTTGTGATTGGTCTGTTTATATTTTCTGTTTCTTCCTGGTTCAGTCTCAGAAGGTTGTGCTTTTCTAAGAATTTGTCCATATCTTCCAGGTTGTCCAATTTATTGGCATATAGTTGCTTGTAGTAATCTCTCCTGAACCTTTGTATTTCTGCAGTGTCAGTCGTTACTTCTCCTTTTTCATTTCTAATTCTGTTGATTTGAGCCTTCTTCCTTTTTTTCTTGATGAGTCTGGCTAATGGTTTATCAATTTTGTTTAACTTTTCAAAGAACCAGCTTTTAGTTTTATTGATCTTTGCTATTGTTTCCTTCATTTCTTTTTCATTTATTTCTGGTCTGATTTTTATGATTTCTTTCCTTCTGCCAACTTGGGTTTTTTTGTTCTTCTTTCTCTAAATGCCTTAGGTGTAAGGTTAGGTTGTTTATTTGAGATGTTTCTTGTGTCTTGAGGTAGGATTGTTTTGCTATAATCTTCCCTCTTAAAACTGCTTTTGCTGCATCCCAGAGACTTTGGGTCATCATGATTTCATTGTCATTTTTTTTCTAGGTATTTTTTAATTTCCTCTTTGATTTCTTCAATGATCTCTTGGATATTTAGTAGTGTATTGTTTAGCCTCCATGTGTTTGTATTTTTTACAGTATTTTTCCTGTAATTGATATATAGTCTCATAGCATTGTGGTTGGAGAAAAATACTTGATACAATTTCAATTTTCTTAAATTTACCAAGGCTTGATTTGTGACCCAAGATATGATCTATGCTGGAGAATGTTCCGTGAGCACTTGAGAAGAAAGTGTATTCTGTTGTTTTTGGATGGAATGTCCTATAAATATCAATTAAGTCCATCTTGTTTAATGTATCATTTAAAACTTGTGTTTCCTTATTTATTTTCATTTTGGATGATCTGTCCATTGGTGAAAGTGGGGTGTTAAAGTCCCCTACTATGAGTTTGTTACTGTCGATTTCCCCTTTTATGGCTGTTAGTATTTGCCTTATGTATTGAGGTGCTCCTATGTTGGGTGCATAAATATTTACAATTGTTATATCTTCTTCTTGGATCATTCCCTTGATCATTATGTAGTGTCCTTCTTTGTCTCTTCTAGTAGTCTTTATTTTAAAGTCTATTTTGTCTGATATGAGAATTGCTACTCCAGGTTTCTTTTGGTTTCCATTTGCATGGAATATCTTTTTCCATCCCCTTACTTTCAGTCTGTATGTGTCTCTAGGTCTGAAGTGGGTCTCTTGTAGACAGCACATGTCTGGGTCTTGTTTTTGTATCCATTCAGCAAGCCTGTGTCTTTTGGTTGGAGCATTTAATCCATTCACGTTTAAGGTAATTATCGATAATTGCCTTTTGGGAGGTCTGAGGTCTTCTACCAGCATTCAGTAGGTGTTCTGGAGGAGCTGTTCCACATGTAGATGTATTTCTGATGTATTTGTGGGGAGGAAGGTGATCTCCTCGTCTTAATCCTCTGCCATCTTGAAGGTCCCCCACTTTTTTTTTTTACTTTTTAAAAGAATGTATTCTTATTTCTTTCGAGTCTGGAACTTGGGAGAAGTTCAAATGTTTGTTGTCACTTCAAGATTGGGCAAGAAAATACAAAAAACAAACAAATAAATAATGAAAAAAATAGAACATCTTAAAAAAAGTATGCACTGTATTCTCTCTCCAAACTTATTAGGTCAGGCTCTCAGCTACACTTAGCTGGTATTCATTGTACATACAGTGCAGTTATGTACAAAGTGCAGTGAGAATTCCGTTAGGATGGCTGTGTCCCCTCCAGAATCAGATGGTGAAGCCCTAACCCCCAGCTCCTCAGAATGTGACTGTATTTGGAGGTGGGGTCTTTAAAGAGGTAAATAAAGGATATGTAGGTTGGGCTTCCATCTAACATGGCTAACGTCCTTATAAGTAGAGGGAGAAGCACCAGGGACACACCCAGAGAAAAGGCCACATGCAGATGTAGAGAGAAGGTGGCCATCTGCACCCCAAAGAAGGAGGCATCAGAGGAAAACATCCCTGTTGACCCCTCAATTTTGGACGTCCGTCCTCTAGAACGGTGAGGAGATAAATCCCTGCTCTTTGAGTCACTCAGTCTGTGGTACTTTGTTGGGCAGCCTAGCAGGATAGCATAAATGTCTAGTGTGAACCAGGGCACCTGGGTTAGAACCACAGCTGTGTCCTTTCACCCACTCTCCAGTCTTAAGAGCATCACTTTGTCTCTCAGGATCTGATCCCTAAACCCTGGTGAAATGACATATTTACCAAACGTCCACAAAGATACCCAGCACACAGGGTTTACACATGGGTGCTTAATATATATTTAGTGATTTATTTTCAGAGTGTGGGAGGGGGAGACAGGATCCATTTTTTATAACTTAGCCACCACATAAGTCATAAACATTTATTAGGACTAACTAAAAAGGTATGACTCTGTGTGTGAAAGTGGTGATAAATAGATCTCTACCAATCGCCAGGAAGGATGCTGGTGGATGGTGTTCTCTGGGGCACCAGGGAGAGACCTTCTGGAGCTGAGCCTTAAGCTGGACCCTGTAGGGCGGGTGGGTGGAGAGACTAGGTGAGGAGGGAACAGACTTAGAGCTGTGGGCATGGCAACACATTAGCGGGTGGCCACGAGGAGTCCTGGTCAGAGGATGGCCACGTCCCAGGGCGTGAAGGTGCTCCAGAGGGCCAGTGCTCCTCTCTTTGGATTTTGGGAAAAGTGTGGCCCAGAGGATAATTTTTCATTGGGAAGGAAGTTGCACTACATTATCCATGACCTCTTTCAAATCTCAGATTCCTGAATAGGGCTAAAAACTGAGGGCTAGTTTGGTATGTGAAAAGCTCAGAGTATATCTGTTGTGTAATTGGGATCAAGTGAAGATGTTTTTATTATGGTATGATATATGGTAATGAAACATGCTCTGGAACAGTTAAGCTGACATTATGCTAGGAGCATCTGTCAAGGAAACTAGTTGGGAACACAGTAGGAAACAAAAGCCTCGGTTCTTGTCTCTGCCTCCACCATTTACTAGCTGTGCGATCATAGGAACGTGATCTCATTCATTTATTCTCATGCATCCATTCTTTGAGGATAATGTACTGTATGCTTCCTGTCTCCCAGGTATGGTGTTGAGCAACGTGGGAGTGACGGCAAATAGTTACTGATCTCAAACACGTGACGGTCCAGTGTTAATGATGGATAAAGTATTGAGTGATACAGGAGTTGAAGGAGGCCCACAACCAGTCTTCAGGGTTCAGGGACGGCATCCTTGGGATGCCTTGGGGATATCAAGGCTTCCCATAAAAATGATGTCAAATGTGCACCTGTCCATGAACTTTATTTCCCCACCTACTGGAAAAAAAGGAGGGGGTGTATTTCACCTGCTGCTTCATCAGTTTCCTAAGACAGCAAATAAGATGAATGTCTGGGAAACATCTAGACGCTCTAAGTGCTACATAAACACAGGTTCTCCCGCTTTAAGGAAAGAATTGATAGATTGGATACCAAAGAAAGGTAAAGACATAAGTACAAGGCTTTAGTTTTCAACCTGGAGAAATGAAAGATTTGGGGTACCTTCAAATTCTGTGAAATTAAGTGTAATGGTTTGGGATGTGATGCTTGTTGGGTGAGGAGAAGGGGATGGGGGTAAGGGCGATGTGAGTTTTGAGGTGCTCTGTGAATATAAGATGGGGGCAATTGAAAATAGAGACCTGCAAGGTAGGGCTTAGCTGGAGAAAGAGGAATTGTCTGTATAAAGGGGAGTCTTGGAGCCAGAGCAATGTTGCAGTAAAGAAATGCAAGGAAACTCTCCCCATCCCATTTTTAAAAAGAATGCCGGGGTGCTGAACTTTTGTGTGTCCAGTCCTGTCCTGGCGGGCTGGCTGCTGGCTGTTTGGTCTGTAACGGTGCTCTTCTGAGCTGCAGAGTTGAGGCCAAGTAGGGAAGGGAGGCACCATAACGCTGATGCCTGGTCTAGGGAACCGACAGGGGAGGCTTTGTGACCTAACAACTGAAGAGTGGTGGGTGAGGATAAGAAAGTAGGTGACTGAGCCTGGGGAGAGCCCACCCCTGGGGGGCAGGATTAAAAATAGTCGAGGGATGAGGAATAAACATTATGGAGAGATACCCGTAGCATGAGACAGGTGCACATGAGTAAGCCTGGTTTTCTGGCCCCTCTGCGTCAGAGGGTGAGGGGGCCCTCCCCCTTCAGGCCAGACTCATCTCTAGGAAGGAGGGGCACAAGGCAGAGGCTGTAGAGGCAAAGGCAGGGCTTCTACGGAGGCCTGGGCGGGGTGCACGTTCCAGTGCTTTTGTTGCAGCCATTTCCAATTATTTAATGTTTGAATCTAATCATTTCCTTGATTTAGCAAATCAAAGAGTTTTTTCCCCTCCAGGGCAAACTACCTTCATTTTATTTTCTTCTCCATAATTAAGTAATTTCTTAATTAGTAATGTTCAACTTACCCAATCTGAAACGGCACACTCTATTCCTTTTATAAAAGCTTGCGCACACACAGCCGGCCCCTGCCGGTGGTGAGGTGCCCGTCACTCCAGGCTCCTCTGTGTCCTGAGCTCTCTCTCCGCACGCCCCCCTTTCTCCCTTGGTGTGAGGGATTAGGCATCTCCAGCAGCCCTTCCTGAGCGGGGGACTCCAGCTGTGTCGTCTCATACTGTCTGACTTCCTGGTGGCTTTAATTAGCATAAAGGAACTTCTCCTCAGAGGTGGTGTCACACTGGGGGCACCAGCCGGTGGGCAACCCTCTTTTACACTGGGGGGGACGCTCTGCTGGAGGGGACCCTGAGCAGCCTTGGCTGTGACACTGCCCGGGTCGCCGAGGCACCGTGCACCTGAGGCCAGGCCTCAGGGACAGCCCATCTCTTCTGCAGCTCTCCGGCTCTGCTTGGCTAAGCACAGTGTCACATGCCACTGTCCTCATGTCAGCCTGCAGAGATGACAGGGGGCCCAGCGAGGGCTGCTCTAGATTGCACTGAACCCCGCATCCAAGCGCTGTGGTCGGTCCCAGCCCAGGCTGTCGTCCACTGTCAAAGCTGGCGATTCAGGACAGACCCCTCCTCCACCAAACTGCTCTGTCCACCAGCACTTACTGAGAGTCTGGAGTGTGCTCGGCTCTACGGAAACCCCGCAGGGAGGGCAGAGAGCGCGGGAGCAGGTGTGGAATAGGGCAGTGTGCAGGGTCTCTCCTGCAGGACACCCCTTCTCTGTGCCTCTTTGAGTCCAGCCCCTGAGACCTTGCCTAGGGGCCGGGCAGGAGCTCTCTGTCCCCGTGGCTGCCACTCTTCCTTGACCACAGGCCACTCTCTCTCCACCCAGCTTCCCTGTGCCTGATAGCAAGAAAGATAATGACCCAGCACCCCGATGAGGCACAATTAATGTTAAAGTAATAGAACAATACTGCCTGCCTGTGATGGGGACTTTGAAATCTCCAGATGAAAGGCCCACAGTGGTGCACGGCCATTATTAGCATTTATGTACCGTATTTCATCTTCAAATCATTTTGCAAATATTAACTAATGAACACAGAGTACTGCCTTTTTCCCCCTCTGGGACTGGGAGGGCGAGACGCAGATGAGAGTCTCCACTTAAATAGAAACATTGCTCCTTGATGTGGAGCAAAGAAAACCCCATCTCTCGGCAGCATCTGTAGTCCCTCAGGGAGGGCCCCTCAGACCAGCCAGTCATAGGCAGCCTGTGAGCCTGCATTTTCCAGCCAGGCCAGTGCAGCCCAATAGAAGTATAATGTGAGCCAGATACATGATTCTGAATTTTCTAGAGCCACGTTTTTAAAGGGTAAATAGGTGAAATTAGTTTTAATAATTTATTTAACTCAATATATCCAAGATATTATGATTTCAAATTTACTGAGATACTTTACATTCTTTTGTGTTCTTTTGTACAAAGTCTTTGAAATTAGAGTATGTCTCACACTGAGAGCACATCTCAGTGTGCACTGGCCACATTTCATGGGCTCTATGGCCACATGTGGATAGTGGCCACAACAGAGAACAGCACTGATCAAGATGGTCTTTGAATGACTATGAATGGATAAAGAAGATGTGGTACATATACGCAATGGAATATTACTCAGCCATAAAAAAGAATGAAATAATGCCATTTGCAGCAACATGGATGAACCTAAAGATTGTCATACTAAATGAAGTCAGTCAGACAGAGAAAGACAAATATCATATGATATCACTTATATGTGGAATCTTTAAGAAATGATACAAATGAACTTAGTTACAAAACAAATAGGCTCATAGACATAGAAAATAAACTTATTGTTACCAGAGGGAATAGAGAGGGTGGGGTGGGAGAGAGAAAAATTGGGAGTTTAGGCTTAACATATACACACTACTATATATAAAATAGATAAACAAGAGGGACCTACTAATGGTACAGATGAACCGGTTTGCAAGGCAGAAATAGAGACATAGATGTAGAGGACAAATGTATGGACACCAAGAGGGGAAAGCAGCAGGGGGCAGTGGTGGTGGTGTGATGAATTGGGAGATTGGGATTGACATGTATACACTAATATGTATAAAATAGATAACTAATAAGAACCTGCTGTATAAAAAAAAATAAAATTCAATAAAAAAGGACCGGGCTTCCCTGGTGGTGCAGTGGTTGTGAGTCCGCCTGCCGATGCAGGGGACATGGGTTCGTGCCCCGGTCCGGGAATATCCCACATGTCGCGGAGCAGCTAGGCCCGTGAGCCATGGCCGCTGAGCCTGCGCGTCTGTAGCCTGTGCTCCACAACAGGAGAGGCCACAGCAGTGAGAGACCAGCGTACCGCCAAAAAAAAAAAAAAAAAAAAAAAAAAAGGACCTACTGTATAGCACAGGGAGCTATACTGAATATCTTATAATAACCTATAATGGAAAAGAATCTGAAAAAGAATACATATATATGTATGTATGCATACATGTATGTATGTATGAGTCACTTTGCTGTACACCTGAAACTAACATAACATTGTAAATTAACTCTACTTCAATAAAAGAATTGATAAAAAGATGGTCTTTGAGAAGGAAAGCCCAGCACATGGTAGCTTACAGGGCACAGTGGGGCAGTCGTCAGGTATGAGCCCTAGTCTGACCGAACCAAGTTCACATCCTGATCAGAAACTCACTCTCTGTGCGACACTGGACCTGTTGTTTAACCCATCTGGGCTTCTGTTTCCTCATGTGGGATACAGGAGTGTTACTAGGTCCACTGTAGGTTTTATAAGGACTCAATCAAGCTGTTCTGTGAAGCACAGAGCACAGGACCTAGCATGTAGTAATAGCGCGATGAAGGGCGGCTCTTCTCACCAGAAAGCATGAGCTCCTGTCTCCGGGCCCTGCCTCCATCCCATTCCGTCCTCCAGCATCAGATAGCGCCTGTTTCTGATGCGTCTGGTTGGGTTTGGCAGAGGGGTTGATAGATGCATTCTCTCAACCTCACCCGTGTATGACCCCTGTTCTCCCTGGACGGAGGCTCACGGCTCTGTGTGCCCAGGGCCAGGGGCCCTTGTAGGGTCACGTGGTTGTAGGAGGGAAAGGACGAAGGGGTCTGGAATCGGAAGGTTGCTTCTGCAAGTGCCTTGGTCCTTCAGTTACTTTCCTGTCTATGTAACAGGAACTATGAACCCCGTCCCACCCCAGTAACTCTTGCCTACCTGGAGCCTAGCCTCCCTCCAAGGACCCCATCCTCCAAACGCGTTACAGTGCCTTCATCCCCAGGCCTTTGCTCACCCCAGTCCCTCTGTCGAGAACCCTCTCGTTCCCCCTCAACCCTCAACCCAGAGGCCCCATGTCAGCTTTAATCCCGGCACTTGTACGGGTTCATTTCTCTTAGTCGTTCACGGCACAGCAGCTGGAGTGTACTAGCTTCTCAGTTAATGCTCCTGCGTCTTTGTAAGTCACGGAGGAGGGAGTTGGTGACACGGATACAGCGGCCGGGGGCCTCTGGGCACCCCCCCCACCCGCCAACAGACCCAGGACACGCAGATCCTGGGTAGTGTCGACTCTCCATCCTGAAGCGCAGCGACTGCAAAGGTTATTGACACCAACAATTCCTTCACTTTATGCCATTTTAAATAAGAAGCAACAATGGAAGCGTAAACCGTCTTATCTCTAAATGCATCACTTCCGGAGACAGCTTTTCAGCGAGCAGCTTTCCTCCGGACGTGCTGTATGGCATTCCTCAAAGCTTCTCACCTCGAGAAGTGGACTCCTTCCTTGTAACCCCAGATATTCTAGTGCAGCAGGCATCTCAGTGCGGGTCTGTGTGACAAGCCCAGTCCCCAGACATCGGCCCCTCCAGCCTGAGCTGGCGCTGCGCCCCGTCTGGCTCCCGACTCCCCACGGGCTTGTCATCGTTCTCTGAAGGATGCAGTGAAAAGGACCGTGGCCGGACGATCCGGTCGTGGGTGAGGGAGGGAGTCCTTCTGGGTCCCCAGTGGGTGTCTTTATTCCTGCAGAAGCACAAGCATGAGACCGTGAGGGCTGCTGAGCCCGGGCTGGCGCCCTCACAGAGCTGTCTGTCTCGGCCCTTCTGAGCGCCACATGCCGGCTGTTCTCGTGCTGGTGCTGACACGGGGCCCCCGTTCCGCATCGGGTTTGAGTGAACACGTTGGATTCCTTCCCCTCCTTGATCCTCCTCTTCCCCTTTTTGCATCTTATTTCCCTGTCTTGGTTCTCATTTCCCTCCCCCTGTGTGAATGTCGGGTGCTAGGGCGACATAAATAAATCACCTGCCTCAGTTTTTGTGAGGTCAGCCGGTCCAAGTTGGTCTCTTACCCAGGGCTCCTTGCCTCCAGGAATCTCCTTTGGGGGGCTCTTCAGAGGAAAACACAAAAGCACAACACGCAGCTGCCCCACTGTGCAGAGCTCTGTGCAGGGAAGATAGTGTGGTGGGGAGGGGAGAAAGATTCTTTGGGACCCCTGAGGTGGCCAGCTGAAGCTGCGAGCCCCTGAAGCATGAAATTTGATTACTCTTATCTTGGTGCACAGCTCCTGATAGCTTCTGTCGGTCATTCAATTACCCAGCAACCTCTACAGATGTCAGCAGCGGCCCTCAGCATGGCGTCGGGGTGGAAGGCAGCCTTCCTTGAGCAGGACCTCTGACATAGCAGCAGACATCTGTCCTGGGAACTGGCCCGGCTGGGGCCACTGGGTGCTCCGATTGTTCCCATCAGATGATTGATGTCTCCCTCTACTGTCAGGTTTTGTGGGCCCCCTCCTCAGGTCAGAGAGTTAAGAATGGCTTGGAGAGATTCCAAGGTGATTAAAGAGTTTGGAGAATAAAATCAGCAAAGAAAGGCTAAAGAAGTAGCATCATTTAGCTTGGAGGAGATAAGGCTGAGGGCTATTTAATGACTGTCTCCAAATGTGCAGAAGGCTTAGGAGGAGGGAGACAGTCAGCTGCTCTGTGCACCCCGAGTGCAGCAGACAATGGCCGGGCTGGGTGATCCAGACGCCAGTTCCGTCCCTTCCCTTAAGTGATTTATGTGACCTTGGGTACATCCCTTAGCTTTCTGGGCTTCACACCAGATGGACTGCTTCACTTCCTGCCTTTTTTTATGATTCCATGAGTCATTAGGTTAAAATGCTGGGTAGATTGAAAAAGGGCAAGTTTTCACGAGCTGGTGTAATTTTGCCTGGAGACAGGAGAAGCTGCTGAGTTCTCCTCCAAAGGGGCTTTTAGGACAAGTTCCAAAGATTTTGGTTAGTCATAAAACGTTGGAAATTGGGATATTTTTGAGGAAACTGAGGAACTGGACTCTTCAAAGAATTGGGTTTTAGGAGTGTTATCTGCTTCCATTAAGAAGGACAGGCAGCCAACAATTCTGAGCTCTTTCTTATAACAATATTCCCATTGACTTCTCACCATCAGGGAGCATCTATCAGGGAACGTGGCCCATCACCAGGTCAATGCTGATGGCAGTTCAGCTCTACAATCATTTAAGTTATCCAACATGTGGCCGGGACTGGACAGCAGGGTGTCCAGTTTCTGATGCTTGTCTAAAGTGGGCAGGCCAGTGGGCTGTGTAGGTGACACCCTGGGCATTCTGGTTCTTATCTGCTGGGGAGGAAAGACTTCCACTATCTCTTAAGTGCTGTGACTAGGGCCTGTGAATTAAGCTGACAAGAGACAGGTTAACAGGAGAAAAGCATACGCATTTTACTTGATGTTAATACTTTTATGTGACACTGGGGGGCTTCACAGAAGTGAAAACTCCAAAGAAATGGTTAGACTCAGGGGCTTATATACCATTTTAACAAAGAATGATAAATTGTGGAGACATGCAAAAACTAAGTAATAGGGGACTTTGGCTAGGGACAGTAAGTTGTGGGACAGGGACAAGGAAGCTAACATTTGGGGGAAACTAATGGAAGATCAAGGTGGTTTTAGTGTGTCTGTTTGTACAGGTCATTTCGGTGCCAACTCCCAGACTCTGGTGATAAGAATATTCTTCCCCTCCTGGTACATGGAAATTTTCTCAGGGAAATGTCATGTCCTGCTTTTAGGTAGAAAGAGGGAGGGCAGAGATCCCTTCCTGCACCTGCTGTTTCTCAAGTGCCTTCAGCTCAAAATAACTGATATACCAAAGTGGCATATTTGGGGGTGGCATGTCCTGAACCCCTTCACATTCTTCCTACAAAGGATGGTGTGGCAGCTGGGGGACACAGCTGCATCTCCCCCCTCCCCACCCTGTCTCCCCAGTCCGGAAGGAAGTTCAGCATCTCTTTTGGTCCACAGTTTCTCTAAATATATTTCCACAAAGGTTGCTGTTGGTCTTTTGTAAAAGAATCTCAGCTGCTATGTAGTCCAAGGTGGCATTGCCCATGGTCACCTGCAAGACCAGGCCAGGGGTGGGCACAAAGAATGGCCCACGTACCCAGGTGCCCTGACAGTAGAAGCAGGTGTTAGTTAGAGGTGTCAACAGCCTCCCTGATGAGTCCCAACTACAAAGGCAATATATCCTAATTAACTGCAAATGCCTTGCTCATCAAGCTGTCAGCACTGGGCTCTAATGTCTGTACTTCTAATGATGCATTTGATTAGAAGGTAATTTTATTCACTTGGTGGCAGTTGGACCTGTTTGGTGAGGGTTTCTTTCCCTTCCTCTTTCCCGACATTTTCTCTCCCATCGGAAACATTTCTAAAATTATGATGTCCCAAACTGTCTAATGAGTAAGGAAATAAATCTACAAAGCAATGTCACCATGTCTCCTCAACACCAGCCTGCGTGTGTATTTGTGTGTGTGTTGTGTTATGTGATGGAACAAAGTGTAGAGTTTTTTCTAATTTCTCATCGTTCTCATTGGGGTCCACAGCTGGAATCTCTTCTTTCACAGCCTAACATTCTCTTCATTCCAAGTCCTAATTATTGACGTGACTTCACATGCGTCACATTTTGCAAATGGGTTCCATGTTCTTTTATTTCATTTACGTCTCACAATCAACCCATGAGACAATCATGCCTCTGCTGAAGGACCTGAAACTAAGAGATTAGTCACCGGTCCTGGGGACCCCGTCCCTCATCAGTAAACCAGGAATTTAAAACCAAATCTCAGTGTAAGTCCTGGGCTTTGTCTACCAGGCTGTATGCACATTTTCAAAGAGGAGTTCTATTTTTTTCTTTGGAAACCAAGCATGGGGCTGCCTGGCACTGGTGACTTGATCTTGCTGGAGGACATCCAGGGAGCAGCCAAGTTCCTGGACCTCCTGGGTCACGTGTTCTGCTGTGGCAGCAGAAGGTGGTGAAGGTGACTGACTAAGAGTCCAGACTCCCGGGTGAATCCAGGCACCCAGTGAGCTGTGCTTTGTCTCCACCTGCCGCTCCTACACCCTATTCTTCATGACGGTGCTGCCTGGCCTCCTCTCACCGGGTCTGGAGCCTCATGCCTTGTGTGTCCTGCCGATCTGATTCCATTGCCCTCTTCTTACTTTTACTAACAATAACACTAGCTAATCGCCAATGAGGGCTTCCTGCTTGCATGGTCTTTACATGTACCATTTCATTTAACCTACACGTCGTGGGGGCACAGTACTACCTGAGGGAAGCCGTCCTGTCAGCCAGTTACAAGCGTCCCCCAAGGTCACAGCGTGGTCAGTAGAGGGGCTGCAAATCCCACTTCAGGGCCTGAGGTCTCCATGGCCACCTGCGTTAATCAGCTTATTACTGGTAGTAGGTACGTGCCGTGCTCTGCACTGAGCTAGGTGCTATGAGAGATGCCGAAAGAGAAATACACAAGTTTTAACTTGAGATCCCGGAAGGAGAGCACTTTTCTAAATTACAATTTAATGTTTGCATGTCAAGACATCACACATTTTCACTGGGGAATCTCAAAACCCGGCCTGAGTGAGGAGTGATCTCAGCTCTCAGACCTCTCTCTTTTTTTTTTTTTTTAATATTTTTTAAATTAAAAAAAATTTTTGGCTGCGTTGGGTCTTTGTTGCTGTGCGCGGTCTTTCTCTAGTTGTGGCGAGCGGGAGCTACTCTTCGTTGCGGTGCACGGGCTTCTCATTGCTGTGGCTTCTCTTATTGCGGAGCACAGGCTCTAGGTGCATGGGCTTCGGTAATTGTGGCACACGGGCTCAGTAGTTGTGGCTTGCGGGCTCTAGAGCACAGGCTCAGTAGTTGTGGCGCATGGGCTTAGTTGCTCTGCGGCATGTGGGATCTTGCCGGACCAGGGATCAAAACCGCGTCCCCTGCATTGGCAGGCGGATTCTTAACCACTGCGCCACCAGGGAAACCCCTCAGACCTTCTTTTTTAGCTGAAGGTCAGGAAGGTTAAGTGGCTTTGACTTGTGTGGTGTGCGGAGCCAGTGCAGGATTTGGTCCCATGTCTTGGGGCTCCTGGGGCCAATGTACTCCCCACTTCACTACTCCTGCTGTCTGTATTCATCGAGACAGGAGGACAGCTCGCTACACCCATCTCCTGGGAGCTTCTTTATCTCAGATGTTCCATCCCTAACTACCCTCTAGGTGGTCCATTATCCTTCCACGAAACCTCCATTTAAAGGAAAACCATCTAAAGTGTTAGGACCTCGAGGAGAAAGCTCGTGACCTTGCCTTGCTTCGCACTGCGCTGCCGTCCTGACATCCTCTTGCGCAGGGAGTCTGTGGCGTCGAGGCAGACAGCCCCGTATTAGTAAATCCATTAACAAAGCTGTGAAAGCAGCCTGCACACCCACCCTCTGAGCAAGGGCAGGTCGCAGATATGAATCGGAGGCTCCTAGACTTACTTACTTCTCCCTTTCCTCTCTCTTTTCTTAACCCTTCAACATTTCAGAAACAGTAATGATAATGATCCCAGATCATCAGAGCCATGGAGCGGTGCCCTGCCACCGTGAAGAAGGGGGCACTCCGTGAAAGGGGCTCCACCTCCTCTGGGTGCATCGAGACAGGCGGTTGGGCTGAGGTGGGGCGATTGTGTGCACACCATCCACTTTTATGATGCCCTTGATCGTGTGGAATTGACTTACAGAGTTAATGCCAAGCATTCTAGACATGCAGAGCGCTTGTTAAATTCATGGTATCATACCCTAAGCAGGTTTGCGTGGGGTGGGTGCCCAGTGGGGTCAGCCTCTTGCTCCAGTTCTGGTTCAGAGTCTGTGCTTCGTGCTTGGGTCAGCACCCTCCCACCCCGGAGACCTCAGGGAGGAGGGAAGGGATGCGGCCCAGTAGCCGCCCTGAGGGACCAACCCAGTACAAGCCAGGCCTCGGGCAGGGATGGCACTGAGCACCCGTGTGTCTCCAGGCCCTGCCACCTCCATGCCACATCTGCACCAGGACGAGGGTCTCCCTTTCCACTTAGTTTGGAAAGTGCCCTTTGCAGCCTTCTGCTAACATTCACTCCGTTCTTCACTCAGCCAACTTCCCCTGTGAGGACTGTGTGTGCTCAGCACCTGCTGGACCCCACGACCCCATGAGTGGCACTGCAGGTCAGATGCATCTTCTAATCCTAGGAATTGACCGTTTTCCCCCCATTTTGGATAAAAATCTTAGCAGGGAATTTTTATGAAATATCGAATATAGCCAAGGCACTGCCCTGGAGACTCAAGCGAGAATCCATGCAGTGGCTGTGCACGCTAGGTGAGGAAGTTGTATATTCACACAACAAAACTGGCAATGCGGGATACGTGCACTGCACGCAGGAAAGAGTTTTGGGGGTTTATGAACAGGATTGAGCATGCGAGGTGGGCTGGTCTGGGAAGGCTGCTTGGAGGAAGTGAGACCAAGGAGGAGGCTTAAGGATGTGAAAACCTCTAGTCACCATCTCCCAGGCTTTAGGGTCAGAACAGTCTTCCGAAAGTGAAGATAGTGAATAATTTTAACTGATGCTGAACGTCGTGACCTTGCCCAGGCACAATGGTAACAGCAACTTTTTTTTTTTTTTAAAGAAAGGCAATTAAACAGGCCCAGTTGGAGTCCCTGGGGTACCTTTTGCTGCCCCTTTAGTCCCCTGGGCTTGCTCCCAGCTTGCCGGGGATGAAGCCTCTTCTGGATTTCTGGATTTTTCTCTCAGAGGACGATATCTGGGGATGAGGTGCAGAAACTTACTGAGAGTTATGGGGTGCCCCCAGGACACTTTGGCTTTCAGTTGAGACCCCTGCACATAAAAGTCTGCTGAAATGTGGAGGTTTGGCTTCAGAAATTAAGGGCTGTCACTTTACCCTGATTTCCTCTTCCTGGGCCTGCTCTCTTGGCTTGGCCAGAGGCAGAGGAGAAGGGATATTTCATGGGGACGGGTTCAAACAGCGTCCACACGTGTGCTGCTATCATTTGTCATGGGAAGCCTCCCGAGTGCGCGCTGAGGGCCCCCGCAGGATCCAGTCTCCCTCCATAAATTCTTGAGAAGCCTGGTGCAGCCGCCAGCAGGAGGGGCTGCCCGACGGGGTGAGGGAGTGAGACAGTGGCTGGAGCATCCAGAAAGGGAGGCCCCGTGGGGCAGGGCACCCTGGGGCCCCATGCACACCCGCCTGGGTGCTGCTGGGCGCCAGTGGGCGGACCAGGGCCCGCCCACCCCAGGAGCAGGGCGGACTCTGTGAATGAAGAGGAAAGTAGTGTCTGAGATTCCGTTTCCGTGAGGTGCGGTGGGAAGAGCTGGAATTAGAAGCAGAAAGCCTGGGATCTAGTCCCATTTCCCGAAGTGCTTCTGCTGCGTGACCCTCCAAGTTGAACCTTTGCAGCCTCACCAGATATTACCCAGGCTGTTTCTGCTTGTAGACTGGGGGCGACGATGCCACGATCACCTCCTAGCGTTCTCGGGAGCGACAAGCCAGCGGCTGGTCTGAAAGTGTTTTGTACAATGCAGGGCCGTACAAATGAGTGGCATTTATTGCAGTGTCACCACAGCAACTGTAGAAGTGGAAGCCGGTGATGGGGTCATATTCACCTAATTTGCTACTCTCACAGCAGAACAGTGAGTGCCAGACTCCTCAGCACTTACTCAGAGCCGTGACCATAATTAATAAATGGGGTCCCTCCCCTCCCGAGGGCAAAGGTCCCCTAATAATGATGAGAGCCTCAGCTAAGGAGCTGAGTAACCCCCAGCCCAGCTCTCCAGGCGCAGTCTCCGGGTCCTGGCAGGAAATGGACCCTGGGCGTTGGGCTCCGACCCAACTTCCTTTTGCAGTGGTTGCAAATCCCAGCTCCTGCACCTCGGGAAGTCGTAGATCGAGGGATTAAGTCCAGTTCGTTCCCTGGATTCTGATGAAACCGTCCTCACTGCTCCCCGTGGTGAGAAGAAAGCTGTCCGGGGGAGGCAGGCGGCCTCCTGGCCACTGTCTGGCTTTGCTCAGCAGCTGTCCTTCCTGCTGGTGGGCACAGACATCCAGACGAAGCCACGGGGATCCTGGCCTACGGTGAGGGGTGGGGGTGGGGTGGAGACCTGCTCTGTCTTCTCCCCTTGCTTTAAAATCCTGTGCTTTTCTGAGCAGTTCTTAGCTTGCTGGCCGAGCTGCACAGCCACCGATATATTTAAACTTTCGATATTAAAGATCTCAGCAGCCTCTCCCAGGAGGGAATTACCTCCCCGATCCAAGTAAGGCAGGTGCCTGCTCGAGATGTGTGCGATTCGTGTCCCAGCAAAGACCCCTCTCTTTTCAAACTGAGAGCTGGCAGTACAGAGGCCTATCACTGGAAATAGACGCATTTATGAATTTCAACATCCTATTAGCGGTGATGATCTGAGAAAATCACAAGAATGGAGATATTTGGGTGCACAGCTGACAGATGATTTATGTGCTGAAATGTCACGAGGAAGAGTGTGTCTCTTCCAGGTGCAGCTGGGGGGTGGGTGATCTCAGCACCATGACCCAGGGCTGCCCCCCGACCCCCAGGTCACGGGAACCCTTCGGGGCATCTGTCAGGCAATGACACAGACAGCAAGTGGGCTCGGAGTTGGGGAGGGCTTATGAGGATGCCCCCAAACCCCTACCACTGCTCACACTGCAGCCTCCTTGACACGGGTTTGGGCCGACACAGGCGGAGCAGCCAAGGTAAATTTCCTTGCCTCCAATGTAATAATTTAACTGGAATTGATAAAATGAAATATATTTGGAATCACTGTCCATCCTAGTGAGATGGCATCACGACAAGAGTGTATTGAGATATGAACGTCTACGTGTGGAGGCTGGGGACCCTCGGGGCATCCCCAGACCCAGGCCCTGTTCACTGCCTGATGGGATGTGGGTTCCCCGGGCCCTGGTGACTATGTATCCAACCTCTTCTCCCCTCACTTCCCCCCAGAGCAGACAGTTTCTTAGCTTGTTATTGGCTCTGATACCTTCCCAAGCTCCATCCATAAGAGGAAAATTGAATTGGTCCCATTAGCTTGATTTTAGTAGCCATGGAGAAGGTAATGGACTCCAGCCTTGCTGCATTTAATCTAGACGTTAAAATATTGCATATGATTGACCTACATCACTGCCACGGCCATGGAGAGTAGGAAGCACACAGGAGGGGCACGGGCAGCCTTGCAGGTCACTGGAGACCCTGTTTGTGAAATAGCTGGTTAATTAAGGGGAGATGGTCACCAAGTCCAGATGGAATTCCCTCAGGGGTATAAGGAAAAGGTTGGGAAGAGAGTTTGTCGCAGCTGGCTTTTTTCAGCCATCACTGTTCAAGAATAAACAGAAGGGAGCTTAGTCCTGGCTGGAATGGAGTAAACAGACTGCAGCATTTTAGATCCGAAGCCTCCAGCTCTATGGGGCAAGAGCCATGCCTGCCTGGTTGACTGCCTAGCCTCAGGGTCCATTCCAGTGCCTGCCGGACAGGCAGCGGGTGGGAGTGGGCTGGAGAGTTGGAAGTGTTTGTTGAAGGAACCATAGGGTTGGTAGAGAATTTTAGGTATATCCAGTCTATCTGTTCCTCAGCTTTGTTATCCTACTTGTAGAGGGCTCTGCAGACAACCCACAAAGTTTCAAATCCAAGCTTTGCCGCTTAACTGCTGTGTAACCTGGTGCAAGTCACTTAAGCTCTCTGTGCAGGTTCCTCATCTGGAAAATGTCCGAATAATACATACTTCCTAGGGCTGATTGCGGAGTAAATGACTTTTTGCATGAAAGCTCTTTGAAGATTCTTTAATATCTATTTAGTTACAGACACAAGAGTATGTAATATCTATCTAGCTGTAGAATATTTAGTTACAGACTCCAGTGTTAATTGTTGTTATTAAGTGATGTTTCCATCTTGCTTTTCATGATTCTAACTTTACACCTACTAAAGATGTGAAACTCCACCTTATAAAGTGTTATTTGCTATGACTTAAGGTACTTTTTCTTAGACTGAACTCCATCAGTTAAACCACCCTGGTGGCCGTGGATAGGTGCCTGTCCTCCGTGGGCCGAGGTTTTGCTTTGTTGTGTATAATGCAGAGGCTGAACCAGACCAGCTCTAGAGGGCTCTCAGCTGCTGCGGTAGTTGTGTCCACGGTGGTTGCAGTCACGTCACAGGACACGTATTTTGTTGCTAGGCACTGGTTTACCTGCTTTACTTGCACTGACTCAGTTAATGCATACAATAATCCCATTAAGGAAGCTAATATTCATGTCTTCACCCTAACGATGAGGAACCTGAGGCCCAGAGAGGTCAACTTGCCAAGGTCGCCCAGCCAGTAAGTGGAACAGCCAGTATTTGGACCTAGAGGAGACCCCCTGAGCCTATGGAGCCGAATCAGAACTTCTGCAGTTTTCTGTTACTATGGTTTTACGAATCTTCCTGAACGCAGGGTGAATCTAGAAATCAGAGTTATCCCTTCTCTATTGGCTTTATACAGTGATCTCACCTTGGTATCAAATAATATTTCCCAGCCATAAATAGCAAAGCACATGATTGCCAAATAAAGGGGAGAATATTTGCTACTGGGAAGATGCCCCAACAAGCCGAGTTATTACTACTGTGTCATGATGATAACAAGAATAATGTTCATTTAGAGAGCACTCGTGTCCCCCAGGCTCTTCATAGCCGTCCTGATTAGGCAGCCTGTGGACAGCATCCCAGAGAGAGGACTGCAGACGTTTGTTTCAATGCCTCGCTGCCCTGAAACTTAGAAGTACCTTGAGCTTGGGACGGAGGGTCAGGGAAGAGGTACAGGAAAGCTGCAAGGCCGAGCCCAGGAGACTGGCTGATGAGGACCAGCACCTCATGAGCCGGAAAGGCAGCACTTGGTCCAATTCTTTCTGGAACATGTAGATCAAAAGCTAATTACTGGGGGCGCTCCGTTTGTATTTTTCCTGCCATATTTACATTTTATGAAACCATCTGGTATCATTAATATGCTCAAAGTCAGTTTGGTTTTATTTGTAGTTTTACAGCAAAAGGAAAAAGCTCCTTCTTCCTCTAGTGGGAGAGACCCAGGCCTGGGGGAGGACGGTGTCCGGCGTGGGTGCGCCCTGGGCTGGAACAGTGACCTTGGACCGGCTCCTCGGGCAGGCGGGATCCGGGCCGGCTCCCGGGAATGCTGGCGGCTCCCTGGCAGGCTTGGTCACTCGGAGGGCAGCGAGGCGCTCCGAGCTGAGGGATAATCTGTGTCTCTGGGACATGGCGATGTGCTCGGAGGTGTGCAGTGACAGGTTGAGGAACAGGAGAACAAGCCCACCAGCTGCCCTTTCTGGGCACAGAGCTGCGGTGAGTTGGCCAAGACGTTGCTGCCTCCAGTCAGACCCACCTGTGGGCCTCCCGGGGTCACACACACGGAGGGGACCTACCAGCCTCTTGACCTTTTCCTCTTGTCCAGCTTCCCTAGGACACAGCCCAGTGGCCCGCTCGGCAGTGCCCTGGGAGACCAGAAGCCACCTCCGGCCACTCTTGGCTCAGGGACTAATAGCAAAAGGCTGCTTCCGCGTCTCAACCCAAAGTAGCAGCTGCTGGAGGATTACAAAGCCTTGGACCTTCTCGTGTTCATTGTAAATGTTATCTCAGCTGGACAGTGCTTGCAAATGAGCTCTTCACCCTCCCCTTCTCCCCCGGTCCCCACTGCCGCCACCCTACCCTCTACCCAAACGAGCGTGGGCCAAGACCAGGGCCTACGAGTGGAGCACGTTATCTAGACTGCAGCTTACTGGCCACGATGATGGTGTTCCCAGACTGACTTCCTCTGGCTTAACGCTTGGATGCTAATGGCAGGAGCTGGTGGGTCAGGTGTGGCAGAGGGACAGCCTTCCAAATCGAGATGGCACGAGTTAGCGGCCTGGAGCTCCAGTTTCAGGCTGGTTCCCGGCTCTGTAAGTAAGTACAGGCGATCCTTTTTTTTTTTTGGACAATGGAAACATCTTTCTTTCTGCTGCAGAAAAACTTGTACTTCGTAACTGTCTACAGTCGTACCCTGCAGGTTTCAGAAACACAAAACCAAACCTTTCATTGATTCCGTTGAAAAATAACCGTCGTTTCTTTCTCTAAGTGCTCCCCAGTGCCATTTCTTCCCTCTGACCCCTGTCTCCGTGGTTTCCTGACTCTGCATCCTTCTCCCATCCGGTATTTTTCTCTGCGTCAAGATGTGAGTGGGGGAAGGGTCAGAGGCTTTGAGCAGGAAAAAGAGACAAATGAGCACAACAGAGCAGAAGTACTGCGCCTTCTCCCAAGTACTGCCATTTCTTGGAACCTGGGCAGTGTTTTGTCCTTCCTTTCAGGCTGCCGGTCCTACTCCTTTCGGTGCCCCCAGGATGGTGCCCCAGAACTAGTCATAGAGACCTTCCTGCACAAAGCAGGCTGCTGCCTGAAGTAACTCCCACATCTGAAGCCCTTGCACCAGGCGGGTGGGGACCAAGGACAGTGGTTAGGCTACCGAGCTCATTGAACAGGCATTGGAGGGTCGAGAACCTCCTCCAGGGGCCGGGCCTGGTCTGGTGCTCCCTGAAGACGACCCTGCGAGGTGTCGTCTCTCACTACCACCTGAGCTGGTTCGGGCTGCGCTGCCCACCTCTTGGCAGGACACTGCCCTCTGCTCCAACGCTTGTGGTCTCGAGGGAGGGGGAGGTCTGGCATTCCCCAGGGGACAGGACACTGGGGCCCGGGGAGGGCCGATCCGGTGCTCTGACCCCCACACAATCCCGAGTCCTTCCCACCCCGCGCTGTGGTCCCTCCTGTCACCGTGCAGGTGTCACTGCACAGCCCGCATTTGATGAATGATGTGCATTCGTTCATCCCCGGCCCTCCACACCTCCATGCATGTCTATTTTAATTCTCTCCTCTTCCTTTTGGCATCTAGTTTATTTTGTACATAAACTGCTGATGCAAATGTCCAAAATAAATTATGCTGAATAATAGATGAAGACAGCTACATAATTTATAACGCTGAAGCCAGACAGAGCTGGGGGGCTGTGCTGAAGCCCGTGGCCCCTCCTCAGCCGTTTACAGCTGCCGGCCGGCCGGTGTTCACAGCTGTCAGGCTAGAAACCACCAGGGTCAGGAGTCCGTGGTGCAGAGGCTCTTCCTGGAGGTGTGTGCTCGCCCCTGGCGTGGACCCAGGCCCCCTGCCCAGCAGCAGCCCGAGGGGGTCACAACCACAGAAGCAGTAAATGGTGTGCCAACTACCCCCCCATCGGGAGGCCCCCAGCCCCTGCCCTCATGGCCACCCTGCTGCTTGTTCTCTCCTTCGCACCTGGGCTCCAGCTGTTTCAGCTTCTCCTCAATCATCTCTTCTCAGACTCCACTGCCGGCTTCAACTTCCCAGCTTGGGGCGGTCTCAGGGAAGAAAAAATGGATGAGCGTTCTAATACTTTGTCAAGGAATAAGACCACAGCATGCCAAGGTGCAGGGTGACACTGAACAGAAATGCTGTCACTGCAGCCACTTTTGTGGTCAGAACATGACTGGTTTGTGCAGGATCTAAAATTAGACAGCAGGTCCAGGCCATGACAATAGTTGCTGAATGAGTTCAGATTCTCATTTGATTCCCAACTCTGGCACAATTGGAATTCTGAGCTGCGTAATTTTCTGCTGGGGGTGGGAGGCTGTCTCATGCATGGGATGTTAGCAACATCCCTGAGCTCTGCCCAGTAGGTGCCAGTAGAACCCCAGCCCCCAATTGTTACTGCCCGTGATCGATTTGTCCAGGCGTCACCCCTGTCCTGCATGAGCACGGTTGTCCCGAGTTGCTGACCGCTGAGCCATGTAACCCCAGGCGTCTCCATCGGGGTGACTTGGAGCCAGATCCTCATAGGTGCTGCAGCGGGGTCATCTGGGGGCTGTGAGAAATGCAGGTTTTCACATCAGACCCAGACCGACTGAATCAGAACGTCTGGTTGTGGGACCCGGGGGTTTATTTTTGAGCAGGTGATTCTTATGTGGGCTGGAATGTGAGAAACACTGTACACGGTAGCCACTTGCCATGTGGCCACTTGAATCTTTTTAGTGAACTGAATTAACTTCAGTTTCTCAGCCTCTCCAGCCATGTTTCAGGTGCTCCATAGCCACATACAACTGGTGGCCATTAATCCCAGATGGGACATTTCTAGAACATGCTCCTCACTGCCAAAAGTTCGGTAGGACTCACTGTTTTCTACCATAGTGAAGTGCTGCCAAAGTGTGGACGCCTCCAAGAATCATAAGACCGTCACTTTCACTATCAGCCAAGTCTTATGGAATGTGCACTCGCTACCTTATGGTGGTGTGTAGCTACATATAGAAGCAGATCGAGGGAAGCGCATTTCTTGCTTTAGACTTGCAAATAAGATAGGCTCTGGGAGTTAAGCACTTTAATCTATCTATGGAAACAGTCAAGGCAACTGGGTAGAGAAACGTAATGTTGCGGGCAAAATGCATAACACAGAACAGGCCTAAATCTTACTTTAAGGCAATACATTAGGTAGGGAAATAAAAGCTATCACAGGTTCACTCCTACTGCATGGATAATAAAGAGATACAGGCTGTGGCATCAGGTACTTCGCTGGGGGCACCGGGCTTTGTGGTGGGGTGATGGAGGCGCGCTCCTTCTGTGGCCTCTAGTAAGAGCCCATGGACAACTGATGAACTCGGATGAAAGACCCCTGAGGACCTCTTTGCAGGCTTCTTACTCTATCAGACTCTTGAGTTCAGCAGCTCCAGAGAAAAACATAATGATCCTGATAGCACCAAGATTCCAGGCAGTCCTTGGAGTAGGGCAGGCTGTTCCACACGTGCTACTACTTCTCTGCCCTCTGCTGTGCCAGCTGCAGACATCACTAGTTAATCCTTCTACTGCTTCCCTTGGATCTTTTCCCTTGGAGGCAGACATTGCCAGTCAATCTAGGTTTACACCCACAGGAGGACACCAGCTCACTGTTGTCTTCAGATTCTCTTCCTGGCCTCTCTTTCTTTTGGACACCTTTTCCATACAGTAGCAGTTCTCTTTTAGTGCCTCAAGCAGTGTTTCTTGGCTTCCTGAGGCAGTCACTTAATGTTTACTGTCCTTGCTCCTTCTCAGTCATCAAACCCTGTATTATTTCGGCACAAATGTAATTTGCCCTCCCAAAAGAAGTCATCAGACACAGGTCACCATCAGAAGTACTCCTGGACTGCTTTTTAGCAGCTTGATTCCAATTTGGATTATACCAAACCTGGAATCGTCTAGAATGTATTCTCAACTAAAAATAAAATAAAACATAAGAAAAACACACTTCCACCCCAGCCTGCAGTGGTTTCAGCAAAACCTCCTTGGCGGGTACACAGTCTTGGGTGAAACTGGCATGATGAGGAAAAGGCTTAAGCCTCTGCCAGAAAGCCCAGCAGGTGCAGGGATGTGTCCTGGCCTCGCTCATCTCCCCGAGACACGTTGGGCAAAGGCTTCACTGAACAAGAAGATGCAAGAGTGCCGACCCTCTTGGCCTGCCCGGGCAGCTAGCCCAGCACCCACCCCCCGGGCTGATGCTTCCTGCTGCTGTCGGCACTCGAGCTGGGCCAGCGAGGTGGCCCCAGTCCGACTCCTTCCCCTAGTCAGTTCTCGGGTTCCCCGGTCCTGTGGAAAACATCCTCCTCTCGACACCCCTCTTCCCCTGCCACCCCATGCTCCATTGTGCTTAAATTAGAAGTATTTGAAAGCATAAGAACAGGGAGTCAACTTCTGGTATGCTCCTTTGCAGGGGCCCCTGGGGTCCACGGGTCGAGAACTAGATACTGGGCCCCTAATTCTACCCGTGGGAAGGGGAGAAAAGATGAGTAATTTAAAAGATGAGGTTCACTAACCGGTTATTTGTTTATGGGGGAGGTCAGGGGGCAGCAAGGGGCCTGGGGCAGCAGACCGGACCCTGGAAAAGTGTAGGCAGGAGAGATTGTCAAGGTCGACTAGAAACCAGAGGGACAGCACGTTTGGTGAAAGTGGGCTACAGACCTAAAGGTGAGGGGCTGTTCCTGTTCTCTGAAAGAAAATGACCAAGTTCCTATGAAGGGGAGGGATGTGTGTAATCAGCTCATTTGGGTGAAAAAGTGAGTCTTCAACAAAATCTGCAGATTAAACTGCCTTAAGCCACATGCCCTGGTTAGCTTTATTTCTAAGACACACACAGTATTTACTTCTAGCTATATACATATTTATACGATTATTTATTTGTACAATATGTATTTATACATGACATATTTATTTGTATATCAGTTACCTATATACACACATCTATGCATATGAGCACATATATTTATTTGTATATAAATTCATATATTAATAACCACAATAAAAAGGTTTGACTGTAAAATATATATGTATACATATTTGTACATATAAATAAGCATATGTACAAATTGTTACATGATAATCAAAAAGGCATAGTCTTTGTATTCAAAGAGTTCTCTTGAATTCCAGTTCTGTCACTTAGGGAAGGTATTCTCTTGGGTGGATTATTTAGTTGAGGCTTAATTTTCTTACCGAAATTAGTAGTAATAATACATATAAATTTCATACAGTTACGAGGAATAAGGTAACAAATATAAAACATGCCAAGTAGGTGATAAGTGGTAGACACAGCTGTTTATTTCACTATCATCCCCGCTACTACAGCTGGGTGGAGAGCTCATCTCTCGTTCTCTTGGGTGGATGGTGGACATCAGGGCAGAGCAGGCGGCCTTTCCGTGTGCGGCGTTCCTACCAAATCCACCCGTCTTCTACCATCCACAGGGCACATAAGGGATTCTTTTTCTTTTAATCAAGTTGCTTCTGTTGCAGGAATGACTCATTTCTATGTCCTACCTGGAAACACGGGGTGTAGGTGACAGCTTGTAGAACCGTTTCAGGGAGATGTTGATGATAGACAAAGGGGACCTTCCTAAGAAAGCCACCCCCAGAGGGGGTGAGTCCCCCGTGACGAAAGGTGCTTCTGCAGAGGCTGGGCAAGGCTGTGTGGGAGTTCACACGTCCCACGAGGGTGGCACTGCGTGTTTTCTGAGGTCCCCTTGCAACAGAAAAGCCCCATGCTCTGGATTTTTAAGACGCTGCCTTCTGCACATGGTGCACGCTGGTTTCTGTGTTACCTGCCACCTCCCCCAGCGACACGCTCCGCACCGGCTCTGTTCCTCATATTCCTCAGTTACAAGGCCCTGGGGGGACCCAGTAGTGAGGAGGTGAGATTGCATTCTGAGGAAATGGGTGAGCTGAAATGGAGCTGGGATTGCACTCAACAGGGCAGCCAGCTTCATTTAGCGGCCTGAGCAGAGTCTGATTAGGAAAAGGCAGCGATCCAGAACCGAGGCTGGGCTGCTCTCCTGGTGACAGTGGGGGCAGGAGGCTGCCTCAGGAGGCCGAGGGGACCTCTGCGCTCAGGCCCGGCCCCCCCTGCCAGGCTAGCTCCCCGGGTGAGCAGAGTGGACGGGCCGATGCCATTCGGCCCCTGCAGTCTGTTCTCTGGAAGCTTCCTTCCAGGTGAATTTCTCCTCTCGCCCCTCTAAGCCTCACCCGGGCCATTTCTGACGGATATGTCTCTTAACCAGCCTGGAGATAGGAAAGCGTGTTCCGAGGGCCCTGGGAACAGAACACGGGCCACACTGAGCATCGAGCCTAGAGCTGGTGGTGGTGAAGGGACATTAGGAAAGTGACGTATGATGTACATTTGGAACATCCCCAAGACCATGTCTGCTGCCTGCGAGGACAGACAGTGAGTGACCTAGGAGCAGGGGATACAGCACAGGCAGCAGCTATGGAAGTTGATCTTGGGTTCCTGAGATTCCAGCCTGGCTCCCGGTGACCTCACCACCCCAAAGAGATGGCGCCAATGGGGTACTTAAAGCCTCCGCCACTGTACCTCCCTGTCCCCGTCCCTGTCTCTCTGTCCCTGTCACTCTGTCTCTTTATCTCCCCGTCACACACACACACACACACACACACACACACACACACACACGTGCGCGAATATGACCTTTTCTTGAACTCCTTTGTGCTTCAGAACCATCAGCCTGGAAAGAAGATCCTGATGGCAGCTGAAGCCTTTCCCATCTGTAAAAAAAGGTAGAAATATTTAGAGAGAGAACTAGGTGTTTTTGTGTCTAGGGCAGGTTCAAAGATATATGCTTATGCCATTCTAAAGGCAGCCTTGGCAATTTTCACATGAAAAATGTCACAGGAGTTTGAGATTCTGTAATTATCTATTTATGCGCTGTGGAGGCTGGATGAGGAGGCCAGAGATTGCCTCGTTTGCCAGCGGGACTGCTGTTCATAAGTAAGTGTAATGTGACACACACCCTAGATTGGTTCACAGGGATGGGAAAATTAGTTATGTCACATCTGAAAGCCACTTTACATTCATAGGTCATAAACCGAGAGGAAAAATAACCAAAAGTTTCAGTATTCAATTTGTTTACTCCAAGCCAAATGCAGCCTCTTAAGCTGATGAGAGCAGGGTGGAAGGGAGAGAAAAGGCTTTTAGAAGCTCACTTTAAAAGCTCAAAAGTGTCTGGGACATTAAATAGCTGTTAAAAGCTCTAGATGGATAATTTAAGTGTAAATGAGTATGAACTCTACGGATTAAATTTGCCTTTAAAATACCAGTCTGAAAAATTAAGGAAAGACTATTTGAGACAAACACAGTTTGCCTTTTTTCAAAACCTGAACATTTTGAAAAAATTATTTCCGAGTCTCAACGAAAGCTAAATGCAGCTGGATTTAACTGCCCCTCATGATCTCCCCATTAAAAGCTACAATTCAGTAATAACTATACCCACATTGAAATAAGTACATGTGTTTATACATATACCACATAAAGTGTACGGATATAGTTTAAGCTTTTAAAACCTTTTTCTGTCAGAAATGATAAGAAATATGTATATATTTATATGCAAAAAAATATATATATTTACATATATATATGCAAAAGTTCAGCCTGTGAATCTGAGACTGTAGATTAGAAAAAACTTTATAGTTTGATATACTGGTTCATTTTATCCTTTTGGGTACCGTTATTCTTATGATTAAAATTGTAATATTATACCCTCATAGTATATTTTGCCCCAAAATTATGACTGAAGTTCCTCATTTTGCTAAATTAAGTTGTGAAGAATATCTGTGCTTCCTTCTAAGTATACTCATATTGGAAATAATGTTACTCTGATATACCAAGTTTTCAAACCTAATTATAACCTATGTCTTTCTACATTGTGTTCATCATGCAGAGAAGTTACACATGAAAATGCATCTTTTTAATTATTCATCATTATTATTATCATTATTGTTCTATTAAAGCCATTTTTTGCTTGATTTTAATGTGATTTTCTCTTGAATTCAAACATTATGAGCAACATTTGGCAAAAAGAAAGTTTATCATGAATGTCACGTGCTCTCTGTTGCTCTGGTTTTTAGAATATGATGACTTTTCTTTTTTCTGAACTCATTGGGGTGCTGTGGGTTCAAAGGGAAAGGGAACTGAGTTTGAGAGATTAGAAAATTGGGGCACAGAAATGCCCAAGACCTTGGCCTAGGTTGCAGAGGCAGCTAGGGGAGGTATTTGGCTAAAGAACGATTTCCTACTTCTTCCATTTCCAGTGTTCCATTGTAGTATGCCACTAAAATTTAAGTTTTCCAGCCCAATATTATTGATATGATTTTTGGGGATATCATCAGAGTAGCAGTTTGAGGTGAGGTTGAAAAGAATGATACGGATATGCACATGGAATCTGAGAGTATGGAAATCCACACTGAGGATGCTGTGTCATGAAATCACTGTCTCTTAACCCCTGTGGGACCAGATTCAGTCCCAAAGGGTCTGAACCCTGCTTGGTATCCCTGAACCTCAGGCCAATGGCTCAGGGGACCTGTGTAGATTACTATGGCGGCACTAAGTTAAGCCATCCTAAACCAAAATTTCTATGAAATCATGGGTTTACTTTGTAAGTTACACCTTTAAAAATATTCATTAAATCAATATATGATATGGTTTAAGAATCAACATTGTGAAAATGACTACACTATCCAAAGCAATCTACAGATTCAGTGCAGTCCCTATCAAGCTACCAATGGCACTGTTCAAAGAACTAGAACAAAAAGTTTTACAATTTGTATGGAAACACAGAAGATCCCGAATAGCCAAAGCAAACTTGAGAAGGAAAAACAGAGCTGGAGGAATCAGATTCCCTGACTTCAGACTACATTACAAAGCTACAATAATCAAGAAAGTATGGTACTGGCACAAAAACAGAAATATAGACCAATGGAACAGGATAGAAAGGCCAGAGATAAACCCACAAACATATGGTCACCTTCCCTTTGACAGAGGAGGCAAGAGTATACAATGGAGAAAAGACAGCCTCTTCAATAAGTGGTGCTGGGAAAACTGGACAGCTACATGTAAAAGAATGATATTAGAACCCTCCCTAACACCATACACAAAAATAAACTCAAAATGGATTAAAGACCTAAATGTAAGGCCAGACACTATAAAACTCTTTGAGGAAAACATAGGCAGATCACTCTATGACATAAATCACAGCAAGGTCCTTTTTGACCCACCTCCTAGAGAAATGGAAATCAAAGCAAAAATAAACAAATGGGACCTAATGAAACTTGAAAGCTTTTGCACAGCAAAGGAAACCATAAACAAGATGAAAAGACAGCCCTCAGAATAGGAGAAAATATTTACAAATGAAGCAACTAACAAAGGATTAATCTCCAAAATTTACAAGCAGCTCATGCAGCTCAATATCAAAAAAACAAGCAACCCAATCCAAAAATGGACAGAAGACCTAAATACACATTTCTCCAAAGAAGATATACAGATTGCCAACAAACACATGAAAGGATGCTCAACATCACTAATCATGAGAGAAATGCAAATCAAAACTACAATGAGGGGCTTCCCTGGTGGCGCAGTGGTTGAGAGTCTGCCTGCCGATGCAGGGGACACAGGTTCGTGCCCTGGTCTGGGAAGATCCCACATGCCGCGGAGCAGCTGGGGCCGTGAGCCATGGCCACTGGGCCTGTGCGTCCAGAGCCTGTGCTCCGCAACAGGAGAGGCCACAACAGTGAGAGGCCTGTGTACCACAAAAAAAATAAAAAATAAAAAATAAACTACAATGAGGTATCGCCTCACACCAGTCAGAATGGCCATCATCAAAAAATCTACAAACAATAAATGCTGGAGAGGGTGTGGAGAAAAGAGAATCCTCTTGCACTGTTGGTGGGAATGTAAATTGATACAGCCACTATGGAGAATAGTATGGAGGTTCCTTAAAAACCTAAAAATAGAGCTACCATATGGCCCAGCAATCACACTACTGGACATATACCCTGAGAAAACCATAATTCAAAAAGAGATATGTACCACAAGGTTCATTGCAGCTCTATTTACATACAGGATATGGAATCAACCTAAGTGTCCATCGACAGAGGAAGGGATAAAAAAGATGTGACACATATATACAATAGAATATTACTCAGCCATAAAAAGAAATGAAATTGAGTTACTTGTAGTGAGGTGGATGGACCTAGAGTCTGTCATATAGAGTGAAGTAAGTCAGAAAGAGAAAGACAAATACCATATGCTAACACATATATATGGGATCTAAAACAATAATATAGTTCTGATGTACATAGGAACAAGAATAAAGACACAGAGGTAGAGAATGGACTTGAGGACACAGGGAGCGGGAAGGGTAAGCTGGGATGAAGTGAGAGAGTGACATGGACATGTATACACTACCAAACATAAAAGAGATAGCTATTGGGAAGCAGCTGCATAGCACAGGGAGATCAACTCGGTGCTTTGTGTCCACGTAGAGGGGTGGGATAGGGAGGGTGGGAGGGAGACGCAAGAGGGAGGGTATATGGGGATATATGTGTATGTATGGCTGATTCACTTTGTTATACAGCCAAAGCTAACACACCATTGTAAAGCAATTATACTGCAATAAAGATGTTAAAATATATATATATATATATATATATGATATGGTTTAAATTTCCCTTCATGCATATACCATCTAAAATTATTGTGCATGGTAAGTACCCCATAATTTTTTTTTATGTGCCTAACATAACAGTAAGTTGGCCTAGTGATGGGGCATATCTAAAAAGTAGTAGTGGGTATGCTTTTGGCATCATGGAGTTGTCTGGAAGCAAATACATAGAAAACCCATAAAGTTTTGTTTTTGTTTTCGAATTTTATTTTATTGTATTTTTATACAACAGGTTCTTATTAGTCATACATTTTATTATACACATCAGGTTATACATGTCAATCCCAATCTCCCAGTTCATTCCACCCACGCCGCCACCCCCCTGCTGCTTTCCCCCCTTGGTGTCCATATGTTTGTTCTCTACATCTGTGTCTCTATTTCTGCCCTGCAAACCACTTAAACTGTACCATTTTTCTAGGTTCCACATATATGCGTTAATATACAATATTTGTTTTTCTCTTTCTGACTTACTTCACTCTGTATGACAGACTCTAGATTCATCCACGTCTCTACAAATGACCCAATTTCATTCCTTTTTATGGCTGAGTAATATTCCATTGTATATATGTACCACTCTTCTTTATCCATTTGTCTCTCAGTGGGCATTTAGGTTGCTTCCATGACCTGGCTGTTGTAAATGGTGCTGCAATGAACATTGGGGTGCATGTGTCTTTTTGAATTGTGGTTTTCTCTGGGTATATGCCCAGTAGTGGGATTGCTGGGTTATATGGTAATTCTATTTTTAGTTTTTTTAAGGAACATCCATACTGTTCTCCATAGTGGCTATATCAATTTACGTTCCCACCAACAGTGCAAGAGTGTTCCCTTTTCTCCACACCGTCTCCAGCATTTATTGTTTGTAGATTTTCTGATGATGCCCATTCTAACTGGTGTGAGGTGATACCTCACTGTAGTTTTGATTTGCATTTCTCTAATACTTAGAGATGCTGAGCAGCTTCTCATGTGCTTCTTGGCCATCTGTATATCTTCTTTGGAGAAATGTTTATTTAGGTCTTCTGCCCATTTTTGGATTGGGCTGTTTGTTTTTTTAATATTGAGCTGCATGAGCTGTTTATATATTTTGGAGATTAATCCTTTGTCCATTGATTCATTTGCAAATATTTTTTCCCATTCTGAGGGTTGTCTTTCCGGCTTGTTTATGGTTTCCTTTGCTTTGCAAAAGCTTTCAAGTTTCATTAGGTCCCATTTGTTTCTTTGTGTTTTTATTTCCATTACCCTAGGAGGTGGATCAAAAAGGATCTTGCTGTGATTTATGCCAAAGAGTGTTCTTCCTATGTTTTCCTCTAAAAGTTTTATAGTGTCTGGTCTTAAATTTCGGTCTCTAATCCATTTTGAGTTTATTTTTTTGTATGGTTTTAGGGAGTGTTCTAATTTCACTCTTTTATATGTAGCTGACCAGTTTTCTCAGCACCACTTATTGAAGAGAATGTCTTTTCTCCATTGTATGTCCTTGCCTCCTTGGTCATAGATTAGTTGACCATAGGTGCATGGGTTTATCTCTGGGCTTTCTGTCTTGTTCCATTGATCTATATTTCTGTGTTTGTGCCAGTCTCATACTGTCTTCTTTTCTGTATCTTTGTAGTATAGTCTGAAGTCCAGGAGTCTGATTCCTCCAGCTCTGTTTTTTTTTTCCCTCAAGCCTGCTTTGGCTCTTTGGGGTCTTTTGTGTCTCCATACAAATTTTAAGAGTTTTTTTGTAACTCCCTAAAAAATGCCATTGGTACCTTGATAGGGACTGCATTGAATCTTTAGATTGCTTTGGGTAGTATAGTCATTTTCACAATATTGATATTTCCAATCCAAGAACATGGTATATCTCTCCATCTGTTGGTATCATCTTTAATTTCTTTCATCAGTGACTTCTAGTTTTCTGCATACAGCTTTTTGTTTCCCTAGGTAGGTTTATTCCTAGGTATTTTATTCTTTTTGTTGCGCTGGTAAATGGGATGGTTTCCTTAATTTCTCATTCAGATTTTTCATCATTAGTGTATAGGAATGCAAGAGATTTCTGGGCATTAATTTTTTATCCTGCAACTTTACCAAATTCATTGATTAGCTCTAGTAGTTTTCTGGTGGCATCTTTAGGATTCTCTATGTATTGTATCATGTCATCTGCAAACAGTGACAGTTTTACTTCTTCTTTTCCAATTTGTATTCCTTTTATTTCTTTCTCTTCTCTGATTGCCGTGGCTAGGACTTCCAAAACTATGTTGAATAAGAGTGGTGAGTGTGGAAATCCTTGTCTTGTTCCTGATCTTAGAGGAAATGCTTTCAGTTTTTCACCATTGAGAATGCTGTTTGCTGTGGGTTTGTCGTATATGGCCTTTATTATGTTGAGGTAGGTTCCCTCTATGCCCACTTTCTGGAGAGTTTTTATCATAAATGGGTGTTGAATTTTGTCAGAAGCTTTTTCTGCATCTATTGAGATGATCATATGGTTTTTATTCTTCAATTTGTTAATATGGTGTATCACATTGATTGATTTGCATATATTGAAGAATCCTTGCATCCTTGGGGTAAATCCCACTTGATCATGGTGTATGATCTTTTTAAGGTTTTGTTGGATTCTGTTTGCTAGTATTTTGTTGAGGATTTTTGCATCTATATTCATCAGAGATATTGGTCTGTAATTTTCTTTTTTTGTAGTATCTTTGTCTGATTTTGGTATCAGGGTGACGGTGGCCTCATAGAATGAGTTTGGGAGTGTTCCTTCCTCTGCAGTTTTTTGGAAGAGTTTGAGAAGGATGGGTGTTAGCTCTTCTCTCAATGTTTGATAGAATTCACCTGTGAAGCCATCTGGTCCTGGACTTTTGTTTGTTGGAAGATTTTAAATCATAGTTTCAATTTCATTACTTGTGGTTGGTCTGTTCATACTTTGTATTTCTTCCTGGTTCAGTCTTGGAAGGTTATACCTTTCTAAGAATTTGTCCATTTTTTCCAGGTTGTCCATTTTATTGGCATAGAGTTGCTTGTAGTAGTCTCTTAGGATGCTTTATATTTCTGTGGTGTCCATTGTAACTTCTCCATTTTCATTTCTAATTTTATTGATTTGAGTCCTCTCCCTCTTTTTCTTGATGAGTCTGTCTAATGGTTTATCAACCTTGTTTATTTTCTCAAAGAGCCAGCTTAGAGTTTTATTGATCTTTGCTATTGTTTTCTTTGTTTCTATTTCATTTATTTCTGCTCTGATCTTGATGATTTCTTTCCTTGTGCTAACTTTGGGTTTTGTTTGTTCTTCTTCCTCTAGTTCCTTTAGGTGTAAGGTTAGATTGTTTATTTGAGATTTTTCTTGTTTCTTGAGGTAGGCTTGTATAGCTATAAATTTCCCTCTTAGAACTGCTTTTGCTGCATCCCGTAGGTTTTGGATCATCGTATTTTCATTGTCATTTGTCTCTAGGTGTTTTTTGATTTCCTCTTTGATGTCTTCAGTGATCTCTTGGTTATTTAGTAATGTATTGTTTAGCCTCCATGTGTTTGTGGTTTTTATGTCTTTTTCCCTGTAATTGATTTCTAATCTCATAGCGTATGGTCGGAAAAGATGCTTGATATGATTTCAATTTACTTAAATTTATTGAGGCTTGATTTGTGACCCAAGATGTGATGTATCCTGGAGAATGTTCCATGCGCACTTGAGAAGAAAGTGTAATCTGTTGTTTTTCGATGGATTGTCCTGTAAATACCGATTAAATCTGTCTGGTCTATTGTGTCATTTAAAGCTTGTGTTTCCTTATTAATTTTCTGTTTGGATGATCTGTCCATTGGTGTAAGTGAGGTGTTAAGTCCCCCACTATTATTGTGTTACTGTCTATTTCCTCTTTTATAGCTGTTAGCAGTTGCCTTATGTATTGAGCTGCTCCTATGTTGGGTGCATATATATTTATAATTGTTATATCTTCTTCTTGGATTGATCCCTTGATCATTATATAGTGTCCTTCCTTGTCTCTTGTAACATTCTTTATTTTAAAGTCTATTTTTTTCTGATATGAGTATTGCTACTCCAGCTTTCTCTTGATTTCCATTTGCATGGAATACCTTTTTCCATCCCCTCATTTTCAGTCTGTATGTGTCCCTTGGTCTGAAGTGGGTCTCTTGTAGACAGCGTATATATTTATCTTGTTTTTGTATCCCTTCATCAAGGCTCTGTCTTTTGGTTGGAGCATTTAATCCATTCACGTTTAAGATAATTATTGACATGTATGCTCCTATTACCATTTTCTTAATTGTTTTTGGTTTGTTTTTGTAGGTCCTTTTGTTGTCTTGTGTTTCCCACTTAGAGAAGTTCCTTTAGCGTTTCTTGTAGAGCTGGTTTGGTGGTGCTGATTTCTCTTAGCTTTTGCTTGTCTGTAAAGGTTTTGATTTCTGCATCAGATCTGAATGAGATCCTTGACGGGTAGAGTAATCTTGGTGGTAGCTGCTTCCCCTTTCATCACTTTAAGTATATCATGCCACTCCCTTCTGGCTGTAGTTTCTGCTGAGAAATCAGCTGTTAACCTTATGGGAGTTCCCTTGTATGTTATTTGTCATTTTTCCCTTGCTGCTTTCAATAATTTTTCTTCGTCTTTAACTTTTTGCCAATTTGATTATTATGTTTCTAGGCATGTTTCTTCTTGGGTATATGCTGTCTCGGACTCTCTGCACTCCCTGGACTTGGGTGGCTATTTCCTTTCCCATGTTAGGGAAGTTTTCGACTATAATCTCTTCAGGTATTTTCTTGGGTCCTTTCTCTCTCTCTTCTCCTTCTGGAACCCCTATAATGTGAATGTTGTTGCATTTAATGTTGTTCCAGAGGTCTCTTAGGCTGTCTTCGTTTCTTTTCATTCTTTTTTCTTTATTCTGTTCCGCAGCAGTGAATTCCACCATTCTGTCTTCCAGGACACTTATCTGTTATTCTGCCTCAGTTATTCTGCTATTCATTCCTTCTAGTGTATTTTTCATTTCAGTTATTGTATTGTTCATCTCTGTTTGCTTGTTCTTTAATTCTTCTAAATCTTTGTTAAACATTTCTTGCATCTTCTCAATCTTTACCTCCATTGTTTTTCCGAGGTCCTGGATCATCTTCACTATCATTATTCTGAATTCTTTTTCTGGAAGGTTGCTTATCTCCTCTTCATTTAGTTGTTTTTCTGGGGTTTTATCTTGTTCCTTCATCTGGTACATAGCCCTCTGCCTTTTCATCTTTTCTATCTTTCTGTGAATGTGGTTTTTGTTCCACAGGCTGCAGGATTGTAGTTCTTCTTGCTTCTGCTTTCTGCCCTTTGGTGGATGAGGCTCTCTAAGAGGCTTGTTCAAGTTTCCTGATGGGAGGAACTGGTGTTGGGTAGAGTTGGCTGTTGCTCTGGTGGGCAGAGCTCAGTAAAACTTTAATTCACTTGACTGTTGATGGGTGGGGTGGGTTCCCTCCCTGTTGGTTGTTTGGCCTGAGGAGACCCAACACTGGAGCCTCCCCGGGCTCTTTGTTGGGGCTAATGGCGGACTCTGGGAGGGCTCACACCAAGGAGGACTTCCCAGAACTTCTGCTGCCAGTGTCCTTGTCCTCACGGTGAGACAGAGCCACCCCCGCCTCTGCAGGAGACCCTCCAACACTAGCAGGTAGGCCTGGTTCCGTCTCCCCTGGGGTCACTGTTCCTTCCCATGGGTCCCGATGCACACACTATTTTTGTATCCTCCAAGAGTGGAGTCTCTGTTTCCCCCAGTCCTGTCAAAGTCCTGCAATCAACTCCCACTACCCTTCAAAGTCTGATTCTCTAGGAATTCCTCCTCCCATCGCTGGACCCCCAGGTTGGGAAGCCTGATGTGGGGCTTAGAACCTTGACTCCAGTGGCTGGGCTTCTGTGGTATAAGTGTTCTATGCCATAATTTTTAAGACACTGATCTAGCCTATTTGTGTGATAGAATACCTTTGATTAAATTAAATTAAAATCAACAGACATTGGTCTGCTGTGGGATAATATCCCAATAGCCCCTGGGGATTCAAAGGTGAAAAATACCCATTTCCTGTACTAGAGGTGCTCAGTGCCTCCTTATATTCTGTAGTAGCAACTATCTTGTATATCATTTGGCTTTTCCTGCATAATAAATAACTTCCAAAGCTTAGTGGTCTTAAGCAGCAAATGTTTATTATTTCTTGAGGAATCTGTGGATGGGCTGAGTGGTGTTTCTAGTCTGGGCCAGGCCAGCTGATCTCTGAGCTCCACTGGAGGCTCAGTTGGGCTGGACAGATTCACTCATATCTGGCCATCGGCTTGGTGTCAGCTGGGGTGATGGGGAGACTTGGCCCTACATCTCTCATTGTCCCGCTGTCTAGCAAGGCTCATTGCCATGGTGACAGCCACAGGCGTCCCAAGGGCAGTAAGTCCATGAGCCCTAGTGAACAGGAGCCTCTCTAGGGGCTGGTTTGCTAAAGTCTCATTGTCCAAAGCCAGTCATGCAGCCAAGCTGAGTTTCAGGGAGTGAAGAAATAGACCACACCTTTTCTCCGGAGGGGAGAAGAGTCACATTACAAAGTTGCTTGCCTACAGGGGTGTGAGGAATTTGTGGCCACTTTTGCAATCTACCACATCACCTTAACCTTACCACATAGTACATCTTTGAACAGGTCAGAGAAGTAATCGGTACAAGGACTTAAAAAGGGAATCAGACTTGATGGACTGAGGAAAACTTGGTGGAGCTGATGAGCTGTGCATAATATTTCAGAGGATTAATGTGAGCTCTTTGGGTTTAAGAAATCTGATTAGAAGAACTAGGTCAGGAAGGACACATATGGAGAATCGTGGCTCAAGAGCACAGAGGAGAGAAAAAACCAGACTCCATTGCCCTGGTTAGAGGCCAAGCCTGCATCATAGCCGGCATCCTGGAATCACACATCAACTACTGCATCGTTAAGATTGCTACTAATTTTATTATTACAGGGTTGTTTTTCAGTTTTAGATTTTCTTTCAACTCAAATAGAAAACGAACTATCTTTTATTTTTTGGAAGTGTAAATTTTTCTTTTTTATTTTCTAAGGTGTTTTTGTTTTTTGAAGCCATCCTTTGCAAATTAACTGTAAACATTTCTTTTGAGAAGGGTGCTTTAGAAAATGCATACAATCAAACCAAGACCTGGATGTTTTCTAGACTATAGATTCTCAGAGCCCAGTTTTCCCAAGTTCCTTTTAGTCATCTCTTTCTATTTATTAAAACATTCAAATGTTCCCTGAACTGCAACTTCAGACTCATCTCAAATCGCAGTTGGAGTTTTCATTTTATTATTTAGAGCCCCGAATCTTTGAAAAAAACTTTAAGCAAGATTCCTTAGTCCAATCATTCATCCAAACACTGCTCTACACAGGTGGATAAAATAGACACAGAGCCATAAGGTCACGGAGCTTCTGGACTAGCAGGAAACTGACAGAAACAATGTTTATAGTAAGGGAGTAAATCATAGGGATTGTTTGGTGACAAGAGCTTTGGAAAAACCAAACAAGTAAAACAGATTAAGGGAGATCAAGAGTGCAGTGGGGTAGGGAGGGTGGGGTGCAGTTTCACCAGGGTGCTCAGGGAGGAGCTTCCTGGGAAAGGAGACAGCTGAGCAAAGGCTTGAAGAAGGTGAGGGGTTGGCCACGCATGGGGCGAAAGCAGAGACAGGGTGTGCAGAGGTCTCGGTGAAGAAACGCAGCTGACACATTGGCTGAAGAGCAGAGCAGTCAGAGTGGCTGGACTGAAGGAGCATTGAAAGAGGTGAGATGCGAGATGTGGTGGGGAAAAAGGCAGGCTATTCCCAGCCTCATGGTCCAGGGGAAGAGCGTTACACAGCTACCTGACTTAGGGCAGGGAGAGTGCAAGGCAGAGTTGTTTTACTGTTGTCCTTGCTGCTTCGCTTGATGGTGATTGGTGGCGTGGCTGTTGTCATGCGGGGTTGAAGCATGTGAAGAACCCCGACTTCCGTCCTGCTGTGCTGGCAGGCTCCACTCCTCTGAAAAGCTCTGCTTACAGTGACGTGTATTGTAAAGGTGACAGTGGGCACGACCAGGTGTACATCGTCAGCCTGCTTGTCACATGAGGCCCCAGAGTCCATGGCTCGGATTGGGTACCCGGACTACTTTACAGTATTTGTCATCACAAGTCTTAGACTTACTCTGCGTTCTTTCACTCCCTTCCTGGGTGAGTTTGGGTCAAATGCCTACACGCATTAAGCCTTAGCTTTGTCTACTTCATTGGGTTTTTGTGATACTTAGAAGATATTTTGTGTGAAAAGCATGATGTGATGGTGATGACCGTCATAATGATTTAATCCACATACTCTGTTCTTCTGCAAAGCTTGGTGGTGCCTGCCCCAGGGATGCCTTTCGGTGCAAGATTCACAGTTGCTGCTATAGGGAGGGACCTCTGAGCCCCTCAGCTTCCTCCTGGGAAACTCCTTTCCACTCTATTGATGCCAAATCATGGCATGGTCACAAAATCCTTGAAACAGTTCAAGGTTTTCACAGCCCCTAACACACACAGTACACTCACATCTCTTCTGGCTTATAGGCAGGTTACATGTGAAAAAAAATTACCTCTAGGGCCCAAGGCTGGTTATTGAGAATGTCTCACTGCAGCACAGGAAGTGCAACCATCACAGGTGAAAAGTGTTGGGGTTCCGTTGCTCCATGTGACAGAGGACTCGGCACTTGCGAGGGTTCAATCACCAAAGAAACCAAAGGGACACCAGGCTTGGAGAGTGGAGTTGTGGACACTAGGTGCTGTGGTCTCACAAGTCCTCAAAATAATAAATAACAACCACCCTGCTCCCCGGGCTCCAGAAAACCATCATCAGAAGGCAGAACCTGAAGGGATCTTCACTGAATTCTCAGAACTTACAGGGGTATTTGACTCCTTCTGGGAAGCTCATCAACCAGTCAATGACTAGAAAGCTGAGGTTGCAGTGGGCAGGTCTCCATTCAGAACAAAACTTCATTTCATCTCTGATAGGAGGTAGTTGTAGTTCATAGAGAGACTTCTCCCGTATATCTTCTTTTATTATTGCTTTTAGCGACATCCTCTCTTCTTACGGGAATAAAGAGATTATGGTGATGATTCACAGTGTGGGAGAGAGACATGCAATTAGAGGACACCAACAGCGTGAGAGACCAAAACCATATCACTGTGCACCTGTTCTGTACCAGGCCCTTCAGTTACTCTTCAGAAGTTTCACAAAAGTAGTATATCCAGGAAAGTAAGTTCAGAGAAGTTAACTTACCAAGATCATACATCTATTAGGAAGTAGAAGTGGAATTTGAATTCTAATCTTTCTGAGTTAGGGTCCTGGTTGATTTTTAGGAAGAAAGCTTCATTCCACCCCACATTTCCCCCCAAAGAAAAATAAATTATAATACATGTAGAAACCCCAACTCCTCTAAAGACATTTCCTTCTACACTCTCGCTATGGTGGAGCTGGGAATGAAGAAGGCAACAAAGAGGAAATATCCCTTTAAGCTGAGTTTCCACGGCTTCACTAGTCAGAAAAGAGGGTCAGTCAAAGCAGCATCAATGCACACAGGCTCTCCCAACACAAGGCTCGGAGGGAAGTTGAGCAAAGAGAGAGGACAGCCAGCAGAAGAAGGCTTATCCGTGGAGCTCTGCTGTGTTAGTGATGGTAGAGCCTCAAAAGCCCCCAGTGGGAAAAACCTGGAAAGACAGAGAGAGAAGGGAGGGGCTGGCGGAAGAGGAAGTCAGGAGGAGAACGGGGGAGCTACCTCATTTCTGTATTATCCTGTCCATTTGCCTTCGTTTGTCTGATGTTCTGTCCATCAGCTGATAACATCTAATTCTCTCAAAAATAAATACAACTTGAGCAAATTAAGGGGAAAGGCTTTGGAGAGCCCAATTACTGTGTCCCCCCCAGTTGCTTGGAAATGGACTTCATTTCCCATAATGAACCAAATGGGGAGTGGCAGCCTGGCCAGATGAGGCGCATCACGCTCTCTTCATCTGTAGGCACGTGAGGAGAGAGGGAGGCTGTGTGGATTGTCACTGCGGCACCCCCAACTGTGTGTGTGTGTGCACGGGCACACGTGTGCATGCATACTTAGACCAAATTGAAAGACACCTGTTCCTGTGAAAGCTGCTACTTTTTCCCCCCCAATTTGTCACAGCAGTTGCTTCCACTTGAAAATCTAGTAGGTTTCTGAGAAAAGTTATGTTTATTATGGAAGTCATGTATTAATAATAAATAGAGGTGAAACTCAGGAACAGACATATTTTGTTTCCCCACACCTAATGTGAAGGTACCAATGGATAACTGACTTCACAATCTGGAATCATTTCTTTAGTTACTTCTTTATATATCTTTGGTTCATTCATTCATTCATTCAACAAATACTTCATGAAAGTCTGCTCTCTGCCATGCACTGTGATAGGTGTAGGTTGGTTGCAAAGCTGGGTCATCAGTGTTCCTCTACAAGAACTCCTGATCTGGGGAAGACAGACACACCAAAAGTCAACTATCTAGAAGATAGTTTGTATTATATTCTACTAGAACATTCCCTTTGAAGGATAATATGGTGTCTTCCCAATTCAGATTGTTAATATTTGCCCCATATATTTTTTGATGGGTGTGCTATTTGTCAAACTCTATCCCAAAGTATACATACTCACATTTCTATTTTAATCCTAAAATGTAGATTAGGATAGCAGACAACTGTGCCTTTTCTTATGTGTGATGTGAGCCTTTCATTCTGAGACCTCTCAATGCTGAAAAGTTATATCATTTCATACTTAACCACTCAACAAATAATTGTTGGACGTCTCTTCCACTCCAGGTGTCATGCTAGATGCTGGGATTCTAGGGGTAAACATGTTTTATACAGTCCCTACCCTCATATAGATTTTAATCCATCAAGGGAAATAGGCATTAAACCAAGAATTGCATCATAATTATTTAATTACAACTGTGATTAAGTGATATGATGGAAAAGGGCAGAATGCTGTAAGGGTGTGTAGTGAGGCCCTGGCACAGTTTGTAGGAAGATGGTGTTCAAGAATGGCATTCTTTTTTTTTTTTTTTTTTTTTTTTTTGCGGTACGCGGGCCTCTCACTGTTGTGGCCTCTCCCGTTGCGGAGCACAGGCTCCGGACGCGCAGGCTCAGCAGCCATGGCTCACGGGCCCAGCCGCTCCACAGCATGTGGGATCTTCCCGGACCGGGGCACGAACCCATGTCCCCTGCATCGTCAGGCAGACTCTCAACCACTGCGCCACCAGGGAAGCCCCAAGAATGGCATTCTTGATAAATGAAACCTATAATATGAGTTAGTCACGTGGAGAGGACATAGGACAGCTTTTCAGGTAAAACATATCTTATTGCTGTTGTTCTCAGTTAAGTCTGTCTTGTTCCGAGGGTGGGTGGGTTTGTTTCTTAGACATCCATATGCGAGATGTGAAAGCAGGGCTTCTGTGGGAGCGGTTAGAACCGGTAACCACAAGGTGGCATGATTTGTAGGGGACGAGAAGCCCCATCCTTTGAACTTTAACCTGCTCCAGCCCTTGCTATACACCTTTGGTCCTAGAAAAAGCCACTGATTTATATAAAACATTTTTTTCAGTCGTACAGTATCCTTTATTCACATGGGCATTCTTCTGGGATGGCCAGTGCTCACAAACTCCTGCAGTAAAGAAACAGGGTGCATGGAGCTTAGCAGCAGGAAAAGGGGGAATAACAGGTGAGATGTGCATCAGGTGTGCATCAAAGACAGGCTTCTTCTGCTTCACATTCATTAGTATGGATGTATGGATAGTCAGCACGAGGGTTCTATTCGTGAGACCCTACCAACGTACTTCACTTAGCTTTATCATCCCAATCTATTCATGCACAAATGGAGCGGTTAAGTGAGGCTTAATGAGTGGCACTGTTCCACATCCTATGCCCAGAGTTGACTCCAGAGAGATGCACGGCTCTCTCTGCTCTGGCCTGGTTGCCCCTCCACAATGATACTGACTGTAGCAAAATAAGTACGGTACAGGTACAGATCCTCCCTACATTAATTCACCTGCTCATGTATTAATGCTTGACGGTACAATGAAACACAACACTCAAAATGCAACGCAACAAGACACAACACAACAGAGTACAGTAAATTGCTTGTTGAGCTCCTCCCGAGTGCCAGCCAACGTGCTGAGAACTTGGGAGACAAGACTGAGCAAGACGAACAGGGTTCCTTCCCCAGTGGAGTTTATAATCAAGTCAGCAAGAACAGCCACCAGATGAGCCCTAAGGATACAGAGTGGTGGGTGTTCCCTGCTCAGAGAAAGTAGAGCACGTGGGAGAGCAGAATCGGGGGCCCTTCACCTGCCCGGGGTGGTTAAATGTGGCCGAGGTGTTACTTACACGGCTGAGAGGTATGAAGCAGACCAGTAAAGAAGCCAAGGACATAGTTTCCAAGGCAAAAGAACAGCGTGAGTGCAGACCTGATGGCTGGCCAGGGCTGAGTGCATCGCGAGGTTCAATATGGCTGAAGTGGAGCATGAAGAGGGTCACGACAAGAGGGGGGGACGTCCCTGGGTGTGTCTGGCTTTCTTGCATTACCCGATAATCACAGTGACAGGGATGCATCCAGACACCTGGGCCTGGAAATTGCATTTGAGAGTCTACCTCCTTCCTGTGTTGGGATCGTCTTCCGAGAGGGTGCCTGCTGCACCACACACCTCTGCTGCCTCTGCCTCTCAGAGGTAGCTTTCTTTGAGTGAATATATGGTTGGAGTGTCAGAAGCCAGCTAGTCCTACTGACCCCACCCCAACCCCTGCCATTTTACAGGTGAGAAAACTGAGGTCTAGTGATGAATTATGCAAGGTTGCAGAGCTACAGGCAGATCTAAATTTGGAATCACAGTTGTACAGTCCAGAGCCTTTACACTGGGTGATCATAATCATTACTCATTGCTAGGAGGAGTGTCTAGAATGCGGATACTCGATTGCTGATATCTGACTGAAGGCCTGTTACTTTGTTCAGTAGCACAGCCATCCGTCTCATCTGAGATTCCTCACGGCTTGCCCCGGCAGCTCTTCTGGAGGATGCAGTGGGCCCCCTGCAGGGGCACCGTCTTGGACCGTTGGGTCCCGGGCTCCATTCCTCCCCTCCCTAACCCTACCTTTCCCGTCCTCGACCCTGTCAAGAGGTCCCCGTGGCTGTGGGAACTCAAAGGGGAGCAGAGAGGGTCAAAACACGTGCCCTCTGTTCACTCACAAATTGGCTGACCAGAAGAATCTTCTGAGTCAGTGCGTGTCTTGTTTCCTTTTGGCCCCGAGGCTGACAGCTGGTGAACAAGGACACAGGTACATAAGGTACGAGAATTCGGGATCCTTGTCAGCTCTGGTGACCACTCAGAGTGACACTAGGCACTTGCTCTGGGGCGACCTCTAAACGGCCTTCCAAACCCACCAGCCCTACTGACTTAACGGCTTAGAATTGCAGGTGTTCCCGGGAGCATGAAATGTCCCCGAAGGAGTGATGGACAACGTAAGTTCTCTTTGTTCTCTTCCTCTCTTAACACACCCTCAGCACTCTGAAGAATCATAGCACCCAGCTGTTTCACAGCTGAAAGGGCCTTTGATCATCTACTTTTTATATTTTATAGCTCAGGAAACTGAGGACCCCAGAAGTCATGCAATTTCCTGAAAGGGCAGCACAGACAGACAGAAGTGTGGCCAGTTGTACTCATTGTCTTTAATTGTTTTGATCTTTAATAATAATCATACTGCCTCCCCATTCCCTGAGCACATATGTTGTGTGTGTTCCCTGAGCACATATGTGTGTGTATTAGGTACTCTATGAAGCATTCTTGGTGCATTGTTTCTTTTAAGCCTTGAAACAACACTGTGAAGTGTAGCTAATATCATTGCCGTCCCTATTTTACAGAGTAAGAGGTGACGGTTTTGGCATGATTCCCACAGGCACTGGACCCTCTTTGAAATCCTTTATTCCTTGTATTCCTCACAACAGTACTAGAATCTCTCTCTCACAGACAGAAAATGGAAGCAAAGCAAATGTACGTAACTTGTCCAAGATTATACAGCTAGTAGGCATTTGGAGGCGGGGCCTGTACTAGAGCCCTCACTTAATCTCACTTCACACCGTGACATCATGAGGCAGAATTCGAACTCACATCTTGCTGGAAGTCTGTTAGAATCCAGGACCCATGCTCTACCGCACAGTGCTTTACTCTTTCTAAGTTGCATAAACACAAAATATGACTTGTACCACAGGGCGTCTTCTTGGGATTCTTAATCACAAAAGATAATGCAGTGATATTTCTTTATCCTCAACTAATCTAAAGTCAAAATCAGCTGACAGGGGGCTTCCCTGGTGGTGCAGTGGTTGAGAGTCCGCCTGCTGATGCAGGGCACATGGGTTCGTACCCCGGTCCAGGAGGATCCCACGTGCCACAGAGCGGCTGGGCCCGTGAGCCATGGCCGCTGAGCCCGCGCATCCGGAGCCTGTGCTCCGCAACGAGAGAGGCCACAACAGTGAGAGGCCCGCGTACTGCAAAAAAAAAAAAAAAAAAAAAAAAAAATCAACTGACAAAGTCTGATTTTCACAATTCTGAGAAACAACAGCTATAGGACATCAAGCATTCTCTCTGGTCGCTAGGCCTTCACTGTCCTGTCCTTTGGAAAACTCAGATTGCTTTTGTTCTTTAGGAAGTGACTGCAATCCTAAAGAATCATGAAACTGATTATATCATTGTATTACCAAGCCACTGAGCATCACCCCTACAAAAATTACATATATGCTATGATGAAGTGTCAGCCCATTGGCAGCCTTTACATCTTCCTTGGTGCCCAGATGTCATAATACCCTTCTGTATGAAGGCTTGTACATCACATGATTTGAAAGTCATATAATCCAGGCCTTGTTCGTGTGTTAGAGGAACAGAGAATGGAGAGTGAGGATGGGCTTCAGAGGTTGGGGAAAAGCCACCCACTCGTGTCAGTATCAAAACGGGCATTTCAAGTTTGGGTTTACAAACATTTTCAAGGTAAATCAAGTGACCAGTTTATCATTTTTCTTTTTCTTTTTTAACATCTTTATTGGAGTATAATTGCTTTACAATGGTGTGTTAGTTTCTGCTTTATAACAAAGTGAATCAGCTATATGTATACATATATCCCCATATCCCCTCCCTCTTGCGTCTCCCTCCCTCCCACTCTCCCTATCGCACCCCTCTAGGTGGTCACAAAGCACGGAGCTGATCTCCCTGTGCTATGTGGCTGCTTCCCACTAGCTACCTATTTTACATTTGGTAGTGTGTCTATGTCAATGCCACTCTCTCACTTCGTCCCAGCTTACCCTTCCTCCTCCCTTTGTCCTCAAGTCCATTCCCTATGTCTGTGTCTTTATTCCCGTCCTGCCCCTAGGTTCTTCAGAACCATTACGGCATTCAGATAATTACCTTGCCTTAATTCTGCTTGTCCTTTTATTTTCAGAATATGTATTTTTGCATAGTTTAAATACTTCTTAATTGATGATGCCAATTCTGTTATGATGAAAAGAGTTCCTTTTCCATTGCACCTTTTTAAACTGTGCTGTGGTAAATAGAAATCAGGTTATTTAAAAACACATGGTACAATCTGACAGTTGTACGTGTACTATGCTAACATGGCCTCCAGGAATTCAGAGTTTCCTAATAATTCACAGAGAGGTCCAGCCAGAGGTTGGATGATTTACCCCTCCTGGTAGTTCATGTCCCAATCCCACATCTCCATCTGTGTAATTCACAACTATCTATCAACTGTATCTTGAGAGAGAAATGTCTTGTGCAGAACTTCTGTGGACTGAGTAACTACTGACATCTTCTCCCGACCTAGCCCTCCAGGCCCCTTGTGGCCTTCACCTGAAGGCGAGAACACTCACTCTTGGCCAAGGAGACACTCCAAGGCGGTGGTTGAGGGAGGGAAGAGCAGCAAAGGGAACTCACCTCCAACTCCTCTTCCTTTACAGTCTGTTGAGAACCCACCAATGCTCTGTGAATTTCTTCTTCTCAGTACTGAAGGTATTTGTATCCTGTTTTACAGATGAGGAAACCGAGGTCCAAAGAGTTGCGTAACTTGCTTAGACAGTGTGTAACTGAAAGCATGAGGTTTGGAGTTAGACTGGGGGTTGAATTCTGACTCCATCACCAGTTTACCACCTGGCTTTGTGGTCTTGAGCAGGTTACTTACCATCTTTCTTGGAGCCTCATTTTCTGCATTTATAAAATGGTGACATAGGGGCTTCCCTGGTGGCGCAGTGGTTAAGAATCGCCTGCCAATGCAGGGGACATGGGTTTGAGCCCTGGTCTGGGAAGATTCCACATGCCACGGAGCAACTAAGTCTGTGTGCCACAACTACTGAGCCTGCGCTCTAGAGCCTGCAAGCCACAACTACTGAGCCCATGCGCCACAATTACTGAAGCCCGTGCGCCTAGAGCCTGTTCTCCGCAACAAGAGGAGCCACCGCAGTGAGAAGCCTGTGAACTACAAGAGTAGCCACCGCTCGCAACTACAGAAAGCCCATGTCCAGCAAAGACCCAACACAGCCAAAAATAAATTAATTAATAAAATAAATTAAAACAAAATAAAATGGTGACATAGTAGGACCTCATATGTAATAGTAGAACCTCCTGTGATAAAACATACATAAATTCGGGTGACAGGCTCGGCACTGGCACATAGGGAGTACTTAATGATGGTAGTGATTTGTAATTATTGCTCAAGATCATACTGCTAGTAAGAGAAGGAAGCAAGACGGAAGACCAGGAGGGAAGTTCCAGAGCCTGTATCTTTCCCCTCCCAACCTCCCCCTGACCCATACACACTTACCCCCAGGCTCTAAGGTTTTCCAGTGAAATAAAGTAGTGCTCAGTAAGGCTGGGTCCTGGCAAGATCCCTTGGGAGGTGTTACAGAGCATCTGCATTTCCACGTGGATTATAGCGCCCTAACTCAGAGGAGGAACTGAGTGGGTTGTTACTGGAAGATGTTCCTCTGCAAGGAACGTTCCCTTGAGGCCATCAAAACAGATGATGAGGCTGCTGGACCATTGTTCCCTGTTTCAGGCACTTGGGCAAAACAAGAGGTGACAGAGTCCCTTATACCTTCTTCTGCTGCTGAGTGGACCACGTGGCTCTTTTTATGTTAGGAAGGGGTGCGTGGAGGGATATATTGTAAAGATAGTGAAGTGCCTGTGACAGCACTCTTGCTGCGCAGAAACGTGACACTGTAGATTGTTGTTATTGGTGGAGGGACCCTAGAAGCCTCTGGTTCAATTCCTTATGGTACAGATAATGAAAACAAGACACAGAGTAGAAACAGTTGCCCAAGATGATACATCTAATTGGTGTCAGAGAGGAGAGAATGGTGGAGGGGTTCTGTTGATGCAGATGGGGGCAGGCAAAATCCCAGTGGTCGCTGCACCCAGCTACCGAATGGAGGAAGAGGGCTTCTGCCAGATACTAGCACGGCCAACCTCCTCACTGCATTCAGGTGTCCGGGCAAATGTCACCTCCCACAGAACCCTTTCCTGATTGTTCTACCTAAATTATTCCCCCCTATTTCCTTACATTTCTATATTTTTTCATAGCATATGCATTTTTTTCATGCTATTTCATAGTAGCTGACAGTGGATTACATATTTTATTACGTATGGATCACCTGCTGTTTCTCTCGAGTGTAAGATCCATCAAGGTAGAGGCTTTGTTTTGATAGCAGCTGTATCCCCAACACATAGAATGGTATCATAGTGTAGTAATTAACATACATTCACCAGATGTTTCTTGAATCAATGAATGATATGAAATGCCGACCCGTAAATATAATAATAGGTCTGCATCACCATGTTATTGATGGTGTGTAAGGTCCCATAGATAAGGGGAGTTAAGTTTGGGGGCGGCAATGAGAAGGCAGGAGAGACTTGCATCCTTGTCGCCCTGGAGTGATGGCTTTAGAGAGTGTTGGGCTTTTCTGAGCTGCAGACACAGCACAAGAGTGAAGTTTTCCAAATCACTCATCTCCTGCTACTCTGAAATCTCAACTTTCTGGAAATCCAGAAAGACCCATCTTTCCCTGGTCTCCCTCATTTGTTCCCTGTACTGTCACCTTCCTTGCTGTCTGCTCTTGGATTAGAACTTCACAACTTCCAGATAATGTATCTTCTGGATCATCAACAACCTGCTCACATGCTACTTACCTACTCACCTGTGATAAACTAGAATGAGATATGGTTGCCTGATTTATCTCAGGAAAAGCTTGGAGTACTTGGAGAGAACTATTCATCAAAATGTTCACCTACCTTGAATTATAGGTAGGACTGGGCCACATATTAGGTATCAAGCACTGCACTAAGTCCCACGAATGCAAAGTAGATTAATTGCGTAAAATATATGTCCTTGCTATGGAATCCTGTTTATCTGTAAAGAAGCCTGTGCTGTTTTCTATATACACTGACATGGGGGATATCCAGGACACATAGTTAAGTGGAAAATATAAGTAGCAATTTGGTATACATATATTAAGAACTTAAATCGCAATATATCTATATCCATATCTGTTTGTCCATGTCCGTATCTATGTCTATATCTATAAACTAGTATATACCCAGGGATTTTTGACTGATTGCGCATACAGAAAAATAGCTCTGAAAGAACACACCGATTTGATACAATCCCTCTAAAAGAATGGGATTGCTGAGGGTGGATTTCTGTACTTTGGTATTTTTTCCAATCATTTTACGTGATGATAAAATCATTTATAATTTTAAAACAAGAGATGGCAGCAGGAAAAAGTTTGTACAGTGAACATCTATAAAATTGCTCCCGTGTGCCACCAAATAAGCCATGGCCTCTGCTTAGGGAGACAGGCACTTGAGAGTAACTACAGACCCACGTGCAAACCAGTGCACGCACGACACACCTAGAGTCGTATGTGGTTAGGAAGAGGGAGGGGCTTTCCTTGCAGTAGTCATGGACGATGTCTCAGAGAGGTTCTCGAGTTGGGTCTTGAGGCATGAGTAGGAGTCAGCAGGCACGTCGGGCTTTCCATGCAGATGGGAGCAGGTGTACAGGCTGTGGGAGGTGGAGCTTGTCTGAGCAGCAAAGAGGAACTCGGCATGGAGGGAGGGTAGGTTGTGCACTGGACAGAGCACCAAGGAGGCCGGAAAGGTGGGCTGGGTCCAGACTGGACAGGACTCAGCTTTTCAGAGGGCTCTCCAGAGTCAGGGAAGAGATGGAGTCTCTTTATTCTTTAATTTCAGAAATATTTTTTATTTATAAAAATATTGGCTTATTTATAAATCTACTGGATGTTAGATTTTTACCAAGTGTGGGGATTTAATGATAAACAAGAAATATGGGGGCCTTGCCTTCTTGGAAGCTGTTTTCCTAGCTAGAGCATTTTTTTCCTTCTTCTCAAAAAAGACAAGAGATAAACTGGTTACTAGTCAGCATTAATTAAGAACTGAGGACTTTAGGTGAAATTAAGGTGTTGGTAAAAAACAGTGTTTCAAACCTGCACTTAAAAGCAGCTTGGACTATGTGAGCCTGTTTCTGTTTTGTAAATAAGTTCATTTGTATCATTTTTTAAGATTCTGCATATAAGTGATATCATATGATATTTGTCTCTCTCTTTCTGACTTACTTCACTTAGTATGATAATCTCTAGGTCCATCCATGTTGCTATAAATGACATTATTTCATTCTTTTTTATGGCTAAGTAGTATTCCACTATATATATATATATATATATATATATATATATATATATATATATATATATATATATATATATATATATATATACCACATATTTTTTATCTGTTCATCTGCTGATGGACATTTCAGTTGCTTCCATGTCTTGGCTACTGTGAATAGTGTTGCAGTGAATATATATATATACATATATATATATATATATATGTATATATATATATTTATATATATGTATATATATATGTATATAATGTATATATATGTAAATATATATATTTATATATATGTATATATATATGTATATAATGTATATATATGTAAATATTGTATATTCAAAACTGAATCACTGTGATGTACACCTGAAACTAACACAATATTGTAAATCAACTATACTTCAATTTAAAAATATTTAAAATAAAAAAATTTAAAAAACGTTTTTAAAGGGAAAAAGTATGCCTTAGAAGTGATGGATATGTTAATTTAAAAAAAACAGCTTAGACTTTCTATACTTTGTGAGATACTTGGGAAGGATGAACATGTGTAAGGAGAGCCAGGGTTTCCTGAAACCAACTTGAAATTGCTGTGGCATTTATTTTCTCTACTGTCTTAGAGGCAGAGTCAATTTGTTGAGCTCGTGTGTCTGGCTAGCTGTTTCCCTCTCCTCTGTGTTATTGGATTTCCATCACTAGGTGACAGGAGAGTCATGGGTCTGTGTTGGAGCAATGACCTGTGAACCTTCCTATTGTAAAAAAGAATTCTCTTAAAACTAAACATAAGAAAAAAATTGATTCTTTGTAAAACAATAATGGAAGCAAAGATAATGTCTAAAGGCAACAAATAGAAATAAACTCTCTCTTTGTTTTCCCCCAGAGCTAATTTTAAGCAAGAAACTGTCCTCAGATCTTCTAAAGAATTCTTCTAAAAATCCTCTCTCTCACCTCCCCTCCACAGCCTCCTGCACAAGGTCAAGCTACTCTCGTTCTTTTCCTGAATTTCTTCTGTGCTTGAAGACTTAGGTGTGCCCCAAACTGTATGAACTAGAGCCTCCTGTTCTTTTCAAGTAGCCAGCGTAAGATTTTTTTCTCTTCTCCGTTTTTAGATGCCTTATTTTTTTCTCTGAGAAAGACTTCCTGCTGTCTTCCTATCCATCCTGTTGTTTGTACATTGTGTATGGGGGAGTCGTTTCTTTATTTAAATGCCTTGAGTTTAGATAAGCATATCAACTATTTTAAGATCAAAAGAGATGACTTTCAGAGATTCACATACTGTTGTTATTAGAATGAAACTTACAGCTCATCTTTGATGTGCCCCAGATCCAACGTGCGTGTCTTCTGCAGCCGTCCCGTCAAGTCCTCCGGTGGCCTCTGTCCGAGCGTCCCTGAGGACATCTCTGCTGCTCTAGTAGCCGTGGCTTTGGGAGTGGGCCTCCTTCAGCTGAAATTCCACCACCTCCCAGGGAAGACCACCCACTAACGTTAGCTCTACCCCGGAGGCCATGTACAGTACATGTGATTCCACATTCACACCAGCCCCTGCGCTTCCTCGAGGGCAACTGTGCTGTCACGCTTGACGCTGCCCATCGTTGCCTCCATCCAGAACCTGGGGTGGGGCCCTTCTCAGCTCTGCGCAGTCTGTGTCCAGCATACGGGCCTCTCTCATGTGCCGTCTGCAGATCCAGTCACAGGAGAGGGCGAGTCTTATTTGTTTTCACACTTCACTTTCATATGTAGCTTTTTTTTTTTTTAACATCTCTATTGGAGTATAATTGCTTTACAATGGTATGTTAGTTTCTGCTTTATAACAAAGTGAATCAGTTGTACATATACTTATATCCCCATAACTCCTCCCTCTTGCATCTCCCTACCTCCCACCCTCCCTATCCCACCCCTCTAGGGGGTCACAAACCACCGAGCTGATCTCCCTGTGCCATGCGGCTGCTTCCCACTAGCTATTTGCTTTACATCTGGTAGTGTGTATACATCCATGACACTCTCTCACTTCGTCCCAGCTTACCCTTCCCCCTCCCCATGTCCTCAAGTCCGTTCTCTACGTCTGCGACTTTATTCCTGTCCTGCCCCTAGGTTCTTCAGAAGCATTTTTTTTTAGATTCCATATATATGTGTTAGCATATGGTATTTGTTTTTCTCTTTCTGACTTACTTCACTCTGTATGACAGGCTCTAGGTCCATCCACCTCACTACAAATAACTCAATTTCATTTCTTTTTATGGCTCAGTAATATTCCATTGTATATATGTGCCACATCTCCTTTATCCATTCATCTGTTGATAGACACTTAGGTTGTTTCCACATCCTGGCTATTGTAAATAGAACTGCAATGATCATTGTGGTACATGACTCTTTTTGAATGATGGTTTTCTCAGGGTATATGTCCAGTTGTGGCATTGCTGGGTCATATGGTAGCTCTATTTTTAGGTTTTTAAGGAACCTCCATACTGTTCTCCATAGTGGCTGTATCAATTAACATTCCCAGCAATAGTGCAAGAGGGTTCCCTTTTCTCCACACCCTCTCCAGTATTTATTGTTTATAGGTTTTTCTGATGATGGCCATTCTGGCCAGTGTGAGGTGATACCTCATTGTAGTTTTTTTTTGTGTGTGTGTGTGTTGTACGTTGGCCTCTCACTGTTGTGGCCTCTCCCGCTGTGGAGCACAGGCTCCGGACGCACAGGCTCAGCAGCCACGGCTCACTGGCCCAGCCACTCTGCGGCACATGGGATCCTCCTGGACTGGGGCACGAACCCATGTCCCCCACATTGGCAGGTGGACTCCCAACCACTGCACCACCAGGGAAGCCCTCTCATTGTAGCTTTGATTTGCATTTCTGTAATGATTAGTGATGTTGAACATCCTTTCATGTGTTTGTTGGTGATCTATATATCATCTTTTGAGAAATGTGTATTTAAGTCTTCTGCCCGTTTTTGGATTGGGTTGTTTGTTTTTTTGATATTGAGCTGCATGAGCTGCTTGTAAATTTTGGAGAGTAATCCTTTGTCAGTTGCTTCATTTGCAAATATTTTCTCCCATTCAGAGAGTTGTCCTTTTGTCTTGTTTATGGTTTCCTTTGCTGTGCAAAAACTTTGAAGTTTCATTAGGTCTCATTTGTTTGTTTTTGTTTTTATTTCCATTTCTCTAGGAGGTGGGTCAAAAAGGATCTTGCTGTGATTTATGGCATAGAGTGTTCTGCCTATGTTTTCCTCTAAGAGTTTTATACTATCTGGCCTTACATGTAGCTCTTTATTCCATTTTGAGTTTATATTTGTGTCTGGTGTTCGGAAGTGTTCTAATTTCATTCCTTTACATGTAGCTGTCCAGTTATTGAAGAGGCACTCTTTTCTCCATTGTATATCCTTGCCTCCTTTATCAAAGATAAGGTGACCATATGTGTGTGGGTTTATCTCTGGGCTTTCTATCCTGTTCCATTCATCTGTACCTCTGTATTTGTGCCAGTACCATACTGTCTTGATTAGTGTAGCTTTGTAGTATAGTCTGAAGTCAGGGAGCCTGGTTCCTACAGCTCCATTTTTCTTTCTCAAGATTGCTTTGGCTATTTGGGCTCTTTTGTGTTTCCATACAAATTGTGAAATTTTTGTTCTAGTTCCATTAAAAATGCCATTGGTAGCTTGATAGGGACTGCATTGAATCTGTAGATTGCTTTGGGTAGTATAGTCATTTTCACAATGTTGATTTTTGCAATCCAAGCACATGGTATATCTCTCCATCTGTTTGTATCATCTTTAATTTCTTTCATCAGTGTCTTCTAGTTTTCTTCATACAGGTCTTTTGTCTCCTTAGGTAGGTTTATTCCTAGGTATTTTATTCTTTTTGTTTCAGTGCTAAATGGGAGTGTTTCCTTAATTTCTCTTTCAGATTTTTCAACATCAGTGTATAGGAATGCAACAGGTTTCTGTGCATTAATTTTGTATCCTGCTACTTTACCAAAATCATTGATTAGCTCTAGTAGTTTTCTGGTAGCATCTTTAGGATTCTCTATGTATAGTATCATGTCATCTGCAAAAAGTGACAGTTTTACTTCTTTTCTGATTTGGATTCTTTTTATTTCTTTTTCTTCTCTGATTGCTGTGGCTAAAACTTCCAAAACTATGTTGAATAATAGTGGTGAGAGTGGGCAACCTTGTCTTGTTCCTGATCTTAGTGGAAAGGTTTCAGTTTTTCACCACTGAGAACGATGTTGGCTGTGGGTTTGTCATATACGGCCTTTATTATGTTGAGGTGAGTTCCCTCTGTGCCTACTCTGTAGAGAGTTTTTATCATAATTGGGTGTTGAATTTTGTTGAAAGATTTTTCTGCATCTACTGAGATGATCATATGGTTTTTCTCCTTCAATTTGTTAATATGGTGTATCATGTTGATTGATTTTCATATATTGAAGAAACCTGGCATTCCTGGGATAAACCTCACTTGATCATGGTGTATGATCCTTTTAATGTGCTGTTGGATTCAGTTTGCTAGTACTTTGTTGAGGATTTTTGCATCTGTGTTCATCAGTGATATTAACCTGTAGTTTTCTTTCTTTGTGACATCTTTGTCTGGTTTTGGTATCAGGGTGATTGTGGCCTCATAGAATGAGTTTGGGAGTGTTCTTCCCTCTGCTATATTTTGGAAGAGTTTAAGAAGGATAGGTGTTCGCTCTTCTGTAAACGTTTGATAGAATTTGCCTATGAAGCCATCTGGTCCTGGGCTTTTGTTTGTTGGAAGATTTTTTTTTTTTTTTTGCGGTACGCGGGCCTCTCACTGTTGTGGCCTCTCCCGTTGTGGAGCACAGGCTCAGGACGTGCAGGCTCAGCGGCCATGGCTCACGGGCCCAGTCGCTCCACGGCATGTGGGATCTTCCCAGACCGGGGCACGAACCCGTGTCCCCTGCATTGGCAGGCGGACTCTCAACCACTGCACCACCAGGGAAGCCCCTGTTGGAAGATTTTTAATCACAGTTTCAATTTCAGTGCTTATGAATGGTCTGTTTATATTTTCTGTTTCTTCCTGGTTCAGTCTCAGAAGGTTGTGCTTTTCTAGGAATTTTTCCATTTCTTCCAGGTTGTCCAGTTTATTGGCATATAGTTGCTTGCAGTAATCTCTCCTGATCCCTTGTATTTCTTCAGTTTCAGTTGTTACTTCTTTTTCATTTCTAATTCTGTTGATTCAAGTCTTCTCCCTTTTTTTCTTCATGAGTCTGGCTAATGGTTTATCAATTTTGTTTATCTTCTCAAAGAACCAGCTTTTAGTTTTATTGATCTTTGCTATTGTTTCCTTCATTTCTTTTTCATTTATTTCTGATCTGATCTTTATGATTTCTTTCCTTCTGCTAACTATGGGGCTTTTTTGTTGTTGTTGTTGTTTTCTAATTGCTTTAGGCATAAGGTTAGGTTGTTTATTTGAGATACTTCTTGTTTCTTGAGGTAGGATTGTATTGCTATAAATTTCCCTCTTAGAACTACTTTTGCTGCATCCCACAGGTTTTGGGTCATTGTATTTTCATTGTCATTTGTTTCTAGGTATTATTTTATTTCCTTTTTGATTTCTTCAGTGATCTCTTGGTTATTTAGCAGCATATTTTTTAGCCTCCATGTGTTTGTATTTTTTGCAGTTTTTTTTTCCTGTAGTTGATATCTAATCTCATAGCATTGTGGTTGGAAAAGATACCTGATACAATTTCAATTTTCTTAAATTTCCCAAGGCTTGATTTGTGACCCAAGATATGATCTGTCCTGAAGAATGTTTCATGAGCACTTGAGAAGAAAGTATATTCTGTTTTTTTTTGGATGGAATGTCCTATAGATATCAATTAAGTTCATCTTTTTTAATGTATCATTTAAAGCTTGTGTCTCCTTATTTATTTTCATATTGGAGGATCTGTCCATTGGTGAAAGGGGGGTGTCAAAGTCCCCTACTATGATTGTGTTACTGTCGTTTTCCCCTTTTATGGCTGGTAACATTTGCCTTATGTATTGAGGTGCTCCTCTGTTGGGTACATAAATATTTACAATTGTTATATCTTCTTCTTGTACTGATCATTATGTAGTGTCCTTCTTTGTCTCTTCTAATAGTCTTTATTTTAAAGTCTATTTTGTCTGATATGAGAATTTCTATGCCACCTTTCTTTTGACTTCCATTTGCATGGAATATCTTTTTCCATCCCCTCACTTTCAGTCTGTATGTCTCTAGGTCTGAAGTGGGTCTCTTGTAGACAGCATATATATGGGTCTAGTTTTTGTATCCATTCAGCCAATCTATGTCTTTTGGTTGGAGCCTTTAATCCCTTTACATTTAAGGTAGCTATCGATATGTATGTTCCTATTACCATTATCTTAATTGTTTTGGGTTTGTTATTGTAGGTCATTTCCTTCTCTTGTGTTTCCTGCCTAGAGAAGTTCCTTTAGCATTTGTTGTAAAGCTGGTTTGGTGGTGCTGAATTCTCTTAGCTTTTTGCTTGCCTGTAAAAGTTTTAATTTCTCCATCAAATCTGAAGGAGAGGGGCTTCCCTGGTGGCACAGTGGTTGAGAGTCCGCCTGCCGATGCAGGGGACACGGGTTCGTGCCCCGGTCTGGGAAGATCCCACATGCCGCGGAGCGGTTGGGCCCGTGAGCCATGGCCGTTGGGCCTGCGCGTCCGGAGCCTGTGCTCCGCAACGGGAGAGGCCACAACAGTGAGAGGCCCGCATACAGCAAAAAAAAAAAAAAAAAAAAAAAAAATCTGAAGGAGATCCTTGCTGGGTAGAGTAATCATGGTTGTAGGTTTTTCCCTTTCATCACTTTAAATATGTCCTGCCACTCCCTTCTGGCTTGCAGAGTTTCTGCTGAAAGATCAGCTGTTAACCTTATGGGGGTTCCCTTGTCTATTATTTTTTCCTTTTCCCTTGGTGCTTTTAGTATTTTTTTCTTTGTATTTAATTTTTGATAGTTTGATTAATATGTGTCTTGGTGTGTTTCTCCTTGGATTTATCCTGTATGGGACTCTCTGTACTTCCTGGACTTGATTGACTATTTCCTTTCCCATATTAGGGAAGTTTTCAACTCTTATCTCTTCAAATATTTTCTCTGTCCCTTTCTTTTTCTCTTCTTCTGGCACCCCTATAATTCGAATGTTGGTGTGTTTAATGTTGTCCCAGAGGTCTCTGAGACTGTCCTCAGTTCTTTTCATTCTTTTTTCTTTTTTCTGCTCTGCAGTAGTTATTTCCACTATTTTATCTTCCAGCTCAGTTATCCGTTCTTCTGCCTCAGTTATTCTGCTATTGATTCCTTCTAGAGATTTTTTATTTCATTTATTGAGTTTTCCATCATTGTTTGTTTGCTCTTTACTTCTTCTAGGTCCTTGTTAAACCTTTCTTTTATTTTCTCCATTCTATTTCCATGATTTTGTATCATCTTTCCTATCATTACTCTGAAGTCTTTTTCAGGTAGACTGCCTATTTCCTCTTCATTTGTTTAGTCTGGTGGGTTTTTACCTTTCTCCTTCATCTCCTGCGTATTTCTCTGTCTTCTTATTTTGCTTAACTTACTGTGTTTGGGGTCTCCTTTTCGCAGGCTGCAGGTACACTGTTCCTATTGTTTTTGGTGTCTGTCCCCAGTGGGTAAGGTCGGTTCAGTGGCTTGGGTACACTTCCTGGTGGAGGGGACTGGTGCCTGTGTTTTGGTCGGTTGGGCTGGATCTTGTCTTTCTGGTGTGCAGTGCTGCATCTGGTGGTGTGTTTTGGGGTGTCTGTGACCTTATTATGATGTTAGGTAGCCTGTCTGCTAATGGGTGGTGTTGTATTCCTGTCTTGCTCATTGTTTGGCATGGGGTGTCCAGCATTGGAACTTGCTGGTCATTGAGTGGAGCTGGGTCTTAGTGTTGAGATGGAGATTTCTGGGAGAGCTTTCGCTGATTGATGTTATGTGGGGCTGGGAGGTCTCTGGTGTTCCATGTCTTGAACTCAGCTCTCCCAGAGGCTCAGGCCTGCCACCCACCTGCACCAGCAAGACCCTGTCAGCCACATGGCTCAGAAGAAAAGGGAGGAAAAAGAAGAAAGGAAGAATAAAATAAAGTTATTAAAATAAAAAATAAAAAATATATTAAAATTTTTAAAAAGTAATTATTAAAAAAGAAGAGAGCAACCAAACCAATAAACAAATCCACCACTGATAACATGCGCTAAAAGCTATACTAAAATAAACATAAAAATCAGAAACTAGTCAGTTGCATACAGCAAACCCCAAGTCTACAGTTTCTCCCAAAGTCCACTGTCTCAATTTTGGGATGATTTATTGTGTATGCAGGTATTCCACAGATGAAGGGTACATCAAGATGATTGTGGAGATTCAACCCGCTGCTCCTGAGACTGCACGGAGAAATTTCCCTTTGTCTTCATTGTTTGCACAGCTCCTGGGGTTCAGCTTTGGATCTGGCCCTGCCTCTGTATGGAGGTCACCCTCTGGCGTCTGTTCTTCGCCCAGACAGGAGGGGGTTAAAGAAGTGGCTGATTAAGGGGCTCTGGCTCACTCAGGCCTGGGGGAGGGAGGGGTACGGATGCAGGGCGAGCCTGAGGCGGCGAGGCCAGCATGACATTGCACCAGCCTGAGGCACGCCATGCGCTCTCCCTGGGAAGTTGTCCCTGGATCACGGGACCCTGGCAGTGGCGGGCTGCACAGGCTCCCGGGAAGGGAGGTGTGGACAGTGACCTGTGCTCGCACACAGGCTTCTTGGTGGCAGCAGCAGCAGCCTTAGCATCTCATACCCTTCTTTGGGGTCCATGCTGATTGCCGTGGCTCGCACCTATCTCTGGAGCTCCTTTAGGCACTTCTCTGAATATCCTCTCCTCGTGCACCCCAAAATAATGGTCTCTTGCCTCTTCGGCATCTCCAGAACTTTTCCCGGACTCCCTCCTGGCTAGCCGTGGTGCACTAGCCCCCTTCAGGCTCTGTTCACACCATCAGCCCCAGTCCTCTCCCTGGGATAGGACCTCCGAAGCCCGAGCCTCAGCTCCCAGCCTTGCCCGCCCCGGCGGGGGAGCAGACAAGCCTCTCGGGCTGGTGAGTGCTGGTTGGCACCAATCCTCCGTGCGGCAATTTCTCCACTTTGCCTTCTGCACCCCTGTGGCTGTGCTCTCCTCCGTGGCTCCGAAGCTCCCCCCTCCGCCACCTGCAGTCTCCACCCGCGAAGGGGCTTGTAGTGTGTGGAAACCTTTCCTCCTTCACGGCTCCCTCCTACTGGTGCAGGTCCCGTCCCTATCCTTTTGTCTCTGTTTATTCTTTTTTCTTTTGTCCTACTCAGGTACGTGTGGAGTTTCTTGCCTTTTGGGAGGTCTGAGGTCTTCTGCCAGTGTTCAGTAGGTGTTCTGTAGGGGTTGTTCCACATGTAAATGTATTTCTGATGTATCTGTGGGGAGAAAGGTGATCTCCATGTCTCACTCCTCTGCCATCTTGAAGGTCCTCCCATACTTAGCTGTAATACCCCTACTAGGTAAACTAAAGTAATCTGTGATCAGATTTACCTTTTAAACAGTCATTTCACTTCTTAAACTCAGGGCTTGGGAGAACGCTCTAAAACTCTTGAGGATTTTGCACACATTGCTTTTACAGCACACCTCCCTGCTGAGTTTTTAAGTTATCATCCAAAGATCTGTAACAATCGAAAGAGAATAGGGGTTAAACAGTTTCATCATTCCCATCAATATACAGGTTATTGAGTGAGACAGAAATATTTTGAACTCATTCTGGAAAGATACTCAAGTGATTTTTCATTTGTTCCAGGAAAGTTGAAAAATGTCAATTTCCTTCATTTTTCTACTGATATAAAAAGTGTGGCTCCCTTCTCGGGAGGGGAAGGAGCAGCTGACGTGTGCCATGTGTGTGGGGTGAAAAGGGTGTTTTGGTGTAGGCCCTGCAGCTGTGCCATGAAGCCTGCAGGAGGAAATCCCTTCAGGGTCTGGCTTGCGCACCTCTGTAGGCTATGCTAAGGCCTTGGCTTCCCGCAAAAGACCCGTGTTGTCCTTTCTCACCTGCCTGTGACCGAGAGCTGCTTTGTGAGGCAACCCACTCACATGCCTGCCCCACTTAAGCCAGGGATCAGTAAAGTCAACTCACACAGGGGCTTGTGAAAGAGCAGACCTCAAGCTCTTGCTAGATCAGTACCCACTGCAGCTGTGTGATTGTTGAACCGGAATCCATTTTGCCGTGAGTGCCGTGCATCAGCCTAACAGACGGAAGAGCCCCACAACCCACCTACAGACTGGCTCACTCCTGCAGTTAGCTGTTCTCATCTAATTGCAGCGAATGGCTTATTTTCTCGGCATTTCCAGACTGGAGTCACTCCCAAGAAGCAGCAAGGTGTGGAGGTGAGTCTGCACTAGTGGACTTGGTATTAACGGTGGCTCTCCTGCCTAACAAACGTCCCAGTGTCACATTTGTTAGGCAGGTACCAGGCACCGAATGTGGCACAGAGCTCTGAAATGTCAGTGAACAGGTGAAAGTCTAATGACCTTTTACCAAAGAGCTGATCCTTTCCTAGATAAAGGACCAATATAGCATCACTCTAGAATTTACAGTTTTTTTACACCTCTAAACCCTTTCAGCTCTCACGGAGCAAGATTCCAAGGATCCCTTATACCCCGATGGCATCACTTAGGAGGCTAGTAAGCAGAAAGGTCCTCTGGCAGGGGGAAGTCCTTCTGCCAAAATGCTGTCTTGTTCGTAATGAGTGTAAAGTATTGTGTAGAAGATGGATTCCAACTTCCACTGTGGGAAAAACTGAACTCAATTTAATGTACGACAGTGCATTTCTGGTAGCATCTGATTTGCATCAAGATGACACACTCAAGGCAAGTCATCACCAGTTGACTGGCTTCCTTGGCTGTGTGGTCCCTGCAGCCTGTCTTGATCGGAAATGGTGAGATGCCGTGTCTCTGTGTAATGTCACATTGCACACAGAATCATGCCTGCTTCCAGGAAGCCTTCGGGGTTACTGTAGTTACAGGTCCTTAGGCCTCAGGCATGTAAATAAATAGTCATTTAGTATTTCAGAAGCTCCTCACTTATGAGTCCCCCCCCCACCCTAGTGTAACTGGGCAAGTGACCATGCGTCTTGGCTCACAAACGTGTTTTTCCTTTATTTGCTGCAGCCCTGGAAGGGACCCCATTGTTCTCCTTGCCAACACTGCCCTCTTCTTCCATTACTGTATTCTGGGCTTTTCATGAACAGGAGGAAATGATATTTGATTGTCAGTAAATCTTTCAGTGAGCAGTGCTACTAAGGGGCAAAGTATTCTTACCTGAAAGTCTGGTTCCAGGCAATGGAGGCTTTTCAGAATTGGTGCTTAGGTTACCATGCTCTCCCCTCTGGCTCAAGAAACAGTCTGCTCGGCAAGAAAGTTAGAAAATAGCCTTCACGAAGGATTAGATTCTGCCTTGCCATCTTTGCAAAGATTAGCATGCAAGAGTATTTCCAGGAGCCTCTGGAAGAATTGGTGGGTGGAGGGTGGAAGCCCAGTCATTGGAGTCCCCACGGAGGAGAGATAAGGAGTCAGAGTGAGAAGTTGCCTGAATGGATGCATTAGGCTGATATTAAAACCATGAGGTGGTTAAGAAATCCATGAATCACCCCCTGTGAGACTCAGGGGCAGAATCGATTTGGGGAATTCAGGAAGTTCCACACATGGTGCAGTAAACCCCAAAGTCATTACGAAGAATTAGTCAAATCCCCTTGTTCCTCATACGATTATTTTCCCTGATCCTATTTAGTTCTTTCTTCAATTTGCTAAGACACAGGTGTACACTGATAAAAGCAGCCCATGAATATTTGAAAACTAAACTTTCTAGCAAGTAAATTTAAAGTCACAAATCACTGCCTTAAATTTATATGGTCTGATCACTAAAGCTCAAGGAAGTCTTTGGGATTGCTTCAACTTAGAGAGATAAAAGAAGTATTTTGGCCTATAATTTTGCCACCCCTAAGGGGCCATTGCTAACTTAATCTGACAATATACTTCATTCATGTAACATATCTATTGAGCGTATACTATGTATCAAGACTCTGCTTGGTGCTGAAAAATATGACGATGCAGACAACAGATGTAGCCCCTGTCCTCATAGAGTTTATAATCTAAAGGGAAGATAAAGACGCATGAGTAGGCAATTTTAATAGTTGGTAGAAAATGTCATCCTTTTGGAGGTAAAGACCATTTTCATGATAATTTTTAATCCTATACTTCTTCTTCCCATACTAATTTAATCCTATATGGATACGTTGGAGATGTTTTGTTAACTGTGTGATCGATGAGAGAACATAACCATTGATTTTGTCAGTGGCACTTGATTGGGCGCAATAATGAGTGCTGGAAATAGAATCCAGAAGAACTTCAACATATTACAGAAAAGTTTGTCAAGATGAGGGTGGTGTGAGTGAGGACAGACAGATTTTGCAGAGGGCACAGATGGTATGTGTTGAGGATGCCAGCATCTTTGCTCAGGGGCGCTCACCCCACTTTAGTGATGGCCTTTCAAAGGAGCATTTATTGATCACCTACTACGTGCCATGAACAGTTCATGAGGAGACTTTTACATATTTGAGAAATGATTGTTGATTAATAGGATGAAACTAAATAATAACATGCTCAGGATTTTTCTAAAAGGCATCATCATAAAATTTCAAGATACTAACATTTTTCCTTATGGGTGTCCTCCTCACTGTAGCCATGGAATTCAGTAAGTCTGTACGAAGCACCTACTACATGCAAAACACATGCACGCTGGAGTCTTACAAACTTTTAGGGGGAGAACTGTGTATACATCTAATTTTATACAAAGAAAAACTAAAACATGTTATAAAAATGCTACAATTATGATTCCACTGGGATACAAAGGAGTCAGGAAGCAACACTAAATAAAGCAACAATGAAAGGCTTCATGAAGGAGCTGACATTTGAACCTCACCTTAAAGACACATCTGTCTGGGCAGGTAGTGAAGTGAATTCCCCATGGGAATCAGCCTGAGCCAAGCCACAGACACAGGTGAGCTGTGGAGTGTGAGGTTGTTATGAGTGAGTCAGTGGAAGAAGATTCTGTGAGAAAATGCATTGGGATGTGAAGCTGGCAAGCTAAGGGGGGGACAGGTCATTGGTACAGATTTTGAATTTCATTCCATAGCAGGGAATATGTAATCACTGAAGGATCTTGAGAGGGGACCTTTTGTGTTTTCTGAACCTACTTGAGGAGGCAAAATGAAGGCTGGATTAATGTGGAGGAGTCAGAAGATTCTAACTCATTATAATCTCATCATTCTGGGAAGATGTGGCCAGAAGTAAATCCAGGGTGGTCACTATTGATAACAGTGGACATGAGCTTCAACTGGTGGAAGGTGTTAGGTGTGGATGGACCAAGAGAGCTGGATGAAGGTGTATTAGCTCCTCTCCTCACTGAGCTGGGCAACCTGCCTCCTCAAGGAGCAAACAGAAGTAGACATTTATACCTGGGACAAATCTTTTTTCTGAATCTAGTAGTTTAAAAGTACTCATGAAATCTTCCTCTTTTCCTAGAATAATAACTTTCATTATTCTGGGTGTTGTTTTATTTTTCTTTCTTTCTTTTTTTTTGTTATGGGCCATATAGAACATTGATTATTATTGTTATTATGGTAATTCTTAAAATTACATTTTCTTTGAACCATAAATCAATAGATTATCTTTACCTCAAGGCACTTCTTCTATTTAAAGAGCCAGATCGATTTTTACAGGATATGCCAATAATAAACCTTTGGGTCTCATTTTTTCCTCCTGAAGACTTTGGATCAGGATTATTATTATCATTATTTATTATTTATTGAGTGCTGTCAGTGAGGTCAGCAGTATACAAATATAAATGGATAAACATCATCATTAAGTCTGTTTCCAAAAGGAGCAGGTGTTTATCATGAAAGAAAGTATTTGAATTACCAAAATAATTCCCATTAGTGGTTTTCATTTCCTGGAAAATATGGTCTTTGTGGTCATTCAACTCCTGTGGCATTTCTAGTGGAATAAATGGAAGCAATCTCTCTTTTCTGGCTTGTTTCCAAGTTGGGAATTACTTCCTGCTTTTTGAAAGTTATCTTTGATTTAATTGGGTCAGTTTGGCTTGATATCGTCTAAGATTTTCTCTTCATTAGTGACTTAAACAAAGCCCAGATCACTTCTTCAAGACAGAACGTTTCACTTATCTCTTGGCTTTCTTCTCTTGGCCAGCTAACAAGGAACCCAGCCCATTCAGGAGCTGCCTTTTTTTATTCCATTTACAATGGTGAGGAGAGGAAGGAGTCTGGCCTGGAGAAAACAGGTTCAGAATTCTTGGTTCCACCCACTGGAAGTTGGAAAGAGACAGGTTCTATCATGTGCCTCCTAGAGGATGCTGAAGTAGGCCTTTTATCTTGCCACCTCCTCAAGGACCACCATCAGCAAGAATATTTTCCTCCATTCTTTTGGGTCAGGTTAAACAATAGCTATGTATCCATAGAGTCATGTTCCCTCAAATTTTCTTATGTTCTGTGTTAACAGTAAAGAAATCAGGACAGGGCTTCCCTGATGGCGCAGTGGTTGAGAGTCCGCCTGCCGATGCAGGGGACACGGGTTCGTGCCCCCGTCCGTGAAGATCCCACATGCCGCAGCACAGCGGCTGGGCCCATGAGCCTTGGCCACTGAGCCTGCGCATCCGGAGCCTATGCTCTGCAACGGGAGAGGCCACAACAGTGAGAGGCCCGTGTACCGCAAAAAAACAAAAACAAAAACAAAATCAGGACAAAAAAATGCAATTTATCTCCAACTTTTATTTTAGTTATTTGTTTAAAATTCTTAACAAATTCATTTTATCAAGAGCTATAAAGGAAAAAAATAAAAAGCAGAATCAACTAATCTGTTGATTTGAGGTCACCCAACAGTTAGAACAGCCACAACTAATATTTGTTTTGAGTTTCACACTTTGAAAGGAACTTTGTCTATCATCTGCATTGAGATTCACAACCACACTGGAAGGGAGGGGAACAGCATGTTGTCCTTAGCATCTCAGATCTGTATAAGAGGAAGCAGACTCAGGTTAAATAACTTGCCTGCAATTAAACAACGAATATGTTGCATAAACTGAAGACTTGTCCCTTTTTAATATTTATAACTGAATATAACCAAGAAATGACCACAGAGCAGGCAACAGGGAGCAGAAACAAAAGAAATGCAAAGAATGAGTTAATCTTCAGAGAGTTCCAGCTAAAGGCAAGGGCAATGGAATTGCTGCCTGAATGACTTTAAAGATCCTTCTAGATCTGTGAGTAAGCAGTTGGTCTGATAATCACAAACAACTCAATCTGTTTATCTTCCCAGAACTAGATAAAAACCATCTCATGTATATATTATGACCTGCCCTGGGAAATGGACCCATTTGCAGATAGGGTTATCAATCTGCAAATGAGCTTCCCTCCCTGTCCAAATTTGGAAAAGCATCAGGGCCATCAAGACATTAGGGTTATTGGCTTTGGCTTCAGATGATCGACAATTCTTTGACCAAGAAGGAATTAAGTCTTTCCCTTCATCTTCTTTTCTAAATAAACAAAGCCATGCGCTTAAAACCCGATGCTCCACAAAGGCCTTATGTGCGTTGTATTTCTTCAACCAACATTCAATGAGCACTTGCTACAGGCAGTGATGTTTATTGCTCTTTTTTACTGTACCTATCTCAAATGGATATGACTTCAAATTTGCCTCAGAACTAATTAGTGGACAATTCAGATGGTTCTGTATAGTTCTAATATTTTCTATTCTTTGGATTAGTGGAGTTAAACAAATGGACCATTCACCCAAAGCCTTGCCCATTTACTAATATGACAAATGACCATGCACAGGATTCAATGTGTGATATACATATGGGCCAGTAGGAATCTGTGAGACTGTAGGAGATGAGAAAAGTTATAAATAGATGTTTTCATTTTCTTGTAGAAAGTAGAATTTATTTTGTTCCAATGATTTTTAATGTTGTGAAATATACATTTAACTTTCTAAATTGCCATCTAAAATCATTAGCAAGAAAGCTCAGGGAAAGAATTCTTATAACTCTTAATGTCAAGACACATAATCCAATTTTTAAATGACCAAAGAATCTGAATAGACATTTCTCCAAGGAAGATACACAAATAAATGGTCAATAAGCACAGGAAAAGATGCTCAACATCACTGATCATTAAGGAAATGCAAACCAAAACCATAATGAGATATCACTTCATGCCCACAAGGATGGCTATAACCAAAAAGAAAGATAATGACCACTGTTGGTGAGGAAGTAGAGAAATTGGAATACTTATATAAATGAGAAAGTAAAATGGTGCAACTGCTTTTAAAAAAAAAGTCTGGCCGTTCCTCAAAAGTTTAAACACAGTTATCATATAACTCAGCAATTCCACTCCTATGCATATTCTCAAGAGAAATAAAAACATATGTCCATACAAAAACTTATACAACAATATTTACAGCAGCATTATCCCTAATAGCTAAAATGTGTAAACTACCCAAATGTACACCTGATGAATGGATACATATATAAATGGATGAATGGATAAATAAAATGTGGTGAATCCATCCAATGGAATAGTATTCAGAAACAAAAAGAAATGAAGTGCTGATACATGCTACAACACAGATGGACCTTGAAAACATGGTGCTAAAAGAAAGAAGCCAGTTATAAAAGATGACATATTGTATGATTTCATTTATCTGAAATGTCCAGAATAGGCATACCTATAGAGGAAGAAAGTGGATTAGTGATTATATAGGGCTGGGGGAAGGGAGTTTGTGGAGATTGGAGGATGACTGCTAAAGGGTACAGGATTTCTTTTGGATGGGGGTGATTAAAATGTTCTAAAATGGATTGGGATGATGATTGGACAACTCTGTGAATATACTAAAATCCACTGACTCATACACTTGAAATGGATGAATATGTTATGTGAATTATATCTCAACAAAGTTGTTATGAAAATAATTAAAGAGGAAAGCAACAGGAATTAAGGGCAGTGGTCATTCCAAACATCAGCAGAATATTTGTGATGCACGTTGATTCCCTTCTTCCTTCCTCCTCTTTCCTGCCTTAGAACGGCTCTGGAAAAGGCAGCAGTTATGTCTGCACGTGCCACCTGGCCAGATGGAACCAAGCTCCTGTACAGCTTCTCCATCTCTTGTGTCCGTGGGGAAGTTTTAGATGGAGGGGCCTGATGATAGCTTACAGCGAATTCCCAGTTGGTCACAACATGTTTGGACTCTGGCTTTCGGGACTGGAATTCATCAGGAACTTTTGTGTTTGCTGCTGTCTGTAGGATTATATCTTTATTGATCTTGCCTGTCTGTGAGCAGTGGGAACTATGTGGAAATGATGAAGCCCTTTGGAATGAAAATTCAGAATCTGGTGAAAACATAACCAGGTCTCACTAGGGAAGGGTGAAGCATGTGTGCAGAGTCTGTTCAATACAAGACAGCAGCCCCCCTGCTTGTTTCTGCTGTTCAATTAGAAGAATGTTCAACTGCCCTCACTGCAAGCAGCCCCCAGGGACAGATGTGAAGAAATGATGGCTTTTTCCCAATTACTTAGAAAAACTGGTTCATTTGGGAATCAGCCATGAGTTGATTGTAGCCCTACCTGGTGAATATCCTCTAATTTATATTAAGAAGTTGGCAGTGTATTATGTAAAAACCCGGTAAGGGCTTCCCTGGTGGCGCAGTGGTTGAGAGTCCGCCTGCCGATGCAGGGGACACGGGTTCGTGCCCCGGTCCGGGAGGATCCCACATGCCGCGGAGTGGCTGGGCCCGTGAGCCATGGCCGCTGAGCCTGCGTGTCCGGAGCCTGTGCTCCGCAATGTGAGCAGGCCCGCGTACTGCAAAAAACAAACAAACAAACAAAAAAAAGCGGTAAAAAGATATAATGGGTGGGGGAGGCAGAGGGGACATGGAATTGTGAAACCCAGCACAGCCTTGGGGGGACCAGATACCTGAGATGCTGGGATATTCTGAAAGACTCTTGTTTATAAGAAAGAAAAGAAAAAGGAGAAGGGGACCACAGGACTTTTCAATAGTCCAGTATTTGTAACAATAGATACCGTATTTATTAATCAGGTGAGATTTAGCTAGTATTATGTATACAGTACTTTCTAATTAAGAGTCCACTTAATTAGAAACACTAGGTAAGTGTTAAAATACAAGAGAAGAATATCGAGAGGGTCATTAGGTGCCAAAGGTCGCCAGTATATATGTAGCCTGGAGCTTTCTTCCTTGATCTTCAGTTTTCCCATCTATTTAAAACATGAGGATTTAGGCCAGATAATTTTTGAGGTCAATTACACACCTAATATTCAGAAGTTATGTAAGTCTATGGAAAACCATAGTATTTTTTATTTCTTTATTCGGGTTTTGATCCATTCATTTATTTAGCGATACTTAATGAACACTTCCTACATGTTGGTCACAGAGCCAGGACCTGGGGTCACAGAAATAAAAATGATAGATAAACTCCCTGCCCTCATGGAGTAGACACTAGTGAATAAGTAAGCAGACAAATACACAAACTGTTTATAGAGCCTGATTATCGCACCCAAGGGAATAAACAGGGTGATGTTACAGAGTGGAATTGAGGTGTAGTTAAGGCTCTGCTTCAGGACAGGTTAGTAAGGGGAGGCTTCTCTGGACAGGTGACGTCTGAGTCAACAGTGAAGAAAGAACAAGCCTGTTGTTCGGAGTTTTTAGGGATGCAAAGGGCAGGAGGGAAGCAAGTTCACAGGCCCCAGGGTGGAAGAGAACTTCAAGGAGCAGGAAGAAGACGTGTGACATGGGCCTGGTAACTGCGTCAGAGGGGTGGGAGGTACAGGCAGTAGTGACTCTTGGGTACCATGGTAGGCAGGTAGACCTTTATTCCAGGAGAGTGATGTGAACTGACTTACAGTGAAGAGGGATTCCCCAGGCTATTTTGTGGATGATGAATTTGGAAGGTGAAACTGGGGCAGAGGGACCACCTGGGAGGCTGTGGCATCAGTCAGGGTGACAGAGGGTGGTGGCTTGGACAATGGCGGTGGCAGCAGAGTTGGGAGGAGGCAGATTGAAAACATGTTGATAGGAGAACAAATGGGATATGGTGGTGTGTGGGAAGTCATGGGTGGGGAGAGAAGGAAACAAGGATGAGCCCTTGACCTGGGCGACGGGGTGGGTGGAAGAGACCCGGGAGAAGCCTGTTGTTTGAAGGGTGGGGAATGTGGGGACCAGAGGCCAAGAGCTCATTTTGGATGTACTGAGTTTGTGCTGGGACAGCACTAGAATTACAAGTGTGGTATCACATGGGTACTTCTATATGCAAGTCCACTGTTAAAATGGCTTTCTACTAATGCCAGAGTACAGAATCAGGCCTGAGTAAGGAGTGAGAGATGGATAGGTAATGTCTGCAGGGTAGGTACGCTAAGTCACATCTAGATGCCACAAACAACCTCACTAGTGTGGGTAATTTAGAGACTTTCCCTCTATGGTTTTGGAGAAGATCAAGTACCTACAGTTAAAAATAGAAAGTAAAAGAGAACATTCTCATTACTTCCCAATTATTACCTTTTTTCCCAAACTCTGAATGCTCAATATTCCATATTTTAAAAATGTGTTCTTAGAAGCACATTGTACAACAGTACAATTTTTTTCTATCCCCTGCCTCTGTAACGCTTTCCTCTTATCTTTCACGTAAGACAAATCTTAAATGACTTTTCAAATTCAATTTTCTGTTTTCTATGGAAGAAGAAATGAAGATTTCTTTCCCTTATTTTGTTTTTCCTTTTTGAGTGAACCTGGTGGCAATAAGGTAACTATGGACTTGAGAACAGGAAGGCAGACTTGAACACCTTTTCCACTGTTCCTTACAGTAAATGGTGAAATCATTTCTCCTGACCAGTGACTTTCAGGAAAGAATCAGTGGTAAAGACAGACATGAAGAGAGGCTTGCTCAAAGATGTGGTCCAAATGTTTGCTCCTGGAGGTGGGTGAGGCTCCTGTAACCCTTGTCGTGTGCGACAGCACCCAGAAAGGAACTCAGTAAGTTCCTAATGGAAACGGTGGTGCCGGTTTCTGGGGAGCTAACTTCACTCTTTGCCACTTAGTTAATCCTGACCAGAAATAAACCTTCTTTTTTTTTTTAACATCTTTATTGGAGTATAATTGTTTTACAATGGTGTGTTAGTTTCTGCTTTATAACAAAGTGAATCAGTTATACATATACATATATCCCCATATCTCTTCCCTCCTGCGTCTCCCTCCCACCCTCCCTATCCCATCCCTCTAGGTGGTCACAAAGCACCGAGCTGATCTCCCTGTGCTATGCAGCTGCTTCCCACTAGCTATCTATTTTACGTTTGGTAGTGTATATATGTCCATGCCACTCTCTCACTTCACCCCAGCTTACCCTTCCCCCTCCCCATATCCTCAAGTCCATTCTCTAGTAGGTCTGCATCTTTATTCCCATCTTGCCCCTAGGTTCTTCATGACCATTTTTTTTTAGATTCCATATTTATGTGTTAGCATACGGTATTTGTTTTTCTCTTTCTGACTTACTTCACTCTGTATGACAGACTCTAGGTCCATCCACGTCACTACAAATAACTCAATTTTGTTCCTTTTTATGGCTGAGTAATATTCCATTGTATATATGTGCCACATCTGCTTTATCCATTCATCTGCTGATGGACACTTAGGTTGCTTCCATGTCCTGGCTATTGTAAATAGAGCTGCAATGATCATTGTGGTACATGTCTCTTTTTGAATGATGGTTTTCTCAGGGTATATGCCCAGTAGTGGGATTGCTGCATCGTATGGTAGTTCTATTTTTCGTTTTTTAAGGAACCTCCATATTGTTCTCCATAGTGACTGTATCAATTTACATTCCCACCTATACTGCAAGAGGGTTCCCTTTTCTCCACACCCTCTCCAGCATTTATTGTTTGTAGATTTTTTGATGATGGCCATTCTGACTTGTGTTAGGAGATACCTCATTGTAGTTTTGATTTGCATTTCTCTCATGATTAGTGATGTTGAACATTCTTTCATGTGTTTGGTGGCAATCTGTATATCTTCTTTGGAGAAATGTCTATTTAGGTCTTCTGCGCATTTTTGGATTGTGTTGTTTTTTTTGATATTGAGCTGCATGAGCTGCTTGTAAATTTTGGAGATTAATCCTTTGTCAGTTGCTTCATTTGCAAATATTTTCTCCCATTCTGAGGGTTGTCTTTTTGTCTTGTTTATGATTTCCTTTACTGTGCAAGAACTTTTAAGTTTCATTAGGTCCCATTTGTTTATTTTTGTTTTTACTTCCGTTTCTCTAGGAGGTGGGTCAAAAAGGATCTTGGTGAGATTTATGTCATAGAGTGTTCTGCCTATGTTTTCCTGTAAGAGTTTAATAGTGTCTGGCCTTACATTTAGGTCTCTAATGCATTTTGAGTTTATTTTTGTGTATGGTGTTAGGGAGTGTTCTAATTTCATTCTTTTACATGTAGCTGTCCAGTTTAAAACCTTCTGTTTGTTGACTGGTGTCCTTTCCTCTTGAGAACAAAGGGGTAGTAAGATTTAGAGGTTGGAAGCTAGGTAAGATATTCTTGAACCTTCAGCTGGGACAGACATTTTGAAAACCTGTTTTCTCTTTTCACCAGAGCTAACTTAGATTCTGGAGCATCGTGCACCAGGAGTAAAACGTCTCAGAACTGTGTCCTGACTCCATCACTTGTCAGCTGTGTGGCCTGAGACAGTTTATATCATCCATTTTATCTCCAGTTTCTTCTATATAAGTTGGGAAAAATATAAAAACCCATGACAGTTCCATCTGTACAAGTTAGTTCACAGGGACATTAAAAAAATCATGTGAAATAAAGGATAGTATAGCCCTTGGAAGTTGTTGTACACAATATATGCATAATAGTGTACCTAACACTGGGGAAGGAGATGACCTTTCAAATTTTCTATACACCAGCAGACCACACTGGACAGTTGATAGCTCACTTCCTAAGACAGTGTGAAGTCCCAATTTCTCTTAACTCTGGTGTTCCTGGCACCTGCCCACGCCCCTCTCTTGCTGAAGCAGAAAGGGAGTGTGGTTTGGGTGAGAAGCTGAGTATCTGAGTAGGGGAAACAGGCAGATCAGGCAAACATAAGTGACTGCGGGTGTATCTAATTTGGGCAGATAGCTGGCTGGGACAGCATCTGATGACCAGAACTTTCAATAGGAAGTGCCAGGGCCGAAACCAACACACAGCAGAGCTCTTCCTGAAACTTGGCTGCGGTCCATCCGGGAACTTCTTCTGGAATTCCTGCTCAACATCTAAGTAGAGGCAACCTTGGAGAGACTGACACCTGAGTGGAAAGATGAGGGACGGGTATTTTAGGGGAGAACATGAGCACCAGTGTGTAAATGCGGCGTTGGGTACGGGTCAGAGGGCAGGGCCAGCCACCATGCCCGCCTGCACCGTCACCTGCCCGCACGGTTACCGCAGACACTTCCTCACTGGCTCCCTGCTCCTAACCTGGTTCCTAAAGTCTGTTCTCCAAACAGAGCCCTTTACAGGAGGAATCAGGTCCCGTCACTATTCTGCTGGCGATGCTGCTACGCTCCATGTTCTACTCAGAGTTAACGCCCAGGTCCTACTGGGCTCTGCATCAACAGAAATCTGAATAGCCACGCATGCACCGCCCGCCACGCATGCACCCCCGCCACGCACGCACCCCTGCCACGCACGCACCCTCCTCCATGCACGCACCACCCACCACGCACGCACCGCCCACCACGCACGCACGCACAGCCACGCACGCACCTCCTCCTGCCTCCCACACGCACTCCGCCACCACTGTCACCACCATGGCCATCACCAAGTCCTCTTTGACTTCCTTCCCTGTTCCCTCTCTTCACTGTTCCAGCCACACCGACTGCCTTGCTCTTCTCTGGCCTCAGGGCATTTTCTGTGGCCGGCCTGGAATATGTTTTCTTAGATACTTGCAGGGTAGCGCCCTCACCTGCCTCAGATCCTTGCCTAATTGTCAGCTTCTCGAAAAAGCCAACCCTGACAACCATGTTTAAAATCATAGCCTTCCTTCCAGCCCTGGTCCCTGATATATTCCTCTATGTGAAAATTTTCTACAGCACTCACTTAACACCATCTAAGAAGCTGTATAATTGACTGTTATGTTAGTGATTATTGCTCGCCTGCACCTTTTAGCATAGACTATATGAGGACGAGGATCCGTGTCTGGGTTGTTCAGGGATGTGCCCCAAGCCTCTAGGACACCTGGGCATTGTAGACACAACATATATTTGCTGAATGACAGAGAGCAGAATAACTGGCAGAGATGAGGGTGGCGAGGAGGCACGTGGATGACAAGGCCCTTCTCCTTTACCCTCCTTTCCTGCTCTCCGTTTCCCTATTTCTTCTTCCTCCATTTTTTGCTACTCTCCCTCCCTGTCCTGTATCCTACTTTCCCCATCTGATGTGAGCAGGCAGTGAGCCTCAACTTAAGTAACGTCACTGTTGGGTCACATAAGTGATATTTATAAAGAAATAAGCATCCCAAACTGGTGCAAGCCAAGCAGCTCTGTGCCATTAAAGAGCGACCCTCTGGGAGGCCGGGTGCTTCCTCCTCCCTGTGTCACTCTCAGAAAACTCCTCTCTTGGAATTAACATGCACAGCCCTCGGCCCATTCTTTGCATGTGGTCTGCGGTGACGAAGCCAATTTCCCTCAGAGTGGGACCACTTTTGCGAATCAAATAAATGCAACAGAAATTCAAGTCTGATGAATGAGCTAAATGATCAACCTGCATGGTATCTGTTTGGATCAGAACCAAAATCACTACAAAGGCTCGAGGCTAGATTTCTGGTTTTAAAAATAAAGTGGCAGTACTCGGGCTTCCCTGGTGGCGCAGTGGTTGGGAGCCCGCCTGCCGATGCAGGGGACACGGGTTCGTGCCCCGGTCCGGGAGGATCCCACGTGCCGCGGAGCGGCTGGGCCCGTGAGCCATGGCCATTGAGCCTGCACGTCCGGAGCCTGTGCTCCGCAGCGGGAGAGGCCACAGCAGCGTGAGGCCCACATACCGCAAAAAAAAAAAAAAAAAAAAAAGTGGCAGTACTCAAAGATACACTATAAATGCCCAGAACCGTGGTCATGTCATCCTGGCAATAAGTACAAATGCTCCCAAAGTGTCTACTTTGAAAAACAGTACTCATGTTTGTCTTCTGAGAATTTTATTTAAAAATCATTATTCTATCATCGCACCTCATGCACTTTATAGGATTCATAAGCTGTCTGTGTTTAAGTCACTACATCTGTAGAATGGGAGTTAAGACTGTCTTCTCTCCGTGTTATTCTGGAGGATGGGAGGACAAGGAAGGGAAGGAAGGTGTACACTGATCAGAGTTCCACCAAGGAAAGGCATCGTATCAGCCATGAACCAGGGTGTTAATCCTGAAATAAAATAGTCATGGGGGCAGGGAACCACGAGACGCTATTTGTCTTGCTTTCCTTTCCCCTGTCCATCCTCTGCCTCCCCCTTTCTCACCAAGTTTTCTTAGATTTAACCTTCAGGGTTATTCTCTAGGCACCGTCATTCCCTAATTCCTCCCAACTGCCCATCTCCACCGTGCAACCATTCCCTCCTTCCTCTGGGACCCGTTGTGGATACGTCTGCCTTTCCTGCCATTGGCTGAAGCCTGCAGTGTCTCTCAGGGAGGTCCTGCCTACACAGTGAAATAAAGTCAGAAACCTGGATTAATTTGATTGTCTTTTCTTTACATTTAGGACTGCTATTATGGTGTTGATGGCTGGTAATAAAAGACCTTTTAGTGTGGGAAATCAAATCATCTTATACAAACATAAATGGGTCCGGACCATGATTATCTCAATGTAATTGCACAAAGAACTCTGATTATGGGTGTCAGTTCTTGCCTTTCTTAAGGTATCGTAGGGCTAATCTAGCGATTGCCAGACTGACACTATTTGTAAGGTATGCAGTTTATCATTAATATGCTGCATTTCTTACATTTGGCTTCTCTGTACCCAGGACTTTTTGAGTATGAGGTTTGAAAGCTCTGCAGCATTGGCTTTGTAGATGTTTCCAGAAAATTTCTGCAATGAAACGTGATAGAGTCAAAATTGGGGGGAAAAAAATCAAGCTGGTCATCAAACAGAATTGCCATATTTGAAGTCTGCTTATCCCTCACTCTGGCTTCCGAGAGAAGTGAAGGAATCCACATTCATGAAGGAACTGTTTAGGCTGAGATGGAAATGTGCTGTAGGAAACAATCTTTGCTTGTCAGTAGGAAATAATTTACTTGCTTAGGTAAAAATGCCCATTTATCCTGGAAAAGGTCATTTCTCTATGTATATTAAATAACATATGATTAAAAACATATTTGTGAAGATTTTAATAACCTTGCAATCAGTGTCTTCTGTGAGTAGCCGCCTACTTGGTAACAAAGATCTACTGCCCTACTGAACTGGAGTCCCCTGTCTTAATTACTTTAACTAGATAGTTAATTTAATGGACCTGGCTTTTGTAGATGTGCTGATGGCGATTTTTGTGTGTGCATAGCAGAACACACTTCTGTCTGAGGGGCAGGTACCTGCCCTGCCCAGTCTTGCCTTTGCTTACCTGCTCCCCTCCTCATGGGAAGCCTGCTGTGTCCTTCCCCCTCCCTTCCAGACTGTATCACATTCACAACCTCCTCATCCTTCAAGGCAGAGAGCCCAAAGGCCACGTCCTCCAGGAAGCCTCATCTGACCTCCATAAGAAGTCAAACGCTCCTCTGAATGTACTCATCCCATTTTCTCATCCTCTGTTACAGCAGTCGTCCCATCTTCCCATTTTGCATCGTATTGATCATTGTATCTCCCCAAACATCTCTCTAGTGATGTCTTATTACAAAGAGGGCACTCAGTAAAGGTTGAATGAGTGAGTAAACCGACTCATGAATGAATCTCAGACCACAGTCTCTGGTTGCTCTTGACATAAAGCATCTGTCGTATTAACCTCTTCCTTCTGCTCCAGGATTAGGGTCAATAGCTGAGACCCTACTTCCTCCCCTTATTTCTTCAGTCTCAGGTCACCTCTGCTGAGCTAGACAACCAGACTGAATTTTATCAAACGCAGCAATGGTTTGTGCTGCATAATAAGTGGGCCCTGGTGACAGTCAGTTAACCATTTTGCAATGTGTGTAGAAGTGGGCTTGAGCGTAATTGAAAACCAAGCCATTTGCTCAGAGGGTGGGATGTGCAGGAAGTGCTTTGCAGCCCTTTGGAATCCTTAAGGGTTGATTTTCTCTTCAGGGTACAGGTTTCTCTGAGGTCCCATATGCTGAGGAGTTCATTTTGGCACTAACTATACACTGCCTTTCACTTCTATTTATGTGTTTTGAATACTTGTCTAGTATCTCCAAATAATTATAAACACTTTGAAGGCAAAAACCTCAAGCCATATGACTCTTTGTATCCCTTAAAATAATATGACCACGGTCTCATATATGATATAGTCTCAAAAAATTAAGGTGGCGTTTTGCCAGGATAATAGATCTTTCATAAATGAGTCGAAGAGTGAGGTTGTGATTTTTTTAATGGAGATGATACTTATCTCACAGTAGTTGGAAAAAAATATTTTGCAGTCATGAGACTGTAATTCAGTAATACTAGCAGAGTCTTATTTCTCAGCTCAGAATGTTGCCATCAACCAGAATGTTTTTTTCTTTAGGAAATTCTACAAGTTTCCAGACTCTCCCATGTGGAGTAAAGGTTTTCCTGGGTGGTGAGATGTGGCTTTGCAGGATGAGATTGGATTCAGGCCACAGTTTGAGACTATTATGAGTTTTCCCTCTGTCTGCTTTATCCAGCAGAAACTGTACAGCAAGTGAATACTTCCTGTTGACTTTTGGCAGAGTTCAGAAAGATTTAGCTCAAAACAGATTTTATTTCTTAGAGTTTCATGTCTACCTAGTAGTCCCATGAGATCGGGACTCCTGAGGTTTTCTTTTCTGTAGATACCTATGATCAGAGATATAGACCCACAGTAAGTTATAACAAGACTTTATTTTGAGCTAAAAAGGGCGCCATATGGCCTCTTTACCAGCCCTCCTCATCTGGTGGGGTGGACAAAACTAGCAACTTTTCAATTTCCTGGACACACTTGGGTCCTCACTTTGGCAGTTTGTGGGTGAGGCCAGCTAATTGAGTTGAGGGTATACTCCCCCACGGTCCTCTAGGAAGAAGGGGTTGCTTTCTGCTTCAGGACAACAGGGGTCTTGGTATCCACCATGCACGTTCTTCTCCTTCAGTTCCACCAACTTCCTTGACACTTGCAATTGGAACTCTTATTAACCACCTCTTTGACCACCCACTTAATCAGGAACTTGTTTTTTTATTTTGTTTGCTTTTCTTGAAGGGGATGCCCTTTGGCATCTTGGCTCTGGCTTCCTCACTTTCTGACATGTGGCTTTGCCACTCTTGGCCTTCCTGGGAAATTCCTAGTACCTGGTACCTCTTGCTGGAGGTTAACATACCTCCTCTGAGCATTCAGTTGGCTGCCTTCTTTAGCAAAAGAATTGTCTCTTCCTTTCTTCCTGCTTTGTCATCCTTGGAGGGCATGACTGGCAGTCAGCTGGCAGCTGTGCTAGCCTCAGGTTGGTATTAATAAGAAAGAATAAGAGGTCTGTTCAGCTTAGATGACCACACAAATTGCATCGCTGTATTTTTTCTTTACATTTTAGAAAGGTTAAGGTGTTTTTCTATCACCAAAATAAAAAGACATCAAGGGAACGGCTAATCTTGTGGTCCCTCTTTAGCGTGGATTTCAGGTATAGGAGATTAGCTATCTCTCAGAAGATTGACATCTTGCAAAGGATGCCTTCTTTTCTTTCCTGCTCCATGGATTTTCCTTTGTGAGTCACTGAAGATGTGCCATTGGCTGAGAGCAGTAAAATCATTTAGCATTAGGGGTGACTTCACATTTTGTCTTGAAAGTCTCAAGGTGTTAAACAACTAAATGGAAGATACAGAAGAGCAGAAACAGCACTTTTCAAAGAGAGTGTATTTCGGAGCTTCTCTGTTGGGAAAACCTGTTTCTTGGTTACAGGCCTCTTGAAGGTAGATCGCATGAGTGGCCACGCCGTGAAGGAGGATGTTGTGAGAGAGCTTAGCCAGCCATGAAGGGAGCCTGGGCCTCAGGGCTGCCCTCCGGTTGCCATGCCGAGGGATCAGTATCACACTCTGCCTTTTGAAGATGGGGCTTTGAGGAAGTGGCCAGTGAAGAGAGTGTGAAATATGTCTAATTTATGTAAATCCCTGCCAGCCACGGGAGCACACGGGTTAGTAATTTGTCTGATGGCAGCTTTTCGCCAGTTACATCTTTTCTCCAGACTGGGGACTGAAGGCACCTTGGCCGACTCCAAGGGGGATATGTGTGCAGCGTCGGTAGCTGATTCCAAACCAGAGGAGAGTTATTTCTGACGAGGGAGGACCGCCTGGAGTTTAGTTTTGACTCATGATTTCGGACCCCAGTGAGCATTGCTTCTCCTGAACAATGGTGTAAGCGATGTGGAAGGGTTTTCTCTCCCATATCATTTTCTTATTACACTTTTTATGAAGCTAATTATAGATTCACATGCAGTTGTAAGAAATAATGCAGAGACATGCTACATACCCTCTACCCAGTTTCCTCTGTGGTAACACCTGGTAAAGCTGTAGTGTGATATCACAGCCAAGAAATTGACAAACATGCAATCCACCGATCTCATCCAGATTCCCCCCCATTTCACTTGTACACAGCTGTGGGTGCGTGTTGAGTTTTATGCAGTTTGATCACATGGGTGGGTTCCTATATCCACCACCACCGTCAAGATTCTGAGCCGTTCTGACAGCATCAGCACCTTCCCATTGCCCTTTTATAACCATGCCCAGCTCCCTCCTGCCCCCGCCCTTCATGCGTAGCCCCTGTCAAACACTGTAATGTGTTCTTCACGTCTGTAATTTTGTCATTTTGAGAACATGACATAAACAGAATCATACCATATATAACCTTTTGAGGTGGACTTTTTTTTCACAGCATAATGTTTTGAGATTCATGCAGGTTGTACCTTGTCAATAATTCATCCCTCCCTAATGCTGAGTAGTCTTCCAGGACGTGGCTGTATCACAGTCTGGTTAACCGTCCACGTACTGAGAGACATCTGTGTTGTTTCCTGTTATTGGCTATTATGAATAAAGCTGCTATAGATATTTGTGGACAGGTGGTGTGGACAGAATAACCTCTGGGAAGGAAAGGGTTTTAAGTCCTACCTTCCCTCACACGTTTCTGCTTCTCTGAACACTACTTGTCTCCACAATCACAGCTCACAGATGCAGCACACAACTTCCGAGATTAATTACGATGCATTAACAGAAAGTTATCAGGACTTTCCTGGAGCAACGAGGGTGAGCAAGGTCATGCCTACATCATAAGAAGGAAAGGAAGGGGCTTCCCTGGTGGCGCAGTTGTTGAGAGTCCGCCTGCCAATGCAGGGGACACGGGTTCGTGCCCCGGTCCGGGAAGATCCCGCATACCACAGAGTGGCTGGGCCCGTGAGCCATGGCCGCTGAGCCTGTGCGTCCGGAGCCTGTGCTCCGCAAGGGGAGAGGCCATGACAGTGAGAGGCCCGCATAATGCAAAAAAAAAAAAAAAAAAAGAAGGAAAGGAGGGAAGGAAATGCATCCCCCCCCAACCCCAGCCATTCCTCCTATCAGATCCAGCCTGAGCTCTGTCTTCCTTGGGGAGACCCTGCCCCTCCTCTCAGAGGTCTTCTCCCTTCCCGTTCTTTGGGTTAAACGTGCCCACCTGCAGAGAGCGGAGGGGATGTGGTCCTCGTGTCCTTGCAATGACATTGCTCCTCTTGTGGGTGGTTTACATGCAGCCCATACTTATTTGTTCTGATTTTAGTGGGGTTGACACTGAGCAGGGACGTGGGGCGGTGGAAGGGAGGGAGGTTCTGGGATGAAGCAAGAGCAGTTCATTGATGGCATTTGTCATCAACTTCCGAGGGGACATGCTCACCTCCACACGACAGGAGCTGCCTGTTACTCCCTCCCACCAGCAGCCAAGAGGGTAGCCCAGGGACTGGCAGGTGTGAGGACCCACCTGAGCAGGGGGTACAAAACCCTGGCCCTGGCTCCCTGATTCACACGACCCTTCTCATTCAGAGTGAGGCCAGGAGGGATGACTTGGCCTGAGGGCCATGCCTGGTGCGATGCTCAGGCAGGCTTGGGGACACCTGGCTCATCACTGCTGTCCTACTCCCCTTCCCTCTTGTTCTTGCTGCCTTTCCCAAGCAGGGATACAGGTCATGGTCTGTCCTCCAGTCACCATCTGTGGGCTTCCAGTGGCCTAGACAACTGTTCTACTGTCCAAGGCCCTCCATCTCCTGCACCTTCCACCCTTCACGGCCCCTGGCAGGCACCTGCAATCCTGCTGCCAAACTCCCCACAGCTGCCAGCACGTCTTGTTCTTTCTCTGCCTGCAACGCCCCTTTCTCTGCTCTTCCTGGCAAATCTCTAGGTCATCTTCAAGGCACAGTTTCAACCTCCTGTTCTGTGACTTGCCCGGGCAGGGTCAGACCTTGTGTCCCACACACTGCTTGTGGCCCATATCCATGGTCACCATCTCTCTGTGGGTCTCAGTCCCCAAGGATTCTGAGCCCTCTGACAGTAGAACCATGCCCCCTTTGACCTGCTGGTGTCCAGTGTCCCTTCACCACCTAATACATGTCACAGCTACTGCTGCGTGAAGGGTGGGGATGGAAGAGAACGTTTCCTGGTCTGCCTGGTGGGTCTCCCTGGACTTGGGAGACCCGGTCTTCGCTCACTGTTTCCTTCTTCTGAACAGCAGCAGGGAACCCTCTTCCCTGCAAGACCATGTGGACATCTGCACGGAGAAGAGGCTTTGTCCCGCCCATGGGGCTCAGTTCAGTGGTACCTGCCAACCCCCTGAAATGCCACCCAAGCCCTGGAGTGTCTGTCATCACGATTATTAGTAGTACAATGACTTCACTTCTAAGGAAGCCCTCACGGAGGGTGACCCTGCCTTCTTCTCCTATTCATGAGTTAATAGTCTTATTTATGTATCTTAACCTCACATTTGTATCTTTCAGGTGTCTATGTATTTCTCAAACACATCACCAAGCCAATGCCCCAGGGACAAAAATTAGACATTTCCTCCAGGGTTTCTGTTTATGTGAGGGGTGGGGGACTCGAGCCTACTCACCCCCAGGACAGTAAGTGACATGTGTGTGGCCCAGAGCAAAAGAGGTAGAAATAGATCGACAGCAATTTAGAAAAACACCTTTTGTCACTCAAAGGGAATTAGGTGAGAATTTCCCCTCTTCAGAGACAGCAAGGCAAAACAGTTAAAAAATCCAAAATAGAAGTAGTTTATCTTTAAAACACCTGCATATCGTGCATGTGTGTGTTAAGACCATGTGTGCGTACATGAGTCTCCTTTTCTCAGAATTTGAACAATAATTATATCAATTATGCTTATTAAACTCCCCCCAAATTATTAATCAAAGTCTCTGTAGAAAAGCTGCTTTGGCTGAATATTCTTCTAACTTGATCTCTCTCTGAAACTCTTGGCCTCTTCATCTCTGTCTTGCTTGTTCGTCCTCTTACTTTTGCTCAGAGCATACTGCTCTGTGTGTGTGACATTGTGCCTGCAGTGTGCTGGCCTCCAAGCCAAGACCTAGACTTTCATGCTTTTCTTTGATTTCAGGGAGTGTATCTTCTGTCTCCCAACCATGAGTGTCTCTAGTCTCTGGGCAATAGGAAACCCGAGTCCACTATGTACTTTGAACCCAGCAAGTATCTAATATATATATATATATATATTAGATGATATTCATGTTAAGAGAACAGCCTTCTGGGTTGCAAAAGTTCCCAGAGGCTGGGTCGGGCTACTTGGGAAGGTCACCGGGACCCACGTCACTCAGAGCTGGCAGCCTGCCTATGGCCATAGAGCCATCTTCATATCTGAGGCATCACGCACACGTACTAGCATTCCCTCCAACCCCTGCCTGAACCAAGGGCGGAGAGGCTGTGCTTCCAGAAGGCCGTTTCTCACCACCACCTGCACAATCCAGGCCGTGATTCCCATTTTGCGTTGGAGGCCAGTGAGGCTCAGAAACATGTCGTGGCCTTAGTGTATTAGTATTGATATCAGGATTTATACTGATAAGAGTGAACGAATTTGTTCATGTGTTGTCATCTGTCCTTGGAAAATAACACCACCCACGTGATCCAAAGGAGTCCTAAAGCGTACGTGTGAACAAAGCTGTAAAGCTACCCTAAGTTGGCCTGAAACCTTGGCCCTGCCTTCATTTACTCCATGTGGCTCAGAAGCACAGGGGCATCTGGAAAACGGCCCGAGAGTCCTACGCCTCAGTCTCCCCTCCTCCCTCTCTTCCTCACAAAGTAAGTGCAAGTCGGCTGGCAGTGATTCTGAACGTTGAATTCGATGCTTTAATATCAAATTCTGGAGCCACTTCTGTGATGTGAGGCTCCGATTCCATCATGAGTTTCTGTGTTGACTAGAGCAGCTGGGAGAATCCCGGGCGTTAGTGGGGTGCCCTCCTGCCCCCCGAAACTGAGATGTCAGCGGGCAGTTCTGAGACATGCTCCCTGGGAGATATGAGTCACGGACATGCTGGGCAGTGGGGAGGGACTGGAGCTGTGTTTACTTCTCCCTTTGCTACCTCAATGTGTCTAGCAAATAGATATACCTCTGGGCATATCTATTTACATCCTTTATACCTGTCCTGAGGGGGGGTGGTCATACCTAACACTGACCATCTAGATACACTTTAAATCCAGACTCCCTTAAAAGAGCACACACAGGTAGGCACAGTCAGTGAATTACAGAATTTTCTTTTAGGGCTCATCATCCTTTCCTTTCCATTTCAAGTTGCCTAATTAAATGTGTGAACAGAGAAACTGTATCTTTAATAGATGCTACCTGTCATGGTTTGTAGTCCATGATGGAAAACCTGGTTGTTCTGTTTTATTTTTTCCCCTCCTGTTATACTTGTAAACGTATATACCAGAGAAAGTAAGGTATAAACACTTTTAATAACAAGAATAAATAAGCAACAGAGGAGATGACTCATCGGGTTTTGAGAGAACTTGATCACCATCAGCCCTAAAATAGAATGAGTCCCCTGGTCCCAAGCAGGCAAGAGCCCTTCCTCCCAGCCGCATCCTATCTGGCCATCGCCTCTTCCATTTGAATCGAGCTGTGGTCTTCTTCTGTCTGCCCACAGAGATCCTGGCCCTCTCAAGGACAACCTGGTCTCCTTTTGCACCTGCTCAGACTGATCCTATACAACCAAGTCAATCTTTTATAATGCTAGCAAGCTCGTGACAAAAAGATCTAAATTCGTCTTCCAGGGTTTTGGAATTCTACTTTCCAGTCTTTGTTAAGGCTATTCTCAAAGTACTTTTTTCTAGTGCACGAGAAATAGGTATTTATCATAAACACTTAGAACATAGAGTTTAATAGACTACAATGATAGAGAAAACTATAGAAGACATGCATATTTCTTCTAGCAAACAACAGAAACACAAAAATTCAGTTATTTAACTTTTATCCCACTAAACAGCACTGCATGAGCATTTCTCGCATATAAATAAATTACTTTCCATACAAGTGAATACCTCTATTTATATACTATATTGATACAGCATAATTACTTTTGCTGTTCTTGAGTATCTGGGTTGTTGCTAGTTCTCCACTATTGTACATGGTAATGTTCATTTACCATGTTCATTTGCATCATGAGAATTATGCACTGATGTATTTGTCTAACGTCGCTAAGAAAACCATTATATCTCTCTCATTGGGGTGACGGTTTGTTACCTTCTTTCACTGTGAAGTAAAGGGAATCGTGCTTCCGGGAACCAGAAAGCGGTTATTTCTGGAACCTGGGATCCCTGTGAAGGCCTGTCCCCATTTTTCTCCCTGAGTTGGGGAGAAGACGGTGCCAGTCGTTGTGCTCATTCTTCTAGAATCTACGCTGGTGCTCCATTTCCTTCTTCCTTCCGTGGTGGTAGGCAGGAGCCCTTCTTTGTGCCAGAGAAGGTGGAGAACGAGGCGAGGGGGAGGTTCCAGGGACAGAGCCTGACAACACTGAAAATGCTGACATAAATTAATCAAACGAGTCATCTCACAGGATTGAATTAGTTGCTGATTTATGGCTGTGGCGCCTTGGCTGCGAGGCCGTTTCTTCATGCTCATCCTTTGTTGACCCTGATTTATGTCAGAGTCTCAGTGCATTGGCCGACTAGGGATCCTTGCAGGATGGACGGAGGGCTGAGGGCCCCTCCCATGCCGGCCGCCCTGATCCAGCCTTCATCCCCCCCATCAGAGTGCAGCCCCATCCATCAGCTCCAGTATTTGCCTCATAAACTCTATGTCTGCATCTTTAGGCTCTGTTACATCACGGTGGAAGATGGGCTGGTGACAGAAGAAAAAAATCTTTTTTTTTTTTTCTTACTCATTCTTAGAGATTCTCACACCCAGATGGGATGAGGCTAAGGCCGTGCCTGTGTGCCTTGTGATGACCTGCAGGAAGTGCCCCCTGCCCCATGTTAGCCTCTTCGCATCACTGTTATTTTTTGTAATGAGAGGGCCTGGGGGTGATTTGTGCGCTGGTGGCTTCCTCCTTGGGGAACCTATTTAATACTGCTGCAACATTTCTTTGTAGGAAAAAGTTTGCTGTGAACACTTGGCTGCTCATTCTAGAAAGCTCTGCCCTAGAGGATGTTCATTTTTCTCATGGGCTTATTCTTTTTTTTCCTCTCTCTCAAGTTCTTTCTCTGTGTCATGTACTGATTCCTGTGCTTCTGTCTATATTTTCTCTCTGAGTCCCAGTCTTCAAGGGTTTTGTGGAGATAGAGACATAAAATGTATTATCAAATAAATAACCCTATGGTTATAGATGTGTGGTTGCTAATGATGACAGCTCTGATAAGTGAATTCACAGTTACACAGAGCATATCTATTTTTCTTAAGCAAACATGGAAAAGTTATTATCTTTGGAATTCATGTGAAACATTCTTTTAAAAGTATTAAGAGGAGGGGACTTTTTCAAACATAGTTTTGATTATTAGATATGACTAATGTTACTTAGAAACAAGCTTCATGGTAAGGTGAAAAATCACATTCACTATTAATAGCTTTGGTTTGAAATTGTCTAAACGATGTTTGATTATCAAAGCGTGGAAGTCTTTTTTTTTTAATTAACCATTAAGTGTTATAATTTCCAAATCTGTATCTCAGGAAAACAGTGAACATCTCTAAAACTCATTTTTCTTATCTTTAAATAATATCTACCTCATGAAGTTATTATTAAAATGGAATAATATATTTAATATGTTTAGTACAATACCTGGCCTCTAGTAAGTGTTTGACGTGTCTATTATTATTTTATTAATCGTTGGTTACCTGTTATTATTTTAGTTCTAGTACACATCTGTGTTTCAGATTCACGTAGCATTAGACATCACCAGTTGGATAGCCTGTTAACTTCAAAATCAGAAAATAAAACAAATCTTCTGCTCCCACTGCTTGCCCTAGATCAACACACAGCCACCACCTTGTACATAGATGGCCAAGTCAGAAGTTTGGTGCAATCTCTCACCCACCCCATCCCCAGCTTCTGAGCTCCAGCAACACTGAGCTCTTTCCCTCCTTCCACCCCGCCATGCTCTCTGTCCCTCAAGCCTTTACCCACATAGTTCCCTCTGCCTGAATCAGTCTGTCTTCCCTCATTTCAGTTATTTATTTCCTATGCATCCTTCAGGTCTCAAGTAGAAGTCACTTCGTCCAAGAAGTCGTCTTAACCCTCCGTATCTCTCTCACAGTCTCCTTCTAAGTGCCCCATAATGTCTTGTGTTACTCCTATCATAGCACTTGGCATATTATACAGTAAGTAACTATTTTTTGTACTGGTCCATGATCTCTACGATTGGTTGACTGTCGTACTCATCCCACTGTATCCCCGTGCCTTCCATAGATGGAGGAGGAAGTGCTTGGCACTGCTGCTGAATGCATGAGTCTGTCTTCAAAGTCAGTTCTAATAGAGTGGAGTTTTGAAAATAATTTAAAGGATGTTTTAAATGAAGGGAGAGGTAATCTTCCATTTGAGTTCAAAGCCTCTGCCTATACATGCTATTTCCATACAGGGGCTGATGCTATACATTCAAATAAGTCCCAGGACTCACATTTTACAGAAGGAGCAGACCAACATTAAATCAATTTCCATGAATTTTTCCAAGAACTATAAAATAAGCCAACTATATTGGTAGTACTCTATTCTAGCCCCTGGCCTTCTCCTCCGTATTATGCCTCCTCCACCTCTTCTCACATGAGATGGTTCTTAAAGGGAGGGAAGAACAAAGATTCCTCATGGTCCCCAACCTTTGCTATTTCTTAGACATCTTTCAAGAATTTCAAGTGGCAAAGAGCCCTTTAAAATTATGACCTCTTTCCCTGAGAGACCAGATCTTCAGAAGGATTCTTCACTAAACCTTTGGGAGAAGATAAGCAATCTTAGACTTTGCAGAATTTTTCCTTCACAACCTGGCATCAGACACAAGAGCAAACAGCTAGAGCATTTGGCTTCCTGTGGGATATTGATTTTCCCTCTCTGCTACAGCATTTTCCTCATCCTCTTGGCATCCTCTGCAAAAATAAAACATGAGATTTGAAAAACTAAAAATACTGAAAGTGACAGGTTGTTCCAGCATCAGGAGTATGTGAGTTCCAGTGGAGAGAGGACCGATGTAGCCCCGTTGCCCTTCAGGGGTCACCAAGTGCACTTTTAGGCTGTGGAGCAAATTGAGGTAAATAACAGGAATTAGGAACGGCAAGACAAATGCCTTTTGGAAAAGTGGGCTGGGAGAGTGTAAAGAAGCAGAGCTAGGGAGATAATGGAAGACCAGGATGATGGCCCCACGAGGCAGACAGGCAATGCCTTCCTGGGTTCGTCTTGTAGCAGCAGTGTAGGTGACTACGTACAGGTGAGAAGGTGAGTTTGGATGATTTGTCCGTAAAACAATGAGCGAGATGGCCCATTGTGTTCCCCGAAAATCTCCTTATCAGTTTAGCCTGTGCCGTCAATGACATTGAGCTCTCCGTGGTCAAGGCTGATTGACTGTGGCCACGGTTCAGCCCCATCCCTGTTGTCCATGTTCAACCCTACCTCATGGAGGCGGGGATTCAGGGAGCGTTTCCTGAGCGCTCAGGAACTCTGTCTGCAGTCCCGTTTGCCGCCCAACTGGCTTTAATTTAGCATCCACTTCCATTAACAAAGAGAACTCTTGGGAATTCCCCAGTGGTCCAGTGGTTTGGACCCCGAGCTTCCACTGCAGGGAGTCTGGGTTCGATCCCTGGTCAGGGAACTGAGATCCGTCAAGCTGCATGGCTTGGCCAAACAAAAAGAAAACCAAAAAAACAAAGAGAAGTCTCGTTTCAGATAACCACTTCTCACCCTACTGACCAGTTCTGAGGACTGAATTGGATTCTTACTTTTGGCAACTGAATCTCTACATTGAAAACTTCCCCTAATGCTTTAGCTTCTCCTAGATTTTATTTCCCTTCTTGGTTGTACATTCTTCCTACTGGTTGATATTTTTGGACTACTTCTTGTGGTCCTAACCTCCAACTCCATTGCCTGCAACTTACCTGAGCCAACAACTTGCTTGCTGTTATATTCCATAGATAGTTGTCTTTAGGTCGTACCAGACTCCCAACCAGTGCATGGTCACTTCAGTGGAGGATTTAATCCTAGATTTTATTCTCTTCTTGCTCTAAGTAGATGTGCCTGGACATTTTGACATTGGTCTTCTCTGTTTTTCCAGCTGATCCTTTAGTCTAGCTGCATGTTATCTTCTGACCCGTGTTTTAAACTGTCCACTGGACACCTCTATCTGCATTTATTAAAGGCAACTCAGACTCCATGTTTGTAAGTCTGACTGTGTCACTTTCCTTCAACATGGGCTTCTCCTCCTCCATCCCCTCTTGGTTCATGAATTCACCATCTGACCACTTAACACAAGCCAGAAACTTGGGCGTCAAATTGGACTCACCTTTTCCCTTCACCCCCTTTATCCTCTGTTCTCTCTGCCTGTATGTCTGTGTACTGACCATCGGTGAGCTCAGGGAATCCCGCAGCTTTAAATATCATCCATATTTTAACAAGATGCAAAACACAATGAAAAAGAATGTGTGTGTGTCTGCTTGACACTCCACACCTGACGTGGATATCTGCCTAACAGGCTTCTCAAACTTAACATATTCAAAACAGAGCCCTCGCTCTCCACCCCAACACCCACCTGCTCTCCCCACAGTCTCCTCCCGTCTCAAATGGCATCACCACGTTGCCTAAAACCAAACCTCTTAGAGTTACCTTTAATTCTGCCTAAAAATACCCCTCTCTCCCCCATCCAATCCAAGCGAATCCCCTTGATTCTTCTCCTGGATATATCCAGCACCCGCCCTCTTCTTTCCATCTCCACTGCTACCACCCAAACCCAAATACCAATACAACCTGGACTATTGAAATAGCTTCCTAACGCGTGTCTTTGTTTTGTTCTTGCTTGTCCACCATCCATTTGGCATTCAGTGGCTAGAATAGCCTATTAGAAATGAAATACTATCACTCTTTAAAGCCTCCTATTACCTTGAAGTAGACTTTAAAAGAAGTCTGGCCAGCAGTGTCCTGTCTTGTCTCAGACCCACCTCCTCACTAGGCTCTAGTCACCCTGGTCTTCTTCTCCTATTCATGCCATACGTGTGCCCACCTAGGGCTTTTGCACTTGCTCTGCTCCCTGCCTGGGATACCTGCACCCAGACCTCCCTGGTTGCAACGCACCATCCCAGTAAGCGCTGATGAACCAACCTGAATCCATAGCCTTTCTCTGAGCAACATCTTTCACATCAACCTATTTTATTTTCTTTGTAGAATGCCTTGCTCTCTGAAAAGATCTTGCTGGGTTATTTATTTTTGAATTACCTGCTTCTTTTCACTGAAATGTAGGCTCCAAGGGAACAGGGGCTTTGACAGCCTGGCCGAGCCCTGTACTCCCAGTGCCTGCACATGGCAGCTACTTAATAAATAGCTGGACAGTTATTTGATTGGTTAGTTAACCAGTCCCTATATCTTTGCTTGTTAAATTATCGTTATTTTGCCTCTTCCTGTAAACAGTAGATCAGCTGTGTTTATAATTCTTAGTTTATCTGTGTTTAAAATTCTCAGATAATAGTTAAAAGCCCTAAGTGCTTTCTATTTCCCACTTATCCCTTGCAATAACCCTAATGAGATGGGTGCCGATATTTCCTGATGACAGATGAAGACACAGAGCAGAGAGGTATTAAGTTAACTGTCAAGGTCACTCAGCTGCCCAGCAACCACGCCAGGAGCCCCACCAGGGGAGTCTGTGTCCAGAGTCCCCTTTCACCCTGGCACTGCTCCTGGGGGCAGCTGACTGTTGCTCTTTTCAGGGCAAGCTGCCTGGCCGCGACCTCCAAGTTTTCACGGGGATCTCGCTCCTTCTAGATGTGGCAGGGGTGGAGGCTTGTGGCCCCAGGGGCCCCTGCTGTTCACAGTCTCAGAGCTTCATCAGCCTGCGGCTTCCACCCCCTCTAGGCTGCAAGGCAAAATGCATGACACCTGGTTAAATCTGAATTTCAGGTAGACAACAGATCATTTTTTAGTGTAAGCATGTCCCACACATTTAATCTGAAACTCAAGTTTAATTGTATGTCTCGTATTGTCATTTGCTAAATGGGGAGACCATATCCCCACACATACTCACTGGTGTGTTTGTGTTCCTTTCTGATCCCACAGGATATCTGGCTTGTTTTCAAGAGTAATTTATATATATATATATATATATATATATATATATATATATATATATATATATATATATATATATATATATATATATATATATATATATTAGTATTATTGCTGGGTCTTCAGAGTAGAGGCAGGGGTCACAGTGTGGATTCACTGTACTGCTTTAATTAGAAGTTCACTTCATTTCCATAGAAAGTGTTTCCTCAACCTTTTGTAACTCTTTCCCTCTTTATAAAGAGAAAAACTCATACAGTGTTCCTAATCTTCTTCATGTCCCACCAGCAAAAGTGATTTTATTTTGTTTTAATGTTTGGTGCCAAAGTAAAAATAGTATTTGTTTTGCTTTCCAAATATAAAATTATTACAGCATAGTTTTCTTCAATTTACATATCTACCATTCTACCAAGACGAGTCTCAAACTTATTCTTTAAAAATAAATCTTAATGGCACCTTCTCCAAGAAAACTATGGAAAACTTCTCCAACGGTACCTTCTCCAAGAAACCGCCTGGGCTCCCTCTGGGAGAGTTCATCTCCGTCCTCTGGGCCACAGGGCACCTCTATCCCACCCGTCACCCCACCTATTGAAATATTCCACCTCTGCATCTGGGGACCAACTGGGCACTGAGATGCTCATGGCAGAATATTTTGTTTTCACTTCTATGTTTCCAGTCCTTTGCAAATCCAGTAAATATGTGTGTTCAACGACCTTACTAATAAAGCATTACGAGGACAGTGGAGAGTGATATTACAGCAGCTAAACTTGTATCCAGAGCAAGAAACAAGCGACTCTCCAAAGAGAGATTTTTTTGACTGAAAAGTGGCAGAAAGTAGTGCCAAAGAGTCACCCAGACTTGTCTCATCTCTGCTTGTTATGTATTTTGTTTCATTTTTAAACTCCAAAAAGGGAGGATTTACTGTTCTCTCTTTCATGTAGTTTTTGTGAACTAATGTGACAAAATGATAAAGTGATTAGCCTCTGGACCCAGACTGGTTAAGTTCAGATCCATACTCTGTCACTTTCTAGCTGAGTGGCTTGGGAAAGTTGCTAGATGTATCTGTGTCTCGGTTTGCTTATCTGTAAAGATGGAATAGTCATAGTTACTTTCCCATGGGGTCAGACAACAAGGAGACGGATTAGGAAGTGTGAGGAATGTACCACAATTCCTAGAATGTAAATCGAACGTGGTGCATGAGATGAGGGTGGACAGGTCTGTGTGGTCCAACTCACGTTTGCACCATTGACTTTTACTTTTAGAAGAGCTGTTGGTTCCTGGAGGCCTCTGGAAAGATGTGGTCCGTGTGTTCTTGTGCAAAATGGAACAAACCAAAGTTTGCTATCAAGCAATTCCTCATAACTTTCCTAAACTGTACCACATTTTATATTTCCTTATTTTATTATTTAAAGCTCTGTCAGCTTGACCTCAGTTTTGTTCTTGGCTTTCAGCCTCCTTTGTTCTCAGGACACAGTTTTCTGTCACTTGCTGTTGGCCTCTGCCCACCCCCAAACTTGGACCCCATGAAAAACATCATGCCTGGCTCTTTCCAGCCAACTAGTTGGAAGACACAGGACCGCGCTGCCAGAGTTATCTTCCCTGCTTCCCTTTTCACTCACTGACTCTCCTCCCATCCCCAGTTTTCCTGCATCTGACCTTTTGGAGGCCATTTTGCTAACAGCTCTTTCTCCAACTTCAAAGTATCCTCATTCCAGGGGGAACAAACAGCCCTGGCATTTCTCACTAGTGTCATCACTGCTGCCGTGCAAGTCAGGGAGGTGATTCACCTGCTGGCTCAGGGACACTAAAAGTGACGTAGAACATTCTAGCTCCCACCCCCAGTCAAGTGAGGTCTCTTCCTATTTTCCTTACTGGGAAGCACTGCATAGCTGAACCACTTCTGTCCCTTTTCCATGGGAATTGGTTGGCATGCCTTCTCGTTTGCATATAGTCTTTTAAAAATACAGAAAGATAAGTGAATGTAATACCCTAAGGGGGGGACTCTTTTCTGTAATTTCCGTGGGTAAAGGAGCAAGAACAGTATCTACCCAGATAGACGGGGTGTGAAAGAAAATACAATTTCTGTCTGAGGTGACTGTGTGAATGGTGTAGATGTTGACAGAGATGGGAAAACTGGGAAGAGCTGGGCAGGTGAGGAGTTAAGAGGGAGACTTGCTGTGCTTGGTTCACTGTGGCAGAAAGGTGTGTGCTGAGACGGGATTCGGGTCTCCAGTGTGTGGCTGATCACTGAGAACCCCAGCGTGGATGCTGTCCTCCTGCGGGTTATGCGGAAGGACGTCTAGGAAATGTTAACACTGAACTGGAATTTCCTTAGGAATGGAAACTCTCAGGCATGTTTGTAGCCTGAGGAGAAAGGTAGAGAAAGAACGTTGTTGCAAGAAATTCCCCAAAACAAATGTAAGTTGGTGCAGCCACAGTGGAGAACAGTATGAAGGTTCCTCAGAAAACTAAAAATAGAGCTACCATGTGATCCAGCAATCCCACTCCTGCACCTATATCCAGACGAAAAGATACATGCACCCCTATGTTCATAGCAGCACTATTTACAATGCCAAGGCATAGAAACAACCTAAATGTCCATTGACAGATGAATGGATAGAGAAGATGTGGTACATATACACAATGGAATATTACTCAGCCATAAAAAAGAATGAAATAATGCCATTTGCAGCAACATGGATGGACCTAGAAATTATTATACTAAGTGAAGTAAGTCAGACAGAGAAAGACAAATACCATATGATATCACTTACATGTGGATACAAATGAACTTATCTATGAAACAGAAACAGAATCAGGGACATAGAGAACAGACTGCTGGTTGCCAAAGGGGAGGGGGGTAGGAGAGGGTAGGAGTGGGAGTTTGGGACCAGCAGATGCAAACTATTATATATAGAATGGGTTAAAAACAACAAGGTCCTACTGTATAGCACCAGGAAATAAATTCAATATCCTGTGATAAACCATAATGGAAAAGAATATAAAAAAAGAATATATATATATATATATATATATATATATATATATATATATATATATATATGTATGTATAACTGAGTCACTTTGCTGTACAGCAGAGATGGGCACAGTGTTGTGAATCAACTATACTTCTATAAAAAATAAATTAAAAAAAAAGAAATTCCCCAAAACATTATGAGCCTGTAGAATGGGCCTTATACAAGGTTCACTGTAGTTGGACCTCTTGACCCAAATTAGAAAGCCACCAGCTTTTAGATCTGCTTGGAATTTAACAAAGTTCAGCATGAAAATAGGATGGTGTTTACCAGTAACCCCCAACACGGGTTGACTGGTTTCCCTTATATTATTTATTTTGCATTTGTCATTAACTCTACAATTTAGGTATTATGAATCCATTGTTACGGAAGAGGGAAACAAACAAACAAAGCCCCAGTGGGAGAGGACACATGCAGTTAGTGCCCAAGCAGGCTTCCAGCTTTAACCACCCAGCTGTAAATCTTATCACTTTTAAAGAAGACACTGTGTACTTTTCTGTTTTTTCAGCATCTCTCCTAAATCATTTTGTGGCTATTTAGTATAACTCTTTTTACCTCTTGCTTCTATATGCTGCTATTTTACTATTCTGATGAGAATCCTAGTAAGAGGACAGGGACAACTAAACACGGGGGGAAAATGCAAGTTCATTTGCCATTAATCACACACTTTCCTTCTAGATAACATGCAGACGATGCAGAGGCAGTGATCCAAAACAATGCCAATAAGCATTGAACGGGATTACTAAAAGGTTTGCATGCTCCCCCCAGAGAGAGCAGTTCTGGTAATTGCAAATGAGTTTAATCTGTTTCACATCTGAATTATCCTGGGCTTAGTATCCAAATTGGTTTGCTTCTTGAGTTTGTCAGGTCAGCCTCCTGCACACTCTTCCTTGTCAAGGGAGAGTGGGTCTGATGAAGAACGGGCACAGCTTGGAGCCAGTCTGCTCATAAAGCTGGGGTATATTGCACACCTACGCTCTCAACTCAAATACGATCTTTCTCCCAAATCTCCTGTCACCCCCATTTCTGCTCCCAGCAGAAGTAATTGCGTTTCCTCTGTACTCCCATTGCATATGCCAATATTATCCTAGTAACTATATCACACACACAGTAGTCTGAAGAGTTAAAAGTGCAAACCCTTCCTGGGTTGACTCAGATCAGCCATTGTTAGCTGTATGACCTTGGAAAGGTCATTTAATCTCTTTGTCCTAGTTCCATCACTTGTAAAATGGGATGTTAATAATACCTACCTCATATGATTCTTCCATGGATTAAACAACTTAATACACGTAGGGAACATATAGCAGCTCCTGGTACCTAGGAATTACTATATAAATGTTAGTTATTATCATTCATTTCTTTAAAACACTCCCTATTTCATTGACCTGTGAGAATCTTTTAGGCAGTGGTCAGTCCTTAATTATTTTATATTTTCCCCCATAGCACTCTGTGAAAAAGAGAATTACCACTGGTTGGAAGAAGAGAGAGACTCATCTAATTGTCAGTGTCTGATGATTAATGAATTGAGTGATGAGAGAGAGAACATAAAGCTTGTGGACTAGTAGCTGATGCAGAGTGGGCATTCAATAAATCTCTCAAGATTCCTTGTCGCTATCATCATCACCTGCTTTATGGATGGATTCCATCATCTTCCAACTCCTTTTGTCTAGGTGGTACGCAGCTGGGGAACAGTGGGTCAGAGGCTCTAGTGTTGGATCTCAGGGTCCAGGGACCAGTGTGGTCCACAGCTATCCAAGAATCATCTTGGAGGAAACTCTGGAGGGGATAGACAAGTATCAGATACATAAGGAGGGGAGGGACCTGCCATGAAGCTTCTGTCTTTCACTTGGTGCTGTGTGGTAAAACAAGCATGAAACCCAAGGAACAAAGACCTGAGGGCACAACCTCCACCCTCATTGAAAAGGCCATTACATTAATTAGGCAGGAAATTGGAGGAAATTTATTCCAATGGATTCTTTAAAAATGAGAAATTAGACAATATTTTAAAACTCTGGAAGTGTGAAGCTCCAGGTTCAGAGACAAAGAGGGAATGAGAACAGTTGTCCCTCAGTATCTCTGGGGGATTGGTTCCAGGACCCCCATGGATACCCAAATCCACAGACACTCAAGTCCTGTATATAGAATGGTGTAGTATTTGTATATAACCTACTCACATACTCCCAGGTACTTTATCTTATTTTTCAATTGAGGTATAGGTGATTTATAATATATTTGTTTCAGGTATACAAAACAGTGATTCAAAACTTTTATAGACTATACTCCGTTTATAGTTATTACAAAATATTGGCTATATTCCCTGTACTGTATAATATATCCTTGTAGTTTACTTATTTTATACAGAGTAGTTTGTACCTCTTAGTCCTCTACCCCTGTATTCCCCCTCCCCCTTTCCCTCTCACCACGGGTAACCACTAGTTTGTTCTCTACATCTATGAGTCTGTTTCTTTTTTGTTATATTCACTAGTTTGTTTTATTTTATATATTCCATATATAAGTGATATCATATAATATTTGTCTTTGACTTATTTCACTAAGCACAGTACTACCCAGGTCCATCCATATAATTGCAAATGTCAAAATTTTATTCTTTTTTTAAGACTGAGTAGTATTCCACTGCATATATATATATATATATATATATATATATATATATATATATATATATATATTTTTTTTTTCTTCATTCATTTGTTGGTGGGCATTTAGAGTGCTTCCATATTTTGGCAATTGTAGATAATGCTGCTATGAACATTGGGATGCATGTATCTTTTCAAATTAGTGTTTTGCTTTTTCTGGATTTATACCCAGGAGTGGAATTGCTGGGTCATATGGTAGTTCTGTTTTTAGTTTTTAAAGAAACCTCCATATAGTTTTCCATAGTGCCTACACCAATTTATATTTCCACCAGTAGTGTACAGATGTTCCCTTTTCTCCACATCCTCGCCAATATTTGTTAGTTGTGGGCTTTTTGATGATAGCCATTCTGACAGGTGTAAGGTTATATCTCATTGTGGTCTTCATTTGCATTTCTCTGATAATTAGCAATGTTGAACATCTTTTCATGTAACTGTTGGCCATCTGTATGTCTTCTTTGGAAAAATGGTCTTCTGGCCATTTATTAATCAGGTTGTTTTTGATACTGAGTTCTATAAGTTATTTATATATTTTGGATATTAACCCCTTGTTGGTCATATCATTTGCAAATATTTTCACCCATTCAGCTGTGCAAAAGCTTTTAAGTTTAATTATTAACTTTTTCTTTGTACCTTTGCCTTAGGAGACAAATCCAAAAAAAAATATTGCTTCAATTTATGTCAGAGTGTTCTGCCTATATTTTCTTCTAGGAGTTTTATGGTTTCCAGTCTTAAATTCAGGTCTTTAATCCTTTGGGGTTTCTTTTTGTTTGTGGTGTTAGAGAATGTTCTAATTTCATTCTTTTTACATGTAGCTATTAAGTTTTCCCAGCACCACCTATTGAAAAGGCTGTCTTTTCTTAATTGTATATTCTTGTCTCTTTAGTTCTGGGTTCATTGACCATAAGTAAGTGGGTTTATTTCTGGGCTCTCTATTCTGTTCCATTGATCTATGTGTCTGTTTTTGCACCAGTACCATACTGTTTTGATTACCATAGCTTTGTAGTTTAGTCTGAAGTCAGGGAGTGTGATACTTTCAGCTCAGGTCTGTTCTTCTTTCTCAAGATTGTTTTGGTTATTCAAGGTCTTTTGTGTTTTCAAAGAAATTTTTAAAATTGTTTGCTCTAGGTTTGTGAAAAATGCACTGGCATTTTTATAGGGATTTCATTGACTCTATAGATTGCATTGGGTAGTATGGTTATTTTAACAATATTAATTCTTCCAATCCATGAACATAGCATATCTTTCCATCTGTTTCGGTGGTCCTCAATTTCTTTCATCAGTGTCTTACAGTTTTCTGAGTACAGGTATTTTACCTCCTTAGGTAGGTTTATTCCTAGGTATTTTATTCTTTTTGATGCAATGGTAAATGGGATTGTTTCCTTAATTTCTCTTTCCAATAGTTTGTTAGTATATAGAAATGCAACAGATTTCTGTCTATTAATTTTGTATCCTGTAACTTTACCAAATTCATTGATGAGCTCCAGTAGTTTGTTGGGAGTATCTTTAGGATTTTCTATGTATAGTATCATGTTATCTGCAAACAATGACAGTTTTACTTCTTTTCCAATTTGGGTTCCATTTTTTTTCTTTTTCTTGTCTGATTGCTGAGGCTAGAACTTCCAATACTATGTCGAGTGAAAGTGGCAAGAATGGGCACCCTTGTCTTGTTCCTGACCTTAGAGAAAATGCTTTCAGCTTTTCACCACTGGGTATTATGTTATCATATATTCCCTTTATTATGTTGAGGCATGTTCCCTCTATACACACTTTCTGAAGAGTTTCTCTCATAAATTCATGTTGAATTTTGTCAAAAGCTTTTTCTGCATTAATTGAGATGATCATATGGTTTTTTTTATTGTTAATGTGGTGTATCATATTGATTGACTTGCAGATATTGAACCATCCTTGCATCCCTGGGATAAATCTCACTTGATCATGGTGTATGATCCTTTTAATGCATTACTGGATTTGGTTTGCTAATGTTTTGTTGAGGATTTTTCCATCTATTCATCATTGATATTGGCCTCTAATTTTCTTCTTTTGTGGTATCTTTATCTGGTTTTGGTATCAGGGTGATGGTTGCCTTGTAGAATGAGTTCAGTAAATTCCTTTTTCTGCAACTTTTTTGGAATAGTTTGAGAAGGATAGCTCTTAACTTTTCTCTAAATGTTTGGTAAAATTCACCGTGAAGCCATCTGATCATTGACTTTGTTTGTTAGGAGTTTTTTTTGTTGTTGTTGTTATTGTTGTTGTTACTGATTCAATTTCATTACTGGTAATTGGTCTGTTCATATTTTCTATTCTTCCTGGCTCAATTTTGGGAGATTGTACATTTCTAGGGATTTGTCCATTTCTTCTAGGTTGTCCATTTTATTGGCGTGTTGTTGTTCACAGTAATCTCTTGTGATCCTTTGTATTTCTGTGTTGTCAGTTGTAACTTCTTTTTTAATTTCTAATTTTATTTATTTGGCTTCTCTTTTTTTCTTGATGAGCCTGCCTAAAGGTTTATCAATTGTATTTATCTTTTCAAATAACCAGATCTTAATTTTGTTGATTTTTAAATTTTTTTCTCTATTTTATTTATTTTTTCTCTGATTTTATGATTTCTTCCTTTCTACTAATTTTGGGTTTTGTTTGTTCTTCTTTTGCTAGTTCCATTAGGTGTAAGGTAGATCGTTTATTTGAGATTTTTCTTTTTTCCTGAGGTGAAATTTCATCAACAAAAACTTCCCTCTTAGAACTGCTTTTGCTGCATCCCATTGATTTTGGATCATTGTGGTTTTGTTTTCACTTGTCTCTAGGTATTTTTGATTACCTCTTTGATTTTTTTCAGTGATCTATTGGTTATTTAGTAGCTTATTGTCTAGCCTCCACGTGTTTGTGTTTTTTGCAGTGTTTTTTCTTGTAGTCAATGTCTAGTCTTGTTGTGTTGTGGTCAGAAAAAATGCTTGATATTATTTCAGTTTTCTTAAATGTATCCAGGCTTGTTTTGTGACCTAGCATGTTATCTATCCTGGAGAATGTTCCAGGTGCACTTGAAAAGAATGTGTGTTCTGCTGCTTTCAGATGGAATGCTCTGTAAATATCTAGTAAGTTCATCTGTTCTAATGTGCCATTTAAGGCCAACGTTTCCTTATTGACTTTCTGCCTGGATGATCTGTTGATTGATGTACATGGTGTGTTAAAGACCCTTAGTATTACTATGTCACTGTCAGTTTCTACCTTTCTGTTTCTTAATATTTGCTTTATGTATTCAGATGGTCCTATGTTGGGTGCATATATATATTTACAATTGTTACATCTTCCTCTTAGATTGATCCCTTGATTATTATGTATGTACTTTTTATCTCTTGTAACAGTCTGTTTTAAAGTCTATTTTGTCTGATATAAGTATTGCTACCCTAGCTTTCTTTTGCTTTTCATTTGCATGGGATACCTTTTTCCATCACCTCACTTTCAGTCTGTGTGTGTCTTTAGATCGGAAGTGAGTCTCTTGCAGGCAGAATATATACAGGTCTTGGTTTTGTATCTATTCAGCCACTATAGAGTGGCTTTTGATTGGAGCATTTTGTTCATTTATTTTTAAAGTAATTTTGATATGTATGTAATTATTGCCATTTAAAAAATTTTTAAGCTTGTTTTTGTAGTTATTTTCATTCCTTTTTCTTCAAATCAAATTCCTTCTGATTTGATGACTATCTTGTATTAGGTTTGGATTCCTTTTTCTTTTTTGTATGTGTATCTATTATAGATTTTTGGTTTGTGGTTACCATGTGGTCTCAATACAGCAATCTTCATATGTACATGATTATTTTAAGTTGCTGATCTCTTAATTTTAACTGCATTTTAACAACCCTGCATTTTTACTCTCTTCCCCTCACGATTACTGTTTTGACGTCATATTTTGCCCCTATTTGTTTTGTGTATCCCTTAACTGCTTATTCTGGATATATTGATTTTGCTACTTTTATCTTTTAACCTTCCTACTAGCTTTGTACATGATTGATTTACTACCTTTACTGTATATTTGCCTTTACCAATGAGCTTTTTCCTTTCATAATTTTCATGTTTCTAGTTTGACCTTTTCTTTTTCACTTAGCGAAGTCCCTTTAATGTTTCCTGTAAAGCTGATTTGATAATGCTGACCTCTTTTAGCTTTTTCTTGTCTGTAAAACTTTAGAACTTTCCATCAAACCTGAATGAGAAACTTTCCAGGTACTGTATTCTTGGCTGTAGGTTTTTCCCTTTCATCACTTTTTTTTTTTTTTTTTGCGGTACGTGGGCCTCTCGCTGTTGTGGCCTCTCCTGTTGCGGAGCAAGACTCTGGACACGCAGTCTCAGCAGCCATGGCTCACGGGCCCAGCCGCTCTGCAGCATGTGGGATCCTCCCAGACCAGGGCACGAACCCGTGTCCCCTGCATCAGCAGGTGGACTCTCAACCACTGTGCCACCAGGGAAGCCCCCTTTCATCACTTTAAATATATTGTTCCACTCCCTTCTGGCCTGCAGAATTTCTGCTGAAAAGTCTGCTGGTAGTCTTACACACCCTTGTATGTGTTTTGTTGTTTTTCCCTTAATGCTTTAAATATTTTCTCTTTATCTTTAATTTTTGCCATTTTAATTACAATGTGTCTTAGTATGTTCCTCTTTGGGTTGATCCTATTTAGGACTCTCTGTGCTTCCTGGACTTGGACGGCTGTTTCCTTTCCCAGGTTACAGAAATTTTCAGCTATTTATTCTTCAAATATGTTCTTTGCCCCTTTCTCTCTCTCTTTTCCTTCTGGAACCCCTATAATGTGAATGTTGGTATGCTTGATGTTGTCTCCAAAGTCTTTTATACTGTCCTCCTTTCTTTTTATTCTTTTTTCTTTTCTTCTGTTCAGCTTCAGTGATTTTCACTACTCTGTCTTTAAGCTTGCTGATCTATTCCTCTGTATCATTTAGTCTACTGTTGATTTCTTCTAGTGCACTTTGCATTTTAGTTATTGTATTCTTCATCTCTGGTTGTTCTTTATATTTTCTATCTCTTTATTAAAAACTTGTAACTTCTCACTCTGTTCATCTGTTCTTCTTCTGAGTTCTCTGATCATCTTTATGATCATTGTCTTGAAATCTTTCTCGAGTAGAGTGCCTATCTCCACTTCACTTAGTTCTGGGTTATATCTTGTTCCTTCATTTGGAATATGTTCATCTGTTGCCTAACTTGCTGGGGTTTTTTGTTTGTTTGTTTTGTTTTGTTTTTTTATGTATCTGGTATCTGATAGATTGGTTACATTTCCTGACCATGGAGAAGTGGCCTTTTTTTAGGAGATGTCCTATGTGTCCCAGCAGTGCACTCCCCTCTTGTCACCAGGGCTGTATGCTCTAGGGCAGGGGTCTTTAACCCCCAGGCCGTGGACTGGTACTGGTCCGCAGCCTGTTAGGAACTGGGCCGCACAGAAGGAGATGAGCAGTGGGCGAGTGAGCAAAGCTTCATCTGCTGCTCCCCATCACCCCCCATTGCTTGCATTACCACCTAAACTATTGCTCACCCTACCACCTGAACCATCCCCCCCATCGCTTGCATTACACCTGAACCATCCCCACCGCCACTCCATGGAGAAATGGTCTCCCATGAAACCGGTCCCTGGTGCCAAAAACCCCTAGACCACTGCTCTAGGGGTTCCCCTTATGAGGGCTGTTTGGGTCTTTCTGTTGTGATGGGCTGACTATGTGGGTGGTCTGGTAGGTGTGGCTGGTACTTGTTCTGATTAGTTGCCAGGTCCTGCCTTGTACTGAGGCTGCGGCTACTGATTTGTGGGACTGGGTCACAAGATGGTTGGCTGCAGAACCCTTGGGGGCCCTGGGGCTAGTTCTGGCTTACTGGTGGGTGGAGTTAGTGTCCAGGAGACCTGTTGGTTGAAGCCAGCTCCTGGGTCTATTGCTAGTTTACTGGTTAGCAGAGCTGGGTCCTGGGACCTGGCTGCAGGGCCCTGGTGTTCCTGGGTCTAGTGCCTGTGCAGTGGTGTTTGGGGCAGGGTCCTGGGCCCTCTGGTGGGCAGGGCTGTATCCAGTGGAAGCTATGGGCTTAGACTGTCTTAAGGCAGCCTTTCTGCTGGTGGGTGGGGCTGTGTCCATGCTCAGTTAGCTGCTTGGCCTGATGCGTCCCAGCACTGGCAGCTACAGGCTGTTGGATGGAGATGGGGCTGGGTCCAGGGCTAATAACCAAGGGGAGGATTCCACAATGACACTCGCCAGCACCAGTGTCCATGTGGTAGAAGGAGCTCCCATAAATGGCTGCTGTCAATGTCTGTGTCCCAGGGGAGCTGCAGTGGCCTCCTGCCTCTCTGGGAGCCTCTCCAGGATCAGCGTTGGGTCTGACCCAGGCTCCTTTCAAATTACTGCTTCTGCCCTGGGTCCTGGAGCACGTGGGATTTTGTGTGTGCCCTTTAAGAGTGGAGTCTCTATTTCCCACAGAAAACCCCCTTCTCTGGGTTTCCCGAAAGAAGCCCCGTTGGCCTTCAAAGCCATTTGTTTTAGGGGCTCATCTTCCCTGAACAGGACCCCTGGGCGGGGGAGCCCAATGTGGGGCTCCAACCCAACATTCCTTGGACAGAACCTTTGCAATTGTGATTATTCTCCTGTTTATGGTTCACCCACCTGGGGTTCTGGGACTTGACTACAGCACAACTCTGCCCCCCTACCCATCTCATTTTGTTGTGGTCCCTTCTTTATATCTTTAGTTGTAGATGATCTTTTCTGGTAAGTTCTGGTCTTCTTCATCAATGGTTGTTCTGCAAATAGTTGTAATTTTGGGGTGCCTGTGAGAAGAGGTGAGCTTAAGGTCTTCCTACTTCTCCGTCTTCCTCACAGCCCCTCCCATGCACTTTAAAACCTCTCGAGATTATTTACAGTACCCAGTACAGTGTAAACACTTTGTAAATAGTTTCTGCAGCAGGGTAAATTCGAGTTTTGCTCCCTGGAACTTTCTGGAGTTCAGGGGAAATATATTACCTCTGTTGTTGGTTGAATCTGTGTAACAAAACCTCTGTACTGTACTTCTGAAAACCCAGGTGAGCACCAGGAGTTTGGTTAAACAAGACTCCTCAGGCGAGGAGCCTTTTGCTCCAGGCTGTGGCCACCACACTGGACATCAGGGCTTCTGGCTGAACAGTAGGGGCCTCCCCTGAGCTCACCGTAACCTGGCCCTTGTGGTCTGAGCAGGGAGAGCCTCTTGCAGAGCCTCAGTAGTACAGCCTTGGGATGGCGAATCCCTGTCCTCCAGCAGCTGGAGGACGGACTCCCATGTCAGAAGCCTCTGCCAGCTTTGCTGAGAGCCAGACTGCATGGCTGCAGCGGGCCTGCTGGTCTGGACTCAGTTCACTCTGAGTGCTCCGGCTCCCACCAAATCACAAATACGTTTTGCTCTGAGTATGTTCCCCCTTAATTTTTAAATGTAAATGTATTTCAAGGGAAATTAAATCCATGGGCTTTTAGTTCATTTACCCTTAAATCATTAAAATGCTGTTTAAGAACATTACAAGACCAAAAGACAACCCTCAGAATGGGAGAAAATATTTGCAAATGAAGCAACTGACAAAGGATTAATCTCCAAAATTTACAAGCAGCTCATGCAGCTCAATAACAAAAAAACAAACAACCCAATCCAAAAATGGGCAGAAGACCTATATAGATATTTCTCCAAAGAAGATATACAGGCTGCCAACAAACACATGAAAGAATGCTCAACATGGGCTTCCCTGGTGGCGCAGTGGTTGAGAGTCTGCCTGCCGATGCAGGGGACACGGGTTCGTGCCCTGGTCCGGGAAGATCCCACATGCCATGGAGCGGCTGGGCCCATGAGACATGGCTGCTGAGCCTGCATGTCCGGAGCCTGTGCTCCGCAATGGGAGAGGCCACAACAGTGAGAGGCCTGCGTACCGCAAAAAAAGAAAAAAAAAAAAGAATGCTCAACATCATTAATCATTAGAGAAATGCAAATCAAAACTACAATGAGATATCATCTCACACTGCTAGAATGGCCATCATCAAAAAATCTAGAAACAATAAATGCTGGAGAGGGTGTGGAGAAAAGGGAACCCTCTTGCACTGTTGGTGGGAATGTAAATTGATACAGCCACTATGGAGAACAGTATGGAGGTTCCTTAAAAAAGTACAAATAGAATTATCATATGACCCAGCAATCCCACTACTGGGCATATACCCTGAGAAAACCATAATTCAAAAAGAGTCATGTACCAAAATGTTCATTGCAGCTCTATTTACAATAGCCAGGACATGGAAACAACCTAAGTGTCCATCGACAGATGAATGGATAAAGAAGATGTGGCACATATATACAATGGAATATTACTCAGCCATAAAAAGAAACGAAATTGAGTTATTTGTAGTGAGGTGGATGGACCTAGAGTCTGTCATACAGAGTGAAGTAAGTCAGAAAGAGAAAAACAAATACCATATGCTAACACATATATATGGAATCTAAGAAAAAAAAAGTAAAAAGAAAGAAAAGGTCATGAAGAATCTAGGGGTAAGGTGGGAATAAAGACACTGACCTACTAGAGCATGGACTTGAGGATGTGGGGAGGGGGAAGGGTAAGCTGTGACAAAGTGAGAGAGTGGCATGGACATACATACACTACCAAATGTAAAATAGATAGCTAGTGGGAAGTAACTGCATAGCACAGGGAGATTAGCTAGGTGGTTTGTGACCACCTAGAGGGATGGGATAGGGAGGGGGGGAAGGAGGGAGACATAAGAGGGAAGAGATATGGGAACATATGTATAACTGATTCACTTTGTTATAAAGCAGAAACTAACATGCCATTGTAAAGCACTTATACTCCAATAAAAATGTTAAAAAAAAAAAGAACATTAGGCATCCAAGGAGCTTCGCAAGCCAGTTCTCATAAGCATTTGAAAGACTCTTTTCCCTGCTTAGCAACAGTTTCATCTGCGGCACATGGATGCCTGCACATGGGGTTCCGTAGGATGTGAGTCTGGCTTGGAATTCTGAATCAACATGTTATGTAAGGGTAGGGACCCTAAAGCCAGCAAAATATACACGCCTCTCAGTACAGGGGGATATAAACATAATTGCACTCCTTCTACCAAATGGGAATCGAGGAAAGGGGCTTTTATTTACCCCTGAAATCTTGAGCCACTGAATGTCCCTCACCCCTGTAGCACTGCAAGGGAGCAATTGTTCCCTTATTCAAATGAAGCTTAGAGAAATGGGCCCTGTCACCCGAGATCTCAGCTGGTGGCCCTGAGTCAACCATTTCACCTGTGAGGTTCTTTCTCATTCTGCTTATCTTGGACATTTTCCTGGGATGAGAGCTCCAGCTGGCTTTTTAAAGAACTTACAAATAATGGAACTTTACCAAATAATGGATTCAATATTTATTCATTCATTCGAGAAATATTTGTCACAGGCCTCGGTTCCAGACACTAAGTGAATACTTAGCATAATCTGCAAGATAGGCATTAAGATTTTCGTTCCATAAATGGGGAAGGGACATGGGGCTTGGGAAGACAGGCAGAAGGTTTAGTTACTTGTCTAACGTGGAGAGCCCCTGTCACTGTGCCAGTGCCTCCCAGGCAAGGGCCTGCCTGTATTACCGCACTGCAGCCGCTGATTTGGATGACTTCTTTTTAGTAGCAACTTGGCTAACACAGGGCATGTTTGCTCATGGGTTAGCGGCTTGAAGCCCTGCCCTTTACAGAACCAGCACAGTGGTTGCTGTGTTGAGTAGAGATGTTGGTGTAAAACATGCAATCATAGAAGGGGGGAAACCTTATTCGGTTCACTAACAAAAGAGAATTTATCCATATCCCACAGACATTAAGTTGAAAGCCATACGATAGGTTTTTCTTTTTGCGGTACACGGGCCTCTCACTGCTGTGGCCTCTCCCGCTGCGGAGCACAGGCTCCGGACGCGCAGGCTCAGCGGCCATGGCTACGGGCCTAGTCGCTCCGCAGCATGTGGGATCTTTCCAGACCGGGGCACGAACCCGTGTCCCCTGCATCGGCAGGCGGACTCTCAACCACTGCGCCACCAGGGAAGCCCCGTACGATAGGTTTTTAATGCAAGTTTGGCTGTAATGGCTGTGGTAGCAAAAGCAGAATGAAATTTTGGATCGGGCATGGTCCCTACTCATTTGAACTGGAGCTGTTACTTTTCTGCTAATATAAGTATAACAGAGTAAAAGGATTCAGGGGCACTTCCCTGGACCACTGAGGAGGAAAATCGGGTGGGAAATGAAATCCAGTCTTTCCTTCCACACCTGTGCGGAAATGTTTGGAGAAAGAGGAGCCACTAGAGGGTGCCGTCTGGGCAGCCAGAGAGATGGAGGGAAGGGACCCTGCTCTGAGATCCACCGGCAGCTTATCCTCCAGATATAATGCGATGATCGGTCTGTAACCTGCAAACAAACTATTACTCCTTAATCACGCCGGCCTTGTTAACTTTCCCTGACGTGCCCTTAGCGCTGATAGGATGGACCTTTTGCTTCCTTCGTGGGACTGAAGGGAGAGAATTTTCATTCCTGAGCACTGCGTCACATTCCGTCAGCAGGTGCTCTGGGATCAGTAGCTTTCAGGCTTATTGCATTTTCTATCTACCCAAATTTTACCCTATAGTGGTCGCATTACGGGCTTAACCTTGGCCTTAACAGTGGTTCCAGAATGTCCTATAAACTGGTCTTCCAGGAACATGTGCTGAGTACCTTCTGACATTTGTACCGTGTTGTAAAAGGAGACCCTGAATTAAGGATAGCCTGGCTTTTGGCCAGGTTACTCTAAAGTAACAAGAATAGCAAGACACATAAAAGAAACACGCGAAGAAGTAGCATACAAATAAATACAATGAGTATTACTGCGTGGGTATCGTCTCACACTTGGAGAACAGTTTTCAAAGAGTTTTCACGGACGTAGCTCACGTTATCAGTTTATCTTCCTCACAACCTCGTGATTTGGGAGGGCCTTTATCAACATGCCTATTTTCTAAAACTGTAAAGAGAGGCTCAAGGTGGTACAGCCGAGATCACAAGGCTAGTTATTAACAGGGTCGGGACTCAAACTCGGCTTTCTTTTTGTCAGTCGAAAACGCTTTCATGACTGGGAAATGCTTCCTGGTTTTTAGTATACATATCAGTGAAACAGATTAATTCCTGATTTTCCACAAAGAAACAAGGGCATGTGCATTAAGCAAATTAAGTCCCTGGCAGAACAGAGAAGGTCGCCAGCCTCTGGGATATCTTTCTAGCTGACCTGACCACTGACCCTTTCCTTATCCCCTTTTGGCTGTAGCTGTAAAGGTTCCATATGTGGATACTGTCAGAACGAGAGTGGCAGCTATCATTTACCATCGGATTGGGCTTGGTATAGCTGGTGTGAGGGTTCCTACATAAGCCAGCAGTGGCACAATCCCCAGACCCATGGCCTCTCTGGCTGCTGAATTTCCATTAGGCTCATGCACCTGCGCCAGGCGGTGTCCAGGGCAGGCCCCAGGTCTGCACAGCCAGTCAGCCTGTGTCACCCAGGGGCCAGGCAGTGTCCAGGGCAGGCCCCAGGTCTGCACAGCCAGTCAGCCTGTGTCACCCAGGGGCCAGGCGGTGCCCAGGGCAGGCCCCAGGTCTGCACAGCCAGTCAGCCTGTGTCACCCAGGGGCCAGGCGGTGTCCAGGGCAGGCCCCAGGTCTGCACAGCCGGTCAGCCTGTGTCACCCAGGGGCCAGGCGGTGCCCAGGGCAGGCCCCAGGTCTGCACAGCCGGTCAGCCTGTGTCACCCAGGGGCCAGGCGGTGTCCAGGGAAGGCCCCAGGTCTGCACAGCCGGTCAGCCTGTGTCACCCAGGGGCCAGGCGGTGCCCAGGGCAGGCCCCAGGTCTGCACAGCCGGTCAGCCTATGTCACCCAGGGGCCAGGCGGTGTCCAGAGCAGGCCCCAGGTCTGCATAGCGGGTCAGCCTGTGTCACCCAGGAGCCAGGCAGTGCCCAGGGCAGGCCCCATGTCTGCACAGCCGGTCAGCCTGTGTCACCCAGGGGCCAGGCGGTGTCCAGGGCAGGCCCCAGGTCTGCACAGCTGGTCAGCCTGTGTCACCCAGGGGCCAGGCGGTGTCCAGGGCAGGCCCCAGGTCTGCACAGCGGGTCAGCCTGTGCCACCCAGAGCTCCACACGTTTCCTGCGCTCTCTTCCTGTGCTTCATCCGACTTCTCCAGACCTCTTCCACGAATGAATGCGGTCTCTGCTTCTCATGGCCTTAGCACATCCTGCCAAGATGGGGCTAAGTCCTGGCGAGGCTTGAAGGGTCCTAGACCAAGTCTGGGAGGGTCCTTGGAGACACAGCACCAGGTCAGGAAAATGTAGGGCTGGGAATCAAGGGAGAAGATCAGGAGGAAATGCATAAGGTGGACCACCCGTCAGGCTGGTGGGCCTCGGGGACCGGGAGGGGACGGACACAAGGAGAGGAGGCGCCCGTTCACAGCAGCCTTGAGCTAACGGGTGGCGGTCTGTCCATTCTTGGGGCAGGAATTGGGCCGGACATGAGTGCCTGGTTTACAGTAAGTACTTGGTTATTATGTATTGTTTCTTCTCCTCCTACCAAGGGCACCAAGGCTGGGGAGTGTCTGCTCACCTTGGGCTGACCCTCTCAGCTCCTTTTCCCAGATTGGCTGGGCAGGATCAGTTCCGTTTATCATAAATCCAGAGATCTGGGGACAAGACATGAGGTGTGGCTGCACATTTCATTGTAGAGGTTCCTAGAAGTTCTTTGGTGAGGGTACTTTTGAATTCCTGAAGAAAATAAAACATAATAGAACACATCCTCCCTCCTGTTGGGTTTGTTTGATAAAGATAAAATGCAGCAAACCCACGTCCTCCAGCCTTCACTCGGCCAAGATGGGCTTATGACAGCGGTTCTTTCTCCATAGTTTGTGGCCCCTGCCTTTGATTCTCTATTCCCAAGACCAGGCTGAAACCACAGGGTACCAAGAAGAAGGCCAGGTAGCAAGTGTTTCACAAAAACCCTCTGATGATAACCCGTCTGGCGTGGGGCACTGTGGCTGGAGTGGTCATGGTGGGGACACGGTCTTGAGCTTGGTTTGTGACTGGACTGGAGGGCAGTGCTTTTGTGAGAGATCCCACAACAGTGGGGACGTTTCTTATCCCAAAAGTGACAAAGCACTGACTAGTATTGGAGGAGATTGCAGCAGTGTTTACAGACATCTGCCTGCCTTCTTTGTTGGATTGTTGCTTCCCTGTAGAACTTGCTTTAACCAAGGTCATATGTGAAGAAACAATGGTGTCAATTCCAAGGAGGAATTTTAATTCACCAGGCCTCTCCTCTCCCTGGAATGGGAGACAGGCACTAGACCAGCGAGGGGCTGCCTTACCAGTCTTGGTGCAGAGTGAGGGCCAAGTGTGCTCAAGAGTTGGGTTCATTTGTTATTGCAGCTTCACTTCTCCCATCCTGACTGCCTTGAACCCAAGAGATCTCTGACCACAGGAGCCAGCAACGTGCAGAGCGCTTGCCAGAACATAGAGAATGGGCCAGTTGTGTTTTCAAGTAACTGGATGGGTGAAGATTTTAAAAAATATCCCCCGTGGCCTCCATCTCACCCACGATCAGGCAGATACCTTAATTCACCTTCGGTCAGCTTGGGGGTGTTTTCAGAAGGCAGGAGGCAAAGGCAAGCAAGACTTGCTGGGTTACTTCAGGGCCCAGGCAGCAAGGCCACTATTTTTAACAAGTCTGTGATGAATGGCACATGGCAGTCGGTGTGTCACATGGGTGGCATCGTTTCCTGGTGCAAATCAGGTGGGCAGCCTTCCTGGCTCTCACGGGCCCTGGGAGAGACCTGCTCTCCAGATGGAGTGAGCAGCACGCCTGCCTGTGCTGGGTTCTTTGGGACTTTCCTCCCTTTCTAATTAGGGACTTTCACACCTCTTGGAGCTTGCTTTTCAAAAATGAATCTGAGACACTTAGGAATATGGTATTTGTATTCGTGACACCTTCCTTATAATTATCATTTGCTGATGAGGTTTGGTTTTGGTTTCGGTTTTCTCATCTAAACTTCTCATTTATATTTTGTTCTGAAACACAAACATCTTTGGGTACCAGGGAAGGCCTTCATTTCAAGAGAAATTGAAACATGAGAAGAGACTTGTCTCACCTTTTCAAACTAAGTGTGCAGGACACAAGACTCTGATACTCCAGGCCCCATTGGCAAATCCCAAACCAGACCCAGCATCCTGCCCCTGCTTGGAATGGCTGGTCTCCACCTTTATCTTTCTCCCGAGTTCCAAAGCGGAAGTGTTTGTTTCTCCTCTCCTCTATTATTTTTCAGTTTCCTGGGGCTCTGCACTTCCTGCTGGCCCTCACTGGAGACCTGAATACGGATCCTGGATGTGCAGCCTCCTGCAGGACCAGTGCCCGTGGGGCTGGCAGAATGATTTGGCTTTGGACATGTGCTTTTCTCTTTTCTCAGTTTCTTGGATCAGTGCAGGGGAGGCACACTGGGTCTCAGGTTTTTGGAAAATAAAATTAAATTAGCGAGCTAGGTGGCCACACCAAAATTGCACAATTGAGGTCCCATTTTCCTTGGGTTGTTTAGACAGGTTGGTGCAATCTGAGTTTGCAGTTTGATCCAAAGGAGGAGTTGATTACTGGCTCTGAAATGAGCTTCCTTCACCCCCTGCGTGAGTTGGTTGAGACGCTGCATCTAGCAGCAGCCAGGAAAGGCCTGCTAACCAGGGAGGGAGGAGAGATGGGGGAGGCGGGAAGAGGGGCCTCGAGAAAAAGTGGGAAGGTCGGGAGTTGCTAGATCTACCAGGTGATAAAAGTCAGCTCCATGAGGCAGGTCTGGAGATGAAAAGGGAGCCCAAAGTGGATATAAAACATTCTCCCTTTGCTTAGAAATGGACAGCTGAGGTTTCTAAGCTGATGTTTCTCCAGGAGCCTGTGGAAGGGCTGGGCTGGCCACAGTCCCCTGGTCCCCATGGCCTGTGAGATGCTTCCTACACACCCGATAAGGCAGAAGTTTCTTCTGCAGCTTTTAATCCATAAGGTTGTGTGCCAGTTTTCCACAGTGATGACAGGCTGCCGGTGGTGTCTGCGGCATGCCGCGCACGCCCCAGCTTTCTTATCCTTCAGCAAGAGCTATTTTGCTCATCAGCTTCAGTACGAGGGAAGAATTGCCGGCTCCTGTGAAGATCTTGCTATTGGGTGACCTGATAAGCAGAATGCAGATGTGCGCGTGTAGCTGGAGACGGGCATCTGAAACCTCCACACAGCTGTGGGAGTGCATTTTCTAAGTGGTTTCACAGACAGAGATGCAGGGGTGAAGAGGGAACAGGCTAGAGGTGAGAGCTGCTGGAGGGGATGGAGAGACATGGAGTTTCCCGATTTCTTGGACTGGGCTCCAGGGTGATATAAATTGCTTGATGTCTGGGTCAGATCTTTTGGGCAAAATATTCATAACAAAAAAACCAAAACTCATTCTAGTTTTGGTTTTGTTTTTTGTGTGTGTGTCTTTTAAATTAGGTATTAGTTTTTTGTTTTTTGGGTTTTTTTTGTTGCTTTGGGAATTAAAATAACCATTTACCCAAGGAATATTATTTGGAAGACATCTTTTAAAATAAACATTGGATTTCTTCGTAATTCTTTATAGGTAGTTTTGTGGTATACTAGTACATATTGTTTTCATTTTGTAAACAGTTCGGCAAACTTTTTATTAGCTCCTATGATGTGGCAGACATGCTACTAAGGGATACAGAAACAGGGGTCTTGTTCCCAAGAACCTCTCAGCCTAGTGGGACAGTCAGATGAGCAGACAGGGGTGTCTGAATGCACATGGCAAGTGCTCTCCTAGAGCTAGTTTCTGGGAATTATAGGGATGTGGAGAAGGAGAACCAAAGGAGCTATTCCTTCCCGCAGACAGTGATGGGAGAACTGATCTGTGCAGGCTGGAAAGGGGGCTCCTGGAAGAATATATGCCTTCAGATTGCTGCTAGGATCTTGAGATGGCTAAAGCGAAGGGTCCAGGTAAGAGGGGGATGGACATTAGTTGGGATATTATAAATGTGGAGTCCTGTCTACCATGCTGAGGAATTAGGATTTTGTCCTCAAAAACAAAGGGAGACAGAAAAATATTTAAGCAGCACAGTGAAATGATCAGATATGCATTTTGTAAAGATGCTTTGATAGCCAAGAAAATGGACTGGCAAGAGATGAATACTGGTGGCACAGTGTGTTAGTAGCCATTCTGATAAATTAAATAAGAAATGACGAGAGGGGACTTCCCTGGCTGTCCAGTGGTTAAGACTCTGTGCTACTGCTGCAGGGGGTGCAGGTTGGATCCCTGGTCAGGGAAGTAAGATCCCACATGCCGCATGGTGCAGCTAAGTTAAGAAAAAAAAAAGAAAAGAAAAGAAAAAAAAAAGAAATGATGAGGGCCTGACCTTAAGACCGTGGGATCATAGAAAAGGGAGGTTTGAGAGAATCTCAACAAGTAGTAAGGTCAGGATCTGTTAATACCTGAGACTTGGGTGATGGGAGGGAGGGAGGGAGGGAGGGAGATGTAGGCAGAGGTGGTCCCCAGGATTCTGGTTCTAGAAGCTGGGTGGATGAAGAGCCATGTTCAAAATGGGGACTGGGGTAAGAGGAACAAGCTGAGAGCAGGCTCTGGGGGAAGACGTAGGTTTAAATTTGGATCTGTGGTGATGTCTAGTAGGCAGCTGAATAAATCTGAGATCAGAGAAGAATTCCTGCCCAGATATAGACGTATAGATTATATATAGTATACTGGTCAGTGCAGTTGGTGACAAGGGTGTGGAGCAGATAATGAACAATGATGTGTGAAGTGAGCAGAGTTGAGGGTAGGGCAGGGCATGTTGGGGACCACACACACACACAAGAAACTGTACAAGTCCAGGGAGACGAAAGGAAGGATGTGGCCAAAGAACTGGGAGACATTTTAGGAGATGGTTTCATGGAAACCAAAGTAGGAAAGGGTTTCAAGGACAGAGGGGTCAAAATGATCACTAAGAAGAAGACAGGTCGTAAAAATTTATCTTTTAAACTTTACAAATCGGAGCTCCTTGAAGGTTAGTGTTGTGTAGGAATGGAATCTGGATGGCAGTGGGATGGAGTGAAGGGTGAGGGAGGGAAGAAAAGACAGCACTGAATGTAGAAACTGAGAAATGTCTCTGTCCAGGGAAGGAGGAAGGTTGATGCATTTGAGACGATAAAACAAAAGAAAACACAGAAGGAGACAGAGTCCTGGCTCTCAGCCTCTTGGTCTTTACTCAAAGTAAAAATTTCCTCATTCTCATCCAATCCTCTACTCTGTCTTTAAGAGGCCTTCCCAGTAGTAAAAGAGGCAAATTTCCCCTCAAGGGCACATGCACAACAGGCCTTTTTTAAATAGAAGCCCTTAGCAACCTATGCTAAGCAAATAGTGGAATAAACAGAGTAAGATCTGATCTCATCTTGTATCAATTTTCTGGAAAGACACAAGAAACGGTGCTGGTGCAAAGTTCTCTGAGATGAGAAAATCACGATTCAAGGCAATGCAATGCCTGTGTCACCTACTCCCAGAAACGTAGGTTCTTTCTTTTGCAAAATTTAGCATTTTACTATCCTTCTGGCTATTCTTCCTTCCTCAGACTTCACATTTACCTTCTCTTCCTTCTTTTCTGTCCATCGCCCATCTTTCAAACTGGATTCATCCTCAGTTCTCCATTGTGAATTCTTCATTCTGCTCCGTACATTTTCAATAGTACTTTTTTTCTCTGATGTGTTGGAGTAGCTTCCCTGACAAATCGTTTCTCTCTTTAATTTTCAAGCAGCCTTTTAAGATCTTTTAATGCTGATAATTAAAAACAACAGTAGGTGAAAGACACCTTTTCCCCAGTGGATGAAATTTCCCAAATATTTGGACATGAAAAATTAAATCTAAATTCTATGTGGGAGAATAGTCATAATTGCATAATCTGTTATAAAAATAAAAGTATACTCTGGTTTCTCTTCAGATCATATAAATCTTTCGCTATTTACTAAAGATTTCCGTGGAGAGGAACAATTCTGAGTCGTTACCCAATTTTTTGAGGCCTTGCTCTTGTGAGGCAAATAAAAAAAAAAAATTAGAAGTTCCCAGTGACATGAGGAAGCAGAGAAGGGCTAAAACCACTAAAACACACAATTTTATAAAATTTAGAGAAAAAATTCATGACATTTATCAGACCACTTATTTTGTCACATTTTTTGGCAGACCAACCTGCATATGGCAACATCTTTAGACAAAGAAAAATGAACTACATGGGGAATGAACACACTTGTGAAGATGGTGACAATGACACCCATCTCCTTTCTGGTCTCAATCTGCTCAGCCTCTTCTCCTGTGGAGAAGGAACCTGTCAGATGGGGACCTGAAATGTTGCTAGGGTGGAGCACGGACCTTGGATCCGAGCTCTCTGGATGAGATGCTTCTAGGCATCCTCTCTTCAGGGCAGCCATGGTAACTCCTGGGCCCTAATCAACCCCCTGCCTCTTAAGACACACTCCATCTCCCCCAGGGTCCTCCAACCAAAGAGTAGGCACTTCATCTTCTCTGTGAATGAAGGAGAGTGTCAGCTGGTGCGAACGTGTCTCCTGGGTTTACTTGTATGTATGTACTTCTTCTTAAAGGTACTCTAACTTCAGAATCTAGATGGAACCAGGTGTGTGATATTGGACATCCCTGGGGCAGTCACCTCACTGTACCTGCAGGGAGAAACCAGTGTTCTCCCCTTTGGCTTCCTGCTTCTAACCTGGGCAATAAGGAGAGGAGAAGATGAAGGCTTAAGAAGAAAGGTACCCGGGGTACAGCCTAGAGATGCTTCCATCAGGCATCTGCCTCCTGCTGTTAGACCAGCGCTGGGGGGAAAAGAACTGAGTCAGGTGGTTTTGGATCCTTCAGTGGATGGGCTAGCTCTCTAGCAGAGGGCCAGCTTCCCAGGGAGGAAGAGACCCTCACGTGGGCAGGCCTGGGTGTTGAGAGCTTTTTAGCAAACCACCAGGAAGCGATGCCATGGGTGGTTTGGAATGTGATCTAAGCACCGAGGGGCGTTGGCTGACTGCCGAAAGGCTCTACGCCCTGGGAGCCCCCAGCCCTCACTTCTTCGGTGTAATTGCAAAAAGCCAGGTAACAGCTGAGCCTGCCATTTGGGCAGCTGGGGTCCTCTCTCTCCCTGAGGGATTGGCTCCCCTGCAGAGAAGTCTTCTGCCATAAGCCCCCGCTGCAGCTCACGCTGGAGCTCAGAGCCATGGCCTTTTCCTGCCCCTCTTCAGAAAGTGGCTCCTGGCTGCAGGCTGGCTGGCTTTCCCATGGCCCAGAAGCTGCAGCAGTTCTCCGTGCTTTTCTCCAAGCTGCAGCAGGATGTGGGAGGCTTGATGCCATCGGATTCAGCTGCCAACACGGAACCTCCCCCCGAGCTGCCCACATGACCCTCTCGCTGCCCTTTCAGGGTCCGGCTGCAGGGCCCCGCCAGGAGAGGTCACCCCGAGATGCCACAGCTCTCAGCATCCTGCTCCCCCACCAATGGCTGCTAAGGTTTTCAGGCTGTGAAATGAATATTTCATTACCTTAGGAAGGGGAAAAAGATTAAATTAGTAAAATGATGATAAAAAAAGGATAACCTGACTTCAACCCTTTTATTATGCTTCCCAACTAGACAGCAAATTGCATTCTGGGGCTTCTGCTTAGATGGCTGTAAAGAATCTCACTTTTGCTTTCAAATTAACCTGTCAAATCATATATTTATAAAGGAATGAAGGAAGAAAATGAGGAGCCTAGGTAGTCCTACGCATCAATTAGAGGGAAATTAATTACAATTTACCTGCGTTAGCGCATTCACACCCTCAGATTACTGAAGGGATATCTCTGTAACAGGGAGTCAAAACAGACCACTCGGTGGGGGATGGAGAGGGAGGGGTACCCTGGGTCCACAGCGAGGTGGGGAGGGGGGACTTCTGGTGATGTAAAGGATGCTGGCAAGTAGATGTCCTGTATGTTGATGCAGAAGCCTCTAATGATGACATATTTTGATGAAGCAACTTCTGAAAGGACCTCCATGCTCTGCTGTAATGAAGTGGGCATTCACTTGCAATAATACTGCAAAGCTGCAGATAAGGATAGAGCCTCTGGCTGTCAACAAGAATCACAGAACAAAAGGCAAACACGCATTTCCTCTTCCTGTGTGGCGCTGATAGGAAAGGATCACAGCAGAGGAGGTGAGGAAGGGATAGGAGGGGGAGTCTGAGACCCCTTTTAAGTAGCTCCTCAAATGTGCAGAATGGCATCGGATTCTGAAGAAAGTTCGGGAAAGTCACGTAGCACAGGACTCCTGAACACCGAGGTAGAAACAACGCATGGGAAAAAAGTCAGCTACTTAGCAGATTATACTTTAAATCTTTGTCTCTGTTTCTCTTAACTGCGAACAAGGATGCCATTTTGCTTCATGCAAGAATTCCTGAGGCCCTCTGGAAGGTCAAGAGTAGATGCAGTCTGTTCCCTGGGGACCTCACAGCTGCTTCTAGTCCTGGTGGGAAAGGAGAGGTTTCAGTGGCTCTGTGGTCTTTCTTCACCCCTGGGAAGCTCAGCTGAGATGTGTGCTGAGACCCAGAGAACTTCAGACCAGAGCTCCCTGCTTGGTCTCCCAGCTCTTCTCTCTGGACGTCCTGACACCTCCTGTGATGGAGCAGACACAGGGGCACGAGGCGCGTCTGCACCGCCTGCTGGGTGAGGGGCCTAAGACTGGGTTTGGGTGGTTGGCAGACCCTTGAGCACTTGAAGACTCAGTTTCCTCATCTGAAAAATTAGGTTAATTCAAACTGCAGTCTTCTCACCCCATTCTTCTTTTAAAGATCACAATGTATGTATGAAAGCTCTTGGTAAACTCTGAAGAGCTGTACAGATTCAGGGTGTACAGATGTGCCGCTGCAGGCTGCTCTCCCTTTAAAAGGTGGACTTTTTCTTCAAGCAAATACATCCTTCCTCCCTCCTGCCGTCTCCCATCTTCCTGCACTCCAGCAGCTGAATGCAAAAACAACTTTGCCAATCATGTGGGAGTCTCTCAGGCCCATTAGATCTTTGTTTTCCTCTTTAAAAAATTGTTTTCTCTCCCCTCTGGGGTTGATGAATTATTGATGTCTTTGAAATAGTTTCAGAAGCCACTGTCTGGGAGACATTTCCCTGGCAGGGGACCGTGTGGCTCCCCGATGGCGTGCCCCATTCTTCTCCGTGGCCTCTGGCCCAGCTCTGCCCCCATCTGGCACAAAGGCTTCCAATGGAAGCACGCATTTCACTTTCATGACTAGGACCCTGGGGTCCACTGGAAGCTCCCGTGGCCCTGCGAGAACTGGGGAGGCGGGGAGGGAGAGAGCCGGGTGCCCAAACATTACATGGTTTCACGTTTTAAAGAGGGCGCTTTAAACCACCGCCACGCACATCAAGTGACAGAGCTTAAAGAGCAAGAAGTTTAAAAAGCACAGCTATGGGTTCAAATAACTGAAGCCCTGATGTTTGCCAATGCGGCCGCTAACGGCACAGGCTCTGCAGTCCTGGGCTTAAACCTCACCATTTAGTATCTGTGTCAACGTGGGCAGGTTTCACAACCTCCGTGAGCCTGGGCTTCCTCCCCTGTAAACTGAAGCTGATGATAGGACATCTCGGGGTTGTTGGAGGGTCAGGTGACATCCACGCAGAGGGTTATTAGCACAGTGCCGGGCAGATGGCGAGGGTCCAATCGCTTTAGCGGGTGTCATTACTGCCCTTGTGCCTCCAACGTGAAGTTGATAGATCTGTGAAGCCATTTCCTCAGTTGTGAAGCGGGGGTGGGTGAGGAGGGTGAAAATGTCCAAGACACGTTTCCCGAGGCCACCTTGAAGGTCTGGTGAGATGACCAAGGAGGCTGCTCCCCCAGGGGCCGGACTGAGGCGAGAGCAGGGTGAGCAGGTGGGCAGCCTCAGTCCTTCCTGGAGGCGCGGGCTGCAGGGCCACGTGCTGGTGTCCCTCTGTGGGCAGGGACAGGGTCTCTTAGCAGGCAGGCTCTGGATGGTCCCCTTCCCAGTGCTGAGTGGAAGCGCCTCGGTCCCTTTAAGCATTGCTGTTAGTTACTCACCGTCCACGTCTCCACCTTCCCGAGCATCACCATCCTCACTGCCCCCGCGGTGGCTCTGTTTTGATCTCGCCACAGGAGCCTCCTCTGACCTGGGGGTCTGCCGTTCAGACCGCAGGCTCACCGAGCTAAGGGGTGTGTTCAGGGCAGCCTCAGGGGTCACCTGTGCAGCTCCAGGAAGCAGACAGGGGCTTTGGGAGCCTGCAGGACGCTCTGACAACGAAAGGGACAAGGCGTCCGCAGCTGACTGTTAAACTGAAAACTGGCGTTTATTCTCTCAATGTCAGTGACAGATGTGGCAGTGGGGACTGAGGGAGTCTGGAGGGGGCAACTGGTTTGTCGGTAAAATATGGAATAGTAGAGGGGATAGAAAAGAGGAAACTTAAATTTTGTGTCTTTTTTTGCAATGAAATTTGCATCGCTGTATGTGGAGGGGGGAGGACAGGAGATGGCCTGGGGCTCCCATTGCCCCCCCTCACAGGTAGGCTGGGAGGAGTAAGAAATGGGATTTGTGGTGGGAAAATACACGGGTTTTATTCTGCAGTGTCGAATTGGAAGATTTTCTCATATCCGCACATCAGGGTTCACCTTAGTCTCTTGTAGGACCTGCTGCAAACGTTGTCGTTGCCAATTCTTAATTTCTGTGACCCCATTTGCAAGTATCATGGTGCATCGCAGAGTTAGGGTGAACAAAAAACCTAAATAACAGGCCTTCGCGGGGTAAGAGGGGGGCCATCAATTTAGGTATTTCAACAGCTCAGTAGAATTGAGGTAGCCGTCTGGGTGCTTTGCTTTCCCCAGTTCAGAGAACAGGGGGACTGTGGTGTTCCGACAGAGGAGAAGAGGCTGGCGGTGGGGAGGGACTTTTCTCCCCACCCCTCTTGGCCTCACCCTCTCTCCCCACCCAGGGCGGAGGCAGCAAGCCCCTCGGGAGTCGGAACCCGGATCCTGAATCTCGGTGGTTCCTCTGCCGTGTCATCCCCTAAGAACTTCGCTCCTTTCCTTTGTCAGCTGTCACCTTGGGCAGCCGCCCCCGACCGGGTGCCAGGTGTTTTCCACACTTGGAGTCAGGATTTGAGCTGTGTCCTTATCCCAGCCGATGCTTCCTGCCTATCTGACCTTGCACAGGTCACTTAAACTCCGGGCCACGTCTCTGCCATTTGTAGGGTTGGGGCACCAGGACCGTTCCCGATTTCCACCTCTGGGGATGGTGGGCACAGAATGAGGACTGCTGTGGCCTCCTTGGCTGTACCAGCCCTCTGTCCTGCAGGCCTGGAGGCCAGTCTCAGGAGACGTGGGCAGAGCTTCCAAACCAGTGCCCCTGGGCTATGAAAACCAATGCCCCGTGGTGATTCCCCTCCTCATCTGGGGGAGGTTGGAGGGAAACAGCCATTTCCACCTCCTGATTGCAGTAAAGAGCAGGGTCCAGAGGTGAGGGAGCATCCACAGGCTTCACTCCCAGCCGCCCACCCCTCGGGACGCTCCCTGTACAACTTACCTGATCCACATCATCGGGCCACAATGTCCGTCAAAGATGGAGTGAGGCGGTAGGCAAACCTCACTTTGCAGCACCTGGACCACAGAGGGGGCCTTCAGTTGGCAGAGAAGGAGAGGCAATCGAAGCTTCCTGTGCATCTCCCCAAGGGAAGAGGGAGATGAGACCCCTGGTTCTAAAGGCTGACTAAGTGTCTGCCTCTAAAAGGCAGTTACTCTGGGGAAGGACTGTGACAGAGCCCTGGTCCCATAGGGTGAAATCCTCGCCTTTGACACCACGTGTGTCCCTCCTGCTTCCATCAGATGGGTAGCTGGGGAGGGACCAGGTGAGCAGAAGGGAGAAAGCACTTGTTGAGTGGCCACTTGGGGACAGGCAGTGAGCTGGGGGATTTGAGTTAAATGTGACCATCATTCCGTTTTTGCAGATGAAGGAATGGAGTTTATAAACTAGCTGAGTCTGCACAACTGATACATACGGGGAGTCAGACTGTGAATTCCTCAAGGACAGGGGTTTTTCCTCCACAGTTTCGTACAGCCAGGGCCTGCCTGCTCTGGTGCCTCGTGCTCGGTAGCACTGACTTAAAAGTAAATAAATGGCAGAAGCAAGACATGGAGAGCTGGCATCTGGTGCACCGCATTAGCATTTGATGAGCCTTCAGGAAGTGTCAGCAAACCACCTGATCACATATGTATATTCCTTCATTTAATTCCCACAAACCCATCCCAGGTAGGCCTTGTCCTGCTGTTTTACAAACCACACTCACCTGCTACTGTCCAAGTAAATGCTGTTTATAATCAGAATTGGCCTTCATTCTGCTCGGGTGATGGGTCCTCTAGATTGTGAAGCAGGCGGGCGTTTCTCGTCTACCTGTCTGCTCAGATGGTACTTCCCTTCTCCCAGGTGCTGCCCCTGCCAGTGGCTGGTCAGCCTAGATTTAGCCCATCTACATCTCATAGCTCCTCAAAGCCCCCGTGTCCTCCTGCCACCCTGGTCTTGGCCATGGGCCCCTCTCCCTTCGGAACAGGCCAGACTCGCTGTGCCCACTGTGCTCTGTGCAAGGTGCTGAAGCCAGAGCCTGCTTATGGAAACGGGCACAGCAAGTCAGGCAAAGGGTTACAACCTCAGAAACAAAAAGCGTCCCTCGGACAAGCTGTTCGAAGCACGTGTAGGGGAGAGTCTGGGAGTCCTGACACTCAGGGATTGGGTCCCGTGCCCTGTTGCTGACTGAGGGAGTCTGTTCTTTCAATATTTGATGGGGCTGCCGTGGAGACGTTTAGTTAAGTATGCTCTGTCCATCCTGCTCCTGCTGAGGAGAAACATGCCGGGGGAGGTACTGATGCTTCTCAGCACTCCACAGAGGTCAGGAGGGGAACGGCTGACAAATTTGACAGCTCCTTTTAGAAGTTTAATCTCAAATGTGATTTTGCCCACTTGTCCATATGGCACCAGCCCTGTCATGTCCGGAGGTCTGGACAGTGAGTCCTCTGGGTTAGTAGAGACACAGCCCAGGGTGGGGGATGGAGCTGTGGTGGTGAACGTCTCTGCATCCTCATTGGTCATGGCCCCTCCTCCCAGAGCCCAAGGGGTCTTACCTAGAGGCCAGCACATTCATCATCCCCACGACCTTATCAAGTGGGCCATTACTGGCCACCATTAGCCCCATTTCTGTCAAGCAGTCAGAGTCCCAAAAAGGCTGAGGGATGTTTCTGGCAGTGCATGGCCAGTGAATGGTCAGCCTGGAGCGAAGCTCGCAGAATTTTAGTCCACTGCACCTGTCATGGGTCCGTGCTAGCACTTGCAGATGGAGATAATAAAACCTCTTCACAGAGCTGACATCGTTAGAATTGTATATCAGCATCCTTAACACCTTGTAAGGTCTTTACTAGTGTCACACGGTCCTGGTCTTCTCTTTACCACATACATTTGAAGTTTAGTGCCGAGGCCTCTAAATTCTTGGGGTCTAGGAAACCAACTCCTTGACATATATAAAGGTCAGGAAATGAAGGTGTTGACCTTGGTACTGAATCTTTTCATTCTTTCAATTGCCCGTATCCTAAACCTAGCTTTACAAATTGCAAGGAGTTATATGGGAAGCTGCGAACCTTGGGGAGGCTGTACCCAGTGAGGTACAGTTGGTGAGGCTATCTGAGATGGGCCATGATGCGCTCGGATGCTGGAGGAGAGAGGGCGTATCTCCAGGGATCAACATTCTCCTGGTAGCGTACCAGCCAACCTTTGGAGGGAAGGTCCATCAGCCAATGTAGATCACTATCAATAATTGACATTCAGACTTAACCAGGTCTTTAGAGTAGAAGACAACACTTCATTACTTTTCTTCTCTAATTAATCCCCTATTAAACTCACAATAGCTCCTTCAGATGTTTGCCATTTTTAATACTCCCAAATCCATCTCTGTCTCCCTTTTTTTCGCTCAAGACTCCTGCCTTACTTTATGTAGAAAAATTGAGTCCATCTAGTGCAACCTCACTCTTTCTTCTCCCCCGACTTTCTTTTTGTTGTTGTTGTTGAGTTTTTGAATTTTGTGTTACTTATTTTTTTTATACAGCAGGTTCTTCTTAGTTATCCATTTTATACATTTTAGTGTATACATGTCAGTCCCAATGTCCCAGTTCATCCCTCCCCGCCGCCCCCCTTGGTGTCCATACATTTGTTCTCTACATCCCCCGACTTTCTTGACACCATCCTCCTCCTCCTTGTCCCTGTGGCTCCAACTCCTAGAATGTTCTCTGCTGCTCTTCTCCGCACATTTGGTCAGCGGCACAGGCTGCCCGTCTGGTCTGCCCTTCAGCCCGGACCCCTCCTGACACACAGCCACCAGCACTGCACTGTCTCAGAGCCTCCTGGTCCTGCCTCACCTTCAGTGTGGCTTTCCTATGTCCAGACCCTTCTTTACACAGTGCAGCTTGCCCATTGCCTTCAGCATTAGCTCCCTAAAATACAGGTTTTGTCCATTCACTCTTTTTTTAAAGGTTTATTGGATTATAGTTGATTTACAATGTTGTGTTAGTTTCAGGTATACAGCTAAATGAATCTTTTATACATATACATATATCCACTCTTTTTCAGATTCTTTTCCAATGTAGGCGTTACAGAGTATTGAGTAGAGTTCCCTGTGCTATACAGTAGCTCCTTAGTAGTTATCTATTTTATATATAGCAGTGTGTATGTATCAGTCCCAATCTTCCAATTTATCCCTCCCCTGACCTTACCCCCTGGTAACCATAAGTTTATTTTCTACATCTGTAACTCTATTTCTGTTTTGTAGATAAGTTCATTTGTAGCCTTTTTTCAGATTCCACATACAAGCAGTATCATATGATACTTATCTTTCTCTGTCTGACTTCACTCAGCATGACAATCTCTAGGTCCATCTATGTTGCTGCAAATGGCATTATTTCATTCTTTTTTATGACTGAGTAATATTCCATTGTATATACGTACCACATCTTCTTAGAAAACTAAGAATAGAGCTACCATATGATCCAGCAATCCCACTCCTGGGCATATATCCAGAGAAAACCATAATTCGAAAAGATACATGCACCCCAGTGTTCATTGCAGCGTTATTTACAATAGCCAGGACATGGATGCAACCTAAATGTCCATCAACAGATGAATGGATAAAGAAGATGTGTTCATTCACTCTTATTCTCACAAGCTTTCCATGGCTCCTTGCTGCATTCAGAACAAAGCATAAACGCTTAAGCCTCACACTGAAAACCCTCAACAACATGAGCCTACCAAACTTTCCAGTATTCTTTTCAGCAAAACTTTTTCTCTCCTTCTATACCTACTTCTTTTACTGACTAATTTAATAATTACCTTTCTCTGGTTTACCATTAAAACATTCCTTCTTGCTAGTATCTCCTTTCCTAGCTTCATCTGCTTCCATAATTACCAGCCAACATGATAAATAACTTACAAAGCTTAAGTAAATTCTACCTCTCTTAACTGTCCTATCATATACACCACCATCCCCTACCTTGACAAAATGTCTTTCCCTTCTAATTCCAATGCAGTCTGTAATTGTAGTGGACCACTCATCATGAATCATAGTCAGCTTTAGATTAATTAGTGGTAGATACCTCTATTTCTCCCATTTCTTTCACAGAAATTGGTGAACAAAGCTCTGATCACTCTTTGTTTCCCCCAAAGAATCAGGCAAGCATAATTTAGGAGCTCAAAACATATTTGTTGAAATGAATTCTCACTTGGTCTCACCTCCATTTCCCACCAGTCTCCATAGACCACCCAAAGACTCAGTTCCCATCTGGTCCTGTTGTTTCTAAAGAGTCCAGGATTTTTCTTGTTTAGATATCCAAGAAGGAGTTGTTTCCTGCTTCCCAGAAACTTGAGTTAATTCACTTCTCTTTTTGCTAATGTCCCTTTGTCTCTCACCCAGATGTCTGAGTATTGTCTTTGAGTTATTGCTTGAATTAAGACCCATAGCTCCTTTTTTTTTTCACTAGAAAATGATAGAAGCATCTCTTACTTGCCTATTAACAAAGAACGTGTAAACTTAGTTGCAGTTGTTAGAATATAGACATTTGGTCATTTGTCCAATCTATTTGTAGTGTGATTGGATATCAGCTGCTAAATATACATTTATAGGAAGTAAGGCATTCATCACATCATCCGTTCACTCAATGAACATTTATGAAGTGCCGACTGTGTGCCAGCTGCCATGTCGAAGGCTGTTGGTGGATAGGAAGGCACAGCAAGGGCTACCCTGAGCTCACGGGAGGATGCTCTTCGTAGGTCCACTCATATCAGGTCCATTCAGGTTGCCATCACTTCTGGCTTTGGAGGAATTTGAAATGGATACCCCCTCCAACTGAAGAAATAAAACTCATAATTGCTGAGAAAGGTAAAAAGGAAAGAAAGAGGGAAAAGAAAGAAAGACACCGTGAAACTCATAATTGCTGAGAAAGGTAAAAAGGAAAGAAAGAGGGAAAAGAAAGAAAGACACCGTGTCTCTGGATGGCGTTGGCGTGTTTTATCCCTTTGGGCACGAGCCAGGCTCAACTCAGGATTTGTGTCAGGCAGGTGGGAAAGAGAGGGGTGAGGATGGTGGAGACTGGACCCTCATTAATCCCTGGCAACCACCCCGAGGAGCAGCACAGCCAAACAACGGTGAGCTGTTGTTTCTCCCCTGTTCTTCCAGAAACTGAAGGGTGCTTCGTGCAAGGAAAAGGATGTCACTCCTCCACACATCCGCTTCTTGAAATTCCCCTTAAAGTCCTCTCATCAGGAGAGAGAGGAGGACAGGATACAAGGAGGCAGGCAGACCCCGACTAAGTAGTCGTATCTTCACTCTGAGATAGAAAACAAGAACCAGACAAAACAGCATGCGCTCAAGGGCCAGCCAAGCCCTCCTCCATTTTCACGTGGCAGGGTCTCAAGAGTCCTCCACCTCCCTCCTCTCCTCCCACTTCCTGCCTCTTAAGAAGAGCGACGTGGTCTATAAACCCGAGTTGCAGGTACTGCTACAGAGATGGAAAATGTAGGTCTCTGGGAGAAAATAACAGCAATGATATTCAGCAGTTTTGACACTTGTGAGAGTGTGGCAAAGTGGAAAGATAAGTACACAATTTCTCCAAGAGTCCTAGCTTCTGATTGTGAGATTCACGACAGGCCAAGGAAACATTCATTTCCTCACAAAGAAAAGGGCACAGGCGGATTCATCCTTCCTTTATCCTACATTTGCTCTGGGGTTCAGCAGAGATAAGATTTGGGGAAGTGCTTTGAACGTCGTATTTGTTACTCTAAATAATTTCTACGTGTTACAGTTGACAACCCACAGATCTTAGTACCTAATGCAGAAAGAGTCATCTTTTCCCTCTCAGGTCACAGTCCTCTGTAGATCATCCTGGGACTCAGACCTCCCCATGCTGTGGCTCTGCCGTCTTCAGACAGCTTGCTTCAAGGCCATGCTGGCCGTTCTGACCACAGAGGGTGAGAGAGAGCTTGCCCTCAGCCTGGAACTGCACGTTACCTTGCCCACATTCCACTCAGGAGAAGCACTGATAGTGTTCTATCTAAATGTAAGGCAGCTTTGCAATGTGGTCTGTGTGAGTCCCACAGGGAGGAATGGGCCTGGTGACCAGCTGGCCCCTGCCTGGCTCAGCCACTATAGGTTATTGCTCAAATGTCATCTGTCATCCCATCTAGCAAATAGATAGTCCAAGACCTTCTTCCTCCAGGCATCCCTCCAAGATCAGCTGTGCTCTGCAATCAGACTCATCAGCTAAGGACACCCCATGGAGCAGATATTCAGTACACATGTGGTTGACACGTGGTCCCTGGTCATGTCTGAGGTGCACAATTATATTCACGTTGAAGGATGGGTGGTCCAGGAGTGTGAAAATGTCCTTGGCAGTTTCTGCCCAGGCTGTGTCATACAGACAGTCATGGAGGGAAAGGGCTCAGATGTTGGCCTGAAGCCATCAGAATGGCCGTTATCAACAGCTCTCTCTCTGCCTCCCATGCTCACCCACGCACAGAGAGCTCCTGCTTCTCCTGTCCGTGCCCCCTTCACAGTTTGCCTGATTCATCAACCACTTAGGGTTTCAGTAGAGATAAGCATCACTTACATTCAACAAAAATCATTGAGAACCTAGTGTTTGCTGTGTACGGACAGGACGACAGCTGTGAGTAAAGTCAAATCTCAGACCTCTAAGGTTTTAGAGTCTAGAGATAAAAATAATAAACGAGACAGTGTGTAGTTAGTATTGAGTCAGCAGTACCCACAAAAATGCAAAACGGGGTCAGAGGAGGTTAAGGAACCGGGGCTCTGTCTGCAGTGCTTTGAGTGGGCTCTAGGCTCCCATCCAAAGCTGCACAGACTTGCAGACAGCAAAGATGGCACGGACACAGGTCCTGTGAGCGATAGACCAATTGTTCTGACCAGAGCAAAAGAAAGATTCTTAGATTAGGGGACAAACCAAGAAGACACTGAGTGCCAGGCTGCAGAGTTTTGATTTTATTTATTAACCATTTTGGAAACTTTTGTGGTTTAACTTAGTGAAGTTGAACTGTCAGAACATCATGTTGAGAAATTATTCTTTTGGTAGAGGACATGATGGATTGGAACAGAGGTGAAACTAGAGAAAAGTTACATTAATAATAATTACTACTTATTGAGAATTTACTCTATATGTGACTATTTGCTTGACCTTACAACCACTCTGTGTGGCCTGTACTATTATTATGTTATTTAATTGCCCTAACAAAAGCCAGAGTGTGGGCTCTCACCCACCAAATGCTTAAATACCAGGGACTTGGTGTAGTGATCAGAACAGCTGGGAAGTCGATGGGGTGTGATGAGAAACCGGGAAGAGGGATGAGGCAGAGATGGCGAAGATGGTCAGATGTGCCGATGGCTCGGATTTAGGGGATAAAGGAAATGTGGAATGTTTATCTACCTTTTCACCCTGGATGATTCCAGATAAGGGATACTGTTAGGGAAATTAGGAGGAGAAGATTTTAAGGAGGGTGGGAAGGTCATTTTGGCTTCAGATACGTTGAGGTTCAGGTGACAGTGGATGAAGGGGGCAGCTGTGCTGTGGTCCAGGAGTTTATCCTCTTCCAGCAGAGAAAGCAGATTTCAGTTCTCAGCTGGGAAGACCCCGGAGCAGTGCCCAGGAGGCAGGGGAGCATGGGATCGGGGAGAGATACGGAGTCACCATGTCGAGGCAACCCTTAGGGAGTACAAGAGTCTGTAGGACATGAGGGCAAGTGACAGAGGGTTAGAGCCTCAGGAGAGCAGAAGAGAGCTGGGGTGGACCTGTCAAGAGAGGACCAAGGGACCCAGGGAGAGGAAGACCGTTGTCTCCAGTAGCATCTGAATACTTGTTGCATCCAGTTCTGTACACACAGAGGTTCTGGTCCAAAGGATGAGGGAGAGCAAGAGAGAGAGAGAGAGAAGAACATGTGCGTTTTGTGGGGCTGGGTCTACAGGCAGGAGTGGAGGATGCCAGTGGAGAAATGGAGAGCGGACAGTGCAACTCCAGGGAAAAGCCCAGCCCTGGACGGAGACCATCCTTCCTGCTGCCCCCGCCTGTCCCCTGCAGCAGCCACGGGATCTCACTTCCCAGGGCAGCCTCTCTCAAGCTCACACACTCTCATTTTATGTTTTATTTTATATTGTTGTTTCCTCCTTTCCTTCTTGCTAAGACTCCCCAGTCACCTCAGGAAAGTCACACCAGTCTTTATTTCCATTTGTCGGGAAAATGTGAAAGACCTATCCTAACTGAGCAGTGAGAAGAGCCTTCGCCCTGCTCATCTCCCTGAAAACTCAAGCCAACATTCACACGGGAGATCAGACGAATAGCAATGACATCCCCACTCCTACAGCCTCTGAAATATCAGAGGCTTCCGTTAAAGAATCAGCCTAACATACCTAACCTCTTCTGATTAATCATCCATATCTCTTTACATCTCTGTCTTCAAGTACCTCTGCAGGGCTCTTTCAGAAGAGGGTGTGTTTGGAGGCAAACACACTGGGTTCAAATTCCAGCCCCACCTCTTACCAGTTAACACCAGGTGACCTCAGCCATATGGTGGGAATAGCAACAGAGCCCGTACCTCACCTGGTTGGTGTGGGGATTTCGTTAGTTACTATATTGAAACCCTTAGAAGAGTATCTGGCACACGGTGGGTCCCGTGAGTGCTGTCAGGGACCGCTGATGCTGGTGAGTCGTGCAAGGATGGGTACGATGCCATCTCTATCCTCAGTGAGCTCTCATGAAAGGGAGAATGTTTTGTTTCATTGTTTTCATACGTTGCTTAATTATTAGCGTAGCAGGACCATAGGAGAGGAATTTAGTTACATGAAGGGTTAAAGTTATTTTTGTGAGCTCGCCCATGGAGGACACTGCCAACCATTAACGGCGTTATATCTGCACGAACCCATGCTGAGCTCCACACAGTCAAATGAACAAATCCCTAGGAGATGCGTCCTCCTGTGAGCTGGGGAACACATCATGCACTTAACATTCAGGGTCTGTTCCTTTGGCCGGAGAGGAGGTTCATATGTCCTGTGACACTCTGTGGGTTTATAAATGAGAAGGGACTTCCTACCATTGGAACATCCCTGGAGATGGTGGGGAGCCCAGGAAAGGCAAATCCCTTACAAGGCATCTTGAGGGAGGATGTGCAGGAGGGGAAAAGAAGGGATCCCCTAAGACATGGCTTTAGAGCCATTACAACCGATAGCACCACTAGGGTGGGAAAGAGCTACCCCTCCCACCTGTGGGAGGGGGAGTCTCTCTTGTAGGATGTGGTGATCCAGGAGGAGGAGGGATGGTAATGGAAGACGAGTTTTGTGCCGTGGAGTCACGAGCAGAGAACTCAGCAGATCGTCCTACTCTTCAGATGAAGAAACTTGATTTTGAGAGGTTAGGAGACTCTCTTCAAATTAGAAGCAAATTCTGGCTGTCCAGCCACCCTAGAGGATCCATGATGAGGCTTCCCAAATCTCCCCTCCCCCACATAACTACCTCCATTGAACAGTGGCTCTTCCTACAAAGGGTTCTTCAAAAGAACCTGTGTTTTAACTTCTTGGTACATTTAGTTTGCTGTCTGCAAACCTCTCTAGACTGTCCCCACTTTGACTGGAAGTCGATTTTTCTGGCCTGCTAAGAGCTTCTGATGTTCCTAGAAAGTGCAATTTGCTGCTAAAGTGTGAAACTTCACCCTCAACGGAAAGGGGAGGAATAGGAAACAAGCACACGCTTGTTTTCCAGACAGGAGAAAGGATGCAAAGTTGCAGTGGGCCTCACTGCAGGCCAGGACCGACACCTGTTTCGTGCCCCCTTGGCATTCAGAGAGGGTCACAAAGCGGCATGAAATGGGAGCTGGGGACACACCAAGCTCGGTGCTAGGAATCCGGCAGGTATCAGAATCCAGCACCATATTCACTCTTACAAAGCACCTAACCGGTGAAAGGCATCTGGAACTCCTGACATACTTTTTATGTATCCGTCAACCCTCCTTATTTAAAACAAACAAAAAAGCAAAACATGTCAGAATATTTAATAGCAAAAGTGTTGAATTATTGTTCTTCTCTGTGCCTAAGTAAGATTCCAGAATAATGTAAACCTCAGTTTTAAGTAGAGTTTAAAACATTAACTGAATAAACAGTGTAAGAACACCGTTTATCCCAAAGAAGCTTCCTTATCTTCCCAAAAGAATGAATGCTTTTTCCAGACAGAATAGTTGATCAAGCTTGAACTCATTAGGAAAAGCCAAGAATTAGAAACATTTCCCAAGAGAGGCTCAGCCAAATGCTCTGTAAAAAATAATTCTCTCTCTCCCTCTATTTTTTTTTTTGACTATTTCCACATAAAAGCTCCCTGTTGTTAAATGGGCCCTGTACCAGTGATGACAAAATCATCCTTCACATTAATGGTACTTTTGGCCCTTTTTGGTCCTGGAAATATGCAAATTTTTGAGGGCATCAGTTACAATTGTTTTCCCAAAATAGTTTGCCTTTTTAAAGGCAGATTTCTGATGACCATTGTCTTTTGTTAAAAAATGATATCGGCTAAAACACCCCCGCAAAATATCAGCCTCTGCACCAAATGCGCACGCGCACACACACACACATACAAACAGTGCACTGGCTTTCCTTAAGGGATACCTAAAGCCTACACCTTCCAGATCCTTCAAACTCCAGCCACACCCTAAATTTCCAATTTATTTTCCAGTGTAGCATGTCCTCCCACCCCTCCCTCCATTATCCTCTCTTTCCCTCTCCCCTGAGGGCTCCTACTCTTTGCAGCCTATGTGCCCCTCCTCCTTCCATATGTTGAAAGCCCACCCGGCCCACAAGGAAACAGCTCTATTTTTAGTGTTGGAAGATTCCACAGTTGTGCTGCAAAGCCTTCCGTAGCGATCTGGATCCTGCTTGTAGGGCCCTTTCCCCCATTGGCCCCTGCAGTGCTTGCAAACTACCCTCTGAAAGCACGAGGACACAGTGATGAGCTTGCCCAGCGCCGAGAGCTCAGCCTGCCTTGTTTGAGGGTGGGTTTGGGTTTGGCAGTTTATCTCCTCCTGCTGTTGCCCTGTTTCTCCCCAGCGCCCTTCTGCCGAGAGAGAAACCAGACGCATCTTACTGCATGCAGGACTAATTCTTCTCACCTGTGTCCTCTCAGCCTCAGACACCACATCCCCGAGCATCTGCAGGTGCCAGGAATGAGTTTCTCATCCTAAGTGGATAGACTGTTAGGTCTTCTGAATAAATATGGGTGAGAAGCAGACTATCACAGTGGTCCTGCGAAGGGTAATGATATTTCTTGGTCAATATTGCTTCTTTTTTTTAAATCCCAATCTCTCAATTCATCACACCACCACCACCACCACCACCACCCCCGCCACTGTCCACCATGGACTTCTGCAGCTGTTGTTAGATGGCAAGCCTCCAGCTTGGGCGATTACATTCTGCTTACCTTCGTTTCTCTTGTAGTTTGAAGATAACTTATTCTTCATGGTTTTTTCCTAAATAAAACAAAGAAGGCTGTTTTTAGTGTTGCTATTTGCAGTGGCAACAGGGGCGGGGCAAGGCAGCAGAGCAGAGAAAGAGGAAGGCCACCTTAGGAGGGCACGGGCCCAGCCGCGTTCTAGGGGGGGCCCTTAGCTCCACAGGGCCTCAGTAGTTTGCATCCATCTTTTGGGAATCTTATTCTCTACCCTGAGTTGTTGCCAGAATTACATAGGATAATGCCAGTGATCTGCCACATGGAAAATTTGACTGGGTGACTGGGTAGGGACCACCTTATCAGAGTGTTCCATGCAAGAGAGGAAACCCTCCTTCCCTCTGGAAGCTGAGCCGGTCTCTACCAGCTGTTAGAAAAAAGCACCGCTGTGGAGGGTGACGGGGTAACCTCATGACCGCCTCCTGATCAAAGATGGGGGCTAACACTATGGAAGGGAAACAGCACAAGAATAGGGGTCTTGGGGTGGGCTTCTGGTCAACCAGTTGCCGACCAGCCAACAACTCTCTGGGCATAAGGTCATCGTGCCCGTCCTAAGGCCCTCAGTAACAAGCAGGGGTAAATAGTACTTCAGCTGTTATTTGTTATTATGAATATTTGTTATTATGAGTAGTGTGTGAACAACTATTAAACACGGGTCTTGTATGCTGTTCCATAACCAGGAGGAGGACCAGCCACAGCAAGTCAGGCTAGCTAGCAAGAACAATCCCTTTCAGAGCAGTTCTTCCAGAAGTTTCCTTCTAGTGATTGTGCAATTTTGTACATTTCACTTGCTTCTAAAATGAACAGGAGGCTGTTATTCAATAAAGGAAGAGAACTGGTGCATTTTGGTAAAATGTGCAGTAGAACTATATGCAAGAAACCAAGGTGGGTCTGGAAACAGAAAAAACACTCCAGAAAATACAGGTAAAGGAAAGCGACTCTGATGAAGCACAAAGCCCTGAGCCAAAGACCCTGGTTGGTATCCTCTACCCCGTCCCCGTGCTGGGGGCTCCCTGCACCCTCCCAGCCCGGGTGACCTGGGCTGTGCTGGCAGCAGGATGCCCTCTCGTCTCCCTTTGTCTTGGTGAGGGTCCCCCCGGGTTCCCAGTGGAGCAGAGAAGGCAGAGGACCAGAGCTGGAGCAAATGTGGAGGACGTGTCAGGACAGGAGCTTAGGGGCTGGTAGGACAGAGCAGGAAGACAGGGCTAAGAGTGGGTGCCCGGGGGGACCGCCCAGCCCTCCTCTTCCTCCTGCTTCTGCTGCCCCGAGGAACAAGAGCACGGGAAGCAGACGCACCCCCACCCACACACCCAAGACTCCCGGGGGAGGCCTCCCTGAAGGACAACAGCTCCCCCCAAAAGAGCATCCTTGTATTATTTTATGTGAATTGTATTTCCTAGACACTCAAGCTGACCCGCGCCCCTTTCCCTAGTCAAGTCTGCACGCGGGAGGTTAAGTGGGCTGAGTGGAAGAGGGGCGTGGGGAAGCCGCAGCAGGGCGAGGAAAGGCCTGGGGAGCCTTGTTAATAGTTAAGTGGACAAGGCTGTTAATGGGGTAGCTTTTTATCGGCCCAACAGATCCGTTGTAATATACAAGCTCGCAGGCAGCGCCTGTGATTTGCGTTGATACAATTCAGGCTGAGGTTTTCATTATACGGCGGGGATGATACAGGAGCCTGTATTATCAAAGGCAGCTGAAAAGGGTTGGAAGCCATCTCATATTCTGTGTATGCCTATTCATTAGCGGTGAGTAAGGTGCTTTGTCCCGGGCGGTATTGGATGTTTCACAGTGAATCATTAACAACTTAAACAGCTTCATACATATGTCTTATTGATGTGCAAAGTCATTACAGCCCAGGCTTTTTTCCCTCTTTCTCTCTCTTTTTTCTTTTTCTTTTTTTTCTGAATGAGTGAGTTCTGCTTTACTTAGGATTCTGCAGAAATCCTAGTGACATTTTCAGTGATTCAGGAATCTTGGGGCTCAGAGAGAAGCTGCTGTAAGGCTAGCCCCCAGGAAGCTGACCGTCTGATTTAGGAGAAAACAGGGTGATAGATTTTTAAAGAAATAGTCTGGAGCAGGAGATGCTCTGGAGCTGCCCCTCAAGGGAAACAGAAGGGGAACCATCACATGGCCCAGGGACAGCAGAAGGGGCAACGGTCTCCAAGGGTGACCAGCAGCCCTTCTGGAAGGGGGCACTTTGAGAACATGCCATCCATGGCGAGGCAGAGGGCCAGGCAGGGAAACTGGACGGTCAGCAGCCCTGAGCTGAGTGAAGGGCTATGTGAAGTCGGGGAGGGAAGAGGCAAGGGGACAGGAGGAGACGAAAATGTGCCGCAGCTGACAGTGAGGGAACGTGGGGCTAGAAACAAAGGAGGCAGCTTTTCCTAGCAGGGCCGGAGGAGAAACAGATCAGAGCTAGAAGCCAATTATCTCTGATTGCACAATCAGGATCCTGCTTCCAAACCAGCCTCCGGCCCCGCCAGCCCCAGGGCTGGGGCCACCTGAGAATGATGTCAGAGCTGGGAGCGGATACATGGAGAGGACTCAGCCCTGATTAGCACAGTCAACATTTGGGGGCAGTGCCTTCTGAGTGCTAACAAAGCAGAGAACTTCCTGGCCTGGCGTGTTGGACCTACTTTGCCAGCAGAATTTCAATTTCTGAGTTGCTAGCTGCCAAACAACCTGAAATAAACTTTCTGACTTCCCTGACTTTTGTTCTAAGCCCTCACAGATTCTCTTCAAAGCTCTGGTCCTTCCTGCTGGCCCCAAAGGCGCCAGCCCCGCTACCCCGAGCCCTGTCACTGGCCCCTGAGCACCTTCGTGTCTAGTCTATACAGCTTTGTCTCCCCCTACCCACCACCACAGCTAACCCAGTGCAAATCCCATGGGGTTGCTTCGTGGTCTGTTTTTGTTTTTATGTTTTGTTTCATTTTTTTACAGTTTTATTGAAATATAATTGATGTACAAGAAACCACACATATTTAAAGGGTACAATTGTATACCCACCAACGATCACCATCAAGATAATGGCCATAGAAGCCCCCAAAGTTTTGTCATTTCACTTTGTAATCCTCCTCTCGATCTTAAAGAACCTCTGGTCAGCTTTCTATCACAGTAGATTACTTTATACTTTCAATATTTTTTTATAAATGGTATCATGGAGAATATACTGCCTTTTTTTCTGGCTTCTTTCTTTCATCATAATTATTCTGAGATTCAGCCAAATGTGTGTATCTGTATGTCCCTCATTTTATTACCAAATAGTATTCCATTGCAGGGATATACCACAGTCGGGCTATCTATTCACTAGTTGGTCAATATTTGGGCTGCTTTCCATTTGGAGCTGTTATAAATAAGGTTGAGATGAACATTTGTGTACAGGTCTTTATAAACATACACCTTCATTTATCTTGGGCAAATACCTAGGAGAAGAATAGCTGGATCACTTGATATCTAGGTGTATGTTTAACTTTTTAAGAAACTGCCAAACTGCTTCCCAAGGTTGCATCATTTTACATTTGAACCAGCAGCGTGGGAGAGTTCCGGTCCCTCTACATCCTTGCAGACACCAGATATAACCAGTCTCTTTAATTTTAGCCATTTGAATAAGTGTAGAGTGTTTTCTCATTGTGGTTTTAATTTGCATTTTCCCTAACAACTAATGATGTTAGGCATCTGTTTATGTGCTTGTTTGCCATCAGGGTATCTTCTTTGGTGAAGTGCTTTACAAATCTTTTGCCAACTTTTAAATTGGGTGTTTTGTTCCCTTACAATTGAATTATGAGTGTTTTCCTATATTATGGGTAAAAGCCCACTAGTAACTATGTGATATTTGCAAATAGTTTCTACCAGTATTTAGCTGTCTTTTCAATCTCTAAACAGTGTCTGTCAAAGAACAGTTTTAATTTTAATAAAGTCCAATTTATCTATTTTTCTCTATGGATCCTTCTAAAAGTCTATAGTTTTAGGTTTTGTTTTTAGGTCTACAATCCATTTTAATTTTTGTATGTCTTATGAGATAGAGTTTGAAGTCCATTATTTTGCATACGGATGTGCAATTTTTTCAGCACCATTTGTTGAAAAGAGTATCCCTTCTCCACTGAATTTCCTTAGCACATTTGTCAAAAACCAGTTGTTCATATATGTGTTGGTCTACTTCTAGATTCTCTGTTCTGTTCCGTGGATGCATTTCTCTGTCTTTACACCAAGACCACACTGTCTTGATGGCACTCACTTTACTATAGTCTTGGAATTAGATAGAGTTAGTTCTCTAACTTCATTATAGTCTTGAAATTAGATAGTTCTGTAACTTCATTACAGTCTTGGAATTAGATAGAGTTAGTTCTCTAACTTCATTACAGTCTTGGAATTAGATAGTGTTAATTCTCTAAGTTTGCTCTCGTTTCTCAAAGTTCTTTGGCTATGCAAGGTCTTGCATTTCCATGTGAATTTTAAAATCAGTTTGTCAATTTCTGCTAAAAAACCTGCCAGAAGTTTCATTGGGATCCCATGGAATCTGTAGATCAGTCTTGGGAGAACTGGTGTCTTTGATTAGTTTTGGTGTTGGGCTCGACTCATGACTTGAGATGGGAAATATTCTCTGCTTTTTAAATTTCTGAAAAAATTTCATATAGAATTGGCATTATTTCCTTCTTAAATATTTGATATATTTTACTAAGGAAGTCATCTGAGACTGCAATTTTCTTTGTGGAAGGATTTTTAACTACAATTTCAATTTCTTTAATAGGTATAGTACGTATTCAAGTTCTCTATTTCTTCATGAGGGTCCTGTGATGGTTTGTGTCTTTGAGGATTTTTTTTTCATTTAAGGTGTCAGTTTTATTGGCATAAACTTGTTGATAATATTTCTTTATTATCCTTTAACTATCTGTAGAAACTGTAGTGATATCACTTCTTATCATGTGTGCCATCTCTCTCTTTCTTGTTTTATACTCATCAATTTGAATTTGATCCTTTTGGGTCTTGCCTTTAAAAATTGTTAGGCTGGGCTTTCCTGGTGGCGCAGTGGTTGAGAGTCTGCCTGCCGATGCAGGGGACACGGGTTCGTGCCCTGGTCTGGGAAGATCCCACATACCGCAGAGCGGCTGGGCCCGTGAGCCATAGCCGCTGAGCCTGTGCGTCTGGAGCCTGTGCTCCGCAACAGGAGAGGCCACAACAGTGAGAGGCCCGCGTACCGCCAAAAAAAAAAAGAAAAAAAAATTGTTAGGCTGACCTGCAGTCCTGCTCACTCTAGGACTAATTACTCCCTAGCACTAAATACTGTCCTGTGTCCTCTGCCCCATATCCTGTGAATCTGTCTGGAATAGGAAGAGGTACTTTTCCTGCCCCTCCCCGCCGTGTGGTTACTGCTAACCTCTCAGTAATTCTTCCCCGAGACTTGGGTTCCTTACATGCATGGTCCCCTGTGCTCAGCTGAGACCCTGAGGAGAGCCCTGTAGAGATCTCTGAAATTCTGTCTCCATGTAGCTGGCTCTCTCCTCTCTAGTTCTCTGTTCTTCATCTCTAGCTGCTGGGGTCTCCCAAACTCTCAACTTCAACGCTTCAACTCAGAGAGACCCAAAGGCTCCATCTGTTTCCGTAGCCTGGATACTCTTTTAAGGCAGCAAACCGCAGTAATTGCACAGATTATGATCTTTGTTCCCCATCCCTCATGGATCACTGTCTCTCGTTTCCTGATGTTCAGAGCCTTGGCAATCATTGTTTCATACATCCCGTCTATTTGGTTGTCTTGGTCAGGAGAGAAGAACTGGTCCCTGCTACTCCAATGTGTCCAGAAGCAGAGATCCTCTGGCCCAGAAAAGACTGCCTGGGGCCCTTCAGAAAAAGGTGGGCTGTGCCACTCCATCTTGGTTGGCTCTGCTTGTCCACTCTCTTGGCCTTCCTGACAGCTCCCCATCTCCTGTGTCAATGAAAACCTGGATCCAAAGATGCAGATTCTCCCAGGAGCTGTGTGGATAGACCCGGGATTTATATCTTTTCTGCCCTGGAGTTGGCAGTCAGTTGGCAAAGAACCCCGCACCTGGAAAGTCTGCTCAGAAGTGGAGCCGGGGTAAGGCTGTTCCTCCGACCCCTCTGAGAGACCTTCCTCGGTGGTTCCCTTTTCTGCCAGGATGACAGCATTGGAGAGTCTGACCATGCCCTCCGCAGGAGGGAGAAGCTCATTTTGTGTAGCAGAGAGCTTAGTCTAGAGAACTACACAGGAAAATTGACTTTCAAAGGAACAAAAGGAGCCATTCTCTAGGGAATATTTACCTTCCTTTTCCTCTCTTCTACTTTTTATATTTGAAAGAGATGGGGAGGCCGAGAAAGGTCTCTGCCAGATCCTTCAGGCTGATTCTGCAAGGCCAGAGTTAGGACAGCTGTCAGAACAGCAGGACATCTGGAGTCCATCTCCGTGGGGTTGTCTGGTGACACCCTCAGGTACAAGGAGGGAGGGCGCCCCATCCACTGACCTTCTTCATTCATTTCTTCATTCTATCAGTTTTCATGATACTTTGACATCCTGCCATCACTGTGAGATGCTGGAGACAAAGAAATGAGAAAACCTGGTGCAAAGGAAAGTATCAGGAGTCAGGGCACAAAAGAGCAGAGTTGACGGGGTTTCTGGAAAAATTCAAGGGGAATGAGTCCTTTTGAGCTCATGTGGACCAACAGTTATTCACACTGCAGGAACAGCATGTCTTAGGAGTCGCACTGTTGTCCAGTTTGGAGCAGACCCCAAAGGCATCCCTTTCTCTCCTGGCCAACTCCCCCCATTCCTGAGGGCTCAGTCTGGAGGCTTCTATCTTGGGTCTACATTACGTGCCTTTCCTTGATGCTTGCGTAGAACCTATATTTCCACTTTGTTTGGCTCTTCTTTTTTATTTCTTGAATAGATTATAAGTGTTATGAAGACAGCAATTGTTTTGTTCACAGCTGCATCCCCACTATGAGCACGAGTCTGCACATTGCAGTTAACTGGTAAATATTCCTTAAATGAATGCATTTGACTCATGGTTTTCTTCAAAGAAAGTATGACTCTGTGATATAGACAGAGGACCTGTAATATCATTTGACAGATAGGCAAAAAAGGCCCCGAATGGCTGGATCCTGAAACCTTGGAATAATAATGTTTGAAATTACTGGGGATTTTGAAGAATATTCAGTGCAGGACATGCCAAGGCCCCTTTGAGCTTAGAAGTACAAGAAGATTGATGGAAAGAGAGAAAGAACATCTAAGGACAGCTCAGGATTATTCTTCTTTCCTAGCTTCACTGATACTATCATATTCTAAAGAAAGTCTGGAGATGGGAAGAGACGTGCCAGTAGGGTCAGAAGTCCTGTGAAGATGTGGAAGCTCAGTCCAGTCACTTCCCTGCCCGAGTGCTGATTGCAAATGAACCATGTCTTTCCTTACCTGCTTCTCTTTGAGAGATTTTTTTTTTCCTGCGGTACACGGGCCTCTCACTGTTGTGGCCTCTCCCGTTGCGGAGCACAGGCTCTGGACACGCAGGCTCAGAGGCCATGGCTCACGGGCCCAGCCGCTCCGCGGCATGTGGGATCTTCCCGGACCGGGGCACGAACCCATGTCCCTTACATCGGCAGGCGGACTCTCAACCACTGAGCCACCAGGGAAGCCCTGAGAGACTTTTTTAGTGATAATTTTGCATCTTTTCCTTTCCCACCTTCTGTGAACCTCTTGCATGTGCCTGTGGCTCAGAAATCCAGGAGGGAGCTGGCCTGCCAGCGCCAGTTCCTCTGTTTCACTGGGTGAACCCTGGGGAAGGTACTCAGCATCTCACAGCCTCACTGTTCCCTGAAAAAAAAAATATATATATATATGTATACATTAAGGATGCATACCACCTTCAGCATAGTGGCTTCCTCTATCGGATTAGGGGGTGAAATTCAAAGAAAATTTCTAATCTATCTGTAAGATTTTCACTGTTAAAAAAATATGAAGTAGAAGGGGCAAAATATAAAACATTAATTTTACATGGTGGATACATGAGTATTTATCCATTGCCCTGTGTACTTTTTTGTGTGTAGTTATACATACAAACATTAAGGGAGTGGTGATAGGGTGATAATATAAATACCTTGCAGAGCTTGGTGGAAATGAGGGTTAGAACGTGAATACCTAGCTGACACAGTAGGTGTCAGTATTTATGTAGCGTTGGTGGGATAGGGAGCTGGAGAAAGAGATTGAGTGATGAAGAGTTTAGGTGAGTAAAACTCAGAGATCCTGGGGACAGCTTTGCTCCCTTAACCTCAGATAAACCCAGGGGCAAGGCTTGTTTCACTCAGGGACAGTGGATCTTTAAAATGTATAAAGAAAACCTTGTGACGGGCTGAGTCATAGACCTCCAGGATGGGATGCTCTCTACACATATCCTGAGCCTTAAGAGAGACGCTGCTGCTCGGACTTCCCTGGCAGTCCAGTGGGTCCCATTGGGTACTTCTACTGCAGGGGGCACCAGCTGCATCCCTGGTCGGGGCAAGTTCCATGTGCTGTGTGCCGTGCGGCCAAAACAACCAACCAAAAGAAGCTGATCCCCACTGTGCTTCTGGGAACCACGGACGTAACCAGAGGCTGTAATCCCAGAGGTTACCACCTCCCCTCCCCGGAGGCTGCTTAGACAACAGAGAACGGAGACCTCTGGGCATCGTTGCTCTTGTTTGCATCACTTCCCGGCCCACAGGGGCGGGTCTAGGCAGAGACGCCTGCCCAGTACGTCTACGTCCAGGTGCGTCCAGGTATGAGATGGCTCTCACTGGGTGCCCTTGGGGATGACCTTGCTTCCTCTGGTGTGGCCTGGCTTGTAGGGGCGGCCAGGGCAACAGGAATTGAATGGGAGGATTTCTCAGGTTTCCATGCTGGGCTCAGACAGACCGCGGGCGAAGTTACTGTTGTGCAGGAGATGCTGGGAAGGAAGGCAGCGGGGAGGACAGAGGCGAGGGGAGGATTCCAGGCCCCGGGATGGGCGGCTCCGTGGAGGCGCACGCACCCTGCAGGGCTGCAGGAGATGGTGGGGCCGTGTGACGCTGAGGATGGCGGCTCAGCCTCAGGGCCACCAGGCTGCCCTGGGGGCCTGCGGTGGGATGCTGTAATTGGAATGGGGACCTTTGCCCCCTGGGGATGCTCAGCAAATGTCAGGCTTTAATGAGATTCCCGCTCAGTCGAGGGGTGCTCGTGCAGCGCTCGCCTCTCGCAGCAAGTCGCCAGACGTAGGCTCCATCACCTGCCACTCGGCGCAGGCGCACTGACCCCGCGATGAGGCTGATCAGCCGTGGAGAGGCCCAGGGACCCTGGGCACAGGAGCCGCGGGACTCCCCAGGCTTCGTACTGGGCCGTCCCTGGCATCTGCTGAGGGCTTTGCAAAGAGCCCGGGAGTGGGAACTGGGGCCGAGGGAGCTGTGAGTGCCCGAGGCTTAACCACCGCCTTCATGAAACACGGCGCTTTAAGAGAACCCGAGGAGCCATGCACTGCCTTCAAATGTCTTCTTTATTCCTTGAGGGTGACTTAAGTATAGGGGAGAAATGACTGATTCTCCCTCTGACTTGCACTCTTCTTTTTGCATTTCCTCCCCTCTGAGTCCCTTAAGCCTTTGGGTTACTCGCCTGTAGAGCAGAGATAAGACCACTCTCTGTGTCTTGATCAGCCTGGCAGCCGTTGCGGGCATCTCTGCTGGAGATCAGGGACCACACTGAGCACCTTGGATGTGAACCGTGTGAGCCTCGGGAGCTGCTCTGCTTTCCTCTGGCAGAGACCACCCAGCATGGACCACCCCGCCTCTGTTTTATTTTCTGAAACCTCAGATGAGGCAGCAAGGCTGCTATCAAAGATATTAGTATATAGAATGATGATAATAACGCAGTCATTACAACCCACAATCCCGGAAGGCACCAGGGTGCTGACTCCAAATGAAAGGCCACAGAGAGAAAACCAGGAAGGCTGCCACGTGGGTCAAGGTGACCTTTTAGCATATGGTGACTCAGGGGTTGGATGCATGGATTTTTAAAGAACTCTCCAAGAACGCATCCCTCTGGATCCTTATGCTACTCATCCAGGTGCACCGCACTGACCGGATGGCCCTTGATAAGGTGGCTTTGGACGGGGAGGCAGAGAGCCTATCCACAACAGCTCCTGTTCAGAGGCGGCCGCCCTCGGCTGAAGCACAAACCTTGTTTAAATCTTAAAAGCAAAGCTTTTCTTTCGTTTTGGCTTGGGGTGTGTGTGTGTGTGTGTGTGTGTGTGTGTGTGTGTGTGTGTGTGTTGTCATTTCCACCCGGGCAAACAAAAAGAAGAGTGCCCAGCAAACACACGTCTGAGTAAAACACAAAGAAACCTTGATGAACAAGGCTGTGTGGTCTCTCGCATGAGAATTTCTCCCTGCCGGTCTCTGTCTGTTTAATATTCAGGATCTTTCCAAAATCTTTTAAAGCCTGCAAAATGCAAGGCTAATGCAAGGACAAGAATCGTCTGTCACCCAAATGAGCCGGCCGGCTGATCTCAAACCATATAATCAATAGAGTATATGGAACTGAGGGAATTTCTTACCAAATGATGTCCTGGGAGAAGGTTCTTCAAACCCGTGTCCTTGGGGTTGTCACAGTGTACTCAGTGGTCTGAGAGGAAAAATGATTCTACGGATTGAAATATTTTTTCCAGGTCACTTCTTAGGAAGAGGTCATGGAGAAACAATGTCTGCTTTATGAAGCCTCTAGGAAAATTGTAGAACATCTCCTTCACAGTATTCTAGATGCACTTTGCTAATGATTTCCAAATGAAAGGACGATTTAAATACCTTATAGGGAAGAAAGCAGGTGGAAAATGGAAAAGCCTCTTGCTGGTCAGTGGTTAGAAAACCACAGCCATGTCGAGCCTTCCGTCAAGTCGTCACTGCGGAAAACACTGATTTCCCATTTACCTTTGGAGGCAGGTCTGTTGGAGGTCCTAGCTGGGCTTCTTTGAGATTTGACTGAGAGATGCCAGAATCATCTGAGAATTACCAGGTGACTGGTTGGGTAAATCAGGGCTGCATCAAGCTGGGGCGAAGACGAGGGTGGAGGAAAGCAAGTCCACATGGGCTGAAACCACCTGATTCTGGTGGGTTGTCTGCCCCTATCTCCACTCCACGAGAACCACTGCCCAACTATGCTAAATGCACAGGAGTGTGATAAACCTAGTAAGTCAACAACGACAAAAAAGAGACCTCCTGCCCAGAAATGCAGGAGGAACTCAACGCTAATATTTTGGAGCTTGAGAATCGAATCAGAAGTCAGGACTCCTGCTCTGTAGCTGTTACTAACCAGCAGCATGAACCTGCAAAGCCCATTCTGTGCAGAGATGACATCATCCTGCCCTCCTACTGTGGACAGGAACCGAGATCCCAAGAGGATGGACGCCAAGGTCAAGCAGCCAGTCAGCAGCACAGCCAGGGCTGAGCTCCGTTCGTGCTGAGATGATTACTGCCGTACAGACTTTCATCAAAAACACCACCATGAGCAAGGACGGCACCCTATAATCCGCTAGGATTATCTCGACTATTACCAGGCATGATAGCTGTGCTAGTCCCCAATTGCTTTTGCAAATGTTGTACGGATAAATATGAGGATACCAGGAGCCTTGACAATAGGGATCTTCAATAAGCACTTGACCAGGCCCTACGTCAAGAAAGGCGGCTTTAAAATAATTGCAAGGAAATGACACTAGTATTTTGTAATTTCTAAGGGTCAAAACAAAACATAATTATACATGGTCCCATGTCCCTGGAAACAAAAATGTTAGTGTTAGAAGTTCCTTGGGGCATTTTTCTGAGACTACTTTTATTAAATATTTATACTCACATAAAAGATTTTTTTTTAATCTCAAAAATTTTAGGTCTTAAGGATTGTCAAGAAATGAAATGGTATTCATCTGGAAAATATGCTGGCAGATTTCAAGGGCCTGGAATGAATGGGTAGGCAAGAAACAAACTTGACTGTGATGAAGTGTAAATTAATAGATTTAATGGATGGACTTGGAGATTGTCATACTGAGTGAAGTAAGTCAGACAGAGAAAGACAAGTATTATATGACATCGCTTATATGTGGAATCTAAAGAAATGGTACTGATGAACCTATTTACAAAACAGAAGTTGAGTCACAGACATAGAAAACAAACTTGTGGTTACCAGGGGGGAAAGGGAGTGAGAGGGCTAAATTGGGAGGTTGGGATTGACATATACACACTACCATATGTAAAATAGATAACTAATAAGGACCTACTGTATAGCACAGGGAACTCTACTCAATGCTCTGTAATGACCTATATGGGAATAGAATCTAAAAAAGGGTGGATACATGTATACATATAACTGACTCACTTTGCTGAACAGCAGAAAGTAACACAACATTGTAAATCACCTAAACTCCAATAAAAAATTAACTATAAAATAAAATGTACATTAATCGATTTAGGTGAGTGCAACCTAATATATGTGAACTGTTTCCCCAGATCTCACCAGCCTTGGGGGTAAGAATGCAATTATGTGAGTGGTGATAAACAGACACAACAGATAACTGCTTCTTGCTGACTTTGCCCCAGGATCCCTACCACAGCCCTCCCCGCCCAGGTATTTCAGGGCAACCTAAGGACCATTAACCCCAGCCAGGCTCTCACTGAAGGGGAAGATGAGTGAAGATCCCAGGATTTGATGATTTAACAAAGTGGAGAGCCTTTCTAGAAAGTGTCTTGCCAGCCAGAGGAAATGCTCTGTAATTACAGACTAATTGAAATGCTGTGGTGTGGTCCTTAAATCCCACATATAAATGAATATGGGGGGTGTTTGGTGGATGAGGTGTAAAGAAGTGAAATTGTGGGCAGTCGCGGGAGTAAGTGATGGTGGTTAGAATCTATCTGGTAGTTGGAAGCTCTGGTCCTGGGATAGACCATCTCGTGCCCACTGGGACAACTTCTAGGGTGTAGGTGGCTACAGTAGAATGGCCAAAGCTTGAGAGTTTGAGACAGATCAGAATTACTGAGTGATGCTCAAGCAATGATTCAACCTTCTCTGGACTTTGATTTCATCCTTTGAGAGACAGACTCTCTTCCTGCTTAAAATGCATTGGGTGGGTGTCCTTGTGTATCTTTATTAACCTGTGCACACTTCAGTTTATTTAGTGTGGAGGTATAATGTTTACCTTCTAGAACGGTGAGGATCAAGTTAGTCGATTGATGTAAAATGCTTAGAACTGTGCCTGCGTCCCATAGTAAGTGCTCAGAAAGGCCTGGCTCTTGAGGAAACACCTGAGTGCAGTGATGGTTGCCCCTTTGGTGCCCTGGCCAGTCCAGTTTCTAACATCGTTTCCTACACATCAGGAAGAGTACACAATTCCAGGTTTCTCTTTGAGGACATGGAGATGTAGAGACGGGGGCCCCTGCTGGCTGAGCAGAGGAACAGGGACCTCCGAGGAAGGGCCAACCTGAACCACCCGGGCCTCAGCTCTGGAGTCCACTGTCCATCTGGTCATCTCAGGCTTGGCTGGAGCCACCAGCCATTTTTCCAGGGCCTGGGGCACAGCAGTGCTAGAGGTTGCCCGAGTTGATGCTGATAAAAACTTGCCAAGCCATGGTATGATGTTTATCTGCCAAGTTGGCCTCTAAAAAAGGCATTATCTAAGGGAAGGAATTGTTTAGAGCCTCACACTGAACTCCAGGCTCCTCTGGCCTGCGAGGCTAGCGCCGCTGCTTGTGACCAAATGACAGCTATTTTCATACTTGAATTAAAAACAAGACCAGCCATTTGCTCGGCAGAGGGTCTTTACTGGACCATGTCCACGCCTGGGAGGCCACTTTGCTAGATTCCTGGTTGCAGCGAGTACTTTGCTGGGAGGAGAGGCAGGGCTGGGATCACCCAGCCGCCTCCTGCCTCCCCCTCCTCAGTTCTCCAGGGACAGAGCCGCTGGCAGGGAGAGGAGAGGTCCTGTGCTCAGAAACGGAGTTGACTGGGGATGAAGACTGTTCATGTGAGAAGGGAGAAGCTCGTGAAGACAGAGGCCATGAGGGCTTCTGCCCCCACCCCTGCGTCCCAGCTCTTCTAATTCTTGCAGCCGAGCTCTCCTCTCTCCATCCTGGTTCTTTGGCCACGAGATGGTATAAGGGGACGTCCCTTCTAGTCTCTTCTCTGGTCCCCTTTTGGCTTCAGTCAGGGCCACCGGGTAAACGCCCTGGAAGAAAAACCACCTGATGCTGATAAAGACTCTCATGTATTTCTCTCACTATTAAGCAAACTAAATGCCGTGGCTCCAGCCCTGGACCCTGAGTCCTGAGAGGACAGACTTTCCCTCAGAGGAGCCTCCCTTCAGCTCTGATGATGTGGACCAAGCCCAGGACAGAAGCATCTCCGGGATATGGCAGGTGTGGTCTTCGGGAAGCACAGGCGTCTTAAACAAGGAGACAGAGGCCACAGCCCACTTTCAGAGACATACACAAAAGCAGTCATGGGTTGTAATCCAGGGCTGTCACCTGAGTCACAGGTAGCTAACAAGGGAGCTGGGACTCAGATTGCGACGTGAGTCTTTCTGAGGACTGTTTTCACCTGTGCCCGCATAGGCTCAGGCGGAAAACAAAAGCCACTATCTGACATCCAGTCCACTTCAGCTCTCCAGGGATAGGAAAACACGGACAACGCCAGTTCCCTTCTGGAAACGCTTATATTTTGCATATTATTTGGAGACTTGACTTGATAAAATCCTGGAAAACTTTCCAGTGAAGCTTTTACAATCTATTATTATTGCAGTTATTACAGTTATTCAAGAGTCAGAGCACAGCCTGCTTCTGAGCTAAGCACTTCCCCTAGCTTAGTATTCTGCTGCAGTTGTACATTGCTTCCATTTTTATTTTCTGCAATTGATAATAGTCGCATTTGATTTTGAAACTGATTATCAGACTGGTCATTCTGAGCCCAATGACAAGGTAAATTATCTAGTGTGTGCCCACATGCTAGGCTTACAATCAGGCTCTCACCTGAGCAATTATCTGGTTAAACTACTTTTCATGTGAGCATAACAATGAAAAAGCAATCTGTGCTAGAAATGGGCATATAGAAAGGGAGGGGGGAGAGAATAAAGGAAATAAAACAAAAATGGAAGTACTATAACTAAGCTACAGAAATTGCTTAAATTAGAAGCAGACTGTGTTGCAACTGGATGGAAGGAAGGAAGGGTGAAGGAAGGAAGGAAGGGAGGGAGGGAAGGAGGAAGGAGGAAGGAAGGAAGGAAGAAAGAAAGAAAAAGGATGGGAAAGATCAGTGACAACTCTGTTTCATCCTAGGCTGTATTTAAAAGAAACCAGAACTCTAAAACTTTCAAGTTAATGAGATATATGAGGTGGAAAAGAGCTTATACTAGCTACTCAAAAGCACCCCAAGCTCCTTGCTGTTGAGGATGGTCCAGGACTGGGGTATAGGATCTACAAAATGAGCCTAGAGCATTTTCATGGGCTACAAGATAAAGAAGGACTCCAAAAACAATGGGAACAGTTAAAATGACACAGGAGCTAGCTTGAAGGGACACCCATTGGATGATCTGGGACAATTTGAACATCAAAATAACAAAGGGTACTTAACAAATTATAACAGAAATAATAGATTATAATCCACTGAGTAAAATAAAGTCAGTGAGTCTCTATGGAATTTAATAGATTAGTGAATAAGTTAATGCATGAATGAGTGGGGAAAATCTCTCCCACAGTATAATTCTAACCAGTAATGTAGAATAAAAGAAAAACATACACTTCAATGTTCATAGCGGCACTATTTACAATAGCCAAGGTATGGAAGCAACCCAAGTGTCCATCAACAGACAGACTGATAAAGAAGTGATATGTGTGTGTGTGTGTGTGTGTGTGTATAAAATGGAATATCACTCAGCCAGCCATAAGTAGGAATGAAATTCTGCCATTTTCAGCAATGTGGATGGACCTAGAGAATACTTCATTTAGTGAAATGTCGGACAAAGACAATACTACATAATATCACTTATTTGTGGAATCTAAAAGAAAAAATACAACAAACAAATATATATTCAAAACAGACTCACAGAAATAGAAAACGAACTAGTGGTTACCAGTGAGGAGAGGGAAGTGGGAGGTGCAAGATAGGGATAGGGGATTAAGAGGTACAAACTACTATGTATAAAATAAATAAGCAACAAGAATATATTGTACAGGACAGGGAAGTATAGCCATTATTTTGTAATAACTTTTAATGGAGTATAATCTATAAGAATACTGAATCATATACTGTATACCTGAATCTAATATAATATTGTAAATCAACTCTATTTCAATAAAAAAGTTAAAAATAAATATAGCCAGGAGAAAGTCAAAACAAAAAGGAAATTGGAATATCAGCATTTTGCAACCATCCTAGCAATAATTGATGCAGGAAATGATCATCAGTAGGTACTAAAAGTAGCAGGTGAATGTTTGATGAAGAATAGGCTATGTACGTAGTTTTAAAGCATCTTGCCACAAATGACTTATGAATTACAAAGAAAAGAGAATAGTAACCTGGCATAATAGAAACCTGCCAGACAACACCTTAACCAAGTAACCAAATAGTGAAAGTTAACCAGGAGTGAGCCAAACCTGTATCTCACATAACTTCATGCTGAGATGCCCTGAACAGGGTACAGGACCACTTCTGTGTATTCCTGCACCAAATGCATCACCTGATTATAAAATGAGAACACATCCAGATGTCTAAATTGGGCACCATTCTACAAGTTAACTGGCCTGCATCTTAAAAAATCATTAAGGATTGGAAGAAAGAAAGCTGGAGGAAAGGTTCCAGACTATAGCAGACTGAAGGCACTTGACAACTAAATGTGATGAATGCTTTTGGATTGGCTCCTGAGAACCAGGAGGATAGAAAGCTGTAAGGATATTATTGAAAAAACTGATTAAATTTGCATGTAAATCATAAATTAGATAGCACTATGTTAATGCTAAAATTTTGATTTTGAAAGTTGTACTGTGGTTAAGTAAAAAACATTCTCATTTTTAAAAAAAGAACATCTCTCTTTTAGGAAATAAACACTGAAGTATTTTAGGGGTAAATGGGCACAGTAGCTCACATTTATTCTCAAATATTAATAAAAAATATAAGAAAGTAAGTATGTGAGCACAAATAGTAAAGAAAATTTGGCAAAATGTTAACAACTGGTGAATCTGGGTAAATGCATATGGGAGATTTTGTAATTTTTTCTCTAAATTCAAAATTATATAAAAATATACTTAGAAATATTGGAATACTATGACAATTCAGCTGAACGTGGAGTCCTTTAGTTTTCAGCCACCATAAAGGGCTGTTTTCATCACTGAATTTTTGTGGGAAATGGAATATTTCTCAAAGTGTGGCAAAGAACTGAGTTTCTTAGGCCTCATAGATGCATGTGGACATTTACAAAACTCTGCTCACTTTTTACCGCCTTAGACCCCCGATGGCTCTGTTCTCTTCTCAGGATGGCTGCAGAGTAGCAACTCCAGACATTGAAAGTCTATCCCAGGGGAGGTCACCCTCTGAGGCCCCTTCAGTTGCTTCGTTATCTATTACTATTGGCTGGATCTGCAGAGGGCTCAGAGCAAACCCCGGGAGGCACTGCTGCCAGCCAGGCAGGGTGCACCTGCCCACCCAGCCCTGTGACCTGACGGGCAGTAAGCTTTCATGATCTTAGACCGAGACAGTCATTCCGCTCATGACCAGGGTCAGGACAGCATGTGACCTGGCTGGGAGGCCTCAGAGCTGTGCTGTAGACTGAATAGCTGCAAACAAGCAGGTGACAGGTATAGGGGCACAGGTCAGGGTGGGCTTCCAGTATCTTCTTTGACTGCCCCCACCCAATGACATATAAATAATCTGTAACCAGAGATTAACTGGGACCCTCCATAATTCAGCCTTTGAAGAAAATCAAGTCAAAGGCACAGGGACTGACAGTAAAAAAATAGAACTGAAAGCAATTTCAAGTTTTATTCAGTTCCAAGAAATCATGAAAGAAAAGAGAGCATATTTTTTAATGTGCCACAGAGCACCTGAATATTCTTCACCCCTAGCCACCTCTCTCTCTAACACTCCCTCTCTATTCTTTGAGGCTCTTGGCCCCACCTCCTTGTTCATTCATCCCGCAAGTATTTATTTAGCTCCTACTTCATGTCAAGTATGATTCTTTGCCCTGGAGATACAGTGGTGAAAGAAATAGAAGCAATTTTCTGTCCTTGTGGATTTTATATCTTGTAAAAAGACAGGTGTTATGTAGAGGGTGGCAGAGAGCAGGCAGACCATGTATTACTGAGAAGGAAATGAGGAACTGTTTTAAGTGTTGAGGTGATATGGCTCACACCTTTAAAAGATCACACTGGTCTTGAGTTAAGAATAGACTTGCACCAGAGTGATCTTTTAAACATGTGAGCCAGATCACGTCAACTCTAGACTTGGAGAGAATTCCCTTGCAGTCCAGTGGTTAAGACTCGGCACTTTCACTGCCAAGGGCTTGGGTTCAATCCCTGGTTGGGGAACTAAGATCAATAAGCCTCTCGTCGTGGCAAAAAAAAAAAAAAGAATAGGAGGCAAAACAAGAAGAGAGCTGGGAGACGATGTTTTGGTCCAAGACAGTAGCAGTGGAGGTAATGAGTGTGGAGTCTGGATAAATCTTGAAGGTAGAGCTGGCAGGAATTGCTATGGATAGGGAATGAGATGTGAAAAAAGAAAGTCATCAGAACCCCAAGAGTTCAGTCAGAGCAACTGGGAGGATCCTATTTCCACTGAATGAGGTTGGGGAGGTGATGGTAGGAGCTGGGGCGCGGGTGGGCAGGAGTCCCGCTGGGGTGCCTTTGACTCATGCAAGTCCAGTGAGCAGTTCACGCTGGAGCTGCCATTGTGTGCACAGCCGGTGTGAGCCTGTTCCGTGAGTTCTGTGAACTGCAGGGTGTGAAGCACGTGGAAATTCTTCAACATCTGCCAGGATCACGAATTACTATTCTTTTTATCTGATGAAAACAGAGGGGAGCTTGTGTAGACAGCAGGGTATATCATGGTCTCTTCCCAAGCATGGGTCCAAATTCCCACAAACATCACAACTTGATCTAAAATGCTCATACTGTTTTTTAAAAAAATAGGTATTTTAGAAAGTGGTAATATATTTAGTTTTATGCTGATGAGGAAAGAATCCAATCTGTATCTGAAGCTCAGAGGTCAGAGCAATAAACTGGATAATAATGTTCACACTGCAGGGGAAAGGGTCACAGATACTTCTTATCTGAGGTGAGGCAACTGAGAAATACCCTAAAGTTTATTTAGGATTGGTTTACTCTTTGTCCTTAGTCATTAGTGAAATCACCTTACCCTTTAAGAGAACAAGGGATCAGTGAGCTGTTGTCCATATTTGGCTTGAGCCTCAGTTAAGGTTTCCTGTTTCTTCTTCAGCTACATTTCTATCCCATTGTGAAAAGAGCCATGAACCGTGAGTCAGAAAATCCAGGTTTATGTCCTGGCTCTGAAGGACCTCTGAGCTTCACTTTCTTGGGGAGGATAAAATCTAATGTGCCTACCCCCGAGTGGTTTTGAAAGAATTAAATAAGGATGCACATAGAATGAAAATAGTTCCATTATTTTTCTCTCCTTCTTCCTTGGTCCTCCCTCTCCTGCTCAAGTTTCAAAATCCTCAGGTCTAAAATGATGCTCTAGGCAAATAAAAGAGTGTGATATATTAATCGATTTAAGTGATTCTTTTAATGACTTTCATTTTCTGAAAAATCTCCATTCCACTTAAAGGGTAATTCCAAGAAAAAAAGATGGCAAAACAGATCCAAAATAAGGCAAATGAAAGAGCTATAAAAATTTTATACCCATCCAGTTTAGCTCTGGGCAGACAGAGTAAATGGGCTTCTTTTCTGTGTGGTGACTGGGAGCAGACTCAGCGCTGTCATTGGGCTTTAAATGAGGTTTACAAATGCATTTGGTGTGTTTTTCAATTTAGCCAGGAGATCTAGAGGATGAAACAGGCATATATATTCTGTAATTGCAGATAAGCCACCAGTGGGAATTGTAAATCCCAGGATCTGCCTGGGTCTGGCATGGAGGAAGGAAGACATATGTCACAGCATCTTTCTTCAGGGGCTGCTGGCTGAGGCAGGCACCGTGATGTCCCCCAAAGGGCAGGTGGATGACAGTTCTCTATTCCTCGAGCCTTGAATAATTAAGGAGTTCCTTAGTGTCCTGTAACTTGCTTGCCCTTGGATCTCCTAGACACTCGCCCTTCTCCCGAGATGCTGGTGATGGGGTAATATACTGTGTAGAAGAGCAGGAGGTGATGCTGAACTAGTCAGCAGGAGAGGAAAATGCACCTTTTCTCCCCGCTAGCTAGGACGCACTACACCTGGGGACCTTGATCTATCAAAAAAAAGAAAATAAGGCAAATACCCCTCATCTCAGGTCTGCTCTTGGGACATCTTTTATTCTAAGAAAAATCCAATTCTCCTTTTTCCTCTAAGAAAATAAGATACTATTTGACAGCTAAATGACAGCTCTTTTGGCCCACATCGAGAAAATTGTTTGAAGATTTTCTGATTTAGGAAAAAGCAAGACTGATTCTGTTATATTCTTTTTTGTATTTTTAATTATTTTCTCTTGATTTTACTCATTTTGAATTCATTTCTTTTGTGTTACATACTCAATATCATAGTAACTGATTTTTAAGATCAAGATTCATTTTTGTATATTTACATACCACTTGCTTTTCTAAGGGATATGAAACACTTTGTTTTAGGAATATTTCCCCCTTTTTTGGCCAGAAGTCCATGAACTAGAATGTCGAAAGGTCTGATACTTATTCAATTTTTTTAAAAAGTACAAAATATAATTGTAAAAAATACTGGAATGAAACCATACTCCTAGGATTAAGGTAAAGAATAAATAGCTTTGTCACCAAGCTGACTGTCACCATATCAAAACTAGGGTAGTAAAAGTTCATAAATGCGTTATTTGAATATTACCTGCAAGCTTGGCAATATATTTCCTAAGAACCAGCATGAAGGTGGATGTGCAGGACAATTTCCCCCACCCAGTGTCTGTAGATCTATAACAACATCTTAAGAAAAAAAATAATATCCTTCACTACTGCCCTTGAGTGACAAAGCTGATGAAAAACAAAGTCATAGATGACTCTGGCTGACAACATAAGCATCCTCTCCCCTTCTTGCAGGTTATTAACAGGTGTCAATCACAGGTGGGAATCTAATCAAATATCAGTGTATTTTCGTAAGAAATGATAGACCCAATATCACCTATGAAGGATCAGCTCTTCCCTCTCCCCCAAAAACAAGCATGAAAACAAAAGCAAAAACCCTTTCCTGGCACTAACTGGGTTTTACGGGAGCCCTGTCAGCATAAGAAAGGAAAGTCCCCTAAGTTCATTGTTTGCCCAGGCAGGCGGTGCCCCCTGAGTTTAAAGGGAGCTCCAGATGGGCAGAGATGATGAGAGAACCATCCGAGTAAAGCCCTTCCCTCCTGGGTGTGAAATGGTGCGTCTGCTGTGTCTTGGGGCTGTTGAAACCAAGAGGGCTAATGAGAGGGCTGGCATCTGAGAAAGCCCTGCCCGAACTAACACAGGGACACAACGCCAAGTGACCTCTGGGAGGGTGGGGACATGGGGAGTACGATCTTGGAAAGCCTTGCTGCCCAGCCACGAGCAAAGAAAGGGAACAAGATTTATTCAGGGACGGTGAGCTTTCATCTAAATCACAGTGAAGGGCCGCATTGGAGCTAGAATAGACAGAGGAACCAGCCTCTGTGCCAGTGGGTAAGTGGTTTTTTTTTCACTATCATATTGTAAATGGCACAACAGTATTCTGCTGAGGTTAGAGCATATTTGTGTATTTTTTTTCACTCACATAGACTTAAATATATTACCCCAAACAATGTTTAACATTCTCTTTTCTATGGAGAGCAGACTGACTTAGGGAGGAAAATAATATCCCTAACCTTTGACCCAGAAGCCAAGTCACATTGGTGGGCCCATGATGTAGCTCCTATTTTGGGGTTGTCCTAAACACTTTTTGCATTACTGCATTATCTCAGTTTTTCCTGACAATAAACATGTGGGTAGGTATTATTGTTATGATTCCCACCTCAGAGATGAGAAAACTGAGGGCTTGAGAGGGTACATAACTACGTAATAGCATGAAGTTGATGAGTGGCAGCCTCCAAGAGTCTGTCCTAGCAGGACTGGAGAGTGCAAGGTCTATACCACTGCACCAGATTTCCCCCAATTGGTTTCTGCATTCCACCCTGCCTCTGCCCCTCTTACTTAGCCTTACTGGCAATACCCCAGTTCATAAAGGAAAATGATGTAACACAGCATGTTCCCCACCTAAGTCAGAGCTGGGAGAGGGGCATCAGGGAAGGAAAAAGAATCCTATAGATTATCAGAGCCGGAAGCCACTACATTTGAAGTCAAAGATCACCATCACATCCAACAGACCAAGAAGAATCTGAGCCCAAGGATGAAGACATAGGTTATCCCAGGCCATGTGAAGAACTTGCAGCTGAGCTGGAGTAGAAGCCAGACATCCTGACTTCAAGTCAAGGCCCTTCTCAGAACACTGTGCTTCTTCCTAATATGGCAACCCAGTTTATGGTCTCAGGATTAATGTAGCATCACCCACAAGGGCCTGTCGCCTCTGCTACACACTCAGAGCCTGAGTGACCTCACAATGCGCAGAACTCATGCTGTGGCAATGCCAGGCAGAGGCAAAACCTAGTGAGTGGGGGCCACATCTTTTCAGTGCCTGGTGAATACAAGGTTTCCTTGGCATCCCATAAGCTTAGTCACATAATGCTCACTGTTGAGGACACCCATTATCCTAAGTTTCCTGCTCTGTGAAGGATATTTATGCCAGAACCCAACTTGCAAAATTTGCCTTTTTTTATCCCATCCTTGCCTATTGGCTTTATGTTGCCTTAATGGACCAGAACAGTGTTTTCCAACTTTAGCACCATTGGCTTTTGGACAGAATAATTCTTCTCTGGTGTGGGCTGCCCTGTGCCTTGTAGAGTGTTATGACCTCCCTGGCCTCTGCTCATCAGTAGCAAGCCCTGCCCAGTCTTGATGGTTCTGAGTTGTCTCTAGACATTGCCAAATGTTCCACAGAGGGCAGATTGCTCTTGGTTGAGGACCACCGGGCTAGAGGCTTCCTGAGGTTAAGTACCATGCATCCCATTTGTTCTCTGTTCCCGTCTCACTTCCTTCAGTTGTAAAGTAGAAGGGCTGGGTGACATAAACTCTGACTTGCCTTCCCACTCTCCCTCGGGAGAGTCCCTCTGATGACACATCTCCCTTTCTTGGTCTGATCTTCTAGTGCTCCCCAGTGCTTCTTGCCAGGGCAAACTCAGAGGAGAGTCCTAGGATATTCCAAGGAGGTCCATTTACTGGGTGTACTAACACAAAGCCCTCTTTTGCAGCTAAGAGGGTAGGAGATAAGGAGTTGACCGGAGCACAAGAAGGGAAATTTTATGAGCTAAAGGAACCAGTGAATGCAGACAAAAGACAGGAAGAATGATCCGAAATTCAGAGGAAGGAACAGATGAGTCACAGGCTTGTGGAAAGAGTCAGCTTGGGTGTGAGTCTTCACGAGGCCTCAGGGGTTGTAAAGGGTCTACAGTAGCACAACCACAAGACTTCCTACATGCAGACACACGTGCAGGAAGGACTCGGTAGAAGCTTTTCCCCGCCTGGTGATTAACAGGATGTGTTTCCTTGTGTATTTAACACACATTTTCATTCACTATAGCTTGCAAAGTGCTGGCTTTGATAACATGGGAGATATGAAGATTAATGAAATACCGTCTTTGTCTCATAGGGTCTTCAAATCTAGTGAAGGTGATACATTTGTATTCAATCCATAGAAGAGTGTAAGTGGAGGTCTGAGGAAGGGCTGGCAGGTGCTTAGTGTAGATTCATTATGGGGAGCCAGTCATACATGTAAAGCCAGAACACCAATGTTTCAATTTTGCCCTGCTGGAAGGCTCTAGTGCAGAATATTCTGACCCAGGCTTGGGACAGGAGACTGCAGGAGTCTTTCCTCCTTGAGGTGTGATAGATCTTTGACTGCAATTTTAGTAGGAAGGATTGAATTTTCATTATGGATTCTTAGACCAAAAGTCTGACAATAGCCCATCAAGTAAATGTGCAGCCAAGTGTCTGTGTACTGTTAATCTTACAACTTAGTGATATATGACCACCTAGAAGAATTAATGACCTTCTCAGGACTAAGTCTGGAAAGAGAGGTGCATATTAATTCACAGCAAATCTGCCTCTTGGCCCAACCTGAAAATATACCTCGACACTGATCAACAAATATATACCAGCATTTTCTCTGAAATTCAAAGGCAAAAAAAAAAAAAAGAAAGAAAAGAAAGAAAAAAAAGTATTTTTCGGGGCTTATTTCTCTGTTAATATATTTCTGTCTTGATCTGAAGTGAACCCTCTCCTGCCATAAACAAGAAAAATTTGGCTGCTGTGCTTTTGTGCATCCTGCACCTCTTCCTTGAACAATCTTGATGAGCATGTGGGGTTGTCTGCTGCATACCAATAGCCACTCCAAGCCTGAAAAGGAGGTAGTCAAGCCAGCCCACACCATCTGTGGTCTCAGCTAGATTTGTGGCATGTCTCCCTGAGCTGAAGCAAGCCTCCCTCTGTCTCGAGTACATTGAGAATCAGAAATAAAAAATAAATTAAGACAAGTAGGCAAACATTAAAATGAGTTGTTACAGAACATTTGTGTAGATTCCAGTCTTCAATGTCAAGAGAGCATCGTTCTGCTATAATGGCATCTTTTCCTGAAAGCACTCCCTTGAAGTTAGTCATAAATAAGCAACCAGTGAAAGAAATGATAACATGAAAATGGAAACTGAGTCACTGGGAATCTTTATTATCATTTAAACAAAGCATCTGTGACTTTGAAGAGCGAAGGGTGAGCAACGACAATGAAGAAAAGGAGTTCCCGCCATTGTGTTGCTGTCTTGTCTACATCAACAGAAAGCCTAGCTCTAGTTGGCTGACAGCTTGTCTGGATAAATAGGTTAGGGCCAGAAGTGTTCATTTGTGATGAGAAGTTTCTTACAGCCTGAATCAGGAGTTCCAGAAACACTGACAAGGACAGCAATGGTTGTATAATTCAATGAGGGAATTTTGTCTGTTTGAAGAGCCTTATCTCAGCTTTTGTACAGGCAATTTTGAAGGGCTCCCTCCCTCCCCTTTATCAGAGAGCAACAGCTCTAAATGCAGATAGATACCCTCTAATAAAAATGCAAGCAGAAGTCTTCAATCCTTGTAAGTTCTGGTTAATAATTTACTTGTATGTACCTTGGCATTTCTATCCAAATTTAGAGCCATTTTTGTACCACCGACATCCCAAAAGTGGTCACAGTTCTACCATGGGGTAGGTGTCCATCACAACCCACCTCTCCAGTGGAGAAAAGAGGGATGCCCGAGGCTACAGGGAGTTCTAAGTCTTGATCCAAGCATGACTCACCTGGAGACATTTCGCCTGCTTCCCCCTCATTTGTAAACGGGATGCCTAAGACTGGAATATATCACAAGGATTTTATTACCTACTAGTTAAAGATAACTGTTCTTGGGAGAGTTTTCTCTTCAGGGCAACGGATAACGAGCCCGTGTCTTTCTCTAGTGCAGAGGGTGGTCTGTCGGCTCTTGCCTGTTGAGTGAGCTCAGGCCAAGGGAGGTCTGGAGGCAAGAGTGGGGAACAGAGGCTGATCTGCAAAGCATTGAGTGCTTCTGAAGTAGTGTCATGCATTTGTATTTATGTTTATGGAGGGCATATTTACTTTTTATTTTTGTCTCCTCCTCCCCCATCCCAAGCAGCTGACTTTGACATGTGCTCCATTGTCTGGTCCTGGGTATGTCATTTGTGCTTGCATTTACTTTGCGGTTTGCTATTTGAAGTATCATTAGTTGCTTCCTCATCCTGGCTTTGCCATCATCCCATTTGCCATCTGGATGGAGCACATTGCTATAAGCGCTGTAGCCCCATATACACAATTATGTAGTTCCTTACACTGCTGGGGGGTTCGTTATTTCTTTAGAAAACAAGGATGTGATGTGCATAAAAGCTTTCGCTTTGATTTTACCATCTAAGGCATTTGATGAATTCTTTGAGACTATTTCTAGTTGCCATCATCATTTCTTGTGGAAAGTCTGTTATGTATCTCCGTGGCGCTCTACAGGCTGTGACAGAATTTTCTAAATGGGTGCAATGCTGGCCTTCTAGAAACCTGCAGTCCCAAATGGATGGTCTGAGCACATGCTGGTAATGATACCCAATTGCATAAAACATCTTTTTCTCCAGTGAGTTTTTGTCTGAAGTAAATTGGTAAAATTATTGTTAAATTGGTGTAAGAGAATATAGGCGCTGTTTAGCAATTGGAGCAAATGTTAGAATGGGGAAATAAGGAATTTAAGACATTAAAATACTTCAGATTGGCCAGACCCACGTGGATCTAGAAAAAATATTATGCTATTTGAAAATAGTGTCATGGAACATGTTGATTTTTCTACAAAACTGTCCCTTTTCTATTTACGGCCCAATAATTCCAGTTGCCCTGGCTAAAAATCTCCAAATCCTCTTTGAGTCTTGCTTCTTTTTCTTCTACTAAATCATATCTGTCATCAAGTCTCAATATTTCCATTCACAGTATGTCTTAACATTCATATTCTTTTCATCTCTATTTTGGACCTGTTTCTGAATTTGGGCAGCTGTCTTTTAAGAGACCTCCTTACCTTTGGTTTCTGCTCATTTCAATCCATCTACCCACTGACACTAAAGAATGGCTCTGACATGCAAATGTCATCAATGATTATATGTATCCCCATCCTTTCTTCACTTCTTGGACCTGAAACTCCCTTTTTTTTTTAACATTCAGTGATATAAATCATATTTACACCTCATGACCTCTTCGATCAAGCCCTCAGCAACTACACTTGGTCTGAATAAAACTTCTCTGCCTTGATTTGAGCTTCTAGTCAGCACCACAGTTACATAATTAATTGCTTTCTTGATTAGTTCAGATATGCATTTCCCCCTATATTTTAGCTCCAGGTCTTATGTTTCATTTTTAGTTACCATCTCACCAAGCATAGAGTTGATTGAACACACATAGTAGGTGGGCCACAAATCTTTGATTGTTTTTCCAGGCATATCTCTAAACAGTAAATTCTGAGGATACACAGAAAATTCTTAATGTGCCCAACAATCTACTATATATCTATAGCATACAATTTGTTAAAAATTGTGTTGGCCTATTAATATTTTGCTTTACATGACATCTTTGGTTAGCTGGCATTAATGGCTGAGTTCTGACTGAGAGTGACCTTTATAGGAAAATTATGCTCACAGTTCCTGATTTTGATTTGGAACTTTAATATTTTTCTCTGTACCTTGGTTGTGAACCATGATCCATTTAATTAAAATCCACTTTTAGATACAAAAGAAATCAACAATCTGAAGAAGAGTGAAATGTCACATTCTTCAGCTTTCTCCCTTGAGTGCTCTGAATGTCTTCCTGAAGCATTTGCTGAAGGCATTTATAGGGCCTTTTCACCAGAAATAAAACCTAACACCAGCTGAGTCAGACTGGAGATTAGTTCAGATCTTGGACTTGTTTTATTTTCAGTGTCTCTCCATCTTAGCAGCACTATGAGAGCATGTTTGAAGTACCATGTGCATCTAGGATGTATACTTTCCAAAGCATAGAGAGACAGAATATCGAACCACCACCAAATGGACAAATGCCCAAGAAATTGGAAAGTATTGCTAAAGAACTTGTTTTATGAAAATGTCCTTCTTTTGCCAGGATCCTCTGAGGTTAGGGTAAGTTTACTGTAAGTCACTAAACATTTGGATGCATTGGAGAACTAGACTCTCTCAGGCAGCCCCAGCCCTCCATCTAATGAAGGGAAAGGGGAGAAATTTATGATGACTCTTCAGTACCGTGGACAGCTCCCGCTGCCTGCCTGCCTGCCATGGAAAAGCTTCATCAACAGATCGCTTATTTCCCTCCTTTCTCCCTGAACAGCATTCTGCCTTCTGGCAAGAAGCAGTGTGTGGCATCCATCCCGAGGTCTCACCTGTGGACACGTGAAGCTGTCTAACGGCTTCCTGCTTTTTGCCCCACTGGGCTGCAACTGAGCAAGGCGGCAGAGCTGCCCAAGTTGCTAATTGTCTCAGCCTGTAACTGTTGAATGATGAAAAAGATTAAAAGGGAAGGAAAACAGCTATTATATCTCTTTCTTGAAAAAACTTCCACTGCGAAAGGCTCATTAACATCATTAGTGTTCCATTAACCTCTAGCCAGACAAATAGGCTGGAGGTAATTTCATAGCATGGGGAGAGAGAAAGAAAAAAAAAGGAATTTAAAAACTATCCAGGTGTAGGGGACATTTTCCAGCTACCTCGATTGAACAGTTGGACAGCCAGCAACTTTACTTACTTTAATGCCAGCCTGGTGTTGGAGTCTAGCCAGAACCCTGGCTGCTAGGAAGGGTTGTAGGTAATAGCAAGTGGGGAGATTCATTGATTGGGACAAAATGAAATTCATTTTAACACGACACATGAAATCTTTCAAAGGAACACTGTGTGATACAATACAAGCTTAAAAAATGTCTACCACAAAATTATATTCCATTGTATGAACAAAGGGCATTTTCACCTTATAATTTTTCCCTGTCACATTTTGTTTTATGCTAATCCACCCCTCCCTACCTGGCTCTCCTCCTTTGATCCCCACTTTCACAAAGTTGGCTGCAAATCTAGAAGTTGAATGCAAAGTATTGTTAAGGTGATTAGCCTTTAGGTTTCCTGATAAGAGAGGGCAGTTTTTAGATGGAGACATCCTAGATTTTTTTCTTGACTCAATCTCCAAATACAAGGTGAATTTTAGTGACTTGGTTTTTCCTTCAATAAAAAGAAGATGCTTTCAGTTTCCTCAGGAACTCTGTGTGATACACAATAGACGTGCAAAGTTTGATCAAGTAGAATAAGTAGTAAAACTGTAGTTTCATGATTATCTAATATAAGCCTAAACAAATATCAATACATAAGAAAATGACTCTTCATTTTTTTTTTTTTTTTTTTTTTGCGGTATGCAGGCCTCTCACCTTTGTGGCCTCTCCCGTTGCGGAGCACAGGCTCCAGAGGCGCAGGCTCAGCAGCCATGGCTCACGGGCCCAGCTGCTCCGCGGCATGTGGGATCCTCCCGGACCGGGGCACGAACCCGTGTCCCCTGCATCAGCAGGCGGACTCTCAACCACTGCGCCACCAGGGAAGCCCGACTCTTCATTTTAACTTACGTATTCTCAAAATAGGAATCCCCAGACCACTATCGGAATAAAGCAGTGCTGCGGTTTTTAATTAATTTTAGACAGAGCAAGAATTTGCATGATGTCCTTGTTTTTTATCCAAGTATGAGAAGTTTATGGCAGTGATTAAGGCACCTTCACGGGGACAGTGCCCCCAGTGGCCACTGATCATTCTCTCTTCTACCCCCCAGAGAGCGGATGCTGGCTCTTTGTTGAGAACTTGACAAATGGCACCTGGGGCTCTACCCTGGCTCCACAGCCCATGGGTCATACCCTTATCTCACTTAGAGAGATTTCAGAGTTTCCACCTGTACAGACACTTAGCCTCAGATAGTAGAAATCAAAATCGGCTTAATCATAGAGCACATCCTTCTCTACATAGTGCATATTTGAGTCTTCCTCACTCTCTGAACAATTTTCTTAGCTTTGATGGAGTGTTTTAGCCTTTTTGGTTATAATTCAAGGCCACTGTGTTATTAGTTACAAAGTAAACGCCAGATACATTTTATCCCTGTCCTTGGATCTGGGAAGTAAACTTTGAACTTTTCTCTGCCTTAGGAGACTTAGGGCAAGGTCAGATGCATAAATAGATGAACTTTTCTGAATTCTCCTTTGACGCTATTAAGCCCTTCATTTTACCACACAAGTGTTCACTCATTTGCTCCCTCCCTAAAAAATGCCTACTCGTTACTAGATATTTTGCAAGACACTAACGATAGAAACATCATGAGCCCCCCACTGAGTCCTCCCCATAACCCAATTCTGAGATAGTCTCACCCCTTCCCTCTGCCTTCTTTGTCCCCGGGTCTTTCTTCTGCCCTGTCCCCCCGGCGAGAAATAGATGTGAAGTTTCAAGTACGATTACATTAAAAAATCCTCTTGGCCTCAGCAAATTGGGTGAAAAGGGCTGTTTTATGGGAATGTGTGGCTAGGAAACATCTTACTGACTAGAGGAAGAAATGTATACCACTCATTTTATATTGATTCAGTGAGATGCTGTCTGGCCCCAGTGGAACAGCAGCTGGATGAGCAGGGTGCCAGCTGGAACCTTGACACAGTATCACATGTAGATCGCCAGTATCTATGACACTGTTGATTTTCCCTTGGGAATATAATGCATTGTATGAGCTTTGTACTACATACTAGCAACCAGATAAAGAAATATTTGCACAAACCTGGTAGTATTTGAATGCCTAGCATCACTAAGGTAAAATATTCATGTTACATCCCAATATTCTCTTTATATTTATGTTTTCATGAAATCTCCTTCCCAAGCTCAAACATCTGCTAGATACTTACTTCAAGACCCTGCTGTTGCTAACTCATTTCCAGCATCTCAAGAGAACTTTAAGGCAGGTGTTTGAGTGTGTAAGCATATAGTTCATTCCAGACATCGATTCCCTAATATGTTGTCATTTGGTACCATCTTGCTCTCTCTTGAGATTTGAACAAACAAGGAATCATCCTTAGATCTTGTGATTTGAGCATTCATCCAGACCCTTGCATCACGATAAAAAGAGCAGAACATCATTAGTAACAAGATAAACAACTCCAAAAATGCTTCTGAGAAACTTGCATTTGTAGAAGCATCAACAGTGCTGTGTGTCATCTGCTGTAGGTCATGGAGATGGAGGCATTGCAAGGGCCAGCAAACGAGGGTGATTTGCAGACTGGAAAAGTTGTCTTGAGCTTTTTGGGGGAATTATCACCTGTTGTAGACCTGAAACTAATATCTGAACATTTGCCCCTAGTTTTGTGGATTTTTATTCTGGAGTTTTCAGCCTCCTAAACCTTGGGTTAGCACATTTGGCCTATAAGCGAACTGACTTCAGCCAAGTGCAATTATTGTTGCCTGGGTGCTTGGTGTTCGGTGTTCTCCTGTGACTAGCCTCCTTGATGGAAACAAGTACCACTTCTCCATTTAAAGAAACTTTGGTCTGAAAGCCTCAAAGGTAAAGTAATTAACAACAATTCTCACATCACCAAGTCCAAGAAGGTAATTATAACAGCACCTGTATTTTTTCCAAAACAGTTTATCCCAGATCCAGATAAGTAGAATGATGTTATTCTAAAAGAAATGAATCTAATATGTAGACACACTAGGGCTCCTGACTTTTATCACTCAGATCACACCAGCAGAAATGAAGACCATCTGGCAGCCACCAGACTTATTCCTCCGCCCATATATTTTTTAAAATTAATTAATTAATTTTTGGCTGCGTTGGGTCTTTGTGGCTACACGCGGGCTTTCTCTAGTTGTGGCGAGCAGGGTCTACTCTTCACTGTGGTGCGCGGGCTTCTCATTGCAGTGGCTTCTCTTGTTGCAGAGCACGGGCTCTAGAGCACAGGCTCAGTAGTTGTGGCACACAGGCTTAGTTGCTCTGCGGCATGTGAAATCTTCCCAGACCAGGGCTCAAACTTGTGTCCCCTGCATTGGCAGGCAGATTCTAAACCACTGTGCCACCAGGGAAGCCCTCCACCCATATTCTTGACTTTTACTTAATTTTATATTTCCTGTATGAGAAAAATTAAGATGTGTCTATCCTGTTTTTTGAAGTGAATTGAATTTACTGAAGCTAGTGCTGAGATGGCATTTGCCTTGAGTCTTTCTTCTACACCACATTCAAGAATTCTAATGGCTGTTGTTGAGAAAGTTAAGTGCAGATTCCTAACTTTGGCCTAAAAGACCCTACTCGACATCAGTTTACCACTTTCTCTGGAAATAATCCCTCTGCTCCAGTAAATCTGTATGTTTTAAAACTATATTAAATGCATGCATATTACTCACTGGCTTTTGAGATATATAGATAGATGGAATTGGATTTGAATTCAGGCCTCATCGTTTTCTGAGAATAATAGTAATCTCATAGATCACTGTGAGGATTAAATAAGATCCTAATCATAAATTATCTAAGATTCTAATGGATACATAACAGGTAATAAATGAGTTATTAGTTACTATGCATGCGTCAAAGAATTTTGGTTGCAAGTTATGGAATCCAATTCAAACTAGCTTAGAAAAATAGTGGGGGGCTTCCCTGGTGGCGCAGTGGTTGACAGTCTGCCAGCCAATACAGGGGACACGGGTTGGTACCCCAGTCCAGGAAGATCCCACATGCCGCAGAGCAGCTGGGCCTGTGGGCCATGGCCGCTGAGCCTGCACATCTGGAGCCTGTGCTCCACAACAGGAGAGGCCACAACAGTGAGAGGCCCACGTACTGCAAAAAAAAAAAAAAAAAGTGGGATTTATTAGAAGGATATCTCTTATACCCAAACTATAAGATGGGAAAGTATGCATCTAGATCTCAGAGATAACTGGCATTAGGAACTTAAGTGCTGCCACTAGAACACATAGAACTCTCTCTCTCTCTTTCCTTCTCCCTCTCCCTGATATTTGCTTGCTCTTTTGCTCTCTCACCTTCTTTTTCCTTTATTACTTCCGGTGTGTTGGATTTCTTTTTAATCTTGTGTTGTAGACTAACCTCCTCCATGTGGGAAGAACACAATAGTTGATGGCTCTTGAGCTTTATTTCGTAATTGACTTACATTCTCTGTGAATCTCAGTGGTAAAATTTCAGGGAAGGTTTCCGTTTTGTCCACTTGTATTAGATACCCACCCCTGTACCAATTAACCATGGCCAGGTGGCAGAGTCATGGAGTATACACATGGGCAGTAAGACACAACTATGTATTGAGAGTCCATCCCACAGAGAAAAGGATTGTCTTTGGATGGGACATGCCAAGGATTATCCATTATAATGATTTTAGAACCTGAGCATGTAAAAATAGCAAAGTTAAATCCCTGCCCTCAAATTACTTAAAGTTATGTGTTGAGGGTTGTGTTTGAGAAAGGTAAAAAGTTGAAAGTATAGACAAAGGAACTCCTCACTCTGTGGGGTCGGAGAAGGCGGGGGGTCATGACTCATATGGGACGTGAGCGGAATGCTGAAAGATACAGTTCATGTATGCATGTGCGTGTGCGAGCACACACAGCTCTGCAGGAGGGAGGTATCGGGGATGGTGATATTCCAGGCAGAAAGAGCTTCATTTGGAAAAGTACAGAAACATAGGAAAGCCTGCGAAACTCCTGGGCAGTTTATATGGCTATTTATAAGATCTCTTAGGCCCTACGGACGTGGAAGAATCTCAGCCTGAAAAGCACAGGAGGGTGCACACCTTGAAATGCCTTTTATGAGACGTGATGGGTCTAGATGCTGGATGACAGATGCTGGGATCCATTCAAGGATCTCAATTGGGAGAACGACACAATCAGATGTACTTTTTAGAAAGATCATTTTGAAAGTGTGGAGAATAGGTCAGAGGGGAGCAGGCGGAGAGACCTAGCGTCATCTTATTAACTCAGGTGGAATAAAATGAGAATCTGAACTATGAAAAGTGATTCCAGAGGCAGTAATGAAGCAGAAACGATAAGGCTTGTTGATAAGACTTCAGGGGGAAGACAGAAGCTAAGTGTGACTCAAGCGTGGGCTGCATGGAATAGGAAATGAGAAGAAGAGCCAGATTTAGGAGAGAAGGCTGTGGAGCTCATATTTGGATGTGTTGACTTTGGGATGTTTGTGGAACATGGCTTCAGCCCACCCACACCTCTCTTTGCTCCCCTACTGTAGATGACGCTTCTTGCATTAGTTCTTTAGACTTGCCGTGAAGCCGTGCACAGACACTGCTTCCTCTGACTGCAGAGCTCTTTCCCCTATTTCTCACCAGGTCAAGGGCAACTCATCCATCCCTGAATTGCAATTTGATAATTTGCAATTTCCTCCAGAAATTCTTTCTTGTTTCTCCTTTTATCCTATGGTGTTCTGCCCACAGGTACCTCTTCCTGACAAGAGTATCACAGTTATGATGTTTAGATATTGTTAAAGAGAAAAACTCACCAGATGCTTGTTAAAAACAGCAAGGAAGACTTGATTCAAGATGATTGCAACAGGGGTCAAGACCATTGGAAGAGGAGAGAGACTGAACTCAGCTCTGAACACAGGCAGGGCCAGGTGGGGATTTGGAGCCAATGGGCAGGTCAGGGAGTGGATGGAAATGACCAAGAGGAAATTGGTTAGGTATCAAGGTTGGAAGAAGAGGAGCTTGATTGGTTTTCGAACTGGGGGACTCTTGACAAACTGGCTCAACAGGACCCTTTGCTAAAACTGGACGTAGCAGGTCAAGGGCAGAGGCCAAAAATGAGGGCTATGTGAGAAGAGGCTCAGAGGAGCCTAAGGAGGGGTTCTTGCCACTTTATATGGGTGATTTTTGATGATTATTACATCCCCTACTAGAATGTCAACTCCATAAGCGTAGAGACTCTGTCAGCAGTACGGTCTCAATAAACATGTTTTTTAAAACCATGGAACATGATATCAGATTTGGGGCCTTAATCAAAACTTTCTATCACAGTATCCTTCTTCAGTCCCCTTCCCCTGTGTCTCTGTCCAACCATAAGCCACTGGACTTTTTTTAGGGGTTGCTTGAAGCCCCCTTCTCCACAAAGCCTTCTCTGATAGCTTTTGTTGAAACTGTATTCTGTTTTTCCTGAGCTTCAGTAAGTATAAGTAGTTATTTTTACTTCATTTATCAGGCATCAAATCCTATTCTTCCTTATTTCTTAAGTAATTCAAATAGGTGATTCCAAAACAACTGGGTTATGTGTCCTTAGAGAAAAGACTCTTGTGAGAAGCCTTGTGTTTTGCATTTAGGGCCGAGAATGTTGCTGTCACCTGGTAGTGATCAGTCAGTATCTTCAAACAAGTGTGTGAATTCATTAATTAATACAATTGATGCTTAGCCTTAAAGAAGTTTATAAGTGATAAAGAGTATAGGATAAATCCCCATTTTATTTACAAAAAATAATATAGCTTATCTCTCTAGGTAAGTAAAATTCCCTTCAAAGATATCATGTTGGGAGATAATACCACTGTTGTTAGAACATAGCCATTGCTCAGGATGTACTGAGAATCCCTTTTTAGATTGGAACGCCTGCCTGCTTGACCTATTCCCAGATGCTGTCTCTGTATCTGTACTTGTCACATAGCAGCAATGATCTCAACAGGCAATTGGTCCTACTCCCTTACTATTATCAGAAAAAAATGGCTCAAGATCACCTATTCATTTTTTTTGGCACTTGTCCTTCAAAATTTAATTGGCTTAGGTCCAACTGTTCTATATAGTAGGTCACATCATTCCATTACATTATGATACATTTGGCAATCAGTGTATATCAGCACGTTCACCCAGAAAACACATTACTTGATATTAGCTTTCTTATGGGAACTTTTAGAGATTTTTTTAATTGTTGTGATGGATGATTGATATCACTTGCTTTAAAATGTTTCTAGTATAAAACAATAGTAGTTCTGCTATACATATTCAAACATGGGGACTTGATCTTCTATCATCCCTGTTTTATAAGAGTTGGAGATAGTACCCTTCACTCAAATGATGGTCAAAGCATCTGGATCATTCCGGGGAGGTGTATAGACTACCTGCATTCCAGGTGTTTGCCACAAACATATTCTGTCATTTTCTGTTGTTCCACTCTCATTAAAAACCAATTGTTTATCCCGGTTATGTAATTAACCCATTACTTGAATTAAACTAAGGCAGCTGCACATTTTAGCTTGTTATCAAATTATCTGTATAGTAATCCCCTTTGGTATTATTACCTATTTCGTCGTAAGCCGTCAGCAAGAGAAACAGATGATAACAGTTGTTGTTTCTCATTGAAGGGTCGTCGAGGGAGTGTGCACTGTAACTCCCATCCACTCTGGGCACAGTTTTCAGGGAAATTTCATGTACTCTCCCACCTCAGGGACACAGCATTCTGTTCGTGGGCACCTGTAACCTGCCCATTGTGTGGAAGAGGAAATTATGGCTTGTAGAAGTTATGTCATTAGCTAAAGTAACCAAGTAAGAGGCAAAGGTGGGTCTCCAGCCCAGGTCTGTGCTCCTGAGAATTGATGGAAAAATATGGAGTTTTCTGATGGACTTCAGTATTGAGAAAAGCTGTGGTTCTCCTGGGAAATGGACTCACTTTTACCTTACCAGCTGCTTGCCTATAGGAAGTGAGAACTCTCTTCTCTTAGGCTGACAGCACAGAGTCCAATTCTCTTCCCACTGTTCATGTTCACATAAGACTTTACAACACATATCTTTGCACTTTCTCTGTAGTTGTCTTTTATTTCTCACTTTTATCTTCACATACATTTTCTCATATGTTTATTTTGTTATGCTGGATCATAGATACTTTTGCAAGCTGTCACAAACCCAATTTGATCATTTTGGTTTACACATTTTACTGACCCATGCCATTTCCTAAAATCTAGTAAGATAGGTGAGTTCCTATTTTACAAATGAGAATTCAGGCTCACAGAGTGAAATCTGCTTATGCAAGATTACCCAGCTAGTAAGTGTGGGAAAGAGCTTGTGACATCAGTCTGTCAAACCCAGTCCTACTTGTGCAGTATTCTAGCAGAAGGAGACATTTCCCAAACATTGTTCTCTGGTGCACTAGGGCCTGAGATGTAGTAATAGTTGCTCATAAAAGTAATTTAAAAAGGTCTGTAGTCAAGTAGATTGGCCAAATTGTGTGTAGCATATCTGTCTTGGGGGTTGCAAGAAAATGAACATTTAAAACTCTCTATGAAGCCCTGCAGTAAATAAACCTATTAAACAAATTTATAAAACACCAGGTTAAACTGGTGTTCTATAAGTTTATTTGGCCCCGAACATTTTTTTCTTTTCATTTGAAACACGTATTAACATTTTCCTGGAGATGGCTATTTTAAAAAGCACGGCTTGGAAAATGTTGGTAAATGAAATAAAAATGTCAAAACAGAAATCCAAGCATCATCTAAATGCTAGCCCAAGCTCTCTGCTAACCAGTACATGACCTTCCTCCACTCACTTACCCTCTTTGGGTCGTAAGTTCATCCTGTGTTAATTTATGAGCCTGGACTAGATGCTCTGCATTGCTCTTCTCAGCACTAACGTTTTTGATGTCTGACTCTGAGTGCAATCTCATTTGAGGCAGGTTCAAGTGTATACTTAGGCTTGAGGGTTCATGTGGCATCCAGAAGTAAGCTCGAAAACAGCAAAGATTTAGCTCATCAAGATATACTAAGGCAGTACTTCAACAGCAAAAGGCAACAAAAGAAAACGGTCGTAGACCAGTTACAGGGACAGTGAGGGGCGGGGCCGAAGGAACACGAGGGGCAGTGTAGAATCCTCCTTCTCCCAAAGGGAAAGGGAAGCACAGGTCCTTGGGCAGAATGTTCAGCTGCAAGAAGGAGATGGAGTAAAGAGGAAGATCTTGATCAGACACTAAATTGACTTTTTATTTCAGACTGGAAAAATGGAACTTGTCTACATTTCTTTTCCTGTTTATAATACTCTCCAAACTGTAGGCAGCTCAGAGGGGGAAAAAAAGACAAGAAAAAGCTGATGTCCCTTGCAAAGTTGAAAAAGAAAAATCACATCACATTTTATGTTAGGCTTCTAAAATGGGGGAACAATAATTAGACCTCGAACTGAGAACAGTGTTTGACTGTAATATCTCTTTTCAAGTAGATTCTACTAATTCCAGATTGAGAAAATGAAAATGTGTTCACAGAAACCATCAGAGCAGGACAGATGGAATAAGGTATTTGAAAAAATCTTAAAGCTGCACTTGAATTATCACCTTTGGATCTGCATATTTGAAATATATTATTAAAAGCCTTTTTCTCACACGGTTTTACACCATCTTCTCAAGTGCACAGAGGAGCATCATTAACTGTCCTCTGTTTTCTGTGAGGACTGAATAAAGAGAAGAGAGATTTCAACAACAGCAACAAGGATCTGAGTTAGATGTTAGATGAACCTACAGGTTAATTAGACAGTGCATCTAATGCAACCAGCTTCCAAGGATGCCTTGACTACTGCACATGTAACGTGTACCTGATTTCCTAGATCCAAACAGGACCCAATGAGTCTCTTTTTCCTTCTCCCTTCCCAACCTGGAATACCTATTTATGTCTTTGCCCAAATCCCAACAATTCTTTGAGGTGTCCATAGAGCTTTCTCTTTTTTTAAATATTTTTTTATACAGAGGGTTCTCTACTTTATGTAATTATTACACATGGCTCTTTCTTCTACTCATCAATAACATATGTTTTGGAACTTTATTGTGTATGTAAATGGAGTTAGGTAGGCTGGCATTCACTGAATTATTGGTTAATTGCTGGGTATGGTTTGTCTTGTCGAATGGATTGAGAGCTCTTCCAAACCTGCTTAACAAAGAGAGTGTCTGCTTTTGTGCTGGCTACTGAAGGGATCATACAGATAAAGGAAACCCCATTCCTGATTTCAAGGAGCTTATTATCAGTGGGGAATGGCACCCGTGCAGCTGGGGGGAACTCAGAGCAACCTGGAAAGTGGGCAGTAGAGAGAGAGGGGAAGATATTTTATGTGGGAGAAAACAAGGGAAAGCTTCGTGAAGGCAGATTAATAGTCCTACTATGCAGCACGATGCCGGGCACATAGTAGGTACTCATGAAATACATTTGGTTGCAGGAACAAATGAAGAGATGAATGTATTTTGACAGACAATGGCATAAGGGGAGTGGACTTTAAAAGCAGGGATGAATGTGAACATACAAAAACAAGGAGTCTGTTTAATTGGCCTTTACCTGAAGGGAGGGTAAAGGAGATAAACTGGGAAATGTGGGTAGAAACAAGCTATTTGAGTCCTTGATGACATAGTAGGTCGTTTAATCTTTATTCTTCAATAATGAAAGCACAGGTGGATTTTGAGCAGAGAAATGATATGATGGAGGTTTTTGATCTCAGCGTTTTTATACCACAGTTCTTCAGTAAATCTGTTTTTGCATGGTAGGAGCTCACTAGGGCCTGAATTGCTGTTTGACTTCTAACAAAAAATGGCAATGCTTTAAGTAGAAAATATAAGACCCATGTTTATAAAAAACACTGACAGAAGAGGTAATCTCACACTCACTGTGTGGAACTCTGAGGAAGCATGTGAGGCTCAGCAGGAGAGCTGGGATCAGGACCCGTGTCTCCTGCTTCCAGGCCAAGCATCAGCCCCCGACTACCCTGACACCCCATTGTCCTTCTACAGTGATGTTCCACCCACCCCCAAGCGGGCTTCCCAGCAGAGCTTAATCTTCTGTTTCATCCTAAATGTGAACAGGGTGCTTCAAGTTTTCAAGCTCAGACATTCTCAAGCGATGCCTGGGTCAATATTTGCCTCCCAGGTATGAAGTTCTCTGTGTCTAAGCTGAGTCTCTCAGCTGAAGCTTAAGGCCAATTTATGGGAAACCAAAACATGAATTTGAAGATTGACCTTCATCAAATGTTAACTATGCGTCTTAAAACATTGATGGCTAAGAAGGATGAGACTTGAAGGTGTCTATTGAGTGCCTTGCGTGTGCTGGTCAGTGTGCCAGGCTCTGGAGTAGAACCATCCAGGTGTGAGTCCTGGTTCTGCCCCTTATTAGCTGTTTGGGCTAGACCAGCTATTCCCCTCAGTTAGCCACCTTCTCACCTATTGTGAGAACAATAAAATAATAATACATAATAAAATAATAAAGCCTCCTCTCCAGGTTTCTTCTGCATTGGACGCAACACGGAATCTGGTCTTCCTGCCAGCTGAAAATAACCAAAGTAGATCTCTGCTCTCAAAGAATTTGCCATCTAGTTAGGGAGACAAGGCAGGAGCATGAAAAAGTTAATTAGTAACAAAGATTAAAATAACAGTTCTGGACAGCAATAGAAAAGATGTCACAGGGCTGTATAAGATTAATTGCCGAATGAATACTTTACACAATAGGAACTCAAAGAAAGGAGGAATCCTTTAAGATTGGGAAGCCTACCAAGTTCGTCACCCCCTCCTTCCTCCCCGCATGTGGGGAACCCTGCCTGCACACTCAGCAGGCCCGCCCGGCCTCTCACAGCCCATGTGGACCACCAGCCTCCTCCTGGAACACCAGGCAGCGACCTAAGCGTCCCCTTTGTTGGTTCATGATCTTATCTCCCACAGTAACAAGAGCACGTTCAGGTTAATATCCTCCAGAATGCCTAGAATCTAAGATATCTATTCCATTAATAGTGTGTTACCAGGTCGTTTTTGATTACAAGTGTCAAAGGAACAGCTAAACTCAATCCAGCTTTTTAAAATGTGAATTTATAAGCACAATAGCTGAAAATATCCAGGGGTGCAATTCCTGGCTGCAGGCACCACTAGCTCCATGGGGCCAAGTGGCCCCATCAGGACTCTGCCTTTCCCCACCCCTCTGACCTGCTCTCCTCATGGACGAGGGGGTGTGTTGGTCTCTGCATGAGGCAGAGTGGCCTCAGTTTCCCCAAGGGCGACAGACAGCTGATGACCACCGGGAACCAGTACAGGCCATTTCCCCAGCCTCAGGACAGTCCCTTCCAGGATAGTGTGGCTGGGTGAGTGGAGCCATGTGAATGACTGTCCTTTCAGTATATAGGGAGGGGGTTCCCCAAAGGAAAAGATCCAGGGCTGACAAAATAGCAGTACAAGTCCAGGTCATGGTCAATTCTAAGCATCTTAATATTTTCTGTATCAGCGGAGAGAGAAGAAAAGCTGCAAAGAAAGTTGTGCTTTAATGACTGTGCACACCAGCTCACTGGGGTGTGCATGCATGTGTGTGAGAATTTGGTATGTGTGCACATGTGTGTGGTGTGTGACAGTGTGTGTATTGTGTGATGTGTGTCCATATGCATGACTGTGCGCATATGAGTGAATGTGCGTGAGTGTGTGCAGCAGACGGGAGCGGGATGGGCCCCGGCGCTGGTGGGTAACTTCCCGCCTGAGGCACAGACTCCCCTCAGGCTTCAAAGTCCTAAAGGGAAGAGATGCCATCAACGCATGGAGGCATTTTTCTATCATTTCTTCAATGCCTGCCATGTCGTAAAGACATGCTGGACTTGAATTTCCCAGGTTAGGAGCAGTCTGGGTGGCTGGACAGGTTGGAGCAGACCCAGCTGTGTGAAGGAGGGGCGCGGGCATGGAAGCCCCCAGCCTAACTGGCATTCCCCCCTCGGATCTGCTTGATGACTGTCCAGGCAGGGCTGTCCTTAAACTCCTTGGCCACGGTCGTGTTGTGCTCTGGCCAGATTCTCATTTATAAAAGGGAAGGCTGGTCCAGGATGAGCTCAAGGCCAATATGGAGACTTTCTGGGTCACTGGCCAGAAGAGGGTACCTGGGGACGCGCCCAGGCCGGGGGAGGATGGCGGACGTGTAGACAGGACAGCAGGGCCCTCAGCCACAGCCCATCATGGGCTGGTGGGAGGCTGTCACCCACGGAGGTCTCACAGGTGTAAGGCGGCCCTTCCCACTCCCGTAGGCCTGGCTGGACACGCAGTAACTGAGGCTCTGGTGGAGGGACTGTGCTCTCTCCAGCTGCACAGTCAGAATAGGAGTAGGAGGGAGGGGTCCTCCAGACCAGGGGACAGTCCGGCAGGAGGATGCAGGGCTGTGCAGGACTCAGCTTGCAGCGTCCCCAGGGCAAGAGCTGGAGCTGAGGAGGGGCCAGCAGTGCTGCATCACGGACCCCTTCAGGGCCCGAGCTCCTTCTCTCGGAACCCGCAGACAACGGACTGGCTCCCGGCTGCCCCTGGGACTCTCCAGGTGTTCTGTCCTCCTGCCCTGGGACAACTACTTGCGTTCCCTGGGTGGAGAGGTCCTGGGCACCGCTGGCCGAGTGGAAGTGCAGGCATCCCTCTAGGGGCGGGAGCTGAGTGCTGGGCGCTGAGTGGAAGCCAGGCTGGCCACTCCCCCGGCCTGTCCTGGAAGCACTGTGCTAGGCCTTGGCATTCCAGGACCGACCAGACTTAAGCCCTTGATCTCCACGTGCTCTCAGCAGGGCAACAAGCTCCAGTGAGTAACTGGGCACAGCACATCAGAGCCAAGTGGAGGTCTCTGTGACACTCAGGACGAGGGGCCCGAACTTCTCCCTGGAGGCACTGGGGGTGGCACTCCAGTTGGGGTGGAGGACGGACATTAGGACATTCCAGTGGGGGGGAATGATGGCTACAAAGATACAGGGGGTGTGTGGGGGCCGGTGGGAGGTGGGCTCCACCGCTGAGAGGATGTGTGTTCAGTGGGGGTCTGGCCCCGTGTGTGTCGGGGGGTAGCCCATGATGGCTGCCTCAAGATTCTGGCTTTGACCTCAGTTCTCTTCCTGGGAATGAGATTCTTGACTGGGTGCTCATCACATCGAGGTACCTTCAGGGCCTATGGTCCCCACAGTCCACCTCCCCTTGGGGCTAAGAGGATGCTCAGGCAGGTCCCATAGCAGGAATGCACTGCATAACTTCTCACTGTACCTGGGAGATTCTGATAGAAGCTACCTTCTGTGACCTCAAGAGGAGAGGCAAGTCTCCCCAACCCGTGGACGTGGGATGCATGACTGTGCACAACACACTTCATTCCCTCCCTCCCTCCCTCAGCCAGCCTTCACCAAGCCCGTACTTCACAGCAGACACTTGGTTAGGGACTGAGAAAACGCAGAAAAGCAGACTCGGTTCCTCAGTCGTTGAAGTTGCAATCTAGCATAGAGCCATTCACTTAAATAAACAGAATGCAGCATCCAGAGAGATGTCTGTTAGGGGTCTACCCGGTGTGATGGAATCCCAGAGGAAAAAGGGGGATTAACTCTTCATAGAACGCCAGGGAGTTTTGGAGGAAGGCTTTCATGGAGGGAAAGTACCTTGGGTAGGCTTGCTCTTTCCAGGTGGAAGTTCTCTAACGTATGATTTTTGCCATCTCTTCCCCTCCTGTGTATGGTTCCTCCTTCCCCACCAGTGAGCCCTGAAATCATGAACACGAATGAGGACACTGCAGGAGGGTCCTGCAAAGGACACCCACATTGGACTTCAGTTTCTCCTAGTTGCTCTATCACGGGGTGGCTTAGACAATGGACATTGATTTCTCACAGTTCTGGAGGCTGGGAAGTTCCGAGGTGGAGGCACCGGTATGGTCAGGTTACGGGCGAGTTCTCTTCCTGGCTTGCAGATGGCCACCTTCTCACTGCATCCTCACATGGCAGAGTGAGCTGGAGAGATCGAGCTCTCTGGTCTGTTCCTAGAAGGGCACTAATCCCATCATTGGGGCCGCACCCTCATGACCTCATCGAAACCTCATCCCCCCGCAAAGGCGCCACCTCCAAAGACCATCATATTAGGGGTTAGAACTTCAACACGAATCTGGAGGGACATGAACTTTCAGTGGTCCCTTCCAGTGCTAAAACTTCTGATTTATATTTCTTTGAATGTAATGTTGCAAACAGTTCCCACCAGAATCTGGGTAAGGCCTGGAGCTGTGTGCCTCTCTCTCCTTACTTCCCCTTCACCTCTGTCTCCCCTGAACTCAGAGGTGAACAAGTCCTTTTGTGTCGACACCTCAGATTCTAGGGCAGAGTTTGACGTGCAGTAGAAGCCCCCAATGAGAAAGAAAGAAATGAACAAATAGGCAAGTGGGTACCTGCAAGGTGTTCAAGGGTTAGAAGCGTGACAAACCAGCTCCTTCATGACAACATGGGCTTTGGTGCTAATGTTCTCTCCATCTTCCAGGCATGCAGGGGCTCCTCAGTGGCCTGGGTGAAGACCCCAGCAAAGTGGGTTCAGTACTTTGCTGGTGTGTGGGCAGGGAGGCAACTGTTTCATGAAATACATGACTGGAACCCCAGGTCCTGTCAGACAAGCCCCTGGTCTCAGGCAGCCTTGCACCCAAAACATTCCACAGAGGAGGGTGAAGCCTGTTCTAAGAAAAGCAGTTTCCACAAGAAGAGGGAAAAGGCTTTCAAGAGTTCCCCGTGCATGTGGACTCGTGGGCATCCTGCTTCATCTCCCCCCAGGCCCTGCCAACGATGTGTGCTGTGCGGTCTGCACACCAACTGCAGACACTCTGCTCAGGGCATTGTTAGAAGTGAAGGGTCTCAGACCCACTGAAGCAGAGCCTGCATTTGGACAAGCCCCCTGTGGGCGGGTGGTGGGCACCTTATCATGTGAGAGGCACTGCCCTGTGGCCACGTTTTTGTAGATCCAAGGTCAGCTCTGCACATCTGGCTGTCTGCACATCTGGCTGTCTGCACATCTGGCTGGGGTGCTGCAGTTCTGCCTACAGACTGGTCAGTGGGTCTTGGTGCGGGGAGCGGGTGAGTGGAGGCCCTGCTCATATCCCTGGGATGAGTTTTCCTTTCCCTTGCACCCTTGGTAAGATGCTCGTCCTCGTGTGGAATTAATTCTTTCAGATTGTATTGATAATGTTGTTGAAGTTCAAAGGCTTTGCCTGTGAGCCGTTCATTTAGCGGGGAGAGCAGAGCCCGCTCTTCGTCCCCTTGGAGAGGCGGCCCCGCTGGCCCCCGACGTCTTCAAGTAGCGCCAGCAGTCCCCGCAGCAGGCTGGAGAGGGTCAGCGTGCCGATGGTGCCTGGGGCCTTGGCAAGCGATCTCGTAGATTCCAAACAGAGGATGGTGACCGCATGTAGGAGATCACACGATGGCCTGGTCCAGGAGATGAGATGTGAACCCAGACTTGCCCATCCCGGGCCTCCCTCAGTCCTTGTCATTCGAGGTCGCCCCCGCTGTGCTCTTCACACGATCCCCACAGTGACTTTCCTGTCACCCCAGGGCAAGGTTGGAGTATTCCAGGTAGATATTTTCTTTCTCCCTATGTATAGAGGGAATTTAAAGGTATTTTAAAGATTCTTTTTAATGTGGTCCATTTTTTAAAGTCTTTATTGAATTTGTTACAGTATTGCTCCCGTTTTATGTTTAGGTTTTTTGGCCACGAGGCAGGTGGGATCTTAGCTCCCCGACCGGGGATCAAACCCGCACCCCCCTGCATTGGAAGGCGAGGTCTTAACCACCGGACCGCCAGGGAAGTCCCTAAATGTATTTTACAAGAAATCAGATTGGAGATCACAAATTGAATTCAAAAAAATGAAAAATTAATAGTTAGAAATGATCTTCAGTACCATCTATCCCAGCTACCCGTCAAAAAGTTGGGCTTCTCTAGAGCATCCCTGCATTGTGGATGTCTGGCCTCGAGCACTGCCGGAAAAGGGGACTCTTCTGTCGTGAGATAACCCTGTGATGAGCTCTGATGGGTCATTCCTTCCTTCTCTTGAGCAGAAACATGACTCCCTTTGGTTTTACTCTGGCACGAAGTGTGTATCAAAGAAAGGTATCTGCAGTGACGTAAAATACACTCATCAACAGCAGGTGTCTTCACGGGGGTGGGGGCACAGTTCAGGAAAGCTGGGTGAGGCAGGGGCGGGGCTGTGCCTGGGCAGACAGAGCACTGGCCGGGGGGAGAGGATGAATCTCAGGGAGGACGGAGAGGGGCCGTTTGAAGAACCCAGGGAGGCGGGTCCACCAGGTTAGAGGCTTTTCTCTCTGGACTTCTCTACAGCCTGCCATCCACAGCCCCAGAATGTGTGTGCTTCCTATTTCTCAAGCAGTGGAAGAAGAGCATGGAACGAAGGATGTGGGGTGTTGTGGTGGAGCTCAGGCTCCCATGAGAGATTCTGGTTTCACGCTTCCAGTTTGGAGGGACCGCCAGGATTAAAATCCACGGGCAGGGAGCGCCCTCTGGTGTCTGAGCAGCGCCAGTGCGGTTCCGGGAGAGGAGGCGGCACCAAAGAAACCACTCAGGGGACCAGGGCTCCTTAGCAGAGGAAGCTTCCAGGGCCGCCTACTTCCTTCTCCGGATGGAAGAGGAGCTGGGGGCCTGGACAGGATAATGGCCGGCCCTCAACTTCCAAATTCCACTGCCTGGTGCTCTCTGTTTTCCCGGCACAGGCCAGAGAGTGAATCTTATGCCCTCTTCACAGTGGGTTATCCTTGCTGGTTTGCACAGGACGCTCCATTCCTCCATCCGTGTCCTTTGATGTCACTCCCCGCCCCGGTCACTGCACACGGGTCATGAGTCTTGTTACCACTCCGGTCACACGTCGGGTGGAAACTGTGTGCAGTCGTGGGCTGTTGTCACTTTAGGTCAGCGATGCTCTGACCCCTCCTTGTTTCTGTTCACCACCGGCCCCTGGTTCTGAGGTTGTGCGCCGAGTCTGTTGCTTTTCATCCCTGCGGTGTCTCCACCCGTGTGCCCACCACCTGTGGGCTCGCCATCACCCAGGTGACGTGCTGATTGAACGTTTCCAGTCCCCTTCACTACAACAGCCCTGCAGGGGACATCCCTGCCAATGTCCCTTAAGGACTGGGGGCTGACATAGACCCAGAAGTGAAAATGCTGGATTGTAGTACTATTAAATTTATTCCTTCCTGAGCCTTCCAAGTGCTACCCGGTCCCTCAGCAGACTTCCTGTGTTGTGCCCTACAACCCTTGATATCTCCAGCCGTCCAATCTTGGCCGGTCAATCATGTGTAAAGTGACCTGATTCCACCTCCTCATCATTTTAATCTGCATTTATTTGATCACCTGTGAGATAGGGCTGTCTTTCGGTGGCTGATCGCCATTTGAGTGTGTAAAATAGCTAGCTAGTGGGAACCTGCTGTATAGCACAGGGAGCTCAGCTCAGTGCTCTGTGATGACCTAGGTGGGTGGGATGGGCGTGGTGGTGGGAGGGAGGTCCAAGAGGGAGGGGCTATAGGTGTACATATAGTTGATTCACTTCGTTGTACAACAGAAAACACAATGTTGTAAAGCAACTATTCTCCAAAAAAAAAAATTGTCCATTCATATATTTTTGCCTATATTCCGTTAAAATTCTTTTCTTTTTTTCTTGATGATTTGAAAAATTTCTTTGCAGAAACAAAGTCATATTCCTTGGTGTTTTATACATTGCAAATATTTTCTCCCAATAAGTCAACTGTGTTTAAACCATATACCGTGTTTCCTTCATTGCACAGAAAGTCTTAATTCTGACATACTCAGAGTCATCACATTTTCCTTGTGCTTTTTGCCTTTGAAGTTATTTATAGAAGTTCAGGAAATTCTTCGCAGACCTAGTTCACAGAGACTTGCTTTGACATTTCCCTCTATTGATTATATAATTTCACATTTTAGCTTTTAAATCATACAGAATCCAGCTTTGCAAATAACATGAGGTAGGGATCTTGCTTTATTTTATTTTTGATTTCAGACCTCTACTTCTCAATTACACAAGGTATCACACTAAGCCCCCAAGGAAACTTGGGGCAGATCGGCAAAGCTTGAACCTCATTCCTTGTGCTTAGCTTTTGGAGTCCTGGGAACTATCCCAGTGCCTTTTCCTCAGGAGGGACAGGGCACAGGATCTCTTCCAAACATTCCAGGGGATTCCCAGCCTTCCTGATTTCAGCACAGGTTAGGGTTTTTAAAAAGTTCACCGAGCTGTTTAAGAAGCGTGGAAGATGGCCTTGTTGGATTTCCTCAGTGTCACATTAGGGAACCCAGGACTCAGAAACTAGGTCCAGGTGTCCATAAACCAGTGATTCTGTCTGTTGTAGAATTCCTTCAAGGAAAAAGTCTCAACCACCTGCTGTAGCTAGGTTGATAGGAAAGAGCAAAGTAAGTCACACGTGCTAACTTCAGTCCAGCAGTGGCCATCACTGATTGATCACCAAGCTATGTCCCCACACTACATTTTACATGTTGTGCCACTAGTAATTGATCAGAGCTGGTGTAAGAATTGAAATCTACTTTGTTCGGCCTTCACCTGCTTGAAGGAGAATCAGGGGAATTTTGTGCCAGAACCCCAATGGTTGAGTCAGGAGATAGGTTTTCATCAGCTCTAATCCACCCTGAGGGCTGCCTGTCAGGGCCACTTAGTTCCTCTAAGCTTCAGTACCTTCATGACAATGATGATGATGATGATGATGATGGTGATGGTGAGGATGTGATGGTGGTGGTGATGATGATGGTGGTGATGAAGCCAAGTTTCTGCAAAGACTGAGCCTGAGAAGAGGGTCCTTGGATCTCAGAGCCTTCTCCTTAATAAAGACATAGAGGGGGACAAGGCTGTGTAGCAGGTGAATCCCTTCATTCTTCCTGTGCCTCTCTAAAGAAATGATGACATTTCCCCTGCTGGAGGGATTAAGAGGAAGGTGTGGAATGGTGCTGAATTGTGTGGGAGGTTCAAAGGCTGCATGGAAAGCCTCAGTTTGCTGCTATTTGCTTCTGCTCTGAGGCTGGACACTCCCGTTTGCACATACAGATCACTTTATTGCTGCCTCTCACACCTGAGGCCCATAAAGTAGGTGTGGCCAAGAAAAAAATGCAACCTATCTGTCTGGGGACTCTCAGCACATAATCAGAATGAGGAGATTCTTTAGGGCAAGCCCAGGACACCGGGATACTCCCAGTTCCCCTGGGTCTGAGGCATTCTTTACCTTGGAGAGAGCTGGGCCCTTGCAAAGCATGGACACTTCTGGAACCAGAAAGGAACAACAGTGATCAAATCTGCCTCCAAATCCCAATCATCATTTAGTTTTTGGGCTATTTCTTCAGTTATTTGAATTATAAAGTTATGCACGTTCATTGAAATATCTTGAAATATATAAAACACCTCTTGTCAAATCCATAGTTTCTGCCTCTCCCACCTACATTACAAATTTTTAGAATTTTAGAAATACACTGTGTATTCTTCCATAATTTATTTTGGAAGAGTACATGAATAAATGTATATAAAATCTGTGCAGATTTCTTTTTTTATAGACATGTTAATGGAACATATAACATTTTATACTTAATATTTTGTATATATCCCTTCAAGTCAATACATGCATATATTTGGTGAACAATTAGCTACTTCTAATTATACACTTACTTTTCCAAATAATTTGCCCCCCTTCCCCAATTCCAAAAATGTTTCTACCTGAATGATTCAGGTTTTTGAGGAAAAGGTCATTTCTGGGATGAATTGTTGTAACTCTCCACTTCCCTGTGCTATGTAGACCTCCAAGCTGTCATCTTCACTGGCTCACCCTTGTAAAACCATGTGTGAATGCAGGCTGCCATCACCATCATCACCATCACCACCACTATCATCACCATCATCATCACCATCATCACCATCATCATCATCATCATCACCATCATCACCATCATAACCATCATAACCATCACCATCACCACCACTATTATCACCATCATCATCACCACCATCACCACCACCATCATCATCATCACCATCATCATCATGATCACCATCATCACCATCATAACCATCATCACCATCACCATCACCACCACTATCATCACTATCATCATCACCACCATCACCACCACCATCATCATCATCATCATCATCACCTGGCTTCTGTATGACCCAGTGATGAAAGGCTGGTGAGCATGTAGGAGATTGCCAAACCAGTCCTTACAATGTCACAGAAATATGGATCCTACAGTCACCTCTGATATCTGTCAGTGCCAACATTTTTCATCCTTGCAGCTACTTTAGGGGAGAGAGAGTGAGAGAGTCCACATTCTACTTTTCTGACAAAACGCAGCTGAGGCTGAAGGAAGTGGGGGGCACGTGAGTGGTTCACATATGCTCCACTCACTGTCTTCCCTCTGCTCTGACTCCCCAGCCCTGAAGTGTAGACACCATTTCCTTATGAGCTGAGGATGCCTGAGAGAGAGTGTGATCATGGGTGCCCAGGAATGGCCGGGTTCTGTGCGTGGTTGTTCACCTCTGTGACTTGCTGTGGACAGTTTTTGAAATGGGCTGAAAGATGGCTCTCTTTCCACCTATTTTTAAGCATTTTAAGTGCTCAGTAGCTTGCATTGCAAAGGGATTAGATAATGACAAATGACCATGGAGATGGCCAGATTCATTGCTACTTATATTTTTGCAAAAGTAAATAGGCAAATTAGATTAGCACCAGCAAGAGTGTCCTGCTCCTCAGCATCTGTGAGCCATCCGTCTTGTTAACTTCATCAGGGATCCTGGAGTTGAGGGTCCAGACTGGCTCTTGGGTATTATTTTCTTCCCCCAGGTCTCAGCTTCCTTCCTCCTGGGAGCTGGACTAAAGTTTCTCCAAAGTCTGATGGTGAAAGTCTATGTGTGCTGTCATCAGCTTTCTTCTCCACCTAAAAGGGAACTGGCACACACAGGATATATTATAAAAAACCAACACCAGAAATATGATTAAGAGAATTAGTAGAACTCTGGGCCTCCTCGTGGACAGAGTAAAGAGAGGGGCCGCCATCATACCAGCACCAGAAGAACAAAGCCTCTGACCTGGTTTTCTAGTTTAGTTCAAACAATATGCACGATTCCATCATATAACATCTGAGGCAAGACATCAGGGAAGCCAAATAGCTCTTTTACTTGGTGGTCTTAGAAAAATGACAGATTATCCTTTGAAATGAATTCTGGGTAGATGTTCCAAGTAGATTTGCATACTGGGAGAAAGAAACATGGATTGACTCGTTCTCTACAGCCCCAAGAGCCCTCTAAAGATTGGACAAGCTTTCTCGGCAAATAATGAATGAGATTCCCGTTACTGGAGTCATTCGTGTAGAGAATGGATGGCGTGGGATGGAGGGTAGATTCATATTTAAGGATATACGTTTTGAATAAGTCAAACGGGCTTTGAATTCTGGCTGTGCTGTATACCACCTGTGTGACCTTGGGCCACTATTCTATGCCTGTTTCTTTATTTATAAAACAGATGTGTTAAGTCATTGCTCTTCTTTTAAGGGATTTGGTGACTTTTCAATGAGATAATGTATATAATTGTTTGGCTGTTTATACTTAGTTGGCAATAGCATTGCTGGCCAAGACCAGAAGGTAATTTAATTTTGTGGCAATGCTGTGACTCCACACTCACTAGGTGTTGGTTGAGAACCTGCTCTGTGGCCAACACTGATACACCCACTGAGAACACACAGGTAAATGGAGTTGACGTCACCCTCACCTTCATGGCATCCAGATTCTGTGAGGGGTTAAGTGGCAGGAGAGGTAGTGACTTCACTTTAGGGTCAAACACCGAATGGAGCTGGAACTCCCCTCACTGCATTCTGCTCCCGTGAGTTCTTGGGTCTCCGCTGTTGGAACCTTGCTAGTTATACTCTACCCTGGCATTACTGTTGTTTGATTCCCGAAGGACTTTGAAAAGGTACCGTATCTCACACCTGCTGTGTCCCCGCTCGCCTCCTTTCTGCCCAACTTTTATTCCAGCCAGTGCTGTGGTGAGGAGCTTCTCATAGATGAGAATGGGGAGCATCTCACCTCAGCTGCACCTGTCTTCCCTGCCCCGGGGCTTGGCAGGTGGCTGCAGGAACCTTCTAGGCGCTCAGGTATTAACCTGAGTGTAAGACAGTTGACAAGCCACGGTGCAACCGGCAGGTGGGGAAGTAGAGGTGGAGGATGTGTTCTTTCCTCTCCGGCCCTCAGGCAGGTGATGCGGATGTGTATTTACATGGCTCTTTAGAAGGGCTCTGCAGGGTTGAACTCACCTGGTCCTCGGCTTGGGTCTGGAGGCCCACTCAAGATCCCCCCCTCTCTACCGGCTCTTCCTCCTAGCATGGTTCACCCCTCCCAGGCTCCTGGGGTCACTTCCACAGAACTGTCTTTGCACAAACCCTGTCTCGGGCTCTGCTCTCCTGGCTGAGACACCTAATCAGCAAGTCTGTATCACAAGACTCAGTCAGCATCTCTACTAAATCTCTGTAACTAGCCCTCTGGTCCTGAGAACCCAGATACTTGTTGAGGGGTGGGTGTGTCATTGGTTGTCCTACAGTGGAGATTTGTCATGTGACTTCAGTGCAGGCTTATCTGTCACCTCGTCAGACCAGGGCTGTGCTCAGAGTTATCTCTTGTCTACTACACAGGGAATATACTTTTCTGATGGGTCATAATATAGCAGTTCCAAAATACAGCTTATGCTTTGTACACTTATTTCATTTGTGATGATCAAGCAGTCCCTAGAGTTAAGTAGGGTAAGTTTGAGGATGCGTTGTCCTTTGGGTGATACCCCATAGCTGTAACTCGTGGTAAGCTCCTTGTGGTGTGATTAACCGTATCCACTTTTCTGTTTTCTCATTCTGAATGCTTTTACCCCTCCCTAAAGCCCACAGGTGATGATTATGCTGCCATTACCTTTGAATTATTTTGAATATTTCATCTCCCATTTATGTCCTTCAGTATAAAGTTCTTTAATAGCATTTTGAATGATTATCATAGTAGGTTTTTTAAAATGAAGATATAATTCACATACCATAAAATGTATCACTTTGAAGTATGTAATTCCCTGGTTTCTAGCATATTCACAAGGTTGTGTGTTATCACTCTCAGTTAATTCTAAAACCGTTTTGTCACCATTGAAGAAGTCCATATCCTTAATAGTTATATTCCACCCCACCCCCACCACACACATCAATAGTTTTTGTCTTCCTACTTCTTTACTGATTTTGCCTTTTCCAGTCTAAGTGCTGTAGATCAGCACATAAGGCTCTTCTAGGAATATAGAGAAGAGTGACACAGGGCTGTCCTGGTTACACCATTGTGAATTAACCACTTACCTACTCTATGACTTTGGACGAGCATTTTATCCTTTCTGAGCCTGTTTCCCATTTATGAAATGAGAGGATTGGGCTCTTTCAGGAAGATTTACTCTTGGATTTGCAGGATCTTAGGAATAGAAGGCTTTACAGGAGGCCCATGAATGCTAAGTCTTCAGAATTTTGAATGAATGTTGATTGGTGCCTTTTTCTGGAGAAGAGTCCAAAACATTTAGCAAGACTATAAAAGAGCCTGGCACCGTCCCCATCACTTAAAAAATGAGCAACTGACGAAAGTGACAACAGAGCACTGTTACAGCTCTAACATCTCATTTTTGTCCACTTTTCCCATTTGAGGAAACAGTTTTGGGGCATGACTGGCCCACATCACAGGGCAGGGAACAGTGGCATGCAACAGACGTCTGATATCTGGGCCAGTGATGCGTCTTTAAGCCCCTGCTATGGCTTTGAAAGAATGTGTGTTTTGGAATCAGAAAGGTCTTCAAGTCTCATGTACACATCAAAATATGCAACTCATAACACTAATGGCTTGGGACAATAAGAGGATTTTCCAAAGGGGTCCCAGATACAGTAAACACTCAGTAAATCACATTTTTATCCTCACTCACTTGACCTGTGAGAAGGGATCATGGCTAAGTCTTTTACAAAATACACAGTACAAATATTTATATGTGTGTACATATATATATATATATATATATATATATATATATATATATACACATATATATATATATATATATATATATAAAGAGAGAGAGAGAGAGAGAGAGAGAGAGAGAGAGAGAGAGAGAGAGATCGATCATTTTTTTCTGGCTGAGTGGAATTGCCCGCATGTCTCAGCTCTACTTACCTCCGTCTCCTTGAAGCACAGCAGAACCTTTGGTTGTCCTGATCCATCTCACTGCTTGGACTGGGCAAACCCATGCCCTTCAGTGAGATCTGAGGGGCTGTGGGTGTGCTGCCTGTCTTCATGCTTCACACACACCAACACGGTGTATTTTCTTTTTGCAGATGAAACGTATCTGGGGTATGTGTACAAACATACTCTGTCATTTGGCCCTTTGAGAAGGTGCACTGAGAACCCACGTTCTCTCTTCTGAGCTCCCTTTTCGGGTGAACTCCCATATGCATCTTGATGGGTGGTGTCAGCTACAGATTGGCACTTGCCATCTCCCTCTACAAGGATTAAATCATGTGCTGCTGCAGCTGCTGCCTTTCAACACCCCCTGAAAGGAGTTCAGGGTGGAGAGCAGGAATGAGGCACTCTGCGTTCGGTGGGCGGTAGGGGGGAGAACTGGCAGAACAGGCCGTCAGATGGTTCAGATATTTTCAGGAGCTGAATTTATGAGCCCAATTCTTGTACCTCCTCATACCTAGAAAAGCACTCAAATCCTTCATGGTGACGTCTGTTCCTTGTGACGAGTAACCTTAACGAGACTAGCAGAAACCTTCTGCAAAAAATATGTGCTTGATTGCATGTACTCCCCCTTCACCAAAATCACATACATACTGACCTCCACCCCCCACTTCTTTGGAGCACTTTCTCAGAGCTATCTGAGATGCTGTCTCCCAGGCTATAGTCCTCATTTTGCCCCAAATAAAACTTAACTCACAACTCTCACGCTGTGCTTTTTTTTTAATATATATAAATTATTTATTTTTGGCTGCATTGGGTCTTTGTTGCTATGCGCGGGCTTTTTCTAGTTGTGGCGAGTGGGAGCTACTCTTTGCTGCAGTGCAGAGGCTTCTCACTGCAGTGGCTTCTCTTGTTGTGGAGCATGGGCTCTAAGCACGTGGGCTCAGTAGTTGCGGCACGTGGGCTCAGTAGTTGTGGCTCACAGGCTCTAGAGCGCAGTCTCAGTAGCTGTGGCGCATGGGCTTAGTTGCTCCACGCACGGCATGTGGGATCTTTTCGGACAAGGGATCGAACTCATGTCCCCTGCATTGGCAGGCAGATTCTTAACCACTGCACCACCAGGGAAGTCCCTGAGCATTTTTTTTTAAGTCGACATTGGGGAGGAGCTCAGTTTACCAGGGAAGGATATGGTGCATCTCAGGAGGTTGGTGGCTGCCCCTAAGTTTGCAGAAACATCTCGAAGTTCAGGGTGTGACCTCACCTGCCCGCCTGGTCCTGACAGAGTCCAAAAAACCAACATCAGTCAACCCTCAGCCCACGCACCCTTAGCATCATCCCACACAGTTTTCAGCCTTGTGCTTTCAGCTACCTGCCCTGACCACCCAGACAGCAGGAGCCCAGGCAGTGGGAGATAATTATAATATTAGCTTAGACAGAACATAATTGTAAAGGAAACTGTTGATAACAGCATAGATTTATGCGTTCCCAAAATCAACTGACTCTTACTTGGGTTGTATCCTCTTTAGGGTTAACCATACTGCTGTTCTGTCTCTAGGGTTTCACATCTGAGAGTGGAGATTATGTAACCTTGTCCCTTTGTCCACACACAGGAGAACCCCCGGCTGGGCTTCTCCTCACCTACATCCCCAGGTGGAGACCTGCATCCACTTTCTCCGGAGGGGAGCTGGGTTGAGGTTGTGAAAACTTGAGCCTAAATGGACCCGTAGGAGAGAATTTAGCAACTAGCAAAAGCAAGGCCAGGGGTTCCAGGAGCTTTAGACAAACAGCGATGACAAGGAGCAGCAAAACACAGAGAATTGACATTGAAAGTTGCATGTTTGAAAGACACGACAGCCTTTGCTTGTTGTAGAGCTAATTATTATGCAAATTTATGCTAATAAACGCAGCCTCGAATGTTGTTGAGAAGCTGCATTTTCCCCGTTAACATAGCCATAATGAGAGGTAAATTTGTAATGCAGATGCCCAAGGTAATATATCCTAAACCACTTTATGGTGTAAAGGATTCTCTCTCACCCCACTCGACACAAACGTCAATTTAAATCAGTTTTTGCTTTGCATATTTATTGAAGCTTTATTTATTGTTCATATGTACTAAGGATACCAACTAAACAGACCCCACTACTTGTTAGAAGTGGAATTGAGCAGAGAGCTGGGATTGGCGTTTGCTCATCAGGAGAGGGTAGAATCTTCTCTTCTCCCAGCTAGAGCCGCCATCAGCTTGGATGACGCCGGCACCGCTCCTGGATCTCCCTTCCCTGCTGTCAGGTCCAGCTCTGCCGTGAGCGGGCTGTCCGATGACGGTATTTATTGTAGGGCATCTCTGGAGGTAACAGTCTTTGTCACCTCTACATCTGCGTGTGTGGTACCGCCCAGAGCTGCAGAAGCTCGCTCCTGCCCACAGGGAAGGGCGTGGGGTTCAGGTGGCACCAGCTGTCGTGTTGGGAAGCTCACACACACCCTCACCCACATCTTCACGCCCTCCCCAGGCAAGCTCACACACGTGCGTGCACTCCGGCAGTTTTTCTTCTGATAGTCTTTAGTCTGACCGTCTTGTACACGTCCTCTCTTGGGGTTTACACTCAGCTCAAACACGCACTAATCTCCACTCGCCCTGCGCCCCAGCTATGGTCCTGCAGTACCCCCGACTCTTTTAGGAACGGAAGGGGACAGCGTATGCTTGAAAAGTCTCCTGCAGGTAATTCCACCGCTGGGCGAGGGAACAATGGCTCTAAACCATGAGTGATCCTCTAGTTCTGGTTCTATCACATTTTAAAAAATAAAGTGCCTACTGTGTGCCAGGATACAGTGTGAAGCATTTCACTTACACTGTCCCTTACTTGGCAGTGACCGGTATGTTGGTATGACGATGCTATTGGGTTGGACAAAAAGTGATGTTACGGAAAAAACCAGAACGAACTTTTTGGCCAACCCAATATTTTGGCGACCAGGAGACTGAGGCTTTGTAGGCCTAAGTACCTGCCCACAGTGATTCCCTTACTACACACAGCAGAGAAAATTCAAATGTATGTTTATCAGGCTCCAAAGCTCATGGTCTTTTCATGGCACCATTCTGTTTCCTACCTACTATCTCAGCAAATTTGAGTTTTTATGTCCTCTGTAGCTTAAGAAGTTGGATTTGATGGTCTCAAAAGTTCTCTGAGGGCTTCCCTGGTGGTGCAGTGGTTGAGAGTCTGCCTGCCGATGTAGGGGACACGGGTTCGTGCCCCGGTCCAGGAAGATCCCACATGCCGTGGAGCGGCTAGGCCCGTGAGCCATGGCCGCTGAGCCTGCGCGTCCGGAGCCTGTGCTCCGCAACGGGAGAGGCCACAACAGTGAGAGGCCCGCGTACCGCAAAAAAAAAAAAAAAGTTCTCTGATCCCTCTAGCTCCAAATTATATGATTCTGTGGTGAGGTAAGTGATTATCTCCTGATTGTGATTGTCTCCTTCCATCTTTTATCATGAACTAAGCTTAAGCTGGTGACTTGTGCAAAGATCCATGGCTGAGGCCGCCGACCTCTTCAGTCACTGTGTGTTGATTCGAGGGCCCCTGAACCTCAGTTGTTCTGTCTGACCCCAGCGTGGACAAATGGGCCTATAAAGAATCTGGGCTGACCGAACACAGGAAGATGCAGAGCAGATGTGTTAATTCACGTATACATAGATTCAGGGCTTGCCAAGATGTCCACTTGTTACAAAATGTCAGGGACCTAAAATTTTCCTCATTAGCGTAACTCCTGTGAATCAAGTTATCCTGGCAGACCCTTCTGTGAACATGTAAATTCCCAGGATGCAGGGCAGTATATCAGCTGTTTGTGCAGGTAATTCAGAGACGTGTTTTTGGCAGAAACCAGAACCTAAATAGGGAAGCACCAAGAGAACAGAGCCATGAATTTTGATGAAGAAACAGGCTGAGAACTGGCTTTGATTTTTACCATTTGGACGTAGAACAAGATTGCTGCTGCTATACATTTCCCATATGGAAATAAAAACCCAACTAATAAGGATTTTTTGGTTCAGATCTATTAAGGGAAACAGTCATTTTGCGGCAATTTAAGGGAAAATTATCCAAGCAGATTTCAGGGGCTTCCTCACCTCCCTGCACCCAACCCGGCCCCAATTCTAAGTCCCCAGTAAACCAGAACGTCTTGATTCCACTTTAGAGGTTCAAACTTCGGCTTAAGGAACTAAACTAGGTTATAATGCTGAGTCTGGAACCAAAACACCATCTGTGCATATCCATCTCTGATACTTTAATATAAATAAGCTTATCAGATCAATTTTAGTTGTGACAGTATGCTGAGAAAAGGCTTTGAAAAGGTGTATCGTTTCATGTTTAGAAAGGAAATATATTTCTCTGTTAAAAGTTTTAAAAATGTGAAAATAGTGAACAACGTGAAGAAGGGAATAACAATTACGTATAACTCCACCCTCAAAGGTAACCATCCTTCAAACCTTGCTATGGCCCGTGGGACAGAGTGAATAGGATTTGGTCTGAATCAGGAACATTTTCCCGAAGCAGGATGGACAGCATGTCACTCTGGAAGTGGGTGGACCTGGATATGAGCCACACAGGGGTCAGGGGTGGCCGTGCTGACCCTGGGGGAGGAGGCCACAGGACAGAGCAGTGGCAGAGGCAGTGAGGGTGTGGTTCCAGATGGCACCTGTTCTCTACCTCGCCACCCTGCAAGCTGTGCTCAGGCACAGAAACGTGTTTGTACGACTGATGCAAATCCCTTCTCCTCTCTGCATCTTACTTTGCTCCTTGGTAAATAGGCAGACTAGTCCATCTCTTAAGCTTCCCTGTGGTCTGTGGTTTGTTCCACTTGAAAAAGGAATTGAAATTCTGCTGGCCCTGAGTTCTTTCAAGGGTTTGGTCAGAGTCAAGCGTGAGAGTGCCCAGATTCAAGAGTTCTTCATTCCAAACCCCAGGGAGTCCCCCAAATAGATGAGTATTTGTCGCTGTTGCAGAAACATGAGCGATGATTTACAAGAGGAAGAGCCTGGCATCTGCACCCAGACAGCCCTATTCAAGTTCAAGGTCACCCTTTCCTGCTGTAGATCTCTGAGCACACAGCAATGGCTTCAGTTCTGTGAGCCTCAGATTCCTGGTAAATAGCATCAATTATACATACTTCAAATTATTGTTATAGAAATGTGTAAGTACATCCACATAGCGTGTTCCATAGTCTCTAAAGCACTTCATGCCATAAGTGAGTAACAAGGTAAAGAATAAGAACTGATTTCTTAGAACCAAGTGTAATCGCTTCTTTTAGTAATTTTTTTTACTTTGTTTGGTGGTTTTACTTTTCAGATAACTTTCACCTGTATTATCTCCATACAGCTTTACAAGGATGGGGGTGGTACACAGAACCGGAGGTGGCAGGCTTATCTGATGGACGAAGGGGCCCGGGGTATCCTGACGGTTTGCACAGGGTTACCTAGTGCCTCCCTTCCATATGGTTCTGCCATAAGATCCCAGAACTGGATTTATCCTGTTGTGTTGTAAACACTGCAAAAGACTCAAAGCAGGCTCTGAGTTTGGTTCCTTGAACTAACGAGAACCTCAGTCAAGTCTCAGACTCTCTGGCCCGGGGGCCTCTTCTGTAAATGATGCAGTGGACCCGGAACTGGCATTTTTCAAAGGCTCTTTTCAGCGCTGTTATTTTGAGTGTTCCCAGAACATTTCTACATTTGGGAGGTGGCTATAGTTGAGAGTCCCGGTGTGTTCACCGGCTGTAGGATTGGCTTCCTGCCCAGGAAGAAGGCCACCAGCATGTGTGGAGGTGGGGCGAGCAGGGCGCCCTCTCAGCCGCTCACTCCCCTGTACGCGGTCCCCTCCTTGGTGGGCACTGGTGTAGACAAAGCCGCGGGCACCACAGTCCCGAGAAGGCAGCTCTTCTTCCAGCCCCCAGGGGATGGGGCACAGGGACTTTCTGGCCCTTGTGCCCGGAGAGGATGGCTTTTCCTGCCAGGAGGTGAGGACTAAGTAAAGGAGCCTCCCCTCGGGCTGCACACGCAGCGTGGCGAGGATGCAGCCACAGGGAAGGGAGCACCCCGGACAGGACAGGACGGCACCCGGGTGTGAGTGTCGGACACAGCCTGAGCCTTACCCCTCAGGGGAGAGTCAGGAAGGCTTGATCTGGGATTTGAGGGGTGAGAGTTCAGGTGGTCGGAGGGGAGAGAGCAGGGCTCTTGGTGAAACAGCATGGCTGTGAGCACCCGTGGGAGGGGCTCAGCCGGCCTGAGACCCTGGCATCCCAGCCTGGGTGACCACGCCGTGGCTGGACTTCAGCTCTGACGTCGTCCATATGGGTCCTTGTGTCCACACAGAGGGGACCTCCAGGGAGAGGCTGGCAGGGGGCCTTTGTGATCTAGCTGCCTGTCTGGAGAGACGGCAGACGAGAGCCGCACTGTCAGGGACCCCAGGGCCCGTGGTGAGGTGCGTCCCACGTGCCTGGCTGTGGCCGCTGTGCTCAGAGGATGCATGACAGCATCCCTACACGGGAGGAACGATATGTGTATACACACCGCCTGTTTCCATCATCGCGCACACCCGGGCCCTCGGAGCTGTGCGCAGGCCCCGGAGGTGGCCCATCTCGGGAAGAAGGCCTGGCCAGAGGGCAGGCCGGTGCCCCCGGGACACAGCACCTCCTCCACCTCCGTGGGCCCCTCTTTAATGCCGCTTCTCCCTCTGGCTGTGTTCACCTCGTGGGAGTCACGTACACTGTTTAGAAGTGCAGTTTCCCGATTTGTCCTGCATCCGTGTTCCCAGTTAAGCTGCCTGTCCTGGGGCGAGGCACAGGGACCACCTCCCTTCCCAGCAAGGACCCTGCTCCCCAGGGGGCCCCCACACCTCCTTAGCTCGTGCATCCTGCCCTGTTCCACGTGGCGCCTCCTGGTGTGCCCATCACCTCTGACCCCTGGCCACTCCCCTCTCCCTCCCTGGTTTAATTTTCCTCCTTGTTCTTGTCACTCTTGGACATATGGCACATGTTAGGTAGGGGGTGTGGTATTCGTGTGGCTTGGGGATGGAATATAGGCTCCGTGGCAGAGACTTGTGTCTGTTTTGTTCAATGTTGTGTTTTCAGCTTCCGATAATGTCTTTGTAGTAGATAAATACACCCTTTCTTACATCCACTACATTCCGCACGTCGGGCCACGCGGTCACAAGGGCAGAGGAGCTCCCTGCCCTGCACGCTTGGGGTCTGGGGTTTCCTCCATGTCCCAGTGCAGCCCTGAGTCCCACCCACCGGCTCTTAGGAAAGGACCAGCTTCGGTGCCAGGACACCCGGGAGCAGGGTTTCTGGAGGCTCATCATGGCTGGCAGTGCATTTCCCTCCACGACCATCTAGAACCAGGGCATGGGTGGGGGGCACTAAAGAGAGGTGGTCTCTGATGGCCGCACAGGGACTCCCAGGAGAGAGACACGGGCCCTGCTTGGCCCAGAGTGCGGCTTCCTCTCCCTGTCGGGCCTGCACACAGGCCACGCCGTCCACTGTGATACAGCCACAGGACACAGGGGACCCTGCCCTTCTGAGGGGCCAGCCTGCCGCCTGCTGTTCAGCTGATGGCACTGGCTTCTCCTCCCACAGAGGAAGGCCATCGTCTACACCTGGGCCTCAGCTGGGAGCCTGCGGGGTGACGTGCAGTGCTGACAACTGCCCACTGAGTGGAGACAGTGCTCCACGAGCGAGCTGAGACTGGATGCTAAGACAGCATCACTCATTCGGCCTCCAGACTTCCTTACAGGAGTCCCCGCTTTCCCGGTCCCTGTCCCTGTCCCTAGTCCCCTCCACCCTCTCCGGGGCTGTCTGGCCCCTCCCCTGTCCTCGCCTTCCTTTGGATCAGAGCCACTTCTTTCCTTTGCCTCAGGCCCGCTCCCTGCAATAGTCCCAGAGACCAGGGGCTTCGGGAAACAGGTTTTTGTTTTTCTTTCGTTTTAAGATTCGAAAGCAGTATTTCCCAGCCCGTCTACAACTGACACATCCAGCGATCAAATCCTGTTCACGGTTACCAGTTTGACAAAAACATCCAGGAAATTTTTCTCAGCTCAGAAGCTGCTTTGAAAATCTGTCTTGTATTAATGATCACAAATGGCTCTGTAAATGACCTTTTTTGAGCATGTGGCTGAGGAAAACCTTACAGCATATATAGAGGACCCAGTCATCATACAAATTCTATTAAAACGAGCACTAGCGCAGACATGCTTCCCAGATAGGATGCACGAACGGCACGGAGAATCTCGCGGAGCCCGGGGAATGTGCTCCAAAGACCTTTTATGAGAGTACAGTGTACCTTTCCTTTTTCTGACACCATGGGAGGCTGTCTTGCCTGCTGGACTTGACAAAGAGACATGAAAGTGGAAAGAGCCCCTGGGGGTAGCTGGGGCCCCAGAGGAGCAGCCACTTGGTTATTTCTCTCTCCCTTTTTGTATGATGCGAACCGTCTGTCCTGGCTCAGAGCCGTCCCGTTCTGCTTGCCTGTTACAGACGGAATGGCCAGGAAGGGGCAGGAAGGGTGGACCTGCCCACTGGCCTGCCTAGTCTCTGGACGAACAGATCTCACGGTATGAGCTGAGTGAGTGACTCGGAGAAAAAAAGAGGACAGCACAATCCCTGAAACCCCAGACAGGTGCAGTGCAGTGACAGGCAGTAGGCAGGTACAAGGCTGGTGAGATTGTCTGTACAGACAGCGGGTCCTGCAGGGGAGCTGGGAGCAGCCACTGCAGGGGAGCCTGCGAGCCCCTGGGCTGCCGGTGGGCTGCACGCGGGGGTGACAGGAGCACAGCAGAAGTCCACTCCTAGAGCCCGCGCGATGGATGGATTACAGCCGATCAAGGCAGAGTCTGGGGCACTGGAGGAATGCCTGGTACCATTCCCAGAATTGGTGCCAATGGTACGGCTGCTAAGACAGCCCCAACTCAGAACTGGGCCGGGCGATCCGAGCTGAAGCAGCCACAAGGGGGGCGTGGTGCTTCCTCCTGGGATGCTGTGGTCAGTCCTGGGCTTAGTGACGTGTGAATATACGCGAGGGGTCAGGAGACCTCATCTGTTGGGAAAGCAGGGACGCAGGGCAGGAAACCAGGCAAGGCAGAGCAACCTGGGCCAAGAGCTTTACATGAACCCTCTACATGGAAATCCTCAACTGGAAACTGACGAGTTCTAAGAAAGGACGACTCTAAGCCCCCATTTTCTTAGATCCTAGTATTTGCAGATTAACCGTCCTGGGAAACTTCTTGGGCCTGTTGGTGATAGCGGCGGCATCCTTCAGGGTAGGAGAGAAGGCTCTAGACACAGCTGGTGCTGACTCTGACTCCATCTACACACAAGAACCCGTGGGACCCAAGACAGTGATGGTTCAGCAGGTGACCACGAATCCCCTTTCACCAGGGTGTGGGCAGTGTGGGAGAACCGAGGTCAGGCAGCTGGGTAGGCTGAGCGCAAGGGGTGGGTGGGGTTTGGACTGAGGGGTTTTCCTGCGTCCTGATGGGGTTCTGAGTGGACACTTGGGGCCCGAGCACCACTGAGGTTAGCACAACACACACCCTGGAGGTTACACTGAGCACAGGCCAGACTGAAGGACCTCCTCTAAAAATCATCTTTACACCCATTTGTAAGAAGTTTATTCTAAAATTCTTGTTAGCATCCCTTCCTGCTGCCAAAGGAGACCCCGTGTCCCCTTTCATTGAGCTTCTCAAAGGTTCCACCAACGTTCTCAGATTTTCTAGCTCCCCCCTCCCTTTCTGATTTTACTTACTTGTGCCATTTATGGACGTGCCCAAGTGTCCATGGATGGAAAAAAGAAAGGAAATGAAATCAATGGTCCTGCCTAATTATACTTGCAGAAAAGTTTGGGCAGGAGAGGTGAGAAGGTTTCTTTTGCATAGAGCACATTAAAATAATGTATGGAGAACCTCTCCCTTCCAGCTAAGGAAGTGGTCAAGATGAGAGGATCAATCTTTAAAAGAATAATGTTTTCAAAATCAGGTTCCTTGCCCTCAGATCCTTTGATGTATGAGTGTAATAGTGGGTAGGACACACAGTGAAATATATATGAGCTTGCCTAAGAAGAGAAGAGCTGAGTAGACATAATATTAGTGTTTACATCAAAACTCAATTGGAACACTCCTTTCAAGATGATAGTTTGTTAGGCCGGGTGCAATTTAGTCCCACAAGGCTATTTCCTTCCTGTGTCTGGGAAGCCCCCCCATCCCTACCAGGACCCCACTGTCCATCCACTGCCCGCTTGCTTCCTCCCGAGATCCAAGTATGAGGATGCAGACACATCTACAGTGTGAGTCCTTCTTTGTGGCTGTCCATTTTACAGGCTGTAAAGGAAGAAATAGGAGGAGGTAGAACCTCTGGACACTGCCAGCAATGCCTTCGCTTTCTGGAGACTTAATCAGACAGTTTTAAACAGACAAGACATTAGGACAGAGAGAGCTTTTTTTTTTTTTTTTTTTTTTTTTTTTGCAGAAAATCAACCAAAGAGATAAGCAAGCAAGAATATCTTCCTCCTCTCTCTCCTCAGCCTTTATTTCTCTTACGCATGCTTGACGGGAATTCAACCACAGTGAAAGACAAGTGGTGGCAAAACTGACCTTGTTGGGGAGACCCAGCTTGGTAAAAGCAGCTTCTGCTGCCAGATGCAAACTGGCAGATTCATGCTCGGATGCAGGCAGAGTTTGGCATGCAAACTCTGCAAGCAGCAAGTCCCCCTCAACAAGCATTTAGCAACAGACGGTTGCATGCAGATTTCCAGGCCTCTGTGTGGGACCCGAAGAGGTGCACTTTTAAATGTCATAGGGCATCCTTCAGCGTCTTGAATGGGGAGGCTTCCTCCTGGCAGGATGCCTGCTTTTCTCGCCCAGCCGCTGCTCTCAAGCTGCACCGCAGGATGGCTGCAGGTGCCTTGGCCCGGCAGGACCAGGGGGCTACAGCACGCTGGCCACCTCCTCGCCTCCACACCTGCTCTCACCCAGCATCCCCTCCTCCCTCAGGGAGATGGGCACAGAGCAGGCAGTTCCGAGCACGAAGCTGCACACAGGTGCTAGGTTCTATTTCAGGAGTGGAGGGGAGAGCCTTCCATGCGTGGCTCTGACAACACGTGGCTATTGTGATGTGTCAGAATCATTGCTTTCAGACTCAGGTGACACAGAGCCCAGTGAGCCGGAGTGGAGGGATGGTTCCCGTCTAACAGCTTTGTGGTCTCTCTTTATCCCAGTAGTGGATGTCCTTGCTTCTTTCTTAGAAGCTGTGAAGCCTGAGAGGATGGGAGGCTGGGGTTAGCAGATGCAAACTATGACATTTAGGATGGATAAACAACAAGGTCCTACTGTAGAGCACAGAGAACTATATTCAGTATCCTGGGATAAACCATCACAGAAAAGAATATGAAAAAGAATATATATGTGCATAACTGAGTCATTTTGCTGTACAGCAGAAATTAGCACAACATTGTAAATCAACTATACTCCCGTTAATTAAAAAAAAGAGAGAGAGAAAAAAAAAAGAAACCTAAGAAGAGAGTAAAAAAGGAGAAAAGAGAGGAGGGGTGGAGAGAAATGGAAGAACTGAAAGTGACCTCAAAAATCCTTTATCCTAATTCAGATTCTTTGAAGTTTAGGATGTGAGAGAGCCAAAGAGAGGAATAGCTTAACAGAGGTTTTATAGAATGTTGGTGGCAAATCTGAGATTCAAAGTTGTGTCTCTTGACTGTGAATATCCCCAAAGTTCTCATCAGAAGAGTCAGCATATTAGAAGCTGTAGAGACAGTAGTGCCTGATAAAAGTTTCCCCCAAATTATCATTTTTACCTGAAAGCTCAAACTTTAGCATTGACAGCAGATACTGGCAGGTGTTTTCCATGAGGTGATGCTTTTGAGAAGGTGACTGTCAAGGACCCACGTCTGAATAACCATAGATGGTCCGTCCTTCATTCAAGTAAAGATCGTGCCCCAGGAAGGCAGCCACTGGCATGGCTGGCAACGCGCACACAAGGGCAGGTCCGTGAGGCGACCACAGCCCGGGGCCAGGGAATGTCCCCTCTCACCACTCATGACATTGTGAACTTTGTACGCGAGAGTTGAGAGTTAATATATTTTTTCACTGTTTAGTGAAGGGTGTTCTTAAGTGCCACAGGCTTTGGGGTTTTCCTGTGCACGTCTGGGGTGAGAAGCAGTGACCGCACACGCCATGGCTGATACTTTGATTTGTGCCAAGGCTCTGGCGGTTTTACCCACTGTTTTTGAATCATCAGTGTAAATATCAACACAATGAAAAGTAAAGAATATCTTAATATTATTCTGAAAATAGGCTGACGTCACAAGAACCCGAAAAGTTCTTGGAGACCCTGGGAAATCTAGGGCCCAGGCTTTGAGAACCACTAAATTAAAGAATCACAGGATCCTCTGGGGACCAAGGCTCTGGGCCCCGAAACTCTTAGGTGGCTTTTGTCGGAAAATAAGAGGTGTTAATGAGGCAATACAAATTCCAGACAGGTCTGTAGTATTCACCTATGATATGACTGTGCTGATCTCTGAATGATACAACATAGAAGCACCAGTGCCTACCACTGAGTCATTCACCCAGAAAGCCACCAGACCATCCTGGAGGAGAATCTGGGTAGTTTCAATGACAAACGATACAGGTCTTTGCAAAATTACCTCAGCCCTGACGCCTACAGTACAGCTCCCCTGGCACATTCGTTCCTGGTTCAGCCGTGACCTGGTTCAGGTGACCCCGGTCAGTGAGGCTGCCACCAGTTTGGAGCCCACCTCGGGGGTGTCTTTAAACACCAGGCTTCCTTTGTCTCCTGAAGTGTGATTAATTATTTATGTCTGTTGAATGTAAAGACATCTTGCCATTTTATTTTCATTTTTAACTTTTAAAATGCTTACGTCTTACGTCGTATGTCAACAACTCTCAGAAATCTGCATCAACTTGGGCTAAAAGTGGGAATGGGAGTGTTGCTGCCCCCTCCTGGCAGATACTGAGAAGCACAAACGGGGTGGGGCTGGGTGCTATCACTGGGTAACTCCAGTGACTGTGGGGTACGGGGGCTGGCTTCTTCCTGCTGAAATGGAAAGGCCCAGGCATTGTACCATAAGACAGAAATTGAGGCAAGAGGAGGTTCCCTGACTTGTTCCCTAGCATACCGTGTTCTCCATGGAGTGTGTCTTTGCCATCTTCCTGGCTTCTACTCTTCAGTTTCAGTGTGTCAGATACATCAGGAGGCTCCACATCATTGATCCTCCTGTCCAAGCCCTTCCCTCTGTCTGGAACACTCTCCCATTGCCTCTTTCTTTCTGAGAAGCTCGTACTCATCCTCTTACACCTCGTGCCATGTCACCACCTGCCAGAGGTCCCTCATCATAGCCCTCATTCTACATGAGCAACTCAGAATCAAGCCCTTCCTCCTTTATGTTTTGATAACTTCAGTCATACTATGTTTAGTCATTTATCCCATTATATTATACTTAGTTATTTACCTAGGTTTACTACTCAGCTTAAAATTCTTCGAGAACATTCCCAAATGGAAATGAGCTTTGGGTCGGGTATGGGCCAGGTGTTGGGTCAATACTGAGTAAAACAGATGTACTGCCAGCACTCGAGATATGCCCAGTGGAGAGGAAGGCAGATAATAACCAGTAAACATAAAGTGTACTCTGATGTGTTATAAAAGGTAACAGGCACACAGTGTTAGAGAAGATAGGGGTTTGTGTATTACAGACATTGGGAATGTTATTGTATACAAGGTAGGAGTTCAACACATTTTGCTTAGTGAATATATCCTAGTTGTGCACTTGAAGGCTTGACAGGGCCCTACGGAACCCAGCGGATGTTATGGAAGAATGTGTAATGAGGGAGCCGTTACAGGGATGTGGGCAGAGTTCAGGAAGGAGACATGATGATGAGGCTGGTGTGGGCGGTGGCTTTGGAACAGCAACTACCCAACAGGAGCTGGGCTGTGGGTCCCCGGCTTCTCGCTCCACCACCTCCCATCTCCTGCTGGGGTATCCACTGGCCAAACCCAACCAGAAGCTGAGGGCAAGGGAACCTGGCTGATGTGTCAGTAGAGGTTGGTCTCCGAGAGCACAGAACGGGTCGGGTCAGGAAGAGTGGGGAGGGGCTGGAGAAGGAGTCTAACGAGAAGCAGAGTAACCAGCACACGTGATTGGGTGAGCGTGCATCACATCTAGGCAGCCTTCAGCCTTACATAATTCCGGATCAAACTCCACGCCACCTTGGGGTCTGCACTGGTCCTTCTGGTGACAGCGTTTGTACAAGGGGATTCCCTTAGGACCTGGGACCAAGTACTTGACATAGGATTGTGGCTACCTGTGTGCAGGCTATAGAACCCTGGTCACGTACAATTAAAGACAAAGAGTGAAAGAACATGAGACCTCCTGTCTCTCCCCTGGAGGCATTACCAATCTGTTTTAGGAAGAAAGCAATGTCCATGAGTGAGATTTCACAGTATGTCATATATGACAAAGATTAACATAAAGTTATCTGAATACTGCACATGCCTGAGGGCTTGGCAGGGATTAGGGGTGATCAGAATCAGGTTAAGTTAATCAGGTATTAACGTCTTAGCTGTAAGATAAAGTCCACTTAAACTGAGTTTGAAGGAATGTTACCCCACTGTAAGAACAGACATCTTCCCCCAAACATTTAATATTTGGGAGAATCCTTCAAATTACAAGATAATTTCATAGTAGGTTTATTCTTTAATGTGTCCTCGTTTATTTCCATTTTCACTGGAAGAGACATTCTCTCTACTTTCAGAAATTTACTGAGTCTGGGGGGAGATTTGGCATTGATCTGGCTTACCCCATCGATTTCCAATTCCTCAGAGACTCTCAACATGTATTGACTGAGATGTTTATGCAGCTAATCATTCTGTCGTCATGTTTGCTCTGCCTGTCTCTTTTCCTATTAGGACATGAGTTAGTTTATGAAATGCCAATTTTATATCAGATGTTCAAGAATGACCACATGACTTTTTAGTAGATACCAAATATAGCAGGAAATTATTTCTAACTCACCCTCTGCTCCCGTCACCTGCCAGCCTCCCTGCTCAGTCCATGACAGTTGGGCTTTATTGAGTAGTTTGAATGCCACATTTTAAAAAATTATTATTTCTTCTGCAATAAAGGCAGCTTACCCCAGGGTAGTCACCACTGGGAAGTACATTCCTCCACTCCAAGTTCCCAGAGGCGACTAAAGGGGCCGGTGGGACTCTCCAAGGTGTGATGAGTAGAGGGGAGACTCTGACGTCCCCACTGACGTCCCCTGCTGATGGGCAGGTGAGAGCAGTCCGTGCGTCTTCCTTTAAATCCCCACACTTCTTCCACCTACACTGATGGGATGTGCACCCGGCCCACGAAGGCAGCCAGCCAGTAGGTGAACATGAAAAATAAGGAATCTAAAGAAAATAAGGCAGAATACAAGAAAGGGAGTAAATGGGGGTGGGAAAGACACTTCTTTGGGTGGCACGGTTGGGCAAGGCCTCTCTGGGGAGGTGACGATGGAGCACAGACTTAACTGATGGTAAGACAGCCTTGGGAAGACCCAGGAGAGCCATGCTCCAGGCAGAAGGAGATGCAGGAGCCAGAGTGGTGTGTGAGGATGCCCGAGCACGTAGGGTGTGACTGGAGCCCCCAGGGAGGGGCAAAGGAATGGAGCGTGCCAGTGGTGGTCAGAGCAGCAGGCAAACACCCACAAACCAGGGTCACATGGGGCATTTATAAGAAGTTTGGATTTTAAGCATAGCGGGAGGCCCTTGGAAGCTTTACAGTGGCAGAGGTGTGACCTGATCTCTCAGTGTTAAGGGGCAGATGTGAGCGTGAGGGCCCGTGGGAGGCCGCTACATAGTCCTGTGCTGGGACTCATGTGGAAGGGGTGGAGCAGATGACATGGAATCAGATTCAGGATAAGTTTAAGTCAGAGACTGCACCTGCCAACGGGTTGGATGTGCAGATAAGGAAGAGAGGAACCGAAGATGCCGTTTAGGGTTTTGACCCAAGAGAGTAGGAATGGGACTGCCATTTACCAAGGTGGAGGCTTCCCAAGGAGAAGCAGATTGTGGGGTGGAGGAGGATGGTTAATTAGCAGGTCGGTTTTGTTGATTGAAGAGCCCTTTAGACATCTGGGCCACATTGTCCTACAATGCGTGATGGAGGAATTGACCCCCAGGAAGAGTCTGCGACTAGAGGCACACATTTCAAAGCCATTTTCCCAGCTATAGACTCAACAGGAGTGGATGTAGAGATAGATGATCCAAAACAAGGAGGAAGAGCCAGCGGGGACCAAGAAGAGGCAAGTGAGGTAATGGCTTCAGGAGAAAGAACATGTCCACCGTGATACAGGGACCGAAGGTCTGAGGAAAATGAGAGAAATTTTAATCATCTTTGGCACAATGCAGTTCATGGGCGACCTTGACAATAGCAATTTCAAGAGTATAACAGGAACAAAGCTGATTGGAGTGGGTGGAAATCAGGGGCTAGAAAGTAAAAAGTGCAAAAGAGAGCATATGTGATTTTTTAAAAAGAGTTTTATTGTGAGGCGGGGCAGGGAACCGGGGTGATTGCCAGGGGGATGGGTGTGGAGCCCAGGAAAGATGGTCATGTTTATGATGATTACTGTGATGATAGCCATTACCATCATGATCACAAGGACCAGCATTTATTGTGTAGCTAACACATGCCAGGCCTGTGCCAAGCGCTTCCCATGTGTAATCTTATTGCACCTTTCAGCAAACCTGTGGAGAAGGCTCTGCTATTGTTATCAGTTTAGAGGTGTGAGAACAGAGGAACCAGGTCCTAAGTCTGCTGATAGTCCTGAGAGCTCAACCTAGCTGTGTCTGACACCAAATCAGAGTGTCTTAAACACAGCAGATGGATATGTTCCCTCTAAGAGATCAGCTGAAAATGAGTGACGTTCTTAACTGGACTTAGTCAAGACCCATTTTGGTTGCAGGGGATAGAAGCCCAACTCAAACTGGCTTGAGAGAGATAAGTGAAGGAGATTAATTCATGTATCTCAGAAATCCAGAAGTAGAGCTGACTTCAGGTATAGCAGGATCCAGGGGCGCACACAGGGTAATTAGAATTTAGTCTCTATCTGAACCACTGGGCTCTGCTTTTCTTTCAAGATTCCCAAGCAGGTTTCTCCACGTGTTGGTCTCTAGCAGCTCGAGGCTGACTTCCAACAGTCTGGAAAATCCAGGGTCAAAGTCACAGGTAGGGGTGGTTCTTAGTGCATGATCTGTGTCACTGTCACCTGCCCATCTCAAACAGTATCTATCCTGAAGGCACCTGATGACCTCATGCCTGCATCCAGAGCCACGAGGACTGTTGTGGATGTAGAGCTTACTCTCCAAGGGAAATAGTTAGGCACTATTAACCAAGAAAGGGATACTGGGCAGGCAGCAAAGGGCAGATGTCCACTAAACCATGGTGTGTTCAGATGTTCACTCTTACAGCATCAGGCTATGCTTCCAAATCCTCTACCGGAAGATAAGTTCTGTGAGGACAGAGGCCTTTCCAGTCTTGTTCACCAAATACAGTTCTGAGCACAGCGAGTGTCACATCATAGGCTTGGGTTTAAACGTACATGAACTGAATGAATGAGTGACCTTAAGTGATTCATCTGTAATGCCGCCCCCTTTCATCTGACTTGTTTACATTATTTTATTTTTAGTTGGAGAGCTCTTCATTGTATTTGAAACTCATTACGTTTCTGACCTGTAGTTCTCCAACTCTCCCAAGCTCTTAGTTTATATGGAAATAGTGTATTCAATTAATGTCCTACTCTTCAGAACAATGTTTTTAATGTTACCTTTTTCAAAGGGGATAAACTACCTTGGTACAAAAACCCCAGCACTCTCTCTGATGTCCCTTGAGGGTAAGAACCATCAGGTTTAGCCAGAACTGAAATCCCCACAAATTCGAATGAAGCTCTGCTTTGTCTGACCCTCTTGGGGTTTATTTCCTCCCCACTGACACTGGAGGGTAGAGCTCTTGGGAAAGACAGGTACATGACAAAAAGCTGTTTGGGTGTATTTGCTTCTGACGGCAGTGCCTGTGGCAGAACTATCCGTCTGGAAAGCTCTCAAGTGGGTGGAGAGAGGAACATTGCACTATCCTGGTAGACTCTGAAATTTTGCATGTATGGAGTGCCTAGGTGAGGATGCTGAAGGGCCTTTAATTGCATAAAAAGAAATTTGAATTTTGTTTAATGATTGTGAGGGAAAGGCTTATAATAAAAAAAGAAATCAGGAAGGTCAGTCTTGTCCTGCTTGAACTTAATGCCTTCTTCCCAGTCGTTTAGAGACTTTTTTTCATAGTAAAACCTTATGAAAAGGACATGGAAGAGAAGCATGACACAGTACATAGAACCTGGATGGAAAGGGGCAGTTTGCCTTAAAGATAGAGAGTGTGGGCTCCAGAGCATCACTGCCTAGTTGCAAATCCTAACTCTCCCCTTCTTTGGATGCCTGCAGGCAAGGTGCTAATCACCTGCTTCTCAGTTCCCTTATTGGTAAAATACAGATAATAAAATAGTGCTACTTCCGAAGTGCTAGACATCAGTTCACGTGTTTAAAGCATTTAAAACTGTGCTTGGCACATAGAAATCAATACGTGTGTGTTTATTTCTATTGTTATTATTTTGAATGGGAAAAAGATGGGGATGTAAGTATGAGTGTGGAGGAAATGATGAGTTTGGTCCAAATCAGCCACGGTGTGTGTGTGGTGTGTGTCTGTGTGTCTGTATTGATGTATGTGTGTGTGTGTGTGTCTGTGTGTGTCCATGTATGTGTGCATGCAGTGTGAGTGTGTGTGTCCATGTTTTTGTGCACGTGGTGTGTGTGTCCATGTATATGTGTGTGTCTGTGTGTGTGGTGTGTGTCTGTGTGTGTCCATGTATGTGTGTGTGCAGTGTGAGTGTGTGTGTGTGTGTGTGCCTGTGGAGGGAGTTGGGGGAGAGCTGGTTCTGAGACCATCTCTCCAGGCTCTGGGCAGAATACTTTAACACTCCAGGAACCGAGAGCACCTGTCGGGTGTCTCGCAAGTTTGAGGAGGGCAATTGCTCTGAAGTCAGAAATGGAATTAATGTCCTGGAAAGAACCAGAGGCTGATGTGAATAATTAAGCCTCCTAATGAGAGCATTAATATTTCCCCCAATAGATTGATTTAGTGTTTCTCTTGCTGGGATTGTTGTATAAACTCACCTGAGCTGGCCATCTATCTTGATTGTTCAGGACAAACTGCACTGGCAAAAATAAATAAATAAATAAAGCTGGTGGAGCCCGTAATTTCACACTGAAAAGCCTTGGCAGGTAAAGGGAGCACAGCACCTAGGAAACCAAGAGCCCGTGGCACGGTCCTCAGTGGTAGAGATTTCTGAGGAAGGCATCTTCAGTCTTGGCCTTTGTTGTGTTTATTAATTCTCATGTGAAGATGGGCTTCGTTGCTCAGCTCATTCCTCCAGCACGTGGTGTGCAGCAATCAGAGGCAGCTGGGCCTCCCAAGTTCACTGACGCCGACTTTCTTCAAGTATCAGGACACCCACAGGTGGAAGTGATGTTGGCATTGCAGGCAAACCGCTGGACAGGCCGGCAGGATGGAGTGTCGGTGAGGATTCGCCAGAGCAGCGGTGCCAGGAGGAGGAAGATACGTACAGTGATGGAGTTTTGCAAGGACTGGTTTGCCCCACGGTGGGCGCTGGCTAAGTCCAGAGTCCTTAGGGGAGGCAGCCCAGTAGGAAAAGTCATGAATGGACGGGAACCCCACCGGCATGAGCTCAGGCTGGTTGTCAGAAGTGGCTCTCGGAAGGGCGGGGGCACACTGCTCTCAGGAAGCCTTCCTACTGGACAGGTCAGGCCCGCAGGGCTGGCCTCCCTTTGATTAACTTACATCACCGATTGGGAACTTCAGTCATATCTGCAAAATCCCTGCACTGCGGCACCGGGATGATGGTGTGATTGGGTAACCAGGCGAGGATGTACGCGAGCTACGACGTGCAGCTCTTCCCTCTGTCCCCCGGTTCTCCTGAGGTCATCTGCCCTGCAGCCCAGCTAACAGGAAACACACCAGCAGGGGACCTCGGGAGCTGGAGTTCCACCTCCATCAAACAGCTCCCCCCGGATGGAGAGCAAAGGGCAGGGTGAAATGAACTCCCAGGGGGACTTAGACCTGCAGGTTGTCAAAGAAGCAGACCAAGTCACAAGACGGCCTACACGCATTCAGTCAGCATGATTTTAGTGATATCAACACTTCCCATTTACATGCCAGTTCATGGATTCCAAGCATTTTCACGTGTGCAATCCATTTCCACTTTGTTTTGTTTTGCTTCGAGCTGTAAACTACCCTTTCAAACAGGGGCTGTGGGTCCTACCTGCCCTTATTTCACACCGAGGTGCCAGGGAACTCAAGTCCAGTGTCAGGGTGTGGTAGGTGTACCCAAATCTTCTGACCCCGAGTCCAGGGCTCACACCACTGCCTGAGTCTGGCCAGGACGACACCAGCTCGCCAGCGTCTGGAGCACCACCTCTGCGATGACACATCACGTCACCACTGAGTCTTTGAAGCAACAGGAGATGATCCTAGGGGGCTGTGTCCGGATTTCGGCTGCAGGCCTCCTGCCTGCAGATAAATCCTACTCCCTGAAACTGACAGCCTCGGAAATTTGGAAATCACACAGAATCCAATGTTGTTCTCACGGGAGGCTCCGTATCCAAGCAAAAGCCTCTAGATGACAAGCCCCACGAGGGCAGCAGCCTTTACCCGAGCTGCTCACCACGGTACCCAGGACACTCAGGGTAGAAGCTGTTACATCGCAGGCTTCCATATATACTTTTGTATAAAGATGAAGTTTTAATGAAGCTCCGAATCCTGAATCAATGGGGAACATTTATCTCTTCTTGAGTTTTTGTGAAGTCAGATCATCTAAACTTTTAAACCGACTGGGTTATCAGGCATACTAGCTTACTTGCCACTTCATGGACAAAATGCACATTATTGATGCTGGGAGTCCTGGGAAATGGGTTCTAAGCCTTCAAAGACCAGGGCCTGGATGAATCCAGGAGAAGACAGAGTGCCCTGCCTTGATCTTGAGAGACAGTGTGGCTCTGGGGCCTAATAGGAAGGCTCTCAGCCCCAGCGTGCTAGAAGATTCCTCTTTCTGGTAGGAACCATCAGAAAAATGTTTTTTTCTCAAATAAGTAAATGCCAGACAAAGGAGGACTTGCACTTCTGAAGACACAAGATGAATGAACCTGCAGTAAATGGAGGACTGCCCTGTCTCCAGCAGGCTCTGTCTGTCCACAGTGGGTAGTTTCTGGCTCTAAGTGGTTTGCGTCGGCTGCTATCTTTTAGGGGATTTTAGGACCCTCTCCTGAGCGGTGACTCGTGCTGTGATGGCCGAGAGAGGCTGGTGGTTAATGAGATCTGCTCTGCTTGCCTTTGAAACTTATTTCACCGTTTATCAGTGGATGGAGTTAGTCTACCTGCCTGGGTCTCTGTGTCTTTTCTGATAAAATGGGGATGGTGAGAGTGTTTGCCTCATAGAATTGTTGTGGGAATTAAAATGCGTTAATCATGTAAAGCACCTAGAGCAGGGCCTGGCGGGGAGGAAGCTCTGGAGATTATGCGCAGTGTTGATGTGGTGTTGGTACCCCTTACTGAATCAGCGGGACATTCTACTGGGGGAAGAGGTGAGTCTCAACCTCTTTCCGAAGCCTGGGGTCTCAAGCCCGTGAGAAGTCTGGGGGTGCTAGGGGCGTACGGGGAGGGCAGCCACCTGGTGGCCTTGGTCCAGCAGAGGTATTGGGGTTTGCGAACAAGGACAAAGAGGGCAGGACCACCCTGCCTCCCCCAATCCCGACACGCACACAGAGCCCCCGGGTAGCAAGTTATACCATGGAGATGGAACGCCTCCTGTTCTCAGAGGAAGCTGGCTAATACCTCCCAGGGGATCCTTCACATTCAGAATTCAGACAAATTGCTGCTTTTTAATTAACAGAGCCCAACAATTCTGTTATCTGGCTTCTCATGAATCTATTTTCTTCTAATCCCTTCTCGTTTTCCCACCTTGTCTGCTTCTGAGCTGTAATCTGCCAGGAGTGGGCGCAGCGGGGGAGGAGGAGAAGGGGAGGCGGCCACGCCACGGGGAGCCCAGTGACCACTGCGGTCGGTGGCTGGCAGGCACCCAGCTCTCTGCAGCCACAGGGGCTTGTGGCCGAGACCCCAAGTGAAGCACATGGCTGGGGAGTCACCCACAAGCCAGGGGTTATTAAGGATGTGGCAGGTCTCCCTTGACAGAAGCAAGTGGAAGCAGCATTCAGGGCTGTCTCCAAATACCCCATTAATTTAAGTTTAGTAGGACAGTTATTGAATAATAAATGAAAACCAAACTGAGGAAACATATTTATCAAGGACCCATGTCCAGATAACGCAATTGTGGCTGCACCAGTTGAGAAGCCAGAGTATTAATAGCTGCATCTCTGTGAAACAAATCCTCCAGTGATGGTAAGAAGGGCTCTATCTCATGCTGCCGACGCCCCAGGGTTCCCCTAAAAGAGGCATGTTTTGTTCAGGCTGAGGCTGAACTTTGGCTGAGTAGGTGGACACACATCTTCACACTGGGCCAGGTGAAGCTGAGATTAGGTTTCGTTTCCCAAGCATCCTCCGTGTGATGGAGATGTGAGATTGGGGTCACCTGTCTCAATCACCATTTCAGATCCCACCTAGGACTCTGGAGCATTCTCAATTTCTAGCAAACAGTTTCTTTCCAGCTCTGTTCCCAACAGGGCACATCAAGAAAAAAAATGAAAGTTTTTGAGAAAAAAAAATGAAGTTAAAAATATCCCCTTCCACTTGCCTGTTCCTAACTTATTAGAACAATGCCTAAGGCAGCAGGGGTGTCATTGGCAGTTCTATTTGTGGTGGGTCCAGAAGAGTTGATATATTTATGAGTATTTACATCTCCCAGAGGAGAGTGCTGTTAAGTAGAACTTTAAAAAAAAATCTCTTTAAATCTTCTCTCGTGATGTTAAAGTGCTATGGACCACAGATAGGCAGAGGGAGGAATGCAGAGGAAAAGGAAGAGGGAGCCCTATGTGGGCCCCCCAAAGCCTGCACTGCAGACCCCCAAATGCCAGTGGGTGAGAGAGAGAGAGAGAGGGATGGGTGAGGTGTTGGCTCTAGACCCCTGGGGTCGTGCTGCCTTCCCTCAGCTTCCTTTTCATCTGACTCTTTCCTGTGTTAGATGAAATGTTCCCGGCGTCGGAATCCATCCGCAGAGGACGGGGCAGGGGGGGGAGGCTCATTCACGCAGGAGCGGAGCGTGAGGCAAGAAGGCAGCCGCCTGAGTGTCGGGTGGAAAGGGCGTTAGGACGTGATGTTCTTTAGGCAAAACCAACCAGCTACTTTGGAATTGAATGATCAGTCTTTTTCAGGCTGTCAAACATGAGCTACTGCTCCATACTGCACATACACACTGTCTCCTTCCAGGGAACTTGAACATGTACATTTTGGGAGACACGTCAAAGGTACTGACCTGGTACAAAGTAGGGCCGATGCCCTGCTCTTAGTTTCCCCTGAGAATCTAAGTAAGTCGCTTGAGAACACACAGCAAGTCGGGAACGAAAGGGCAGTGCAATCCCCGGAGTCGTCTCCGGGCCAGCCTTGGGGCTGCGTCTCCAAAGTGTGACCGTGACAGAAGCCTTGGCTCCTGTGCCTCGGCCAGCAGGAGAGCAGGGGCGGCTGTCTTCCCTTTCGTAGCCCCTTCAGGCGAGTGTCTTGACTCTTGTCTGTTGGGTAAGCAGCTCCCACTGACCATCAGGGATTTGGCCCGCCTCCTGCTTGGCTACGGGCCATCGAAGCAGGTGACTCTTGAGCCATTACTGTGCCCCCATTTTCAAGTTTCTTTGCAAAGAAGCCTTCCTCTTGGCAGGCTGTCTGCCATTAGGAAGCTGTCTAGCAGTAGCAGTCTTGTGCTCATCTCTCAGCTAATTTAGAGAAGCCCAGAGTAACTGACTCTCCAACATTCAAGAGGATACAGACATCGCTGGGTGTGCCTTGTTCAGAAAATGTGGTGCCCGATTACAGGCGATGCTTCCGACCGGGGAAAGGGAAGAAATGGCAGAGGCCGACTCACAGGGCACAGCTCTGGTGGGGAGGCTGTGTCATGCCCTGGCCAAGCGCCAGGACCCTGGCTCCTTATCGACTGTAGAGCCAGGGAATCCCCTGCTTGTCCCCCCATGAGGACTGTGCTGCTTCGCTGAGCAGCTGCCACCCCGTTTCAGGGAACCAGCCCAGCAGCCACTGGGTTTTAGGAAGGAATGAGGTGAAGCCACCTGTGACTGTCCCTCTGAGGTGGGTGGGTCCTTTGTTCATTCAACAAACGCTAAGTTCCTGCTGGAATGCAGGACCGTAGGAAGAGCCAACCACTGAGTGGAGGAGATGCACGTGGGAAATGATGGGCAGAGAATCAGAATCCAACCTGTAGGTAGGTACAGAACACAGCGCAGAATTGATGACATAATTTCAAGACCCCAGTTCACCAGCCAAAAGAGAGGGGGTGTTGAGAGGTGGGGTGGGATCTGCTGGTGGGCTTTCTGCCTGGGGGCTGAGTGGGACCAGATCTTGAACCGTGACAATTTTTTTCCTTAGAGACAACGTATGTGGATTCCTAAACCCATGATGGTTATTTTGTTCACAAAAGGGCTAGAGAAGCCCCGAGACAGGAGAGGTTCCTTTTCCAATCATCATCTGAGATTCAGGGCTGGTCTTCAGTGTCCTCGTTTTGAAGTGAGAGACTTATTTCCAAGGCCCTTCTTTGACTCATGCTTTGTGATTTTGTGACTATTCCATTCCTTAGAACTTTAAAGTTTCCTTCCACACTCCCCGCTCTAAAATGAACCTGAAGGGCCCAGACTCCAGTTCGGGCTTCCTCTGTGGCTTTGTACAAGTTACTTAACCTCTCTGTGCCTCAGTCCCCCATCTATAAAATAAGGCTGGCGATGGCACCCACTCCTAGAATAGAACGTGGATTAAAGGAGGTAACACATAAGAAGCCTGGCAGGGAGTAAGTGCTGAATAGACAAGCTCAATCTCAGCTCCCTTTGTGGGCTCCTCCTCGGATGGGCTTCTCATCCCTGGGGTGACTGTGTCCCCTGAACGAGTTTGCCGATTTCCCCTCCCTCCTCCCTCCTGTTCCAACCTGATTGTGATGTTATCTACCCTCACATTCTCAGTTTGACCCCATACTAGAGTCCCAAGCCTTGACGTTCAGCCAGTGGTGTGCTGAACGGCGGCGTGAGGCCAGATGTGCCCACCATACTCACTGACCACACCTTGGCAGCTTGAAATGGGCTGTGGTGGGAGGATACCCACCACAGAAATGGGCCAACCCTGAAACCCAGGCTTTTCTCCTTCTTCCAGAGACACTTGTTAAACACTTACCAGCTCTGCATCTCTGGAGCTCCAGACCCAGATATCCAGCTGCTTCAATGATGTGTCCACGAGCTGTTCCATGGACACTGAGAGCTCAATATATTTAGTCCTAATTTATTTGTTTTCTTTATCTGTTCCTCCTTTGAGTCCCTTCGTCGAAAATGGCACCCAGACACCCCTGTGGCAACCTGGGTCACCCGTGGCTATTCCTTCTCCCTCACCTCCTACCAGCCCCAGATCCTCCTGATGTTCATCCTGTATTTTTCTTTGTCTTCTTCCCCTCCGCTGCCCCCACCCGAGTTCAGGATGCCCTCATCTGTTGCCAGGCTGACATTATCAACCTCCGAGAAGGTCTCCCTGCCTCCCTGCCGACCCACCTCTAACCAGGGCTGCACTCTGCAGCTGGTGTGATGCTTTCAGGACCACACGCCCCAGCGTGGCACTCCTTGCTCACCACTCCTCCCCCAGAGGCTCCTCAAGTATTCGTTAGGCGCAGATAGCTTCGTACGGACTCTATCACAGCTTAGAAAGCACTGCTTGTCTCACTTCTTAGTGTCTTTCTACACATATTTCTCACCCTTTTTCTCCAGCTCCCCCTCCAAGCAGGAGGGTCCCTATGGGTGTGCACCCATGTGTCCACACCCACACCCACCTGCACTCACGCACCTGCACACACACCCCCGCTTCACCTGACCCGCTTCTCCTGATCTTTCTGGTTTCAGCTTAGACTCGGCTTCCTCGTGGCAGCCTTTCCTGATCCCCTCCACGGGGCAGCAGAAGTCTGGGACTTTGCCATCCCATCATGTAACACCCCACTGCAGAAGTCTAGTCATGCTTCTGCATTTCCCACAGGAGGGCAAGCTCGAGGGGGACAGGCGTCCTGTATCCCCTGCCCAGCGCAGTGCCTGGTGTCCAGAAGGTGACCAACAAGTGTTTCTTTATTAATTGAATGCGGGCACAAATGAATGAAGAGACAAAGGTATCAGCAGATGAATTCACTCTCAGATATGCTCGCTTTGTTCCCAGTGTTAACTGGCTTGCGATTATTCCAGATCTATCTGCTGGGAACGATTTGTCTGGATCTCTCCCATTATCGTTCTGCGCCTTTTTTCTCCGTCCCTTTCATGATGCATAATACAGACAGCCACATGCAATCACTCACAATTGGGAGCCTCAGTGGATGGATGAGAATGCACGAGAGAAAGGCCTCTGCACGGGCTGAGACCGATTCCGTCTGTCAGAAAGCATATTGTCAGAACCCACACACCCGCGCTGCGGACCAGAGCTCAGGTCCTCCTGAAGCCGTATCACGGCCGAGCCGGAAATCTAGTTTCCTGGGTGTGCACAGGTGTCACCTCACATTTGGGGGAACGGCGGGGGTTTCAGGAAGCAGGTAGAAAGGGAAGGCTGAGGAACAGGAGGCCCAGCAAGGTGGAGGCTTGGCTGCCTTGGCCTCCTCCTCGGAGGAGGAAGTAATGAGGAGAATGGCTCCTCAAGGATGCTTGGCGGGGGTTCATCTGTGTTCTCTCATGATCAATTCCAAGGGAAATTTAGGCAGGTTTCAAGTCAAGATACGGTTTCTCAGCAGCCAGAATGGAACACTGCACCTGGACCCACAGTCCCAGCCTCTTGCATCCTCCCCAGTAATAAAGATTCTCGAATAAGAGGAGGGTTGAGATGATGTGCAAGATGAAAGGGAATCCATCTGGGGTTTGCTGGAGCCATCCTGGCCGTTCAGGGGTCCGGCTGGTCTGTGCTGGGTGGGCTGGGAGGGGGTCGAGGCTGTGCGGGGCTGTCCCCCCAGAGACAAGGCCGGGTGAGCGCACGTGTTCTGCAGGAAGCCTCCTCCTTGTGATGCGGTGCTCGGGAGGGGCTTTCTTTTCTCTCTGAAGCTCATCCTCTAATTTTTTCCCTTGATAATTAAATTACAGTAACAGGTTGACACTGAAAATAGAGGGGGCAGATTGAATGTCTTCAAAATTAAATTCACCCTGGGCCAGAAGCATGCTTGGGCGAGACCCAGGCTTTCTGCTCTGGCAAGTTGCTGAGGTTCCCAGTGTGACCTCGGCAGCTGAAGGGCCCTCGGACAGGATGGGAAAGGACCCCAGGTCCCACCACTTGGGTCCCCAAAGCCTTGAACAGCATGGCTGGCCCCAGGCAAAATGGCAAAGGGACAGGGTGGGGCTCACGCTAAGGAGACAGCTCGGGGATGGTGTTCTTTTGAGCCTCACTGGACCCACGTGGGGGTGGGTCGCTGCCAGGGGCCCGGCTCCTGTGGCTCTGGTCCTCCTGGCAGCTCTGGTGCCATGTCCCTGAGGCGGTGACTTGATGCGCCTGCCTGGCAGAGTTGTCAGAGAGAAGGAGAAGGTGCCTGCCACAGGGTTTCTGGTTCCTTCTGAGTTAGGTGCATGGTGGCAGCATGTGCATTTGTCTGCTCTGTACACAGGAGGCCATTCCTCCCTGTCGGGCTCCTGGGGCCTCTCTGAGGAGCACTGGAAGGGACGGTCCCCTCGCCGTGACCCTGGGCATTCCTGGAGCCCCACAGCCCACCAACCCCGGGAGCCTGCCTTCACTAAGCAGGCATGGGGGTCTCTCCGGGTCCCCGTGTCACCTGTGAACGTGGGCCTAATGATGGCGATTAGTCAGTGTCCCATGAGGGAACAAGTGGGTCCCCTGCTCCCATGCTGGCACAGCATGCTGAGCAATGCATTCAATGACAGGGTGCAAGGTCATTAGCCAACAGGACTGAGTATTGATCCAGAAGTGAGGTCCTCAGATTTAGAGGCAAGTCACAGCTCCTTCGTGTGCAATTCAAGCAGTTACGCCTTCTTGGAGGACTCCGCCTACCCAGGAGGACCACTGCCCTTTGGGGGTGGAGAGGCCCAAAGAAAACCCCCGAACACAACCCAAATCAGCCTCTGTCTGTATAGTGTGATGCCACAGGTGCCACAGGTTCCATAGTGTTTTGGCTTTTTAATATATTCTTCCACTTTTCCATTCTTCATCCATGCCGCTGCGTTCCCTGGAGATGCCCTCCCACTGTGCAGACAGAAGAGCGTGTCCATCAAACCATCCGAGCGAGGCACTGTGTTTTCTTTGAATAACACTGAAATGGCAGCATCGAGTTAATAGCAGAGGGTATACGGGACCCACTTTGTGGAAGAGGGCAGGTGAGGGTGCTTGAAGACACAGGACAGGATGTCGTTCACCTTTCCCAGAAGCTGTTCTTCATCTGCTTCTTGACTAAACGGTTTAAAGGCAGTTTAAGCACAAAAGGGAACTGCAGATGGTGGAGAGGTGGTTAGAGCCCATGGAGGTGGCAAGCCCAGGGGAAAGAAAAGGGCACAGAATGGGAGACAGAGCCCGACCGTAGGGCTCACGGCTCTCGGAGAGCTGGCTCAATCGATGGTAGTGACACCATGTCATCACCTAAGGGTTATTGATATACTGAACCTTTGACCAGGTGCCAAGCGCTTTGGATGCATCATCTAATTCTATCCTCACACCTGCCCTAGGAAGTAGGTGCCCTTGTTTCTTCCCATCCCGCAGATTTATAAAACCACACGCACACATGAATAAGTCACTGCAATATAGAAAGGCTGAGTAACTTTCCCGAGGTCACCAGCTAACAAAGTCTTGTGGCTTGAGTAAGAAGCTGGGATTTGAACTCAAACTGTCTCCGGTAGTTAATACTTTCATCTGGCTTTTCTCCGGCTAACTCGCCGTATTTCTCAGCCTTTTATAACCGAAGCACCCCTGCAAAGCTTTCTGATGCCTTCACTGCTGATCTCTCCCAGGTAAGGAGATATCCTGTCTGGTTGTGCCTCCTGCTCTTTGTGTTGTGAAATCTGCAGGTGTGGTGTTTTTGTTTTTGTTTTTGTTTTGTGGTACGCGGGCCTCTCACTGCTGTGGCCTCTCCCGTTGCGGAGCACAGGCTCCGGACGCGCAGGCTCAGCGTCCATGGCTCACGGGCCCAGCCGCTCCGCGGCATGTGGGATCTTCCTGGACCAGGGCACGAACCCGTGTCCCCTGCATCAGCAGGCGGACTCTCAACCACTGCACCACCAGGGAAGCCCAGGTGTGGTGTTTTACTGCACAAATCCCACCCCAGGGCGTCGGCTGGGCCTCCCTCCCCCTCCCCCGTCCTGCAGTATTTATCTGTGTATTAATATGACAGCATCTCCTGAGTTCCTGTAGTTTCTGTGGGGAGAGAACATCACATCAGTGATGCTCAGGATGACTCCCTGCCCCACCACTGAGCAGGCGAGGTCCCTCTTCGTGCACTGGGCATTGTTCCTGGTGGGACAGGTCTGCACGGCACCCACAGCACCTACACAGGGGATTCCACCTCGCGTCTTTCCACACTCATCCCAAAGCCAGCTCCTCTCTCCACACATGCATAGGAATTAAATGAAACATCCCTGCAGGGGAGGACTCAGAAGTCAATTTAGAAAGGCAGGTGGCACCGGATGGGGAAGGGCCTCAACTGATGGACGGAACAGTTTGGCCTGGAAGCAACGGGCAGTAGAAGCAGGTGGAGGACCTTGGAGGAAGAGAGCAGCATGCCAGGGAGACAGGCTGAGGCTACAGATTGTGGGGCAGGTTGGGTGAATGTTAGGAATGGCTTTAGAAGAGCCAGACCAGATCAGGGACGGGGGGCTGAGGTGTGAGGAGGAGGTGATGTGGAGCATCCTCGCAGAGGAGAATAACATGGGGGAGGGTGTCAAACAGCACGTTAAGAAAACAGTGAAACTCACACCTTTTTGGCCACCTTTCAGGAGTAAGGAGTTGACTTGAGGGTGTTGATAAATCTGGACATGTTTCCTTTGGGCAGATGAGGAGGTGAGGAAAGGGAAGCTCTTGCCTCCCAGATCCTCAAGGGACTGACAAGCCTCCCTTTTGGTCTGTGACATCTGCCCTCCGGCAGTTCAGAAGCACCACCCAGATCGCCGAGAAGGATGACGTGGCTGGTGGCTTGGACTCCGCCAGCCGAGGCTCGCTTCCTGCAGAGCCCGGCCCCGGTGCTCCGAGCTCTTCCTGTACAGAGAGCAAGCCCCCTCCACCCTTTCATGCTCCTGGCCGGTCAGCGCCTGGGTGCTATAGTCCCGCCTCTCACGTGACTCTGGATGAGAGGGCAGTGAGTGTAGACGTATCACTTTAATGGTCAGGGTTCACCTGACCTGAACACCTCTAAGAAGCGCTGTAGGGCTTTGAAGGCCTGAGGGGTCCGTGGGAAAATGTAGTGAGCATGGAAACTATTCCTTCATTCCCTGTGTCCCTCCCGAGACCCCCCGTTGAGGTTGCCTTGGACACAATGGTGCCACAAGGCAGGAGCTGGCATCTGCCAGCCAGTGCGGGGGTGGTGTTGCCCTCTACACTCACCTGCTTAGGTGAGTAGAGTGCACATGAGGCTGTGGAGACGATAGAGTCTGTTCTCTGGTCCCCTCCCTGACATCTCCCTTCTGATCTGCTGCCTACGAAGGCACTGAAGAGGCTTGCAATTCTGAAATCGCTGAACATGGGATGAGAAAAGGAGCACCAGCCGGTGGGGAAGTGGCGGGTCACTTGCCACTTTCCTGCTCACTGCTTTGAAAGGAGAAGCACAGGTGTGGGTCCTGCCGATTCCAACACTGTCACAGATGAGAAGGAGCCTGAAATGGCAGGACAGCTTTGGAGAGAGCAGTCTGGCACCCTTGCCAAGATCACAGAGACTTGGAGGAAGGGCTGTTTCAGCCCAAAACAGCAGTGTTTTCTGTTTTTGTTTCTTCTTTTTTTTTTTGGCAGCTTAGAGGCAACAGTGAGGCAGAAGAATAAGAAGGAGACCAACGCTGACCATTACAACCGATTTTGTTTTAAACTTGGTCTGCACTCACTTCTTCAGACAGCAGAAGGATGTGGGATCCTATCCCAGCTCTGCCACTGGCTAGCTGTGTGACCTTGGGGATCATGCTTAACCTCTCTGGGCTACAGTTGCTTCATCTATAATGAGAGGTAATCATAGTACCTCCCACACAAGAATTTTCAAGAAAGTTAAGTTAGACTCTGGCCAGAGTGCCTGGCAATATAGAATAGCTCAATTTTAGTTGCCATTATTTAGGAAGAAAAAATCTTTAAATTATAAATCTTTTTATAAAGGTAAAATTGTATATGTCGATAACCATGGTCTACTGATAATAACCCATGTTGGTTAAACCACCACTTTGAGGCAGGGAAGTTATTATTTTCCCCTCATTTTATAGATAAAGAAGCCAAAGCCCAAAGATGTTCTGTAGGTGGGTGATGGATGGAGCCAGGCAAGGCTGGGAGACAGGTGTCCTACCTGCACTGGGAAGGACCTCGGGGGAAATGCCACCCCGGAGAAAATGACTCAGCCCCTTGCGTGTGCAGGCCACGTGGCTGGTGCTCGGGCCCCTACCTCTCTGCCCAGAGCTCTTCCTACTTTCTCTGCTCCTTCACATCGGGCCATGAAAGCATCAGATGTGAGAATGAGAGGCGGCCACAGCCTTGATTTGCAGGGACAATGGGCCGACGGTGATATCCCTCTGCTGACACATGAAATGTGCTATGGAGGAAGAGTTCACGCCCCCATCCCAATAGTCTGCATTCACTTGGTGCTGAAGGGGGCTAGTGAACTGCTGTCCACGGGGGGGCTTTTTCTCAAGGAGCTGCCCCCCAGGAAGCTGGACTGGGTACCAGCACGGTGGACCCTCAGTTAGAATCACCCGTGAAGACCAAAGTTTGCCTGAATTCACCCAAATTGCATCCACTTCGGAGCCATGGCCCTTTTCCTGCCCACTGGGAGTTCCAGCCTGCACAGCACAGATGCCAGCTTGCTTTCCTTTAAGGTCAGGGCTAATTGCAAGGTGACAGAAACCTTGACAACATGAGAGGGTGATGAGTGAAAGACAGCTGGGGCTCCTTTTTCTTCAGCAGGATCTGAATTTCCTACCCAGCAGCTGTGGGAGCCTAAAATTGACATTTGCGCTAAGTATAAATTTCACTAGCTCTCGACAAAGGTGGCAAAATGAGCCCATTTATAGGAGCTGCACTTTCCACCCCAGCCGGCTCCTGATAAAAGAGAGTCCAACGGGGTTAGAAGAAAATCTAGAATTTAGACTCAACATTAGAGGTCATTCCAACCTACCTCCCACCCAGTGCAAGGGTCCCCTTTGCAAGACCCCACAGAAGGCCCTGCAGCGTCTACTTGACCACTTCCGGGAACAGAGAGCTCAGGAACCGAAAAGATCACCAAATCCAGTTTTGAACCTTTTTTTTTTTTTTTTTGGCTTAAACTGGATCTCATCTTTGATTTCCTGTAGCTCTTACCTGTTGGAGTTGTTTCCCAGGACGAATATATCTTCATCCTCAGGGTGGCTCTCTGACTTATTTTAAGGTTAACTCTCTTGTCTTCACTTTTGTTCATTTTTCATTTATTTAGTCGTTCCTTAAAATGTTTGGCCTTTTGTTCTCTATCCTGGCACTGGGCAAACCTTGTCTGAATGTTTTTCATCAGGGCATGCACAGCGGTCAGTTCTAACCCTTTGTTCCCTAAGGCAGGGTGCCCAGGACAAACCTTACACATAGGAAGGGAGCACTTGGGTCATGGCCACAAAGATCACTCAGACTGTCAGCACCCAGAGGAAGCAAGCAAAGAAACACGAGGGAGAAAGTGTAGCAAATGGACAGAGAGAGAAGGAGTCATAGGATGACTCAAAGATCTAGGTTTGCTCTCATGCTGGTAAATGAGGCCCCTCCTTTACATAGACTTAAGCTGCTGGTTCTTTATCCTGAATCAATTTCACCAAATTAACCTTGGACCATACTTCCCAGAGATCAAGAACTTTTTGACTCCTGATCCGGCCTCTTTGGGTGTTAACTACTTTTCTCAGCTTGGTATGGTCCATAGAAGACATTAGGATGCATTCATATCTTTTCTCAGGTCATGGCTTGAATTAAATATCCAGTAAGACAGGGCTGTGCACAGAACGCGGAAACACGCCTCTGTGTTTGGCATGCATTGGACATGCTGAAATGTACCTATTGTAATGTTTGGTGAGTGAACATGGGTTAAAGGAACGAGAACAACATAAAGGAAATATCAGATCATCTAACTGCAGCATGTAGGCATGTAAAGAAATGTGGACCGTGGAGAATATTTCATTGATCTTTTGCAATCTTGGTAGCTAAGCAGTGCCTGGCACATCATAAGAATTTGTTCCATGCTTATTTCTTATTCATGAACACACAGTGTTGCATTACCCTGGGAGAGAATGGGGATCATACACGTTCTGAACTCTGTTTCACTGCGTTTCAGCAGCGAGTCTGCAAAGCCACCCTGATTCATTGTCTCCCAAGCAGCCCTGGTGATGGGCCTCTCCTCTTTCCAATCTGACCTTGTCAGTAGGTTTTGAATTTTCTGTTTATCAAGATCTCAACTTCCTTGAGCACATCTGCTGTTCATGGTAGGTGTGTTAGTCTGCTCAAACAATAACAAACTGCTACAGAATGGGTGGCTTCAACATCAGAAATTTACTCTCTCACAGCTTGGAGGCTGGAAGTCCGAGACCGAGGTGTTGGCAGGGTTGGTTTCTCCCGAGGCCTCTCTCCTTGGCGTGCAGATGGACGTTTTCTTGCTGTTACCTTTCGTGGCCTTTTCTCTGTGTGTGTGCTCCAGTGTCTCTCTTATGAGGACACAAGTCAGTTTCGATCAGGACCTACCGTAACAGACTCATTTTAACTCCATCACCTCTTTAAAGACCTTATCTCCAAATGCAGTCATATTGTGAGATACTGGGGTTGGAACTTCGACAGATGAATTTCGGGCGGACACAGCACGAACCACAACAGGAGGGTACATGAGCGAAATAGCACACGTGAGCGGAGAGGTCCGGGTTGACGCTAATGTCTGTGAAGCGGCATTAACATTGGAAAAGCTAAATGATATGGTCTAGACCTAGTCTGGTCCATTTCCTGACTTTTCACCACTGGCCTTTTTTGTAGGAGGGGCACTGGTATCCATTTCCCTCCATGAGCCTGAGCCGGGAAGTGCTGTAGGGCCCATTTTCTTTTTCTCGGTACCCTTGATCCAAAGATTAAGCCTGCAAATGGGATTTCCTGGAGAGATCTTTGAACATGCACCCGCAATATGATTTTTGTAGTTGATGGAGTAGAAACTTTCCCTAGGAAGAGGAAGCTTTGCTGACAGCTCTGGGACCTTGAGAGATAGGGTGCCAGGCCGTCCTGAGTGCTCCAGTCCTGCGGGGCTGACGGCAGGCTGGGTGCAGATACCCTACGAGTAGGAGTGCGTGTCAGTATCACCCTCCCTCCGTATAAATCACAAGGGGTGTAATGCTTATGAAAGCAAGGCTCCCAGTGCATCCCTGCTTCCGACTGGGGCGTTATCCATCTGGAGTTGAAGGTCACATCAACCTGATGGGGGCGGGGCACGGTGTTGGCAGGGGAGGGCAGAAGGGATAATTCTCCTTGCAAAGCCTCCCTCCCCCAACCCCGCTTCATCACACCCACACCGGGTAGAGAACCTGCCTCTGCTGGCGCTGGTGGGAACTCACACTGTCCCAGTGTGAGTGACAGGTGCACAAAAACACAGGATCCAGGGTCCAGAATGGAGTGTTTCCAAGTTAAACATTCAGGCTATACCTCTCCTAGGCTCGGTCCTCACGCCTTAGTGACGATAAGAACAAATAACTCTTCCCTGCAACTTCATCAAGCACTTACTCTATCTCAGCCTTGGCTCTAAATGCTCTTTGCATCTCATTTAATGCTCCCGACTCTCCATATGGCATCCCTCTTCCTTGGAGGATGCTGAGGCACAGAGAGGTTACACAGTTCGCTCAAGCTCACAGAGTCAGAAGGAGATACAGCTGGCATTCGATCCCAAGGAACCTAACTCCAGATCCTATGCTCCTTAAAGGCTGCACCCCAGGTAGACGGAAGCTCGCATTTACTAAGCACGGGATGTGTGGCAAGCAGTGGTCTCAGGTTTTGTAGCTAGTAACGGCTGCTTTCTCTCTGTTTCTCTCTCACTCTTGTTCTCACTCCCTTATACACACGCACACACATGCTCTTCTCTTCTTCTAGCTAGAATGATGCTACTGGTCTTGGGGAAGCTGCTTGGGATCTACTCCTCCAAAGGGAACCCCAGAGTTAGGGGGAGCGAGTGACATAGACATGCTAGGCCCCCAGGACTGACCAAAGGGGGCTTCCCTCCTGGAAGAGGATCTTCTCCATCCTTCTCTCAAAATACCACTGTTCAGTCAAACATTGGTAAGAATGCCCTTTCACACCCATTGGATAGGATCTATGCCTAAATTAACAGCTATACTTGTTTCAATCACAACTAAGTCATTTTCTTTTTCTGCATCAAGGAAGCAATAAAAGATGACATTAAGACGACTGCTTTCAAGGACAGACAGATCTGGCCATCCTGCATTTCACAGGTATCAACGAGCTGGCCCTATGCAAATTAGATAATTTAATTATTTTCTGAACTGCAGTTTCCTGATCTTAAAGTGGGAATATCATGTCTGCTTCAGTATTGCTGTGAAGTTGATCCCATGACCACACAGCTAGGAAGACGCAGAGATAGAATTCAAATCCAGATGTGTCTGTTTCCATATCCGTGACCACCAACCGAGTATGTTCTTCTACCTGTTCTTAGGCTCAGTGTTCCTTTGTATACTTATTCTTTTTTTTTTTTTTTTTTTTTTTTTTTTTGTGGTACGCGGGCCTCTCACTGCTGTGGCCTCTCCCGTTGCGGAGCACAGGCTCCGGACGTGCAGGCTCAGCAGCCATGGCTCATGGGCCCAGCCGCTCCTCAGCATGTGGGATCTTCCCGGACCGGGGCACGTACCAGTGTCCCCTGCATCGGCAGGCGGACTCTCAACCACTGCGCCACCAGGGAAGCCCTGTATACTTATTCTTATTCATACTTATTCTCACCTCACTTATTTGTGATAATGAAGTGAAATGACGTACATAAAAAATAATGCAGTGCTGGGCACATGGGGTTCAACTTGGCAGCTATTATGGAAAGATAAGTACAGGCTACAAGGAAAGCTTTATTCCCTACAAGTGGTAAAGAAGAAGATATTTATATGCAATTATCTTCTTGTATCTACTTTTGTTTTTAATTTCAGAATGTATGGATATGAATGGTAGTTGTACTTGCTGGCGTGTCTGAGGTTTCACAGTAGCTGGGGGAGCTAGGCTGGTAGAGAAGATGTAAGAAATGCAAGCTGCTGAGTCAGCGCCTTTCTTCTCAAATGTGGCCCTGCCCTTTACCAAGGATGGGTCCCCACCGGTGGTGCTGTGGAGATGGAGTTGTCAGCTTCAAAACAGCCAAAGTACTTCGTCTTGTCAGCTCGCTGGTAATTCATCAAAGAGAATAAATGGATAGAGTGCCTTGTGTGAATCTCATCTCCCCTAAGCTACCAGACTCAGTTCCCAAGAAAGCAGGAGATGGGCCCCGGATGGGAACAATGGGATGGAAAAGATGAAAGGACCTCTCTGTCCTAACATCTCTGCTTTCTTTTTTTATGAATCCATTTTTAGTCCTTGAACAAATGCACATAAATAATTCCAACCATTAGCAGCTAAAAATGGACAACCATTTCTGGATCAGGAGAGGGACAGGCTAATTATATTAATGTAGAGTAATTATATATACTTATGCTCCATATCCCCACTGCAGTTCTGAGATAAATGTTTCTTCAGGAGAGACTTGGTGAGGTGAGTGAAGATGTAGGCTACAAGGAAAAAGCTGTTTAGGAAATTGCAGCTGTCTGAAAATCAAAGAAATACCTGCATTTGAGCCTCTGACTTGTACCACATGCTGTGGGAAAAGGGCCCTTGGCCAATAAGGAGCCTGCAGTGGCTGATAACTACCAGCTCCTGCGAGGGTCCAGGGGGAGCACTTTTAATTCATATCTTGCATTAGGTTCTTGGTTCCACACCCACCAGGTACCTGTGTGAGGGTTATTGCCAGAAGAAGATGCTTCAGTAGAATCTCTGGCCATTTATTGCAGTGAGTTTTGGACTGGCTGCCCCAGATTCTCACACAGACTTGAGAATTCAGCCACCAAATGATGACCCCAGGCTTTTACAATCACGGCCAACAGGAGTATGTGACAACTTCAGTTCTTTCCCGAGTCCCCTGTTGATTTGGAGGGGGAATGTGTGTGCTGAGCTGGGCTCAGCTACAATCTGCACGAGGACTGTGTGTATCTCAGGACAGGTGCACTGATCTGCACCTCACTGCCCTGGTGCAGGTGCAGGATGGGCCCCCCAGCTGGGGCTCTACAGACGGGGAAAATTATGGGAGTTGTCCGATGGGTCATACTTGGGTCAGTCACTGGAGCCAAAGCAACTGATATTATGACTCACTAGTTCTAGGTCACATGCTAATGAGGTCCGATCTGTCTGGAGGAGGACCAGCCCCACCAGCACCCAAGGAGCAGGGAAGGGCAAGAAGTCTATTTCAGAGCAGCTTGAAGGAAGGGATGTCGGGCAAATACAGCCACTAGGCACCACTCTCGCCGTCTTTCACCGTGTGATGTGGGCAGCGAATGTAATGTCTTTTAGCTCAAGATAAATGGCGATCATAATTTCCCCATCATAAGGTTGAAGATTAAATGAGCTAACATACATAAAAAACAAAGTACTGTGTCTGGCATAGAGTAGGCACCCAATAAATGTTCATTCTTTGTGTACTAAATAAATACCTGCATTTGAATTCTTTTTTAGAGGTCTTGGAGTGCTAATTTGAAAGCTTGGTTCTAATGTTTCTGACAGGGCTGGGAATCAGGGAGGCAAAAAGGAGGAGAAATATTTCTTCTGCCAAATTGCCCTATAGACGTCCCAGTAATTCCAGAATTTTCCTGTGCCCTTCAGCAACCATCTCTGGGGCAAAAACCATGGCTACCCCTTCCTTTACATGCATGCTCTCTGGTTGCTTCTTATTCATCTGTCTGTCCACCCATCCATCCTTCCTTTCCTTCGTGAGGTATTTACGAGCACCTATGAAAAGCCAGATGCTGAGCTAAGAACTGACTATACAGCCGTGTTTTAAATAAAGTCCCTGCTTTGTGGAGCTATATTCTGAGTAGCCTTTCAGATCTCAAATCCTATTTCAGCAATCTTGTAGACTGGGGGCTGGAGAGGGGAGGAACAGGCAAAAGACCCTCCCTAATGGAAGTCAGTGAAACTTTTCCATGTGTAGTTGCTGTAATGCCTTCTTTGGAAAAAAGAAGTCCCAACTCTGAGCACAGGGCAAAGGTTAATGGAATGATTTTGGATACCTCTGCTTGGTAGAGAGAAATTCATGAAGGGAAAAAAAGACAGGAGTTCAGACTTCCCCGGATAGATTTGTAAGAGGCCCTGACCTTTGAAATCATCTCCAAATAACCCTTTTAAATCTAAAAAGAACAGTCTTGTTAATTAAATGTTTAGTGAATATTATAGCTGGCATATCAGTTTTAGGTAAAATTTATGAAGCAGTGGGCTTCATTTTATATGCTGCGTTATTTTATGACGGTCGTGACTATTAATAACAGCGTGCACTCTGTGGTCTCAACATGGACTCTTTTCCCGGAGCCTGTGATGATTCTGTTAACTGGACAGGGCAGAGCGGCCTGTCTTTATGTTACACATTAGGGAACCAGACTCAGATACCTGGGGCAGGGGTGGTGGACGAGGAGTCGCAGGGCCAGAACCTTTTCGGCTTAAACTCCACATTGTTTCCTTTTTTTTTTTTTTTTTGAATTTTATTTTATTTATTTTTTAATACAGCAGGTTCTTATTAGTCATCAGTTTTATACACATCAGTGTATACATGTCAATCCCAATCTCCTAATTCATCACACCACCACCACCCCCCCCCCCCGCCACTTTTCCCCCCTTGGTGTCCATACGTTTGTTCTCTACCTCTGTGTCTCTATTTCTGCCCTGCAAACCAGTTCATCTGTACCATTTTTCTAGGTTCCACATATATGCGTTAATATATGGTATTTGTTTTTCTCTTTCTGACTTACTTCACTCTGTAGGACAGTCTCTCGATTCATCCACGTCTCTACAAATGACCCAATTTTGTTCCTTTTTATGGCTGAGTAATATTCCCTTGTATATGTGTACCACGTCTTCTTTATCCATTCCTCTGTTGATGGGCATTTAGGTTGATTCCATGACCTGGCTATTGTAAATAGCACAGCAGTGAACACTGAGGTGCATGTGTCCTTGTGAATTATGGTTTTCTCTAGGTATATGTCCAGTAGTGGGATTGCTGGGTCATATGGTAATTCTATTTTTAGCTTTTTAAGGAACCTCCATACTGTTCTCCATAGTGGCTGTATCAATTTACATTCCCACCAACAGTGCAGGAGGGTTCCCTTTTCTCCACACCCTCTCCAGCATTTGTTTGTAGATTTTCTGATGATGCCCATTCTAACTGTTGTGAGGTGATACCTCATTGTAGTTTTGACTTGCATTTCTCTAATAATTAGTGATGTTGAGCAGCTTTTCATGTGCCTCTTGGTCATCTGTATGTCTTCTTTGGGGAAATGTCTATTTAGGTCTTCTGCCCATTTTTGGTTTGGGTTGTTTGTTTCTTTAGTATTGAGCTGCATGAGCTGTTTATATATTTGGGAGATTAAGCCCTTGTCCGTTGATTCATTTGCAAATGTTTTCTCCCATTCTGAGGGTTGTCTTTTCGTCTTGTTTGTAGTTTCCTTTGCTTTGCAAAAGCTTTGAAGTTTCATTAGGTCCCATTCGTTTATTTTTGTTTTTATTTCCATTACTCTAGGAGGTGGGTCAAAATGGATCTTGCTGTGATTTATGCCATAGACTGTTCTGCCTATGTTTTCCTCTAAGAGTTTTATAGTGTCCGGTCTTACATTTAGGTCTCTAATCCATTTTGAGTTTATTTTTGTGTATGGTGTTAGGAAGTGTTCTAATTTCATTCTTGTACATGTAGCTGTCCAGTTTTCCCAACACCACTTATTGAAGAGACTGTCTTTTCTCCATTGTATATCCTTGCCTCCTTTGTCATAGATTAGTTGACCATAGGTGCATGGGTTTATCTCTGGACGCTCTATCCTGTGCCATTGATCTATATTTCTGTTTCTGTGCCAGTACCATATTATCTTGATTACTGTAGCTTTGTAGTATAGTCTGAAGTCAGAGAGTCTAATTCCTCCAGCTCCTTTTTTTCCCCTTGAGACTGCTTTGGCAAGTCTTGGGGTGTTTTGTGTCTCCATACAAATTTTAAGATTTTTTGTTCTAGTTCTGTGAAAAATGCCATTGGTAGTTTGATAGGGATTGCACTGAATCTGTAGATTGCTTTGGGTAGTATAGTCATTTTCACAATATTGATTCTTCTGATCTAAGAACACGGTATATCTCTCCATCTGTTGGTATCATCTTTAATTTCTTTCAAAGGTGTCTTATAGTTTTTGGCATACAGGTGTTTTGTCTCCCTAGGTAGGTTTATTCCTAGATATTTTATTCTTCTTGTTGCAATGGTAGATGGGAGGGCTTCCTTAATTTCTCTTTCAGATTTTTCATCACTAGTGTATAGGCATGCAAGAGATTTCTGTACATTAATTTAGTATCCTGCAACTTTACCAAATTCATTGATTAGCTCTAGTAGTTTTCTGGTGACATCTTTAGGATTCTCTATGTATAGTATCATGTCATCTGCAAACAGTGACAGTTTTACTTCTTCTTTTCCTATTTGTATTCCTTTTATTTCTTTTTCTTCTCTGATTGCCATGGCTAGGACTTCCAAAACTATGTTAAATAAGAGAGGTGAGAGTGGACATCCTTGTCTTGTTCCTGATCTTAGAGGAAATGCTTTTAGTTTTTCACCATTGAGAATGCCGTTTGCTGTGGGTTTGTCGTATATGGCCTTTATCATGTTGATGTAGGTTCCCTCTATGCTCACTTTCTGGAGAGCTTTTTATCATAAATGGGTGTTGAATTTTGTCAGAAGCTTTTTCTGCATCCATTGAGATGATCATATGGTTTTTATTCTTCAGTTTGTTAATATGGTGTGTCACATTGATTAATTTGTGTACATTGAAGAATCTTGCATCCCTGGGATAAATCCCACTTGATCATGGTGTATGATCCTTTTAATGTGTTGTTGGATTCTGTTTGCTAGTATTTTGTTGAGGATTTTTGCATCTATATTCATTAGTGATATTGGTCTGTAATTTTCTTTCTTTGTAGTATCTTTGTCTGGTTTTGGTATCAGGGTGATGGTGGCCTCATCGAATGAGTTTTTTTTTTTTTTTTTTTTTCTGGTACGCGGGGCTCTCACTGCTGTGGCCTCTCCCACTGTGGAGCACAGGCTCTGGATGTGTGGGCCCAGCGGCCATGGCTCACGGGCCCAGCCACTCTGTGGCATGTGGGATCCTCCCAGACCGGGGCACAAACCAGTGTCCCCTGCATCGGCAGGTGGACTCTCAACCACTGCGCCAGGTGGACTCTCAACCACTGCGCCACCTGGGAAGCCCCATAGAATGAGTTTGGGAGTGTTCCTTCCTCTGCAATTTTTTGGAAGAGTTTGAGAAGGATGGGTGTTAGCTCTTCTCTAAATGTTTGTTAGAATTCACCTGGGAAGCCATCTGGTCCTGGACTTTTGTTTGTTGGAAAATTTTTAATCACAGTTTCCATTTCATTTCTTGTGATTGGTCTGTTCATATTTTCTGTTTCTTCCTGGTTCAGTCTTGGAAGGTTACACCTTTCTAAGAATTTGTCCATTTCTTCCAGGTTGTCCATTTTATTAGCATAGAGTTACCTGTAGTAGTCTCTTAGGATGCTTTGTATTTCTGTGGTGTCTGTTGGAACTTCTCCTTTTTATTTCTAGTTTTATTGATTTGAGTCCTCTCCCTCTTTTTCTTGATTAGTCTGGCTAATTGTTTATCAATTTTGTTTGTCTTCTCAAAGAACCAGCTGTTAGTTTTGTTGATCTTTGCTATTGTTTTCTTTGTTTCTCTTTCATTTATATCTGCTCTGATCTTTATGATTTGTTTCCTTCTGCTAACTTTGGGTTTTGTTTTTTCTTCTTTCTCTAGTTCCTTTAGGTGTAAGGTTAGATTGTTTGAGATTTTTCTTGTTTCTTGAGGTAGGCTTGTATAGCTATAAACTTCCCTCTTAGAACTGCTTTTCCTGCATCCCATAGGTTTTGGATTGTCGTGTTTTCATTGTCATTTGTCTCCAGGTATATTTTGATTTCCTCTTTGATTTCTTCAGTGATCTCTTGGTTATTTAGTAACGTATTGTTTAACTGCCATGTGGTTGTGTTTTTTACATTTTTTTCCCTGTAATTGATTTCTAATCTCATAGCGTTGTTGTCAGAAAAGATGCTTGATATGATGTAAATTTTCTTAAATTTACTGAGGCTTGATTTGTAACTCAAGATGTGATCTATCCTGGAGAATGTTCCATGCACACTTGAGGAGAAAGTGTAATCTGCTGTTTTGGGATGGAATGTCCTATAAATATCAATTAAATCTATCTGGTCTATTGTGTCATTTAAAGCTTGTGTTTCCTTACTAATTTTCAGTTTGGATTATCTGTCCATTGGTGTAAGTGAGGTGTTAAAATCCATCACTATTATTGTGTTACTGTCGATTTCCTCTCTTATAGCTGTTAGCAATTGCCTTATGTATTGAGGTGCTCCTATGTTGGGTGCATATATGTTTATAATTGTTATATCTTCTTCTTGGTTTGATCCCTTGATCATTATGTAGTGTCCTTCCTTGTCTCTTGTAATATTCTTTATTTTAAACTCTGTTTTATCTGATATGAGTATTGCTACTCCAGCTTTCTTTTGATTTCCATTTGCATGGAATATCTTTTTCCATCCCCTCACTTTCAGTCTGAGTGTGTCCCTAGGTCTGAAGTGGGTCTCTTGTAGACAGCATATATATGGGTCTTATTTATGTATCCATTCAACAAGTCTGTGTCTTTTGGTTGGAACATTTAATCCATTCATGTTTAAGGTTATTATCGATATGTATGTTCCTATGACCATTTTCTTAATTGTTTTGGGTTTGTTTTTGTAGGTCCTTTTCTTCTCTTGTGTTTCTCACTTAGAGAAGTTTCTTTAGCATTTGTTGCAGAGCTGGTTTGGTGGTGCTGAATTATCTTAACTTTTGCTTGTCTGTAAAGCTTTTGATTTCTCCATGGAATCTGAATGTGATCCTTGCTGGGTAGAGTAATCTTGGTGGTAGGCTCTTCCCTTTCATCACTTTAAGTATATCATGCCACTCCCTTCTGACCTGTAGAGTTTCTGCTGAGAAATCAGCTGTTAACCTTATGGGAGTTCCCTTGTATATTATTTGTTGTTTTTCCCTTGCTGCTTTCAATAATTTTTCTTTGTCTTGAATTTTTGCCAATTTGATTACTATGTGTCTCGGTGTGTTTCTTCTTGGGTTTATCCTCTATGGGACTCTCTGCACTTCCTGGACTTGAGTGGCTATTTCCTTTCCCATGGGACCCCTATAATGCAAATGCTGCTGCATTTAATGTTGTCCCAGAGGTCTCTGTCTTCATTTCTTTTCATTCTTTTTTCTTTATTCTGTTCCACAGTAGTGATTCCCACCATTCTGTCTTCCAGGTCACTTATCTGTTCTTCTGCCTCAGTTATTCTGCTATTGATTCCTTCTAGTGTATTTTTCATTTCAGTTATTATGTTGTTCATCTCTTTTTGTTCTTTAATTCCTCTAGATCTTTGTTAAATATTTCTTGCATCTTCTTGATCTTCACCTCCATTCTTTTTCTGAGGTCCTGGATCATCTTCACTATGATTATTCTGAATTCTTTTTCTGGAAGGTTGCCTATCTCCACTTCATTTAGTTGTTTTTCTGGGGTTTTATCTTGTTCCTCCATCTGGTACATAGCCCTCTGCCTTTTCATCTTGTCTATCTTTCTGTGAATGTGGTTTTTGTTCCACAGGCTGCAGGATTGTAGTTCTTCTTGTTTCTGCTGTCTGCCCTCTGGTGGATGAGGCTATCTGAGAGGCTTGTGCAAGTTTCCTGATGGGAGGCACTGGTGGTGGGTAGAGCTGGCTGTTACTCTGGTGGGCAGAGCTCAGTAAGACTTTAATCCGCTTGTCTGCTGATGGGCGGGACTGAGTTCCCTCCCTGTTGGTTGTTTGGCCTGAGGAGACCCAACACTGGAGCCTACTTGGGCTCTTTGGTGGGGCTAATGGCTGACTCTGGGAGAGCTCACACCAAGGAATACTTCCCAGAACCTCTGCTGCCAGTGTCCTTGTTCCCAGGGTGACCCACAGCCACTGCCTCCCACCACCACCTCTGCAGGAGACCCTCCAACACTAGCAGGTAGGTCCGGTTCAGTCTCCTATGGGGTCACTGCTCCTTCCCCTGGGTCCTGGTGCACACACTACTTTGTGTGTGTCCTCCAAGAGTCGAATCTCTGTTTCCCCCAGTCCTGTTGAAGTCCTGCAGTCAAATTCTGCTAGCCTTCAAAGTCTGATTCTCTAGGAATTCCTCCTCCTGTTGCCAGACCCCAGGCTGAGAAGCCTGACGTGGGGCTCAGGACCTTCACTCCAGTGGGTGGACTTCTGTGGTATAAGTGTTCTCCAGTTTGTGAGTCACCCACCCAGCAGTTATGGGAATTGATTTTATTATGATTGAACCCCTCCTACCATCTCATTGTGGCTTCTCCTTTGTCTTTGCATGTGGGGTATTGTTTTTGGTGAATTCCAGTGTCTTCCTGTCGATGATTGTTCAGCAGTTAGTTGTGATTCTGGTGTTCTTGCAAGACGGAGTGACAGCACGTCCTTCTACTCCGCCATCTTGCACCAGTCTCCTCCACATTGTTTCTAATCCACCATTGTTGCACCTGGGGGTCGGGAGTGGACAGCGGGATGCATGCGACGGGAGCACACGTTTCCATGCACTTCGTGGACCTTTGAATGTGCTGCTCTGACCCAGTGTTTCAAAGATTTGCCTTTGCCTTTGTAGCACCTTGTCATTGGTGTCTCAGCCGTCTTTAGGGTTGAGACCTTCATGACGGCCTTAACCTGGTGTCACGTTGCTGTAATAACCAAGAAGTTGGTCTACTCGGGCAGGACTGAGGAAACCCCACTCCCCAAATCTGCTCCTTCTGTGACGGGGACAGTGGAGCAGAGGTCAGGAACCCAGACCAGATCTCAGTGCCTCCTCCTAAGATTACGAGGAAACTGACCAATGGATTCCTACCCCCCCACCATATTTCACCTCCTTCCTCTGCAGCAGGAAGGGCACGGTACCCCCTGCTTAGGCTGCTACGGATGCTGGATGAGCCTTTTCCGCTATGTGGGGAGTGGGCTGTGAAGGTGTTCATTCAAGAATGAACACACACACACACACAAACCAAATAACTCACACATGTATACATATTACAGACAGGCTGTAAACTTTTGTGTCTCACGAGAAGAGATGGGTGCACTTGTCAGAATGAATCAAATGATGGAATTTGGATAGTTATCTCAGGAAGTTTCACGTGAGCAGAGGAGAGGAGAGCTAGTACATTGAGGACTGAGCAGTGTGGAAATTTGTCCTTCCAAATTTGTCTTTGCCAGCCTAGCCAGTGCTGGAGATTCCATCACTGGTCCACTGTTCCTTGTGTCTTAGAACTGTTTTCTCTAAAGGACACTTGAGGTGCAACGCTTCTGAGAAAGCCGATTCTCCACAAGTGAACGGTGCTGAAATTCAAAGATATGAGTTGCAAAATATCACTGGTTGAGGAAAGATGTGGGAGATCTCACACTCAAAGATCCATTCTTCAAATTTCATTTTTGTACCTGAAGGAGGGGCTAAATCCTCAAGTAGCTCAAAAGTAGCTTTATCTTTTTTTTTTTCTTTTTTAAACTCATGCCCTGAATGTAAGATTTGTAAAAGCATGTTGACACTTCGTTGAGTTCTGAGTCAGGCTTTATCAATCTCCCATCAGCCTCCTTCACACAGGAAAGCTGTCATGGGGACTGAGATGAGACACACACCCCCACACCCACACACCCCACACACCGTACACCTCACACACACACGATATACCACACATACACTGTGCATATATACACCATACACCACTCACACTCTATACACTGTATACTACACACACATGCCCCCCCACACACATACACACAGAGGAAAGAACCCTGCCTCTGTAGACCCTGACTCCACACTGTCACTTGCTGTGACACCTCACAAGCCATTGGACCCTCTGAGCCTTGGTTTCATCCTTGAGGCTTTAGTGTGTTATCACCTTTCCTGACTCTGGCACAGAATCCATGTAGGGGCGGTTGCCACATAGGAAGATGCTCTGTGGCCAGGTGGGGCTCCTCACTGAACGGCGGGCAGGTCTTCCCCTCAGACCCCCACTGGGGTGTCCAGGCCCCTGCCATCTCCCCCCGGGCCGTCTACACCAAAGGCACCTTGTGAGTTAGAGGCCGTGTAGTCTGCATTGTGCTTCCACCAGCAAGTCTGAGCCAGCGCCTTCTTTTAACCTGCAGTGAACCTCAGTCATGTAATAAGAGACATTACTCAGCTCTTATCCCGAATTATTTCATAACAGCCATACACGGAATATACCTTTACTACATCCCCTGCATTCAGTGCAGGAGAGGAAACGGCTCGGGTAACCTTGGCTTGCCAGGGACCGAGATCGTTCTAGGAGCACGGGACTTGCAGTCTTAAAACCGTGACACCATAAAAGTGAGGCACAGAGATGCTATGTCACTTTCTCAGGGTCACACAGCTAGGAAGTGGGGCAGAGCTGGGATTTGAAGCTGCCCAAGCATGTCAGCTATACATCCCTCAGCTTCAAGTTCCCATCTGAGCTCCGTAACCTGGCTCAGCTCTCACCATCCCCACTATGGGGAAAATTTTTCAAGGTTAATGATATGCAAATAAAAATAAAAATGTGTCAAGGTTAATGATGTATCTCATAAATTATGTATAGCAGGACATTCTCATGTATTTGTCCAAACTACATGTAAAGTAAGAATAGGAAACAGCAAGGTATTAAAAATCTAACAAAAATTTAAAATACAAAGCATAAATACTACATATGCAGGCATAATAGTCCTGAAAAGATAAAACTGATCAGACTACTTAAAATTAATGACCGCCAAACACACAGGGAACAGGCAAAGCAGCGAGAGGCAGGTTAGAGAGAGAGCACTGTGGATGTGGGACCTGAGCTGGAAGGAACCTCAGTTTTACCCAGATCAGATTTAGAAAATTGGGAAGGAGAGATTTCTAGGTAGAAAAGCAGCAGGAGAAAAAGCAGGCAGGCTGGCAGGCAGGACAAAACCTACTGATCCAGGAGTTCCAGGGGAGCCTGGGAAAGACTGGGAAAGGGGATGAGAGTAGGGGTGCAGGGCACCCATGCACATCATTTGTCAGATGCCCACATGCAGGGTGTGGGTTACCCCTCAGACAAGCCAGAACTCCAAGTCCATTTTGACCCCCTTTTTTTTTATTAGAGTATAGTTGCTTTACAATGGTGTTAGTTTCTGCTGTAAAACAAAGTGAATCAGCTCTATGTATACCTATATCCCCTCCCTCTAGGACCTCCCTCCCACTCTACCCCCATTCCACCCATCTAGGTCATCACAGAGCACTGAGCTGAGCTCCCTGTGCTATACAGCAGGTTCCCACTAGCTATCTATTTTACGCAGGGTAGTGTATATATGTCAATCCCAATCTCCCAATTCATCCCACACTCCCTTTCCGCCCGTGTCCACATTTTGCACATGTATGTATTTGAGTGTTTGGGGGGAGTCTCTACAATCCACTTCCATAAACTTTATAAATTATAATTTTTCACCATTATAAAGGCTACTAAAAAATAACAGTATTCAGATAGGCAGTATTTCCTGTAAGTTACTATGTGCAGCAGACAATTTGAATACATTTGCCCAAACCACTCAAGTCATGATGAGGGAAATAATAATACATAATAATAATCAAATTAAAATAGAACAAAAATACCCAAACAACCCCCTCTTTTCCGATTTCCAGTCTTGCTTTCAACTGAGAATCCATGTTCCTGAGAGCCCCTCCTGACTGACATACCAAAGAGTTAAGGCCTATAAAGTTTGAGTTTCTTAAATGCAGTTATCCAGACTCCACTGGAGTCTCCAGTTGTGGGAGTGCTTTTGCCCAGCAGTATTTTAAGCCAAGAGACACCATGCTGTATAATCAAGGACTTAATCACAGCCATAATCACCCACGGAAATGCCAGCATTAAAAACAGTCCTGATACTTACTTGGAGGTGCAATTCACAAGTGAGAAGACTGCATACATTCGCACAAAGAAAAATAATTTACACCTCTGTGAACTATAGAATAAGTTGCCCCATATTTATGTATTTATGTTTACCGCTGGGCTGTACACTGCAGCCTGATATTCTAATTACTCCCGAATCAATCCCATTTTCCTCTCTATGGAGGGAAAAGAGCTATAGGCTCCTCTGTGCATATTCTTCAGAGAGATCTCAGCTCTTCTGCCTCCAAGTGTATCTTATAGTTGGAGGATATCCTTCTTCAGAATCATTGGGGTTGTGTATCAAAATGCAGATTCATAGGACCTGAACAGTGCATAAGTTCAGGGATTCACACATGTAAGATCTGTTCTCCAGGGGTCTTTATGCACTCTGGTTGGGAGGATCACTGGTATACAGGTGCAAGAAAACAGGTCCTTTTTCTCAGCAGCTCACCCATGGCAGTGCTAGAATTGAGTCCAGGAAGACTCGTTTTGCACTCTATATCTTTTGCAACACAGCCTCACCAACCGAAGTTCAAATGCTAGAGGGAAGGCAAAAATGCAGAGTACAAGCACTATCCCCCAAATCTTTTATTGATGAAATCTCTTCACCTCTACCAGAATCATCCAGGGAAAGTAGGTGACTTGCTTGACATGTTTTGCAAGTTGCAATTAAATATTCACAGAGCAAAAATTCATACGTAGTTCTTTGTTGTACATGAATTATGTGCAAAGGGTCTATTATTGCCGGCAAACAGTGTTTCTTAAACTGTACGTCTTCTTGACTGTGAAATCAAACCCATTCTGCCCCATGAGTGTCTGCTCCTCTTCGTTGCATGCATGCTTTACCTGCATTTGCTCCATTTTTACATGTTTCCAGAAGCTTCACCTGCTAATGAGTTAAGACCAGCCGGTGGGTATACTGCTTCACTCTCTCAAAGCAGCTCCTAACTTCCATCAAAAGTTCTCAGCATGGGCTTCCCTGGTGGCGCAGTGGGTAAGAGTCTGCCTGCAGATGCAGGGGACATGGGTTCGTGCCCCGGTCCGGAAAGATCCCACATGCCGCGGAGCGGCTGGGCCCGTGAGCCATGGCCGCTGAGCCTGCGCGTCCGGAGCCTGTGCTCCGCAACGGGAGAGGCCACAACAGTGAGAGGCCTGCGTACCACAAAAAAAAAAAAAAAAAAAAAAAAGTTCTCAGCACACTTGCTCCAGTAGCCTTCTGTTACTTTCTCCTCCTCCACCCAGCCTCCTGGAGTCTCTGGCGGGTCTTCTGATCCTCCCTATCTCCTGTCTCCTGTAACACAGCCTGGGATGCTGCCAGCTTACACGTACAGGTTTCTGTAACACGTGCTGGTGTGAGTTGGTGTTTGTCTTAGCTTCCCCTTGGACCGCGTGATCCCAAGGCATGGGGGTATCTACCACTTCTTTCCAGAACCCTGATGCTGCCCACTCAGCATTCTGCACACTGAACTCCAGGCCTCTGCTCAGAGCCGGTGCACCATCAGTGCTGCCAATGGCCAGGCTCTGTGACCCTTCTTCTTCCTTGACCTCCTGATGCATAGACTGCAAATGCTTCCTGCCACCCACAGAATGGAACTCGGTTTCCCCAAGTGTTAATTGTCTAAACCCAGGAGAACCAAGCTGCCATGAGTCCATCGGTGTGAGCTAGCCTCTTCGCTCTCACCACATGGACTCATGCAGGCTTTCTGTTTTCCCTCTTTTCCCCCCCTCACGGCCTATTTTTCAAAACCCTCAGTAAAGACATTTAATAACCAAGTTGGTAGATTAGTATATAAAACCAGTCTTAACTGAATTTGAATTCAATCTTTATTTGAGGCGGTGATGGCTAATATTGACTATTGCATAGAATTATGAGAAAGCCCTGAACAGTCAGCTCCAGTGCAGCCCGGATCTATTTTTTAAAACTAGTTATTGATTTCTGCAAATAGGCTTTCCTGGCGCTTCCAGCAGATCCTGCTCCATAGGTGAAGCGTGGAAGGTAATGGATAGGGAGGGAGAGTACATTTTCCCTTTGTTCATCTACATTCTTATTAATAATAATATCTTTCATTTATAACTCCTTTCATCCTCAAGCATCGCGAAGTGCTTTGCAGACCTAATAATGCTGTGTGGAGCGATCCATCACCGAGCCCGGGGAGAAACACGGCTGTTGTCTGGCTACACTGCTCGGCTGGACCACAGTTCGGGACCGCGCAGCTGTTTCCGGGAGACAGTTACAGGTGCTGAGCCTGGAGTGGGGCTGAGCCCTTTGACCAAACAGCCACCCCTGTGTGCTGATGGGCTCTGCACCTGCTAGTGGCCCTGAGTCCCCGACCGCTGCACCAGGTCCGGGTGGCAACGGATCCTGTTTTCCCAAAGAGACGACCCATCTAAGAACAGTGTCTACTTTCCCCCTTCCAAAAAAATAGGAGGTAAAACATTAACTAGGCAAGTCTGCTGGGTTGTGCTGTGTCTACAGATGTGTGCTCCCCCTTCATCCATGGGCAGCGGGGGCAGTGATAGCATTTTATGTGGTGCTGTGATCATCCAGGCTTGTAAACATCTCCTCTGCAAAGCTCTCGCTTTGTGTCTCTTAATTGCAAAAAGGCAGAAGAATAACTATTTGGGCTCAATAGGTCAACCTCTAAGAGGAGGCTGAGGTCAGATGGTCACTTGTCACTTATCAATTGTGTGACCTTGGGCAAGTGGCTTCACCTCTGAGCCTCAGTTCCCTCATCCGTATGAGGAGAATGACAATAGTACCCATCTCTTAGGGCTGTTGGACCAGTGAACAAGAGAGTACAAGCCATGCTTATCATGGCACCTGCCTCACAGGAAGCCCTAAATGCCAGCATTACCATTACTATTCTATAGATGAGGTCACAACCCCATCCAAAAGTTGGAGAGCCATCTTTGAATCCCTTATGATTAATTTTTATCAGGCTCTTTTCCTCCTCATTGGCGGATAGCACCTTATAAATATTAAAAACATGTTGGTTGCTTAAAAAGCAAAATAAGAGAGCAGAGGAAAGCAGAGAGAGAAGGAATGGTAAGCTCAGTTTCCCTTCCCAGGCGTTTGCCGTCAGGATTTACGAGTGATTTCTTGTAAGTGTGTATTGTATAAAGTAATTTTTCAGATCATTGGGACATTCCAGAATCTACCTTCTCTAGGAAAACGTTCCGTCTCCATCAGCAAGGAAATCGCCGGCCCCTCCAGACCACATCGGGAGGTTCCATGACGAGTCTCTCAGGTCCCACTTGTAATTAGCAGCCCAGATTCCTCCCACCCCAAGCAGCCCATCCACTGTGTCCTGTGCAGGGTGTCAGTGCCTCCCTCTCATTTATGGCTTCGTTCAGTGATTTTACTTCACTGTGCTTTGAACTATCTGTGTGTATTCAGATCACTGCCTGTGCTTAGAAAGCAGACTCTCAAAGTGTAAGCATTCTGCCCACTTTTTTCCCAAGCACCAGGCCCACCACGCTGTCCTGTCATGGGTGAGCGGATGCTCACATGTCCCCTGGTGCCCGTGGTTTAGGGTGTGCTATTTTGTTGTGTGCACTGGCTGTAGATTACGTTCCATGAGCTCAGTGGCGGTTGTATGAGCAGGATGCTGGCTTAATTACCTCTCCTAATAGCTGATGAGGATCAGAGGACAGGTGAGCTGGAATGCTGAGTGGCACCAGCTGCCATTTCCCATTTCCTTACTGTCCCCACCCTTGTCCCCAGAGGCAAGATTAGAAATGACATCCAGTTGTCACCACTTTTCTCCAGTGATATGTGGCTCATACCTGTAAGTGGGCAAGAGTCTTTCCTTCCTCCACGTGACAGAGGGAGAAAGCTCTGTGCTCCCCATTCTCCCGGTGACCCTCCATCCATCTGAGACACAGGAACCCGACTGCTGTTGAGCAAATCTTATCTGCAACTGTGTCCTCAGCTCGTGACCCAGGATCTATTACAGAAATTCTGGACTAGGGACTAACAGATCTTCTTGAACAGAGGGGTATACTGAGGGCTCTCGCTTGGAGTCCCCATTTGCCTCTTGAGGTCATTAATAAAGACAGTCTCTTCATCCCTGGAGTCACGGGCATGACTCAGAGATGTTGAAGGTTCGATTCCTGACCTCCTCAATAAGGCCAATATCACAATAAAGTGAGTCTCATGAACTTTTTGGTTTCCCAATGCATATGAAAGCTATGTTTACACTGCACTGTAGTCTATTAAGTGTGTAATAGCATATGTCTAAGAAAACAATGTCCATACCTTAATGAAAAATATTTTATTCCTAAAAAACGCTAACCATCATTTGAGACTTCAGCAAGTTGTAATGTTTCTGCAGCAGAAACATCGAAGACCACCAATCACTGATCACCATAACAAATAAAATAATAATGAAAACGTTTGAAATATTGCAAGAATTACTGAAATTTGACACAGACACACGAAGTGAGCAAAAGCTGTTGGAAGATAGTGCCCATAGACTTGTTGGACACAGGGTTGCCACAAACCTTCAATTTGTAAAAAAAATGCAGTATCTGTGAAGTGTGATCAATCCATGCACAACAAAGTGAGGTGTGCCTGTGTGATTATTTCTGAGAAAATATTCTGGCCTAAAAATTCAGGAAAATAATGTATTTCAGCATCAAAAGTCAATGGCCTGCTCGCTCTTTTGCAGTCGTTCATTTACGCGGACGTGCCCTCTTACTAGACTGTAAGGGCTGTGTATTCCCAATGCCTAGCCTCTGGTCCATGACAGCTCCTGGATGGCTGTTTGTAGGAAGACTGGAGCGGGGTAGTAAGGAGGGGGTGAGTCCACAGTGTGACTCCCTCAGTGAGGCTGCAAGGGTGTGGTTGTTGCTTAGGCTAAGTGTCTGTGATGTTGATGAGAACAATCCACACAAGAAACATGTGAAGCAGAGGGGAAGTGATTGGGGAAAAAGAGATTAAAATCCATTCCTTGCTCATGTCCACTAATGCAAAATTTTCTGAAAGGTGTAGGAAAAAAGAAAAGAAAAGGTAAAAGAAGACAATTTCTTAATGGGATTTCTTGAAGTTGGCCTGCATGAACCCAAATCTTAAAAGGAGAGCCTTGCCTCTCCATACTATTAACTAATTTTTTAACTCTGAAGTTGTTTGGTCTCATTCCCTTAGCTCAGAAAAACCACGCTCTAACATTCCCAGGGGCCAGGCAAGAGCTTTGGATGCTGGTTTGTTTTTATCGGTCGGTCTTGAACGTCACCCTCTGCCCACCCTCTAACACTGAGTTCCCAGGAAGGAGAGGAGGAGAAAGAACCCCAGCTGCTTGCTCCACGGTGCAGACAGCTCAGGGCAGAGGAAATACTTGCTGGGGCACTCCCAGGGCTCTGAACCCCCAGCCCCTCCTGGGGATGCGGGCTCCTTCTCAGGAGACTCTGATGGGACGGGGCTCTTGAATTAGGACTAAAGCGTAGGAACGAGTCGGGTTAGAGGCAGCCAAAGGGCTGTAAGGGCTTTTCCAGGCAGCCATGTGCAGAGTTTGTGGGTGAGACGATGCGAAGTCATATGGGGAAGAAGGAAAGGCAGGTGGGGCTCAACCCAGGGGGACTGGCCACCTATCTACCCATCCATCTCCCACCTGGCCTGACTCGTTGAGATGGACAGGCCGCTTGTGAGACCCTCTTCCTGTGTATGTTTACGTGGAACCCCCAGCATCCCTGCCAGGCACTGCGGCTTGTTATTTTGACTGATTGCAGGCCAGTGATTATGTTGCAGTGGTGGCGGCCACTCATTAGCTCGAGCGGGCCAGACAGAAACTATCAGCTTATTCCGACCACATCCGCCCCTGGAGGTGAATATTCAACAGGAATTGATCTCCTTAATGAGAACACAGCCCGCACCACTTCGATGAACAGCACTGGAATTTTAAACAGTTAATGACGACAGAGAATTCAGCATGTGCCCACGTGCGCACCGGGGGGGCACGTGGGTGTGTGAGCACGTTGACACACAGATGGCGGGTGGGCGCTAGGCCAGTGCTGGGCCACGAGCCTTGTGGCACGTCCGGAGAGCAGCCCTGAGCCGCTGGTGGCTGGAGCGAGAGTGGCCCTGCTCTCAGGGAAATCCCTCAAGGGAAACGCTGGAGGATGTACCCTTCACTCATGCCCGTAGGGCTGCCTGGGCTGCTCTCCAGGACACCTGTCCAGAGCCTGCCCAGTGCCCCTTGGCTGTGTCACACAGCCGTGGGACACCCCCCCTCCCCGGGATGATGAAGATGCATGCTGTGGTCCAGGAGGGCAGATCTGCCTTCCAGACAAAAGAGCTCGTCTTTTCTAAAACTTGGCTGAAAGACCTCCTTCCCCAAACCCAAGGAACATAATTAAGAATAGGCTGAAATGGACAGGAAGACATGATAATTGATTGTGGCCTTTCTGCCTGGCAGCTGCACTTAATTAACCTTTAGATTCAAATATCAAGTGGTGTCTGCATGGGGAGGCTGGGCAGGGGCTGTCCGACCACACTCATCTCTGCTCGCGGAGGGGCTGGTTCAGAGGTCACCTTGGGGCTGGGCCATCCCCATTCCCACCCGAACGTTGCTTCTGTATGTAGAGTTTCTACTCAGGTCCTCAGGGTCATGAGAGCGTCCAGCACAGGGTGACGCTGTTGCAGTCCTCCCTGTAGCTTTGAGTACTAGCGCCAGCCCGTGGGAGTCCATCCTTGGGGTCTTCTCAGATGTGCTTTCAGAAGGCAACCAAGGCACAGGCCAGATGCCCGTGTCCAGACAGCAAAGGTGGGATAGTCCTCACTGGTCCTTCTGTCTCGCGAGCCTGTGGGTCATAATCGCTCAGAGGAACATCTCCTTTGAGAACAGAGCCCGGTGAATGTGAGGCCTGCAGGTGGGCACAGGGGTTGGGATGCTGCTCACTCTTACTCAGCAAACCGCAGAGGCCGAGGGCCAGGCTGGGGCTCCCGGGAGCTGGACGCAGTCTGGCTTCGTCAGTCCTCCCTCAAGGCCTGACACCAGCGGCATGACCAGCTGCCCTGTCTTTGAGGCTTGTTGCTGGGGGACAGAGCAGCGTGCCTTGGGCATACAGGGCCAGGTGATGCCCTGTGTCCCCGGACACTCCCGCCCTTTGGGATCCGGCAGAGGCTGTTTCCAGCACAAGCCCAGTTGGGGCTCTTTACTGTCTGGCTTCTCAGGGGCTGGTGTGGAACCAGCAGCAGCACAATGGACTGTTTGACCTCTAGATACAGTTCGGAGCACAATTTCTGTCTCTCTTCCTCCGATCTCACTGGTAATCTGGCTTCAAAAGAGGGTCAGACTTTTCTGACCTGCAGAAGGGCATGTCTGAGTCGACATGGGTTTTGAAGGTTGGTTGTAGTATTTCTGGCTATGCTCTGTCTACATATCAAAACAAGAAAAGAGAGAGAAAAAAGGAAAGACAGGCAAAAAAAAAGAAAGAAAAGAGGAAAGCACAGAAAAGAAAGAATGCGATTTTTCAAATTTTTTTCTGTTATTCCCTGCATGTTGTATTCCTTTTAGAATTTTTTCAAAAGCAACCCTAGTTATTAGACTCTTCAATAAGAGAGTAATTACTTTTACCAAAGGCAGTTTTAGCAGGAATACAGTGGGTCCCAAGGACACGAGATCTCAGGTCCTCAGGGCCAGCTGGCTCCCTTCCTGTCTCAGCTACAGTTGTCAAGAGTCCGGCACCCTTCTCTCCTTTTCTTTGGACGAGTATTATAGTTCCTGGGAAACGGAAGCCTGTTCTTCAAGAAGAGTCCTGGCCTGTCGTTCATCCATCGCTCCAAGAGTGGGTATGTCATTCCTCCTTCTGCTGGCAGTGCTGAGACTGGTGGGGTCAGCCATCTGCGGTGGTCCAGAGATAAAGAAAAGTGGGACGGCGACTGCCCAACTGAACACTGACTGGTATCATAAATAAGGACTAAAGGAAAAAAGTATCCTCTAAGAAGAGAGGGACCCAGAGTGTGGTTCTCAGATACTGAATTCCCTATGAATCACCTGGGAAGCTTATTAAAAACGCCTATCGGGCTTCCCTGGTGGCGCAGTGGTTGAGAGTCCGCCTGCTGATTCCGGGAACATGGGTTCATGCCCTGGTCCAGGAAGATCCCACATGCTGCAGGGCGGCTGGGCCCGTGAGCCATGGCCACTGAGCCTGTGCGTCCGGAGCCTGTGCTCCACAATGGGAGAGACCACAACAGTGAGAGGCCTACGTACCACAAAAGAAAAAAGCGCCCATCGCCAGGCACCACGCTCAGAGATTCTGAGTGATTAGCTCTGAAGTGGAGCCCAGACATCTGCACTTGCACAAGGACACTGCAGTGACTCGTCTCTAAGTGGTTCCCAGGTCTTACCCGGACAGACGTTAGCGACACTCTTCTGAGGACATTTCTCCCACATAGGTCAGCGTGGACCACGACCACAGGCCCAAGTGTAAAGGAGCAGAATGGGCTGTGCTTGCCAGTGTGTCACAGTGTGTGTCGTTGTACGTGACGTGTCTGTGTGTACAGGCGTGGGCCACACGGGGCGTGCAGAAATAGGCTTTAGAGGCTTCCTCTTTCTCCCTTTCCTTTTTATTCACTGTGGCAGATACCGCAGGTGGCAGGGAAAATCTCTAAAATGGCCTCCGTGCGAGGTTTCATCCTAATTCCAGGTACCCGTGAATATGAGGACACACCTAGCACTCCAGTGGTTGTGTTAATGTGACATGGCACAGCTGACCTAAGATAGGACCAGCATCCTGGGTTTTCCAGGTGGGTCCGATGTTATTGCATAAACCCTTAAAGCAGAAAACTTCCTCCAGCTGGTGACAGAAAGAGACGTCAGGGAGACTAGAGGCACCAGGGGAGATTGGCTTTGGGGACGGAGGGTACCGCATGCCAAGGAATGCAGGTGGTCTTGTGGAGCCAGGAGCCTGAGGAATCAGGGACCTCGGTCTCACCGGGACCTGAACTCAGACAACAGCTGAAGTGAGCATAGTTGCATATTCTTCCCCAGAGCCTCCAGGTAAGAACCCAGCCTGGTCAACACCTTGATTTGAACCTTGTGAGACCCTGAGCAGAGAAGCTCACCAGCCCACCTGGACTTCTGGCCCTCACGACTGTGAGATGACAAACAGCTTTGAGCCACCACATTTTTGGTAATTCGTCAGCAACAGAAAATTACTATACCCAGGGTATATGAAATGAAGAACATATTGCCTTGTGCTTCAGGATCTCATAAAACCCAAGAGGCCAGCGATACACAACCAACTGAAATATGATGTACTGAGCATTTATTGAAGGAGGAGCCCCGAGAACTACGGAAAGCAGGACGGGGTCCTACGTGCTCAGTGTGGCAGGAGTGCGGCAGGGAGGCGGTGTCACAGAGAAGGTGGTGTGGGGCCTGGGTCTTGGAGGACATTGGTGGGGAGGGCACAGGCAGAGGAGACACAGGACCAAAGGCAGAGTGGTCTGAAGGTCCCTGTGAGGAGCGGGAAGGAAGACAGAGCCCCCTGCGGTGGGAGCCTGGAACAGGTGGACAATCACACAGGTGCCCTTGGAAGTTAGGCAGTGGCCAGTGGAGAGGTTTTACGCACCCTGCCAAAGAGATCAGGCAGTACCCTGCATTTGCTACGGGGAGCTGGAAGTTGGGAAGCACAGAGTGACGGATAGGGTGTCTACTTGGAACTCAGGCACCAGAATTAATTATAATTGTGACCCCTGCCACACTCTCGCAACTGTTAGGGCCATGGCTTTGTCCTCATCCTCCCTCCCTCCCTCCTTCCTTCCTACCTTCTTGATACAACGCAAACTTTTGAGCATCCCCCCAACACAGAAGCCAGAACATTGACCTTGGTCTACCTGTGTGTATCCTCTCCTATCTTCCAACTTCTATCTATTGATCAATTGATTAATCCATTTCTCTATCAGTCTATCAATTGATCTATCTTGCAACTTGTCTACATGGTTTTGTCCTATCTATGCATGTTTTTCAACTGTATAATATGGTTTAGATTTTTTTCTAATTTAGAAGATGGCATCCTCCTCTTTGTAATCTTCTGTGTTTGTAATTGCCATGCTCAGCTTCATCCTGGGTGTTGTCTGTAGCTATATACCTCATTCATTTTGATTGCTGCATGTTATTCCATTAAGTGAACACACTGAGATGAATCGATCCATCCTTTTATTCTTCAAGTTCTGGGGATTTGGGAGGTTTAGGCAAGCGTTTTCTTAATAGAAAATATGGCACCAGAACTAGGTTGGGGAAGAGAGGTCAGGCTGGAAACGGACAGATAAATTGGTCGTGATCAGTGTTCAGAATGGCTGGCGTAGGAGATAGTTTCCTTCAACTCAGATTGAAATGTTAGACTCTTTTCTCCCACTGGACCTCCTGTGCCCATGCAGAAGGAAGCCTCATCTCCCTGAGCCCTGGGGTCCAAGAGAACAGAGCAGAGCCAATATCTCAAAGTATGAGTGCATTCCATGCATCACAGAAGGAAAGCAATGATCTCCTGCATGGAAATACAGGCGCCCTCTGCATCCTGCTGGTGGATGGATGGTGGCGTCTGGATTCTCTGTGAGGCTCCTAGCACTGCTTCACACCCACCTCCATGGGAAAGAGGCCTGTGAGAGGATAACCGTCTTGAGATGGAGAAGCGGCAGGAACAGAAAATTTTGCCGCCTAACAGGCAAGAATTGAACACAGCGCTGGGCTTTTCTGACACTGTACTGCCAGGTCATCAACTGCTGCACGTGTGGATACCACCTTGCAGTTTCAGGAGGACACAGGGCCCCTCACTGACTCCTGAGGGATGCTGCGAGGCTGACCACGTGCCGCTACGTGAATTTATGAGGTAGACCAGGGGGCATTTCTGACCATCGCTCTTAAAAAATATGTTACAAGAAAGGGTGGTAGAAGAGAGGTTTTTAATTTTTATTAGAAGTTATCCATACACTGAATTTCTTCTGTCAAGTGGACCATTATGCTTACAATGAGTAATTATCTTTATCATCCTAAAATACTTCATCTTCAAAGAAAATGTTTAAATAAAGCTTTGTTAGAATGCTTAAAGATGATATGCCATACTGAGTTTCTTTTTAATGAAATTTGGCCTTCTTGTGGGGCTGGCATGAATTGGATGTGTAGCTCATTTAAACTAGGTTTCTGTACTCCATTGCATTATTTTAAACATTTAATGTTTGAGGTATTGTACACTCACCAAAAAGTGATTTAGGTCATGACAAAAGGGAAGGTTCTTGTATTTTTTCCCAAATTCAAGAGAGGTTGTATCTTGTATAATTGACTGCCTTTTTCTTTGTGCAGCAGGGCTCAAACAGTATGGGGGAAGCAAAGTCAGCTTCACTGGGGAAAATGGTTCTAGTGTCAGTTCTACCACTAAATAGCTATGTGACCAAGAGCCATGTGCCTGTTCCCTTGTTTGTACAATGAGGGGGTGGATTAGGTAACACTGGTGCAAATTCCTGTGGGAGCTGCCAGCCCAGTTCAGATGCAGATAAACATGCTAGCCAACAAGAAGCAAGCCATCTGTGAGTCTTGGTCAGGATGCTAAGATGCCCAGGATGCTATGGGAAAGCCCAACTGCAAAATTTCAGGATTAGAAGATCTCTCAATTCCATCTTTATTTTTAATTTAACTAATTTAAACTATGAGTTAGTTTCTGCCATGTGCAACATGCAGCTTTATTAAAGAGAACTCTTCTTTGAGAGGTGTTTACATTGAATTGTTTTACATTGAATTGAATTAACAGTCAGATTCACATTTCCCCTCTTTGTTTTACAAGTGCTTCCACCCCAAATCTTCTAGGGTTCTGTAGTCGTGTGGGCTCCAGAAGTCAAACAGGAGGTTGGGGTTGATGCTGAAGGCCTGAGATAAACACAAAGGATGATGCTGATGCTGACGATGGTGATGATGGTGATGATGATTTTGTCTAGACCAGGGTTTCTCAAGCATGACACTATTGTTAATTTGATGCAGATAATTCTCTCTTGTTGAGGGCTGTCCTGTGTAGTGTGGGATGTTTAACGGCATCCCTGATCTCTACCCTCTAGATGCCAGAGAAATTATACCTCTACTCCCAGTTGTAATAACCAAAAATGCCTCCAGACGTTGCCTAGTGGCCCCTGTGGGTCAGAATTGCTCCCAGCAGAGAACCATTTGTTCAAGACCAGGTGTCAACCAACTATTAGCCTGTGTTCCAGATCCGGCCAGCTCTATTGGAACACGGTCATGCCCATTTGTTTACAGATTGTCTCCGGCTGCTTTTATGCTACAACAGCAGAGCTGAGTAGTTGTAACAGATATTGCATCACCCACAGAGCCTGTATATTTACCATCCAGCCCTTACAGAAAGGCTTGTCAGCCACTGCTCTGAGCAATACAAGGAGGCAAGTGCTTTCCCTACCTGGCAGGAATAAAGTATAGCTCCTTAGGGGGCAGTGAGGGATGCAGGGGATGGAGGTGAGTGGAGGAGCCAGGAGATCCCTGGCAGCACGAACAGCGATGCATTGAACACATCAATCTTGTACGGAACTTGGTCAACTTCTCCAGAAGCTTTCAGGGCATGCTATTTTTTAAAAAATATTTATTTATTTATTATTTTATTTTTATTTTTTTATTGAGTGTAGTTGATGTACAATATTATAGAAGTTCCAGGTATACAACCTCATGATTCAAAATTTTCGAAGGTTATACTCCATTTATAGTTATTATAAAACATTGGCTACATTCCCTGTGTTGGACAATACATCCTTGTAGCTTATACAGGGGAGGGTAACATTCACATGGGAGACTCATTTCTGCTTTCTTGGGAACAAAGGACAGTCGGAGTGTCTTTCTTGCACTGACTATTCTTTAAGTCACTTTAATTCAAAATAATCAATATGCCAAAGTGGCATATTCTGGGGTGGCCTATTCTGCTTTCCTTCATCTCCATATTTACTCTGCCAGATTCTGGTTTCCTTTAACAGCATGGTTTCAAGAATTCTCTCCATGCTTGGCTGCTCTGTTCTGAACACAACCAGTAGCTGTTTATCTAAAACTTAGATATTTCTAAATTCTAAAGTTGTCCAGATACAGCACTACCAGTCATGTTTCCTAAATTTGCATTGACTTTTTTTAAGTCAGTTCAGGATGTGACCTCATTATGAACTTATACTGCACTAAACCCCCTGTGGATTTTTACAAAAGCTGCAGCTTAGCTACTCTTTTCTCTTCTTCTATTTTGCAGTTGTTTTGGATCCTAGGGCTTGGCTTTCTGTTTCCCTCTCTTTCATGTCAACTTAGTAAACTCAGCACATAATTCTAGCCTCTTGAGACATTTTTGGATCCTGTTTTTGTCTTCCTATTTATTTACTATTCCACCCAGCTTTGTGTCATCCACAAATTTTGACAAGTGTGTTTTTTGTATCTTTGTTCAAGACACTAATGAAAGTATTGAATAGGATAAGGCTAGAATCAGAGTCATCACTGGAGACCTCCTTCCAGATGGCCAGTAATTCATCCATCAGAAACTTTTGGTCACAGTTATTAAATTAATAACAGATTCATGCCATTAAGTTATGATCCAGTCTGTATTTCTTTATTGTGTTACAAGGATACTTTAATGACTCTTTAAATATTTGAAGGCTCTTCCACCACTTACACGTCTGCCTAGAATCTGCTTCTTCTTTGTTTGAGTCTGTCACACGTCTAATCCATTTAGCAAATATCCAAGAATATTTACCCTACATCAGATGCTCCTCTAGATGTGGACCTACTACACGGTGCACTGGCAGCTTTCCTGTCAGTTAATGTCCCGAGGGGTAGGAGAGGCATGAGGAAGGCTGTGATGGGGGCCCAGAGGGGGGAACTGCTAAGCCCCAGGAGGGGGGGATTGGTGCCACCTAGGAGGTAACTTTCAAACTGTCTCTTGCAGAGTGAAAAAGACTATTCCAGGTAGAAAGGGTGGAGTAAATATACAAGAACACTGAAACAGGAGCAAGGCCATGTGAAGCTCTAGTGTGCATTGCAGGATATGAAAAGGGGCTGGTGGGCATTACTTCTCAAGCACCTGAGTTTCTGGACCTTTTGCCATTCTGGGCATGCTACTCTCAGTGTCCTCGGATGCTGGCATCTGGCCCTGAACCAGCACTTCGTATTGTCCACTTGGTACAGGACAGAGTGGGCTGATACCCTTCTGGGGCTGGACGTTACTTGGCTGAAGTCAATCACCTGGGTTTTTTGCACTTTCACCGTTAAGCCCAGTTCACTGACCTCGTATCAGCACAGTTGACTTTTTTGTTGTGGCCTCTCCCGTTGCGGAACACAGGCTCTGGACACGCAGGCTCAGTGGCCATGGCTCATGGGCCCAGCCGCTCCGTGGCATGTGGGATCTTCCCGGACTGGGGCACGAACCCGTGTCCCCTGCATTGGCAGGCGGACTCTCAACCACTGCCCCACCAGGGAAGCCCCAGCACAGTTGACTTTTAGTTTAAGTACCAGCCTTCCTTCATGTATTGCTGGTAATAGCAAATGGTTACATTTGCACAGACAGTGAGCAGCTTTTTTACTACAGAATCTAGTGTTTCTCACCTTAACCAGCTCTTCCAAATGTGTATGTACTGTTACATTTTTGACAAGTAAGTCTTTTCTGTTTACTTACAAAATTTGAAGTTTTGTGAGATCAGGGATTGTATCTATATATGGTAGACACAATGTTCCTTTTTTGTTTTCAAAGGGTAAAAAGTAAATAAATAGTAACCTAAATCATTGTTCTGTATTAAATAGAAAACATCAGAGCATGCTTTTAATCTCATCAGAAACTTCCAGACATGCTGACTCTGGTTAAATAACCAGAACTTTTGATGGAGATGTCCAGATAGCCATCAATCCATGTCAGTAAATAATCCATACCAGTATCCTTAGCAATGTGGAAAATTCATCTAGTCTTCTTGCTGTGACTCCTTAATCAGGCATATTTGTGTACAGATCATTCATGTTGCAGATATCTTAGGGTGGGTTCTGTGGAACTCTGCAGAAAGTTTATTTGAGAGCGCTCCCAGGAGCAAAACCTGCAGGAAGGGAGGGAATCGAGACTGGCTGAAGAGAAGGATGGATTTTATTGCATTTGTACAGAGACCCCCATCAATCCTGAAGGAGACACTGGAACTGAGATGGCCCTTTGGAGTCACCCGCAGATGAGGGAAGTGTGACAGATCTTTGTGTTCCCACACAGCCCAGGCCCTGGGAGTGGGACACCCCCTTGAAGGGAGGTGACCTCAGATGCGGCAGCATGACCTCAGATGAAGCAAAGCGACCTTGGATGGACAAAGGTGGCTCCGTTCCCCTGGGGCAGTTCCCAGGCAGGGGGCAGCAGGTGGGAACCTCTACAGCCAGTACTTCTGGCATCTAGGAAATGGCTGTCTGTGTCCTGAAGGGAGACTAACACTTCCTGGCATCCACACACCAGGAAAGAAAATCAGAAAGGGAATATCCTCAGAGCAAGAGCTCATGGAGCTCTTCTGAAATCCTGCTCTGCTTTTGATTGGAATTTTTTTTCACCACCTATTTCCCGTTTCCATCCTAATTTTTCACCAGTCAACAGAGATGGAAGGTAATCAGTTGTCAACTCCCTGTGATGCACCCACTCTCTTACCGTGAGTTACAAGTGGCTGATCTATAATCTGACCTTAATTCTGAAGCCAGTGGGATGGCCCAGGGCTTCCTTGGACACTAGTGCTGTTTTTGAGCTGTCTTCCTTCCCAAAGACTGGGAAACTGAAGAGCTTCAGTAGTTGGTAAACTCAAGACCAGAGAGCATGTGGCCATACTATGGGATCCCAGTGATGTGATAATGAAACCATGCAACTCAGATTGGGACTTGAACCTTTTATCTGAGATCACACACCTTGTGTCAGGACTTAATGAAGCTCAGCTTCTTGATGTCTCATTGCAGAAAGAATTCAGTGAGAGACAAAGTGATAGATAAGAAGTGGATTTATTTAGAGAGAAATAGACTCCACAGACAGAGTGTGGGCCATCTCAGAAGGCTAGAGGCCTCGAAATACGGCGTGGTTAGTTTTTATGGGCTGGGTAATTTTATAGGCTAATGAGTGGGAGGATTATTCCAACTATTTCAGGGGGAAAGGGTGGGGATTTCCAGGAATTGGGCCACTGCCCACTTTTGGCCTTTTATGGTTAGCTCTGAACAGTCATGGCATTGGTAGGTGTGTCAGTTAGCATGCTAATGTATTACCATGAGTGTATAATGAGGCTCAAGGTCTACTGGAAGTCGAATCTTTTGCCATCTTGGATCTAGTTAGTTCTAACCAGTTTTTGTCATGTCCTATGGCCATGTCATCCTTTTAAAGCTTGTGCCCTGCCCCTTTCCCTCCTGTTTCTATAACTCTATTGATACAGTGCCCTGTGCACTTGAGGTACACATGGGCACGTGTCTGCCCTCGTGGAACGCTCTGCATTGCCACGAAGCTCAAAAAAATACAACTGCAGTAGCTCCCAAGTATAGGACAACATATGCAAAAAACTATAACCCATTTTCCCCAGAATCCATTGTTCTTGGATAGAATTGCCATCCGTGTACCAATAGGTAAAAATCCAAGAGAAGATCTGGACCTGAGAAGACCTGCTGTGAGTGCTAAAATGTCTGTGCCGAGCACCTCTGCTTTGCTCTGCACAGGCGTGAGTCTGTTTCTATCAGACACTGAATTTTTTTCCAGCCTAATTTCTGTGTCTTTCTGTGTGCCTTTTATTTCAGTAAAAGATGAAAAACACAAAATGAAACAGGCACGTGTGTTGCAGCTTCCCCCAGCAGTTCCAAAATTTTAAGCTTTAGCAATGCAAGGGCTCAAACCCCTTCCTTTAAATGCTAAGTCCCCTACTTTGCCTTCCAAAGGAACAGAGAATCTGTCTGCTGGACAGGTTCATTAACAAATTAATAGAATAATCAGCAGGGCTTTGTGTGCATTTTAGAGATAAAAAACTGGTAACAGCATTCTTTGACTCTTTAATGGGCTGATAAGCACCAAGTATCTGCTCTGTGGCTGAGCTAATCACGCAGATAACGGAGGTGAAATCAATCCAGAGTTCTACTGAGGTCATTTACAGCTGGAGCTGTGCTCTGCAGAGGCTAGAAGGATGCAGGCCTTTTGAATATAATAACAGGGATGAGCTCAAAGAAAGGGAGGAAGGCAGGGCAGGCTGCCCCAAACTCTAAAATAAGCTGCACTGTGCTGTGCGGGGTAAAATCCACAAGGCCCCCATCTGCAGGGCTGCGCCCTTAGAGGCGCCTGATAATTTCGGGAGAAATGCTTTGGGGATATGTCTGGTCTTCAACTGCTTTGACGTCTGATCTGAAAGTTGGAAAAGTGAAGGGCTTTTCTACCCCTGCCTTGCCTCCTCCTGTTTTAAATTAAGTGAATATGATTGCTTTTGAGAGTGAAGGATTAATAGCTGAGCTATTTTGCAGACAATTATTAGGCAGGTCTCCTGCTCAGCCTGAAAGCCCCGCCCCACCCGGGGTGGCCCCTTGACAGGTAAACGCACGTGCCTGGGGCCCTCCCCTTCCCCCCCCAGTCCAGGGATGTTTGCCCACTTTGTGTTTGGCCACCTGCAGGGCACTGCCCAGGCCTGGGTGGAAGGAAGGACCTGGGGACACGAGTAGCACCACCGTGCTGTGCTGTCAGGACAATGCATAGGCTTTCACACCTCGTAGTGCGAAGAGGTATAGGGATGATTCTAGTAGAAAAAGCGACACACAAGGGGAAAGGCCTTGGCCGCCCTCTAGACGGCGGGTGTGCCTTTGTTTCACATAGTTCTGTCCAATGAGGCTTGGCAGTCAGTGGCACCCTGTACCAAAACTTATGTGAAACATCAGAGTTTATTCATTCAAATTGGGTTAGCCTGTAACAAAAAAGTTATGATGATAAAGCAAGATAGAACTTTGTTGCTCACTTAAAAGTAAAGAAGTAGCTCATTGAGGGTCTTATGGTGACCCAGAGTCAGAGACCCAGGCTCACTGTTATGCTGTGCCCTCTCCACCCGATGGCACTTTAAGAGCCCAAATGGCTAATCTCGGTACATCCACGAAGTTCACATTCCAGACAGAAGGAAGGAAGAAGTACAAGGAGAAGGGGGTCCTCGCTGTAAGGACTCGCCCTGGAAGCTGCACACCCCATTAGCCAGGATTGGGTCATCGGGTCACAGCCAGCCCAGTGGATGCCTAGACATTCTGAAGTCTATGATTAAGGGCAAAAGTACAACTGTTACTGAGTAACCATCAGCGGTCCCTTCCCCTCAGGGCCAGAGGAATGCCCGTCTCCTGAAATGAAGTATACAGTATAATGGGACCTGGAAAAAAATTAAAAGGTTACATAAAGATGGGATTCACAGAAGAGATCCATAGGGAAAATCTAGATCAAATGTGCTTAATATAATTAATAAGTATCTATCCATTCTTAACAGTTTATTCCTGGATCACTGAACCATCAGAAAGAGATGGTGTGAAGGTTTGGAATACATCTGTAGTCCCTGAGGAAAGGCTTGCTCTCTCTGTCTCTCTCATTCTCTCTCTCTCTCTCTCTCTCTCTCTCTCTCTCACACACACACACACACACACACACGCACAGAGGAAACTATGTCTCACCTCTTGAAATGCAGAGGAGACCAGCTACACTGGTCTTACCCTATATGCTCTGTCATGTGTTCCTACAGAAAGAGACAAATATCCAAGTACTCTAGAGGTAGAAGGGGTAGAAAAGTAGAAAACAAAGGAATTGGGGTGAAAACGCATCGATTTAGGCAGAACCCTCATTTGCTGGATGAATCCACATCACATTGCTGTCCTGTTATTTCCAGGCAATCTTGGAGAAGACTTTATCCATTTATTCATCCATTCATTTGTCCCACAATTAATCTTTTAGAATCTCCTCTCTCCAGGGGCTGTGGTTGGCAGTAGGGATGAGGTGGACAGCAGTGTCCAGAAATACTGGTTGGAGAGGACGCTGAGCCCCAGAGCATGTGGAGATCCTTCTGAGTTTGATTTCATTCTAAGCTTAATAGGAAGCCATTGAGGGTTTTAAGCAAGGGGAAGGCATATGTGGAAGGCAGCTCTGCAAGTCATGGCTGAGAGAGGAAGGGGGAGAGAAGAAGGCAGTGGAGAAGCACAGCAGTCCAGGCCGGGGGTGAGGGCAGAGTTAGACGAATTCAGAGCAGTGGAGGGAATGGGAGGGACCAGGCATTGCGGAGAGAGCCCACAGACGTTAGTGAGGGCAGAAAGGAGACAGAAACATCACAGCCCCATGATTCCTGCCTCACGGATGGAATTCAGTCCATCTTTGCTCCCAGACAAAGGACGGGTGCAGTGGAACGAAGGAGATGTGGTCTAGGTTCCGAGTGCCTGTCCACTTGAGGGTCCAGCGTGGACCAAATCCATGGAAGGCTAATGTCAGCTAACAACAACGGGGCCTTGAAGCAAGGCGGGAGCCCAGGTGCCCTCACCCGCTGATGGGTGGAGCAGAACTTACCCTCCGTCCGGCATAAACCATGCCTGTGTGGCTCCCACAGGAAGGTCCTAGAGTAACTGCAAGGTGCAGGCAGCATGACACAGTCAGGCGTCCGTAGCCACAGAGGGCAATTCCAGCCTGGCCGCTGCCTCTCCTCTCTACCTGGCTGGTACTCAGCTGTCAATTGCAAATGATGGACAGGATTCCAACTGCCTCTGAGGAGAGCGCAGAGCTGTTAATAAAATATCAACACCACAGGAATCCAAAGGAGCCAAAAACTAAAATAAAAATTAAATAACAAGTCAGAGCTACAGCAAAATCACACTTTCTTGCCTCCCTGGAGTCTCTAAGGAGACAGTTGTGTCCCAAGAGGTGTTGACTGTGGGGAATGACTTTCAGTAGCGGCAGATGGAGGAGGCTTCAGATTAGACAACAGAGGAGAAGGACACCTGCTCTATGGAAATGCGTGGGCGCCCAACTTCCTTCCCAACGGGAACACCGCTGAGCGCCCCTGGTCTTTTGCCTCTTCATCTTCTCCTCTCCAGCTGTTTTTTCCGCCCAACCTCAGTGGGGTGAGGGTTGTGTGCCAGCTTCATCAGGAGGTGAAAGGATGTGGGGTGATCTACTTCCTATGTGGCCGGTAACAGGTGCCACCAACCTGTACATCCAGAATGATGCTGACGCCTGTCAAAGGTGGGGGGCAGGGACACGAAGTGCCTGCAGAGGTCTGCTGTGTTCATTTCTCCATCTCTTGCAGGAGTTTTGCTTTGTAAGCAGAGCAAAGGACACTCTCCGTTGACCCCCTACTCAGACTTCAGTCTATGCTGTGGCCTCCAGAAACACAGTCAAGAATTAGAGACCTTAATTCTCTATAAGACGCAAAAGTGTTCAGTGTTTTCCAAGTTTGCCCCTGAGAAACAAGAGAAGACAGTGGTAGGCTGAAAACGCCCCCCAGAGATATTCACACCCTAATCCCAGGGACCCAGTGACCTTAGTTTACATGGTAAAGAAGTGTTGCACAAATGTGATTGGAGATTAACCTGGAGGAAGTGGGCCCTAAACAGAACCACACATCCTTATAAGAGGGAGCAGAGAGAGATTTTAACGACACAGAGGGGAAGGTGATCTGAAGACAGAGCAGAGAGATTTGAAGACGCTACTCTTGAAGGTTGCAGTGATGTGGCCACAAGCCAAGGAATGTCAGCAGCAAGCAGATGCTCAGAGAGGCCAAGAAAAGATTCTTCCCTGGAGCCCCAGGACAGAGCCTGGACTCACTTGATTCTGGCTCAGTGATGCTGACTTCAGACATCTGGCTTCCAGAACTGTGGGAAAATACATTTCTGTTGTTCTAAGCCACCAAGTACGTGCTCATTTGTTACAGCAGCTTCAGGAACCTAATACTAGAATCAATAGCGACATTTTCCCAATTTAAAGAGAAAATGAGTTAATAGATAAAATTTTCTTGGTTTTCCATTGCATTTTTCTTCTCACATCTTTGGCATGTTCTGGCATCCCCAGATGAATGGAGAAATTGTACTCGATATTTTATGAATATCAAAAAAGGCACTGTGACTTGCAGGTCTCCTTTTCTCCCATGGATGTAGAGAAGATAATACGTGCAACTCCTGGTTGCATTTTAATTCAGATGAGATCAGGTGTTTGCAAGTACTCTGTCCAGCACCACACAAAGTGTGAGCATAAGGTCTTATCAGGTTGGTTAATTTATGGAATAACCTACAATCAACCAATCAATCTCCCTTCCTCCTCCTTCTTCACTTCTTCATCTCCTTCTCTCTCTCTCTCATTCCCTCTCTCTCTCTCTCCACACACATACAATTACCTATGGAAAATAATTTCATATAAAGGTGAATAATGGCATTATAATTATGTCTTATATTTGAATAACATTTTGGAGTTTACTGAGAACTTTCACATCCACCATCTTATCTAATTCTCACAACAAACACCCCTGTGGGCACACGGAACTGGCATCACCATCCTCATTTTGTAGGCAAAGAAAGCAAAGGCGTCCACCATTGGCGTGTCAGGAGGCTATGGTAGAGTAACGTGGTAAGCCAGGATTCAAACACTGATCTTCGTGAGGACGTGAATGAAGGACTGAAAAGGCCCCAATCCAGTGACCCCTGAATGAGCACTTTACATTCCTACAGACCGGAATCGAATCCTTGCCTTCCCTGTGTAGCTGTGTAACGTTGGTCAGTTATTTAACCTCTGTGGCATCTTCCTCCTCTATCAAACTGAGATAATAGTACATACTTCATCAGGCTGAGTGCATATTTGATAGAATAAGTTAAGGGGAAAACCCTGGATCCATTCCTGGTCCCCATGATTCTCCTTTCAAAAATACAGGTTTGTTTGCTTGTTTGTTTGAAAGAGTTCAACCCCAGTCTTAGCATCTGACCTATTTATTTCAGCCCTTTCAAACAATTTGTATCACGTTTTCTCTCTTTCTCTCTTAGGTCTTTCTCTAAGACCTTGAATGAGCTACTTCTTTACTTTTAAGTGAGCAACAAAGTTCTATCTTGCTTTATCATCATAACTTTTTTGGTACAGGCTAACCCAATTTGAATGAATAAACTCTGATGTTTCACATAAGTTTTGGTACAGGGTGCCACTGACTGCCAAGCCTCATTGGACAGAACTATGTGAAACAAAGGCACACCCGCCGTCTAGAGGGCGGCCAAGGCCTTTCCCCTTGTGTGTCGCTTTTTCTACTAGAATCCTCCCTATACCTCTTTGCACTACGAGGTGTGAAAGCCTATGCATTGTCCTGACAGCACAACACGGGTGCTACTCGTGTCCCCAGGTCCTTCCTTCCACCCAGGCCTGGGCAGTGCCCTGCAGGTGGCCAAACACAAAGTGGGCAAACATCCCTGGACAGGGGCGGGGAGGGGAGGACCCCAGGCACGTGCGTTTACTTTCTGTCAAAAGTAAAGTTGCAATCCCAGCTACTTGTCACTTAAAAGATGGAATTCATCACTTATGACTAAAAAGACTCTGATGACAATGATTGAACCACATTGAAGCAAGAGCATTAGGAACACCAGTGGGCAGATGTTGAGGGTCCTTTCGTGCACATCAATCTCCCCTTGGAGGTCAGCTGACACCGGGGATCCACAGTGTAGTGCTTTGAGGATGAGGTGACCTGTAGACCCCAGGCTCTGATTGCAATATCCCTGGTGGTCTCTACTTTGGACGATGTTTGATTGAAGCACACCTGGAAGCACACCTGGAGACTTATACTCAGGATGACCTCGGGTACTTGCTCTTCACTGATGACACTAAGTCCGTGTCGTGGTCACCCTTCCACCCTCTGAGCAAGTGGTATGATGGCTCGGGGTTGGCTAGCAGGGAGAGTTTGTCGTAGGCTGCTTCTATTTCCTGTTTGATTACAACCAGTGGCCATGGTGTTAGGGAGAGACTGAAGTTTAATCCACACAACAGCGGAGTCCTGGTGAGACACATAGCCCTCACTTTTACCTTCTGCTGAAACTCCCTTTTGTCAATTCAGCCTAAAAGCCAGTCTGGTTTTCTTGTTATAAAGGTTCACTTTTAGGAAAAAAGGGAGATATTTCCTCTCAGGAGTATCAGTGTGTGTGTGCATGTGTGCCCCATGTGTGTGCGTGTGCATCCGTGTGTAAATGCAGGCATGCGTGTACTAAATATTAAAATAAGGATTCCACTCTGTTGACCATCGTCATTAGTTTTTTGTTTTTTTCTTTTTAAGGATCCCTGTGTAATGATTCCACCTTCTTTTTCCTCACAAACATTTTTTTTTAAATTTTAATTGCATGGCATTGGCTTTTCTTCGAATGAAATGGGATTGTGGTTTTTACATATCTTCATGTCTTCTGCTTCTCTTTTCTGGAGTTTTGCATATTTCCTGGAGGATTTTGCTAGTATGAGGAGTGATAAAGCCCCCTGCAATTGTAGATGATGGATGACCCCCGTAGACATGTTGAGTTGACATAGTCCAACATGGGCTACTATCAAGTACTTACCTTGGTCAGGGATATTTTATAGCAAATTTGTAGTTCCAGGTTTGTATTTGGAAGTTCTAGCACACCTTTCTATTTTGCCAACTTTAGTTTTCTTTTTTTGTGTCATTAGTGATTTTATTTTTTATTTTTCATTTTTATTGAAGTATAGTTGATTTACAATGTTTCAGGTGTACAGCAAAGTGATTCAGTTATACATATATATCTATTCTTTTTCAGAATCTTTTCCATTATAGGTTATTATAACATATTGAATATAGTTCCCTGTGCTATACAGTAAATCCTTGTTGTTTATCTTTTTTTTTTTTTTTTTTTTTTTTTTTTGCGGTATGCGGGCCTCTCACTGCTGTGGCCTCTTCCGTTGCGGAGCACAGGCTCCAGACGTGCAGGCTCAGCAGCCATGGCTCACGGTCCCAGCAGCTCCGCGGCATGTGGGATCTTCCCGGACCGGGGCACGAGCCCGTGTCCCCTGCATCGGCAGGCGGACTCTCAACCACTGCGCCACCAGGGAAGCCCTATCTATTTTATACATAGTAGTGTGTATCTGTTAATGCCAAATTCCAAATTTATCCCTCCCCCTCTTTCCCCTTGGGTAACCCTAAGTTTGTCTTCAATGTTTGTGATTCTATTTCTGCTTGGTAAATAAGTTCATTTGTATCACTTTTTTAGATTCCACATGTAAGTGATATCATATGGTATTTGTCTTTGTCTGACTTCATTTAATATGATAATCTCGAGGTGCAACCATGTTGCTGCAAATGGCATTATTTCATTCTTTTTTATGGCTGAGTAGTATTCCATTATATATATGTACCACATCTTTATCCAGTCATCTGTTGATGGACATTTAGGTTGCTTCCAGGTCTTGGCTATTGTAACCAGTGCTGCTATGAACACTGGGGTGCATGTACCTTTTTGAATTAGAGTTTTCCCCAGATATATACCCAACAATGGGATTGCTGGATCCTATGGTAGTTCTATTTTTAGTTTTTTAAGGAACTTCAGTACTGTTCTCCATATTGGCTGCACCAGTTTACATTCCCAACAGTGTAGGAGGGTTCCCTTTTTTCCACACCCTCTCCAGCATTTGTTATTTGTAGACTTTTTTTTTTTTCTTTTGCGGTACGTGGGCCTCTCACTGCTGTGGCCTCTCCTGCTGCAGAGCACAGGCTCCAGACGCGCAGGCTCAGCAGCCATGACTCACAGGCCCAGCCTCTCCGCAGCATGTGGCATCCTCCCGGACCGGGGCACGAACCCGCGTCCCCTGCATCGGCAGGCAGACACTCAACTACTGCACCACCAGGGAAGCCCTGTAGACTTTTTGATGATAGCCACTCTTACGGGTGTGAAGTGGTACCTCAGTGTGGTTTTGATTTGCATTTCTCTAATAATTAGCAGTGTTGAGCATCTTTTCCTGGGGCTGGCCAACTTCAGTTTTCATTCATCTGGCTTTGTGAGGTACCCACACAGGGAAGGTGGCTCCCCAGGCTGGTGGACTGAGTGCAGTCAGCCTTCCCGAAAGGTTGCATGTGAGGTAGGTGTTCTGTTCTAGGAGGTCAGGATACTTTGAAAGAAGGAGGGAGGGGCTTAGACTTCCCTTATGTCTGCCCAGATATGGACCCCTATCTCCTTTCCACTGTGTTGCCAAGGGAACCACCCTCAAGCTCCACTTCTGCTATCTGGTAGCTCTTTCTTTGGGGGACACTTAAGCTGTTTAAAGCCAAGCGGGCAGCCTCCTTGTCTCCCGAGTTCCTGACGTTTCTGATGCCCACCTCTGGCTGCACCGCACTGGCAGGCTCGTGGCAGCGTGCAGAGCTATAAGAAAAACCTAAATTTAAATGTTAAAAACCTTTTGTTCATTACCGGTGGCATCCTCCCCCCGCATTTGTCACTTGGAGCAGAGCTGTGACTCTTTTAATATCAAACAAATAATAAGCTCCCTGTAAAGTGATTTTTCTGACAAGGAGCTCAATATATTAAACTTTATCTATATTTTAATAGCCAATTTCACACCAAACTGCCTTCTTAATAATGTATTTACCACCTGGGGATATTATTCCAACCCATCTGGAAAGAACTGGAAATTAACTGTCCCTAAACTGAGTCTGTGTGTGCTTTACACTTGCTGTAGAAAACAGCGGTGCCATTGCTGGTTGCGGGGAGGATGAGAGGGGTCCTTCCACCTGGGGAGGGTGTGATCTGGAAGAGAAATGATAGTAGGTTTAGAGCCATGAATTCCTTCTCCAGAGGCAAAGCTCATTCTTGTGATGAATTGAGAAGAGCTGCTGCCCGGTAGGGCAGGGCTGATGGGAGCAAGAAACTATCCCACGGCATTTTAGAGAAATATGGACTGCCTTCACTGCCAACTGGCAGCTAGTTGGCTTGGGACAAGTTTCTTATGGGTTAACCTGTAGTCTCCTCTTCTGTAGAAGGAGGGGGATGGCTGGATGCCTTCAGAGGTCTTTTGTGTGTATAAAACTTGTATGCAGTTCGGGGTTCGGGGTTCTGCCCTGAAAGTGCTTTATCCTTCCTCACCGGAAAGTGCACTGTTTGGAGGACTGTTGCTTTGCTCTGATGGTTATTAATACCCATGAAAATTAACAAAGACGGAGAGGCTGTGTAGACACTAAGGTGAATGAAGAACGCTTGGAGTAGACAGAAAATCTCCACTGGGGGGCTGTGAACAGGTGGCCATATGGACCAGTAAACACAGTCTCCCTCCAGTGATAAGAGGGAGAAATGACCAACCTGTGTCTAACAAACCACTGAGTGAGTGCCATCAAATCACTTGGAGTTAGCAAGCACTTCCTAACTCACAGCCCGCTGGGGAAGACATCAACAGTTTGTCCCATGATGATGAGAGAGTTCCAAAAGGGAAGGAAAGTGACAGAGCAGGGATGTGGCAATCCTCCTTGGGGACACAGGGAGGATCACCAAGGAGAGTAGATATTTTACCCATGTCTTGAAGGATAGACATGTGGCCACAGGACATTCAGGTCAGAGAATGAACCTGTGCCCAAGCCCAACTCTGTGGACTGTGACAGTGAAGATGGAAGAAGGGGCTAGCTAGCGGTCACGCAAGGTCCGGGTCCCAATTTGAATAGAAGACGGAGTTCTGGTGTGTGCTAACACCAGCTAGATTTCAAAGGGACCGTGGAGAGAAGAACTGTCTTGTTTTGTTGTGAATCTGAAGACACCACATTTGTGTGGGTCACCCTGGAAAAAGTATCTGCTCCAGGATGTATGTGGTGGATGCAGGTCAAGACTTCAAGAGTGAGAGAAGCAAGGACTTCCCGGGCAGTCCAGTCGTTAAGACGCCACACTTCCAATGCAATGGACACAAGTTTGATCCCTGGTTGGGGAACTAAGATCCCCCATGCCTTGCGGTGCAGCCAAAAAAAAAAAAAAAAAAAAGAAAGAAAAGAAAAAAGAGTGGGAGAAGCAGGAAACTTTGTGAGGGTTGAATTCAAACTTGTGGGGGAACACACAGGCTCTTTGAAGCAAACAAAACAGGAGGAACCTGATGTGCCTCCAGCGGGCCAGACTGGCCAGGAGTCTTCTCCTGAGATCCCAGGGTGGGATGGTGAGGTGGGTCCCCCCACCCCTCCTGCTGGCATCATGCCTGGCTCCCTGCTGTCTGAGAAGCTGAGAGCCTGGAGGGTCCCTTGCAGATGCCACATGCACGAGCGCAGCACCGGAGTCCCCAGTCAAGTCGGGGCTGTGCTGAGCAGAAGCGGATGAGAAGAACAGCTTTCCCAGGAGGACAGCCATTCACTGGTGTTCTTCTTAGAGGGAAATGCATTGATTCACCAGGACAGAACAAAAAGCTTTCCACCGGAAGGGAGAGTCTGATGGGGTGTTTGTTGGCTTGGGCTGATAACAAAGCCACAGAAAAGCCAGAAAGTGGTGGTATCAGGGGACTGCCCTGCTCATCTTGTGTCTGTCGCCTTCCTGGGGCCCTGGGGTCATTCAGGTGCCAGCATGTGTGTGGTGAGAGCGCAGGAGTGATAGCTAGCTCCCAGGTCCTGGGGACCCAGAGTCCCAAATTAATCAGCAAACAAGAAGACTAACCGTGACAGGCAGGTCAAGAAGGAGAAGGGTGAAAGGCTCCTTTAATCCTGACATTGGAGGACGTGTACTGCTGACACTTACCTGGGGACCCTGAGATACCAGATTCCCTAACTTAATCAGACAGATCAAGGCGGCGCCACGGCTGAGGCCACACCAGGAGCCGAGGGACAATAGGAGCCGGCCCTCCGGCTGCTGCAGAGATAATAAACTATATAAAAATCTGTCACCGAGTGATAAGTGATGAATTAGAATCAATTACATGTTTAAAATAATAGACATCCCGGCTTCTCTATTGCTCTACTGCCAGTGTGATTGTCTGAACTGGCCTCAGCGGTAGTAACAGAAGGATGACTCCGTGATGCCATCTATACGGGTGGACGGGAAGCATGGCCAAGACAGACCTTTCTGGCCAGATTGTCTGCTTTTTGGTGAAAGGGAAGAAAAATACACTGAGGGTCGCAAGCCGAGTTTTCATCTTAACCCCCCTCCCCTCTGGTGAGTTCGTCTTCCCATCCCGTGTGCTGGGACCGAACCAGTTGGATAAGGAGGTCTTGGGCAAGGCATTTCTCCATGCCTTTCTTTTTCCAGGAGTACAACATGCGTAGTTGCCTAATCTATGATGAGGATTGATGTTTGTTAGAAATACGCTAAGGTCCAGGTAGAATCATCCAGAATGAATGTGTAGCAGTGAAGAGAGATTTGGGGTGTTTGTTGAAGGAACAAACCTGGTCCCATTCCTCCGTCTTGTCCCCTCTCCTCCCCTACCCTCTTCTTAATCATATGAACACAGCCAACATCTGAAAAAGAGAAAAAAAACCCAAAAGCTTTTAGCTATTTTAGCATTTTGGATTCCAATTCCAACTTTCCACATTCTCTTGTATTATTATTACTGCTACTGCTAACATTTGGTAAGAGCTTTAGCCCCTAGATCCAAGTTCTCTCTATAAATATGACAGTCACAGCGCATCTGGGTTGCCATTTCCTCCCTCCCCCTACTGTCTACCTAGCAAACTCCTCTTCATGCCTCAATACCCAACTCATCCTCGGTCGCCTTGGCAAAGCTCCCTCTGACCACAATTTCCTGCAGGCATCACGTGCACCAGTAGACGGTAAAGCGATGGTTACTTAGGGGCTTGGGTCTCATAGGCAGCTACTTATTAACTGTGTGATCTACAGAGTTGTCTTTTTTTTTTTTTAAATGTTGAGCCTTCTTTTTAATTAATTAATTAATTTATTTTTATTTTTGGCTGTGTTGGGTCTTCGTTTCTGTGCAAGGGCTTTCTCTAGTTGTGGCAAGCGGGGGCCACTCTTCATCGCGGTGCATGGGCCTCTCACTGTCGTGGCCTCTCTTGTTGCGGAGCACAGACTCCAGATGTGCAGGCTCCGTAGTTGTGGCTCACAGGCCTAGTTGCTCTGCGGCATGTGGGATCTTCCCAGACCAGGGCTCGAACCGGCGTCCCCTGCATTAGCAGGGAGAGTTGTCTTTTTAAAGTCTCAGTTTTCTCAGCTGAAAATTGGTATTACAATAACAGCATTCAACTCCCGGGTTTATTGTGCACGGTAAATGAAATAAGGCATGTAAAGTGCCCGTGTCTATTACGTGCTCAATGGATAGTGGTTGTTGATGTTATTAAAGCTCTTTCTTACTCTGCTTTCTTGGTTTGATCACGTGTCTGTATCATTCACAATAACCTGAGTGTCTCGAGGGCAGGGACCCTGTTCCATTCAGCTGCTACCATTCCAGCACGGAGTACAGAGGCTGATGTCAGGTTTCCTCCTTATGTCCCTTGGGGCCATCAGGGATTGCAAGTGCGCGTTGATGCAAGAAAATCCCTGCCCCGCCTTTACCGCATGGGGACCACCCCTCCCCTTACCCCTCCTGCACGCCCCTTCTCCCAAGCAGGGCTCCGGCCCTTCCCTCTTCTCTCCTTTGTTCCTCCTCCGTGCACTCAGGCTGACCTGATAGATTTAGTCTTTTGTGTGGTTCTGTATCAAAAGTTTAATTAGAAAATCGCGCCTGGGCTTTTTAATAGCCCGAGTTCTGGCCGCACAGCCCTGGCCGCAGTCCCGGGTGCCTGCCGGGCTGCTCGTCGTGCAGGAGCGCGCCAGCCGCTGGGGCGCACTGGGACTCCCGCCCTGAATCTTATTTACATTCGGACTAACAATAGCTCTGGAGCCTGGCTATAAATAATTTCTGGGGAAGAGTTGTCTAATTAAACGTGCAGCAGCAAGGAAAGTGCGTCAACCACAAGGCTGGTGTCCTAATGAACGTAAGCACTGGACGGGGACAGCTTAGGAATCACACCTAGACACATCCCTGTGGAGGCAGAGATGGAGGGAAAAATACTTGGAGAGAACTTCCAATCAATCTTTAATTACGGAGTGTGTTAAACGCGTTAGAGGGCCTCTTTTACCTTCTGTTTTCCCACACCCAGAGGTAGAAAGGATTTCCAAATGCAGCTTTGCGGGGTGGCCTCAGCCTCAGATCCAGTGCGAAAATTGTCTGCAGGTTGTCAATACTGAATAAAAATGATCTGAACGTAAAGGTATGACTTAATACATCGTGGCATGCAGTCTTGATAGGTGCTGAATTTAAAGATAAAGTTGGGTGCGAAGTTGGATTTCAGTCTTTTTCTGCTAGTCTGCTGTATTTCTAGACTCTAGTCTCTTGGAGAGCAGGGGCTGTATGTGGGGTGTTCGGCCCTTTCCTAGTAAGCAGTCGGGACAGGGTGTCTGCTTCCCAGAGCGAATGATGACAAAGGAAAGGGAGCTTCCTGACGGCTGTCTTCGTGGAGGACGGCACTCCTGGTGGCACCCAAGCTGCCGTCAGCCAACCCAACCGGGAAGGAAGCAAGCCCAAGGCAGCCATGCTTGCTCTGCGTCATTAGAAACAGACAATAGAGCGTCAGCCTGATGGAAAAGGACAGAATCAGGATGTAGGGTCGTTCTCTCTCAACGTTCCTGGTAGCACGTTCCTGAGGACAGAAAGGGTTCCATGCCGGGTAGAACAGCACAGCATCCGACTCATGCGTAGGGGACAGAAGAAATGCACGTACACACAGATTCTCACAGATACCTACAAACAGGCACATCTAGAGGACAGATTCACAGGCACAGTCACTCTGGGTAACATCCGTGTTGTTGAAACCCAGTCACACCAGTGTCCTGACTGTGTACATGGAGCTGGTGAGGGTGGCTGCCTGCAGAGGAACCCCGCTGAACCGAACCGTGCTGACAGGCCAGTCCTCATACCCCACTGTCCTTCCCATGCACGGGGATTAAAAAACAAGTGTGGGCACCAGTGATTAATCTAATTCGCCACTGGATGTCAACGTTGCTCTAGCCAATTAGAGAACAAATAGAAATCCCGATATCCTCTGTCTGGTAAAAGAAAAGGTTGATGTGCTGAGAGTGTGAGTATACCTGGGGTGGGGGGTGAAGATGGGGGTGGGTGTTGGACACCCATTCTCTGATACAGCCCGAAAGGGAAAATGATCAGATTCTAAATTCATCTTCTTCTCATCACAAACACCAACTTCTTCAACGCTCCCTATTCCCTTTCCCCATTTATTATTCCCCTCAATTAACACTTCCTAATCAACCACATAATATGCACATTTGTTTTACTTACTGCCTGCCTCTCCCCCGGACTAGAACATAAACCCCATGAGGACAGGGAGATTTTATCTTTGTTTCGTATGGTACCGCTGATGCTTTAAAAACTGCTTGGCATAAAGTAGGTATTGGATAAATATTGGTTTGGAATACGTAAATGAATAAGTGAATTAATGAAATTTGTTCAATAAATATGAATGCAGACAGAGACATTATTTCAATACCAATGGATGTTCTGTTTTCTTTTCTGAGTGATGTCTCTATGGGTAGAGAAAGGGGCACAGAGGCAGATGCCTGAACTCACAGAATATCAGGTTTGGCAGAGACTTTGAGGCAAGCCTGTGTGGGTTCATCTAGTTTAATCATAGCTCTGTTTCTACCTTGTTTTGTGGACTTGGAAGAATGGCAACTCCCCACCCCCTGCCCCAGCCACAGCTTCCTTGTCAACACAGTAGGATAATCGTGATAATTTTGACCTCACCCACCCTTTGACAATTGTATCAGATGAAATGTCAGTGTTAGTTTGAAATGTGTTTTTCCCTAACTCATATATACCAGGTCCTCCCCAGACCCCCACATACATGCTAGAAACCCTGAAGCTCTATATCCTACTATTGACAATAGAGATATTATAATCCTTTTTCAAATATGAATATGGAATTTATAAACCTTTTCCAAATGATTCACTTAACACAAAGGCCTTAACTGTTAAGGTAAACTACAATGAAAACGGGATCAAAAAGCAATCTTGGGGTAGGAAATAAACAGTTTGTCCATCCCAAGACATGAAGGGATTATAAAAAGAGCCTTTGCTTCAGAGGTGTGAGCCTCAGGTTTGCTGCTGTTTCTTTTTCTCCTATTTTAGGCAAATATCGAAGGACCGGGCTGCCAGAGCAGCTGAGCTAGCATCCTTCCAAATCCATATGTTTAACTGTTAATAAATACATTAAGCAAAAAATAGGTCTGCAGTCTAAAACCCTCTCAAATTATTTACTGTCACTTTGGGCTCATTGATGCTTGCTAATATTTCAAATTTAATGATAAGCCCCATTTATAAGCTAAGACATTATTAGCACTCTACTGGCAGGAAGGTACAAGGACACCGCTAAGGTAAGGTGAAAAATGCATTATTGAATGAAATTTAATTAGTAGATTTTGTTCTATTAGTGGCTTATATATTGCATTTATGAAAATGAATACAAATATGATCCCGGCAATCTTTCCACTGAGAAAATGTCACTGATAATCTAACTTCACTCCTACTCTTTAAAGCAGATGCCGGACGGAAATTGATGTCTTAGTCTCTTGCCAGTCAAAAGATTTTCTCATCTGTGGTTCTAATAATAACCAAGTTGTGGAGAGATGACTTCTCTGGAGATCTGGCAGGTGTGAAAAAGGGTATCTGGTGAGAATTAATTGTGGCCTTTTCTCTTATGGCAGTACTTTGAGCAGTGGGTCTCAGAATTGGGTTGCACTGTGCTCTGCTTGGCTGTCTGCATTATGTGTTCTGAGAAAGGGCAGGACTTGGGATCATATACCCATGGGTTCAATCATACTTACACCATTTATAAACTTCGTGCAGTTTATTTTTTTAAACACACCTCATTTCATTATTTCTCCCAATAACTCCATGATGTTCATTACTCTTATAGTTTTCACTTTTTAGACAAGGAAATGGAGCTTTGGAGTGCTTGAGTTAGTTGCTCTAGTTCACACAGCTAATAACGTGGGTTCTCTGAATTCTCCATCTTCCTATCCTTACAAGGGAGATGATGACACTGCCTACCTCCTAGGGCTATTGTAAATATTAAATGAGGTAAAGATTTCAGTGCACAGACATGTATTCAGTACATGTGAGTCTGAGCTCCATGTTTCAGCCTCTTCCTTTCTGGATAGAATCTTGGAAAGGACATGGCAGGCTATTGAACAGAATTTTCTTTTCTGGGTCGCCCAAGTAACGTCTCTCCAGACCGCAGCTATTTCCTATGACAATAAGGAAAGAGAAGCAAGCCCACCCTTGCTCCTGAGGCTGTTGAGAGACTCCTGTGAGCAGCATACAGGTGCTGTACAAATAGAAAGTGTGGTCCTTAGTACAGGTGATTGTCCCCTGGATTCTGTGCTGAGTTACACTGGCAGAAACACAAGGAGAGGAGGTGCCTGAAACCACTGCTGCCAGGGCATTTCTTTATGGTGAGTTAGGACTTAAAGGTGAATGCAGGTGCCTGCACCTACTCTAACCATCCACCCAGCAAGCGGTGCCTGAGATTCTTGGACAACATCTCTCTGGAATCCCCCAGCCTGCTTTCAGAGTCTCTTATCTCCAGAGATCCTTAGCCTCAGCTGTTCTAATTCACACACATCCTTTCCTGCTCTTCCTCCTTCTGCCTTTCTTTACTTGCTACGACCTTGGTAAATCAGGAAAACCATCCAAGGGTAATAAAATGAAGACATTTGTTAAGGAGCGACCTAGAGTAATGATAGAGTGGAAGGATTTTTTTTTTTAAATGACCCATGTCAAGAAAAAGATGTTTGATGGCTGAAGTTTTACCTTTTCTAAACGAAACTCAGGTGCACAGAATTGGATTATTTATCACCATTGGTCCCCGAAACCCTCTCATCAGCATTCTGTGAGTGACCAACCTCTTATTTTTTTCTCTTTTAAAAATAATATAATAAGCAAACACATACTCACAACCCTTCCAAAAAATGCAAAGGCTAAGACCTTGTCATCAACCACATGACCCCCTCAAAATTCCTCCTCCTGCCTCCCTCGAGAGGTAACCAGCATCGAGAATTTTGTGTCCATCTCATGCTTTCATTTTTATACAATCTCATCGTGTGTGCGTGTGTGTATATGTGTGTATATATATAAAATGAATTTTTTGTTTTGTTGTTTTTCATCTTCATAAAAAGGACATGCATTTTGATATGTGTAATGTTGAAGAAACTTTTTCACTTCTTGTACTTCTAAGATCATACTTTTTGTGCTTTGTTGTGGTTAGTTTGCTTTGACTGCTGTATATTATTCCAACTTGTGAATATACCTCTGTTCATTTACCCACTTAATGCTGATGAGTTTTTATGCTTAATCCATGATTTTTTTCCTATTCATAAACAAGGCTACTAGGAACAGATATGCCAAGGAGAGAAATTTCTGGGCCACAGAGTTTGGGAATGTTTAAATAAAGAAGGTATTGCCAACCTGCCTACTGAAACACCAGCTTGTACTCCCACCAGCAATGTCTAAAGAGCTTGAGGAATCACATCTTCCTCAAGTACCGAGTAGGGACAGACATTTTCATTCTTGCAGATTGATTCTGTATAAAAAGCTATATAACTTTAGTCTTCATTTATAATTTCTTCATATGTGTTTTCTCCTCTCTACTATGCCTGTTCATTTAGTTTGCCCATTTTTCTATTGGTTTGCTGTACTCTTCTCATTGACTTATCGTTAGCAATTTGTTAAAGGTTCTTGACGTTAATTTTGTCAGTTATATGAATAGCTCCATTTTCAATCCAATTGAGATAACTAGTCCAGAGAACAAAGGAAGCATGAATTTCTTTTATTCTTTGATCAAATAAACCCACTATTCTTGATCTACCTCATCGCCTTTAATCTTCTTCCCCGTGACATGAGCAGATTGAATGGAGTTGAGTCTGAGCTGGAAAGGAATCGACATTCATTAGCACATTCCAAGAGGAAATGACAGAGCTGGTCAAACCCAGAACAAAGGCTTCATTTTATTTATTCTAAAAGAAAGGCAGGGCTGCCCTCCCAATGTCTCTCCAGCTTTAAGCAATGGTCCTTCTCGATGCCTTTACCATCTTCTCAGAAAGCAGGCTGTCTTTCTCCAAGATGAACAAAACATTAATGATGAGCATTTCTTCCTTCCGTGCTTCCCTTGGCAGAGACAAGGCAGGCACTGGAAAAAGCATGTGGGGATTCGTTATTCATGCAGATGATCCTCACAATTCAATGGAGCTAATTAGGAAAATGATGGAGTAAATTAGCACTTTATGCAAGTGTATTAATATGAATAAAATTGCCATTTTACCCTGAGGTTAAAACAGAAGTGGCGGAGAGCACAGGCCTGACCAGAGTGGAGACTATGGACGTGGTTGCTTGCTGGGACCGTGGCCAGCCTCACCCACCCTGGAGGATCCTGTTCCTTTTCTGCTATCAAAAGTTTCTTAATAGAAAGAGAGGGCGACACATTTCAGTGTCATGGGGGAACACTCTTTGCTTTATTATTTGGGCTTCTTGAAAGAAAATTCCATACTTTCCCACATCGTTGATAATAATAACACAGCTGTTCATATTACAGTCTCAAATCCGTTACCTTATTCAGGTTTTACAACAAGCCTATGGGGTGAAGTCTTAGTATTGTCCCATTCTTCATTGAATCCTTTGCCCCTATGTCTTCCCATCATTCATTTCTCTCTATGTCCATTCCATGACCACTGGCTTAGCTCCAGCCAGCATCCTCATCTCGACTCTTGGCCCCTAAGATTCATCCTCCAAACTATGGCCAGAGCAATCACTTGAAATCACACATCTGCTTGTGCTGCCCCAACCCAGCTCTAAACCTTTTGGTAGTTCAACCTTGCTTTCAGACTTGACCCAAACTGTCTAGCACACGGGACTCTTTCCCAAACCACCCTCATGGGTCTCCGCATCCTTTCTCAGATCAGCCCCATTTTGACTTTCTCTTTCTCCACATTCCAGCCACAGGGAACTACTGGCTGTTCCAGGTGCATGCAAGGACCTCTGTGCTCCATCACCTGGCTCCTTGACGTATTTGTGCAGAAACCGTTCTTTCCCAGATGCCTTCCTTTGACCCTCTCCCCCACAAAAACAGCGTTCAAAAAACTCTCTAATTTTCTTCCCAGAGCCCTCCCAGTATGCTATTGTCCGTCATTTACTAGCCAGTCTTCTACCAGGACATAGAATTCCTAGAGGACAGAGGTCAGTCCTTGTTGACTGTAAGGTTCCCACTCTCGCATATTAATCGGAATAAAGTGTTGTCAAAAGGATGAGTGAACGAGTGAGAGGATGAATGAATGAGTGTGGGTGGATCACACAGTCACTTAGAGAAGGAAGACTTAGAAACCTGTCTTGAAATCCTGTTCTCTCTAATATTCACGTGGTTGTCTGGATTCATGTTTGGTTCATTACTTTAAGGGTGCTGGTTTGGATGACCTGTAAGATTATTCATTAGATGGAGCTTAAGAGGTTCAAATTTTCCAAGGCTTGTTATTGGAATTCTTTCTACATCTTCAGTAGATTTGCTTAATTTGCCTCCAGAAGGTCATGGGCTCTATAGGGAATTTTCTATTGTAGTTTACTGGACTTTTCTTTTTCCCTGATTGTAATTAACTCTCTATTGCCCATTCTTGTTTTGATATTCCAAATCCTAAACAAGATTCCATTTCCATTTAATAGGAGAAAAACTTCCTAAAGCTATATAGATCCAGAACCCTCATAAGCCTAATTACCTATATGATTTCCTAATTCAATTTTTTTTTTAAAAATCCTTGACTTCATTCAAAAACTTTGATCACATGGACACCTTACTGTGACCCAGGCAAAATGCTAGGTATTTGTTCTAATTTGGGGATTGGATTTGGTAATAGTCATGCCAGATTCCTAAATGCATGATCTCAAATGTGTAGTTCTGAATGGATAGACAGTCCCAAAGTCTGTTGGAGATGTGCTTCTCTTCCCTACTCTGACTCTTACTGAATGCACGATGTTCAGTGGCTTAATTAACCTTAATTATCCTCAGTTTCTCCATCTGTAGAATGATTATTATACTTGAATTCATGTAGAAAGTGTGTAACTCCTGAGGTAGTGCATTTTTTAAAAAATATCAAATAAAATATAGTCTGTGATCTCAAAGAATTGAGCCACAGTGATAGGTGAGTCAATCCGTGAGTATTTTACAGTGAAAGAAGGGCTGGGTTGGAATTTGCAAGGGATGCTATGGTAAAAACAGAGGCCAGGAATCTCCATTAGATGGAGGGGAAGTGGAGTCCAAAAGAGTTTCCAGGAACAGTTGGCGTTTAATGAGATTTCTGAAGGATGAATGAAAGTTGACTAGAGGATGAAGAGAGCATGGGAAGGACGTTCCAGGCAGCAATGAACATATGTGTAAATAGTCTGAGGTGTGATGTACAATGATCCTTTTGGAAAAAATGGGTAGCTCAGGATTGACCACCAAAAAGCAAAACCTGTGAAGAAGGTAGAAAAGAAAAGCCAGGGAGATAACTGGGAAAAGAAAAGAAAGGATGGTCAGACTAGCAGGGTAAGGTTTTTATTTTGATGAAGAGAGAAGAACAGGCCTATTAAGAGAAGCCTGTGGATGTATGGAGGTGTTAGTCAGAATTCTAAGAGTTCCTCCTGCACATGCCCCATACAAACCCCTCCTCCAGAGGGTGGGTAAGGCTTTTTTTTTTTTTTTTTTTTGCGGTACGCAGGCCTCTCACTGTTGTGGCCTCTCCCGTTGTGGAGCACAGGCTCCGGACATGCAGGCTCAGCGGCCATGGCTCACAGGACCAGCCGCTCCACGGCATGTGGGATCTTCCCGGACCGGGGCACGAACCCATGTCCCCTGCATCAGCAGACGGACTCTCAACCACTGCGCCACCAGGGAAGTCCAGGCTTGTTAATAGGACAGGATTTTATGCTCAGGTTCAGGTTACAGTAAATTGAAAAGGGAAGGGATTTTGTGTATGTAATTAGGGTCCTTAGAATCTGTTGATTTTGAGTTAATCAAATGGGAGATTACTGTGGGTGAGTCTGACCTACTCAAGTGAACCCTTTGAAAGGGGATTCAAAGTGAGAGATGTCTCCTCCTGGCCTTGAAGAAGCAACCCTCCACCTTGTGAGCTGCATAGGGAGGCTCCTCTCATAGTCAGCATCCACATGGTGGGGACCTGAGAGCATCCTCTAGTGTCTGAGAGGGGTGCCTTGCCCACAGCCTGCAGGAAAATGGGAGCTGCAGTCCCACAACCACAAGGAACTGAATTCTTCTCCCTACAGCCAGTGAGCTTGGAAGAAGACAGAGGCTCACGTGAGACTACAGCCCTGGCTGATGCATGCCTTGATTTCAGCTTGGTGTGGCCCTGAGCAGGGGACACAAATAACTTGTAACAGGACCCCTGATTCGCAGGAACTGTGAGAAAACATATGTGTGTTGTTTGTAGTTGCTAAACGTGTGCTTGTTTGTTACACGGCCATAGGAGTATCATACAGGAGGCCATGGGTGTCCTGTGCCAAGGGATGTTTAGTGGGATGGTGAGAATGGAAACCAGATGATATGTAATGAGGAGTAAGTGAAAGATGATGAACTTACAGTGGGTGGAGAAGAATAAAAACAAACAGCTTTCCCTGGATGGGATGGAAGGAGCAGGTGTCTAATTGGAAGAACCAGCGACAGGAAGTTGGGGAGATACTCGTAATTAGGTCAAGCCTATTGGGAGAGTGTTTATTACAGATGTACCATGTACAGAACAAGGGAACAATGGTTAACAGGAGTAGAGGGAATGGGTGGCAGGGTGTCCAGAACACTATGGGGTTGAGACTGTGAGAAAGTATAGATAAAAGGGGTTTTGAAAGTCAGCAGTGATGCAAGGTGGCAGAGGTTAGATACTCGATGATATTAATGGGACTCTTATTGCAAATATTACATAATGTTTTCAAGCCAGGGTAGGCAGAGGCAATAGATGATGGCTGAAGTTGGCTCCTGTTCACTGTTTGGGGTCCAATCTGTGGTCACTGGCCTAAGAAACCCAGTGGTGTAGGTTGGAAGGCAGAATACCTAGTGATGGAGCACCTGGGGCTACATACTTCGACAACCAGAGTGCCTATTCTGGCTCTAACCAGCTGGTCCCTTTACTCTGGACAACTCACTTAACCTTTTAAAGCCATATTTTTCTTATCTATCTATAAAAGGAGAAAATAATGGTTAACAATTGCTAAATATTGTGAGGATTAAATAGGATCATAAATCTCGTGAAGCTTTGTAATACAATTATTTATTACTATGTATTATTCAGTTTGCCCGTTAATAAGTGTTACATCTTCGTTCCCCAAGGTTCCCACACTGAGGGCCGTAATGGATTTATCGAGATTATATCATAAGTACTTAATAAACATCTGTGAAATGTATCTTGAATGAATTATAACTGAGTAGCTGTAAGGACTCTAAGAGCTCCATTTCTGAAGAATAGTAAGTGCTCAATAAAACTTGGCTGTCACTTCGAGTTGTTTTGGTGGCTCAGCAGATCTAAGCCAAAGGCTGAGATGGTGGCATCATCCCACCAGAATCCAGGACAATGCAATAGGTACTCAGTTTTCTGCCCATGACACGGGTCACCTAGAGGGTGGCGTTAGACCCACTGGAAGAACAGCGCTTTCCCGAATTTCAGGTCTCTGCAAAACTCAGCTCTGAGTGAGGCTTTAGTATCAATGCAGGGCCATGGCCCTCCAGGAAATTTCCGAGGAATCCAAAGAATTCCAAGTGCAATGGACAGGAACCCGGGAAGGTGGCTGGTAGGCCGTAGTCATACTTATTAAGAAAGCAATTTCTCAGTGCTCACTTTAATCCCTTTCTTTGTTTTCCTTCAAACTGACCAATAGAAGAGCAATGGGCAATCAACATAATTGACTTAGGCTTAGAAATACACATAGCTGTGTGTGGGCAAGAGATGCTATTTTTGTTTTAAAAAATATGTGTAGATATATATAGTGCTTTGTGGAACACTTGGTGTAAACAAAGAATCTTGTTGGTAATAGGGAGGGGGGACCAGGAAGAAGAAATATAAGACACAGGCTTTGCTCTCCAAGTGCTTGAGCTGGTCAGCTATTGCTTGGCCATGAGGTGGTAGAGAAATAAAACGTGATATCTGCTCCGCAGGGGCTCACACGGTAAATAGGACAGTACAGAGTTACAGGACACGCCGTGCACAGAGCAAGGGCAACGTGTTGGCAGGCATCACTGGCATCGCCCATTCGATTGCCAGATGAGGCAGGAATTTTTGAGTTTTGCAGAGACCTGAAATTTGGGAAAGGCAAGAATCCTAGGTTTTTCATCGAGGGTGGTTGCTGCCTGGTGCAAAGCTGGCGCAGTGAGAACTCAAAGCTTATTTCTTGAGTAGCTGAGTGACTTCTGTTAAAGTGAAAACTCGACCCAGCAGGCAGCAGGTCTCCCTCAACCCAGAAGGCATCTACCCGGCATTGTTCCTGGGTGCCAGCGCTGGCTCTGTTTTGCTTCCAAGACTGTGGTGCAGTCGGAGTCTTTGCTGTGCTGCCTGGGAAAGGTCCCTTGGCAGTGACTTAGCAGAGATTCTGACACGGGGAGATGCCGCCGGATGACTCTCCTTCTTGGAAAAGCAACTTTGAAAGCTGGAGGGAGCTGGTGCCATTCTTCTGATGGTGATGGAAGACTGAGCAGGACCCCAGCAGCTGTTCAGAGACAAGAAAGGCAGCTTCATTCAAAAAGCTATCAGGGTTTGGCAAGGAGCGCTCCAATCAGTAGCCTTCCTAATGCGTATAATTGTTATGCAAATAAGCCACAGAGTTCCCCAGGCTGGGAACAGGAGTATCAGCCCTGGGGGCCCAGGAGAATGCTGGCACAGATCCTGCCCTGGGGGTTGGCTGTGCTGTCTTGATGCTGGGCTTCTGGTGAACTGGTTTATTGAAGTTGACCATTGGAGGGAAGCTGATTCTTTAAAGAGTAAAAATATTTGAGTTTAATAAGGTGGTCCAGGCCTGGATTTTTGCTTCCTGCCTGCAAATGTGAGAAACGGAATGATAAAATCGGACGCGGTTTAGGGATTGCCAGATGTCCAAATGCCTCATATTTTGGAGAAGTGGGTCCAGAGTGGTAAAGTGATTTGTCCAAAGAACCCAGCGTTCTGGCCTCCAAGTTCAGGGTCATATTACACCCACCCACCACCCCTTAAACCTGTGTAGCTGCAACACCATCTGCTTTTTCTTGAGCCCTATGCCTTGTCTTTTGTCCTTTGTCACCTTCTTTCTTTTCCTGTCCAACAAATATCTATTCTAAAGGAATCACGAAGATCCCTGGACAGATAAGAGGTCTTATTTTATTCTCAAGAAGCCACAGTCTGTTATTATGGACAAGACAAACACCCAAATACCTGCAGTAATAAGTGGAAGGTAGAGGAAGCTGAGGGGAGAGCGATCATGTACCTGTGGGAGAAATGGAAAACTTCACAGGGTGGAGGGTGTTAGGAAACAGGCTTTAAATCTTAAGAGGAAGGGAGCAGAGATATGGGAGCTGGCGGGGATGGTAGCAGCAGTGCAGACTGGGCTTGTGGGAGGAGCTGCAGCATCTGGATGTGCCTGGGACACAGGGAAGGTGTTGGAGAGGCAGGCAAGTGTGAAAGTGTGTACAGAGCAGTGAAATCAGGGCTGAGTCTTGGCGGTACTTTTGTCATGGAAAGAAGCCCCTCCCCCAATGCCTGGATAAGTGATCTTGCACAAGTAACTTAAACCTCTAAACCTTCATTTTTCCCCCCTCTTTATAAGGGTATTGTGAAGATAAAATAAGGTAAAAATGCAAAACTCCTAACACAGTACCTACACCTGACATGTCCTAAATAAGAGTTTCCAATTGTTCCTTCTTTACCTTGGCTTGGAAATTAGAGTTAGCTATCATGGTTTTCTGTTGGTTCTTATGTGCTGGTGTCACTTATTTTTACCTTTAACCCTCTTTCTAGAATTGGCCAAGTCCAAGTTCACCTCAGAAACCAAGACTGTAATAATTACTGTCTTTTTGGTTCCTTTTGTAAAAATCTCTCTTCTCTAATTATTCTTACATGTAACTGTCAGATTAATTTTCCCAAAGCTGTTCTTCAGCAAAGTCAACTGTCAACTGTTTATAAATGGGGGACGGGGGGTGGTCCCTGTCTGTGCTCCGTGTACCAAACCCACACTCCTCCCTCAGGGCCCTGTCCCCACTCCCACCAGCCCGCCGCATCCCTCCCAGCTCCCTCAAATGTGTCCTCTAGTGTATGTCAGACGTTTCAGTTTGTCCTCAGATATAGTGGACACATGTGCGTCTATTATCCTCTGCAATCCAGGTAGGACTCAGCCATTCAGGACAGGCCATCTCCATCATTTTGGGCGTTGCCATGACCACAGCATGGCCTGTCTGTGTCACAGCTTTACACTGTTGGGTATAACAAACCATGTCCTGATCATTCCACTACATTGTATCTGTCTCAGGGCTGCTATGGGACTGAACATACTATACAGACTAAAACCTTTTCAGTTCCCTGTGTAGCCACCTTGTGCCTGGCACTGTGCAGGGCACTAGATAAATGCCTAATAAATGCTTGTGAAATAAAGTCACTGTTGACTTCAACATTCACATCAGGCTCTCCTTTCTTGCCCACAGGGACATGGTAAATTGCGGCGAAACCCTTGGGCCTGTGTTCCCAGCTCATGGCAGAGTTTGGGGATGTGTCATTTACCAGATTCTCTCTTGCCTGTGAACTGAGCAGAGATGGCCCAGACCTCACCGAGGGAGAATAGAGAGGAAAACGTACATTCTTGTTTTAGAATCAATCTTCTGATCATAGTATGCACTTAAACATTAAATTTGCTAAAGGCACTTCAAGTGCATTCCTTGTTAACACTTCATTACAAGGTACTTATCAGTAATAAATCCACAGGGCCCATGTGTTTTAAAGAAAACAAGAAATACTTAGAACAAATAAATACACCTTGCTTTGTTCTCATCCTGGAACTGTTTCTGTTCTAGATGAAATATGTCATTTCTAATCGAATTGATTAAAGATGTCAGACTATTATAAATGTAGTATTTTTAATAATCACACAAAATGCCAAACTTTTCTCTAATTCCTCTTACAGGAATTTAATATAAACTGGTAATTAAGAGAAGAAGGGGAGTTTCTTGCTGACATTCTATGTCAATTTTTGATTATCCCGGTAGGAGCTCTCTGTCTTTCTTTTCCTACTTCTGGATCATCGCTAATGGTTGGTGAGACTTCAGGAAATAACGTGTCTGCTCGTGGATCTAATCTCTACTCAGCATCCATACTGTTCTCCTTTGTCCTTTCGGAAAGTTCAGGAAAGAGAAGGGCTCTCTTTGCCATCCTTATTTCTTTATCTCTCACTCTCATTTCAAGCCTCTCTAATGGGCCCTCTCTGCTCAGCTGAAACACGTTTCCTTAAGGTCGCCAACCTCTTCCCCAAGTCCAGACTCAGTGTTTCATGTTTGACTTTTATCTTACTTAGCCTCTTAATGACATTTGATGAAATAGCTAAGTCTTATGTTTCAAAAGTTCACACTTTCACTCTGAATGGACAGTCTTCCTCCCAGCTTTGTAATTGTTCAATCTCCTTCTCCCTTCCCATTTCTCTTCAACGTTGGTTTCTCCATCCCTAATCTTCTCCTGATGAAATACATCCAGTCCCATGGCCTCAAATGTTACTTCCATTCTGATCAAGTCTACATTTCCAACTCCCACATGTTTTCTGAGTGCAGTGACCTTAAGCAAGCATTTGTCCTGGTGGAAGAGACAATACATGCATCAATTCATAAATACATAAAGGAAAACACAGTATGCTAGGTGGCAATATGCACCAGAAAGATAATGCGGGGAAGGGGTGGGAGACTGTGGGTGGGTGCTTCCCAGTGAGAGAAGCTGACATGGTGGCCTGGAAACCTCATGACAGCCAGTTAGGTGGATGTTTGAAGGTCGAGCTTCTCATGCAGGTGAAGCTGCAGCCTTGAGGTAGGAGTGTGCCCAGCGGCCCAGGAACAAGGGTGTGTGGCTAGTCTGGAGTCACATGAAGAGAGGAAAGGTCAGAGGGGAGGAGGAGCCAGACCACTGGAGGCTCTGCTTTCAGAGTGGAGGGTCTGGGGCACAGTTGTGACATCATCTGGCTTGTTTTCAACAGACCATCCCTGTTGCTGTCCTGAGAATCTGACGTAGGGCAGACAATGCCAAAGCAGGGGGACTACCCAGAGGATTTCATAGTGACCTAGTGAGAGATGCAGGTTGGCATGCGTGGAGGTGGGCAGACGGGATGGGATTCTGAAAGTATTTTGAAGGTAGATCTGGCATTATTTTCTGATGGGTGGGATGTGAGGTGTGAAAGGATGGGAATCCAGGATGATTCCAAAGTTTTGGTTCTGAACAACTGAAAAGATCAAGTTGACATTTGCCGAGATGTGTAACGTGGGAGATACAAGTCTGAAATGCGAGAATATAAGGAGTTTGGGTTTGGACTCTTCAAATTTGAGATGTTGACTTGAAATCCAAATTGAGAGGGTAAGTGGACAGAAGAATATTCAATTCTGGAATTCAGAGAAAGATATATATGTGTAATCTGAGTTATTAGCATGGCAATGATACTTAAAGCCAGAGGTCAAGATGAGGTCTCCAGGGGAGAGCAGGTCCATAGGGAATGGAGGTTCAAGGACTGAATCCTTCTCCCTCACCCTGAAAATCTCCGTAGTTACAAAGCCTTGTCAATTCCATCCCAGAAATATCTTTTATTAACACCTTCTTCAGAGCTACACGCTTCACACCTCCAGGGGACACCACTCACATAGCCTATGTAAAGGGAACCTCCCTGGAACAGAACTGCAGGAAGGGTATCGATTTTGCAAATGGCTGTGCCTGCTTTACAGCGGGTTTAGTTTAAGCTCTCGTCATTTTAATGGCAAAAGCCTCCTGACTGGTCTCCCTGCTACCACTCCCTCCTCTCTGCTGTGATATCAGAGTGAAGATTTTAACCCAAATCTGATCACACCCACCCCTGCTTTCTTTTTTTTTTTTTTTTTTTTTTGCGGTACGAGGGCCTCTCACTGTTGTGGCCTCTCCCGTTGCAGAGCACAGGCTCCGGACGCACAAGCTCAGCGGCCACGGCTCATGGGCCCAGCCGCTCCACGGCATGTGGAATCTTCCTGGACCGGGGCACGAACCCGTGTCCCCTGCATCGGCAGGCAGACTCTCAACCACTGCGCCACCAGGGAAGCCCCACCCCTGCTTTCTTAATAACTGTAGGGGCTTCTTGCTTATTCGATGTTAAAGGTCTCATCGTGTTGAAGCCTTCCCAGGCTTGGCCCTTCATGACGGCCTACCTTCATCTCCGGCCTGACCACTCACGTTCACCGGCCACTGCATTTTGTCATACCGCCTTTGCTGAGTATGATGGTCCTGCCTGCCGGGTCGGCCAGGAGCCCCAGTTATGCGTCCTGCGTCCGGCATTCGCTTCTGCCGCCACCAGCCTGGCAAAGCCATTTCTCCATCTCTTCTCTCTCCTCTGAGACCCTCCCTGTCCACCAAGCGTTTGTGGCTCAGCTCAGCTCCCACGTCTTCTGCCAGGACTCCATGAGTACCCTAGTCCATTTCAACTCTTAATCAACCGTGTATCATCTCACGATTCCACCAATGATTTCCTGTGTGCATCTGTTGTCTCTCCAATGCGATTATAAGCTCCTTTAGGGCAAGAAACTGTACCATATTTCTTTCTAGGCACCATAGCACTAAGCAGCAGAGAGACATCTTAATAAATACCTCTTTGAACTGAATTACGTATATTGAAATGGCTTCCTATGTTAACAAGTTCATAGATCAGGTAGGTCACCAAAGACTCCTATACATGCACTAAATAATTATGTCTGCTGTTGTTGGGTACAACAGTTCCCATGGCTCCTAAATATCTCTTTTAATACTTACAATTCAAGGACTAGATGGCATAGGTTCTGCCAAGGTGTATTTATAAGAATATGAAAAAATATGGCCACATGAGTGTGAGTGTGTGACTTCATGTATAGTGAGAGTGACACGTAATTTCTTGTGATTTGGAAAATGCAAATGAATAGATAGCTATCTATGAGCTAAACTGAGAAAGAAGCTGGCTCAGTTCCAGACTGGGTATTCTGGGAGTATTATTTGTTGTTATTGACAGTGGAGAATTCGGCTCAGAGATCCAACAGGGAAAGAGATAGATCTTCCTTAGGAGCCTAGGGCAGGGAGAACAAACAGCTGTAAATAGCTTAGCAATCAGTGCTTCCTATTTTGAATAAGTGTTTCCAACAAGCAAAAAAACAAAAAGCAAAAAACAAAACAAATCTCTTCATAAACTGAAATAACTAACATCCATCAAGCCTGATAATTTCCAAAACACTTTCACATTTATTGTTTTATGTGACACGCCAACTACCATGCAAATAGATAAAAGGGAGAGATGAAAATCCCACTTCTACAAATAAGGAAATGAAAACCCTTAGATACTGAAAGATTGGTCCAGTGTCACCCAGGCAGGTTGCAGAAGAGCAGGGATACAGAACAAGTGTCTTCAGACACAACATCCAGCAACTTTCCACGATGCATGACACTGCTCCCCAAACAATTAAGGTTTCAAAAAGTTTAGATGGCTTCGTGTAAAGATTCTGTCTCTTCTCTCCCTACTACCTTTTGCAATAGGAGTACCATGGAGACACTCAGTCACTCATATATTTGACAGCAAAGTGAGAAAAATGCTTTATTTTTCCCCTCGAACTTTAAAAGGTAATTTAGTAAATAAATGAAAAATAAACTGAGAAGAGTAGCTGAACCAGGTCTTCGGTTTCTAATAGAATCATAAATGCCAGAAAGTACTGGGGATGATTTATTATCCTGTTATTATAAGTGACTGGGAAGCTTTCAGTGGAGTCCTTGCTAATTTCTAGCAGCTGCATTAAATCAGAAACTCTATTAGCTGTTATAAAACCATCATCCCATTTTCCTGCAAATCAACTTGAACACCTGATGGGAATTTGGAGCCGCTTGTTACTCTCTGTGCTAACCTCATCCTTGGCCTCCAGAAAGGAAATAAACACAAGTCAGAGGTGTCATGCCATTGGCCACATCAACTGTTAGTGATTAATAAATGACTGTCTACTTTTTATAGGAGATGTTCTTGATGGGAGAAATAGCTTCCCTCATGAACACCACCTCATTAAGAGACTACAGACTGAGACATCATCAAATCCCATGTTCTGAATTTGAGCACCCCCCTCACTCATTCTACCCAGCCTGATGCCTAAATCCAGTACCCACACCCCCTTGTAAGAGCCGAGCAGAGAAGCAGCTGCATATAAATCAGCTGGAAATCGCTGGCACCTCTTCCCTTCATCCTGATGTTCACAGTAGAATTTACCTCCAAGGATTCACTCTCCCATGACCAGATCAGTAACATCTTATGTTGGACAAGTGGTTGATATCACTAACTCATGTTTCAGAAGACAGCCGGGCAGGCGTGGCTTAGGTGCAACCTGATGGGGAAACCAGGAGAGGCCACCACGTAGAAGATAAGCCTACTGTGTCTGTGCAGATGCTGGAGTCTGGGAAGCAGAGCAAGCTGCTGGGAACAGGAAATATCTCACCAGGTAGAATAGAGGAGAGTTCTGAGAGAAATATATGTTATAGGACTTAGTAATGGATTGGATATGGAAAGTGCGGTTTCTTGCCTGAAAACTCAGATAGACATCCAGGCTGGAGGAGTTGAATAAATCAGGGGACTCCTACAGGTTTCATTTTTATAATGAGATTATATTCCTATATACTTACCTCATATGCTCCCACCTGGTTGTCTTTGTTCTCACTATTTTCTCTGCCCCAAATTATTTTCCACCAAAACGTCACGTGGTTCATCCCCTCACTTTGAGTTTTTGATTGAATGTCTCTTCATCAGAGAGGATTTCCATAAGCACACAATTTAAAATAGGGTTTCTATTGCTTGTTATTCTCTTACCCGGCTTTAGTTTTCTTCAGAGCACTTGTTATCACTGTATTTTGTTTTTATCTTTTATGTATTGTTTTGTATGCCACACTAGGTTTGATGTGGCAATGCCATTGTGTATTTTGTCCCCTCTGTATAAACAATAACTAGAACAGCACCCACCTCCTGCTGGGTGCTTGTAACTGTTTGAGAAAATGAGTAGGTTTGTCCCAGAAGCAATGGAGAGAGAGAGAGAGAGAGAGAGAGAAAGAAAGAACTGTAGGCTTAAGAAACCAATTAGTGAGTTATCTTCATATAAGTAACCATTGAAGCCATAGGCTCTGGAGGAAGTATGGAATCAAAAGATAAGAGGGCCTTGAAGAGATTCAACCTTCAAAAGCCAGGTGGAAGAAGAACTCGCAATGAAAACAAAGAAGGAACAGACTTAGAGGAAGGAAGGAAATCAAGGCAAAGTAGAGTGTGTACAGGAGAAAGTGTTGAAAGATACAGAGATATCAAGAAGATGGTTTAAGAGTATACAGTGGAAATAGTGTCCTTGATGTTCCCAGAGGCCACAGGAAGGAATGTCTGGTGGAGATATCGGTGTATGTAGAAGTGTGACTGGGAGATGAGAGCTGAGAAAGAGCATGATCTGAGACACTTGTCTAAAATGGGGTGAGAATAATAGAGAAATAGCTAGAAGATGAAGGTCAGAGTAATTTTTTTTTTAAGTTTAACTTTTCATGTATTTAAAAACCAGTGGGGAAGATAAACTTGAGATGGTGAGACGGAATGTACAATAAATTCAGGGAGTGTTCGTTAGGATTATTTGCCTGGGAAACCAAGAGGGATGGATCGAAAGCATGAATAGAGCTACCAGGCAAGACAAGGAAGAGGGATAGCACCTCGTCATAACCAGGGGAAGGAAAGCCCGGACGAGGATGGGCTTGCGTGCTCAGGTGGCAAAGGTCCCAGCAGTGCTTCTCACTGTCTCTAGGGTGGAAGGGCTGAGAGCAAGAGGATATGAGTGGGACTCAAGGATGGAGATGGACGGAGAGGTGAAAAGGCACCCTGCGGTGGCAGGATGAATAGTAGAAAACGTGCAGGACAGGCTTGTGAGGCCCCTTAGCTTGGGCGAGCATGAGTTTATGGAGAAATCAGCCTCTCCTGTTGTGCTGTGCTTCTCAGCTGAGGCTCAGAGGAGCTGGGTTCTTCTTCCAGGCTTGGCATTTGGTGACAAGCTTGTGACAAAAAGAGTAAAAGGAGCAAGGGAGTTTAAGGCGTTGGACCGAGTGAACGACAGACCATGAAATCCAGGCTCGTTCAGGGGGATGTGAAGACAATAGAGGTCTTTCTTGAGGAAGTTGAGGAGCCCATGGTGAGGGCCCCAGAGCTGTCGAAGGGACGCTAGTAGTTAGATGAGCACCTGGCAGCAGAGGGCGTGGTTTTATAAGAGCAGGCATATTTGAGTTAGTGATTTGCAGGGAGGCGGGCGATTCTACTTCCTGACGAGGCTCACCAGCTCAGAGCCAGGCTGGCGTCATGCACAAAATGCATGCAATCCCTTAGAGGGAGGACAACATTTGTCTTTAAGTCTAGGCCAGAGCTGAGCCCAAAGCATGGATGAAGAAGCCTCTTCCAGGAGTAAAAAACCATTGCCAAGGCAGGCAGTGGCTCTGGCGGACACGTTGATTAAAAACAAACAAGCAGCAAACACAAAATGCTCACCCTGCTGGCACTGCTTGGGCAGAGGGTCAGCTGCGGGATGAGTGCCAGGCAAGGGCTGGGAGCGGCTCTCCTTAGACCTGGGGACACCCAGAGGTTCCTGATCCCTGGTTCCAGGTGGCAGGACGCTCTGGGGAGTGAAAGGCGCTCTTTCCCATCATCAAAATTACGTGCAAAGGTGACCAACCTCTAACCTGTGATGTGAGTACTTGGGGCCTTGAGCAGACTGAGCAGAGGGCTACGGTTTCCACGAAGACTGCAGAGAAACAAGGAAGGGCCTGTTTCCGCTTCTATTTTGGTTCAGCAGCAAACAGGGCCTCTTGTCTGTTGGGCTGCCCGTGGCCACTGCAGCCATAGTTTGAGAGAGGTTGGAGGGAAAAGGAGGAAAAAGACATTAAGAGGAAAATGTCACCATTTCCAAACGTCATATCACTTGACAGTTTCTCTTCGTGGGGCAACAGCAGCTTACCATGACAAACAATGGCTTTAATAAAAACACACACAAGGAGATGCAGCAGCAGAAAATGAATAATGGAGTTTCTCCCCGACACGTTGTGGGGGGCATTCACCCAGCGATGAATAGGACCTTGGAAATTGTGCATTGCCAGTGCCTTTCAGACAACCCCTGGTAGGTGGCCAGCCCTTGTGTCAGGCAGGTTCCAGCTGCAAAGAGCAGAATACATGGCATCTGGTTTGAACAGAGGTACTTAGTGTGGGACATGAAACGGCACGCCCATTCATTGAGAGGAATGGCAGAGCAGGTTGAGTGCTCAGAAAGGCACGCTGCAGAACTGGGGCCACCAACGGATTCTGTCTTACACACAAGAAGCTGTCCCCACTCCCAATCAAAGCCACCAACATTGGAAAGCCACTGCTGCCAGGAAACTACTGCCTTGGGGAAGCTGCCTTGAATAGGAAACCACAGCAGCCCTGCCTAGGGGACCAGCGCCAGCGGGCATGCCCTTTCCCTGTCTCTGGGTACCTGGGGAAGCAAGTACTTGGGCCCTTGAACCCCAGAAAAAGCAAGTGCCTCCACAATAGTGCTCACCGGGAGGAATGGCAGCTGTGGTGGTAGCAGTGCTGGTGGCTCTTGTGCGAGAAGGACAGTAAGTCACACCCGGGGCGTGGTTTGGTGGTTTTAGGATCCCACAAATCCGAACTTGGGGACAGATGGCGGTGACTCTTCTGTGGGTATACTTTAGAAGAGAGAGGACACAGAGTAAAAGAGAGGGCGGGGAAAGTGAGAGGACGGTGACAGAGCAGCCTGTCCTCAGCCTGGGGCTGCAGTGGACACAGCCTCCCTGGAGTCTCCATAGCCATGTGTCCTTACGCTTCACTCACTGCCTGTCACCTCTGCACAGACACGTAAGGGGGAAAGCTCTTAGCCACTGAAAATTCCACAGAGGGGCCATTTCAAGTCAGAGACAGAAGTGGAAAATGAAGGCACATAAAAATATTTTATTCATATTGTAAAGAGATAGAAGTGGCGAGCGAAGAAAAGCCACAATGCAACAGGAATACACAGAAGAACCAGGAATGGCGGTTGGGGGTGAACATATGAAGTCATGTGAAGAAAGGCAGCGTCTACAGGGGGCTTCAAGGATCGCCTAGACACTGATAAAGTCATGAAGGTCTGCTCTCGTTTGTTTTAGCACACTAAGGACATGAGCGTTAGTTAGTGGAAAGGAACAAAATAAAGGGAGAATGGCACAGCAAACTACATTTCAGCCATTGGGGAGTTTTACCCAATATTCTCTGATCACCTGCCATGTGCAAGTTATCAAAATGAGTGAAATAATAGTTTGTCTGTGTCCTCAAGGGAATTAAGACATCCACTGATCTTGTCAGAGCCATTACCAGGAGGAATCTAAAAGAGATTTTTTAGCTTGCCTTCTTTCTCAACATCTGGAAGAAAAGACTTCTTTATTATAGCTGGTCACTATGTGTAAAGGGTTAAAAACCCTATAGCACTGTGCTGTAAGGAATAGAAAGAAAAATAAAGACTGTGTCACTGCACCCAAGGAGATGAGAGTCAATTTGAGGAGCTAGAATACACCAAGGAAATAACAGGACACATTTTGATTGGCAAAGACTTAGTAGAATATAGGACACAAAGAAGTGCCTTCCTAACTGCCAAAGGAAAGGTACACAGAGTAAAAGCTATAGCAGCTCAGAAAAATGAAGGATCCCTTCAGTTTGGAGTGCTGGAGGAAGTTTTTATAGTGGAGGTAAGATTTGAGCTAAATCTTACAGGAAAACGCATATATGGGAGACATGTGTGATGTTTGAAGTGAGGGTTTATAGGATACTCATGGGAAAATGATTTCATTAAAAATAAAACATTTAATAGCTGGGGGGGAGGGAAAAGTTGGGTTTTTATTATAAAGAGCCATGACTGCCAAGATAATTTGAAATATGTTCTGTAGGCATTCCAAAGGAGATCAACTTGATACTGTCCAGAATCAAGTGTATATGATTGTGGACTTTTCAGGACCATGGTAACCACCTGATCTCTTTTTAAACTGAAGTAAGAGCTAGTTTTTGTTTGTTTGTTTGTTTGTTTTTGCTTTTGCTTTAAATTTCCTCCCCTTTGTATTTTTAACTGTATGATTCTCTATATTAATATATATTAATTATCTATTTTAATATTAGTATTAAAATTAATAAAGTATGCAGTATACTTGACAATAATATTATATATTATATAATAATAATATTAATATATAATATTATATATTATTATATAATAATAATATTATATATTATTATAAGCACCCCCCCAAAATAGTGCTTCTGTTTTAGGCAAGTCACCTCCAAATATGAATAAAATATTTTTATGTGCCTATATAAACATAAGTCTTGAGAATTTTTCAAAGATAAGATAAATTTGAAAGGAAAAAATGTCTTGGAACCATGATGGATGTGAAGACAAGGTCCTTTGGTACACCTGCCCCTTTAGGATGGAAGGTGAGGGGCACAAAGAACTAGAAACTATAAAGAGGGAAATGGACAAGTCACAAACAAGCAAACAAGAAAATAAAACATGTCCTTGGGGAAATCAGTACCTAAAGTTGCCACAATGTATTATCTAAAATATCCAGTTATCACCAAAAAAAATATGAGACATGAAAAGGATCAGCAAAGAGTGGCCCATACAAGGAAAAAAACATAGGCAACAGAAACTACTTGTGAGTGGGCCCAGATGTTATATTTAAACAAGGACTTCAAAGCAGCCATTATAAATATATTCAAAGAACTAAAGAAAACCAGGCAAAAAGAAGTAAAGGAAGGTGTTATCACAATGCCTCATCAAACAGAGAAGATAAAATAAAAAATTGTAAAAAAGAGGGCTTGCCTGGTGGTGTAGTGGTTAAGAATCCATCTGCCAATGCAGGGGACATGGGTTTGATCCCTGGTCCAGGAAGATCCCACATGCCATGGAGCAACTAAGCCCATGTGTCACAACTACTGAGCCTGTGCTCTAGAGCCTGCAAGCCACAATTACTGAGCCCGCGTACCACAACTACTGAAGCCCATGTGCTTAGAGCCCACTCTCCATGACGAAGAGTAGCCCCAGATCACCGCAACTAGAGAAAGCCCACGCACAGCAACAAAGACCCAACGCAGCCAAAAAAATAAATAAAAATAAAATTAAAAAAAGAACCTAATGGTAATTCTGTTGTTGAAAACTATAATAACTGACATTTTTTTAAAAAACTGCTAAAAGAACTCAACAGTAGATTTCAAGTAAAAAAAAGAAAAAGAAATCATTGCACTTGGACATAGATTGATAAAAATTATGCAATCTGAAAAACAGAGAAAAAGGAATAAAGAAAAATGAACAGAGTTAAAAATGCCTGGGATACCATGAGGCATACCAACATACATGAAGTGGGATTCCCAGCAGAGGAGAGAGGAAAAGGAGCAGAACAAAACATTAAAAGAAATAGTGGCTTAAACCTTTTTAAAGGCCACCTGTTGTGGCCTCTCCCGTTGCGGAGCACAGGCTCTGGACACGCAGGCTCAGTGGCCATGGCTCACGGGCCCAGCTGCTCCACGGCATGTGGGATCTTTGTCCCCTGCATCAGCAGGCGGACTCTCAACCACTGCGCCACCAGGGAAGCCCCACGTATGTCTTTTTGATGTGAGCACTTCATGAAGCTGTTAAAGTCCTGGTGATCTCCATGGTTGCTGTTTAGAGATTTCTTCTTCTATTAACCATTTTGTACAATTGACAAATACACTTAAATGGAAACACAAACATGCATGAAGCACAAACTCTCATCCCTGTCATGTGGACATCGCCCACTCATATACCCCAGAGTGGCTCCTCCAAACATGGATTTCCCTTCTCAACCCCTCTGTGCTTTCTCACATTCTTCAAAAATGACCTAGAGTCCCATAACTCCAAAAACAATTGGAGCCACCAAATGTGAATTATTTCAATTTCCATCAGCCTATTTACAAACTCCCTTAATATCAAAGTTTTGAGTTTGTTGGATGTTTGTTTATTAAGAAGTGTCCTTTAGAGGGAGAAAAAGGAAAGGAAGCCATATTAGGCAGAAGAAACTGAGCTACAATGTGGAAGCAGGAGCTTCAGCTGACCTCACCAGGCATTCTAGAGCCTAAATGGCCCGATACATGTCCCATGTTGGGCCAAAATGACTTGGCCTTTAAATGCTACCTCAACCACTCATTGGTTCAGGGCCTCCCTAAGAAGGGCATGACTTCAGACAAGGCAGTTAGTTCCCTGTAGCCGAGTTATCCCTGCAGGGGTTACTAACACTCCCCATAGCAGGACAACCCTACTAAATCCTCCTTTAAAAGGAGATTTGCACAGCACGTCTCCAAATCCACCATAGCTCACCTTGTGCCACCCAGACCCATTTCTTCCCGTGTCTCCAGGATTCTACTGGGGTGTTCTTCCCAGAGGAGACTTAGTAGAGGAATGTTAGTGAGATGAACTACTGCCCCGAACTCTGCAGCTGGTTTTGGGATCGCAACAGAAACTCAGCCTCTTTTTCCTCCACTCTCCATCTGGATACCCTGCAGTACGCCCCTCTGCTGCTCCCCATGGCATACCTGGGGGTGTGAGCAAGGCTGCCATCCCTCTGAGCTTTTCTCAGGCGAGGGCTGCTGCACAGGTATCCATCCGTCATCACCATTGGGCAGGGACATGTGAGAGGCACCAAGTGGGTCACCTGGATGCCACGTACGGCTCCCCTGCTCGGCTGTGTCACAGCATTATTATTTCATCTCTTTTGTAACTTCCTTCCCACAAGTCCCAAAATACATTAATATCCAAACACGCAGCCATGATAGCAGTCACAGACTTCTCCCAGCATCCCTCACTTTCATGGGCTTCTATTTCTTTGTTTCTTTTTTTGTAAAACCCTTGAGCGTGTAGTCTAGATGTTATTCTGTGCTCCATCTCCTGACTTTTTAGCTCATTTGAGACTGGCTTCTCCCTCCAGCACTTTCTCCTCTTTCCAGGATCAAAAATCTGACCTAACTGCCAACACTCCTTCAGATCTGGTTCTGCCTCATGGGGCAGAGCTGCCCACGGGTCTTCGACTTTCCCTTCCTCTTGGTTTCTTTGATGCCTCCCCGGTTCCAGGCTTTCCTTCTGAGGCTGCTGACTCCCTGCCTCACCGGTTCCTGACTTTGCCTCACTCCCTGGATGCTGCTGCCCTCCAGGGCTTTGTCTCCTGCCTCCTCTCTCCCTGCACTTTATTATTAGCAAGGGTGTCATTCAGCAGCTACCACCTCTAATCCCAGGCATCTCCAGATGACCTCTCTGTTTTCACTTCTCTCCTGTTGAAGGCAGTTCAGACTCAAGGTGCCATGAACAACCCGCTAAACTCTTTTAAAATCAACTCCTGCCATGACCGCCTCCACTCTCCTGTCTGACAGCATCGCCAGCCTTGAACATGGAAACAATGGATGAGTCGTACTTCTCTCTCTCCCCCTTGTTGATGATGGAGTCACCTGTCTCTTGTATCACTCCTTCCCTCAGTTCCCACAGTCTCTGACCCAAGCCCGCTGCATCTTGACTGAGCTCCCATGGTGGACGCTGACTGGGTTTCTGTCTGGCTGCTTCATCCCTGGCAGTGGCTGTGGGGTCATTTCCATTAGGCAGAGCTCAGAGTCAGCTCAGTCTGTGTGTAGGATCTGGTGGAGTTTTTGCCTTTCCCTTTCGTTGTGAAGGTGAGCAGGCCTTAAAGAGGCTACATTTCTACCAAGGGGAGACAGGAGGGTTGAGACAAATTGTGAAAAGCCGTCAGATAAAGTGGGATGAAGTTTGGGTCGGTGTGCACGCCAGGAAATGGGTTTTGCAGATGTGATGTCCTGCTCTCCCTTCGAACGCACAGGGTTAGGAGGGTCCTGGCAGGGCCGAAATCAGATATACACACATGATATCTGTCACCCAAACCAAGGACCAAGGACCTGTTCTGGTCCAATTATTCATTTTCATTCATTTATTTCTGTGCTTCCTCTTTTCACTAAAGCTTTTAGGAAGTATTTAAAACATTGTTCTTGGGATGAAGATAAAGTAATAATAGTTAAAAAAAAGCAAACATTTCGGCCATTATTATATTATTACTATTTATTGATTACTATATTATCACATATCATACTCCATAATAATATGTAGTAAAGATATAAAACCCATGTATGTGAAATAGTTTCAGGATCTTTACAAATATCAATGCACTGCTTGGGGCATGGAGAGAAAGGAGGCTGCTGTCAAGTGTGGCTTTAAGAGCAAGTGATTCCCGAGATGATGAGTCCGCTGTTGTGGCATCTAGAAAGGCTGGCCATCACGTGGCCCATCTCTCAGAGCATCCAAGAGCATCACTGCTGCCCGCTGCTCCCTCTAGCCCTTAAGGGTCAACAGACTGTCAAGTATGCACAGAACTCTCTGCGAGATGCCCACAGCTGTGTCAGCCCCGTCCCAGGTGTGGGGTCCTCTGCCAGGGACCCACACACAGCATTTAAAAAATTCTCACAACAACCCTGTGAGGCAAGTTTGCACGTCAGTAACAAGAGGCTGGGAAAAATGGATAACGGTCTTGATGGTGATGATTATAGCGGTCCTAAGCTGGGTCCTCTGAGGCGGTGTTTGGGGCACAAGATATTTATTAGGGAAGTCCCTGGGAATCAACAGCTGTGGTGGGGGGAGGAGCGGGAACAGAAGCGTCAGAGGTCAAGGTCAAGGGGGTGACACAGCTCAGTCAGGATCCTCTCTCACTGGGTGGAAATGATTAGGTCTTTACTCTGAGCCTTGATTGGTCATTGGAGGTGGGCCGTACTGGGGAGGGATTTCCCTGGGGAGGAACTGGGGGGGATCCCACTTGGGGAGGGATTTCCATGCCTTGCAAGTGAGGAGATCCCAGAGGCCGTCGTCTGTCAGCCCGGCCAGCAGCTGGACCAGCAAGCATTCCCTTGAAGAAGAACAGGAGCAGTTCATCTCTGCATCCACCACAATCGTGGGAATTAAAATGTATTAAGTGCTTAACAAAGATTAATGAACTTAATCGTAATAGCAACCCTATAAGGTTGCACGGCTCGTCCTTCTGGGTGAGGAAAATGAGGCTGGTGAGGATAAGGAACTCGCCTAGTCACACAGGGTCCAAATCTGAACTGCGATTATCTCCCCTTTCCTGTACTGTCCGCCATGCACGAGCAGTGACAGAGAAAAGTATAGGAAATGCTCATATCCTGAACAAATAATTTATACAGGTAGGAATAACACCTGGGAAAGAAGAATGTAAAACAGAGCACGTTGCCATGTAAAGAGAGCAGGGATTGGAAGGACGTTGGCCTGAGTTTGGATCCACCACTGTCTGGCTGTGAGGCTCCTACCAAGCCACACACACCTGCCAGGCCTCAGTCTTCTCATCAAGAGAGCCTGGGAATACCCTCCTCTCTGGCCTTCAGAAAAGGGGCAGTGGAGTCTGCCTAGCAGATGGTCACGTCACATGATGTTCATGTTAAACTGTGTTGTCCACAGTGTCTTCTGGGGTGTCCCAGGGGACCCTGGGGAGGACGGTGACATCATGGAAGAATGGGAGCTTGGCTGAGCTTTGAAGGTACTGATGGGGGTGAGGAAGGAGGGGCACGGGGAACAGGGAGGGCTGGCGAGAAGGACAGAGGCCGGGAAGGGACAGCGGTCCTCTCAACAAAGACCCTGATGCTCCCTGCGCCATTTCGTGACGTCCTCCCACCTCCAAACGGACAGGTGCCATCACCCCCCTCAATTTCCAGATGAGAAACCTGGGCTCTGAGGATCTGTGAGACATGCCTTCAGGGGATATCCTTACTCAGTGGTGGCACCATGATTTGGACCCAATCTGCAGGACTCAGAGTCCATGCTCTGACCATGATGGCATGCTCATGTCTGCTGCGTGTGCGTCCATAACATGTCTCTGTCGGAGGAGATGGGGAATCCAGGTGTTTCCGGTGACTCTCTTCTTGTTCAAGTCATCGTTCCATGTGTGTTTGGAGGCAGCATTATTCGGACAGGGTCTGTGCAGAAAGGGTTCTTTCCTTTTACCTGTGTTCCCACGTTCTCCAGCTTCATCTGCCATTTGCCGCCCGCCCCGGGGTGTTTCCTGGACTGTACCTTTCCTCTCACAGCTGTGTGCATGTGCCTTGCCGTCTGGGCTCAGCGCAGAAAGATTCCTCCGCCAGTTTCTGAAGGCTTCGCTTCCCAACAACTGCTGCTCACGGGATGGGCAGGGCCCCGATCCTGCTATGTATGTTCACTGGCCTGAGCCAACATCCAGGGGGAAATAAGTCAGGTGCAGGTGTGTAACACCAGAGGGGAGTCAACACACAGCTGGTGGCCCTGTAGCTAGGATGGGGACAATGCTCAGGTGGAAAATAATAATAAATAATGATAAAACAGCAATAACAACCATGGCAACAATTAGGAATAATAATATTGTCATTAGGATAGGAAGAAGAACTAATATTTACTGACAACCTTGACCCTGGCATCCTCTCCTGCCTCCCATTTCTCTTCTGCTAGATCAGAAATTTGAGTGAATGGAAATAGGAAGAAAATTCTGACAGCAAGAGCTGCCTGTCGATATCGCAAGGCCATCTGTGATGTAGTGATACTCGTGTGCATGGAAGTGCCCCCCAAAAACCTGGGGACCACGAACCGGGCATCACACACAGGAGTTTAGCGTTAGCTACAGGTTCACACAAACAATGTCTGAGATCCCTCCCTAGTCCAAAATTCTAGGACACAGGGATCAGGCATTTCCCAGGGAACCTGAAGCTGCCCTGTCATACCTGTGAGGTCCTGAGTGTGGGTGGGTGATGCCCCGCCAAGGTCCCATGCTTTTGGCATGGGGGGTCAGGTGAAGTGTCACAGCTGCATGTCCACATTCATGGTTCCCTGTGCACTCTGCCGAGCAGGGCTTCTGTTCTGTCTGGCAGATAAGCCGGTCTCTGTCTTTGTTTCTCGTCTACTCAGGGAAGGCAGACTGGTGGGGACTTGATGTTCTGAGGTCAGAGGTGCTGAAGTGAAAAGCTACATTGGGGGACAGCTCCTGATGAAAGCACATCTGGCACAAAATAAGGCAAAGACTCAAAAATCGAACGCAGTTACGTGATTGCTGGTGATTGGATCCACGCAGCAGCTCCCCAAGTGCCCCATGCGCCCCAATCCCAGCTGGCCGGGTGTTCTCTGGAAGGTGGGCTGTCTTTAAATTTAGAATCATACAAGTGCAACAGCCCAAGCGAGAGCCAGTGTGAAAAGCCATTTTAAAGGTGGATTTGCACATTGAAGGAGCATCTCTAAAGAAACAAATGACCAAATCCTTAACTTGGTGCCCCCTCTATGACAAATATAAGAATAACAGTCAGGGTTTCCTTTGAGCCACCATCTTCCATTCACTCACACTGCGGTCTAGACTTAAAATCTTTTCCTTCAGCTCTGAGTGGAAATCACTGATTAGGCAAACTGCTGATGTACAAGCAAAATGAGCCTGTTTACCATGTGGGAGCTTGCTAATTGCAAAGAAACGTGAGTTCCAGGCTCGATCCTTTGTCTGGGAAAAGCTGTCTTTGCCGTGACAGAGAAGGGTGTGCAGGCGTGGGGAGCTCAGGCCTGGAATCGGGATGATAATTGGACTAGTTTTTGTGCTTGGCTTTTCTCTTACTGGGTTTTCTTCCTGAGACAATTCATCAGGAAGCATCCTCGGCCGTCTGCTGTGCAGCGCTGCACAGTCCAGTTAAAGACAAAGGCTGCTAGGAAGATGACCCTCCTGCGGAAAAGTGTCATACCCGTTCACTTAGTAAATGTTTATTGAGCACCTACTTTTTGCCAAGCTTTGTGCTTGGTGCTGAGGATAGAGACTGACTGATCCTCCATCAACCAGAAAAGAGAAAGTGTCCTGTACTTACCTAGGCCAAACCCACTGCAGTAAGATGACAGTAAGGAAGGATATGATTCAGAGGAGGTGCTGAGGAGGCAGGAACACTTATACTGGGAAACTGGGTATGTACCCAGAGAAGGTGACTTGTGAGCTGGGTGTAGAGGTGAGCTTGGGAACTGGATGTGCAGAGGAGGGCACTTTGGAAAGGAGAAACAGCACAGGCTGAAGCAGAAAGAGATGCGAATGGAAAGGCCCGTGTTCCCACAGTGGGCATGGATCTATGGGCTATTACCTCTGAAACAGGATTTGCAGATCATCTGGTTCAGTGGCTTAGTTTTCAGGTGAGGACCTCGAAGGCAAGAGAGTGGAAGTAACTTCTCCAGAGTCTGAAGCTCTGACCTCTTCAGCCCCTTTGCACCAGCCCCCTGTGTGTATTTGTATCTACTGTTCTTGGGGCATATTTATGCTCTGGAGTTACTTGCATCTCATATCCCTGTGCCTGGCGCTGGCTCTCTTCCCCTCGCCAAGTCTGCAAATAGCATCCTCTTGGTTCTTCCCCCTTAAATGCAGCCATCTATCCACCAATCAACCGGCCTATCTATCAAACACATATATGCAGACTACCACGTCTGGCCCTTTCTATGCTGTTTCTTTCTTTTGCTCTTTAGAGCTCCCCATCTCTTTGTGTTGCTCATCTTTAAAATGAACTTGTTCTTGATTGATTTAAGATATGAAGATCTCAGAATCTCTTCTTTAATGGTTTCAACATGCCTAGAAGCATAGGTATTTCAGAGCTGAAAAGACACCAGGATGTAACTTGGCGTGCTGTTATGTGTCTGTCTTAGTTTCTACACTTCCAAGAAAACTATTTTTAGAGCCCCCTGCCCAGCACCATTGGTTTGTGCTAATTAAAATGAGTATGATGAGGTTCATTTCTGACAGACCCTGCCTCTTGCAGAAGACAGTCACCTGTGCCCTATTTCAGAGTCTGGGCAGGTTATCAAATTCTCCTGCTTCTCCTCCCCGCAGGCCCCCGTGGTCCTCAGCCTCACTCTCGTTCAGCCTCACCGCCTGAGGACAAGGTTTTCTAGCTGCAGACCTGGTCTCTCTTCTCTGCAGACCCTCAGTGACTGGGGTGGGCGTCAGAGCAAATGACTAAGTCCAGGAGTTGTCAGAAAAACAGTCTGTGGAACAAAATGCACACTTTGCCAGAGGGTGGGGAGGTTAGAAAGCAGCCTATCTTGACACAGAGAGAGAAGTGTTGGAATTAATTCATAAACGTGTTGGATGGAAATTAGCAGATGAAGATTTGCAAGGGGAGAAGAGACAGAGGGGGAGAGAAATGGGAAGAGACAGACAGATGGAGAGGGGGAGGGAGAGGGTGGAAAATAGAGCAGAAGACGCAGCTTTATTTCGCAGTCTTGCTTTGCCCTCTGTTGAAGCAGCCTGTGCTTTTGCAGGGATCCTGCCTCGCCTGTGGTTTTTGCTCCCCTTTTTAACCTCTGCCATCCTCACCCCCTGATCCTGGCCTCACTCCAGCTTCCTGCTTCCACAACAGTTGTGCTTTTCACACACATGGGGTTCCTGGCTTTTGATGAGGAGACTCTCTCTCTGCAGAGAGCACCACACTTCTGATGTCCCCATGCTAAGAGGAAAGGACTGGGCCTTTGGGGGAGATCTTCACTCCTGATGCTCTGATCTTGTTCAAGTCACCCTCTTTGAACCTTGGTTTTCCACCTGTAAAATTAGGATTCTTGGGCAGGCTAAATGCAATTATGTGTATAAGTCATTTACCTTAGAATCGGGTGTGCTGTATGCATTCAGTTATTATTATTGTTATTGTTATTATTCATAGCAGCAGTACAAGTACCAGATTCTAAATTCTCTCTCTGGTGTCCTATACCTAATAGCTCAGTCTTTCTAGTAGAGGTAAGAAGTCCAAGCACTGTGTTTAAGTTCAGCTTTAGGTCCAGGACAGATACACATTACCCCGTTTCCATTCCTTAATTGATGGTTGGAGTCTTGCCACGTGACACAGCATCGCTTGGATGATGTTCCTTTCTGGAACAGACTACAGGCCATCACCCAATCCCATTTTGAGAGAATGCTTGAGATCACCACGTGTGAGACCAGACAGGGTTGGGTTCATTTTCTTCCCTCTATAATAAGGGTTTGCCCTGAAGTATCTCCTCCCCTCAAGCCCCTTTCTGCCTCCCCAGATTCAAGGTACCATCTCTATATCAGCTCCTGCCTGTAGTCTTACTGTGGGGAGATCCTGAGTTTTTTCCAAAGTAGATCTAGATAAACTGAAGTGTGTGCACACTTAGGATTCTTGCAAGGTTATTTCAGCCTCTCTGCATCCTGATTTCTTTCCCGTTCTCAATGACATCTAACCCCGGGTTTCTGTACCACCTGCTTTAGGACCTCTTCCCCCACCTATGAACGGGAACAACAAAACAAACTTTCCATGAAATCCACTCACACCAATGCACGCACTCTTCCCGAGTGTTTTACAATTTGAATTCTTTAAGCATGAATTGGACTTTGTCTTTTGAGAAGGGAACATTAGGCATTAGCTTGCTTGTGATGAACTACCTTGGGAGCGGGTAGAGAGGTTTTCCTCCCTTCCCTTTTCTAGGATGTTCCTGAAGGAAAGCAGTGCCAGTTTAAACTCTTTTAGGAGGATTGCTGCAAGGGGAAATTGAGATGGTGGTAGTTAATTATATGTGTCAAAGTGGCGGGGCCACAGCACCCAGGTATTTGGGACAAATTATTCTAGATGTTCCTGTGAGGGTATTTTTAGATGAAATTAACATTTAAAATAGTAGACTTTGAGCGAAGCTGATTAACTTCCATCATGTGGGTGGGCCTTATCCAAGCAGTTGAAGGTCTTAATGGAAAACCACTGACTTCCCAGAGGAAGAGGGAATTCTGCCAGCACACAGCCTTCAGATGTGAACTGCAGCATGAACTCTCCCCGGGTCTCCTGTCTTCAGGTCTGCCTCGCAGACATGGCACACCACAACTGCAGAGGCCAGGTACTGGAAATAAATCTAGCTAGCTAGATAGGTTAGGTTAGGTAGGGAGATAGATAGGTAGGTAGATATTGGATTATATATCTTCTCCCTATATATCCTATCTAGCTTCTATCTTCATATATATCTCTCTCTGTCTGTCTCTCTGATCCTGCTGGCTCCGTTTCTCTGGAGAATTCTAATATAAGATGCTTGGATGCATCTTTCTCTCTCCTGTAATGCTCCCTTCTTTCCTTTTCTTCTACTTTCTTGTTGCCATTTCCTTTCCCGTCCTCTTTCCCAAGACTTCCTGATGCTTGGAGGAGGAAGTGTCAGGAGTGGATTCTATTTTCCCCCTTCCCAGCCTGCATTTCCTGCCACCATGGGCAATGGAGAGCTCATGACCCAGAGTGTGTGTGGGGTCTTTTGTTCGTTTGTTTTGTTCTGTTCTGTTCTGTTTCCCTGTCTTGATCTCTGTAATATTGAATCCATCCAGCAAGGTGACTGGGAGCTCAAGCAGCTGGGAGGAGACGAGAGTGAACTTTTGGGATTACATCAGAGAGAAAAATGGGTGTTCAGTTGAGAGGTGGGGAGGGCATGAGTGGTGAGGAAAAGAGACTGCTCAGAGACAAATCCTAGGTGTCAGTGTGGTGGTGGCGATGATGCTTAGAGGCTAGCAGAAGTTTAGAGACTGTTCAGGCCAACACACCTCAAACTTTTTGGCCAAAACCCACAATAAAAAGACATGTTAAAATGTGGCCAGAGCCCCAGTGCATGTGTGAGAGCTTGAGAACATGCATAAATAAACACGTAAGAGCTCGATTCTGTGATGTGATAACATGTTGTGAGAGGCTCCTCCTCTTTACATCACAAGATCATGTCCCTCACAAGCTCGGCTTCTGACGAGTGTGGTTATATATCTTATTAATTAGAACACAAACGTCTAGAGCCCAGACACAGTGTGCGTTCACCCAGCCACCTGCTCTCCCCCCATGAGCAACTTCCTCCAGGATAAATACCGGTGTGGTCCAATGTCAGTGCTGTGTGGGCACAGGGAGCCTGGACTGACACACACTCAACTCCTTTAATTCTTCTCCACCTCAAGCTAAATTGCTACCAATGAAAGATCATCCAATGTCCAAATGAAGACAAATTTCTTCAATTATCTAATATTGGGACTGTGCATCTTGAATAGCTCTAATATCTGTGGAAGTGGAGGCTACGAAATGGAGATACATAACTAGTTTTCGTGATTAATTGAATAAATATTTATTGAGAATGTGCTATTTGCCAGGAACTGTTATGGTTGCTATTGATATAGCAGTGAACCGTGATGGGGACAGGAAAAGATACAGCATTTTCTACTTTGAGTTCTTAGAAATGACTAGAAACAATCATTCTTCTCCATGCACTGGTTTCTTAATCTAAAAATAATGATACCTTTCTCACAGAGATGTTAAAAGAATGACATGAGGTGATACCTGTGAGGAGTGTACCCTAGCATCTGGCATGTAGTAGGATGATGATGGTGGTGATGATGGTAGTGATGATAATGATGACAGTGGTGGTGATGATGATGGTGATGATGATGACGGTGGTGGTGGTGATGATGATGGTAGTGATGATGATAATGATGACAGTGGTGATGATGATGGTGGTGATGATGGTGATGATGGTAATGATGACAGTGGTGATGATGATGGTGGTGATGATGGTGATGATGGTGATGATGGTAATGATGATGATGATGGTGGTGATGATGGTGATGGTGATGACAGTGGTCACTATAATTGTTTTTTAAATGTTGGTTGGTTGGTCTGTCCCTGAGTGGGTCCAGAGATGGAACTTCTGACCTGAAACAATTCATTCGACATGTACTCGTTACTCATCAGCCACATACAAAATGCTGTGATTAGCACATGCAGGTCTCTGACAAGTCCACGAAACTCTTATCTTCAGACACCATATGTCAGTATTGAGGGCTGTCAGGCTACAGATGAAATAAAATAAAACCCAGTGCCAGCCTCCCTCATACCCACATCTCTGTGCAGTTAGAGCCTCACTTTCTCCCTTCTTATTCTGTCACCCTCAGCTGGAAAGCCTGGGCACCGTTTGCTCTCTCCCTCACCCCTCAGCTCATCAACTGACTTCTGCTGCTGCCCCCGCTGTGAAACTTCTTCTGCCAAAGCCACCTTTGTCCCCACTGTGAAGACCGAACACATGGCAGACCATCCTTCACTGTCCTGAATTCCCTAGCATCAGACACCATTAACCACTCTCTTCTTAATAGTCTAGGAGGTCACTGATACCTGATTTCCCTTCTAATTTTCTGGCCGCTGCACAGACTCCTTCATGAGATCTCCCCACACCCCTAAGCATCTCTGTTGCCCAGACCTCACATCTAAGGCTTCATTCCCCTCCCTGACTCTTGTGCTAAACAACTGCCACAGGACCCAGGGCTTCAGCTCCACCTAAACAAAGATGATTACAAAATCCATAGCTCTAAACATTGTGTCCTTCTCAGACTCAAAACCTAAATATCCAAATGCCAACAGAAAGCTTTCCTTGGATGTTTCACTGGCCTTACCTTCCACATTTACCATTTATGCCCCTCCACTCAGTATCCACTCTCCTTACCATTTCTCTGCGATTGGTTATATCAATCATCCACTCAGTAGCCAACATCAGAAACCCAGCAGCAGCCTAGATCACTCTCAGTCTTTAAAAATGCTCTTAAGAGTCACTTCCTTTGAGTAGCTTTCCAAGAATCCTCACCTAATTTAGATGGTCCAACTCTGAGATGTTGTAGCATCCTTACATGTTTTTATTTTAAATCTTATCATATTGTATTACAATATCTGATTCATTTGCCCTACTAAATTATAAAAACCTTGTGGGCAGGTGATATATCATGTTCTCTGTATCCCCCAGCCCAGCAAACTGCCTATATATTCAATGAGTCTTGGTCAGAAAAAAAAAAAAGAAAGATTGAATGAATTAGTCAACAAAATAAGTGAACAGTATGTTTTCTAAAGCTTGGCAAACGAGATAAGATTTCAGGTAATCAACATATAATATAAAATGCAAGTCCTAGATCCTCTCTAAGACCTAGGGAGCTCAGATTCACTTTAGCAGGAAGGGGAGAGAGGGCAGGTGAAGCAGCAGAGCACACGTTCTGTGTGCTGAGCCCTCTGCTGGGGTCTCATATACAACTTGTTCAGTTCTTCAAAGGAAGAAAAATACAGTGTTGCTATCTAACCAATGAGTAAACTTGGGCTCAGAGGAGTCTGGTCCATTGATCATGGTCCTGGGTGGCAAGTCCAGATTTAGAGCCAGGCAAGTTGGCTCCGGATGGGCATTCTCTCCTCCACACCCTGGTTCTCGGGTGGAATGATCCACTTTCCGCCTGTCATAGTGGAAGCTGTAATGAGACTCTGGAGGGGTAGACGGTAATATCTCCTATTGAGCATTTAAAAAAACACATTTTATGGCTTGTAGGTTTCAGTATAAAGTTTTTTTGGTCATTTGATTTATAGAACTGTATGTGGTGTGGCTATAAAGTAATGAGGTGGATTTTATTGTATGGTTTGTGGAAACTGGTCTCTTTGCAGGAGTCTCCAGGTTTTCTAGAAGGAGATGTTCAGTGCAATTGATGTTGATGCCTTATGATTTTCCACCATTGAGGAGTTTGGGGGCCAGGGAGGAAATGAGAATGGGAAGAAGCAGATTCTCGGCTGTTGGCTTAACTGACATTCTACAGACCGTGGAGAGTGGACATCAGTTCTCTCGTGCAGCAAATATTTTCTGGTATTTACTCCATGCCAGGCTCTAGTCCATGGCAGAGGAATCAGGGATGAGCAAAAGAAGTGCCTGCTCTCAGGAACCCTGCAATACTAATGCGACAGAGACAGTTACGTGCAGGCACCTGCACGACACTTTGAAGGGCAGGATGTAGGAGAAGGAGGCTGATGTTACAGCAACTGGATTGTACAGCCATCGGTACAATCGTTTCTATTGCAGTTTTGTTTGTTTTGGTCAATTTCAGTCATTTTGGAATAGAGAAGAGAAGAGGAATTTTATGTTCATTGATAGCGGTCACTGTGCCAGGCATGGCAAGAGGAGTGAGCTTTCTTAATTCTCAAGGCAGCCTTGCCAAGATTCCCCTGTTAACCCTGTTTACAGATGAGAACATACAGACTCAGAGAAGGTAAGAAATGTGCCCCAGATCAGAGAGTTACAAGAGGCAGGGCTGGGATGCAAAGCATGGATTTTAATTGCTGCCCACTATTGGTGCTTCTCACTGGCCCGGGCACATGGGGCCTGACAGAGAGGGTGTGATTTGGTCAATGATGGAAGCGGGGGCAGATCAAGACTCCACTGACCTGAAGTCTGGCCTCAGGTCAGCAGTGGACTAGGAAAACCACTGAACATCTATTTGCCTCAAAAGTCCTCATCACAAGAAAAAACATGGTAACTATGTAGGGACAGGTGTTAACCAGACTTACTGTGGTGATCATTTTGCAATATATACAAATATCAAATCATTATGTTGTACACCTGAAACTAACATAGCTTTATATGTCAATTATACCTCAATTTAAAAAAACACATATATTTGGCTCGGTTATCAAGAGTACAAAAAGACAAAGAGAAATGAAGTTCCTCATTCCTTTTTAGCACTGATTTTGTAGGCAGCTATTATACAGGGTTTGCTTTGAGTTTTATTTTGAACAGAACTTGTGTCTCATCTGAAGTATTACATTCTGGTATGTGTTTCCATGTCTTGGAACTTCCTTGAGCCTAAAAACTGAAAGCTTTTGGATCAGTTCACTTTGAATTCTTACCTTTCTGTTCACTAGCAAACATCTCTAGCTGGTAATACCTGCATGTCCTGAGGACCCAAGACAGACAACATCCCCCAGCTAAACCACGATGCCTCCTCAATTGTCCCACCCCACTGGGTCCTCCTGATTTAGGTCGGTTTCTGGAATATAAATATGCATCATGCACAGGCTTCTTATTTTATTTCTTTCTAATGCACACACAGAGCAGCTGGGTACAATCTTCTCTCAGATAAACACAAGCTGTAAGTTTTCCTTATTTATAAATAACACACAGTTTGAAATTGCTTTTACAACTGGATATAAATTTCATTAGATAAATTCAGATATTTCTGTTGGATCCAGAGTTCCCCATAGCCAACCTCATCTAGGCAGCCTCTCCATGGTACCAGGAAACCATATTAACAACCACTTTGATCCTTAGGTGACTTCTAGTTCTAAAATTGACTCTTTAAAATTAGACAGAGATCTGTTCAGTTTCTCATATTGCACACACACACACACACACACACACACATACACACATACAAAACCTCTGGACAACTTGGAAATTTGCCTGCCCTGCTCTGTACAGCTTATCTGCCCCCAGAGCCACTTCAGAGAAAAAAACCTATGATGGTGGGGGAATTAGGTCTCTTCCTATAGGTAATAAGGAAACATTTATTGGGTCCTTACGGAGGGCCCAGCAGGGTGCTGACAACTTGTATTTCATTTAACACTCAAAAATACTGTATGCATTCATTACTATCATTGCCTCTATTTACAGATGGGGAAGCTAAGGATTATCAAAGTTAAGGATATTGTATAAAATCACCCTGAAGTAGGTTTTAGAGGTGGGATTCAGGTGGACTCCAGTGTCCAAGTTCTGGTCTGACCCACTACCCAATAAAACAAGGGCTTTGGATTGAACTACATCGTAGCTGGTAAGTTACAGCAGAAACAAGGACTTAAACCTGGGCCCCCTAGTTTCATTAAGGGTAAGTGAGTAGCATTTTTTAGAAACCATACCGACACAATTCACAGCCTCATCCCCAAACAATTTTAGAATCTACTGTCAAAAGCTAAGATATGGCCGAGCAGAGGAAGTATATTAAGAGACAGTTGAAAACAGTGGAATCACTAAACTTCAGAACGGCTTAGGTTCTAAAGTTTATACTGATGGGGCTTATTTCTAATTCACAAACAAAGGCAGAGGGGCCTCTAGATCTGGAGGGAGGGTTCCATGGATAACGTCTCCTCGCCACACACACAGAACAGAAAGAGAAAGACTTTTATCACCGTTTTCCCTTTAACAGTGAGCCCAGGTGAGCCGCTAGGGCTGTCCTCAGTGCTCTGCTGTGGCTTCCGCCTCCTTCCTCCTGCTGCCAGCCCACGGCTCCACTTGACCATCTCCTACAGCACTTCACTCACTCCTTCGACCTCTGCCTCTCTAAACCTATTTCTTCTGGACTCCTCCTCATCACAGGGTATTGTGCCACCCCAAACCCAACCCCTTCTTTTTCTCAGTCCCAACATCCAGACTCTCAGGAAGCCCTGACTACTGTACTTCCACAATACACCCCTTACCTTTCCCTGTTTCTCCATCCCCATTGTCACCGACATCATCTCTTCCCTCTTCTGCTCCCAGCACTCTCCCTGAATCCCACTCTTCTCTTCATGACAAAGTGATATTTTAAAGCTCATCAGATCAGGTAACCTCCCTGCTTTATGTTTTCTAAAACTACTACACTGCACTGGATCCAACTTGCATTTTCTATTACAAATCGCCCTAAATATCTAGACACCTGTAGGTCTGGACCAGAGCTTTAGTTGGTATGTAGGGCATTTACATCCTTTCATTTGTAACTTTTTACATGTCACAAGTTGTAATCACTGGAAAGTGGGGATTTTGCTATATAGTCATAATTTATGATTACTAAGTGCTTCCACTGTGCCGAGTCCTTTGGCAATGATCTCATTAATTGTCACCCTGTATTAATCAAGTTTTGAAGTTTTCTATTCTGTATTTTAAGATGCTTTGACATCTTGGAGGCTTGCAAATTCTGGAGAGACTGTCTCTCCCAGGGCTAGCTAATTTCTAGAGATGGCAAACAACTTGCCTTCAGCATGTCCTTCATATGCAAACCAACCCAGTAAGAGCCCACATCCCTAACCATTTCCTCTACCCAATGGTCACACACCAAGCCAATGTTTCCCCTGCCCTGAGTCACTCCAGGGCCAGGTACTGGACAACTAGAGACCACATCCAGAGTCCAGGCCTGCCACAGTTATTCAAAAACATCCAACCCTAAGTCTGCTCAAGCTTGCCCTCCCCACCTTGCCCATTCCTTCTCCTGGAAACCACCATCAGGCCTCTGGACCTTGCTTTCTCCTTGTCCTTTCTGCTTCCTCTCTCACCCTGGTGCTTCCCCATGTGGCCCTGCATACTGTGGTGTGCCCCTCCTCTGGGGAACGCCAAGGAATAAACTCTTCTTTCAAGACAGTTTTTTCCATGTCTGCCATCTTACCAGACCTTACAACACGATCTTGGGGATGTTTCACAAAACCCCAAAACCCTATGAAAAAGGTGCGACAGCTGAAGGATCAAGGAGTCAGTATCTGAATGGACAATCCAACTGCCGAACCAATAATCTTAGTACTCTAATCCATCCTCATTTAATTTGTCTTCATATGTGTCATCAAATATCCAAAAGAGGTTTAACTGGGGGTTTCCCTATCATAGTACTCAGTCAAGAATTTCATAGAAATCTCTTGATATAAACTATTTGTTCACTGTTCATTGCAAAGCTCACCCCCTTTTACCTTTCCCATTTCAATCTGGTTTGGCCTTCCAGTCTCTAAATGGATATACTGGTCTCTAGCAATGCCTTACAGATGAATGAAATCTCCCCCACCGAACTGTAGACAGGCATAGATTCACACAAAAATCAGACCTCTGTAGTTATTTCTCTGATTCCCTAGCCCTTAAGTTCAGCCCATGTATTCACCCACAAATATTGAGCTAGGAGGCCGACTTACAGAAGAGAAAGATGACGGCCCCATTCTCTAGGACTCCGGATACCTAGAGCTGGGGGTAGTCAGCCCTGAAAAAATAAAAAGTTTATCCTTTTCCCAAGGGCAGGATTTGTTACATGTTATTAAGACTATATAATGCCTCACTTCATGCTATCTCTGCCTCTCCTTTTCTTGCCCTGCCTGTTCTCCTCCCACCCGGAATCTCATGTTCTTTTCTGCTTTCCTTTCTTCTCCAGTAACTCCTTCCATCTCAAGTAATCCTTCATGGGCTGATTCAGCCTTTGGCAACAGCCCATCTGCACCTCCTGAGAAGCACTAGAACCAGCAGGCACGTGAGTTGGCCGTGTCACCTGTGTGCCCAGCAACCAAGCAGCAGGAGCTGCGTGACTTGTAAGGCAGCCTGACCCATCCCCACGGCTCTCACCCTTGGTGTTCAAGAGACAAACTCTGTCATTGAAGAAAATCATAAGACCAGCCCCAGTTCTCAGCTTTGCACAGATTAAAGCACTAAAAAAGTCTTTCCAGGCTGTTGATACAAGAGCATCTCGGAGTTTAGAGGATTATGTACAATGTGTAGACAGAAAACCCAGGTACGCTTAGGTCTTAAGGAAAGATGTGTGTCATTAAAACTGGTGGGTGATGCCAAAATAAGTTGTTAGGCTGCTCTCTGAGGCCTTGCCTCTCCTCCCAGCATCATGACCCCCCTCGGCCAGAAGCTCACTGGAGAGCGTGCTGCGCCTCCCTGCATCATTAATGTCTGCATTCTGGGAAGGAGATGCCACATACTTTCACTCTATTAAAACTTATAAAACATAGGTAGCATAACTAGTGACAAGTATTCTTTCTTCCTGAGGTACGATGCTCTAATTAAAAACTTTAGACCTAAGATGTATGTGGTTCTCTTTTTGCAGGGGGCAGGGGATGGGCGGTATTTATTTATATTAGAGTATTTATCATAGTATAGTATATAGTAGTACAGTATTTATTTGTGCCCAGCTTTTATAACTGAGAACAGGTAGCACACTTTTGTGCCCTTGAGCAACGAACACAATTAATGGTATAAGTTTAAAGCTTATTTTTGAATTACACGTCATTGCAACAGTTGTTCAGAGCCCAGGCTAATTTTACAAAAGGATTTGAGAACGAATGCAGTAAAGCAAATGCATATAGCAACTATTAAATTATGATACAAGGGCAGAAGCCACATAATAAGGGGTGGCTTTTGTCAGGGGTCGCAGAAAGAAAGCCTCTTGACAGGCCCAAGGAAAGCCTGAGATTTTCAGTTCTTAACCAAAAGAAATGCGTCCATACTCCAAACTGACAGGCTGGGCTCTAAGAATGCCTTACTACCAGGTCCCCTCCGGATACGGTGATGGCGCCACTTTATGTTGTGATCATAAAGCCACAGATGGATTTTATAAGAATCAGTCTTATTACTTTTTAGGATCTCTACGTGTTTTTCCCAGTTTTTGCATTTTTACAATAAGATATTTGGGTAATAAGCGTGGAGTAGGACAGGGACGATTTTGCTCGTGGCGCAGTAGGAAGAAATTCTGATTTGCCAGCTGGAGAGCGAGAGCGAGCAACTCAAGGGCCAAGAGTATTTCCAAGGTGGGTCACCGGAGGGGAAAGCGCTCCACCTTCTCGCCAAGGCCCAGGAGAGCTCTGCCTGGGATGGGACTGTAGCTCGGCCACGTGGAGAGGGGGCTGCCGAGCGGTGGACGCGCACACGGGGTCAGAATCCCGGCGTGGGAAACCTAGTTGAGCTCTCCAGGGCTGGGATGGCAACTTCTGCCTTGGCATCCGGCATCCGGGGAAGGAAGGTGCGAGTCAGTTTCCAATTTGCTGCGGTCCCGGGCTCGCTCTCGTGCCCTTCCCTCCTGCCCGCACGCAGGGAAGCCGCCGAGAGGGGCGCAGCGTTCCCGGGCAGGCGCCGTGTCGGGGGAGAGAGGAGCGGGGGACGTGGCGGCCCGACACGCGCGGCTCCCGGCGCGAGTGGGCGGCGCGGCTGGGGTTACGGTGTGCGCCCGCGCCCAGCGCCCGCCGCGTGGCGCGCGGTCCGCCAGCTCGCTCTGCGCCGGCCCAGCGGAGAGCTGCGGTCAGTGATGGAGCTGCTGCCATGACAACCGCGGCGGTCGGGGCCCGCGCGTGTTGGAGCTGCTCCCGGGAGGCCGGCGGCGCAGAGGCCGGGGGCGGCCGCTGAGTGTGGCGTCCGCGCGTCCCCGCGCCCCGCGCCGCGTCCCCGGGGAGGCGGGCGCGGCGTCCGCCAGCTCCCCGTGGGCCCCGAGCCTGCGCCGCCGGCGCTCCGCGGGCCGGGCTGGCCGCCAGTCGCCGCGCGGGCTGCGGCGAGGACGCCAGGCACCCACCGCACAGGAGGATCCTCGGGCTCGGCGGCGGCGGCGGGTCCCCGCGGTGGAACTTTTTACCGCCTTTGCGTTCCAGATTGGAGACTCGGGCTGGTTTCTAAATACAACTGTACATATGTGTGATCTAATAAAACATTCTCTCCTCTCCTTGAAGCGGCAGCTTTTTATGACATCTCCTTTATGTCAGAGACACTTGCCTGGCTTCTTTGGGTTATAAACTTTTGATGCCAGACCTCGGCAGGACGTGCCCAACTGAATGTTAAAGTAGCATCTCGGAGAGAGACAGAGAAAGAGCAACCCGTGACCTTCATCCCTGCACCTTCCTCCTGCCTCTCCCTTCCCGGCCGCCTCCCTCCTACCCAGGGGAGCGTCGAGAAAGCTCTTTTTGGATGCAGGAGGGGGCTTCTGGTTCTGCCAGGCTGGAAAGCTGAGGCAGGATTTGAGGAAGAATCATTAGAGTCGGGAGAGCCTGGACTCCGCTTCTGCTTCCCCCTCTCTGCTTCTGGCTGGTTCCAGCCCTTTCCTCCCTCCCCACGCGGCTGCCTGAGACCCGCCGGTGTGCGGGGCGGGGGACGAGGACCGAGCGGCTGCCGGAGTTCTGGGAAGTTGTGGTCGTCGAGGATGGGGATCTGTGGGTACCTGTTCCTGCCCTGGAAGTGCCTCGTGGTCGTGTCTCTCAGGCTGCTGTTCCTTGTACCCACAGGAGTGCCCGTGCGCAGCGGAGATGCCACCTTCCCCAAAGCGATGGACAACGTGACGGTCCGGCAGGGGGAGAGCGCCACCCTCAGGTAGGGAGCTGTTCTTCGGCGGGGGCCTGAACCCCTCGGATGTGATTCCGTGGGAAGGGGCGAGCGAGCGAGAACCGGAGACTTGCGTGGGGGATTGGAGCGTGGGAGAAGGCCTTTTGCAGGCCCAAGAGGTGCCCACTTGGCGTTCTGTGGCAGCTAGCACCCATTCTCCTGGACAGCTTTGTCATTTGCTGAGGCTTTTCTGGTTCCGGATCTTAGGAGTGAGCCCTGAGTCCATGCTCGGGGCTCCATGTATCTGCGAGGCCATGACGTGACTAGACTCACTTTTGCCTTGGCCCCGGGATGAGAGCCCTGGCGTTGAAATATACTGGGGGTTTAGCCAGAGATCACTGGTACCCTGGTGGCTGTCTTACAGTCCGGAAGGTATGTGGTGAGGCAGGGTAGTCCTCCCAGTGGGCTGGCTGGTCTCTGTCTGAGCGATACCTGAAATTTCAGGCTCTGGAATTGCTGTTGCTGGGCCGTGTGGCCTTTTTCGAGTTTGCTTAAGAGGCAGCCATCCTTGCCAACCCGGTGTGGTGCTCCTGGGGCCCCTATTATAAATTATGAGGGCAGTTTTATCTTTGCAGGCTCAGGCCAGGGAGAGGAAACATGTAGCTTTTATGCAACAACACTCCTATGTGAAAAGCACAGTACGAAAGCTTTTTGTTTTACCTTAATGAGTTACAGAGAATCACTTACATGCTTCAGGCAGAGGGGTGGAGCTTCTTGGAATATGAACCTTTGGGGACCAGGCCTGCTGCAGCAGAGACTTTAATAAAAATGCAGCCACCACTTTCCACCAGCTCAGCAGATATCATCTTTTATCCCTTTAATGAGGTAGTTCTGGTCCTCGGAGACCGATTCAGGGACATCCCAGCTTAACTCTGCTCACAGTGTACACAGGGTGAATGCATTTGCCCTGTCTGTGACTTTGATGGTTACGGTGGAAATAAAACATCGTGCCCCGGATTCTGCAACCAAGAAGCCTGGCTTCTCCAAGGAATGCATGAGGGTGGGGCTGCCTTCCTGTTCTTCCCTTGACTTCCTTGGTTGAACCCTCTCCATCTGGACAAGCCTCTCCCTGGGGAAGGAAAGAAAGGCCTCCTGCCTCCTGCTCTTCCTAGCTAAGCCCAGGCATTAGGGTTGATTCTTACCACTTTGAAGGTGGTCCTCAGCTGAGTCTTCTTTTGAGCTTGAGGACAAGTCCTAGAACTCTGTCTGCTGGTGCATGGGGGCCCCAGGAGGAGAGAGAAAAAAGGATGGAGACAGACCTCCTCTCTAGACAGCAGGAGGGAAACCCTCTGGGCATGTGGGCACCCCTCAGCCGGTCCCAGACTAGAGGGAATGTAACATGCCTACTTCCTTGCCTTAGAGAAATCCTGGGGGTCCATGCCCTGAGAAGCACATGTGCAGAGGGCCAGTCTGCTCAAAGAGAGGAGTAGCAGCCGGGCTACAGTGCATGTTAATGAAGGAAATGTGGGGAAATGGTGGTAGGTGTGAAGGGATTTGGATGCTGCCACGCACCTCTCTTCATCCTCCAGACCATTACCAGGGACAGAGAGGCCCAGCATTGAATAAGGCCTCAGTGCTGAACTTTCCAGAATCCTCTGTCTTCTTCTTGCCTCTGAAAGTTAAACCAGAAACTTAAAAACTAGAGCTGCTGTACGGGATGCAATAAGATAGTTCCACCAGCAGAGGGCCAGCTTTGATCTGCCTTTTTTTTTTATTAGCTGCTGGCCTGTTTTCATGATCTTCGGTTCTCATGTTTAGCAGCTGGGCTTCATAATGGGAATGGGAATAAAAAAGGGAAAGCTGAATAGTTGCTTTTTTGTGCTTTGTGGAGAAAAAAAAAACTTATGTATTTGAGTATAACTGTTATCTGTTACCTGATGGCATGCTTTATTTTTTAAAAAGTAAGCGCGTCTTATGTTGATTTTGCCTCTCAACTTCTGTATAATTTGCCCTGAAATAGAGAAATTCAGTGCATTGTTCCCATTTTAATCCTTCTTTATCCTCTTTCTTTTACCTCTCGTGTTCTTCTCTTTTATTACGTTTTCCTTTGTTTTTATCAGATACCTCCATTTTATATATTTTTGCATGCTGTTCATTCTCATCTTTCTGCCTTTGCTTTCATCACTTAATGCTTACTATTTCCTGATTTTTAAGGTTCCGGTTTCACTACTATCACAATGTTTCTTAAAATAACATAACTAGCTCCTTCAGATCTCTGGGGGTCTCCATCTCTCCCCTCCTGTTTTCTGTGCTCCTTTGCTTTCTTGGTTCCACAGCTGTGTGCCCGTCTCAATGAAAACCTTGTTTGTCAGGGCTCAGAGGGGGCGTCCGCTGCTTCCCGTCTCTGGAAGTCCATGACCTCAACCCCAGATAGATGTATCGTTTTGGGTTGTTTTTTTGCTTCTAAAAATTATAATTCTTAGCGGTGGCCACTCTTTAGTCTCCTGAAAGGTATACCTTTGGGCATTCAGCGTTTGGGAATTTAGTGTTCTGAATGCATCAAATGTTCAGAAGGCGTTGAAAAACTTGAATGATCCCCAGGCTCATCAGCCAGAGAAAGTCTTTTCAAATGTGACTGCCCTGGATCCAAGTATCCCAAGCCTGTTTCTAAATCTTGAATGAAGTCACATAGGAGGCCAAAGACCGACTAGGAGAAGCAAAAGAATCGAGAAAGCTGGGTCCTCCTTTGAAATTCACAGTGTGACATTGCACCGCTTAGAGAAGGATGATCTCCTTCCTTGGGGGCATGATTTGTAGTGCTAGGTCTTTGATTGCATTGAGGGATGCTAGGAAGTGAGGTGCCAGAGACGACACTGAAGTTTTGAATGTGGATGAAACTCATTTTATGTAAATGAGGCAATATTATCTTCCTCATAACTACACAGGGCTACTTGAAAAGTAGAGATAATTACGTGACTCTGGAATTATTTGTCTTCTTGGAAGAGAGATGATATGGAAAATGAAGGTGATATTCACAGTGTCTGAATTATAGCTCCTATGAATCGGATTTGAATTCATTATTATAAATGGGCCCTCTTGGCCAGAATCATTTCATGACAGTTATCTGCTGTTGGGTTAAAAATGTTCTGTGCCTTTCCATTAGATTAGATATGACAAGTATCTAGAAGTCCTGTGTCTGAATCATTGCCCACGTCAGGGAAGGAGCCCAGAATGTTCAGTGTGGTCAGCAGGTGTCTATGAGGCTATTTCAGTTACACGACGATCACCAGATGTGTTTTCTTCCTGGACCTCAATCTTCTCTAAATGGGCTTTGGTTCCTCAGTGGGACCACATCATGCGTGTCCACGAGCATTCTGAGGCGGGTGCAGTAGCGTGGAGGTGAGAGTTGTTGCTCTGATTGTTCCACTAAATGGGAAAAGTTTCCACCAGCAACCTGGATGGGTTTTTTTTTTCCCTTTTAATTTTTTTTAGTATGGCAGGATAATCAGTTTTGCTGATCCAGGTTTGCTGATCTGGGATTATGCTTAGGAACTCTCTTCTAAAATACCCTTGCATTTTCATTTGGAATTCTGAGCTAATCCCTTTGGAACCAAGTATTTGAGGGTTAACTACTACCAAGGAAGAAGCCGAGCAGCAGGGTGTTGCCAAAGCTACTGGGGTAGCCAGGCTCCCAGGGGCGGCGTCCTGTCACTGGCCTGGGTGTCTTTCTGTCTTTTGCACTCACCATCGGCAGCTTTTCTTTTTGTGTAAATTAGAAAATTCAGACTAGCTGCCAGGTTATTCCAAACAAGGCCACAGCATGTGCATTTCAGTGTTTAAGTTGCCTAACCTGAATATGGACTTGCATTAGTGCAAATGCTTCGCTCTTGGCCTGGGAAGATGGAGACACGGACACCGAACCAAGTGCAAGTCCCTGTGGGGCCCCTCCAGCTGCACTGCTAACCCGGGCTGCACTGGAGTTACCTGAGATGCTGTTTAGACATTCCATAGTCAGGATCCCAGACCAATGAAAGCAAAATGTCTGGAGTTGGGCATAGGTGTGGACATATTAAAGATCTCTTCCACTATTTCTCATGCTAAGAACCACTGCCCCAGAGTCCTTTCCTGACCCAGAGCATCTGAGCAAGGCTGGTCTCCAGTGGCCCTGCCCACACTTATGTGTCCCCTACACGTGTGCGTGGACCTTACCACTCACGGCTGCCGTAGTGCCCGAGAAAGAACAACGGGCTCAGGGGCCTGAATACTCACCTGGGTTTGATTCTTACTCCATCCCTCACTAGCTACATGATTTTGAGCACTTCACTTCCTTTGTGTACACTTGGGAACAGTATCTGCTCTGTCTACGGCATCTGGGAGATGGAGTGGATGGCATTATTCTGCTGGCTATAAAGCAAAACACACATGCAGGTTGTTACAGGAGCTAAAGAGAGCCCCAGTGACAACCCATAATACTCTCCATTCTTTCCAGTTTCCTTTCTCATTCCCACTCCCCCCGCCCCCACACGGACCTTTAGAATTCTTAGTCCTTTCCCAGTTCCATTCAGCATCCCGCTTCCTGCTCTGGTCAGGATTCACCCTCATCTGAGTCCCAGTAACCCCTGCTGTAGATCTTTGTTCTGACGGGTACACACTGTGGGCTTGTGACCTACGAGTGGGCGTGGTTGGACTGTGAGTTTCTGGGGGTCAGCGGCCACGTCCTAGGTGTTGGGTACAGACATCTTCATGCCTACTAAGGATTCAAATAATAAGTCTTGGCTGAATGCTTTAATCCATCAAAAAGGGGCTCAGTCTCTTATAATGGAGTTACCTCTGCAGTGATGAAGTGCTTACAGCTACAGGGTTTCATTTTCTTCAAAATACGGTGCCAGCCATTCAGGCAGGTGGTCGGTTAGAGCCCTTGGAGGCCTGAGGGACTTGAATTCTGCTGAAATCACTTGTCATGGGGAACAGTTGAGTCCACCAGCGGTCCCCATCTGATCTGAAACTGTGCAGAAGGTTTCACCATCCCTGGGGGCAAGGCAGGAGTGGGGCGGCAGAGCCTAGGGAGTCTTCTTAGCAGCAGCAGAGTAATGGACTTGGAAGTGAGGGTGTTCCTGCGGAGACCTGCCTCCTGCAGACGAGAGGAGACACAGAGCAAGGAACGAGTGGGGCCGACCGGGAAGTGGGCGTGTCCTGGACTGGGAGCGGCGGGGGTCGGCGGGCCTGACTGGCTCGACTGACACTGTCACACTGGGTGGTAGGCATGTGCTTGCCTCCCGGCACACACGCCACGTGCCAGAGCCAGGGATGGGAGGAGGGGTTTTAAAGCAGTCAGGATACATGCTCAGTGACTTTCTGCACTGCTCTAGACCAGCGGTCCCCAACCTTTTTGGCACCAGGGACCAGTTTCGTGGAAGACAGTTATTCCACAGACTGGGGTGGGGGATGGTTTGGGGATGATTCAAGCGCATTACATTTATTGTGCACTTTATTTCTATTATTATTACATTGTAATATGTAATGAAATAATTAGACAACTCACCATATGCAGACAGGAGGCGGAGCTCAGGCGGTGATGCAGGCGATGGGGAGCAGCTGTAAATACAGGTGAAGCTTCCCTCGCTCGCCCGCCGCTCACCTCCTGCCGTGCGGCCCGGTTCCTAACGGGCCATGGACTCGTTCCTGCCTGTGGTCTGGGGGCCGCAGACCCCTGCTCTAGACACTTAACAGCTCTATGTAAGCCCTTTTGTTCAGTTTTTGGCCTTTAAGCAAATTTGGCCCTTGGGTTCAGTTTCGTCCTGTCATTCTAAAAAGGGACGGTGCCCTTGGTCTTCCTACTGTGCTCACTGCGCAGCTGCCTCTGGCGGTGTGTGTGTGTGTGGGGGGAGATTGGAATGAGCAGGACTGAGCAGCGTGTATCCCAGACCTGATGGGGTCCAGCGGTGAGATGCAGCGGACAGGAGGGGCCACCTAGGTCCCACCTGACCTTCCCAAGGGAGGACTTCTAACGTTATTATTAATGGGAAGCGTCTTCACAGTCCTGAGGTAAGAAGAGGGAATTACGGAGTGACACGCTTAGGGCTGGCAGAAATGTGCGTTGCCTGTTAAGTTAGCAACTAAGTGTTAACCTTTCTTGATTTTTTTCTTTTTTTTTTTTTTCAGTCTGCTCAAGACAGCCCCAGACTATTTCAGGTTCATTCATTTATTTATTATTTTCCCTGTAGGAAGATGCTTTTGCTGGTGTTGGGTCCAGATGAGTTGGGGAGGAAGGTGGCGTGGCTGTGGGGAGAGGCTTCCCGCTAAGTCCCTCCCCACCCCCCAGCAATGACACCTTCCTGGGACTTCTGGTACCACCTGGTGCACCTTTTTTAAGATGTGAAAACTGAAGCTGTGATGTTTCTGCAGCTCAGCACTTACCCTGCCTCCGTCTGTGTGCCATTTCCTTGGTAGAGAAGGTTAGAGAAAGGAGGTGTTTGAGCCTGGTGCCACTTTTTGTACAGGATCACACCACAGACCCTTCAATAAAATCTGCGGGGCGGAGGTTTAAACACATAAACTCTATTATCCGTGATTGACTGTGTGTCAGGTGCCAGGACAGTTACTTATTGTTTCATGTAATTTTCAGAATATTATGGCGCTCTCAGGGAGGAAGACATTTTCTTCTACCCTTCTAGGGTCTTCTGGCTGGTCTAAGAATTAAATTTAACTGAGACAGATGAACAGGATGAAATCAAACAAAAGTTTAATAACATGTATATATGGAAGAGACCCAGGAGAACTGAATAACTCAACAAAATGGCCAAAACCCTCACCCTAAATACCATCTTCAGCTGAAGAGAAAAGAGGATGTTGGGGGTAGAGGTTTGGGACTTCTAAGTGGAGGAACGCAGTTCACATGGAGATGGAAAAGCAAATGTTTGGTAAATCAATGTTTGCTGGACCAGGCAGAGATTGACACAGAGTAGGCTCTGATCTCTGGGAGTTTCCCCACCACACCTGGCAGACATCTCTTGTGATGCTCTATTCCTGTAACAGGCCCTCTATCTATATATTCTTCAGGCAGTTTGGCAGAATGGCAGAGTTTCTTCCTGAGTCTTTTGGGCCTTGACTGTTTTCAGCTTGACATAATCCACATGCCAGAAACATTGTGGGGTGGCGAATTTTGTTCCCATATGATCCCCAACTAATAGACTAGGAGACTGAGGTATAGAAAGTTAAGACGCTTGCCTTTTGATCACATAGTTATTGTGTGTCAGAGCCTGCATTTGTTCTTAGAATGCCTGTTTTTCTTCTTCTGAGTTTTATAGTACCTCCTCCCAGATAGAGAGTACAGAGAAAGTTTCCATGAGCTGCAAGCAGAAGAAACAAACGCCCCCTCTCTGTTCCTGGGACAAAGGTCAGGAAATCCACATTGGGTTGAGGGCTGTAGCTGTCTGCTGTCCTGCCCTGAGCAGTGTGCTTCACTCCCCTCACGTGCACACCAGCAAATGCTGCTCTATCTCCTGGGGCCGGAAATCATGCACCTGTGAACCTTGAACAAAGTGAAGCCTCAGGAGGGTCCTGCCCACCGTGTGCGCAGTCGGAAGATCATAGTGCCCCTAGCTTTGACCCTGTCCTAAATGCTGCACCCTCCGGGTGTGTACATAACCTCTCACAGCACGTGCAGTATCTCTAAGGACCCTGCAGACAAGACAAATTCAGCAGGTAAATGATGACAAGGACACCAGCGCCAAAACCTCCAAGAACTGTGAGGAATCGAGTGATCCACATGGAAGGATGGAAAGATGAGACGCCATATGTTTTAAAATCCTAAAATCCAAGTCATTTCGTAATCTCCTCTCCCCATCTTTATGCTCATATTTTAGTTTAAACTGTCAAGCTTGTGGCAACAGCGGGCACAGACCCTCTTGCTCACCTTGCGGTTGACTCATACTCTACAGGAAGCTGCCTGACCCCTTGTGGCTTCCTCTTCCCTGGAGATGGTACATTTTGCTTAAATCAAAGATATGCTGAAGGACTTGACCTGGCTTCCGTAAGAGTGCTGATCAATACAATGTTTAAAACTTAGTTTTGAATATTAAACATTTCCACTGGGCCTGAAGATTTATGGCATCTCGATTAATCCAGTTTCCATTGCATAATAGAAATACAGCATGTTTTAAGTGGTTATTAAGTTTTCTGGCTAGCCTACAGAAGATAATTTAACTCTAATTACCCAAAATGCTATAGACCAGCAATGAAGAATAATAGAAAACAATGTTGTTGTAGAAGAAGTAATTACGCAAAAGAGGGAAAAAAGCGAATACTGTAATTTTCTATTTATCGCGAATGCCGGTGCTAAAGAAAAGTAGGCATAACTACAGGAAGATAATATGGAAACATTTTCCCAAAGACATTTCTGAGTACTTTCAAAATTTTGGAGTTTGTATTATTGTTTCTGCTGTTGCCAAATTTAATTTTAAGATGCAGAGCTTCCCTTTTATTTGATTCAAGTGTGCATTTGCCTCCTTGCTAATGATTCGGGATAGTTTCATACTTATTTATTAATAAGTATTAATAAAGCAAGGGAGACAGATCAAGGAAACAAAAGACAAAAATGGAAAGAAAAGAGGAGAGAGACTTTCCCAAGGCGTCAGGAAGAGTTGAAGGGATACAAAGGCTCTGCACAGGTGAGGACAAAGTAGCCTAAGGTGGCGTTCCTGACTCCAAGGTAGAGGAAGGAGAGGGGGAAGGAAGTGGCCGTGTCCCACCTGCCAGGCTCTGCTGTGCAAATGTCTCCAACCCTGACTGTCTGGATCACAGGACCACACATACACAGGCTTGCAGCGTCCATTCTAAGTCAAGGCACAAGCAGTTTGGGGCTCAGGTTCTGTCTTGCTGCTGGAACTGGGCTCTTTCTGACCCTTGGTTCCCACCTTCCCTGCAGCTGGAGACCCCCTTCTTGTCACTGAGCCCTACTCCATGTCCTGCTCCTCTGTGTTGGACCTACCCCAGGCCCTGGGTGATCAGGAGTCCCACCTTGTTCTGTAAGAACCTCTTCTCCAAGAGCCCAGCTCCACCCTTTACCCCACTCCTCTCGACCTCCGGCTTCATGGACTTTCCAGAGCTTACTCTTTGCCTGCCCACCAGAATGTCCCTTTAGGAGACTGCCTCATGTGCAGACAGCAGGTGAGGGCTCAGCCAAGTCACACTTGCTCCTCTGCCATTAAACTATCTATTCTTCGTCATTAGGTATATGGGTTGCCCTATCAGATATCGTCCACCTTGACTGGGCTTGATTACAACTGATGCCATCACAACATAGGGATTCTTGCTTGCTGTTTGGAACTCACCATGATGGATTAAAAAAAAAAAAAGCCAGCATGTGTTTCACAAGGAGATGTGTCAGTCAGGTGTGTGATTGGAGAGGCCATTCTCACATTCACATATGTGACCGTAAGGCACCTGTGTAGGAGGAGGGCATAATGGGATTCATATTTGTGCTGTCCTGTGCTTTCTAGGCCATCCCTAAAAATACCCCTCTCCCTGCTGTTGTTTGCACTGCCTCCATGCCTTTTGTTAAATGCATTAATACCCTCTCTCCATCTTTGTGTCCCAGCGTCCAGTACAACACCTAACACGTGGTGGGCACTCCAAGTTTGTTGAAAAGATGGATGTGTGTCCTTTATCTCTATCTCTCTGTGTGTCCCCCACTTTCTCACACACACAAATACACACATGCACATGCACACACACCCCTGCTTTTTCTAATGAAGATATTCTCATCCATTTTTAAGCAATTGGGAAGTCACTGACATTACAGCCAGAGATTCTGGCATTTGAGTCCTAGTTGAGATAATGATCTCTCCCCAGATAGTTGGTATTTAACTTGTCCTCTCTCCTCCCGCTTATTATAATTGCAGTGTTTGTGAATTTCACACTATTCTTAAAGCCACTGTCAGGAGATGCTGAGCAGTTACAAGGGAGGTATACCAACCTCCTCCCTTTTATTAAGGTTACAAAATAGAGGATGGCATATTCTGGAAGTACACCTGCAAACTCTAGGGAATGGAAACAAATCAATGAGAGCAGTCTTCTAAAATTGCAGAGGGCATCTCAGGATGAAGGGATTTGTGGACTCACTTCCTTGGCCATGTGAAATGTGGTGGTTCCTGGGTTGAGTCCTCACTTGTGAGGTCCTTGAATACATCTTGGGAGCATGTATCATGCTGTACCTGTGCGGTGGGAACAGTTTACAGAATCCTCTTGATTATATGCTTAGTTTACAATGGGCTATTCAGTGGATGCTTAGTGAAATGTAAGATAAAGTATAAGCCCTGTCAAGGGGTTAAGACACAGACTTTGCAGTCAGGAAGCCTCTGTTCAGATCCCAGCTCTGGTACTTATGGGCTGAACGTGGTCAGACAAGTGAACAAGTGTCTCTAAGCCTCAATTTCCTGATTTAAAAAGAAAGGGTTGGGGGCTTCCCTGGTGGCACAGTGGTTGAGAGTCCGCCTGCCGATGCAGGGGACGCAGGTTCGTGCCCTGGTACGGGAAGATCCCACATGCCGCGGAGCGGCTGGGCCTGTGAACCATGGCCGCTGAGCCTGCGCGTCCGGAGCCTGTGCTCCTCAACGGGAGAGGCCACAACAGTGAGAGGTCTGCGTACTGCAAAAAAAAAAGAAAAAAGAAAAAGAAAAAAAAAAAAGAAAGGGTTGGGATGCTATATGCTCACTTTGCTGGGCTGTTGGGGAGGAATACATGGCATCAAGTTTGTAAGAGCTTAAAGTCCGATGTAGCAAGTTCATGATAAACAGTAGCATTAATGTTTTAAAAAATGTAAGTTACTGAATTCACAATGTAAACAACCAGCTTTTATTGACTTCTCTATGCCAAGCCCTGTTCTAAGTGGCGTGGAAATTATAAAGTTGAATGAATCCCAGAGTCTCCTCTTTAAACACTCACATCTAGTGAATATATTAGCAGAATAAAGGGCCCATAGATCAGGAAGTGGGAGAGAAAGGAGAGAGAGGGAGGAGAGGGAGGAGAGGAGGAGAGGAGGAGGGCATTTACATAGAATGCACTATATTCCGTGTCCACTTAGACAGACTTGGGCATTCACATTCAACCATGTAACCACCACTCTAAAAGGTATAGAATATCTTTTATCACCCTCAAAGAGTTCCTCTATGCCCTCTCTTTTTTTGTGCTCAACTGTGCATGACATGAAATTTACCATTTTAACCACTTTTAAGTATACAGTTCTGTGCCATTAAATGCATTCATGTTACGTGCAGCAGCCATCCGTCTCCAGACCCTTTTTCATTTATCTAAACTGAAACTCTGTTCCCATTACACACTAACACCCCATCCTCCCCCTCCCCATTGCCTCTGGCAACCACCATTCTACTTTCTGTCTCTATGAATTTGACTGCACTAGAGACCTCATATACATGGGATCATACACTATTTGTCCTTTTATGGCTGCCCTATTTCACTTAGCTTAATGTCTTCAAGGTTCATCAGTGTAGCATGTATCAGGATTTCCTTCCTTCTTAAGGCTGAAACATATTCCACTGTAAGTTTATACCACCATTTATTCATTTATTTGTCAATGGACACTGGGTTGCTACTATGAACAATGCTGCTATGAACATGGATATATAAATATCTGTTCAAGTCCCTGCTTTCAATTCTTTTGGTATATTCCCAGAAATGGGATTTTATATACCTAGAAATGGATCACGTGGTAATTCTGTATAATTTTGAGGAACCACCATACCATTTTCCATAGTGGCTGTACCATTTTACATCCCCTTCAGCAATGCATAAGGGTTCCAATTTCTCTACATCCTTGCCAACACTTGTTATTTTCAATTTTTTTTATAATAGCCATATTAATGGATGTGAAGTGTTTTATCTCATTGTGGTTTTGATTTGCATTTTTCCTAATGATTACTGATATGCTTTAATGCCTGTTTATGTATGTTCTTTAGAGAAATGTCTATTCAATTGATTGTCCATATTTAATCAGGTTGTTAGTCTTTTGTGTTGTTGTTGAGTTATAAGAATTCTTGATATATTCTGAATATTAATATTTTATTAGATATGATTTGCACATGTGTTCTATCTGTGGATTGCCTTTTCACTCTGGTGATAATGTCTTTTGATGCACACACATTTTTAATTGTGAGGTAGTCCATTTTATCAGTTTTTTCTTTTGTTGTTTATGCTTTTGGTGTCCTATCCAAGAAATCACTGCCAAATCCAATGTCATGAAGCTTTTTCCCTATTTTTTCTTTGAAGAGTTTTATGTTTTAATCCTTATGTTTAGATCTTTGTTTCTTTTTGAGTTAGTTTTTGTATATGGTGTAAGGAAAGAGTCCAAGTTAATTTTATTGCATGTGGATATGCAGTTTTCCCAGCACCGTTTGTTGAAAAGATTATCTTTTCCTCATTGGGCTTCTCACTCTTTTTGAAATTCATTTGAACATATATACCTGGTTTATTTCTGTGATCTCTATTCTATTCCATTGGTCTATGTCTGTCTCTATGCCAGAACCATACTGTTTTGATTATTGCAGCTTTATAGTAGGTTTTGAAATCAGGAGTGTGAGACTTTTTACTTTATTTTTCAAGATTGTTTTAGCTATTTGGGATCCCTTGAGATTTCATATGCATTTTAGGATGAGTGTTAATAAGGATTGCACTGAAGGGGTAGATAGCTTAAAGTAATATTGACAGCTTAATAATATTAAGTCTTTCAATCCATCAACATGGGATGTCTTTCCATTAATTTTTGTCTTTAATTTCTTTCAGAAACATTTTGTAGTTTCCAGTGTACAAGTCTTTCACCTTGTTTAATTTACTCCTAGTATTTTTTAATGTTATTATAAATTGAATTGCCTCTTAATTTCCTTTTTGGATTGTTCATTGCTAGTGCATAGAAATACAACTGATTTTTATGTATTGATTTTTTATTCTATAATTTTGCTGAATTCATTTATTACTTCTAACAATTTCTTGTGGAAACTTTAGGAGTTCTTGAATTTTTTTTTTTTTTTGCGGTATGTGGGCCTCTCACTGTTGTGGCCTCTCCCATTGCGGAGCTCAGGCTCCGGACGTGCAGGCTCAGCAGCCATGGCTCACAGGCCCAGTTGCTCCGCGGCATGTGGGATCTTCCTGGACCGGGGCATGAACCCGTGTCCCCTGCATTGGCAGGCGGACTCTCAACCACTGCGCCACCAGGGAAGCCCAGGAGTTCTTGAATTTAAGATTATGTCATATGCAAACAGAGATGATTTTACTTCTTCCTTTCCAATTTGGATACCTTTTAGATGTTTTTTTTGGCCTAATTACCCTGGCTAGTACTTCTAGTACTGTATAAATAGAAGTGATGAAAGCAGACATCCTTGCCTTGTTCCTGACATTAGAAAGAAATATTTAGTTTTTCAACATTGAGTATGATATTAGATATGGGTATTTCATATATGGCCTTTATTACATTGATGTAGTTTGCTTCTATTCCTAGTTTATTGAGTTTTTATCACAAAAGGGTGTTAAATTTTGTCAAATACTTTTTCTCCATCAGTTAACTAATTTTTAAAAAAATTTTTCATCCTGCTAATATGGTATATTCATTGATTGATTTTTATGTATTCAACCATCCTTGTATTCCAGTAATACATTCCACTTGTTTATGCAATATAATCTTTTAATATCGTGTTGAATTCAGTTTGTTAGTACAATTGACCCTTAAACAACACAGGTTTGAACTGCACAAGTCTACCTATATGTAGTTTTTTTTTCAATAGTAAATGCTACAGTTATGACATGATTTTTTTGGGGTGGTTAAATCCACAGATGCAAACCACAGGTACAGAGGAATCAAACCTTACATGTGGAGGGCTGACTATAAATTATATGCAGATTTTCAGCTTCACAGAGGGTCAGCACCCTTAACCCCTGTTGTTCAAGAGTCAACTGTATATCCTTGAGGGTTGTTGCTTCAATGGTCCTAAGGGATATTGTGTGTAGTTTCCTTTTCTTGTGGTGTCTTTCTCTGGCTTTGGTATTAGGATAATGCTGGCTTCATAGAATGAGTTTAGAAGTGTTCCCAGCTCTTCAATTTTTTGAAAGGGTTTGAGGATGACTGTTGTTAATTCTTTAAATGCTTTGTAGAATTCACTAGTGAAGCCAGCTGCTCTTGGGCTTTTCATTGTTGGAAGATTTTTGATTACTGAATCAATCTCCTTACTAGTTATATATCTGTTTCAGATTTTCTGTTTCTTCATGATTTAGTTTAAATAGGTTGTGTTTTTCTAGGAATTTATCTCTTTTACCTTGATTATCCAATTTACTTACATACTATTGTTCATCGTACTCTCTTATAATCTTTTCAATTTCTATAGTGTCCCTTCTCTCATTTTTATTTTGAGTCTTTTTTCTTTTTCTTTTTTTCTTAGTAAACCTAGCTAAAGTTTTGTTAATTTTATTAATTTGTTCTAAACACTAACTTTTGGTTTTGTTGATTTTATTTTTTTCTATTTTCAATATCATTGATCTCTGTTCTAATCTTTATTATTTTCTTCCTTCTGTTGATTTTGTGTCTGGTTTCATTAGAGGTCCAGGCTACTGCTGCCCCAAACTGCACTGCACTGCAGGTGGGTGGAGTAAAAATACCATGACATTTATTGTCATTTTAAATGATGCTTTTTTTTTTTTGGATTGGGCATTTGCTCAGGTTCTGTAATCTTTGATTGATTTACAGAGCCCCTGTAAAGTTATTATTTTCAGTTTCTAGTTGTTTGTTAAGTGTTTCTATGGGTAAACAAAGGCTTTGAGCTTCCTAGGCTGTCATCTTACTGACATTTCTGCTGTGCCCTCTTGAAGTCAAGCCTCTAGCCCTAGGCAGACATCTGTCTCCTTTCTGACACCATAGATTAATTTTGTTTGTTATATAATTTCATATAAATGGAATAATACCTTATTGCAGAGTACTTCTTTATATATGACTTTTTTTTTCTTCAGGATAATGTATTTGAGATACATGCAAGTCATTTCTTATAGTTCATTCCTTTTGATTGCTTTGTAGTATTCCATTTTATGGATATACCACGGTTTCTTTTCCCATTTATTTGTTGATGGATATTAAGATAGTTTCTCATTTAATGAATATTTGAGTATAAGTCTTGATAAGGAAATGTATTTTCATTTTTTTAGGAAATACCTAGGAATAGAACTATTGAGTGACATGATTTGTGTAGGTTTAACTTTAATGAAACAGCCAGACCATTTTCCAGCATTATTATACCAATTTACATCCCTACCAATGATGTCTCAGAGCTCCAGCTGCTCCACAGTCCCAACATTTGTCATTGTAGCTCTTTTTAGTTTTTTGTTTTGTTTTTGTTTTTTGCCATTTTAGTGTGTATATGAAGTAGTGTATCATTGTGAAATTTTAATTTGCATTTCTGTGGGGATTAATTAACATTCAGCATCTTTTCATTTTAAAATTTTTTTTTATTTTTTACATTAGCCAGTTATATATCTTCCCTCAGACCATGGGTGATTGATGTGGTTATCCATTCATTTATTCAACAATTGTTTGTTGGACACTATATGCCATGTGCTATTTTCCTGGGAGTGATATAGAAGCAGGTTTACAGTGGTGAGCAAAAGAGACCAAGCCTCTGACATCGTAGAGCTTACATTTCAAGGCAGAAAGACAAATATCAAACATGATAAATATGTTAAGATAGGGTATAACGTTATATCATGATATGTGCTTTGAAGAATGATAAAGTAAATAAATGAATCAAGACAGACAGGTGGCTCTGTTTCTCCTTACTGTGGTTGAGAACTGCTTGTATGATGAAGTGGCATTTGAGCAGAAAACTGATTACAAAGTGCAGGAGTGATCCAGGCAAATGTCCGGGGGAAGAGTTCCAGGGAAAGGGAACAGTGAGGGCAGAGGGCAAGCATGTGCTTGACACATCCCAAGAACAGTAAGGAGGGGCTGCAGCAGAGAAAGCAAGAAAATGGTGGTAAAGGACAAGAGAGTCATGGACTAAGATTCAGGTTTCTGGTCCAACACATAAGGAGCTTGGAATATCAGTCTCCTCCCAGAAGGAAAGCTGAACAAACTGAAAATCAACAGTGCTTCTTCCATCCATCAGAGAATTGAGACCACAAACTAAACCACCAGCATGAAAACTGGAGGCAGATGAACACAAAGAATCACAGTTTATTGTGAGCAGAAACCACAGCCATCATCAGACTCTGCTGGCAACATTTAAAGGAAAATTGATCCCTAGAGATTGAGTGTGGACTAACTTGATAAATAAGTCTGGATGGCCGAGCCTTGGGGGGCTCACGCTTCTGTGTTTCATGTCCAGGAGCCCTAGCAGATTCTCAGGTTGAAAATACGAGAACTGGCAGGAGGAGGTAACCATTCTGAGATATACCAGAGCATTCTCCTCTGTTTAACAGAAGGCTGCCCTCAAGGAAAATATTTTACCAGAGTCAAACCACGGTGGGTGTTGCTGGAGCCTGAACTGCTGGGGCAAGTGAAATGCCCAGCTGCAGCCTCCTTTAGCTGAAAGGCATGAAACACAGTTTGAAGAGAAACTGAGAATCAGAATCAGACTCAGATATGGCAGGAATCTGGAATTATCAGACCAGAAATTTAAAATAACTATGATTCATATGCTAAGAGCTTTAATGGATAAAAGGGACAACATACTAGAACAGATGGGTAATGTAAGCATAGAAATGGAATTTCTAAGAGAAAATACAAAAAGAAATGCTACAAAAATTGTTACAGAAATGAAGAATGACTTTGATGTGTTCATTAGTAGACTGGACACAGCTGAGAAAAGAATCAGTGAGCTTGATGATATGTCAATGCAAACTTCCCAAACTGAAAAGGCAAAGAGAAAAAAGGCTGGGAAAAGAAAAGAACAGAATATTCAAGAACTATGGGAAAATTATAAAAGGTATAATGCACATGTAATGGGAATTACCAGAAGGAAAAGAGAGAAAGGAAGAAAAAAAAGCAATTGAAACAATAATGACAGAAATTCTCAACATTGTCAGGCACCAAACCACAGATCCAGAAGGCTCACAGATTCCCAAGAAGGATAAATACCCAAACGACTACACCTAGGCATGTGATATTCAAATGAGGAAATCCAAAGGCAAAGATCGTTGAAAGATGCTGGGGTGGGTTGCGAGAGAGGAGCAAGGATAAGAATTATACAGACTTCAGATATCACGCAAGCAAGAAGACAGTGGAATGAAATAGTTACTCCAACCACCAGTCTTTACAGGTATAGCTGACTCTTTGGTACTCAATTGATTTGTTCACTATTGCACTCTCTCTCTCTCTCTCTCACACACACACTTATTTTCAATTGGATGTTAGTTCCTTGAGAGCAGAAAGAGGATTTCAATTTAATTGTCTCAAGTACCTCCTGTGACATTCTACAAACAGAGCATGTGAATAAATTCTGATTGACAGGAGGCAGGTAGATTGCATCTATCTCTCTCTCCTCATCTCCTTCCTGAGTGTAGATGCAATCAGACATTTATATATCTGTGATCATAGCAAAGGTGACAGTAATAATGAACACAAGCAACTTTAATTTGTGTAGTGATTTGCAATTTGCTCTTTCTCCTCCTGAGAAGTTCTTTTCCAACCTCTTTGTACACATGGCAGGTCTTATGTGTCTTCCAAGCCCCACTCAAATGTTACTTCCTCTATCAATCTTTCCCAGTTTTCCTTGGTCCCATTTATCTTAATAGTTTCTAAGCTTGGCAAACCTGGATGGGGATCATAGTTAGCCAGGAAGATTGTTTAGAATACAGATTCCTGTTCCCAGCCACAGACATACAGAGTTAAGAATGCTGAGACATATACTCAAGAATCTGATTCTCATGCAACCAAAACTAGTTCTTTGCTCCATTCTTTGGAAATGTTGCATCTGCTTTTTGAAGAGGTTTCCTGAAAAACATGCAGAGGGAGTAAACTGGCCCTCTCCCTACTCTCCCATCACTGCTGCATCACTAACTGTAACATAATCTGTCAAGTTCCCTAATAGGGTTTACGTGGATCTCCAGTCACAGGACTTAAGTTTCAAGGAGGCAGTGAAAATATTTCATTCATCTCTGTATCTCTAGTTCTGAACACAACCTAATTTTTTGCCTTAGTTTCTTTGGTTGTTGTTGTTGTTGGTAAGACTTATAAAAACCCACTCAAACTATTGAACAAAGATGTAGGCTGTGTTATAAGGTCCATGGAACCCAAGAGGAGTGGAGACGTTGGCTTCTGTAAGGAGGGGAACTAGGCATCCACTCTGTCATCTGCCTCTTTCCATGTGGCCACATGGTCTTTTATTCTAAAAGTAGGAACCTTTCCAGCACATCTGCTTTCTTTGTCTTTTTACCAATCAGCTCTCTCCATTTCCACAGGGTATAAGAGCCATCCTGGGTCTTCTGAGCTCACTGGTTCTCAGCTCAAGCTAGTTCCCACAGATTTTTTCCATTGCTGTTTCCCATTTCCAAATTTATTTCTAGGAGATAAATATGAGTGTCCCACTTGGGCTGAATGTCTACCCCTAGTCCAATCAAGCTATGGTTGGGAGGAAAAATCATGTATCAGATAGGATGTTTTTAGTTCCAAGTAATAAAACACAACAGTTAAAGTGATGTAAACAGTGGTAACATTTATAGTCTCACTTAATGAGCATGCTAGAGGGATGCAGTTTCAGGGATGGTTTCCATCAATGAAAATGCTGTGATCATCACCTGTCATGGCTGCAGCAGGTCCAGACATCAAATCCTCATACAACAAAGTCTAAAAGTAGTCATTAAGGGCTGGTGGGTGTCTCTTTTAAAAATATTTTCCAGAAGCTCTCTTCCAGTGATTTCCCTGTTGTGTATTGTCCAGGATCGCATTATATGCCCAGTCTCTGGATAGAAGAGTGGGCTTAGAAAGTGGGTTTCTGGCTTTTTTAGCCCCTCTAGTGGGAGGCAGGCTCCATCAGCAAGGTCCTGGTGGGCAGTTGCTGTTGGGTTCACAAATAGTAATGTACACAGTACCCATGAAATAAACATGGCTTCCTGATGTGGCTGGAGGGACGGTGGTGGTGGAGTGGTCAGAATTCTCAGAGAATAGTAGGTGTGGCCTGAGCAGGTCTCCCAGGTGCTTTCTACAGAAGTTAACACAGGTGGATTAAAGAGTCAAACCAGACAATGTGTGTCTGATTTGCTCACTGTGGTCGTCCAGCCTGATAAGAAGGAAAGCACCTTGAAAGGAGCTGACTTTATATGAATGCTCATGATGTCTGAATCGGTCCCTGCTTAAAAAACAAAAGCCAAAAGGAGGAGAAACAGGAAGAGTCAAAGGAAGTTTAAACAGCTCCACACCCTAGAGTCAGGAAAGAAAACAGCCTTGGTGGAAGGAGATGGGGGAAAGGAAAGAGATGGAGAGAGAACCACGTCACGGGGAGAAGAAAACCTCTGGGAAAATAATGCACAGCGGGAAGCTTCTGGAGCTGAAGGGGCCAGAGCAGTAACTTCTTAAATCAAGCCAGGGTGGACCAGGAGTCCAGCTGGAGGACAGGAGGGAAGGGTGCTGGGAGGAGATAGCAGAGATTAATGAGGATGGGCCATGCGAGGCTCCCCTCTCTTCTGAGGTCAGTTATTTATTTATTTTGTAAGGGAACCTAACAAATTCTAAAACCGGATAAATCCAATTACCCGTGTTTTGCCTTCAGGGAGTGCGAGAGATTAATGGTGGTATTTTGGTAGCGGCATAAAAAGAAATAGGTGGTAATAACAAGGAGACTCATAAAAAGAGCTGCATCCCAGAAAGGCCCAGCTCGCAGGTAGCTCTGCCCTGGGCCAGGCTGCTGCCTGCACTGGGGCCCTGCTTGCAGCCTCCAGGTTTGGAGGGAGTGGGGTGGACCCCAGAGACCTCCCTCCTCCTCCTCCACCGGCAGTCCTGGAACCAAGAGAGCTGAAAGGGAGCTCACACCCACCTTAGCCCGGCTCCTTTTCATGCTGTCTCTCCTTCTCCCTTTAACAACTTGGATTGCTTACATTTTAGAATTAACAAAGCATTTCCCCAAGAGCTACCCCATGGATCTGCACACAACTACTGGGGGAGGGGTTTGACAACGATTATTTTCTCCCGTTTCCATACAAGGAGCCTGAGTTGGTGGGGAGGTCCTATAACCACTTCTCCTGACAGCATCTTTGGTCTGGTGCTCTTTTCTGTGCTGCTGGTAGGATAACCTTTTTTTTTTTTAAGAATTTTTTTTCTTTTGATGTGGACCTTTTCTTTATTTTTTATTTTTTATTTTTTTGGTGGTACGCGGACCTCTCACTGCTGTGGTCTCTCCCGTTGCGGAGCACAGGCTCTGGACGCGCAGGCTCAGTGGCCATGGCTCACGGGCCCAGCCGCTCCGCGGCACGTGGGATCCTCCCGGACCGGGGCACAAACCCGTGTCCCCTGCATCGGCAGGCGGACTCTCAACCACTGCGCTACCAGGGAAGCCCTGCTGTGGACCATTTAAAGTCTTTTTGTTGAATTTGTTGTAGTGTTGTCTCTGATCCGTGCCTTGGTTTTCTGGCCCCGAGGCATGGGGGAATCCCAGCTCCCCGACCAGGGATGGAACCCACACCCCCTGCACTGGAAGGCGAAGTCCCAACCACTGGACCACCAGGGAAGTCCCCTAGGATAACCATTTTCGTAAACATGAACTTGGGAACAATAATGCATCTGGTGCGCTTGCTGCAAACCTGCCAGGAGCGTGGTTGCAGCTGATGTCTGGGTGCAGTGACTCCTGCATATGGGAGGTGGGGCAGTCCAACTGCCGTGGTCTCGGCTTGTGTCTGCAGTTTTGTCTCCTTAAGTTTCATTGTATGAAACTCCTGATGTCTTCCCAGAATAGATTTTGGCTTGTGAAATGTTTCTTCCAAAACGCTTTGTTTGATATTCACACATTTGACTTTTTTTAAAAATGTAATTATTGGGCTTCCCTGGTGGCACAGTGGTTGAGAGTCCGCCTGCCGCTGCAGGGGACATGGGTTCGTGCCCCGGTCTGGGAAGATCCCACATGCCGCAGAGCGGCTAGGCCCGTGAACCATGGCCGCTGAGCCTGCGCGTCCGGAGCCTGTGCTCCTCAACGGGAGAGGCCACAACAGTGAGAGGCCTGCGAACCGCAAAAAAAAAAAAAAAGAAAATTAAAAAAAAAAGTAATTATTTTTATTGAGGTATGATTCACATACCATAAAATTCACCCTTTAAAAGTGTACAATTCAGTTGTTTTAGTATATTCACGGGGTTGTGCAGCTGTTACCACCATATAATTCCAGAACATTTGCATCCCCCCAAACCTCATGCCCGTTAGCATCCTCCCCACGCCCTCCACCAGCCCCCAGCAGGTCCAGTCTACTGTCTGTCTCCATGAAGCTGCCCATTCTGGACATTTCACATACATGGGTTCATTCAATACACATGCTCCACTTTTAACTTCTCCTTTACTTATTTTCTCTCGCTCCGTCACTCTCTTCTTCATTCATTCCAAAATCATCTTTCACGCTTTTGTCTTTTGTTAGGAACTGTGGGTGGAGATGAGTGAGCTTTTAAAAGCTTGGACTTTTGAAACAGGGGAGATAGAAGCAAGCAGTTCAATGCGTCCTGTCCTCGTGTCCTCTGAAAAGGTGCGTGTGTTGTCAGGCTCTACTGTATTCTGTGAGTTCTGTCTGAGCAGTGTCTTCATGCCCAGGGCCAGCCTATACCCTGTGGAGACTTACTTTGTTGAAGCAGCTTCTTGCCCTGGGACTCAGCACTGTTTTTCATAATTGCAGCCCAGCTCTGACACTGTTTCCCAATGCCAGAGAAGCAGGCTCTGCTTAGAATCGTCATGCTCACCTCTGAGACTGCTGGTTCCCACACTTTAGCCAGTATCAGGATCATCCAGAGGGTTTTTTGTTTTGTTTTAATTTATTTTACTCAAGTATAGTTGAGTTACAATGTTGTGTTAATTTCTGCTGTACAGCAAAGTGATTGTTATACATATATATATTCTTTTTCATATTCTTTTCCATTATGGTTTATCACAGGATATTGAATATGGTTCCCTGTGCCAAATGATAGGACCTCTTTTTTATCCATTCTATATATAATAGTTTGCATCTGCTAACTCCTAACTCCCAGTCCATCCCTCCCCTACCCCCTCCCCTTTGGCAACCACAAGTCTGTTCTCTGTGTCTGTGAGTCTGTTTCTGTTTCATAGATAGGTTCATTTGTGTCATATTTTAGATTCCACATATAAGTTATATTATATGGTATTTGTCTTTCTCTTTCTGACTTACTTCACTTAGTACGATAATCTCTAGGTCCATCCATGTTGCTACAAATGGCATTATTTCATTCTTATATGGCTGAGTAGTATTCCATTTTATATATGTACCACATCTTCTTTATCCATTCATCTGCCGATGGACATTTAGTTTGCTTCAATGTCTTAGCTATTGTGAATAGTGCTGCTATGAACATTGGGGTGCATGTATGTTTTTGAATTAGAGTTTTGTCCAAATATATGCCCAGGAGTGGGATTGCTGGATCATATAGTAACTCTGTTTTCATTTTTTTGAGGAACCTCCATACTGTTCTCCACAATGGCTGCATCAATTTACATTCCCACCAATAGTGTAGGAGGGTTCCTTTTATTTTTCCACATCAGAGGATTTGTTAAAACATATTCCTGGGCCTCATTCCAGAGTTTCTGATTCAGTAGGTGTGGGGAGAGGTCTGAGAATTTGCACTTCTTACAGGTTCCCTGGTGGCGCTGATGATGTCACACTCTGATAACCCAGTCCTAGAACAGTTCTTTTCCTTGTTGGTCTCTGTCCTGATAGCCTGGCTAGTAAATTAATCCCTCCAGGGCTAGGGCTCTTCTTTTCTCTTGCTCATCTCTTACCAAGGACCCACACCATGTAGTTAAATCCAGGCTCAAGGATTAAGGCTCTAAGTCCTACCTGCCCACTTATAGTCTCAAACATTGCCTACTTCTAGGTTTCGTGGTCTTCCCCTGTGCCAGTTACATCAACTCCGAGGTACTGAGTCTTGCCACTGTCCACGTCTACCAAGTCTGTCTCTTGTGCATCTTACCGACCTCACCATCACGAACCTCACCATCACCATCATCATCACCAACATCACCACCACCAGCATCAGCAGCATCATCACCAGCATTACCACCACCACCATCAGCAGCAACATCATCACCAACATCACCGCCACCACCATCAGCAGCAACATCATCACCAACATCACCACCACCACCAGCAGCAGCAACATCATCACCAACATCACCACCACCACCACACAAAACCTGCTCAGTGTGGCAGAGGTTGATGAGAGTAGCCTTGTTCTCCTGCATGGTAAGGAAGTTAGATGGCTCCAGGGCAGAGAGGTAAGCTCTTCACTCACATTCCAGGGAAGGATTATGGCTAACCCAGTCCCAGGTACCATGGCAACATGAAAATCCACAGCTTCTAGACTTAGAAGGTGTTTAGAGGAAACCAGGCATCTCACGACACTGATGATGATGTTGTTCTTTCCCACATTTCCCTGGAAGCATCTCCCCACTCTGGACTCCATCAGTTGTGATGTTCTTGGTCCAGGCCCACCTGCAGGAGCAGAAAGACGCTCCTTTGTAGCACAGAGAGGAAGGAGAAGTCAGGCTGAGCAGGGAGACATGCTAATTACCCTGTAGTTAACCAGCAGCACACATGTCTGAGGCCCAGCCTTAAACTTTAATCGATAGTTATTAATTAACAGAGAGAATAATAACTGTCTTATTAAATCAGCAGTGATAAAACAGGTCTGAGCTGCTATCGAATGCTAATTGTCAGCTGATGATTCCACACAGTTTCCGAGGGTAAGCAGGCACGTTCCAGGTATAATACAGCACTTCCACTCCATGCCATGATGTTAAATCCTCGTTATGGTGTCTTAATAATCAGTTGGACTTCAGTGTACAAGATTTGTCTAATTAACTCCACGTCGGCACTCGGGAGCCAGACTTGCTGGCCACAGATGATGGATTGGTGATGGTACCTTAGACTTGACTATGGGGGTGGGAGTACATTCTCTGTGTGCTGGGGACCCATCTCCAGAGTCCAGGGTCAGCAAAACAACTCCGGGGCCTGATGTGCAGCTCGCATCACATTTACAATAAGATATAAGTGAGAAGAATAACGCTGCCTTAGTCAGAATCCAATTTCCCACCTACTGGAAGGGCCTGGTGTCTGGTCTCCCTTGCTGACCACCTCACCCTGAACCTGGACGTGAGGGGCAGAGGCAGGTGGAGGGAGCAGCTCTGCTTTCCCCCCCGCTGCCCTCAGATGCCCCTACACAGTCTCAGGCATCTGTCCGTGACGTTCTCTGCACTCAGCCTGCACAGAGTGTATTTCCCCTTCTTTCTACCAGTTCACACCTCTTCATCCATCACTTTCCTTCAGCTCCCAAAGGCCTAAGTAGAGGCTCTTTATCCTCATGATACACCTTTTTTCCTGCTTTCTTTTCAGATGTGTTGTCTTGGATGCTTAGATTGTGTGTTCAAGGTTAGGGACTGAATTTTATTTACCTTTCCCTGTCTTGACAACTATATACAGAGATTCAGTGATGTCCACAACTCTCCAGAACGTTGGTGTGTGAACAGTTGAAGGAGAGCAGCCACGTGGTTCTGGTTTTCATGGTTCACATTGGCATGACTGCATAGGCCATAGAAACCCGAAGTTGTGGAGAACAGGGGCCCTGGGGGATTGTCAGCACAAACATTTGATAAGGGGCTGTTTTTCTTGGCAGTGATAACATTTGTAAAGATGATTATAGTATCCTTTCTTTAAAAAAAAGATTAAGGAGTCTTATAAGGATATAAAAATATCATGTTATCATAAATTAAAAGTTGGTAAGACTACACCTCATACTGCAATAAAAAATAAATGGCAGGTGGGTCAGGGAGCTGAGTATTAATATCAATATCAATACCCTGACAGCATCAGGAAAATAAAGAGTTTTACACATACACATAATCTTGAGAGTGGGGAAACTTTTTGTAATTAAGATGGGAAATCCAAAAGCAATGAAGGAAAAGATAGATATGTTGATAGATTGGTCTCATTAAGCCCAAAAGATCCAAACAGAAAAGAAAAGATAACATAAGCAGTTAGAAGGCAAGTAGTAGAGTGGGGGAAACAGATTAGCAATATTTATGACATTAATATCTGGATTAAATAAAGAATAGCTACAGATCACCAACAAAAAAGATAAATAACCTGACAGAAAGTAGACAAAGAATATGAACCAATTTATTGGAATAAAATAGTGCAAACATTTGGGAAAAGGTGCTGAACTTTGTGAGTAATCAGGGAAACACAAATTAAAGCACAAAATACAAATTACCTCTCGAAATCTAATTAAAAAATATAGCAGTTTATGTCAGTGAGGACTTAAGGCAAAGGTAAGTCATGGACATTATTGGTGAGAGTACAGATTCATGAATCTTTGGTAGAAGGCCATTGAAAATTAGAAAGTAAAAAAGCAACAGTCCAGCCTGTGGAGGAGGGCTTTAGAAAACTCTTCCAGAGGTAACCCTGATGAGCCAACCTCATGTCGAACGAACGGTGGCTGGATGCAAATTCGGACAAAAACTAAATGGCTACGTAGGCAGAAGCCTTGACAGCCATTCTATAACCTGCCTTTCAGCTCTTACAAAGAACGAGGTATCACAGCTCATTAGACATGAGAAACTTACCCGCCTTACTGGGAGGTAAAAAAGCAGAGTGTATAACACTGCATGTAATATGTTTACAAAAGAGGTACCTGTGTAGACACACTCACATCTCTAATGTCGGAATATGGGTTAGGGAGGTCCCCTGAGGAGGAGGATGTAAGGTAAAGCCAGGTCCCTGTGTCCTGCATGCTTCTCTATTGTGTGACTCTCCTAGATTTCATCTAGCGATGTCTTTAGAAAGAAAGGTGAATGGATAGTCACAGAAAGAGGAGGTAAGAACAAAGCCGACATACAGACCAGGTGCTTGTCCAGCGCAGAGGGCCGGCCCAGCGGGCCACGTGAGCAGCTGTATCCTTCTTCGCAGTGTCTGTCTTATAAAGAGACATCAGTCTCTGGAGAGAAGCTCACTGTTTCTCAGACCATGACCACAGCTCAGGCAGTGGCTGCTCTGGGTTTGCACAGGGATCAGCCAGACCACAAGCACTTAGTTCTCCTGCTTTTGCAGGGACTCTGGGTGAGGTAGGACCTGGCTGGGTCACCCACCTGAGATCCAGTGGGGCACCCACCTTCCTGAACAGCAGCTCCTGCTCTCAAGTTCAAAGATCAGGACAATGGGATACAGACATTGAGGCCATGGTGATAACTGAGTTGAATTTCATTTCATTCTTCCACACACAGAAGCAGAAAATTGCGTAGCATTTAGTATAGTTAAACAGTAACATGACCATTATACTGGAACAGGAAACTTATGGTCACGTAAATAATGTGGTAAACAACCAATGTTTTGTTCAGAAGAATTTCAAAAATTATGAGGATGTGCAGTCTGATGTTCACACTTAGCCACATGGAGGTGTCACCAAGTTCAGAAGGGATAAAACAGTGTTTCCTCATACCTGGGAGGACACTAAGGGTGTGGAATTGTGGATGAGCCCCCGTGTGGACCTGGAGCAGGGTCCAAGGTGCCTGCAGGTTGCCCAGGGCCGTCCCTCTCACCTGCTTGCAGGAGAGACTGTTGGGAACTTGCTTCCTGGGAGCAGTGAGATCCTTGCTGTTGCCTCGGGCTCTTTGAGACAATCAGGTCGTCCTTCACACTCCAAGTGGATGTAATTAACTGCACTGATAGGATGTTATGCCAATAGCAATGCAGAAAACACCGGAAAATGAGTCCAAAGGATGCCTGGTGAAATGGAGGAGAGGTGGTGGAGGGGGGACCGTCAGAGCGTGCTTGGTGACTCGCCCTCTGGTGTAGCTTAGAGAATGGCTCAGGTCCTATGACTTTCTAAAGCAGACGTGGGTTTTTGCTGTCGCCAAAGGAAAGATAAAAAGAGAAGATGCGTGTCCTTGGGTCTTCTCTCTAAGTTGTGGGTTATTTCAAGAGGGAACTATGGTCAGAGAAGGATGTCAGGAGCTTTGTGATTCTTGCCCCAGGGCCACCTGCTATCATCTGGGCAGCCCGAGACAGCCCCCTTAACCACACTGAGCCGGAAAATCTTCCCCATGGAGTGAAGAGGGGGACCGGCACCCTCAGCCCATCTTTCAGTTCTCAAGGTCTCTGGTTCTTCACAACAGTAACTCAGAGGGCAACAGAAAGCAGGGGGATGGGAAGTGAACCAAATTACTTTCAATGATATAAGGTTAGTCATTCTGTTTCCTCATGAACCATAATCAGAAGTGATATTTGTAAGCAAAATGTACAGATGTTTACTAACAGATCATCATTTTAAGTAATTAAATACAAGTTAATTGATTTCCTGAATAATAAATTTACTTTCCAGTAATTATTCTCCATTAATGGATGTGCTCCTATAAGTGTTTTTACTATAATAAGTCATTAAGATTTCCTGAATAATTTCTCTCCAAACTATTGATTTTAAGTTACTTTTGCTAACACAGATGCATAAAAATCTCATAATGTTGCCATGTATCAATTTCAATCAATGTAGCTATGACAATTTGTAACATGTGTGTGTGTTACTTTTAAATAATTAAAGAAAGGATAGAAAAACAAAGAGATTGTGGTAATAGGTAGAACATTTTCCAAGTTGCATGAAGCATTTTTCAAATTGTATCTTTAGGCAACTCTAACTGCATTGGTACCTCTTCTAGAGGATTACTCTAAAAGGATCAGTTAAGATTATAAACATGAAATCATCCAATAGTCCCTGACATGTATTTGGCATGTGGTGAAATGATGTCTAATTTATTCGTTTCCAGAAGGCCCTAGGAAGATGTGGCATGGATTTTATCCTCTGGGGAGTCACTGAAAGGTTTTAAGCAAAGTCATGATGTTTTAACAGATCACTCTGGCAGCAGCATAAGGAAGACAGAGTGATGTGGGCTGAGATGAGAGTGAAAAGCAAAAGCAAACAACACACCCCAGCAGGGTTGTCCAAATAGATGATGCAAGAGATAAAGGCATAAACTTGAGAAACATCTTAGTGTGTATAAGTAAAAGATGATTGTTTTGAAAGCTGTCCTAGGGGTTGATTTACCAACCTGGCTCTCAGACTGGATCTACCCGTAAAGAGAGAACCCAGCCCATCTTGTGGCCAACAACTGGTCTGATACTGGTTCTGATACTTAACCTCCGAAGTGTCTGTAATACAATTCAGTAGCACCTCTTCTCTTGATTTTTTTCTCTCCATCTCCCTCACCATTCCCAGAAATCGCTTCTTACATTTCAGCTTTAGGAATGATATACACAATGGAAATTATTAAAATAAATGAAAAAGGATAGAGGAAGGGAGAGAAGGCAAGAGAGAAGGAAGAAGGGAGGGAGGTTGTGGAGACAAATAAGCATCCTGGACAAGATTCTGATGAAGGAATGTTGGCTTCACTGAGTCTTAGAGGATCCAAACATTTATTTAAAGAGTGATGGAATACGTGTTTTCTTGGCAGTACCTGAAAATACTAATGCAGCTAACTTACTGTCTTGGAGATGAGTTTTTAAATCAACTTTAGTTTTTTTTTTTAATTTTAAATTTTTAAAAGTATATTGATTACTAGTTTCCAAAGATTTATTTAATGTGTTTTGTGGAAGTGCTTTATAAAAATATACATTTTTTATAATAATGACATTGATAATGGTGTTGATGATGAAGTGAATTACTACTTGTGCTTTGCTGATCTCATAACCAAGATGTGGGAAGAAGTTCATCACGTCCTGGTGACTTAGGTATATTGGTCTAAATATAATGATTCCGTTACTAGTCAAAACTATATTGCTCATCTACTGAGCTCATAGCTTACCATATTGTGTAAACATTTTCCTACTGATACTTTACCATGGTAGTTTTGAGCTTTATGAAATAAAGTCAGAATTTTATTTTACAGCTGAGAACCCTGCAGTCTTACCCATTTGTCCTTCTGTTTATTTGTTGTAGCTTTGGGGGCCTCTATTTCTTCTGTGTGTGAAAAAGACTCCTTGGCTTTGGGGGGGATGGTGAAGATCCCAAGGGTTCTAATGGTCCTCAGAGCCTGATCCATGGTGCCTAACTGGTGCGTCTCAGTGTGTTCTAGCTTTTCAAGTTGCTTCAGCTCTACAACCTCCATTTACTGTGTCCCAAAGAGGAACAAAGGATAGCTCACCAGATGCCTTCAGCTCTGTACATTCTGAGCCCAGGATCCTGTGTGCTGAGAGGGTAGACTGCTTACCTTCTAAAAAAGAACAGAAATATTAAACATGCTCAATATTTAAGTGAACAGAGACACCTGCTCACGTGATCCTTCTTGGACACTGAGAGGAGAAAGGGGAAGGCTTTTTGTCAACAGTCTCTGTTCTGCCCTTTGGATGGCCTCGTGGCTAGGAGGCCATGGAGTGTGAGCACGGAGGTGGTGGGTCCCATGTCATACAGAGGACCCCCAGGCTCCTGGTCCCTTGTATGTCTGGACAGTCACTTGACCTGGTGTCTTTGCTGCCCGGTGGCACCCACTCATCTCTGGGTGTGGCTCTCTTTGTGTATCATTTCTGCTTACTCTTAGGAGGGGCACCAAAATAATCAGGAGAACTCTCCTGGATGTCTTGCTGAATGTGTGAATCATCAGGACGCCTCTGTGAGGAAGTCCTAGGTTCCCACCTCCTTCTGTCACGTCCCTTCCTGCACCGTCTCCTGGTTAAGTGTTGGACAAGAGAGGAGATACATATCATTGCTCAAGTGACTGATGCCCACCTGGGCTGGGGTGGGGAGGGGGTTGGTCATCAGAATTCCCCTGTAATTGTCTGCAAAGGCTGAGCCCTTTCATGATCGATGGTGCTGGTTTCAGAATGAGGGTAGAAGTGAGGATGTCTTTTCCATGCAGAAGTCTGTTTCCATGCAGACTTCTGTAAGAACTGGTGGAAGACTATTAGAGAGAAATGTGGGGTTTCTGGAGTCAGAGATACAGGTTCCTGGTGCAGCTCTAATATCCAGATGTATAATCTTGGATAGTTGCTTAACATTCTTGGCTTCAATTTTATCATCTTTGAAATGAGGGAGGGCTTTGCCCTGGATGATCTCCACCTTTACTTTGCTACATCCTTCTGTGTTTCCCGGAGCTAACCTGGCTTTTTGTCAATTTACTACTGTTATCAGCTGCTGCCATGCAGCTACAATAGTCCTGAGGTGCATGGAGATAGTGGGTGATAGAATATATGGTAGGAACGGCAATGAACTGCAAATATAAAGCTGTCAGTTTTCCATTAACCTCCATCATAGTAAAATTGAGCTTTGTCTTCTCCATGTGTGCATATATTTATATTTAAAGCTGTCGTCATCATCATACCCAATTCCGACTTCATTAAATACCTCTAAAAGGAGATCATGTGATGAGGAGATAATCTCTTGCTCACACAGGAGGGATTGGTCCCCTAGAGACAGGCTTAAAGGGTAGTGATGGAGGAATTTGAATAAAAAGGAGGGAAGTGACATCATCCCTGCCACACCAGGGGGCGGCTCAGGGCGACCCACTGCCTGCTCTCTCTCCCAAGGGTGGACATTTTGGAATCTCCAAGTTTTATTCTGTAATAACCTTGCACTCCGCTCGGCCTCTAGTGGTGTGAAATTCCAAGACCGCTGGCCGCGTAATTAACCTTATACCTGAGAAGTCGCTGCTCTGTAGAGCTCAGGTCCCTGCCATTGCTTCAGGCAGCTTGGGGGCCAGCCCTGCCCACGTGGAGCAGAATGGCCAGGAGACTGGTCCAAGGCCCCCGCGGCCCGTCCCCCTGCCAGGCCCAGCGCCCGCAGGCTGCATCAGGAATGCGGCTGAGGCTTACCTTTGTCCTCTGGTTGCTTTAATTGCATTGAAAAGAGCTCGTTGAAAGCACTGCTCCAAGAAGGAGAGCCATCTCCATCAGGATTTCACAGGCAGGACTGTTTCTATTTTCAGAAGCAACTCTCTCTCTCACTGGAAATCTTTCTCCCTTGCTCACTCCCCGTCTGCTGCATAAAAATCCTCCACACAGTGATGGTTAAAAACATCAATTAACTCTAAAACAATTATTATTTTTTGAAATGCCATTTTATAAATGTAATAACATGACACAATAATCTAGGGTTATTTAACAGAGCATCTACCCTGAAAACAGTCATTACGCTTTAAACGCAGTAGACTCTAGAAGCCTCTTAACATTAGATGGCAAGTGAGGCAGAAGCAATATTGTCACAAACGCCACATCTGCTGCATACATTAGTGCAAGAAGGCTGGCGATGGCCCTGCCCACTGGCCGCCATCTCCCTGGCATTCCTTGGGCCCCAAGGCTTTCCTGTCCCCAGTGACAACAGGCAACCCTGATGTGACAAGCTGACAGTTGAAAGAAATGTCCTGTGAAGCATTTCCCTCCTAGGGTCACCCCTCACTGTCCCACGAGGGACTGAAGTGGGACTTGGTCATCAGCAGGGAGGTGCTTCCTGCAAACTCCGTGGAACAAACGTTGGTCGGCAATGATGGAGGGCTGGTGACCTTGCTGCCACATGTCCCGAGGGGTTACAGGGGTGCTGCTATATCCCTTAACCTTTGGGGTGCAGATACTCTCCTGGCCCAACACTATTCTTTCTTAACACATGCCTCCTCCTAGATTTTTTTTTTTAATTTATTTTTTGGCTGTGTTGGGTCTTTGTTGCTGCATGCGGGCCCTCTCCGGTTGTGGCGAGCAGGGGCCACTCTTCATTGTGGTGCGCGGGCTTCTCATTGCAGTGACTTCTCTTGTGGAACACGGGGTCTAGGCGCACGGGCTTCAGTAGCTGTGGCTCGCGGGCTCAGTAGTTGTGGCTCATGGGCTCTAGTGCGCAGGCTCAGTACTTGTGGTGCACGGGCTTAGTTGCTCCGCAGCATGTAGGATCTTCCCAGACCAGGGCTCGAACCTGTGTCCCCTGCATTGGCAGGCGGATTCTTAACCACTGCATCACCAGGGAAGCCCCTCCTCCTAGATTTTTAACTAAACCTGAACTTCACTTCTATTTTGGACCTAAAGAACACAGGGAAGGGCTTTGACCTCCATGAAGTTTCTATGACACTCAGCACTTGGGGTCTAGGGTGGCACCCAGAATCATTAACAAACTGGCTGTTTCTTAAAAAGCATAGGTGTGTGAGAGGTGGGGAGACGTGCCCCCAGGTGGGGCTCCTTGCTGTGACAGGTCGCATGGTGCAGCCGAGAGGGGCTCCAAAGGGTTTCGGCTAAAGGGGTGCGTGTCTGGACTCTGGTGTGTGGCTGGCACGCGTCTTGCACGACCTTTCTCTCTGAGGTGAGTTTGCTCTTTTGAAGAACGTCTTACGGTGACACCAGAGTGATATTCTAATGGGGTGATGGGCTCAGGAAACCCGCGATTCCCGTGGCAGGGAATGCATGAGGCTGGGATTCTGCAGGTTGGCCCCCATGGTGGGCGTCAGGCACCAGGCCTCTTCCTTCCTGAGGCTGAGCTTTCTTAGCTGGGTCCCCAAAGTGTGATGTCTAGACCGTCCAAGCAGATCCTGGTCTAAGAGGCTCCACTATCTTCGTTTATTGATATGAATGTGCAAAATCAAGTGCAATTTTACTGTATGTACAGAGCAATGAGTTAAGTCTTTCAAACCCAGAGCAGCATCCTGTGTCTGTGTTTACAGTAAAGAAAACAGACTGGCGGGTGGTACTGGATGGGAATGTGGTCAAACGAGGGACGGTGAGCACGCTGGTCATTCTGACCCTCAGACTATGTAAACTGAACAAGCACAGGGGCTTTTACTGAAGAGTCTAGAAGGCTGACGGGAAAACCTTGGGAGAGGGACTACAAACATAGACTTTTACAGCAAGAATGAAACTGAGATTCATATACACTTAGTTTTTTGAACTCTGAAATAATGTATATACAAGGGCCCAGAGGGGTCAAGTGACTTTCCCAAGGTTAAACAGCTAATTAGTGTCAGGGAGCCCCAGATGTGTGTGGGGCTTCTGGCCTCAGGCTGTGTGTGTGTGTGTGTCTGTGTAACTGTATGTTTCTTGGGAGAGGGTTGCTTTCTTTCATTTTTGTTTTTAGTAACACCAGGGCCCTCTTGTCATCTCCTGGTTACACTTGAAGGACAGGCCTCCATCCTCTTTCTAAAAGTCCTCTTGTTTTTCCTCCCATGGTTGCTTTTTTTTTTACTTACTTAATTATTTATTTCTTTTTCCCTGTACTGCTGTTTTATTTTATTTTTTAAATTTTTATTATATATTGGAGAATAGTTGATGAACAATGTTGTGTTAGTGTCAGGTGTACAGCAAAGTGATTCAGTTATACATATACATGTATCTATTCTTTTTCAAATTCTTTTCCCATTTAGGTTATTACAGAATATTTTGGCTGCTCTTTTTGTCACCACTGTTGAGGATGGTAACCACCAGCTTCTTTTTGGAAATAGCTAATCCTGGTATGAGAACCTTGACCACAGAAGATTTCAAGAGAAACTTAAAGTTCCATACAAAATAGCTTCTAGGAGCACTATGTTTTTTGGAACTTATTTCTTCAAGCTTGTTTTTTCACTGGTTCATTGGTTCATTCCACATCTTTTAGCTGTCTCCCATGGGCCAGCAGTTGTGCTGGGAACGGAAATACTAAGGTAACTCAGACAAGGCCTCCACACGCAGGGGTTTCACAGTTTAACGGGAGAGGCAGCCACATAAACTACTGATTAGGCTGCAGTGTGCTGCTGGTGTAGTAAAGAAATAAGCAGAGAACAGCCAGAGTATGGACGAGCCAGTGGTTTATTCTGCCAGAGTCGGGGCAGGGCTAAGGCAAGAGGTCCTTTGGGGAGATCATGTAGATGGAGTCAAAGTTACAAAAAGTTGAATTTCTTGACAAGGAGCAAAGTGGCAGGAAGAGCATTCCAGGAAAAAGTAGCAGCAGAAGGAAATACATAACAGGAAGGAAAACCCGTGGAATGACCCAAGAATGGGAAAATGCTTTTACTGATTAGAGAGAGTAATAAAATATGGAACTAAAAGCATGTCGGGATCATATTGCAAAAGGAACCATGTGCCCCTATGGAGAGCCACTGACGTGAATAGATAACAGTTCTTGATGTAAAATGGGTGGCAGTTCCTAAGACATGTTAGAGGCCTGTGAGATGATAAACAGGAAAATCTGGTTAGTAGGAGACCATTGTACTCCGGATGGATTTTTTTTTAAATTTGTGTTGGAGTATAGGTGATTTGCAATGTTGTGTTAGTTTCAGGTGTCCAGCAAAGTGAATCAGTTATACATATACATGTATCCACCCTTTTTTAGATCCTTTTCCCATATAGGCCATTGCAGAGTATTGAGTAGAGTTCCCTGTGCTGTACATTAGGTCCTTATTAGTTATCTATTTTATATATAGTGGTGTATGTGTCAATCCCAATGGCTGGGATGGGAAATGATCATTAGTTCTAGGAAACAGACATATTCAAGGTGTCATATATAGAACTGCTATTGTTGTTATGGCTTAAGTAAATGTGAATATCTTTTAACATCCTGTCCATTTGCTTCAGTCCTCACTCCTCCCTATTGCATGATGTCAGTCTCACTCTGGCTCCTGGGTTTCAACCAAGGAGATTTTAGTGTGGATGCCTAGGAAAGCAATCTGCCACCACAAGAGGCATTTATAAAAGAGGCAGCATGCCCCTTTCTGGAAATGTCTGGCTCAGGTTTTAGCCTTCCCCTGAGTCCTCCCAGCCTTATAACCAGGGCCCTGCCTTACTCTCTTTACTATAGACTCACTGACCTTTTTGATGGTGTTTGGAGGCTAGTGCTTGCCCCTCAAGGGTATGGATTAACCAGCTGCTTCCTCTGAAGTGATTCCTAATGGTACATGAGCCTGATGCAGTGGTATTCCTTCCCCTGGTCCTGTGCTGCCACCACACAAAGCACTCACGTCACCCAGACTGGACTTCAGCAACACAGAGACCCCCCAGGAAGCCGTGCGCTGAGGCAGGCTTTCCTAGAAAACACTTCCGGGGCTGCACTTGGGGAAACCATGGCCCCAAGGCTGACTGAACGCAGAGCCCTAAAGATAAAACAAAATAGCTTTATTTAAAGATTTATTTAAGATGTTTTAAAAATTCAGTAGAACATACATTTTTAATACTGATTGATATTATTGCAAAGCATTCTAATGCAAGTCTGCCCTACGGGCCCTTGCAGGCTACACGGACAGCATATCCCTTTTCATGCCTAACATGAGTCATATTTCATCCATGGATGGATTTGTTGATGAAAGGTGTCCCTGCTGTGGGACGGGCAGAGGGAAAGATGGTGTGGAAAGGCAGCAGGAAGGAGAAGGAGGGGAACAGTGGTGTGAAAATGCCACGCTTTAGGTTGCATTTCAAGAAACCTCCCCAAATACAGAGGCCCCTTTCTGAGACGTATCTTGTAGTTGAGAAAATGTGTGCCCTTGAGGAGCTGTTGAAGGCTGCGAATGCTTTAATCAAATTGTACTTCCCTTTTATTGAGCACCGGCTCTGTACCAGGCGACGACTTCCTGCTTTTACACACAGTGATTGATTTAATTCTCAAAACAACCATGATATTATTCCCATCATACAGGTGTCACAAATAAGGCTTAGAAACATTTGCTAGCTTATCCAAACTTATATTACAAGAAAGTGCTGGAACTAGGATTTATCAAAAGTCATTTTGACCCAAGGACGCACTTTTTTTTTTTTTAACCTCGAGGTTATCTGGCCTCTATTCAAGTCTTCCTAAAACAAAATCAGTCTCCTATTTTTTTTCTGTGTTCTCCCACTGTACCTTTATATACATATATATATATATATACACACACACACACATTTTTATTGGAGTATAGTTGATTTCCAATGTTGTGTTAGTTTCAGGTGTACAGCAAAGTGTATCAGTTATACATACACATGTATCCATTCTGTTTTAGATTCTTTCCCATATAGGCCATCACAGAGTACTGAGTAGAGTTCCCTGTGCTCTACAGTAGGTCCTTAGTAGCAGTCTCCTCATTTTGCATCACGAAGGTCTGTATGTCTCATTGATCCTCAGCCTTCCATCTCTGGAAGCTATTTACATAGCATGATGGTTAAACTTTGGGCTTCGGAGTCCAGTCCCAGCTCTGCCCTGGGCTCTGTGAGACACTGGGCAAGTTAGATCATCTCTCTGGGCCTCAAGGATTATACACTGGGTGTGGCATTATCACTGGCTCCATAGCAGTGTTGTTAAAACTAGGAGAAATGGTCCATCTGGCACTCACCCGGTGCAAAGCAGCACGGCTCAGTAAATGCACATGATGCCATAGCTGTAGTTCTGAACAGAAAGGGAACCAGCTTGATACAGCACATGCCCTGTGTTTCTGAATATACCTGGAGCTCTGTCGGGTCTCCAAAACGTTTTGTCTGATTGTTGAACCTTTTGGCAAACTCTAAGTTTTAGGTCCACAGAAAAACTCCAGTTCAAAGAAACTTGCCACCTCCGAAGGGGTTTCATTAGACAAGTTTCCCACATGCAGCTCTAATTGCCAGCACTCAGATGGCCTAGGGGAGCAGCCTGCTAAGTGGGTCAGGGTCCTTGGAGTCGTGCCAGCTGTGTGCGGGCAGCTGCCACCCAGGGGTCTCCGGCTCTCAAGTGCACAGCCTTCTGCGGACTTTTGTGGTATTTCTTGCTTTTGAATTTATAGAACCATTAGCCTGCAATCCAAACAAAACTCCCAGTTTTAATAGCTTAGGCAGTAGGTGGTTCCACAACAATTTCAAAAACTAGAAGCAATAGTAAGTTCCTAGAGGAGCAGCAGTTGTTTGGAAGTAATTCTCCAAAGTGCATTTATCTCACAGTGGTCTGAGGTCACAAATTCAAGAGCAATGAGAACGCTATTCAATTAGACACCTTGATCAAAAGAGCTCTATCAGGATGACATTCCATCTGAAGAATCAATTGGGATGGAGAAATCATTTAGCTGTGGCTGTTGTTATTCAGGTTTTTTATTATTATTTCACCATTGGTTGGAGTCAGGGAGCTGGCTGTGGAATGCTGGACAGTTCAAGGCATTTGTCACTCAACCCAATAGAAATGCATCCTCCTCGGTCAGATGTCCGTGATGTATTAATGGCCAAATGGCTGAAAAATGTTCCCTGAATGGGTAGGTAGATTTCTGCTGGGCTCAGCTGTCCAAGATTTTGTCCAACTGTGTGTGGGCCCACCTCTTCTCCCTTCTCCTCCCTCCCCACCCTGTTCAGGAGGCCCAATCTGTGTTTGCCAGCCCAAGGCAGGACTTCCAAGACTCACCAGGCTATACTGGCCCCTGGTCCAGTCACCTAGGATTATAGATTGGCATTGGAGTGTTATAAGATACTATAGTTCCTGAAGCCACACAACCAATTTCTGATTTCAGATGGAGGATACCATCTATCAGAGGTACATCTTTGAGCTGTAGTTCAACACCGTTTTCATCAACCACTGCCACTGGAAACTACACACACACACACACACACACACACACACACACACACACACACCCCGTCTGTGTCCCTTCCATCACAGAAGGAGGAGGTAGAGTAGCAGTGATGGAGAGGTGAGGGTCGCTGTCTCTAAGATGTTTCCTGATTCACGGCTGTAACGTTCCATTATTTTAATCTTGGCTGGGAGAGCAATGATGGGTTGACCTTAAAGCCCCAGTTTATCCCTTACCTCCTCTCTTATTTTTCTCAATAGTGAGAAATCATCACTCATTTTGAAATAAATGTCCGTGGTGCTGGGCAGTGTGTCTGAAATGCCTAAAATTCTTAGAGCTGGAAAATGCATTTGCAGTGTGTTTTGGGAGTCCATCTAGCTGGAGAGAACTGTGGCCCAGAGACCAAGGGCACTCTGGTGTTGACAGCCAGGCCTGCCTCTGACCCGGGGTCTGTTTTCTAGCCGGTTCTTCTTTCCACCACTGACACTGCCTTGGAGAAGCCACATATCATTTGACTGCAATGTCAGGCTTCTTAGAGTATTCAATAAATAAGAAGAGGGAAATGACAGCTACTCAGTGTAGTTATAGAGATCAGCCTGGTCTAGTTGGCAGTGTAAGTGTGGTCTAAAGAGAGCCTGTTCTGTAGTCACATGTGAAACGTCTGATGACTGGTCTTCTCTTTGCAGCCCAATAAAATGTCTATTATCTCTTTGCAAATTCCTGTTTTCTTCCCCCTGCCCTGGGTGAGAGCCTTTGCCTGGTCCTCTGGTCTCTGCATCTTGGTTCATTCCTGCATCACAGCGGCTGAGCAGCTGAGTCACAGGAATGGCCCCGGTGCTCCCCCACCAAGTGCCAGCCACTCTGCAAATCGCTCACACGGAGCTTCTCACCCACACAAGCCCTCGTGAAGAAATCCTTTATTTTGGTACTTCCTACCAGCCAGTTGAGCTGTTAACCAACCAGCTCCTTCCCCAGCCCTGACCCTCTCTGGGACAACTGCTTCTCTTCTTATTCAGTTTACAGTGAAGAAGGCTCACAGATATTGGGCCTGCAGCTGTGGTTGAACGCTTCCTCTGAGCTGGCATCCCAGTTGATGGCTTTCCATCAGAAATCAACATTTAAAAGTATCTTCACTTATAGAAGTCATACATAAAGTTGCCCCAGACTGGAGCAAAAACGGATTACACAATGCCCATGATACTTACATGATACATGATAAGGGGGAGAGGTTAGTCTTCATGTGGGCGATTCTTTTTCCAAGAGGATTCAGTAGTGGGTTCCTTGAAATACCGAGATTCCCTTGTGAATTCAAAGTATGATTCGGTTTACACGTGTTTTTCAGGAACACATCTGTCACGTGTAAATCAAGATGCATTTGAATAATCCACTGCTGTCCTGAAAACTGTCATTTCTTTTTCTTTTTTGTCTCTTCCTCTTTTCTCTTTCTCTGCTCCTGTTGGCTCTTCTGCTGTCACAGAGAAATAGGAAGGCGAGGTAGAAACTGAGGATGCACAGTGCCCATCACTGAGAAAGGCTTTCCTGGGGAAAATGGAGTGACTGCTAAGTCAGCGTAGTGTAGCAGTCGGGAATCTGCATGCCAGACTTGTTGCCCTTGTTTCAAAACATGGCTAGTGCTACCTTACCACCTGGCTCCATGCCATTATGTGTGTTTATTTTGCAGAGAAATAAGGTAATCTCACCTTTACTGAGAGTCTGTTACATGACAAGCACTAAGCTGGGCTATTTGAATATATTATTTTATTTAGGCCTTAAAATAGCTCTGTGAAATTTTCCTATCATATATTTTAGAAAACTGAGGCTCAAAGAAGCAAAATGAATGTATTCAGTCATTTATTTACAGTACTTTAATAAGACATTGTGTTGTTTGTTTACTTCGGTGAGGTTTTCATTGTTTACCTCACATTTGTTTTACTTCCTCTGTGTCTCATATACCGTGTTGTCCACTGTGAGGGCAATAAGGAGCTCCAAGGACTGAAGACAGACTGTAAGCATTCACACAGACCAAGGTGAACTTGAAGTGGCACGGGTGGATTCAGTGGAGAGGGACCTGGTGCTAGGGGAGAGGGATTTGAGAGGAAGACTTGGCCCAGTTAGGGATGCTAGGAGAAGATCCCTTCAACACAGAGCTGGAGGAGGTGGAGCTAATTTGGCTCAGGATGGCTGTCTACAGGAGAAATAGAATGTGCAGCAGGGCATAAAGCAGGTAGTATAGATGGAGCAGAGAACAGGTAGACCATGGCATGTATGATGGGCATATTTCAGAGCTTCAATAAACCAAAAGAAGAACTGAGCAGGAGTAGGGTAGGGGTAAGGTTGATTTCTTTACAGATCATTCTGATGCAGTGTGGAGAATGGGTGTGAGGGGTCCTGACTGCACCTGGGGACACCTTTGGGACGCAATGCCAATGTTTGGTTGAGAGATGATGGTGGCATAGACCAGAGTAATGGGTAGAGAGAGAGAGTTTTGAGCACTTTGGAGGTAAAGATCAATAAGACTTGGGAGTAGACCAGATACCAGCGAGGATGAAAAGGGAGATATCAAAAATAACACCCAGTGTTTCAACTGCTTATTGAATGGCTCGTGGCCATTCACTGAAATAGCACAGAAGTAAGACCCAGTTGGGGGAGAACATCGTGAGCCTGTCATGAACTCCCTTGGACATGGCTATTTTGAATCGTTGCTTAAAGGCAGGCAAGGCCTATGGTCTGCTGGTCAGAAGTGGTGAGGGACGTGTGCATGGAACAGCTCGTCGGAGGAGAAAGGAGAAATTAAGGACACAAGAGTGCCTTGGACAGAGCCTGGTAGAGCTTTGGTGCTTAGTGGCTTGAGCTTTGATGAAAGAAAGACAAGGATCAACCAAAAAATTTACAGGAAAGCCAGACTCCTCATAGATGAGAGGAGCCTGAGAAAGACTGTTTCAAGAAGGAGAAAATTGTTCAAAGAACCACATGCTTGCTGGTAAGTAGAGAACAAAGACCGATTGGATTTAATAAGATCATTGGTGACATTAATGAAAAGTCTTTCAGTCCAAGATGAGACTGGAACTTAGATTTGAATAAATGGAACACCAAGTAGCAGGTGAAAAAATGGAGACAGGAAACAGACGGTTCTTATGAAACACTTGGCTGCTTATGTCAGGGGAACCACTGACTGAAACCGCCCGTCCTGGCCAGGCTCCGCAGTAACCATTTGCATGAGTTATCTTACGACAGGAGGTCCTGGTAAGGAACGCAGAACTAACAAGCTACTACCAACCGGAAGAATTCGGGAAAGGTCAAAAGGAGAGAGGAGAGGCCAGTCCATAAGTCCTACCAACCTCCCAGAATCCTCGCTGGAATCCATCTTGGCTGATTGATGCGTGTGCCACCAGGAAGGACCCTGAGTCAGAATGATTGGCCGGAGACAAACGGTAAACTAATCCCATCACCGTAAAACCTGAGACCCCAAGCCACGTGGCAGAGCTGTCCTCCTGGGTCCCCTGACTCTGCTGCTCTCCACCCGGCCACCCCTTCCCAATAAAGTCTCTTGCTTTGTCAGCACGTGTGTCTCCTCGGACAATTCATTTTCAAGTGTTAGACCAGAGCCCACTCTCGGGCCCTGGAAGGGGTCCCCCTTCCTGCAACATTTAGAGGAGGAAAGAACGGAACTCTGATGGAGAGAATATGAATGGGGACCAAGTTGTTGTTGTAATTGTTGTGTGTGTGATAAACACAAAGACCTTACCTTCTAGACACTTTCAAGTTAATGGAGAAAGCCAGGGACAGAAACAAGTGTGTCACACTTTGATAAATGGGGGTATATAAACATGACCTCTCGCTGTGCCTGGAATATATGGAGCCAGGAGGCAGGACACAGGGTGCAGCATCTTTGGAAACTATCGTTTATCATGGGATTTTCTTTCAGTTTTGACTGAGGCCCCAAAGCAATGGGTGCCAAGTATGTTCATATTGCAAAGCAAGATGCTGGACTTGTGGCAGTACTTGCAAAAGAGTTGACTAAACCAGTGTAAAACTGGCTTTACAATCTTGCTAACTGCTCACCTCTAGCCTCTGAAAGCTAGACCTTGGTGAAGAGAGAGCTGAAAATTAGGGAGATGTCTTGTGGCTTCTCTGACAGAGAGCTCATGGGGGTTTGTGAGTTGCACCCTTCCCCGGGGGAGGTGTTGTGGAAAGTACTTTTCTCACCTCAAGATGGAGCACCTGCAAAGAAGCCACACCCAAAGCTCCATGGTCCCAGAGGACCAAACAGGAACACAGGTCCCTAGCTGGATGAGTCCTCCATGGCAACAGATAATAGTGCATTTGGCGGATAACTGCCCTCTTAGCAGTGGTGTTTCAAAGGTCTGTGTTTCCTGAGGATGATATATGAGCTATGCTAAAATGCTTAAGTCTGGGGTTTTCCTAGATCCCGTCCAAGGGGATGGCCACGTGATTCAGTACTTAAAAAAAAATAAAGGTCCGGAAGTAGCCAGTGGAATTAGCCAACATGATCGGTGATCCTAAGAAGAGTGGATTAGTGGGGGTGGTTTGTTGATGGCAGAAGAGTGAAATGTGAGTGCAGATTGAGGAATTGTATGCACTGGATGAGGGCAAACTTTCACAGAAGTTGGGAAAAGGAGAGAGGTACATGATGTCAGCTACAGGAAAGGTTTTTTGTTTGTTTGTTTTGTTCCGTTTTATTTTCAAGAATGTAGAACTTAGAGTGTAACCCAGATAAGCTTGGGTCTTCTTGCCTCCAGTTTATGCCCTGCCCTTATATTATATCCCATTTAAATAAACGGTGGTCCTGCCAAAACAATAACATGTATCAATATTATTGAAAAGCAAATGAATCTTTACTTTTGAAAACCAGAAAGGGTGCCTCTCTTTATGACACATGTCAAAGTATCTTAATTTTTTCCACATTTCTCTTAATATCTTCCATGCCTGGTATCTGTTCCTCACCCCAAACAGCTTCCTCTTCTTCTCAACCAGGTCAGAATAAGATCTTGATTCTCCACTCTCCTCCGTATGCCCTTAGGATCTAGTCTATTCTTCCTCAAGGGGAACTCTGCCTTTTCCACTGTAAATTTAGCTCTTTCTGGCCTCTCCACCTCTTTAGCTTCCTTTTAGCCCATTACTACTCCATGGAATGATGGATCCTTTGTGGGTGATGATCTGGGGACAAATGCTCCTACCTCTTAGGGGGGATGGAGGAGAAGCCTTGAACATCTATGTTTTAATAGATTTGCTTTGGACATAAGCAGATAGGCAAATCTGTGTTTTTAGAGTTGCTTTGGATGTAAATATTCTTAAATGTTGCTGGAAAAGAGTCAGAGGAGATGGCGCTAGCAGGGTTGATACAGCAGGTCCTTGAGAAGAAGGAAGGTTTGAATCAGAACATGGATGAAGATGAGAGGAGGACCCTCAAACAGGAGGAGGACACTTCCTTCATTGCAGCAGGGATGGCAGCTGGAGGGGCGGGGAGGGACAGAGAGAAGATCTTTGCAGGTCAGAGTTGAAGAGTCTGGATTATAAGGGACTTTCTTTCACACAGCTGATTTACTCACCTAGCTAATAAAAGTTGTGAAGACGATGTTTGAACCGAATTAGTGGAAATAAGATTTTACCCCAAATAGTCATTCATTCATTCATTCATTCATTTTTTCATTACTTCAGCAAATTTTCATTGAACACCTACTCTGTTCCAGGCCGTGTTCTAGACACCAGAGGCATAAAAGTAAGTAAGAGTGACAAAGTCTCTGCTTTCATGGAGTTTGTAGCCTCTGAGTGTGGGGTAGAAGGAGACCACTTGCCCATAAACAAAGTCAGTTTTAATAGTGGTGCCCGTTTTAAGGGAAATAATACAAGGTGATGGGAGGAGAGAGGTCATGGTGGGAATGAGAGCAGTTTATTTAGCTCCTGGGTCAGAGGACATCTCCCTGAGACGACATATGAGCTCAGATCTGAGCTAGAAGAGGAATAGCCACCATTTCTGTGCCCCTAAGATGTAAAGACAATTGTCCTTGAAGTTGACAGTTGAACCAAGAGGCCTGGACACTTTGGGAAACTAAAATAATTTTGATAACACAGACTTCCCCAAAAGTAACCAACAGACACCTAGAACTACCTTACCTGATTCATTTAAATGTTCTAAATTATGTATGCTGATTTCTCTTAAGACACTTAACTTTGGATGTTGCTTATAAATTGCATAATCCTACCAGGTGGGGCAAAACACAGGTAATATTACGATGACTTGTCTTTAGGGAGAAGGTGAGGGGTAGAGATGTAAAGAACATAAGTATTATGCTGAGATGATCACCAAGCTCTGAATCCATCTTTCCTGTATCTTATCCTAGGGACACTTTTCTTTCTTATTTTTAAGTCATTGTGTCTGGCTCTTTTGTATGCATCTTTTCTAACCCCCTTAAATTCTTTAGGGTAAAAGCTTGTATGTGTAAATAGATAAATAGCATACGCTAGAAACTCAACTGTCTTTCTCTCCTGCCTCTTCACTTCTCTGACCTCCAAACACTGATGTGGAGGTCTGCATCTATCCTGTTGAATTAAAATGAAAGAACCATGGCTTTCTAAACGGTTGGCTCTTTTGTAACTTGATTTCCCCAGAAGCTGAGCATGAGATTGGAAGGGTGAAGAAAGATGTTGTTAGTAGGGATGGTTCTAGTGTTATAGGACTTCTTTGAAGTGCAAGATAAAATACTTTAATCAAAACTCAGATGCTTCCAAGAATACCCCTGACTTTAGAATTTCCTTAAGATAGATTTCAGAGCATTAAAATTGTTAGATTATAAAAGAAAGAGGGGGTAGAAAGTAGAAAAAAATAATACAAAAGCCCTCAAAGATAAAAAAAAAAATTGCCTTGTTAATGAGGATGGAAGCTTCATCCAGAATCCCTTGCCTAAAATGTGAAATTTCAGGTTTTGCCAGTCTGAAAAAAAAAAATGTCCATTTCTGCCTATTAAAATGGTACATAGCTCAGTGTCTACTCCCATTTTGCACACATGAGGTTAGACTTTTGACTTATGCCTACAGTTTCTACCAGCATCATATTAGGCCTCTATTTATGTATTCAGATGAGCCTCATCCCCATCTTAATTGAAGTGTGTCAGCTTAAAGGTTCCCTACAAGACTGCCACCCCCACTAAGCTCCAGTAGAGCAGAAAGAAACCATGGAGTTGGAGGGCAAATGTATTGATGACAAAATGTAATAATGCCCATTACATCCTGGTCACTGGCTACAGGGAGGAAACGTCTCTCCTAGGAAACATCAGGAAAGAAAACCTACTAGTTCTACCCTTCCCTTCACTGTTGATCACTTGAACCTTTCAGTAACCACATTTTCCTAATGCGAAGGGGGATGCTGGCACAGATTCCAAGGTCCTCAGCTGGAAGGTGATGGTGTTGGTGGAGCTTTGTTACCATCCTGGGTACAGATTTAAAAGTCTCTTCTCATGGAGTCAGAAGCACCTGCTTGCTGAGCATCTAAAGGTAGTGCCAGATGGACATTTCACAACAGGCCACCTTCTAGTCCTTGACCATCATGGGGAGGAGGATGCGGGGGTTAGAACTCAAGAGTAGCAAAAGCCAGCATCACTGCAACCTCCTCCTTTACCCAGAACTTAACGTGAATCGTCTTGAATGGATCAGCTTTCTTCATTTGTCCACCCTTGAGGATTTCTCTGAAATGGTACTTAAAGTTGGAGTCCCGAGGCAAATGGGGAGATGGTCTCTACAGACCCCCTGAAACCACCTTCTTTCATTCTTATATTGTCATCCTCCCTTTGTGCCCGGACATACTTCCTGAAAAGCCATCACTAGCTGCCAGGTGCCCTACAATCCATGGCACTGCTCTCAGATAAAGAAGTAAAATGTATGATTTCTAAGAGTTTAGGACTGATTTGTCCTTTTCATCTATTCTGACATGATTTAATGTTCCAGAACTTGTAAAGGGAACAGATTTTTTTCTTTTTTTTTTTTTGTTGTAAAATTTGTGAATAATTTATCAAGTAACTGCAAGAGCTGCAGCTTTAAATTATTAAAATGCATTTTGGTTTTGAAAGAAGACATTAGAGAGGTTTGCCTTGGCCCGTGCTTATGCCTTTGTGCAGCAGCAAGAGACTCCTACAAATTCAAGGAAGGGTAAGGTGATTTTCAGTGATTTATGGGGTGACTGAGAAGGAGCCCCCCCAAAAAAGCACCAAACAAACAAATGAACAGTACAGACAACTTTCATTTATTTAAGACAGAGCCTCTTTCAGAAGCAAATAACCCTTTGTCGCATCTCCGGAGAAATGACACTTCCTTTCCTTTCTCCTGCTTTGCAAGGACAGCAGCTGGGTGCGGGTAGAAGCTGAAGTAAATGAAAGGAAAGGCACTCCCAGACCCCTCCTCCTTCCTTCTCACTGTCTATCCTTCACCGAGCAAGCTGAAGGCATGGCTGTGCTTCCTTCCATCCGTCACACGTCAGAGATGGAGCATAGCCGCCGATCTCCGGAGAATATTATCCATTCCACTTACTCTGACCTAGATAATACATTTACTCCGGGCCAGGAAAATAAGGAGAAGCCTAGAATATTTCCCATCTGGCCAAGGGCCCTGGTCTGGCTCATCTGCCCCTGTGTTGGGGGCGTGGCCTTTTCAGGGCAGATCTGGTAGCAGAGACACAAAGAGGACAGGTACCCAGGCTGCTCTGCCTGTGCTCAGAGTCATCGGCTCCAACACCTCGCTTTTCCTTCTTCTTCCCTCTTTCCTTTATCCACCCTTCCATCTCTGCCAGCAATTTCTCTTCTATGATGCTATGCAAGGGCTATATTTTCCTTTAAATGTCCCCCCAATCGTACTCTGCCTGGGAAGAGACCATTCCATCTTGATCGTAGGATCAATAAAGTCCAGCCCTAAGTCCCTAAGAGAAATTGATCATGGGATTGGAACTCTATCTTAGAAGGTACAACTTAGGCAGAGTAAGTACAAAGCTAAGGCTTAGCAGATAATACGGTGGAGGTATGTCATGTGGGCAGGGCCTTAAGACAACAGTGCCTTAGGATTGTGGCCTTCCTTAGGGGGAAAGCATCTCTTATCCCACCAGCCCTACCTGTTTCTCTGATATGCCATCCCTTGTTCTGAAAGGAGGGGGGACATAAGGACTCTCTACCCCTTTTCCTCCCTTGGACATACCCTGCATGGGCATCATCATCTCGTGTACAAGTTTAGAAAAGTTACAACACCCTTCACCTTATAAGGTGGCAGTGTGGTGGGTTAGAGTCATGTTCAGGTTGTGCGATGTTCATTGCAGTTCACTCTTCTCAGTTTGGCTTCATCTTTGGGGTGAAGGCAACAAAGTCTGGGAAACTGGAGCTGAGTTCTATCCATTCTACCCTTTGTTTCTTCTTCTCAGAATAAGGAATTGTAAGATGAAATATATAGGTAGAGTCTTAGATGGATACAGTTTTATAATCGAGGAGGCTTGGATCTAATCTAGTTCAGTCCCTTCCTTTTAATGATAAAACTGGGGCTCTAAGAAGTTCGGTGCCGTGAATCCATGTCCATTCACCATGGAGCCAGTACTCTTTCCACTATGTCTATGTTCTCTAACAGGGCCTGACGACATTCTGGGATGCTTATGTGAGAAATCGGGAAACATTTTCATGAGAGAACTTATTTGTGATGGCAGGAAGGGTTTTGCAAAGGATAGAGGCAAAGGCACATGCTTTTCAGACAATCGTGGCAGATTGATTTCCAAAGATGCTGCACCAACATCTTCCATCCAATATGCTCGTATATAAGCTGACCTGGCTGCTACTCCCTGAGCAAACGGAAGGGGTCTACTTCCCCCTTTGTGGACCTGGTCTGGCCTATGACTTGCTCATAACCAATGGAATGTGGTACGAGTGACTGCATGACTCTGAGGCCAGGTCCAGAAGGGCCGTCAGCCACCCAGAGGGGCCACCCACTCTGGAATAAGTTTTCTGACTCAGAACAGAGACCTGCTGGAGGCTCCCAGGTGGAGCCAATCCTTCCAGCCACATGCCAAGATGCCAGACAAGTGAACAGTGACACCTCTGGGACAGACCGAGCCCAGGTGTGTTAGTCACCTCGCCATATTAGCTCCTCAGACATCATGGAGCAGAGATAAGCTGTCCCTGTCCTGTCCCTTTTCCTGACCCATAGAGTTCATGCACAGAATAGCATGGTTGTTGGTTAAGTTCACTAAATTTGAGGGGGCTTCTTATGTAGCAATAGAATGGACAGTAATACATGTTTACAATAAAAAAATTAAAAAGTTCCATCAATATGGGACTGGCTGGTTATGTAAATTATGATAGTCCACACAATGGGATACTCTGTAACCCTTATAGAAATGTGATAGATTTATACCTGTTATGAAAAATGTCTTAAGACATATTAAAAGGTAAAAAAGGCTTCTTGCCAAGCAGTGTGTATACTATGTCATTGTTTGTATGAAGGAAAAGGAAATTGTGCGTGTGTGTGTATGTCTGAGTGAGGCTTACAGATGCACAAGAAAATTCTGGAAGGATATTCAAGAAACTCTTGAGCTGTTAATTCTGGACAGTGGGAATGAGGAGTCAGGGTCAGGGGAGTGTTAAGTGCCAAGATAAATTTTCTTTTCATGTTACCCTGTTCTCTACTGTTTGATTTTCTACCATAAATTTCTACTGAAATTAACACTTCCCAAAATTTTAAGGCCATGAAAATTCTATGTATCACCTCCAAAGAGAAAAAATATATATATTTATTGCAGGTACCAGCTGAAATTGCATATTTTCAACTACTGCACAAAGACAATAAATAAGAATTGAATTATTTTGCAATATTTCAGAAAGACCTTTTAACCCTAATACTGACTTTATTTTTTGGATAGTTCAGCCCTAGGTGTCACGCGTAGAATAATATAAATGTGATGTCTGTGAAACAGATGATATTATTAAAGAATTAATTGTATTTTCTTTCTACACTTCCTGACCCCCAACTAAAGCAGTATAAACGGCATGTTTAACCACAGGCAGAAATTAACTCAGTCACCCAAAGAGAATGGTAATTAGCAAGATGTGGTTTTAGATTATTGGACACGCCAGCTCGTTTCTAGTAGGAATCCACATGTGTTTTGCAGCCATTGAAATGTAGACCTCCCCAATCCCTCCTATTTTAGACATCTCTTTCAAACGGCACACACGGTAGTGCCCCAGAGGCCATTTAGGAAATGATCTTATGCCATGGCTCACCTGGGGATCCATGGCATTTGGGGGTTGGGTGCATTTGTGGCTCTTTGATAAGTTGATGTATATGGTGGGAGGGAAGATGGGGAAGAGAGGGGCAGCCTATGATCTGGGTAGTTGCTGTCCATTGCCCACAGCAAACACCTGGAGTAGGCTTGGTACTCCTCTGTCATTTCATCAGTGATTAGCTGGGCATAGATTTCTGTAGCTCAGAGTTTTCCCTTAGAAAACGATCTCCATTGGAAACCACAGTTTTTTAACTAATGTGTCACACTGATCTGAGCAACTATTTCTTAGTGCCCTGAAAAAGCACCTTTGGGTATATCCATCTACATAATTTTAGTAGAAATAATTTTGTAATGCTCCTGAATTATTTGTATGTGTGCATGTAGGTACGTGTGGCAGATATGGTAGACCTTTAGTTGTAGCCACTATTGAAATCTTGCACAAAAATATGAGGATTGCTCTGAATTTGTACGTAGCTGTCAACAGTTTTCATCTCAACAAACCCCAAGTGATTTTGTAACATGTGATATCCTCTCTAAACCACAGCAAACCAAAATACATTTTCACAGAATTTCCACTTTACATGTCTCCCCACAAACTGTATTTTCTCTTCCAAGATCTAGTCAAAGAAAGAAACCCAGGCAGTCTTCCTCACCCCTGGTATTTGTCTCCTTATATTATTTTCCTTGTTTCTTTGACAGGTTCTCTCTAAGGCAACCAAGGAACTATGAACAGCCATGGACAATAACCTTGTTTTCTTTGACTTCTTTAAAATATCTAGCATTTTTGATTACCCATTTTTTTCCTAACAGTCTGCCAGTCCTGACGTGCGAGCTACCTTGACTATCTCCTCCCTTTTCAAGACGCCTCTGCTCTGTTGTCTGTAAGCCTCATTTCTTCCCTCTGACCCAGAAAGGTGGACACACCCAAAGGACAGTCAGTAGGCTTCTAACCTACACTTTCCCTCCTATAGTGATTTCATGCATGCCCTAGCATGTTAATTTTCCCAATTGGAGAACCTCAGCTCTAATCTCTTTTTGGAATTTAGGTCCCATGATTATGTAATTTTTAAGATTCCTTCCAGCCTTATAAATCTGTGATCCTATTATGTCTAACTGCTTGCTAGATATTTCCTCCTGGATGTTCCACTAACATCTCAAACTCACCATGCCTAAGTCTAAACACACCACGTTTCTCTTCAGAACACATGCAGCATATTGATAAGAGCCGAGACGGAACTTGGAGCCCGGTAGATCCAGGATTCAGTCTGGGCTCTCCAGTTTATTTGGGAAATTTGCACAACCTCCTTGATTTGCAATTTCTTTATCCGGAAGAATGGTTTTTATCTTATAAGGGTTTCGTAAAGATTAAATGAGCTAAAGAATGTGAAATTGATAGGTCGATACTAGAAATACAAGTTGGTATGTAATAAAAGTTAGTTCTCTACCCCCTGTGTTCCCCCATCTTTTTGATTCCCCTGTGCCTGTCATTAACCTAGTCAGTCAGAGTCAGAACTTGAGCACCATTCTTTTTTTTTTTTTTTAAAGATTTTTTTGATGTGGACCATTTTTAAAGTTTTTAATTGAATTTGTTACAATATTGCTTCTGTTTTATGTTTTTTTGGTTTTCTGGTCATGAGGCATGTGGGATCTTAGCTCCCCAACCAGGGATCAAACCCGCACCCCCTTCATTGGAAGGCGAAATTTTAACCACTGGACTGCCAGGGAAGTCCCAAGCACCATTCTTGTCTGTTACCTGAATCAAATCCAACCTGAATCAAATCATGTGATGTCAGTCTCTCTTCAAAATGCCATTATGCCCACCCTTCCTATTTATCCCATTAGAATCCACCTACCTGTGAGCTTCTTCCATTCACATCTGTAACATTACAAAGGTTCGTAACAGCCTCTACACCAGCCTCCTAGTTTACAGGGCTAATTAACCCTGTATACCTTTCAGGCATCTTCCTAACTCACCTGTCTGTACTTTCTACAAAGAACGACCAAATGTGTGTGCCAAACACAGTGCCTGACCTATAAAATAATTAATGTGATGGCTGCCTCCTCTTTATTTAAAATAAATAAATAATGGCCCCCATGATGTATAAAACATTTTTCTTAAACACCTTGGTCTGTATTTTACTGCTGCCTTCCCATGGCTGTAGTTAAAGAGGTACGCTCGTTTCTAGCATAAGACACACTCAGCCCATGGTCAGGGCTCTGTGTGTGCAGGCTCTTCCTTCTGAAGGCAGCTTGTCCTCAAATCTGACCTTTCTGGCTTTAACAGGGAGGTCTCGCCTTCTCTGTGCCCTCTGTCCCAACCATCACAGCTGAGCTCCTTTCCCTTCGTTTCCATAAACACATAGACTATTTTTGGATCCATTCATTGGACACTCAGACTTGTGGGTGTAAATACTTTTAAATGTGTAATTCCCACTGCCTACAAAGTCCTCCTCCCACTTTTACTAGTGAATTCCATACTTCTTTAGTCTGAGCAAGGTGAGACATTCTCTCCTTCTGGAAACCTCTAATGGCCTACTCACCCCTGCTTTGTCACTCCTCAAGCAGGTGTGGGCATTTGGTTTTGTGTGCACCTGTTACATTTTGCACTTATAGAACTTACTATATTGTAATTACTTTGTCTCTCAGTTTTCCATGTGGCTCCCTAGCAATCTGGGTCTGTATTTCTTGTTCATTTTTATACCCTCCCCCCAGGTGGGCTTCCTACCGTGATCAGGTAAAGGAGTGGGGTGGAAGAGTTAGTGAGGTATGATGGGCATGTTAATAAATGTCAAGGTTCCAGAATGATCTAGAAATATCAAGTATCTCTCCAAGGGGATATGAAGACCACTCAAAGTCAGAGAGCATGGGATGAAAACGCAAGGCCGGAGGGCAGAGACAACCTTCGCTGGCCATTGGCTGCCTTCCTTCAAGGCTCCTGCTGCTGTCTGGGCCAGCTTCCCATCTACAAACACGTCATTTCCACCCTGATAGGAATTTGCACGTCACTGAAAGCATGATGCACTGGATTTGGTTTTCTATTACTTTTTGTTTTGTTTAAAAGCAATTTGCCTTATGTTTACTTATAAAAATATTTACATGGTTCATTTTTTATTTCCTATTTTATCAAGTTGGCACTTAAAGGTACTTTAAGGTAGGAAATGCACAACCCTATTTCTGTATATGGCTGGTTATTCCTTTTTTCGTGCCCTCTTCCCCCCCCCCCCGCCGCCCAACCCCGCTATAGTTGGGGGTTTTCCTTGAAATGTCTCCAGCCTGAACACCAAATGACTTCAGATCCCAAAGGGAATAAGCCAGAAGGAGGAAGAAGAAGTTGGGTTAAGTCTCTTTAGCCCCTAACCACAGGGCTGGAATGAAATGACAGTAAAATGCACGAATTTATCTTATTTTACATAATTAGAGTTAGGGGCTATTGAACACAGAAATGCAAATGTATGCTAAATACACAAATGAGACACATTTCCCAGATTCTGAGAAGGGGGAAATGTGGTAGCCTTATGTCAGATGGTTCTCTCTTAACTGTGAACACAACTTTTCAGTACTCTGAATGCAAGTAACTGCACAGTCACAGTTGGGGCTGCTAATTTGGAAATCCAGTTTAGGCGGATTTGAAAAGACAACAACATTTTTGCAATCACTGGTGTATCTTTTATGATAGAGCTGGTTGTGTCATTTCTCGTTTTCTGAAGATAGAATTTTTATTTTTACGTATTTTTTAGGTTGAGATCTTGCCCAGCTCTTTAGTACAAGGTCTGGGACCAACCAGAACTGCGGAGTAGACGTTTATGGGGGATCCCTCCATCTGGCTGTGGTTTACTTGCCCAGATAGATCCCTGCCCAGCTGGTCACCACCATCCGCATCCTCCCAGCTTCAGTGAAACTGCTCCTTTGTGCCTTCTCGTCCCCCTTCCCAAGGCAGCTCATATCAATGACCAAGGCAGGTTGTGGGTATCAACCTCAGGCTGTTTTGACACCTGGTGAGATAACCGTGATGGGATGGGCATTACTGTCTCCGAGCTCCCACCAGGCAGCTGAGCCTGCATCCCAGCTGAGCTGCGCTGGGCCGGCAGCCCTGGTCCAGTTCCTTCTCTCCCCGATCCTGCTTCCTTCTGCTTCCTTTCCCGGGTGTGGGTTCCTCATAAACATCTTGAACTCCAGACTTCAATTCAGCATCTGCTTCCCAAAACCAAATCTGTTTTGAAGACCTTCCTCCCTTACCTGTTTTCCCCCATTTTAGAACCTTTGTTTTCTACAGCTAGGGATCTCCTTTTCTTGAAAATGTCCATGTAGGTGGATCCAGTAGATTCTTCCTAATGCTTCACCCTAGCTTCAGTTTAAATGGTGACATTTCAGGTGGTCATGACCCCCAAGTGGCGAGGACAGCTTATGTGAGCCCCTCTCAAGGCAGGTCATGTGAATGACCACACAGTGGTAAGGTCAGACTTATAACAAGGCTATTTTTATGTAGCCTTGTATCCCATCCTGATATTACTTTGGCCAAAAGTGGCAAGAAGCTCGGGATGGCTAGCGGGGGCAGGGAGTGTTGTGTGCAGGTTAAAGCAAAATCCAGCTCCATCTCAGAGGTAGGGGAGGTGGTATGGGGACCCTGAATGGGTATCAGTTTCAAATTACTGTCTGGGCTCTGGCAAGGAAATGATGTACAATTACTTGAAATTGGTATGCAACGTTCTTAGAAGGAGTAGAATAATATGACCATTCTACCAGTAATTTGGCTAGTAATTTGGTAGTAATCTCTAATAATTACTGTAAATGCTAATCAGTTCATTTCCTGAATCGCCTTTCCTTTTGGGTGTTCACTTTATTTTGTACATTTTAATTGACTTTTTGTAAAATGTGCTAACAGTGTTTTACATTCTATGGCCTTACCTAGGGCTAAGAGTGAGAACTGGTAAGCCAGTATTCTGAGTTCTATTTTGAGCATCTGTAGAGTTGCTGCTTAATTCAAATTAATCCCTGTGTGTCTCAATTATGGTTATAATCAACTAAGGCTTTTTTTGAACATTGAATATCTTTGTGATATTATAATGGGGGGAAATAAGATACCAAGTTAATCAAAAGATAAGGTCAGCTGGGTTTGCAATCAGAAGAGATACATAGGCACAGACACATTTAGATTTGTAAGAGTTTTAACAATAGGTGATACACTCTCAAAAGAGAGTCTGTGTTTGTTTTGTATGTACGTGCATGCACAGGTCCCAATTATTTAATGTCATGTCCTTTACAGATTGATTAGAGAAAGCTCAAGGGGCTTAAAGAGAGAACTAAAGAAACAATAAAAAGTTTAAGGGATAGGGCTTCCCTAGTGGGGCAGTGGTTGAGAGTCCGCCTGCCGATGCAGGGGACACAGGTTCGTGCCCCGGTCCGGGAAGATCCCACATGCCGCGGAGCCGCTGGGCCCATGAGCCATGGCCGCTGAGCCTGCACGTCCGGAGCCTGTGCTCCACAATGGGAGAGGCCAAAAAAAGTTTAAGGGATAAATTGAGATGGTGAGATAGGATTTGGAAGTAAAGAAGGCACGGAAGAGTAAAAGGTACTTGATACCATCTGGGAATGAGCTGTATTTTAACTCTGCAGGTTAGGGATGCAAATTAATTCTGGAGAGGAGAAATCATGTAATTCGCATGTGATTTGATTTGAAATCTTACTTTATCTTTCTATGAAAAAGATCTCAGGATACCCCAAATGCCAGAGTTACCATAAGGAAGGTATGATGGGACAGTGTGTGTTTCTATTTGTTTGTTTGCTTGTTTGTTTCCCCAAAACGATCCATGCATGCAATAGGCTTTTAGGATATTTTCCACTATTATTACAAATGCAAAAAGAAGAAAAATCTACTCATTCACCCTGAACTAGTCTTTTATTCATCTCGCTCAGGGTAGTGGTTACCTGGGACTTGCTGTATAGCTCCTCAGTGCAGGAGTTTTAATAAATGTTCAACATGACTTCACACCGAAGTTTGTTATTCTCATCCATCATGTTTTTATCACAAAAATGTCACTCCAGAGGCTGGAGCTAACTTTCCCAGTATCTTTCCCACTTTAATTCTTGCAAAATGTAATTTGGTTCATGGGCTGCTACTAAGAACTTGCAAAGTCTGAATTCTATTTTAAATCTTCCTTTCTAATATCACCTCACTTTGTTTTTTGAAACCTAGAGAAACTTTTGTGTCTCTTTGCCTATCTTTAATTTGTTGATTTCTGAAAAGCTATGAGTGGAGAAGCTCAGAGTGGTCTTTAGTTCATTCACCCTATGCCGTGTTGGTCTCTGGGTTCATTGAGGGCTTTGTAGTGTTGGCTGTGCACTTTCCATACTTTCACTACCAACGTTTCATGTTTTTCTCATCTAGCTGCACAGTACAATGTCCAATCTGCAGCAGAAACTCCATAAATATCTATAGAACAGTAGTAAAAACAGAACCAGCAGCGTCCATTTTGTTTGTTTTAGACTCTTGACGTCAATGCGGAGAGTAGCTCTCTTATGCTAATTTTATTTGTATAAGGTTCCTGCCACTGAGCCATGTGAAGTGAGGTGTGTTGAAGAACGTGATTCTGACACCTCCTGTCGTAACTGTTAAGCAGTGATCACAGCCCAGTGCAGGGGTCACTCATCGCCTGTGAGCCTTTCGTGAGTTTACCTCTTAACCAGAGTTTGCAAGATGGAATGTGCAGACTTAGGGACCAGATCCTTGAATTTCAATCATGCTCTACTGTGTCCTCGTCACAATACCTGTACAGAATGTCAGAACATTCCAGCTCTGAAGGTGATGGTCAGTGTTTTCTATGCCAGCCATCATCACAGAACTACCACCAGCCAGTAAAAATTATTGTATGGAAATGGTGCATGAGTTAGTGTCATTATTTATTTTTGTCAGAGAAACAAAGAATAAGTTAAAATGCAAACAATTAAAAATAGGATCTTCTAGGTGATGTTCCTGTGACTGTATGTCCACACTTGATAATCATTCACATTATTCTGGTCACTAGTGTTTAGATTCTCAGCCTTCTTGAGGAAAAGCTTCTTTGCATGACCGCAGCTTTGAGGCTGGGTAAGGAGTGAAATCTGGGGTAGAATATTAGGGAAGATGCTGACCGTCCACCCTGAGTTTGGTGAAGGAAGCAGGTCATGGCTCCCTTCCAGTCAAATTCCCTCCAGACTGAGATCACCAGCTAGGGGGTCCCCGGGGGATTGTGAGAGTGAAGTGTCCTTGTTCTTAGCTGTTTACATGTTATCTATTAAGACTCTTAGAGCAAGGCATGAAATAAGCAGGACAACCATTGATGCCCCTTTCTACAAATAAGGAATTAAGAACTGGGACGTCAAATGAACTGATGTTAACGTGATTATGGGTGGCCAAGCTGGGTCCAGACTCTGGTGGGTCTGGTTTAGGTGCTGCTCTTTGCTCATGGTTTGGTACCAGGCTTGAATCCTTCATTTTCTGAAGACCTCACATTTTCTTTCACCCTTACTCAAGGGAAGATTTCATCACCTTTTAAGAAAACCACCTTTTCAGTGAAGCCTTTCTGTTCTAAGAGTTTGTTTTGGTCTTTGCTGGTCGGCTCAGGTCCCGTCAGTGACTGTCATCAGAAACGCTGACCACGGATTTCAGAACGGAATTGTTCAAACCTTCTCTGTAGGTTGAAAAGATGGATCTCACACTTTGCACGTCCATCTCTGCAGAATACGGCTGCTGCTTCTCACTTCGTGGGACATACCTCACTTTGAAAAGGCTACTGCTGCCTCTTGGCACACTGAGACGTGAGTGGGTCGTTCACTCAGCTCCCAGCGTCCGTGGAGTCAGAAATTGGACGCAAAGCCCTGTTTCTCTTCTCCCGAGGACAACCACGCCAGTCACGTTTCCTTATGTAAAATCACACCCTGGAGAATATTGAGCATCTTTTTGCTTCACTTTAACAGTCTGTGATTGCAGACGCCTCCCTGACCTTACCTGTCTTGAAAAGCAAAAACCACATCCTCTACCCTCAAAGATCCAGATCGGCAGTACAAGCACCCTTCCTGAAGCTGGTGTGTCTGATTCCTTAGAAAGCACCAGGCATGTGTACCCTTTCTTTTCATCTTCAACCTCCCCCTTCCATTCTGCACAGGGCAAGATAAAACTGGGGCACTAGTTCACTTCCAGCCTTTCCAAATATCCTACCGTCGGCACATTTATATTAGATATTGATTTCTGTTTAATAGAATAAGCCAGGAAAAATCACACTCTTTGTTGGCGTTCAAAGGATAAACCATAAAAGCCATTAAGAAGTCCTGCAAGCATGAGGATGATTAATGGGACTTGAGGTGCCGTCCACTGACTATTTCCAGATAATGTCTTTGAGAGATTCCGTTGCTTCTGGCTGCGGTTCAGAGCTATTTATTTGCAAGGTGAAATTCTGAGTGATGATGTTTCCCTTGTAGTCCTGACTGACGGTATTAAAGGGACAGAACTAGATGGCCCTGAACTCAGATCATAAAGGATTTGTGCCAAGGAGTTGCTGGGATCCTTCAGAGGTCCTGCTTTGAAAGACATTCTATCTGCCCTCAAAACGCCTCTCCCACTGTGAGCCGTGAGTCTCCACTCCGTGAGGACCTGCTGGGCTTAAGCTTTGTTGGGGAAGAAGTGATTGTCAAGTATGTCAATTCCCAACTTCTGTGAAACCAGTGTGAATTTTTGCCTTCCTTGCACTGGACTTTGTTTAGACTTAGACAGTGGTAAACATCTGAGAGCTACAACCTCCCTACCAGGACCTGCCAGGACTGCATGTTGGCCATTTTTTATTTTTTTGACTTGACAGAATCTTACACAAAGCCCTTCAAACTCTCCATCATTTCTCGTTTTCTTTTATTTGTTAAAATTGATCTCATCTGTGTTCATGAGTGCAACTTTCAACAATTATTTATTGACACCTGGGCTGCAATACCATGGTACATACATCAATTTGCGTTTTGGTACTTGAAAATCTAACCCACTCCCTCCAGCAAAGCAATCAGAGGAGCCCAGCTGTCTTGATAAATGGTGACCCCCTACCACACAGAGTGGTGTCTGCATGGTCACTGCAGTAAATATTTATTAGCTGAATGGATAAATGGATGGATGGATGGATAAATGGAAGTTACCATTTTCTGAGCACCCACAATGTTGCCTGGGTCACTGACTTATGTAACAAAGGACACGTTTGATATTTTTATTCCTATTGTGCAGAAGAGAAAATCAAGACTCAGAAGTGACTTGACCAAGATGATAGATACAGGGTTTAAATGCAAGACTCGATCAGTTTTCAGTGCAGCCCAGAGAAGGAATGGGTTCAATGGTGTGTAGTGTGGGTACATTGCATTTTCCACTTTACATAAAGTGAATAATTATACATTTTTGCAAAAACGGAAAGTTTCGTGGATTTCAGAGTGCATATCCCCTGTTCTTTGGGAATATTCAAATTATAATACTTGGCACGCTGAAAAGCTTACATAGATTCTATATCAGATGATCCTAACGTTCCATTAGGATCTGAGACTCTTCCTTAAATATTTGCTTGGGTTGCAATTTATCTTAGATCTTTTCTGGCAGTTGGTGAGGGGGAGGTTGGTTCTGTGTCGACTAAGAAAGGTGTTTTTAGTTGTGCTAAGAGTTGAACCCGTATTTCTCCACTTTTCTTTGCGCTGTGACTCACTGGCCAAGTAAGCATCCCCAGGCTCCTCGTGGACCCCTGCTCCCCAGACCTACGTAGCACCAGGTACTTCACCTGAACACAGATTGTCAGAGCATCTTTCTTCATTAATCCGCCTTAGGGCTTCATTTATAAAGCTTCTTTCAGGTCCATGTTGCTTAACCAGGGCCCATCTATTGGTTTCACCTGTCCATTCTGACCAGTAGTAACGACCAGACTCAGGTCCCTCCCAAGACCCAGCGGCAAGAGCCAGGGTGGGGTGCTATTTCCTAAGAACAATCCGACAGTCACCCTGGGAGTCTTCCCAAACAGCCTGCGCTTGACATACATTTTCCCAAGGAAGATAGCTTGTTCTTTAGGAAAATGAGGGGGGAAAATAAAAGATTTTTCTTAGTTACTCATTTGGATCATTTCAGTGATAATTTTCTCTCAACATTGCTACAGTTTTCTTCAAAGTAATCACCAATGCTGCCCTGACACCCAGGATGCAATAGATTTTCTATCAACGCAGCCAGGCTTGGATAGTTTGTCATTGAACATAATAATGATGATAATACTAATAATAATTAATAATAATAACAAAACACCCACCTGATGATGATTGGTAAAATGTCCTACAGAGAAAGGGAGGGTATAATTGATTGCAGTCATTTATTACAGGTAGGGATGTGGGAGGGGACCAGTACCTTGAAAGGACACACCCCTCTATTAATGGAAACAACCGGAAACATGACCCTGGGCTGGTGTGCAAACCAGGGCCTGATCCAGAGAATGGCAGGGCAATTACTTATTTCTTCAGCTACCAGTTTGTTAAAACACCAAGGGGGCAAGCAGGAGAGGTAGATTTGCTGTATCTGGGCACCGTTTTATTTTTTTAAACAAACATACAAAACCAAGTGACGAATGCTTGGATTACATTTCAGTCTCTCAATCACCTTCTCCTTTCACTTAAGAAAATTTTTACTTGCTTTAGTCACTTTCCACCTCTTTTCACATTCCTTTGTTACTTTTCACTGGCTTTTGAAAAATATATATCACCCTTCCTCCCTCTGTTTTCCCTCTGCAACTGTTCCCCCAGCCTCCAGGTTAATTTCCTGTCTCCCTTCTGTTATCTTTCTTCCTCTTGATACCTCTTGTGGTTTCTTTCTCCTTGGCCTTGGCCTCCACATCCCCTGCCCTTTCCTAGTGCTACACCCTCTACACTGGTGACAAGGAAGCCTTTGTCCCAGGATTTTCATTTCAAGAAGGAAGCGTGGACTTGTAACAGATTCCTCTGTCCAAAGGGGAGGCCATCAGTGTGGAGCAGGCGGCCCTGGAGGCATGGCTACACCTGCAGCTGCAGGGTCCTTGGACTCAGAAGGAAAGTAAAATGGTTTACTTGAAGGAAAGCATGCCCTCCAACGCGGTTCCAGACTCATCTTCAGAATATTATTTAAATCTACTAGGATGCTTCGTTTTAATCTGCATGTACAGAAACATTGATCAAAAGGAGAAGAGACAGAAACTAAGAAGTAGAATCACAAAGTGGTTAACATGGAATTTTCATGAAATCTAAATTCAGCCCAGCTCGCAAAAGGATCCTCAGAGGCTATTGGCTGGGCTTCTGACTACTCCTAGAAGGAAGAGTGAGTCTCTTTCCTGACAGGGTAAGAAGCACCCCAGCCTGCAGGGTGGTCCCAGCTTTCACAAGACAACAAGGTGGGAGGTTATACAGCGTGTCCCTCTGCTCTGCAGGTTGTGGACAGCCAGCAGAGCTTGCATTTTCTTGCAGGAAGATGCCTGTGTGCTAATTGCCTCTGCACTGCCCGCCACAGGACTTCCCAGACATCAAAGCTCTTCCTGGAAGGGAGAGGTCTGTCCTATGGTGTGACAAATGACACTGGCAGATAGGGAGGAAAAACTGAGTAAGGTAGGATGGTGGCAAAATCAAGAATACGGAGCCCTCTTTGTGCGTTCCTTTATTCACTCATTATCCTCTAACAGATGCAACTTTAGCTCCCAGGAATAGCAGTTTAGACTAACAGGGATCTCCTGTCTTTTGCACCTGACTAGCGGCAAGTTCCCTAGCAGTTCTGGGCCCCAGATTCCTGCCTATAAACTGAGAATGAGCACGGTGCCTCCTCAGGGCTTGCATGACTGGATTGCATACCTCTGCCCAGCCCGGTTCCAGCTTTGCAAATTGGGCCAGATGGACTTGCTCAGTCTCATCTCCTCACGTGTAGAGGATGTGACCTGGTGCCCGGCCTCCTCTGCACAGCTTGCCAGGTGGGCAGGGGCTGCAGAGATGATTATGTACCTGGCAGCCTTTTAGACCTGTGATTGGTTTACCCACATGCAGACACAAAGCAGCTCAGTGTCTAGGCTTCCAGCCGTCACCTTCAGAAGGCTGAATTCATGGCATAGCAGAATAGTTAAGGAAAAACAATTCCTCTTTCAAAATGCTTTTAGAATACAGGTTACATTCATTCTTTAAAGATAAAAAGAATCGAACCTTTTGTTCATCCTCTCAACAAATAATTTTGAACACAAACTAAATGCCAGGCACTGTTGTAGGAGCTCAGAAATAAAGAGCAAACAAACCAATGAAATCCCTGCCCCTTGAAGGAAGCAAGTAATTTAAAACCATGTAATATGTTAAAAAGTAAACGATGCTAATGAGGGAAAATAACGTGTTGAAGGGGGGCAGAAAGTTCCGGAAAGATGAGATGAAATTTGAGTATGGATGAGATTGCATTTGGAAACAACAAACAGCCAGAACCAAGTTTGGCAAAGGGAGCTGATAATCACCCCGGGTGAAGCAGGTTTTGTTTAACAATAAACAGCCAAACAAAACACAGACACACATGCATTAATGAGACGTACCTGTAAAGTAAGGAGAATCATCGCTCATCTGGAATACTCTGCCGTGCTGAAGGGGACTCCAGCAATGGCAGCGGGGTTCATTCATTCCAAAGACGCTGCTGGGTGTGTGTTCTGATCCAGGAGCTGTTGAGGTAATCCAAGCAATAAGCACCCTGCGTTCATGGTGCTTATTCCCTTGGAGGGAGACAGACACTGAACAATGGCCATAGCAAATAAGTAAATGACAGAGTATTTATGGGCTTCATTTCGTTGCCCTCAAGGATTAAGGCAGTGTTGTCACATGGGGTGGAAGGGGTTCCCGTGGGCTCTGAGACCAGGCTGACTCCTGGTAGCTACTTACTAGTTCTCCATCCTGGAGCAGGTTACTAACACTCTCCCATGGCAGCTCTCTTATTACAATGGCATTAATAATGTCATTAATCATGGCTCTCTTATGTAGTTGCTGGAATATTGTCATGTGATTGAAGCATCTCTCATGCAGTAGGTAGGAGAGAGGGGACGGCAGGGGAGAGGGGGCCATTCACACATATTGTTTAACTTAATAACATAGAATGGTAATAATGATGATTTCTACAGTACTTTAAATATAGAGTGATTGATTGTATTTCCTCAGACATTTATCATTGCTTTTTGGACACACTTTGGAACTGGACGTAAAGAACATGAGAAGTATGTCTGTGCTCAGACTTGCTGACGTTGTCTAGTACTTTTCTGACTCTTTGAGGCAGTCGAGTCACCCATATGCATGGTGGCCTGCTTTTTTTTTTTTTTTTTTTTTTTTTTTCCTGCAGTTCACGGGCCTCTCACTGTTGTGGCCTCTCCTGCTGCGGAGCACAGGCTCCGGACGCACAGGCTCAGCGGCCATGGCTCGCGGGCCCAGCCACTCCGCGGCATGTGGGATCTTCCTGGACTGGGACACGAACCTGTGTCCCCTGCATCGGCAGGTGGACTCTCAACCACTGCGCCACCAGGGAAGCCCCATGGTGGCCTGCTTTATGCCAAGTATGCTCAGGATACTACGAGGGGTGCACAGAACTAGCCAAACAGTTGTGCCCGTAAAGAATTTACCAGAGAGAATGTCAGTCCTCCTAAGATCACTGATACAAGGCAGTACATTTTATCAAATAAGGGCTAGAGATATGTGCACAGGATTTCTTCTTTTTATGGTAATGAAGGTGCTATTACTAGCAAATTACCAAATTTATTTAAAGAAGAAAGATGCATTGTCCTACCACCCCGTTTTTACCATTTCTGGGTCATTCCTCCCTGGTATGTGCAAAGGTGCATGTATAGATTTATACACGCATTGTTCAGAGGTGTTGATGTCTGCTCCTAGGCACACGGTTACATGCCCTGTGTTACCCACACACACCCTAAGTCCTTCTCTTCCTCTCCGTCCCTCCCCTGGGTCTGCTTTCAGCGCCCGCTCCTTGGGCAGCATGGGGCCAGGCCTGGGTCCCCTTCCTGTGACAGTGTATGTGTCTGGTTTAGGCCTTTGCCTTGCCGAGCAGTCATTGCCTCCCAGCCTCCAGGACACTAACTTTTTTCCTTTTTCCAACACAAGGCTGGACAGATATGAAGGACTTAACTGAGAGTCTGGGGAGGCCCCCATGGAAAAGAGACAGGGAGCCACAAGCACAAGGTCAAATATCATGATCCAGAGCCCAGTCCGTAGGAAAAGAAGTTCAAACACACTGGGGCGCGTGGGAGGGGGGTGACCCCTCGTCCCCTCTTCCTCAGAGGGAGCTGTCCTTCAGGCGTCTGTGCCCTGTGCCCACAGCCCATTAGGAGTACCCCCTCTGGTCCCACAGACACGGTGCCCTTCCACACCAAGGTCACGCCCACTGATGCCCCCAAGATCCTCAGCAGACGCCCTCACCCACAGCTGCCCCTTTAGGTGTGGGCAGACTCGCTGCAGCCTGAGAGCAACATGACAGCAAGGGCACGCGTGCACACACACGAATGCCCCACTCCCAAAATCAGGCAATGATTCTCAAAGACAAGGCGGCCTAAATCCATACCAGGTAACAGAATCCTGTTCTCACCAGGTGCACCATTCAGCCCGATCGCCCCAGCACCAGCACCGATGCACCAAGTCACAGCCTCCCTCCCCACCTCTTGGCTCTCAATCCCAGCATCCTTGAGGCCATAGGGAACAATGGCCCTTTGGAGTGTTTTCCCAGCAGAAACTCAGCAGGACAGTTTTCTCTCCCTCTGGACAGAACAAAATCTTAGACTGGGCTTCACACCTCCCTCTGACGCTCTTATTCCCACCAGAGACAAGGAAAGGAGGAAAGGGAGTTCATCCCAATTATTTAAAAGCCACAGATGTTGATATATAGAAAGGTTAGTAACTTACCCAGAGCCATGTGGTACCTCTAAGACTGGCAGTGTTTGTGTCCAAATTATCTGATCATTCATATACTTTTCTTTTTCACTGAATTGGATGCGTTCCATGACTCTAAGCATGTACAACGCCTTCTTCTTTTCTAAAATCGCCACAGCAGGGAAAACACTGGAGGAAACAAGCATGATCTCATTGGCTAAAAATACCCTTCCCTCCACTGTGTGTATCCTTGGCCTTATAGCCCGGTTTTGAGAAAATGAGAAGACACCGTTGTTGGTGCCTCAGTTTCTGCACTTGTGAAACAGAAAATAACACGACACCTCCTGGTTTCCCACAGTAGTGGGGAGGCTTAGTAGGTCAAGCCTAGCAAAGCATTCTGTTCTCCTCGAGTCCTTTACACTGGGGATGTCGAAGTGTGACTATGCCTCTTATTGGCCTGAGCCCGGAGCCCCCAGAGAAGCCCCTGTCACCCCCATGCCTGCGGAGTGGGTTCATTTCCCATGACCACGTTCATTTGGCCGCCAACAACGTGCTCCTTAGCCTAGAGAATGACACCACTCTGTACCCTGCCTCTCATGGAGGGAACTCTAGATGCCTGAGTGGCGCTGTTGAATCAAGCACCCTTACCCAGAGGTGAGGTGTTACAAGTGCCGTCAGCTTGGCAGGTGGTTGGGGAGAGGGTCAGAGGGATGGAAAGGTGGGAGGTCTGCTCTCCTGAGCCAACACCACCCCACTGACTGGGTTCACATCCTGTCCCCGAAGCTAATCCTTCCTCAGCTCTGTGGGCCTCCCCATCCTCACTTCCTGTAAGCTCCGTCTAAAATGTAAGAAGATTGCAGTGGGTTCCCGGGGACGCTCTGTTCTCAGCTACTTCCATAAAGAAATCAATTAAATTTGTCTGACAGTCTGCTTTTCCTAAAGGTTTGCTGGCAGAGGGTTTACCGTTATATCATCTTGCACAGCTCCAAGACAAAACAACCATTTTATTTCATCTTCCATGAAAGTCATTTCTGTTTATCTTGGTATGGTTCCCATCCTAGCTAATCTACGGTCCCCAGTCGGACCGCCTTTGTTCTCAGCACTTCTTGGCAATTGCCTCTTGTGCGTGACTCTGAGTCCACGACAGAGGTAGCTGTTGTCGTTTTAATGAATGGGGGTCTCTTCCAGCTCCACTCTTCCCCCACACAGTCCATTTCCTTAACCATCAAGATGTCAGATGCAAAATAAAGCCAGTTGCAATATTGCACAGTGCGAAAGGCCATTCAGATTATTATTGAATCATGGGCTGGAAAGACTTTGCAGGATCATTTTGTTCCTCTCTAACTTTTTGAGATTTCCCTCTAATTGGAACACCGTTATCACCAATTACTACAGGGCCTTTAAACCTCAAAGGACCTAAGCGAGTGGAAGGAAATAGGATGTGTGCAGCATTGTGTGAAGAAAATATGGAAGCCTGGGCTCCAGCTTCGGCTCCTACCTCGCACCTTTAGAAGTTGATCAGTGAATACAAATGAGCAGTAGCCAACTATGGCAGTATGAACAAGGGGTTTGAAGTCCAAAAGCACAGACTCGGGCTCAGAGCTGGGTGATTGGGAGAAAGTTGCTTAAGGCCCCCAAACCTTGTTTTACTCACCTTTGAATTGAGGATAATGAAATTGACTCACCTGCCTCACAGTGTGGAAGTGATAACTTGTAAGACAACATTTAAAAGGCCTCTGCATAGTCTAATATGCAAATATTCATTAACATTGTTATTCGAAACTGAACCTAACCACAAAGGAAAATCCACAGTGAAAAATGTGGAAGGCGGCCAAAGCACCAACAGAAAAGACATTTTTGGCAATCAACAATTGTCCCTTGTTCATTATGATGGCTCTCTTCTCTTGGTACAATTAGAAGTGAAACAGTTGAAAATTGGCAGGGAAAGTAGGAAGACCTCTAGGTGACCAATCCGGATAACTCCTTGACACAATGCTTTAGCAGAAATGCCCGCGGCGCTTAGAAAGGGCTATCTGAGTGACAGCGAAGGTGAATCCAAAGCTTCACACCATAAGAATTAGCGTTTGATAATTTAGTGATGATCTTTATAGCATCCCCTTTGGTCTTGCAGAATTCCCAGCTTGACAATGGCTTTATGTGGACAAGTGGCTTAACCTTTTCCTGCCTCAGTTTCTTCATGAATAAAACAGTTTATACCCTGTGGTATCTTTACTGCCTAATGTGGTAAGGATCAAAAGCAGTTATACGTGCAAGCATTCGGAAATGCTCACTGTAATTTAGGGTCTCATTAAGGTTGATTCTTGCTTCTTACATGCTATCCTTTTAGGCTACGTTTTCTTCCTGCAGGGCAGAGAGAAGGATGGCTGGGCTGAACCTGAGAGGACTCCAAGGACACAGCATTTCTAAGAGTAACAGGATGAAGTGAAATGCGATAAACGTCAGCTGACCACCAGGAGTAAACACATTCCTGGCAATAGCCATTATTAGATTGTGGAATTGCCTCTCTCAGGAAGTGGTAGAAACATTTACTGCCCAACTGGATAAAGTACTCTCAGGGGCCAGATGACTTGCCATTTCCTTCTACATTATCGATGAGTTTTTCTAATAATAATAAAATGGCTGAAATTGGCTGCAAGGCTATAATCACTCATGTATATAGGTTTCTAGCTGCACCATAATCGCACTGGCCATGTCCTCAAATAATTACTCTCCATTTGGCCTTGGTCTTGGCAACTCCTGCAGACTATTTGCTGCTAGGGCTGCATCTACAGAGGGCTACATTAACAGAATCTGAACGAGAGCATTACATGCTTTTAACAGTGTTGAGTCACTGTGATTTTTAAACAATGAACTGGGTTCAGGCAGCTTCAGAAACACCAGGAAGGCTGTTTAAATGTTAATGCTGCCACCCAGAAGGGATGGTGCCTGACTGGAGCCCTAGTGCCTCTGCTGAGTTGAGCATATGATTCAGTTTCTCCTATTTGTTCAATTGTAGTAAACATTTTTCACAGACTTTTCACAGTGTTTGCAAAAATGCCTCCTAAGCAAAAATAGAAAAAATACACTTTCTTCTTTGTACGGCTTTCAGAAATACACCTATTGAATTGAAAAAAAAAAAAAAAAAAGCTTATGGAAGAATGATGAACTTCTCCCAAAACAAACCATATTTGATATTTGCAAATGTGTGGGTTTTTTTTTTACTGGTTTTTAAATTCAGTTTGTAAGAAGATATATGTATATAAATATATGCATATTTTTTTTTCTTTCTTTCTAAAGCTAAATTCTGGGGCTGGGCTCTAGGAAGATGTTAGAAATTCCCGTGTGGTGTTTTTTAAGATAGAAATACCATGTGTAGAATTATATCCTCTTCTTTGACTTGCCAAAAAAGAACCCCTCACTTTCAGAATTACAAATATTATTATTATCTTTAAAAAAGTAACTATGCCTATTTTACTAAAGTGTTGAATCATGCGAGAAAGAGGTAGTGGCTGGCCTGTTCTGTGCCTTCCTTATGTTTCCGTAGCAGCCAGGCACACTGCCTATCCCCACTGGCGTGTGACTCGGAGGCTGGGCCTGGCTTCACCCATCCTGGTACTTCTGGCTCTTAGCATAGTGGCTGGCACACAGTAGAGGTTCAGTAATTGTCTATTAAAGTAATAAGCTCTGAGGGCTTTTCCAACTATTTTTTAAAAAAGCATTCTAGGAGAGAATCTCAAAGAGCCTTCTATAGATTTTTTTTTTTTTTTAAACCAGAGAACCATTTTGAATTGAGATGTGAAATCTGGGGTTCATCCTTACCTTGAGACTTAGGATTTATGTCTTTACTTCCTTTTAATCTGAAGTACACTTCCCTATTTTGCATCATGATTATAATTTCGTTCAAATTTATTGAATTCCTGTTTGTAATTTCTGTTAGATCCTACAATTTATAGACTGCTGATGGCAGAGAATTTTCAGACCTGATCTTTACATAATACTTTCCATTTGAAGTGCTTTTATTTACATCATCCACAGCATCACCTGGACCCTGTGAGGTGGAAGCCCAGGTACTATGATCTTTACTTTACAGATGGGGAAACCGAAGTTCAGGGATATTTAGGTGATTTGACTGAAGTTACATATGAGCTGGTGACAGATAGGAGCCTGAAACACATATTCTGACTCCAAATTCAGTCCTGTTTCTGCAACACCACAATTGCTGCAAGGCAGTTTCTGACTCTTAGATGTCACCCAGTATTTATACGTGGGCCACCAGCTGGCCAAAGTCTGGATGGCAGAGAGCTCAGTATCTCTTGAAGTTCCTGCCATCTTGCACTGCTCTGACTTAGAAGGGTCCCCAGCTCAAAATGTGTGAGATTACCTTTCAGTCAATAAGCCAATTCAGAAATGTTATTGGGCACCCACTAGGTGTTGGAGTCTTTCTGCTCTTTGTCAGTGAATATAATCTAGATATCAGGGGCTCCTGTGGTGGTCAGTGGGCTTGAATCCAGGAGCTATAAACGCTGTGTCCTCTGAACACTGAGAAAAAGAGCCTGGGGGCCTTAGGAGGGACTAAGGAAAGGAGGGAGGGATGGACGAGGGAAAGGGACACAGGGAATATCCAGATGGAGGGAACCAAACTCGAGTGAGTGAGGATCCCTGGGAGATCACTGAGGCGACATGCAGAAATGGGGACAGGAGAGGCCTGAGACGGATGAAGGAAAACTGACAGGTGTGGAGGAAGGTTAGAGTTTACTTCTTCACGGATATAGAAAACAAATTCACTAGAATGGGATCCACTCAACAAAAAGGGTATAATAAAAGATGCGTGGTGCTTAAAATGTGGAAACAGCTCAAGAGTATTAATTAACTGAAGTTGTTTTTGGTGTCGTTATTGTTGTACAGAAAGGTGGCCCACAATTCCATTTTCTGTTTCCTGTGTTTGGACATGAAATCCAATGTCACAGGCCCCCTAGTCTCTGGATACAGGAGACCATGTTCTATCAGAGTCCGTGTACAGGTGTCAGGTTCCTGGGAACCAGCCCAGGGTGGTGGATGCACTTGCTCTGGAGCAGAGCTGGGCCTGTACTTCTGTTGGCCCATCTCACTAACTCATCAACAGGTTACTGTGTTGATCCCATGGCCACAGCCATTCTCTGCTAGTGGTTGATTGGGGCTCCAGAGTGCCAAGGTCCCCCCTCTCCTATGAGGGCAAAAATTGGGGAGATGGGAAAGGAGGACGTTTACCCCACTTTATCACCTGGGCCCCAAACACACCTCTAGTGCCAGAACATTATACAACTTCTCATAAACGTGATTCATTCAAACCTAACACTGCTGTCTGTCGGGACCAAAAACCACTTCCAGGATAGACGTGAGCAAACACCCACTGCTGCATCCTCACCACCGATCTCTAATTTCCACCAAATAGAATGTGTTCATTTGTTCCTCTTTCGAAAGCTCCTGTGCACAGTTGACCCTTGAAGAACATGGCTTGAACTGCGTGAGTCCACTTATACGTGGATGTTTTCAAATCAGTATACATTCGGTCCTCCTTATCTGTGGATTCAACCATCCACAGCTTGTGTGCTGTTTCCATCTGCAGTTGTTTGAATCCCAGGATGCAGAACCCAAGTGTAAGGAGCGTCAGCTATGAAACTTTGAGCATCTGCAGATTTTGGTGTCTGTGGTGGGTCCTGGAACCAATCCACCACGAATACTTAGGGATGACTGTTTATTAATTTATGCAACTATATTTCCGGTCATCACCAGCAACCAGACTGGCTGCAAGAATAAGCCCAGGGAATTCAGGATTACCTGCTGCAAACATACTGAAGGCCCAAGAATGCCCCTTGCAGCCTAACAACATGTATAGGTTCTGACCTACAGTTAGTATCCTGTGAAACAGATACTGATCCTGCCCCCAGCAGAAGTGCATGTATTGTATGCTGGGAGTCATCTTAAAAGAGAAAGAGGAATGCTTTCCATAGAGAAAATATGTTCTTAACCTCAAAGAAATATCTTAGTGTAACCAAGATAAGGTTTTGCATAAAAGGTTAGCTTTAGGATATATAATCCTCTTTTATAAAAGAATAGCCTGGAACATTTAGGTCACTCATGTCTAAGGATTTGAAATATTTTAATCCAAAGAGAAAAGCTTTCAGGAAGAGTATAGCTGTCAGGGGATTTTTTTTTTTTTTTTTCATACCTGTCAGGGATGAGGTACGGGAAGGATAGCATTGTCCAGGAGATGGACCCCATTAAAATCTAATTAACATGATTTGAAGTCACAGTATCGCCATGTCCAAAATATCCTCCCAGTCTACTGCCTTCTTCAGCCATCTCTGCCGGAGCTGGAGTACTTGGCCACAGCAATGGAAAGAGCCCTGAACTCGGCATTTGTTTCTGAATTTATCCCAACTAGCAATTTGACCTTTGAGAAGCCATTGTCTGTCTGTCTGTCTGTCTGTCTCTCTCTCTCAGTTTCTTTATGTGTAGATAAAGCAGTTAGATTTAATGGGCTTTCAGATCTTCCTTAGCCCTTCCCTGTGTGAATCTTCGAGGAATTTGCTACCCTGCTTTCATTGGTAGGAAACCCAGATCCGGGGGATATTTCAAAACAAAGCCAGAGGAGAAACTGACAATGAGCTGGATTATCCAAACTTCAGCTTCCATCTGTGTGCAAATGTAGACAAACAAGCATCTTACACAGATAATTGCTAAAAATTGTTGGGTGCTTTAAAAAATGCTATTATTAAAAGTAGGACTTCCAGAACTTCAAGATGGTGGAGGAGTAAGATGTGGAGATCACCTTCCTCCCCACAAATACATCAAAAATACATCTACATATGGAACAACTCCTACAGAACACCTACTGAACACTGGCAGAAGACCTCAAACTTCCCAAAGGCAAGAAACTCCCCATGTACCTGGCCTTGTGAATGACAGGGTCTGGGTGCTGCGGCTGGGTTTCAGGACTGAGCCTCTGAGGTGGGAGAGCCAAATTCAGGACATTGGTCCACCAGAGACCTGGCCCCACATAATATCAAATGGTGAAAGCTCTCACAGAGATCTCCACCGCAACACTAAGAACCAGCACCACTCAACGACCAGCAAGCTACAGTGCTGGACCCCCTATGCCAAACAACTAGCAAGACAGGAATACAAGCCCACCCATTAGCAGAAGAGGCTACCTAAAATCATAATAAGTTCACAGACACCCCCAAAACACACGACCAGACACAGTCCTGCCCACTAGAAAGACAAGATCCAGCCTCATCCACCAGAACACAGGTACCAGTCCCCTCCACCAGGGAGCCTACACAACCCACTGAACCAACTTTACCCACTGGGGGCAGGCATCAAAAACAATGGGAACTATGAAACTGCAGTCTGTGAAAAGGAGACCCCAAACACAGTAAGTTAAGCAAAATGAGAAGATAGAAAAATAATGCAGCAGATGAAGCAGCAAGATAAAAACCCACCACACCAAACAAATGAAGAGGAAACAGGCAGTCTACCTGAAAAATAATTCAGAGCAATGGTGGGAAAGATGATCCAAAATCTTGGAAATAGAATGGAGAAAATACAAGACACGTTTAAAAAGGACCTAGAAGAAAGAAAGAGCAAACAAACAATGATGAACAACACAATAAATGAAATTAAAAATTCTCTAGAAGGAATTAATAGCAAAATAACTGAAACAGAAGAACAGATGAGTGACCTAGAAGGTAAAATAGTGGAAATAACTACTGCAGAGCAGAATAAAGAAAAAAGAATGAAAAGAATTGAGGACAGTCTCAGAGACCTCTGGGACAACAGTAAATGAAACAACATTCGAATTATAGGGGTCCCAGAAGAAGAAGAGGAAAATAAAGGGACTGAGAAAATATTTGAAGAGATTATAGTTGAAAACTTCCCTAGTATGGGAAAGGAAATAGTTAATCAAGTCCAGGAGGCACAGAGAGTCCCATACAGGATAAATCCAAGGAGAAACATGCCAAGACACATATTAATCAAACTATCAAAAATTAAACACAAAGAAAAAATATTAAAAGCAGCAAGGGAAAAACAACAAATAACATACAAGGGAATCCCCATAAGGTTAACAGCTGATCTTTCAGCAGAAGTTCTGCAAACCAGAAGGGAGTGGCAGTATATACTTAAAGTGATGAAAGGGAAAAACCTACAACCAAGAATACTCTACCCAGCAAGGATCTCATTCAGATTTGACAGAGAAATTAAAACCTTTACAGACAAGCAAAAGCTAAGAGAATTCAGCACTACCAAACCGGCCTTACAACAAATGCTAAAGGAACTTCTCTAGGCAGGAAACACAAGAGAAGGAAAAGACCTACAATAACAAACCCAAAACAAGTAAGAAAATGGTAATAGAAACAACATACATATTGATAACTACCTTAAATGTAAATGGATTAAATGCTCCAACCAAAAGACGTAGACTGGCAGAATGGATACAAAAACAAGACCCATATATATGCTTTCTACAAGAGACCCACTTCAGACCTAGGGACACATACAGACTGAAAGTGAGGGGATGGAAAAATATCTTCCATGCAAATGGAAATCAAAAGAAAGCTGGAGTAGCAATTCTCATATCAGACAAAATAGACTTTAAAATAAAGACTATTACAAGAGAGAAAGACACTACATAATGATCAAGGGATCAATCCAAGAAGAAGATATAACAATTGTACATATTTATGCACACAACATAGGAGCACCTCAATACATAAGGCAAACACTAACAGCCATAAAATGGGAAATCGACAGTAACACAATCAAAGTAGGGGAATTTAACACCCCCACTTTCACCAATGGACAGGTCATCCAAAATGAAAATAAACAGGGAAACATAAGTTTTAAATGATACATTAAACAAGATGGACTTAATTGATATTTATAAGACATACTATCCAAAAACAACAGAATACACTTTCCTCTCAAGTGCTCATGGAACATTCTCCAAGTTAGATCATATCTTGGGTCACAAACCAAACCTTGGTAAGTGTAAGAAGATTGAAATCATATCAAATATCTTTTCTGACCACAATGCTATGAGACTCGATATCAATCACAGGAAAAAATCTGTAAAAAACACAAACACATGGAGGCTAAACAATACAATACTAAATAACCAAGAGATCACTGAAGAAATCAAAGAGGAAATAATAAAATACCTAGAAGCAAATGGCAATGAAAGCACGATGACCCAAAACCTATGGGATGCAGCAAAAGCAGTTCTAAGAGGGAAGTTTATAGCAATACAATCCTACCTCAAGAAATAAGAAACATCTCAAATAAACAACCTAACTTTACACCTAAAGCAATTAGAGAAAGAAGAACAAAAATACCTGAAGTTAGCAGAAGGAAAGAAATCATAAAGATCAGATCAGAAATAAATGAAAAAGAAATGAAGGAAGTGATAGCAAAGATGAATAAAATTAAAAGCCTTTTCTTTGAGAGGATAAACAAAATTGATAAACCATTAACCAGACTCATAAAAGAAAAAAAGGGGGAAGACTCAAATCAACAGAATTAGAAATGAAAAAGGAGAAGTAACAACTGGCACTGCAGAAATACAAAGGATTATGAGAGATTACTACAAGCAACTCTATGCCAATGAAATGGACAACCTGGAAGAAATGGACAAATTCTTAGAAAAGCACAACCTCTGACTGAACCAGGAAGAAACAGAAAATATAAACAGACCATTCACAAGCACTGAAATTGAAACTATGATTAAAAGTCTTCCAACAAATGAAAGCCCAGGAGCAGATGGCTTCACAGGTGAATTCTATCAAACATTTAGAGAAGAGGTAACACCCATCCTCCTCAAACTGTTCCAAAATATAGCAGGAGAAGGAACACTCCCAAATTCATTCTATGAGGCCACCATCACCCTGATACCAAAACCAGACAAAGATGTCACAAAGAAAGAAAACTACAGGCTAATATCACTGATGAACATAGATGCAAGTATCCTCAACAAAATATTAACAAACAGAATCCAACAGCACATTAAAGAAATCATACACCATGATCAAGTGGGGTTTATCCCAGGAATGCAAGGATTCTTCAATATATGCAAATCAATCAATGTGATAAACAATATTAACAAATTGAAAGATTAAAAACCATATGATCATCTCAATAGATGGAGAAAATGATTTCAACAAAATTCAGCACCCATTTATGATAAAAACCCTCTGGAAAGTAGGCATATAGAGGGAACTTACCTCAACATAATAAAGGCCATATATGACAAACCCGCAGCCAACGTCGTTCTCAATGGTGAAAAACTGAAACCATTTCCACTAAGATCAGGAACAAAACAAGGTTGTGCACTGTCACCACTATTATTCAACATAGTTTTGGAAGTTTTAGCCACAGCAGTTAGAGAGGAAAAAGAAATAAAAAGAATCCAAATCAGGAAAGATGAAGTAAAGCTGTCACCGTTTGCAGATGACATGATACTATACATAGAGAATCCTAAAGATGCTACCAGAAAACTACTAGAGCTAATCAATTAGTTTGGTAAAGTAGCAGGATACAAAATTAATGCACAGAAATCTCTTGCATTCCTACACACTAATGATGAAAAATCTGAAGGAGAAGTTAAGGAAACACTCCATTTACTATTGCAACAAAAAGAATAAAATACCTAGGACTAAACCTACCTAAGGAGACAAAAGACCTGTATGCAGAAAACTGTAAGACACTGATGAAAGAAATTAAACATGATACAAATAGATGGAGAGATATACCATGTTCTTGGATTGGAAGAATCAATATTGTGAAAATGACTATACTACCCAAAACAATCTACAAATTCAATGCAATCCCTATCAAACTACCACTGGCATTTTTCACAGAACTAGAACATAAAATTTCACAATTTGTATGGAAACACAAAAGACCCTGAATAGCCAAAGCAGTCTTAAGAAAGAAAAATGGAGCTGGAGGAATCAGGCTCCCTGACTTCAGACTATACTACAAAGCTACAGTAATCAAGACAGTGTGGTACTGGCACAAGAACACAAATATAGATCAATGGAACAGGATAGAAAGCCCAGATATAAACCCATGCACATATGGTTACCTTATCTTTGATAAAGGAGGCAAGAATATGCAATGGAGAAAAGACAACCTCTTCAATAAATGATGCTGGGGAATCGTGACAGCTACATGTAAAAGAATGAAATTAGAACACTCCCTAACACCATCCACAAACATAAGCTCAAAATGGATTAAAGACCTAAATGTAAGGCCAGACACTATAAAACTCTTAGAGGAAAATATAGGTAGAACACTCTATAGTATAAATTACAGCAAGATCCTTTTTGACCCACCTCCTAGAGAAATGGAAATGAAAACAAAAATAAACAAATGGGACCTAATGAAACTTCAAAGCTTTTGTACAACAAAGGAAACCATAAACAAAACAAAAAGACAACCCTCAGAATGGGAGAAAATATTTACAAATGAAGCAACTGACAAAGGATTAATCTCCAGAATATACAAGCAGCTCATGCAGGTCAATATCAAAAAAACAAACAACCGAATCCAAAAATAGGCAGAAGACCTAAAGAGACATTTCTCCAAAGAAGATATACAGATTGCCAGCAAACACATGAAAGGATGCTCAACATCACTAATCATTAGAGAAAATGATTCTCTAATGAGAAATAGAGAAAACTACAATGAGGTGTCATCTCACACCTGTCAGAATGGCCATCACCAAAAAATCTATAAACAATAAATGCTGGAGAGGGTATGGAGAAAATGAACCCTCTTGCACTGTTGGTGGGAATGTGAATTGGTACAGCCACTCTGGAGAACAGTATGGAGGTTCCTTAAAAAACTAAAAATAGAACTACCATATGACCCAGCAATCCCACTACTGGGCATATACCCTGAGAAAACCATAATTCAAAAAGACCCATGTACCACAGTGTTCACTACAGCTCTATTTACAATAGCCAGCACATGGAAGCAACCTAAGTGTCCATCGACAGATGAATGGATAAAGAAGATGTGGCACATATACACAGTAGAATATTACTCAGCTATAAAGAAAAAACAAAATTGAGTTATTTGTAGTGAGGTGGATGGATCTAGAGGCTGTCATACAGAGTGAAGTAAGTCAAAAACAGAAAAACAAATACCATATGCTAACACATATATGGAATCTAAAAACAAAACAAAACAAAACAAAAAGGTTCTGAAGTACCTAGGGGCAGGACAGAGTAAAGACACAGACATAGAGAATGGACTTGAGGACACAGGGAGGGGAAAGGGTAAGCTGGGATGAAGTGAGAAAGTGACATGGACATATATACACTATCAAATGTAAAATAGATAGCTAGTGGGAAGCAGCCGCATAGCACATGGAGATCAGCTCGGTGCCTTGTGACCACCTAGAGGGGTGGGATAGGGAGGGTGGGAGGGAGACGCAAGAGGGAGGGTATATGGGGATATATGTATACATATAGCTGATTCACTTTGTTATACAGCAGCAACTAACAAAACATTGTAAAGCAATTATACTCCAATAAAGATGTTAAAAAGAAAAAGGTAGGGACTTCCCTGGTGGTGCAGTGGTTAAGAATCCAGTTGCCAAGGCAAGGGACTCAGGTTGAAGCCATGGTCTGGGAAGATCCCACATGCTGCAGAGCAACTAAGCCCGGGCACCACAACTACTGAACCTGTGCTCTAGAACCCGTGAGCCACAACTACTGAGCCCAGGTGCCACAATTTCTGAAGTTCATGTACCTAGATCCCATGCTCCGCAACAAGAGAAGCCACCACACTGAAAAGCTCATGCACCGCAATGAAGAGTAGCCCCCAGTTGCCACAACTAGAGAAAGCCCATGCAGCAAAGAAGATCCAATGCATCCAAAAAATAAAGTAAAATTAATTAATTAATTTTAAAATTGTAATAATTAGTACATAGAAAAGTTATCATCTCTGAGATGATTACTTCCTGAAATCACAATGCCCCCTTGCCAACTCTGTAAAGACTGGATTCTTCTAGTTTCTTGGCTGCCTTTGTTTTTCATTCTAAGTTTCAAAATTGGTAAGAATATGAACTAGAAGTGTTTACTCATCCAGGTTAAGAGTATATAAGTAAGTCCCCTACATACGAACCTTCAAGTTGCGAACTTTCATAGATGTGAACGTGGAGCATACTAATGAAGACCTGAGGAGGCCCAGAGAAAGGACGAAGAGAGACAAGAGGAAGAAGAAGTAACTGAGGAACCGAAGAGATTCATGACGCAGGAAATGGCAAGGGGATTTTCTTTGAGCAGGCACTGTTAGTTTTCGAGGCACAGGACCTGAACACAGAAGGTTTCAGCAGCCGTTCGGAATGCAATCCAGTGCTATCGTGTTATCTATGATGAGGAAAAAAGAGCTACTACCTAGACATCACTGGATCGTTTTTTCAAGAAGGTAGATGGAATTGAATCCAGCCAGGAACCAGAACCTGTGCCATCACTGTCAGGAGTGAGTGACATTGCAGCTTGCCCTCCATCTCCTGTTGCTGACGATCCTTCAGCTCTACCGTCTCCCACCTCCTCTCCCTCCTCCAGTCAGTAGCTCTTCTTTCCTGTTCACTCAATGCCAGCCCCTGGATGCCAGCTACTGTACTGTACTACTGTACTTTTCAAAGTACTGTACTGTAAGATTAAAAATGTTTTCTTTATTTTTTGTGTTTGTTTTTTATATATTATTTGTGTGCAAAGTATTATAAACCTATTACAGTACAGTACTACATAGCCAGTTGTGTTAGTTGGGTACCTAGGCTAACTTGGTTGGACTTACGAACACATTGGACTTGACAGAACTCATTCGTATGTAGGGGACTTACTGTATTCAGATTAATATAATTTTAGGGAACTTACTGTATTCAGATTAATATAATTTAATATGAAGACACTATTTAAAGAAAAAAAATGGATAAACACATCGTAGTATCTAGAAGGATTAAACTCATTTTCAAAACCAACTTAGCTAGCTTAGAGAGAGTGTAAGATTAGCAAAATAGGTTTAATAAGTAGATCTATTACTCTGTGCCAGATTCTGTGCTACACATACATACAAACATGTATATGTGTGTGTGTGCGAGTGTATGTTTGTCTTTATATGTATATGTATATAAATAGGAATATACAAATACCTTGCATAGTCAATACAATCTTAACATATAGGAGTTATTTTCCTATTTTTCAATTAAGAAACAGATTCAGAAGTGATCATCAGGTGCCCCTAAACTAGTAAATGAAGCAGCCAGTTCATTATTTTTACATTATACCCCATTTTCTGAAGGAAGAGCCTGTTTGTAAAACATCCTGGAGGCCTGATGTTTATAAACAGTTAAATTTAACTTAAGCAGGCTACACAAGTTACTTACCATTTTGAGCTTTGATTTCTTCATCTGTAAAAGGAGGAATAAAACTAGCTCCCTCAGGGGGCTGTCATCAGGATCCAGTGCCGTTCAGGAGTGACAACATTTTCCACCAAAGTTCCCGGCGGGTCATCGGCTGGTGCAGCGTATCAGCTGCACCTTCTCCAACTCCCTTTGGACTTGGATCTTTTTTTCATGTTAGAAAAAAATTTGCTTACTACCTCAAAGAAGTAAGAAAATACTTACTGAATGCCTTCTATTGTGTTAGGACTTTTTATGTATCATACTTCAAAGTTGGTTGAGATAATGATTGTGAACTCTTCCGTGTGGGACTGTGATGGTTAACTGTCAAGTTCAGTGATGTGGATCCCAGGGCTTTTAATGTTCCCAGGAGTTCAAAGTGCTTTGTTGTTAAATTGAACTCTTCGAAACTAAAAATATCCCTAACCCTTGCCTTGCCTGAGGCCTTCATCCCTCTAGTTTAAGAGTCTGTCTTTCTCTAGGGGCTTTGAAAGCGAAAGTTTTCCTCTGGTCAGACTCACCTTGAATCTAGACACAATAGATGGCGGTTGCTTTTGCCAGGAGTCTTGTCTCCATCCAGGCCTTTGGGGGACAGGCCTGTCACATTACCCTGTCTACAAGGGCAGGGAATTTAATAAGGTTATCATGTTTTGCCTCTATAAAATGACTCAAGAACACTATTTTATAAAAGGCATGTCAAATACTGTTCCATTTAAAATTCAGCTACCAAACAAGGCAAGTGAGTCATGAATCAGTGGACATTTAGTTTAACTCAGGTTTGCAGGTGGACACCAGGCCTGCAGGTCTTTGCTCTGAGTCAGGTTCAGGAATGGAAGCCTCTCATGTATGTCTGCATGTGACTAAGGTCTCTGAAGTAGGATGACATCATCAGACAACCCTGGTGAGGCCCCTCCAACTCCCCTAGAGTTCGCTTTTTAAAATATTTACTTACATGATCAAGTATTGACTCCCCTACACCACCCTGCATATGCCAAATTCAGACTTTTCTGAGTTAATGCAACTGATGAATGAACCTTTCAGGGAGTCTTACGAAGTGCTGTCTGGCAGCCAGCGGTCTTTCCGTCTTTGTATGGCAGTGTTTGCTGGTACAGTTATTTGAGTGTTTTATCACATTTTCCCCTTATTTTTTTTAAATGAATGGAATGTGGAAAATGAAAGCATCTGGATTAGTGTCAGGAGGCTGAGAGACATAGTTATGTGTACCTGAGATCACAGTTCAGCTGAGAGTTGTGGGGGAATGAACAGGCATGCAAGAAATAGCAAACTTTACAAAATTAAGAATGTGAAATACTGGAAATAAAATGTTGAAAATCGTCTCTGAAATGTGAAGTGTAATTAGGAACATGATCATATTTGTGTTGCTTTCTCTTGTAATCACCTCTTACTAAAAGTAAGCCTGTTTCTGACCCTTAACCTTAGAACTTCCTGGGCAGGTTCAAGAAGCTCTGTCTGGCAAGGTAGAGATCAATCCATAATTGTCAAAGCCCTGCTTGCTCTGGTCCAGTCCAGCTATTTCCTGTGACACAGATGCTACCCGAGGAGCTTTCTTGGATGGTGAAGATTTCTCTCACTTCTGAAGAAGTCCAAACAAGTTTCCTCATTACTAAAGAATGTGTGTCAGGATATAAAATCTAATCTGCACAGCTGTGTATGGTTTGAGACCTGGTTAACTTAGAAAGTGATTATCTTCCTCTGCAGAGTCCAGACAATTGAAATAAGTTGAAGATTTTCTTCCAAATACAGTTACCCACTTTTAAGGCATGGTGACCTAAATTCTTCCCTTAAGAAGTCTGAAAATTTGTCTGAGATTTCTGAAAATCTGCTACCTTTAGTCCTTAATGCTTGCTCCAGGGGCATATGGAGAAGAGCATAGCACTCAAGGTCTGCTTGTTTATTGTGGCTGCATGGGGTGTTTCTCCCCTTCCTTTCCTTCGTCCAGGCTGCTTTTCCCCAAAGGGATATGAGCTTTCATTTGTCATCATCATCATCAGTATTTTACTTTATTCTTCTTGTTTTATTTTATTTTATTTTTTATTTAAATATAGTTGACATACAATATGATGTTAGTGTCAGGTGTACAACGTAGTGATTTGACATTTAAATACATTTCAAAATGATCTCCACGATAAGTCTAATAACCATCTATCCCCACACAAAGTTAATACAATATTATTGCTCATATTCCTTATGGTGCATAATACATCCCAAGACTTACTTCTTATATACCTGGAAGTTTGTACTTCTTAATCCCCTTCACCTATTTCATCCATCCCCCACTCCCTCCTCTCTGGCAACCACCTATTTGTTCTCTGTTTCTCTGAGTCTGTTTCTGTTTTGTTTAGTTTGTTCATTTGTTTTGATTTTTATATTCTACATATAATTGAGATCATACAGTATTTGTCTTTCTTTGTCTGACTTATTTCTCTTAGCAGAATGCCTTCTAGGTCCATCCATGTTGTCACAAATGACAAGATTTCATTCTTTTATGGCTGTGTAACTGTCCATTGTGTGTGTGTGTGTGTATACCAATTCTTTTTTTATCCATGCATCTACTGACGGACTTTTAGGTTGCTTCCAAATCTTGGCTATTGTAAATAATGCTGCAATGAACATGGAGGTGCACATACCTTTTACAATTAGTGTTTTTCTTTTATTAGGGTAAATCCCCACAACTGAGATAGCTTGATAGTATGGTAGTTCTGCTCTTAATTGTTTGAAGAACCATCTTATTGTTTTCCACAGTGGCTGCACCAATTTACATTCTTACCAACAGTGCATGGGGATTCCCTTTTCTCCACATCCTTGACAACAGTTGCTATCTCTTGTCTTTTTGTTAATAACCATTCTGATAGGAGTAAGGGGATTTGGATTTGCATTTCCCAGAGACTTAGTGAATTAAGTATCTTTTCATGATCTTTTTTTTTCTTTTCTTTCTTTTCATGATCTTGTTGGCTATCTGTATGTCTTCTTTGGAAAAAATGTCTATTCAGCTCCACTACCCTTTTTAGATTGGGTGGGCTTTTTCTTTGATATTGAGTTGTATGAGTTCTTTGTATATTTTGGATATTGACCCCTTACCAGAGACATTGTTTTCAAATATCTTCTCTCATTCAGTAGGTGACCTTTCCATTTTGTTGATAGTTTCCTTCACTGTGAACAAACTTTTTAGTTTGATGTAGTCCCATTTGTTTATTTTTGCTTTTGTTTCCTTCCCTGAAGAGACAGATCCTAAAAAAATATGGCTAAGATGTCACAGAGCATATATACTGCTTGTGTTTACTTCTAGGAGTCTTATAGTTTCAGGTCTTATATGTAAGTCTTTAACCCATTTTGAGCTTATTTGGGGCTTCCCTGGTGGCGCAGTGGTTGAGAGTCTGCCTGCCGATGCAGGGGACACAGGTTCGTGCCCCGGTCTGGGAAGATCCCACATGCTGTGGAGTGGCTGGGCCCGTGAACCATGGCTGCTGAGCCTGCGCACCTGGAGTCTGTGCTCTGCAACGGGAGAGGCCACAACAGTGAGAGGCCCGCATACAGCCAAAAAAAATTTTTTTTTTCTTTGTATTTAATATTTGACAGTTTGATTAATATGTGTCTTGGCGTGTTTCTCCTTGGATCTATCCTATATGGGACTCTCTGTGCTTCCTGGACTTGATTAACTATTTCCTTTCCCATATTAGGGAAGTTTTCAACTATAATCTCTTCAAATGTTTTCTCAGTCCCTTTCTTTTTCTCTTCTTCTTCTAGAACCCCTATAATTCGAATGTTGGTGCATTTAATGTTGTCCCAGAGGTCTCTGAGACTGTCCTCAGTTCTTTTCATTCTCTTTTCTTTCTTCTGCTCTGCAGTAGTTATTTCCACTATTTTATCTTCCAGGTCACTTATCCGTTCTTTTGCCTCAGTTATTCTGCTATTGATCCCATGTAGAGTATTTTTAATTTCATCTATTGTGTTGTTCATCGTCGCTTGTTTCATCTTTAGTACTTCTAATTCCTTGTTAAATGTTTCTTGCATTTTCTCTATTCTGTTTCCAAGATTTTGGATCATCTTTACTATCATTATTCTGAATTCTTTTTCAGGTACACTGCCTATTTCCTCTTCATTTGTTAGGGCTGGTTGGTTTTTATCTTGCCTCTTCATCTGCTGTGTGTTTTTCTGTCTTCTCATTTTGCTTATCTTACTGTGTTTGGGGTCTCCTTTTTGCAGGCTGCAGGTTCGTAGTTCCCGTTGTTTTTGGTGTTTGTCCCCAGTGGCTAAGGTTGGTTCAGTGGGTTGTGTAGGCTTCCTGGTGGAGGGGACTAGTGCCTGTGTTCTGGTGGATGAGGCTGGATCTTGTCTTCCTGGTGGGCAGGTGCACATTTGGTGGTGTGTTTTGGGGCGCCTGTGGACTTATTATGATTTTAGGCAGCCTCTCTGCTAATGGGTGGGGTTGTATTCCTGTCTTGCTAGTTGTTTGGCATAGGGTGTCCATCACAGTCGCTTGCTGGTCGTTGAGTGAAGCTGGGTGCTGGTGTTGAGATGGAGATCTCCGGGAGATTTTTGCCGTTTGATATTATGTGGAACTGGGAGGTCTCTTGTGGACCAGTGTCCTGAAGTTGGCTGTCCCACCTCAGAGGCACAGCACTGACTCCTGGCTGCAGCACCAAGAGCCTTTCATCCACACGGCTCAGAATAAAAGGGAGAAAAATTAGAAAGAAAGAAAAAAAGATAGTGGGTAAAATAAAATAAATTAAGATAAAATAAAATAAAGTTATTAAAATTCTTCAATCTTTTGGAATGGTTTGAGAAAGATAAGTGTTAACTCTTCTTTAAATGTTTGGTAGAATTTACCTGGGAAGCCATCTGGTCCTGGACTTTTGGGTTTTTTTAGGAATTTTTTTGATTACTGATTTAATTTCATTACTGGTAATTGGTCTGTCCAGATTTTCTACTTCTTCCTGATTCAGTCTTGAAAGATTGTATTTTTTCAGGAATTTATTCATTTCTTCTAGAGTGTCCAATTGGTTGGTACATAACTGTACTACTGGCTTATGATCCTTTGTATTTCTGTGTTGTCAAATTGTAGTCTCTCCTCTTTCATTTATAATTTTATTTATTAGGGTTTGCTGCTCTCTTTTTTCTTGATGAGTCTGATCAGAGGTTTATTGATTTTGTTTATCTTTTTACAGAAACAGCTGTTAGTTTCATTGATCTTTTCTATTTTTTTAAGTGTCTATTTAATTTATTCCCACTCTGATTTTTATTATTTCCTTCCTTCTACTAACTTTGGGTTTTCTTTGTTCTTCTTTTTCTAGCTCCTTTAGGTGTAAGGTAAGGTTGTGTATTTGGATTTTTCTTGTTTCCTGAAGTAGACGTGAACCACTATAAATTTACATGTTAGGACTTCCTTTGCTCCTTCTGATAGATTTTGGAACAAAGTGTTTCCATACTCATTTGTCTCCAGGTATTTTTTATTCCCTCTCTGATTTCTTTAGTGAGCCATTGGTCGGTTGTTCAGTAGCATATTATTTAGCCTCCATGTGTTTGTGATTTTTGCAATTTTTTCTTATAGTTGATTTATAATATCATACTGTTCTGGTCAGAGAGGTGCTTGATATGATTTTAATATTCCTAAATTTACTGAGAGTTGTTTTGTGGTATAGTATGTGATCTATTCTGGAGAATGTTCCATATGCACTTGAAAAGAATATGTATTATGCTGTTTGGGGATGGAATGTTCTGTATATATCTATTAAGTCACTCTGGTCGAATGTAGCATTTAAAGCCTATGTTTCCTTATTCATTTTCTGTCTGGATGATCTTATGTAAGTCAGGTGTTAAAGTCCCCTATTATGATTGTATTGCTTTCAATTTCTCCCTTGAGGTTTGTTATAATTGCTTTATGTTTTAGGTGCTCCTATTTTGGGTGCACATATATTTATAAGTGTTATATCTTCTGGTTGGATTTATCCTTTGATCAATGCTCTCCCTTGTCTCTTATTACACTATTTTTAAACGTCTTTTATGTCTGATATAAGTATTGCTACTCTAGATATCTTTTTCCACCCCTCACTTTCAATCTGTGTGTATCTTTAAATCTGAAGTGAGTCTATTGTGGGCAGCAGGTATATGGGTCTTGATTTTTTACCTGTTAGCCACTCTGTGTCTTTGATTGGAACTTTTAGTCCATTTATGTTTTAACTAATATTGATAGGTATGTTCTTAATGCCAATTTGTTAATTGCTTTCTGGTTGTTTTTGTAGTTCTTCTTGGTTCTTTTCTTCTTCTTTTGCTCTCTGCCCTTGTGATTTGCTGACGATCATTAGTGTTATGTTTGGATTCCTTTCTCTTTACTTTTTGTTCATCTATTATAGGTTTTTCTTTTGTGGTTACCATTAAGTTCATACATAACAACATATATATCTATATGTATATATACATATTCTTCGAGTTGATCTCTCAAGGTGGAACAAATTTCAACAACCCTCCTTTTTTTTTTTTTTTTTGCGGTACGTGGGCCTCTCACTGTTGTGGCCTCTCCCGTTGCGGAAAACAGGCTCCTGACGTGCAGGCTCAGCGGCCATGGCTCATGGGCCCAGCCGCTCCGTGGCATGTGGGATCTTCCTGGACCAGGACATGAACCCGCGTCCCCTGCATCGGCAGGCGGACTCTCAACCACTGCGCCACCAGGGAAGCCCCAACAACCCTACATTTTTACTCTCCCCCAAAGATTTTATGTTTTTGATACCATATATCACATGTTTTTATTGCGTGTATCTCTTTAACTTCTTATTGCAAGTTTAGATGATTTTACTACTTTTGTCTTTTAACCTTCCTACTAGTGAGATTTTTCCTTGCATAATTTTCTTGTTTCTAGTCGTGGCCTTTTTTGCTTAGAAAAGTCCTTTTAACATTTCTTGTAAGGCTGGTTTAGTGATATGAACTTTTTTAGCTTTTGTTGTAAAACTCTTTATCACTTCTCCTTATGAGACCCCTATAATGCAAATGTGGGTGTGCTTGATGTTGTCCTAGAGATCTCTTAAACTGTCCCTTAAATTTTTTTTTTCCTTTTTTAATTTTTAGCTTGGGTGATTTCTACTACTTGGTCTTTCATATCTCTGATCTATTTTTCTGTATCATCTAGTCTACTGGGTTTTTTCCAGTTATTTTTTTTCTTCAGCTCTGATTGGTTCTTCTTTCTATTTTCTAACTCTTTGTTAAACTTATCACTGTGTTCATACGTTTTTCTCCTGAGTTCATTGAACGTTGTTGGTATCATTACCTTGAACTCTTTATCAGGTTGATTGCTTATCTCCACTTTGTTTAGTTCTTTTTCTGAGGTTTTGTCATGTTCTTACATTTGGAACATATTCCTCTGTCTCTTCATGTTGCCTAATTCTCTGTGTTTATTTTTATGTTTAGGGAAGCACATTACTTCTACTGAGCTTGGAGAAGTGGCCTTGTGTAGGAGACTTCCTATGGGCCCAGCAGCATGCTCCAAGCTGGCCACCAGAGCTACTGGCTCCAGGAATGTCCCCTATATGAGGGCCAAATTCTGTGGGCATGCTGGTAGGTGAGGCTGCTGGCATGGAGTCTGTTTCCTATAGCCCTCTGGCTCTCCCAGATGTAAGCCCCACTGGTTTTCAAAACCCAAGTTTCTGGTGGCTCATTTTCACAGAGCAGGACTCCAGGCAGGGGAGCCTAATATGGGGTCAGACCCCTCACTCTTTGGGGAGGACCTCTGCGGTTGGGATTTCCCTCCTGTTTGTGGGTTGCTGACCCAGGGATATGGGTCCTGATGAAAGCACATCTCCAACCCTCCTACCCATCTCATTTATACACTTCTTTATATCTTTAGTTGTGGAGTCTCTTTTCTGCTGGTCTTCAAGTCATTCTCATAGATAGTTGCTCTGCAGGTTGTAATTTTGCTGTGTCCCAGGAGGCGGAGAGTTCAGGGTCTTCCTAATCTGCCATCTTGATCCCCCTCTCATCACTATCATTTTAAATCGTAAGAATTTCAGCTCCTTTATTTAATGGTTTTTTTTTCCTATTCTGGTTCTACACAAATTGAAAAATGAAATAGAGAAAGTAAATATTCATATTTCAGAGAGAAATCCAACCCAATAGAGGGGGAAAAAAGGAACACATACGATATTTAAATTAATCAAAGTCAAGTATTCTTGGCTCAGAAAATAAAGAGGATATAGAATGTTCTCTTTTGAGTTCCAAGTATATATGTATTAACAGTGCTACTTACAGTCTTTTGCATTTCTATGCTGCATTAACCCCTAGTCAAATAGATTTATGTTAGTTTATGAAATACTCACAATGACCCATTGAGTCAGGTATGAGTGCTTTTAGATTTACATTGATAAGAGTTTTGTATTGAAAAAGCACTTGTGTATGTATTTCTTCAATAAATATGAAAAGAATCCATAACCCCCATAGAGTAGATGATAAAAATGAGATTCTGAATGGCTAAATGAAGGTGACAGAGTCAGGGCTTGGATTTAGATTTCTGACACCCAAGCCAATATTCTTTCTTTCATTGTGAAGAAAGACTCTACAGGAAATCCTTCTGGGTTGGGTGGGGCCTCTCCAGCCCTGAGTGGAGGCTCACAGCCTGTGAGTCCCTCTTCTCCCTTCCCTATTTCCTAGCAGTGTTTAGCAAAGAGCCATCACTTTTAAGGGCACCTGTGCTTCTTTTAGGCAGGAGAAGGAAGGGATGGCTGAGGAGGCTGCATACATCTGCTGTCAGATAGAGGGCCGTGCAGGTGTTTCAAGAGAAGAAGAAGAAGGCCCAGTGTCTGGGGCCACTGTAAATGAGGAGAAGGAGATCTGGGGACACAGACCGAGCTGGGAGGGGACATCAGAATAGCTGGAGAAGGGCCCTGGTGAGGCATTTCAGTGACAAACCCAGAGCCTGAGTGTTGCGTGGGTAAGTTATGGATGTGAATGTTCACAGTGTGTGCTGCTCTGCATTTAATGCACAGAAAACAAGACACACATGCCTTTCCTTCCAGCTCCCCTCCGTGAATGGCTGTCTGTGTACATGTGTATCTATGCACACAAAGACATCAGGCTCTTTCTCACTTCACATAAACCACACCCTCTCCTCAGAAGGGTAGCACTGTCCTCACCTCCTCAGGGGCCTGGGCCCACCCACCTTGCCTTCCCAGGGCTTAGATCAGCAACGTTCACACTTTCTGGTCTCAGGACCCCTTTACACGTTTAAGATATCTGAGGATCCTGAAGACCTTTTGTTCACCTGGGTTATATCTGTCAATACTTCCATACTGGAGAGCTGAGAAAAAATGAATGGTTATGCATTCATTTAAAATTAAAAATAAGAGCCCATTCCATGTTAATATAACATATTTTTATGAAAACCTGTTTTATTTTCCCCTGATAAATTAATGAGAAAAGCAACATTTCCTTTTTGAAAATCTCTTAGCTAAGAGCTGCATTCCCATATCTGCTTCTATGATCATTCTGTTGTAATATATCATTTTATTTGAAGTAGTTAAAGACAGTCTAGCTTCACATAGATTGTACTTGTGAGGGAAAGAGCATTTGAATAGACTTTTAAGAAAATTGTGGAATTTCTTCTTTGATACTGTACCAGAACTCAACAAGTGGTAATTTCTGAAAGAGTAGTTACAATGTGAGATCTGAAACCATATCAACTACATAATCTTACCCTGTTACATTAAAATCTACTGGTCTTTTCTGTACCATCTTTGCAACTTCCTGTGCATCTGTAAGTACTTCAGAATATATTTTTAATTAGGCAAATAATTTAAGCAGACTTTTCTCCATAGAAGATATATGAATAGTGAATAAGCAAATGAAGAATGCTTAACATACAATAGCCAGGCCATGGAAACAACCTAAATGTCCACTGACAGATGAATGGATAAAGAAGATGTGGCACATATATACAATGGAATATTACTTAGCCATAAAAAGAAATGAAATTGAGTTATTTGTAGTGAGGTAGATGGACATAGAGTCTGTCATACAGACTGAAGTTAAGTCAGGAAGAGAAAAACAAATACCATATGCTAATGCATATATATGGAGTCTAAATTTTTAAAAAATGGTACTGATGAACCTAGTGACAGGGCAGGAATAAAGACATAGACATAGAGAATGGACCTGAGGACACGGTGGGGAGGGGGAAGCCGGGGCAAAGTGAGAGTAGCATTGACATATATACACTACCGACTGTAAAACAGATAGCTAGTGGGAAGCAGCAGCATAGCACAGGGAGATCAACTCGGTGCTTTGTGATGACCTTGAGGGGTGGGATAGGGAGAGTGGTAGGGAGACGCAAGAGGGAGGGGATATGGGGATTATATGTATGCATATGGCTGATTCACTTTGTTGTACAAGAGAAACTAACATAGCATTGTGAAGCAATTATACTCCAATAAAAGTGTATTAAAAAAAAAGTGCTCAACACCATTAATCACTAGGGAAATGTAAATCAAAATCACTGTGAGATAATACTTCATAACCACTGGTATAGCTATAATAACTTGAACAATAACAGGTGTTGGGGAGGATGTAGAGAAATTGAACCCTCACTTATTGCTGGTGGGAATGTAACATGGTGTAGTTATTTTGGCTCTTTCTCAAAATGTTAAACATAGTTACCATATGACCCAGCAAGTCTACTCCTGTCTAATCACTCAGGAGAAATGAAAGCATCTGTCAACAAAGACTTGTGTGCAAATGTTCACGGCAGCATTATTCACAATAGCCTAAAGGGGAAACAACCCAAATGTCTGTTGACTAGTGAATGGCTAAACAAAATGTGGTTTATCCATGTAAGAATACTATTTGACAAGAAAAAGGAATGGAGTACTGATACATGCTACAATAAGTATGAACCTTGAAAACATTATAACAAGTGGAAGAAACCAATCACAAAAGCACACATGCTACATAATTCTATTTGAAGGAGATACCCAGAGAAGGCCACCCCATAGACAGTAAGTAGACTAGTGGCTACCCAGCACTGGGATAGAGAGTCATTGTGAACAGGAAAGAGGTTTCATTTTGGGGTAATAGAAATGTTCTAAAACGAGGTTCTGGTCATAATCGCTTTAACTCTGCATATCTACTTAAATGCATTGAATTGTACACTTTAAAAGGGTGAATTTTTTAATAAGTAAATTTTATCTCACTATCCATCCACTGATCTATCTTTCACTTGGATATTTTATCATGCCCAATTTTATAAAATTGCACAGTGGTCATTTGGAAAATATTGATTCAACAGTTATGCAGATCTCACAAGTATTGAGACATTTCATTACACAGTATAAAAAGTAACACTTGTTTGAACACAACCAATCTCATAAAAGTCTCTTTAAATATTTGAAAGCTGTCAAGCTCAAGGTGACAAATTCAAGTTTTCCAAAATCCTCATTTTCCCCATGAAAGCTCAAATTGTATCACTGGCAATAAATAATACCAATTGTTTTCCTTGAAGTGACACTTCATTCATTTTTGAGAAAATGTCTGCAAGATACCAGTTCTGAATAACCATCATTTGTCTGTCTCTAGACCATTCAAGGAAAAATAGTGTGTCTTGAAAAATGCAGTAAGTTCAGCTCACAGTTCAAGCAATTACACAATTTCTTTGCTCCTGCTAGCAGGTTTTTGTTTGGTAAGGGCCAGTGAGTAAATGTTTTAGGCTTGGTGGGCCACATAAGGTCAGGCCAGATGTGGCCCAGGGCCATAGCCTTCCAACACCTATGCCTAGACAGTCATAATTCTTGGGTGTGCAGAAGTGCTGTATGTATGCTTCCTCTTTTCCACACAGACTAATAAAAATACATACAGTTGAGGATCAGAATATATTAAAATTATTAACTTTCACTGCTTTATCAATGATATTCTTAAGTAAAATGGACATTTTTTTTCCTTTTCTTTTTCTCTCTCTCTCTTTTTTTTTCTTTCTTTCTTTTTTTTTTTTTTTTTGTTTTACCATGCAGGCATGGTGATAAAGCATGCAGTGACAACCAAGACACTTGGGTGCCAGTGCTTTGCTTCTTGCCAAGGCACAGAAGTTTTAGCCACCATTGCTTTTTTTTTTTTAATTAATTAATTTATACTTGGCTGTATTGGGTCTTCATTTCTGTGCGAGGGCTTTCCTAGTTGTGGCGAGCAGGGACCACTCTTCATAACGGTGCGCGGGTGTCTCACTGTTACGGCCACTCTTGTTGCAGAGCACAGGCTCCAGATGCGCAGGCTCAGTAGTTGTGGCTCACGGGCCTAGTTGCTCCACGGCATGTGGGCTCTTCCCAGACCAGGGCTCGAACCCGTGTCCCCTGCATTGGCAGGTAGATTCTCAACCACTGTGCCACCAGGGAAGCCCTGCCACCATTGCTTTTTCACCTTTGGTGAAAATGTAACACAATGAAAAAGAGAAAGAATGTCATAGAATTATTCTGAGAAGAGCTGTGACCTCACAGACTCTCTGAAAAAGCCTAAGGGACCTCCAGGGGCCTTCAGACCACCCTGGAAAACTGCTGGTCTAGATGTTTTTTTCCATCCTTCCTTCCCGTCATGTTCCTAGTGTGAAACAGCATCACATAAAAGTAACTCCCAGCATATATTGACTTTAGTTCAGAAAGGATCTGGCTGGGTGTTATTGGGCAAGATACTTAACCTTTCTGAATTTCAGTCTCCTCATCCATCAAATGGGGAAAATAACAGTACCCACTCATGTTTTTTTTTTTTAATATTAAATGAGATTTTAAGCAAAATACTTAGCAGAATGCTGGGATAGTAACTACTTTATTGTCGGTTGTAATTTTTTCTTTTTATGTTACGAATGAATTTCCTTCATGCTGTTACTTATGTGGACAGAGGAAATATTGTATTCAACGTGAACTCTCTTGTTGGTGTACTTTTAGGCACTGTGCACCCAAGGCCAGGGAGGTCTGTTGAATTGGAGCCTGTCCACACTGGACCCTCCAACAGAGCTCCTTAGGAACAACAGCCGCATGTCCCTCAAGACCTGGGTACCTCCATTGTATTTTAATCTCAAGACCCCTTTGACATATACTTAGAATGACAAAGGAAACCAAGTGTGTTAGGATGCAGTTATCAAAATGTTTTAAAATGTGATGGAGCACATGCTTCGTGATTAATGCATTAAATAAAATCTAGGAGTGAGTCCAACATAAGTTTGAAGAAGTGTGGAGCGATAAAGGATATTTCAAGATATTGGTAACAAGTATAACATGATATGAGAGTAATTGTGATTTCTCTTAGTGATAGACACACAGGCACTACTGACACTGCTGTGACAGGTTCCGAATATTCATAAATAAATAAAGGATATGCTGTATTGCAATTAGAGGGCAGGGAAATAAAGATGTACATTTCCTCCCCACTGGAATTGATGGACCTCTCTGAATTCTATACACAGACCTCTTGGGGGTGAGGAGAGGATCCTAGATTAATAACCTTTATAATATCTTCTTTAGCTTTTTATTTGTTTGTTTTGTTTATTTACTTATTTGTTTGACTATAGTTAGAAAGAATATTAAAGGCAGGAGGGGAAAAGTGCTGGAGAATTGTCAGTTGTCTGGTGAAATGGGGAGCAGAGGCAACTAACTAGCCAGGTCTTTGTTTTTACCTGGATTATGAATATTTAGATGCAAAGCCTGTTTGCAAAATAGTTATTCATCTCCCCTATAAGTACCATCGCCCCAGGTTTAGAATATGGGAGAGATACAAAATGCTTACTTACAAATGACAAAGTTAGAAATACAAGGCTTCTCTGACTCTTCAAACAATAATCTCTCGCTCTATGGGTAGTTTCTGCTCCAATCATGGATTGAATTATACTATACACATGAGTGATTTTAAATCTGAACTGAAATGTAAACACACACATGCACACCCTTTCCACGGTGCAGAATCATAAGATAGACAAATTGCTTAGCTTCCAACACCCTGTCTGGCCCTAATTGATTCTTCTTACTCAACTGTGCATTTTAACCATGTTCTAAGTTGGAGAAATCTACCAGCACTAATTCCGTGCTGCAACTGTTTATGAGCCTTTTAATGGGCAAAGGGGGATCGATCTAATTTCTCAAGATGGCTGGGGAATATGTTAAGTGGCACCTGATTTGTGTACTGGGATGAGGTAGGAACAGCCATCCATAACCATTGGGGGGAAGAAGGGCTTCTTTTTATTCCGTGAGAAGCAGACCCTGATGGAGAGGGGAGCTTTCCTATAAGTACTTGAGACTTTATTAATGAGGATGCCTCTTTGGAGAATAATTTCACTAAAAAAGGGAGGAGGGTTAAATACAAGATTTTAGATGAAATGCACACAGTCTAGTTTGAACTTCCTAGTAGGGACAGAAGAAGTTGTCCTTCCCACTAACTTTAAGATTAAAGATGAAAGTGTTTAGGGAAATTATTACAATGCACAGGTTAAAATTGGAAGATGGGATGGAGCCAACCTCTCACCTGCTCAAGTGAAAACAGCAAATACCTCCAGAGATCCATGAAGCATACTCATTCAGCATCAAATTTTAGGCCAACAAAGATCTACATAATCTGTGTCTCCATTTATCTGCTGCTTCACTTGCACCAGCTATGACCGTGTTTGGTCAGGTGACCCATGTCAGCCACCCTGTCATTCCTGCCGGTCCTGAGACAGGCCTGCTTGGTCTCCCTGAGGGCTGTGCTCTTGCCCTGATCCTGCCGATCCCTCTGCTGAGGACATCCTTCCCTCAGACGTTCACGTGGCTCGATCTCTGACCTCATCCAGGCGTCTGCACACTCGTCACCTCCTCACATAGGACTCCCCTGGTACATGGATTGAATAATAGCATCATCACTCTTCACAGCCATCCCTATTCCCCTTTCCCTGCTCGGTTCTTCTCAGAGCGCTAACCAGTGTTTGGCACATGTGTGGTTATGTGTTTGTTTATGGTCACCGCCCTCCTCTAGAACAGAGGTTCCCAACCTTTTTGGCACCAGGGACCGGTTTCATGGAAGACAGTTATTCCACAGACTGGGGGTGGGGGGAGATGGTTTCGGGATCAAGCGCATTACATTTATTGTGCACTTTATTTCTATTATTATTACACTGTAATATATAATGACATAATTAGACAACTCACCATAATGCAGACAGGAGGTGGAGCTCAGGCGGTAATGCAGGTGATGGGGAGTGGCTGTAAATACAGGTGAAGCTTCCCTCGCTCACCCACCGCTCACCTCCTGCCGTGCGGCCCGGTTCCTAAGAGGCCATGGATGGGTAGCTGTCAGTGGCCTGGGAGTTGGGGACCCCTGCTCTAGAAGATAACTTCATGAAGGCAAAAGCTTTGCCTCCTTTAGTCATTGGCGTATCTCCATCTCCTAGAAGAGCCCCATGGCATACAGTGGGTGCTCAATACCTACATGCTGCTTATCTAGATGAATCAAATGGACAGTTGGTAGCTTGATACGATACTGCTACCTCCAGTGAAACCTTGCCCTTGGATCCCTCAGTTCTTCTCATGACCCATGTTGAGATTGAGCAAGTTTCTTAATCTCTTTCAACATCAGTTTGGCTATCAAATGGTGAAAGTAGTATTGATGCGTTGAGATAGAGGATAATGCAAGTCAAAGAGCATTGCTAATTCTTTAGCACTTTGGCAGCTGTAGTTTAGTAGACAAGCACCAAAGCCCAAGAGATTCTGATCCTATTTGTTTGGTCACCATTGCGTGTGGTCCCAGGGAGCAGTATCATTGCCGAGGTCATGACTGCGTGTGAGGAGGACACGAGGTGCCTAGGGCTCATCGTTACCGGCTTTGCCAATTACAGTCCCCCCTTACCTTGTAGAGGACGCTATAAAGTTCATTGCTGGCATGATCTAGCTTGATTTTCACAATTACTTTGTAAAAAAAGGGAGTGTCTTTATTATCATTTTATAGTAAATGGAAGACAGAGAAGATAAGAGATTTGCTGATCACGTAGCTGATAAGAGACAGAGTGAGGACGATAATTTGGATTTCCTAAGTCCATCCCAATATTTCATTTACTATGTCTTATTACCTTACACTGGGAACGGTCTCGTGTCCCGGTCGCTGTATATTATACTCACGGAGTCCCATAGCTCACCCAAATCTGTGCCCATCACAATGTCCTCCTCTTCTGGTCTTCACAGAAGTCGCAGGAAGGCCAGGGGGATGCCTGCAGCTGTCACATCTTCTCAGAGACTCTGCTGGCAGAGCCCAGGTCCACAGTAACCTCAGCACCGGAAGGAAACACCACATGCTCCACACACATGAAGCAGAGAATCTCGGGTGGGGAGCTTACTGGGAAGGTCTTGAGGCATGACTTTGTTCCTTTCCAAGGTGAGTGGAAAGGTGTGTGAATATGTAAAATGCCGCAGTGGAGGACATCATCCATCACCTTTGCAGGACCGTATAAGCCGCCTTTCCCACAAGGAGACTGTCCCTTAAAGGCGTCATCACACCTGTGAGATAGCGGTGCAGTCACAGGAATGAGTGCAAGCTCCCCCGGAATGCCTGGAGTCAGTGCTTTCCCTTGGAAGAGACGATCTCACCTGGGAATATTGACAAAGTTTTTGCAATTTCCTACTGCCTGTTTGCTACTGATGCCCACGGATCCTGGTGTTGGTGCCTCGGTGCTATGTGTTTTTATCATTTTCCTTCTCAACACAACACGTGCATGATCGACACCATGGAGGACAGTCTGGTTGGTTCTCTGAGGAGCCTGCCCTGGGTTGGGGGCAGGGGCGCTGCGGATTCCTCACTCTGTCTGCCGATAGCTCGCACTTCTACTACAGAACTCTTCCTGACGGATTGAGTTCAGCTGGAAGTTGGAGCATCTGGTGATTATGTACAAAACAAACATAAATAAGAAATCATGTACAGACGTGGCTGCAACAAATCCCCGGCAACAAGAAAAGAAGTAACATCAACTAGTGAAAGGAGAGAAATCAATACCAAAAGTGGAGAAGAAAAGAAAAGAATCCTCTGAAGACTATACTTCAGAAGTTTAATTTCAGGCTCAAATACCTGACCAAAACAACAGCATTTTTAGTGGTATCTGAGATTCCTGAAAAAGAGTTTTGAATTCCCTATGTTACTCTCCCTTCTCCCGCTGAGAATTAGGAGAAATACTTACTGAGAACAGTTGATGCACATAGAAGAAAAAATAAGTGTTAGAAATCAGTAACACTAACATTTACTATCATTTGAGAAGCCAGGGCCCAGGCATTCTCTTAGGTCCAAGTTAAGAAATGTGAGTTGCATCATGTTAGCTGGTTTTAATCCTAATAACAGTGTACAAATTAGCACAATTCTGGAGTCTTAACACCAAGAAGACTTGTTCATATCTTTTGATAAGAAGATATACTTCTTGGGCTTCCCTGGTGGCGCAGTGGTTAAGAGTCCACCTGCTGATGCAGGGGACACGGGTTCGTGCCCCGGTCTGGGAAGATCCCACATGCCGCAGAGCGGCTGGTAAGATCCCACATGCTGCAGAGCGGCTAGGCCCGTGAGCCATGGCGCTGAGCCTGTGCGTCCGGAGCCTGTGCTCCGCAAGGGGAGAGGCCACAACAGTGAGAGGCCCGCCTACCGCAAAAAAAAAAAAAAAAAGAAGATATACTTCTTATTCTAATGTAACGGATATACCTTTGGCCAACCAAAGAAACATTTTAATAAGAAAGACATAAAATATTTAACAAAATAATGAGGAGCTCGAGCTTGCTGGCTCTGCAAGGGTCTTTTTACCCTGTGCTTGCCCAGGAGAACACACCTGTTCACCTTCAGCCATGTGGGTCCACAACCTGACTTAGGGTTTACCCTCAGTTCCCAGAGACAGTTCAGGGTGATGAGCGGCCAGACTCTCCGAGATGGGCCACATCATCTGTGACCCATCAAGACGGGTATCATCTCATGCTTTTACTGGCGTTGGGGGACACAGTTACATATTCTAATTTTTCTGCTCAGTCATTTATGAAGAAGGAGGATGAGACCTTTGGGGGGAGGCTTATATTACAATTAGAGACAGTGCACCATGTGAATCTCAAGGGATGGAATTAGGGTCATGAGTAGCGTAAATAAAATCTTCAGACACACTGAGCTATTCCAGGTAAGAGTAGAGTATGTGGAAATGTCCCCATCACTAGAAGTTTTCGGGGCTGCTGGAAGTCTCATCCCTGTACCCCTAGTGTTTCACACAGTGCCTGGCAAATGACAACTTCTCAACAATCAGCTATGGCCCAATGACAGGTGTCCCCTTGGTAGGTTAGGAGAGGATGCTAAGCTATTGAACTAGACTGATGCTAAGGCTCCTGTAGTCCTCAGATTCTATAATTCACTTTTTTTTTGTCCAATGTGAATAGTGTGGTGGTAGAATTAGAAAGTTTTGCTCTTAGTACTAAGTCTTAGTCTTGCTCTATTTCTGGATTATTTGAGAGATTTTACAAAATTCTTCTTTCCTCTTAGTGGCTATGAGCAAGCACGGATTTTTGAGAGGGAAGTAAGAAGTACTTGGTACTCAGCAGCTGAAAAAAGTTTTTCCAAAACACTTCTGACTTTATTTCCCTACTGCCAGTAGAGTTGACTAGTAGACCTCGGGAACCATTTTAACCTTAGTGTTTTCAGGCCCCAATGAGAAAGGCTTAGGAGAACAATCCCAAGTGTGGGGTTTATCTTTTGCAGCTGGTTAAATTTTGTCTGGCCTTGTCTCTGTACGTTGAGACAATGAAGCCCTTGGCTGTAAATCTTGGACTCTTGGACCCTATTTCAAGGAAGTTCACTGACACCCGGTGAAGAAAACCCCGATCAACAGTAGCTCTAGAGGATTCTATAAGTGGATTTGCCCTTAAGTGTTATGATGCTTAATGGAAATGTGTTCTGTCCTTTTCTTTAATTAACTTTTAATTTCTGTGACACTGTGAAGGAGTGATAGTGACAGAGCTACTGCTCTCAGCGTTCTGAAGCATAAAATAGAAGGGATCAAAGTTAAGTGTCCATATTGAGCCAGGTGGCTTGGCTCCATCTAGTCTGCCATGCTGAATCTGAGCCAGTCATCAGGAAGGTCATCATGACATGGAAGGCTGTGCGAGGAATGGGGTGTGTGGACCCAAATCATTACTAGGTCTAGAAAAAACAGTAAGGCAGAAGGGAAGAGGGAGGGAGAGGGGAGGGGGTGAGGAGCTTTCAGTGTGTCTACTAATGGTGCACAGAGGAATTCTATGGAATAGAATATACGAAGAAGTTTCAAGAAGGCTCTGTTGAAATGAGAGGGTGCAGGGCCCACTAGGAAACATGAGTATTATCCACCTCCTGGAGACCCCACCCTGAGAGCCAGAGGGCACTTGGCTACTTCAAGCTGATCCCTTCTAAGTCTACAGGAAAGAGAAGAGTCAGGACTGTGACCCTGTCCTGCAATCTTCCACACACTTTTAAAGGCTGTGTGGGTTTGAAATGTGATGCTTTGCTCCATATTTTCTTTCCTAACTATATTTCCTTAAGCTGTTGTTGAAAGGAGTGTGCTTTGTCAGTTACAGATAACCAAGGTGGCCTCAGCACATGGTGAGTGCTGGTGAAGGTCTATCCCATTTGTAGAAATTCAAGTGCTAACTTTATCAAGAGAAAGAAATTACTAATGAATTTAGCATGAGTATGAGGTACTGATGACTAAGAGGAAATCATGCCAAGCAATGATTCTCAAGTCTATTTACAGTGACCTACCTCCTGGTTTCTCAGCAATGGCCTTTGAAGAGTCCCCGCACCCTTGTCCTGGTCCTACAGCACTGAGCAAAGGAGTCAGGAGGGGGGAGTGTGGAAGTGGGCATAGGTTTGTTGTATATACAGGGAAATGTCTTTTTGATATTCTTTCCAAGACTATAGTGAACTTGTTTTTTTTTTAACATTTCCTTTTTATTCATCACACCTTTCTTACATCTCTTAATGGGGGTAGCAGTTAATCAACTATGCAGGCCCACCATCTTGTGAGTAATGTAGTTTATAAGATGGTGATCCAGAACAGATAATTTCCTTGATCCAGACCACGGGTAGCCAACTACAGCCCAGAGACCAAATCTGGCTCCACATGTGTTTTTGAAACTAGAGTTTTATAGGAACAAAGCCTTGCTCAATTAAAAAAAAAAAAATCCATGGGGTCCTTCTAGCTACAACAGCGGAGATGAGTAGCTGTGCTAAAAGTGGCAGAGTCCTGCAAACCCTAAAGTATTTCCTGTCTAACGCTTTCCAGAAAACACGTGTCAGCACCTGATCTAGACTTGGCATTCTCATCTGGATTAATTACAGAAGTTCCCAAATTGGTCTGATCTCTCATCTTTCTGACCTACATATATATTTTACAGGGATCTTCCTAAAACTTAAATATGCATCTGCCACTCCCTTTCCCTTTCTTCCCACAAGGGAAATCTAGCTCCGTCCCATGGCGGCCTTTCCAAAGCCATTTCTCATTGCTTCCCTTCCAGTCAACTCTCTCCTCTCCCTAGCGGGGCTGTGTTCCCTTTGCCCAAACCTGTGCTATCACAAGCAGGGATTCATTTGTTTGGAATGACTCCTTCTTCCTTGCCTTGGGTCATCCCATCTGTGAAACCCAGTCCAGGTACAAGCCTGCCAGGGACGTTTTCTAAGCACCGTATTTCACTGTATCTGTTCCCATCGCCCCATGTATATCTGCACAATAGTGTTCATCATTATGACACCATGTTGTAATTTGTCTGCTTACTTGTTTTTCAACCAGTAGATAAGTTCTTGAAAACTGGATCTCTGCCCTATTTTCCTACCACAGTTCCTGTCACTGGCCAAAGAAATATGTATGAAATCAATCAGTTAATGACTGTTCGTCCCAATATGCCAGGTGTGTCCCTGAGGAAACTCTGTCCATAGTTACATCATACGTGAATATTTCCATGCAGTGGTTTAGTCTTCAGATACTGAGCAGCCCTTCTTTAATCCTTCCATATATATGTTTTTCTAAAACTATATGTTTTTCTAAAACTAAACGTGACCAGGAGGTAGGTTGCATTGTAAATAGACTTGAGAATTATTGCTTGGCATGATTTCATTTTAGTCATCAGTACCTCACACTCATGCTAAATTCATGAGTTCAGCAAAGCCTAAACAAGAGTGGTCAGGTACAATGTAATCTAGAACGACACCTCTGTCCTTAACATCTGTGGAGATTTTTTTCTCATTCGTACAGACCCTTCCACTACAATCTAAATGACTGTGCTCAACATTTCATAAAGTATTTCTCTGGAGTCATTGCTCATTCTTTAACAAGTATCACTTGAGCATCTGTTTTGTGCCAGGGCCTGTTCTAAGTGCCCAGCAAACGTGTTCTACATGGACACACATGCACACATGCATTTAAAATAATGTCAGTGCTATGTCTTAAACAGAGTTCTCCTTCTGGGGTATGCATCAGCTTCATTAAAATATCCTGTAATAGTTCTGTGGCATCAGAATCTTGCTGGTAGAACTTATTTATCTTGGAAAAAAAGATTCTCAGTTGAGTTTGATGCCCACTCCTGATTTAAAATCACAGTTTACAATGTTAGAAGTCTAAAAGAGTAGGGCTGGTCTTTGGTAAGTTATTTCTACAAATAAATGTAATGTCTTAGATTAACTGATTAACAGATTTTTAAAAGCCAAGAACAAGCCACATGTGAGTGAGTAGCTGGGAAATCCAGTTCCTTTGGCTGATGAATGTAAGCAGATCATGCCACTTTTCTAACCCTCCGTGTCTCAACATCACCTAACGTTTCAGGGTGGGTATAAGGCTTCTGTATCGACTGAGAGGCTTGAAGGAGGAACATCTAAGGTGGGTTTGGTTTTAAGCCTGTCTGCTTTTCACAGGAAGTTGAGGAGATGTGTCCAAGTGGATGCCTGGGACCCTTGAATGGGTTTGGAGGGAGGAATCCTTTCTATTTATAAGACCAGGAGTTGGAGACAGAGCCTAGAGGTGGAAGAACTCTAAGGGGCAAACATGAAACCCTGAACTATCCAACACTCGGTTAGGAGTCTTCCTTACCTTCTGTGATGATCAGGGTTTCCCCCTTGGGTTGAGAGGGCTACTACTGTCTTCCTAAAACCCTTGGTTAACAGTGACAGAGAGTCCAATTGCTTCAGTTCCCTGGTCCTCAAACTAAGTTTATTTAGCCCTGAAGCTACTGTGAATATTGCTGGGAAGAAGGAAAGCTGTGGTCAGATCTGCCGAGTAATGCTTGACAGCTTCCCTGAGATCCTGCGAACACAGATAGCACTTCATCAGCATGAGGCTTGGAGACCTCCTGCGAAGATTAAAAATGGGGAGTAATTCACTTGAGGGAAATGTTGGCCCACGTGAGAGGGAAACTTGGCAATGGGCAATGGGAGCTCTAGGCGACTACGTTGCTTGTAGGGGGAGAAGAAAGGGAAAGATAGTAACTAGGGCTACAGAAAAGCACAGGACATTCTAGGGGCCCTGGCTCAGGGAATGAAGCTGACTTCTTGAATAGGAAAGCAGAAGTTGCCTTGATTCTTCGGCTTCCACCCCATGACCATGGCTCTTCAAATTTTTTCTGTATTAGTGAGAGGCTGTCTCCTTAAAATTTCCCCTGACGATGTAATTGCAAATGTCATTTTCTTTCTACAAGATGTAGATAGATTGGTCTGGGTCTAACTAAGACTGTGTCTTGTCCTTTGTTGAGACTGTTAGGTAAAAATACAGCTTTTATAAATTGTTAATGCAGATTGCATCTCCTCCTCCAAAGGTGTATTGTATTTTTGAGGGACAGTCTTTTCCTAAGGTACTCAAGCCCCTCTCCCGACCTGGGGGGATTTTTGAATACTTTCGAGGACAGTTATAAGAAAAACTTTGTCCTCACCTGAATGAAACCCCTCTGGCCCAGGCAGCTCCCTGCCACAGGCTGCATGAATAGTGATGGGTCCAGCCAGCCCATCACGTCAGATCCTTGAGTTCACATTTTTATTTATACTCAGGGTCCCCACTGGACCTCTTCTGCCCATTTTCTTTAGTGAAGGACATCGTTAGTGGTGCTGTTTGGGCAGGGCCAAGGGGTCAGTAGGTGCTGGGTAGATGAATGCAAATTTCTGCCTTAGATTTAAAAAGGGACAAGAATATGGCATTATGGTTTGCCAAAAAATAGAAAATCCCTCTCCCCTTAATGCAGTGTGTAATCTTAGATAATTGCATGCAGCATTCGTTAATGGCTGATTTAATGGCTGATGCTTAGGAAGCCCTTACTTTGCCAGGTAATTTATAGGAGATTTTCTCCCTCCATTTTCAAACAGCCCAATGGAATAGGTTTTATTTCCCCCTTTTAAAGGTGAAGAGTCTGAGGTCCGAGAGATTGGAGAATGAGGACCACACAGCCTGTGAGGGGCCGCCGTGGGCTTCCTGCTGCATCTCCATACTTCCCTCCTTCCCCTGTGGCTGCCCTGTACTCTGTCACTGCCCTTTTCCTAATCAGCCTTTTCCAGCCCCTACTTCCTCTTTATATTTTCTACTGTCTGCCTTAAAAAGAACTCTTCTTGTTTATTAGAAGAAAGGTAAAATTATAAAAACACATATGAATAACCTTTTACAGTGTCCTGAGCATTTAAAGACAGATGAGTGCTTTTGATTTGAGCAGCCCCATGACAACAATTTTATTCCACCCTTTCTTACAGGTGAGGGAAATGAGGTTTGGGGACATTAAAGTACAGAGGTGCAACGCATGCCCGTATCCTTGGGCTCTGCTGGGCATTCACTCACCAGGAAATTTCAAAACCAAAGTCCTGTGGGACCAACGGCCATGAGAAAGAGCTCGAGGCGCCCATAGGGAACTGGGAACCTGGGACGTGAACCTTCCCCAGTGCGCACTGGCCACGCAGGAAGGAGACAGGGTTGCAGGGTTTTTCTAACGCTTCCAGGAGGCCAGAAATCTGAATGTTTAAATGAAATGTCCTGGTCTTTCAGTGACTCCACGTATCTGACTAAGACCCCAAGGGTCCCATGTAACACTTGTGCTTGCTGGATGCTGTGCCCGGGCCCCAGCTCCCACGCCTCCACCAGACCCTGGACCCCCCTCCCTTTACTGTCCCTTCTCCTCCTAAGTGTCCGGTGACGGCTCTGACTAGTGTCATGTCCCTTTCTTGTCTCATCTGTACCCTCCTCTTGGTGGCCATTTTCATTGTAAACACCCCCTTCTAACCGCTCAGGGGCTCCCCCCTCCCTGCCAGTGCCTCCTCCCAGCAGCCAGGATGCCCTGGGATGAATCACGAATGGCTGCTTACAAAGCAGGAGGAAGGAAGAGGATGGAGGAGGCTCACAAAGCAAGGCGCCCTCTACTCAGGCAGTCGATGGAGGGAAGCAGAATGGGAAATGATTTCATTTCAATTAGGGTTTAATTAGCTTCTGTCTTGGAACCATTGGATCGGTTGCCAAATAATTGAAAAAGCAACCATATTTGCATCTGTTCCTCCTAAGAATAGCGATTTTGCAGCATCTGATCCATATTTTATTCAGAGGGTGAGAGGGAGGAAGCGAGCTTGGTGGGGGGGATGGGGGATTTCGGGTGAAATAATCAGAGTCAACAAAAGAAGCATGGGTCTGTAGAGGGTCTAGGAACAGCCCTCTGTAACCTCGCCCCGCCCCCACTTCACGTAGAATTTACATGGGAGGGGTGGCAAGAAGCATTTAATTAGCAGCCTGAACAGACTTGTTACAGAGCTCTAGCAACTGTCATGCAAGCATTGGGACCATTAGGAAAAGCAGCCACTGCAACCCTGGGAGGGTGGAGAGAGGCGCCTTCTGGAGGGTTAAGAGGGCACTAGGTCCTGGAGCTGAGTTGAGAGCTCCCGGGTCCCAGCCTCTGTGCCTCTACAGAGGAGCATCCCTCTCGGGTCCTCGCCGTGACCTGCTGCTGAGAAAAAACGTCATGCGGACCCCGAGGGGGACTCACCTGCCTCCCACCTGATTTCCCAGGGCCGTTCAAGATCTCTCTCTTTTTTTTTTTTTCTGATAAGACAAAACAGGTTTTCCAAGGCTATGAAGTTGATGAAAATGCTCTCCCCGTGGGGAAATACAAGTGGACGTCTCCGTGCATTTTCTCTTGAGGAAAATGTGGTGTTTGGGAAACTAAGGAGCTCATGCCCCCATTCCCTCCAGAGACTGGTTTTCTGTTCACGGAATAGTGTGTCACAGAAAATCTCTCAGCAGCATTTTTCTCTGTATGTGGTCGGGAATGTCTTTGAATCAATTCTTAAGGATCCCCTTCCTGTCAAATTAACAACCGTGTACTGGACTAGACTTCTTTCCCCGTCTGAGAGGATGCTGAAGAGGTGATTATTCTGCCTCCTGAAACCAAGTCACTTCTTCAGATGCTCTGCCCAGCAAGGCAGCTTCCCCAGGGCCCCCAAAGTGAGGTCACACTGTTAATGACTCTAAAGCTTCTCTCTCTTTCTCTCTTGCTCTGTGTATACGTCCATGGTGTCTGAATCTCTTGCAGGGGGAATACATTAATGCAATACTTGCATAATACAAAAAGAAATTTTAAGAAGTGTGCTGCCTGAAAATAAATCTAATAGAGCAGACCATGAGTGTGTTATATGCAATCAGAAATAAAATTATGCTAATCATACTTTCAAGAGTCTTATATAATATAGTTATTAGTCCAGGATCACAACTGGTACCTGTATCTCCAGCATGGCCACTGGACAGGCGGTTTTTCTATAACAGAGTCAATTCCCTGTAAGCAGAATCTGGCCATTCATTCAAGACAAATGCCAGCACAGCATACATTCTCTTAGGGCTATTTTCCTTAACTACCCTATGTAATGTACTCCCCACCACCTCTGTCCCCTTTACCATATTAGTTTTTTTTCTTTTTCTCCTTTTTTCTTTCTTTCTTTTTTTTTTTTTTTGCAGTACACGGGCCTCTCACTGTTGTGGCCTCTCCCGTTGTGGAGTACAGGCTCCGGACGCGCAAGCCCAGCGGCCATGGCTCAGGGGCCCAGCTGCTCCACGGCATGTGGGATCTTCCCGGATCGGGGCACGAACCCATGTCACCTGCATTGGAAGGCGGACTCTTACTAACTGCGCCACCAGGGAAGCCCAACCGCATTAGTTTTATTTTCTTCATGGAATGTATTACTATTTAAAATAGTCATGCCTTTTGTTTGCTTATTAGCTGCCTTTCTCCTCTTGAAGGTCAGAGGCAGGGGCCGTATCCCCAGTGCTGGGCTCACAGTAGGCTTTTTTTTTTTAGTTTCTGCTTTATAACAAAGTGAATCAGTCATACATATACATCTGTTCCCACATCCCTTCCCTCTTGCATCTCCCTCCCTCCCACCCTCCCTATCCCACCCCTCCAGGCGGTCACAAAGCACCGAGCTGATCCCCCTGTGCTATGCGGCTGCTTCCCACTATCTATCTACCTTACGTTTGGTAGTGTATATATGTCCATGCCTCTCTTTCGCTTTGTCACAGCTTACCCTTCCCCCTCCCCGTATCCTCAAGTCCATTCTCAAGTAGGTCTGTGTCTTTATTCCTGTCTTACCCCTAGGTTCTTCATGACTTTTTTTTCTTAAATTCCATATATATGTGTTAGCATACGGTATTTGTCTTTCTCTTTCTGACTTACTTCACTCTGTATGACAGACTCTAGGTCTATCCACCTCATTACAAATAGCTCAGTTTCGTTTCTTTCTATGGCTGAGTAATATTCCATTGTATATATGTGCCACATCTTCTTTATCCATTCATCCGATGATGGACACTTAGGTTGTTTCCAGCTCCGGGCTATTGTGAATAGAGCTGCAATGAACATTTTGGTACATGTCTCTTTTTGAATTATGGTTTTCTCAGGGTATATGCCTAGTAGTGGGATTGCTGGGTCATATGGTAGTTCTATTCTTAGTTTTTTAAGGAACCTCCATACTGTTCTCCATAGTGGCTGTACCAATTCACATTCCCACCAGCAGTGCAAGAGTGTTCCCTTTTCTTCACACCCTCTCCAGCATTTATTGTTTCTAGATTTCTTTTTTTTTTTTTTTTTTTTTTTAGAAATAGGCTTCTTGATGAATCATAAATAATTGCCCAACTGAAGATCACTGAGGAAAGGTATAAGGCTGAGTATTTGTTTTGTTTCATAAGCTATTTCTAGAATAGTTACTGTTTTGGTCTCCTTCATCAAATATTACTAATTGGGAACTCTGAGAATCCCTGATACTGGGCATGGGAGGAGCCGGTGAGATTGAATATACAACATGAGGACATAGTAAATACCATTCTGGGTGAGGCCATTTCTCCATCTAGGATTTAGTCTATGATGGTGTATTCATCAGGATTTTCCAGAAAAACAGAATCAAGAGGACATATATATATATATATATATATATATATATATATGAAGATTTATCATATAGAATTATAGAATTAGCTTATGTGATTTTGGAGGCTGGCAAGTCTGAAGGTCTGCTGGAGACCCAGGAGAGTTGATGGTTTAGTTTCAGTCCAAAAGCCTGAGACCCCAGAGAGCTAAAGGTACAGTTCCAGTCCAAAGGCTGGTGAGCCTGAGACCCAGGAAGAGCTGATGTTTCAGTTCAAGTCTGAAGGCAGGAGAATAAAACAATGTAAACAATGTCCCAGTTCAAAGGCTATCAGACAGGAAGACTTCTTTTCTATTGTTTCTAGATTTCTTGATGATGGCCATTCTGACTGGTGTGAGATGATATCTCATTGTAGTTTTGATTTGCATTTCTCTAATGATTAATGATGTTGAGCATTCTTTCATGTGTTTGTTGGCAGCCTGTGTATCTTCTTTGGAGAAATGCCTATTTAAGTCTTCTGCCCATTTTTGGATTGGGTTTTTTTTTTTTTTTTTTTTTTTTTTGTGGTACGCGGGCCTCTCACTGTTGTGGGCTCTCCCACGGCTCCGGATGCGCAGGCTCAGCGGCCATGGCTCACGGGCCTAGACGCTCCGTGGCATGTGGGATCTTCCCGGACCGGGGCACGAACCCGTGTCCCCTGCATCGGCAGGCGGACTCTCAACCACTGCGCCACCAGGGAAGCCCGGGTTGTTTGTTTTTTTGCTATTGAGCTGCATGAGCTGTTTATAAATTTTGGAGATTAATCCTTTGTCAGTTGCTTCATTTGCAAATATTTTCTCCCATTGTGAGGGTAGTCTTTTGGTCTTGTTTATGGTTTCCTTTGCTGTGCAAAAGCTTTGAAGTTTCATTAGGTCCCATTTGTTTATATTTGTGTTTATTTCCATTTCTCTAGGAGGTGGGTCCAAAAAGATCTTGCTGTGATTTATGTCATAGAGTGTTCTGCCTATGTTTTCTTCTAAGTGTTTGATAGTTTCTGGCCTTACATTTAGGTCTTTAATCCATTTTGAGCTTATTTTTGTGTATGGTGTTAGGGAATGATCTAATCTCATACTTTTACATGTCCCTGTCCAGTTTTCCCAGCACCACTTATTGAAGAGGCTGTCCTTTCTCCACTGTACATTCCTGCCTCCTTTATCAAAGATAAGTTGACCATATGTGTGTGGGTTTATCTCTGGGCTTTCTATCCTGTTCCATTGATCTATCTTTCTGTTTTTGTGCCAATACCACACTGTCTTGATTACTGTAGCTTTGTAGTATAGTCTGAAGTCAGGGAGCCTGATTCCTCCAGCTCCGTTTTTCGTTCTCAAGATTGCTTTGGCTATTCGGGGTCTTTTGTTTTTCCAAACAAATTTTGAAATTTTTTGTTCTAGTTCTGTGAAAAATGCCAGTGGTAGTTTGATAGGGATTGCATTGAATTTGTAGATTGTTTTGGGTAGTAGAGTCATTTTCACAATATTGATTCTTCCAATCCAGGAGCATGGTATATCTCTCCATCTGTTTGTATCATCTTTAATTTCTTTCATCAGTGTCTTATAATTTTTTGCATACAGGTCTTTTGTCTCCTTAGGTAGGTTTATTCCTAGATATTTTATTCTTTTTGTTGCAATGGTAAATGGGAGTGTTTTCTTGATTTCACTTTCAGATTTTTCATCATTAGTATACAGGAATGCCAGAGATTTCTGTGCATTAATTTTGTATCCTGCTACTTTACCAAATTCATTGATTAGCTCTAGTAGTTTTCTGGTAGCATCTTTAGGATTCTCTGTGTATAGTATCATGTCATCTGCAAACAGTGACAGCTTTACTTCTTCTTTTCCAATTTGGATTCCGTTTATTTCCTTTTCTTCTCTGATTGGTGTGGCGAAAACTTCCAAAACTTTGTTGAATAAGAGTGGTGAGAGTGGGCAACGTTGTCTTGTTCCTGATCTTAGTGGAAATGGTTTCAGTTTTTCACCATTGAGGATGATTTTGGCTGTGGGTTTGTCATATATGGCCTTTATTATGTTGAGGAAAGTTCCCTCTATGCCTATTTTCTGCAGGGTTTTTATCATAAATGGGTGTTGAATTTTGTCAAAAGCTTTCTCTGCATCTATTGAGATGATCATATGGTTTTTCCCCTTCAATTTGTTGATATGGTGTATCACATTAATTGATTTGCATATATTGAAGAATCCTTGCATTCCTGGAATAAACCCCACTTGATCATGGTGTATGATCCTTTTTATGTGCTACTGGATTCTGTTTGCTCGTATTCTGTTGAGGATTTTTGCATCTATGTTCATCAGTGATATTGGCCTGTAGTTTTCTTTCTTTGTGACATCCTTGCCTGGTTTTGGTATCAGGGTGATGGTGGCCTCGTAGAATGAGTTTGGGAGTGTTCCTTCCTCTGAAATTGTTTGGAAGAGTTTGAGAAGGATGGGTGTTAGCTCTTCTCTAAATGTTGGATAGAATTCACCTGTGAAGCCATCTGGTCGTGGGCTTTTGTTTGTTGGAAGATTTTTTATCACAGTTTCAATTTCAGTGCTTGTGATTGGTCTGTTCATATTTTCTATTTCTTCCTGATTCAGTCTTGGCAGGTTGTGCATTTCTAAGAATTTGTCCATTTCTTCCAGGTTGTCCATTTTATTGGCATAGAGTTTCTTGTAGTACTCTCTCATGATTTCTGCAGTGTCCGTTGTTACTTCTCCTTTTTCATTTCTAATTCTATTGATTTGAGTCTTCTCCGTTTTTTTCTTGATGAGTTTGGCTAATGGTTTATCAATTTTGTTTATCTTCTCAAAGAACCAACTTTTAGTTTTATTGATCTTTGCTATCATTTCCTTCATTTCTTTTTCATTTATTTATGATCTGATCTTTGTGATTTCTTTCCTTCTGCTAACTTTGGGGGTTTTTTGTTCTTCTTTCTCTAATTGCTTTATGTGCAGGGTCAGGATGTTTACTCGAGATGTTTCCTGTTTCTTAAGGTGGGATTGTATTGCTCTAAACTTCCCCCTTAGAACTGCTTTTGCTGCGTCCCATAGGTTTTGGGTCGTCGTGTCTCCATTGTCATTTGTTTCTAGGTATTTTTTTATTTCCTCTTTGATTTCTTCAGTGATCACTTCATTATTGAGTAGCGTATTGTTTAGCCTCCATGTGTTTGTATTTTTTACGGATCTTTTCCTGTAATTGATGTCTAGTCTCATAGCATTGTGGTCAGAAAAGATACTTGATACAATTTCAATTTTCTTAAATTTACCAAGGCTTCATTTGTGACCCAAGATATGATCTATCCTGGAGAATGTTCCATGAGCACTTGAGAAAAATGTGTATTCTGTTGTTTTTGGATGGAATGTCCTATAAATATCAATTAAGTCCGTCTTGTTTAATGTATCATTTAAAGCTTGTGTTTCCTTATTTATTTTCATTTTGGATGATCTGTCCATTGGTGAAAGTGGGGTGTTAAAGTCCCCTACTATGAGTGTGTTACTGTCGATTTCCCCTTTTATGGCTGTTAGTATTTGCCTTATGTATTGAGGTGCTCCTATGTTGGGTGAATAAGTATTTACAATTGTAATATCTTCTTCTTGGATCAATCCCTTTATCATTATGTAGTGTCCTTCTTTGTCTCTTGTAATAGTCTTTATTTTAAAGTCTATTTTGTCTGATATAAGAATTGCTACTCCAGCTTTCTTTTGAGTTCTGTTTTCATGGAATATCTTTTTCCATCCCCTTACTTTCAATCTGTATGTATCTCTAGGTCTGAAGTAGGTCTCTTTTAGACAGCATATATATGGGTCTTGTTTTATGTATCCATTCAGCCAATCTGTGTCTTTTGGTGGGAGCATTTAGTCCATTTACATTTAAGGTAATTATTGATATGTATGTTCCTATTCCCATTTCCTTAATTGTTTTGGGTTCGTTATTGTAGGTCTTTTCCTCCTGTTGTGTTTCTTGCCTAGAGAAGTTCCTTTAGCATTTGTTGTAAAGCTGGTTTGGTGGTGCTGAACTCTCTCAGCTTTTGCTTGTCTGTAAAGGTTTTAATTTCTCCATCAAATCTGAATGAGATCCTTGCTGGGTAATCTTAGTTGCAGGTTTTTCTCCTTCATCACTTTAATTATGTCATGCCACTCCCTTCTGGCTTGTAGAGTTTCTGCTGAGAGATCAGCTGTTAACCTGATGGGGATTCCCTTGTGTGTTATTTGTTGTTTTTCCCTTGCTGCTTTTAATATGGTTTCTTTGTGTTTAATTTTTGACAGTTTGATTAATATGTGTCTTGGCATACTTCTTGGATTTATTCTGTATGGGACTCTCTGTGCCTCCTGGACTTGATTAACTATTTCCTTTCCTATATTAGGGAAGTTTTCAACTATAATCTCTTCAAATATTTTCTCAGTCCCTTTCTTTTTCTCTTCTTCTTCTGGAACCCCTATAATTCGAATGTTGGTGCGTTTAATGTTGTCCCAGAGGTCTCTGAGACTGTCCTGTGTTCTTTTCATTCTTTTTTCTTTATTTTGCTCTGCAGCAGTTATTTCCACTATTTTATCTTCCACGTCACTTATCCATTCTTCTGCCTCAGTTATTCTGCTATCGATCCCATCTAGAGTATTTTTCATTTCATTTATTGTGCTTTTCATTGATGCTTGATTCATCTTTAGTTCTTCTAGGTCCTCGTTAACTGTTTCTTGCATTTTGTCTATTCTATTTCCAAGATTTTGGATCTTGGAAATAGAATCTTGGATCATCTTTACTATCATTATTCTGAATTCGTTTTCAGGTAGACTGCCTATTACCTCTTCATTTGTTAGGTCTGGTAGGTTTTTATCTTGCTCCTTCACCTGCTCAGTGTTTTTCTGTCTTCTCATTTTGCTTATCTTACTGTGTTTGGGGTCTCCTTTTTGCAGGCTGCAGATTCATAGTTCCCGTTGTTTTTGGTGTCTGTCCCCAGTGCCTAAGGTTGTTTCCGTAGGTTTTGTAGGCTTCCTTGTGAGGGGGACTAGTGCCTTGTTCTGGTCATTGAGGCTCAATCTTGTCTTTCTGGTGGACAGGTCCACGTCTGGTGGTGTGTTTTGGGGTGCTTGTGGCCTTATTGTGTTTTTAGGCAGCCTCTCTGCTAATGGGTGGGGTTGTGTTCCTCTCTTGCTAGTTGCTTGGCATAGGGTGACCAGCACTGTAGCTTGCTGGTCGTTGCGTGAAGCTGGGTGCTGGTGTTGAGATGGAGATCTCTGCGAGATTTTCGCCGCTTGATATTATGTGGAGCTGGGAGGTCTCTTGTGGACCCGTGTCCTGAAGTTGGCTCTCACACTTCAGAGGCACAGCACTGACTCCTGGCTGCAGCACCAAGAGCCTTTCATATACCTGGCTCAGAATAAAAGGGAGAAAAAGTAGAAAGAAAGAATAAGTAGAAGAAAGAAAGAGAGAAAGAAAGGAAGAAGGAATGGAAGGAAGGAAGGAAGGAAGGAAGGAAGGAAGAAAGAAAGAAAGAAAGGAGGGAGGGAGGAAAGAAAATGAAAGAGTGAAAGGAAGAAGGGAGGGAGGAAGGGAGGAAGGAAAGAAAGAAAGAAAGACAGGAGGGAGGGAGGGAGGATGGACGGAAAGAAAGAAAGAAAGAAGGAAAGAAAGAAAGAAAGGAGGGAGGAAGGAAAGAAAAAGAAAGAGTGAATGGAAGAAGGGAGGGAGGGAGGAAAGAAAGAAAGAAAAGGGCGGAAAGAAGGAGGGAGGAAGGGAAGGTAGGAAAAAAAGAAAGAGAGAAGATAAAGTAAAATAGAATAAAGTGTAAAACATAGTAGCGTTATTAAAATTAAAAAAAGTAATTATTAAAAAAAAAACGGACGGATAGAACCCTGGGACCTATGGTGGAAGCAAAGCTATACAGAGAAAATCTCACACAGAAGCATACACATACACATTCACAAAAAGAGAACAGGGGGGAAAAATCAAAAATCTTGCTCTCAAAGTCCACCTCTTCAATTTGGGATAATTCATTGTAACATGAGGAAAGGGGGAAAAAGTCTGAAATCTTGCTCTCAAAGTCCACCTCCTTAATTTGGGATAATTCATTGTAAAAAGAGGAAAAGGGGAAAAAATCTTAAATCTTGTCCTCAAAGTCCACCTCCTCAATTTGGGATGATTCACTGTCCATTCATGCACTCCACAGACGCAGGGCACATCAAGTGGACCGTGGGGCTTTAATCCGCTGCCTCCGAGGCTGCACAGAGAGATTTCCCTGTGTCTTCTCTGCTCTAACAGCTCCCGGGTCTCAGCCTTGGACCGGGCCCCGCCTCTGCGTGTAGGTCGCTGGAGGGCATCCGTTCTTCGCTCAGACAGGACGGGTTTCAAGGAGCCGCTGATTCGGGGGCTCTGGCTCACTCAGGCCGAGGGGAGGGAGGGGCACGCAGTGTGGGGCGGGCCTGCGGCGGCAGAGGCCGGCGTGACGTTGCACCAGCCTGAGGTGCTCCATGCGCTTTCCCAGGAAAGCCGTCCCTGGGTCCCGGGACCCCGGCAGTGGCGGGCTGTACAGCCTCCCCGGAAGGGGGGTTGGACAGTGACCCGCGCTCGCACACAGGCCTTGTGGTGGCGGCAGCAGCAGCCCCAGCGTCCCACGCCCGTCTCTGGGGTCTGCGCCTTTAGCTGCGGCTCGCGCCCGTCTTCGGAGCTTCTCCAAGCAGCGCTCTTAATGCCCGCTCCTCGCGCACCAGGAAACAAAAGGGAAGAAAAAGTCTCTTGTCTCTTCGGCAGCTCCAGACTTTTTCCCCGGACTCCCTCCGGGTTAGCCGTGGTGCACTAACCCCTTCAGGCTCTCTTTCTGCTGCCAGCCCCAGTTCTCTCCCTGCGCTCCAACTGAAACCCGATACCCGAGCCTCAGCTCCCAGCCCCGCCCACCCCAGCGGCCGAGCAGACAAGCCTCTCAGGCTGGTGTGTGCCTGAGGACACCGATCCTCTGTGCCGGAATCTCTCCGCTTTGCCCTCCGCACCCCTGTTGCTGTGCTCTCCTCTGCTACTCCGAAGCTTTCCCCCTCCGCCACCTGCAGTCTCCACCCGCGAAGGGGCTTCTAGTGTGTGGAAACCTTTCCTCCTTCACGGCTCCCTCCCCCGGTGCAGGTCCCGTCCCTATCCTTTTGTCTCTGTTTATTCTTTTTTCTTTTGCCCTACTCAGGTATGTGGGGAGTTTCTTGCCTTTTGGGGGGGTCTGAGGTCTTCTGTCAGCGTTCAGTAGGTGTTCTGTAGGAGTTGTTCCACGTGTAGATGAATTTCTGATGTATCTGTGGGGAGGAAGGTGATCTCCGCATCTTACTCTTCCGCCATCTTCCTCCGTCCCCCTCACAGTAGGCTTTTAATAAATGCTTCTTTAGTCATTTGATAAGTATTTCTAGAGACTGCCCATTTGGCCAGACTGCTCTAGGCATGAACATGCCAGACGAGGTCCCTTCTCTCATCAAGTGCACAAGTTGGCAAGGCAAGGGGACAGCATGCAGTCAGGTAAATAAAGAAACAGGAAATAAACCAGAGACATCAGAAAACAACATGCATCCTGAGGACAGAATGAAATAGGGCAATGTGACAGTGGCCCCTCACTGCACTTGGGGTGCTTCAGGTTCAAATGCCATGTTGGGGAGGGTGAGCCTTCCCAGAAGACCAAGGTGAGGAGAGCCGAAGGAGGCATGTGTTAGGAGCCTGTAGGGTTCATAGCCCCGACCTCCACCCACACGGCCCCTCTCCCTGGAATGCACTTTCCCTCCTGGTGGATGCCTGTTTGTCCTTAACACTTAGGTCAGGAGTCATCTCCTCAGTGAAGTCTTTCCTGTGTCCCGTCTCCCCAAGGGAACTGACTGCTGTCCCTTTGTGATATACACACTGTCCCCTTCACATATTTATATTAGTATCCGTCACCTAACATTTCTCCCTCTTGTTTGTCCACGTGTCTTTCTTGATCCTCTGTTGAACAATAAGTCCCTTGAAGGCAGGTACTATGATTTCCCCCTTTATATCTAAAGTTTAGCACAGACCCTGACATTAGCTTCTTGACGGTTATTTATTAGATGAATGGCCAGGTGGGTATGTGTGACAATGGATATATGTACACATGAAGAGAATAGAAGGCCACTGAAAGTTTTTTTTCCCGTTTTTAGGATTTCATGATTCCTATTTTTAAAACTTGGCCTTCTCTGTTTGTCCATCTCACAGACTCTCCTTCCGTAAACATTAACTTTATTTTCTGTGGCTCCTTTTGTGGTTGTGTCTGTGACAACTGGTCTACAGTCCTCATCAAGTGAGTTCTAAAAATGCCTTGAATCCACTTCCACTTTGACTGTTCTATAGAGTCCCCATCCCTGCCCCCAACACACACATACCTGCACCACTGTGTTCTGTACGACGGTCTAGATTTTCCTTCCCCATTGATTTTCCTGCTAGGACTTAAATACATTTCAAGTCTTATTCAGTCCTGGCATGCACATCCCTGCTTCCAGCTCTCAGTGGTAAACCTATCTGTCTTTTGATGTCTGTATTAATATAGAACAAATATCAGCAGATAATGTATTGGTGGCCAAAAGATGAAAAGAGGTCTCTTGCTTGGGTAATATTCGTAAAACTCTTGATTTGAACTGTCAAAATCCCACGAGGCTAAATTTATCCTCAAATAGATGGAGTAACATCAGAGGTTCCTGTAAAAGTTATAATATCTTAATTACTGCCATTAAAATCTCATATACACACATCGTACGCATCTTGAACTTCAGAGCCTTGAAACAGATCTGTTACTTCTCAGAGAATCCCGAGGGGACAGGGTCACATGGTGCTACCTCCGTGTGTCCCCTCCTGCACAAATAGTCCACGGCTGGGATCTGACCCCGCCAACGGCGCTGAGCAGACAGGGTATTCCTTCTCCTAACGCTGATGAGATTCTATACAGTGTTCTCCTGTGTACATTTTTCATTATTTGGGAAAGGCCAACATAATGTTTATTTGCGGATGAGACACCGTGTATATGGGTGATAAGCCTTTTAGATCTTCCTGCCTAAGTTTCCTATTAAAAATATAAGCAGTTAGTGTTCTCCCTGCTTCGTTTTGCATTTTGAAATACACCCCTTATGACCCACCCGGGTGCAGGAGCCTGCGTACAGACTCATATATGAGTGTGTTAGGGCCCAGTTATATAGAATGGATTCCTTCAACGTATGCTCCCAAACAAAGAGGGCGGAGGATTGGAACAGAAGGATGAGCGCGTGCATGTAGACAGTGCGTGTTCAAGTCCTCCCGCTTCTTGATAGGCAAAGAAGAGGGATGAAGGAGAATGTTTGAGACTTTTTTAGGATGGGTGCCTTAGTCTGTAAGTGGTGTCACCTCTGAGAGAGTGAGCACAGAGACGGAGGAGGTGTAGGGAGGACCACAGCTCACGTGGCTGTCAACATCCTGCGTTGGAGTTGGATGCAGCCCCCAAGGGCAAGGTGGCAAAGATGTTTTCTGTGTGTCTGGACCTCTTCTCGGGTCTGGGTCTGACAAATGAGTGCAATACACGGGCATCTCACAGGGGGTTAAAATCTGTCAGAGATACGTAAACTTCCAGCTATTATGCAAACAAGTGCAAATAGAAAGTGCTCTTTGGAATCTACAAAAAGTAAAGCCCAGAATAGGAACATGTTACCGATTCCATGGTTCTGTCCAGGGAGAAACAGACTCTGGATCGAGATCACGGGTCTCTGTCTGATTAGCTGATTAAGCTAATCAGCAGGCATTATTAAGTACTTCCTTTGCACCCAGTACTTAGGTGTTTAATTATCATATTCCTGAAATGGGGAATGGCAACTCCTGATACTTTATAACTCAGTTGTATTCTTTAAGGCCATTTCTACTTCTTTCGGTACTACTCCCACACTTGACTGCTAGTTTGCTCACCTGTAATATGCATCCTCCCAAGTGGATTTGCCCAGGGAAGGGGCACGGCCAGAGTGTGTGCCCTTCCTACTCTCCTGCCGGGGAGATTCCTCATAAGCAATAAATGCTGTCATGGTGGTTTACAAATCCATCTTCTGCCGGTTAGGTGGGCATGAAGCAGTCCTTCACGGCCCGATCACCTTCGGTTGAGCTGATGAAGTTGACATTATGATCCTGCAGCCTGGGCACCCTGGCTCTGGAAAGGTGGTTGTGTCCTGGTGGCCCCCTTTCCAAGAGCTGCCAGCCAGGGGACTCTGCTTCAAATGGCTAATTGACTTCTCATAATTACCAACATCCCTGCAGCACATTTCCACTTCAGATTTCTCGTTTTAATATTAATGTCATTGCACTGGTAAAATTTCAAGCTAATAAGATGTTATGGATTGAATTTCATCCCTCCCCCCAAAACATATGGAAGTCCTAACCACTGTTGTCTGTGAATGTGACCTAATTTGGAAATACGGTCTTTGCAGATGTAATCATGTTAAGATGAGGTCATTAGGGTGTGTCCTAGCCCCAAATGACTGGTGCCCTTATAAGAAGACAGAAATCTGAACACAAACCCACAGAGAGGTAACATGACGTGAACACACAGACACAGAAGGGTGACGACTCCATGAGGACAGAGGAGGAAACTGGAGGTCTGCTGCCACAAGTCAAAGAATGGTTAGGGCTACCAGAAGCTGGGGGAGGCAAAGAAAGACCCTCCCCAAAATGCTTTGGAGGAAGCAGGGTCCTGCCAAAACCTCGATTTTGAACTTCTAGTCTCCAGAACTATGAGAAGGTCAACTTCTCTTGCTTGGAGCCCCAGGCTATGGTACTTTGTTGTAGCACAATTGGGAAACTGGTCCAAAGGTTCTGGCTAGCTTTCAACGGGACTTAGAGTTCACTTAGAGTTTGATTGGACCTAGAGTTTTTACCCCACGTGTGTTTTCTGAAGAAGGCAAAGGTTAAAGTTGAATCCTACAGACCCAAAGGCATTTGGATCTAACTCCTGTAATTTTCATTATCTTCTTCCCATCCTTTGCCTGTTTATGAAGAAGGGCTATTGTTTATTGAGTGGAATGTAACCCAACATCAGATAACTTCTCAGAAAAGGGAGCTATGAGCTAGGAACTAATGACCTAGAAATGTAAAATAACAATTCATTAAATCTCATAAGTTTACTCAAAAGTGATCTGGAATCAAGGCACCAATAGGTCAAGAGTTAGCAACTCTGTTTTGTTCTAAACTGTTGATTGTACCAGGATAAATAGGCAGTTTTGCCTTATATTCTTCATTTATTTTTTGGATTTGATTCTTTTTCTCCAAACTATGTAGTTCATCCTAAATACTCCTATAGGGTTGCCTTTAAATATTTGAAAATTTCTATTCATTACACATTGTTAAAACCATTCATGAAGGAATAGGTATGAATCACTAATTCTCAGGGTTTTGTTTGATTTTTTTTAAATGTTGACTCCTTTGAGAATCTGATTCATGCTGATTTATATATATATATATGTAATTTGTGTGTGTTTTGTGTATGTGAGAGGTATGTGTGTGTGTGTATGTGTATGTAAGTGTAAGTTGTGTACCATTTCAGGTGGTTAACAAATATTGTCTGAAGCCTGTCCATGGTCTATATGGGCTGAATAATTGTCCATCAGTGGAGGGTATCTATTCTTTGACTGGGATAAATAATTCAGCAAGAAATCATACATTACATTTTAACATGGTCTGGGTCTCTTCCAGTTTTGCTTTGAAGTTTGCACCTCCAGCTTTAAAGAATGTTGGTTTGATTTTCCCTTCTTTTATATTGGATTGTTCTTTCTGGAACTTTAAGTAGTATGATTTTTTTTTTCATTGCAAGCAAAAAAGGGGTTGGCAATGAACATGCAATTAGATGCTTAATTGCCTTTTGATGAGGCTAAGGGTTGTAGAGTTAGGGCGTGTGACTAGGGATTCTTTAGCTACTTAGAGCCTTGCAGAAGGAGGCTCTCGTTCAGCAGGGCCACTAGATCCATGGTCATGCTTTGAGACGGTGTTGTCAGGCTGTCACGGTCCCACAGGAGAGGTAAGCTTCATGGGAAGGATGGAGGCAAGCCTGCTTCTCCTTGAATGGAGACAAGAGGTGGCAGAAGCAAGAAAGGAAAATGAAGAGGACAGACAGGAGGTACACTTGGAGACAAAACAATTGCTGTTTGGTGGCCATATTTTGTAGGACAGGACAAAAAAGTAAAACAGCCATGAAGGTCTCCATTGCCACAAGGTTTGTGCAGGGCTTCTGGTACCTACACAGATTTGACAGCCTGACTTTGAAGTGTTGAGAATATGAAGGGCGGAAAGCAGAGAGGGAGCAGTTGTGTAGGGGATGTTGCCTGGTGGCGGTGGGGGGGGGGAGTCGGGAGAGAAGGTCAAGAGAAAATGACTAGAGTGGTCACTTCTGGCCCTATTACCAATGATGATGGATGGCTTAGGAGAGGCAAGAGGAACAGTGTCTATTTAAAGGTGGCAATTAGGAAAATATGTCTAAGTCGAGGGAAAATGGCAGTTCCGATTCTGGCTGTTGATGTATCTGATGAAGCAGGACTGATTCACCTACAAACTGACACAGCTGCATTAATGTGGCTGAAAATAGCAGTTCTTCTCCACCCGTGATGGAGCTGTGGTAGCGCCTCATCACCTGTGTGCTCATGAATGTAGATTATTCCCCTTTGACTGAAAATCATTTCTATCTGGTTTCTTCCAAGGGTGTTGAATCATTGCCTTCCATTGTCTGCTAAATGAGTATTTAAACATCAATTTGTTGTTTGGAGTTTGGACCTCTGTTCATTGGGTGATAGTGAGGTGTATTAACCTTATGCTTTCAAAATTTCCTCTTGTATTTTCTGCGGATCTTTTTTTTTTTAATGCCAAATGTAATTGCTATGATTTGCCCAATTGAGTTCATGTACAAGTAGTAAGTCAGGATTATGATACTGGGATATACGAGTCAGTGAGCAAAATTAAGCCTTCATTATCTGAGTCTATGACTGTAGCTCGATGATAAAAAAATTGCAGGTGGGATAAATTTGGTTCTGAACTTAAAGAGACCTTGCCTCACACAGACGTATTCTGAATAGATCCCATTGCATCAAAACTATCGAATTTAGTTATGCTTCCTCTGCCCCTTCTTTCACCAATACTGCTGAATATCAAGATTGCTGGGTGTAAAGAGACGCATTCCCTTGTAGTTTTAAATCAAAACATATTTCCACTTTTCACTTAGAAGATAACGCCCATGTATGGTTCTTGTCCTTAGAAAGGCAAGGCACATATGCAGTTTAAGGGAAAAGGAAGAGAGGCAGAATCCATCAGAGAAAGGTAACCCCAGCCTTCTGTTTCTCATGGGTCATGCCCTACAAACACATCTTCTTAGAAATCTGTCTGGGTTCCATCCACAAGCCAGCACCCCTGGCATTGTCTGTAATTGGGCATTATGATTTGGGATCCTGATATTCTTTGAGGGAAGAGCACGGATAAAGGGGCTGGTGATAAAGTGAGAATTTCAGGGGATTCTGGTGAACCGGCATTCCAGGGCAGACAGTGTGGGTGCAGGAAAGGCTTGAGCTGCGAGCTCGTTAATCAAATCAAGGCTCCTGTCTGGTACTTCACATGTTCTCCCAGTCCCAATCTCACAGGTCAAGGTAGAGGTGATTCCAGTTAAGTAGATGATACAGTCCAAACCAGCTTTATGGATCTGTTGAGATGAAATTACAAATCACATGCTTGCCATTTGGGGGAAGGCTAAAAGCTCACAGAGGTTTGTGAAGCTCAGGCCATCCCTGCCGTAATTGGAAGGAACACCAGATGTGCAGTTGCCTTACAGGCAATTGATGGAAAGCATTATACAGGCTAAATTAGTGAATAAAGAGGAGGATCAGCGCATGAGCCAGTATAAATGCAACATACGCATATGAAAATAGTGCGGATTGGGAAAAAAGGCATTTAATACATTCTCTTCTGCTATTTCAGACCAGAGGGTTACACACACCCTGCATCTCCAGAATCATTACGCTCTTTTAAATGTTAATAGAGGATGTTTTACTTCTCTACCTATGTTCCCTGGACTGAAGTCTGGATTATCAATACACAGTTAATATTATACTTAATATTAAATGTATATTATCGATATATAGTTAATGTTAACAGGTGTAGACTGGCAGGGACCCAGAAGGCAGGGATTCCGAGCATTTATGAGAAATACATGAGAACAATGAAGTTTGTGAGCCCTGATACCAGACAGGAAGATCTCTACCAGACAGATGTGAAACATGTCATGAGGGCTGAGCTGTAAGGCTCTGAACGTTGACCATCACTGGACAGCAGGTGAGAGGCAGGGTCCAATGCTGTCATACCTCTGATCTTTTTGCTTCTCCTTAGGAAACCTAGTCAACAAGGGAGAGCAGAGGGCTTTCTCAAATACGATCTGCACAGGGTAGCTCTTTTGTATGTGAGTTTCCAGTCTTGTGCTTTTCTCTGGGCCTGTCCCGCTTTCCCATCATTCATTCACTGATGCATTCAGTAATATTCACTCATTTATTCATAAGCAAAGCTGCCATTTACTACACATTCTACCCCGTCATTGGACTTTACAAATATGCTTTCTAAACCTTACTAGATACATACACTTTGTTAAGTGATCCTCTTTTTGCTTCAGTTTCCTTACCTGCCAAATAGAGATAACAATCCTATCTACCTCAGGGGGTCCCAGTAAGGGTTAGATGAGCTAATTCATATAAGGCATGTAGCACATGATAAACAGCCAGTGTTTGTACATGGACTATACAAATATATATATACACACACATTCTTTTTTATATTCTTTTCCATTCTGGTTTATTTCAGGATGTTGAATAGAGTTCCCTGTACTATACAGGAGGACCTTGTTGTTTATCCATTCTATATGTAATAGTTTCCAGCTTCTATTTTTTTTAAACCAAGTTTCCATCTGTGTAGCTCAGTGTAATCACCCTTTGGAGCTAATGTTACCCCTCCAGAAATGCCAAATTATACTTAGGCTAGCAGGAACAGGTATAGCTTGACCTAATTATTTGGAAACCAGAACAAATAACATCCTAACTAAAACCTTCTGATGAAAGTAAGTAAGTTTCAAAGTGGGATTAATGTGGATTTTTAATGTCAATCATTCCAGTTCCTTGCTATGACGTTGGGAGAGTTATTTAAACTCCCAGTGCCTCTGTTTCCCTGTCTTTAAAGGAGGGTGCTCTTTTCAGGGTAGTTTTATGGAGGCAAGCCACCTGCTCTGTTCCGCATCTGGCCAGGGGTCCAGCATATGGCTAGACACTGAAATCTGGCTCTCTGTCCAGAATTTCCTGCCTACTTAGTCATTTGTTAGGGAATTCATGGAGCACTCTATCAGTAATAAATAGCCAGATATTCTAGAAAACGTCAAAGTTAACCCTAGCTTTCTTTGGGGCAAGACAGAGTTTTTCCCAGCCTAGATATTATGTCTAAAATTTCCCATTTGCACATGACATGAGGAAAAACTGGTACACAGTAGAGAAATTTTACTTTTTCTTCTCTTGGTAAACAATAAAATAAGTTTAGTTTCTTGTTCATAGAACTTTTTTTTAATTAATAGAGATTATATATTAGAGCGGTTTTAGGTTTACCTATGTCGACACATCATCAGTAACCAAAGTCCACGGTTTACATTAAGGTTCATGCTTTGTATTGTACATTCCATGGATTTTAACAAATGAATGATGGTGTATGTCCACAATTATAGTAGCGCACAGCATAGTTTCCCTGCCCTAAAAATCCTCTGTGCCCCACCCACTCACCCTTCCCTCCCCCAGCCCCTGGCAACCACTGATCTTTTTACTGTCTCCATAATTTTGCCTTTTCCGGAATGTGTTATAGTTGAAATTGTACAGCATGTAGCCTTTTCAGATGAGGCTTGATAGCTCATTTCTTTTTAGCACTGAATAATATGCTGTTTTATGGATATACCAGTTATTTATCCAATCAGCTATTGAAGAACATTTGATTGCCTCCAAGTGTTGGCAATTATGAATAAAGCTGATATAAACATTGTGTGCAGGTTTTTGTGTGCACATAACTTTTCAACTCATTTGGGCAAGTACCCAAGTACCAGATCGTATAGAAAGAATAAGCTTAGTTTTGTGCGAGACTGCCAAACTGTCTTCCAAAGTGGCTGTACCATTTTGCATTCCCACCAGCAATGAATCAGAGCTTCTGTTGCCCCATGTCCCTGTCAGTATTTAGTGCTGTCAATGTTCTGGACTTTAGCGATTGTAATAGGTATGCAGTGTTATCTCGTCGTCTTAACTTGCAATCCCCTAATGAGAAATGATGTTGAACATCTTTTCATATTCTTATTTTCCATCTGTATATCATATTTGATGAGCTGTCTGATCTTTTGCCCATTTTTAGTTGGGTTGTTTATTTCTCATTGTTGAGTTTTAAGAGTTATTTTTGTAGTTTGGAAAGCAGCACTTTATCAGATATGTCTTTTGCAGATATTTTCTACCCCTCTGTGTGGCTTGTCTTCTTATTCTCTGGATGGTTCGTGGAACTTTAAAAAGTAATTTTCCATCCTTAAAAAGGAAATAAAAGTGGAACAAGAAGAAATTTTTTATTAACTTAAGTTACAAAGTGTTGAGATGAGTCTGATGCTGAACAGATCAATACTTGGAGACTTACTGGTTTGTTCCTCATGTCTTCCTTCTCCTCTGGCCTCCACCTCTTCTTAGAAGCTCTGCTTCAAGCATGGTGATTCCTGGTATAGGCTATTTACTGTTACTGAAAGTATTCAGATAAGTCCTTTTTGTGTGTGTTCATACAAGGGAATCTTGCCTCACCCTGCCTCTTACTAGAGAGAGAGTAACCACAAATACCACCTTTCCTATGGCCACCAACCTTCTTATCTATAACCAAGACTCAGACCAATGAGGCCTGAGTAAGATAAGTTCTGTGGGTATAATGCAGTAAGGAGTAAGTTAAGAGAAATATCTTCTTACCAGACAAACGGACAATTGATAATTAAAACAACTGAGACCATTTGGGGAAATTCTCTGGTCATGCTTTATAAACTAGCCTTTTCTGCTCTTTGCAATAATCATGGGACAAAGGTCGCATGGGTGTTGGTCATGTCTGTGAAGGCAAACACGGATGCCTCTTGTGTTCTCCCCCAAGTCTGCATTTTCCCTCTGCGGTTGCCATTCTCTGGGGCTTCCTTCGCTACCTGTGTTCAAAGGAAAGTGTCACAGCTCCACTCAGCCTGGCAGACTGGAAGTTCAGAATATTAGAAACCCTTCTCTGCATGAAATGCACTGTGAAATGTGTTTGAAAATAAAGTTGTTAATGACAATTGTCATCAAAAACTTGCTCTTTCAAATGCATTTTTCATAGTTTCCAGGCCCGAAAGAGCTTGCTTGTATTGAAATTTCAGATGGTTGGCTGACTGTGTGACAGACAATCACGCATATTTAAGTGTCTGCAGGCACATGGAAAGCACACCTGTGCGTCTAATTGCCCATCTATCACCTACATCCACACCTACCGTTCCCAGAAGGAGACAGGTTTACACCCCATGGAGCTGCTCCAGACAAACGACAGCCACATCTCTGGGCATTTGTAGAAACCTCCTTTCAGAGAGGATGAAAAAAAAATACCCTAAGAATAAAACCAACAAATCAAAAACCTGAGTGCTCCAGGAGGTGGTAGGTTCATTATGGACAAAGAGGGGGAAAAAGTAACCCAGATAACATGAAGAGGATGAACAATCCATAGGAGGAGACCCCCTTGGCCCAGAGGTGTATCCCTTCTGCTGGCCCACCATCCTAGCCCAAAGGTATATGCCTTGTCTGCCTGAATGTTCCCTTCACTCTTTTTTTTTTTTTCTGAAGAGTTATATTTTTATTTCAAAATATATTTTGAAATATATTTCTTGAGATTTGTCTTTGGCCAATGTGATATTTAGAAGTGTGTTATTTCTAATTTTTTAAGCTATTGCTTCATTAGTTTTTTTTTTTTTATTAGTTTCTGCTTTATAACAAAGTGAATCAGTCATACTCTTAAACGAACAGAGATTCTACCAATTTGCCATGCATTTAGGTTAATAAGCTTCCTTTGGAATGACTGAAGGGCTAAGCATCATTCACACGTTGGTGTAAATTCGTTTAATTAGACTCATTTTTTCCAACCCCCTTTCCCAGGGGCAAGTCGAACTCATGTACACCGAGGACAGAGGAAAGGAACGACCATTTACTGAGAGCAAAGCCTGGTCATTCTAGGAACGTTATCTCATTAACCTTCACATAGTTTTTCAGAGTAGGAACTCTTATCTCATTTTACTGTTGAGAAAGTGGAGGCGTTACACGGGTTTAAACTTGTCCAATGATACCCATCAGGTGGAGGAGGTGGGATTTAAATCCAGGTCTGTGCTGGTCATGAGTGGGAGCATTGATGGGGGAGGAGGATGAAGAGGATGGTCCTGAAGGCACGCAGGAAGGGCATTGTTGAGGTTGGGTTATGGGCATCCTTAGGTTTCAGGATATCTAGAGGCCCCTTTAGAATCATAGTGGTAGACTCTAAGCAACTTGTTCATTCATTAGACAAATCAATATGTCTTAAATGAGACTGTACGCCAGGTACTTTTAAAATTGTGGGGATGTGGAGATAGATGGAACAGGCTGGTGGCTACTGTCACGGGGCTCAGGGTCTAATGGGGGAGACAGATGATAACCAAGTGTATAAATAAGAGGTGAAGTCAAATAATGATAAAGGCAGCAAAGAGTGGAAACAATAGCAACGTGGCAGAGCCTGAGGGGGTGCAGTGAACTGTGTCTTTGGATGACACATCTGAAGAGCCCTCTCTGATCTGAGACCTGGAAGACAGAGCATCCTCCTATGCAAAGATCTGCAGGAGAAGCCTTCCCGATACAGGGCTGAGAAAGTGCACCAGCTTTAGATGGGTGGGACCACCTGGGCCAGCGTGATGGCAGCACAGTGAGCAGGGGGCTCCAGAGGGAGGCTCAGCAAACATAGAAATGTGATTGATTTTTTTCCCCAGTTAAAGTTTAAAGCCATTGGAAGATGTGTTGAAGGCAGGTGCTCTCTGATTTTCAGATTAGAAAGGAGGCTGCTGGGTAGGGAATGTAGGTTCGGAGGTGAATAGAAACAGTGAGGCTGATGGTCCCTTTACAGTGTCCAGGGAAGACCTGAGAGTGACTTGGCCTGGGGAGGACGGCAGAGGGGATGGAGAGAGTGGGCAGATGCTAGATATATGTTGGAGCCAGAATGGAGAGAGGCAGCCGATGGGTTGGACGTGAAAAAAATAGAGAGAGCAATCAAGGGTGATGATTGGGTTTTTATCTAGAACAGCTACATGAATGGTAGTTGTGTTCAGTGAGAAAGTGAAAGCCAGAGAAAGAGGACTAGTTATTCTTGGAGGGAGGTGGGTGATGGTACAGAGAGCACGTCTTTAGCTAGAACTGGTGATTCCTCTTAGACATCAAACGGGGGAGGTCCAGGAAGTGGTCAGCATCCCAGCCAAGATTTAAGTTGGGGGCCTCCCACATACAGAATGTCCACTAATAGTACTGATGAGACCAAGGAGGGAAGGGTGCAAGTAGAGAGGAACATCAGGACTTAATCCTAAGACACTCCAGGTAGTGTCCAACAGAAGGACACAGGGTAGGAACAGCGAGTGAGGCAGAAGCCAGTGTCATAGGAAACACAGGGCGTTTTTCAAGAAGACAGTGGTTGTCTGTGTGGGATGCTACTAACCCATCATGGACCAGTTTCAACAATGTGGAGGTCACCTGAGACCTCGAAGGGCAATTTCAGAGGAGTGGTAAAGATGAGAGCCTGATGGGGTGTGTTCAGGAGAAAATGAACTGAGAGTAAGTGAAGGCTGGGAGTGTATAACATCCCTCTGTGACATGGCAAAGAGCTGAGGTGGTCAAGGAGAGAGCTGAGAGGTAAATAGAGAGCCTCTGTCTCTTCTGTTGGCTTCTTTGTAAGTGAGACATCCTAGGTAGTGTTTGGATGCTGACAGGGATGACCCAGGAGAGGAGCACATGGATGATGCAGTAGAGTGGCAGAGACCATGCCATGAAGACCTTGAGCACCAGGCAAGGGGATTGGAACCTAGGGCGTCTAGATTCTAGGAATCTCGGAAGAAGGGGTCGGCCACTGAGAGTGGCTGAGACACGATGTCCCTTTTAAGAAGTAGAGGGGAGAGGGCTTGGGGACAGGTGTTCAGAGTTCCTTAAATATGCTGAAGGGAAGAAAAGGTTTGTCCCCATGCCAGTGTCCCTGTGTTCTCAGTAGCTTCTGAAGTTCAGGGTCTGTTGGGAGGGGAGGGATGGCAGGGTGCATGGAGGTGTGAAGGTTTGAGGAACCCAGGAAGAAAGATGGTGTGGAGACTGGGTGAGCAAATGAGCAAACAGACTAGAGAAACAGAGAAGGATGACCAGGCAGAGCTGGGTGCCCATCAGAGTCCTAAACATAAGATATGGCGTTCTCTCAAGATCATTGGCAAGGTGTATCATCTATGAAGAAATATATTCAGAGATTAAAAGCCGACAACTTATATACATCATGGTACAATGATAATGAATATTCACTAGGTGCAGTTGGCGTGCATTATTTCATATAATCCTTTCAAATCCATGAGATGGATACTGTTACAGTCTTCATTTACAAATGAGGTGATTGAGACTTGGAGAAGTGAATTGAGCTACAGAAAGTCCCCTGGCAGGGAACGTGGACAGGCAGGGTAGAAACGGTCTCCTCAGTGACAGACGTGTGCCCTGCATCTACCTGCTGCATCCTAGAGCACAGCAAAGCTGTTGACGGGTGAGGCCTGCACAGAGATGGGAACACACGTATGTAGTACTTTTCTATTAGTAAATATCTCAGCTGTGTACCACAAATTGGCATTAAGGGAAGAGAAGGGCTTGGGTTTGGTTCTTGTGTGTTTCACTCTGCCAGCAGTGATCTGGAATCAGGGGTCATCAGGAAATGGGAGACGGCCGGCTGGGCCCTTGGAACTGCTTTTGCACCGGGCATCCTGCACAGACACACACCCGGTCTCTGTCACAGATGAAAAGCCTTTCTCTGGTTTCTCCTTGTAATCCATCTGCTGCCTCTGAGAGTCCTGATTTCTCAGGGGAATGTCCCAGATCTGCTTGGTGTCCCTGAGAGCAGAGTTCCCATCCATTGCAAGAAGCTGTCTAAGGTATTTACAAAAGGCAGGAAGAAATATGGAACCTCTTCATCCGGTGGGGAAATTTAGGGATACCCGTGACTCCTGCAGGTGGCAGGGGTGAGGGTGGGGATGATCCCTGAGACCCTGGAGGGCCGAGGGGTCCTCGGGGCTGTGCAGCTGTAATCTGGCTCTCCAGACCTCCCATGCCCTGCCCACCATCTGTGCAGTGCAGGGCCAGTGGAGTCCCAGGGGGCTGTGCAAAATATTGTCCTGGGGTCTCTGATCCCTCCCTGAGCCAGGCTTCGGCCTGAGGATGGAAAGTAAGCAAGAAAAGGTGAATAAGAGATAAGTCTTCATTTGTTTACTCTGCATTCTAATAATTGGCTGATTATGTTCCATTTTTATTTGGTTTCACTGACAATCAGATAGAGAGCTGTAATACCCACTCACACCTTGTAATTACCATTAATTTCTTCCCTTTTCTCTGGGCAGAGTCAGGACGAAGTTGGCAGAGAAGCCATGAGAAGTTGAATCAGGCTGAAGTCAGATGCATATGCATGAGGCTGGACCAGCCAGGCTCTGAGGAGATGCTTGGAGATGGGGGTGAGGGAAGGGAAAATTGGAAGAAGGCTGAAAGGTTTTAAGATGGAAAGAGGGGGAAATACCTTGAATTGGAGACAAAGGCAAAGGGAGGAAAGTGTTGAAGTCAGCACAACAGACTCGCGAGCTTAATTACCATAATGATGTAAAACAGGCCAATCAGCAGTCTGGGGCTAATCTTCCATGTATTACAGGTCTCTCCTTCATAGAGCTTCACAGCTTAAATGCATTTTTAATGAAGATATTCGAGGCAAGCAGATAATTCCCCCGTCTTTACAGGAGGGAATCAGAGCACGTTTAATCGGCTGTTCTTCTTGCTTGTCGCTGTCTAAAGGCCTTGCTCTGTCTGGCACAAGGGAGCAGATCCTCTTCCAGAACAGATCGTTCTGCTCTCCCACCACTCCTTCCAGAGGTGGCTGGGGAAGGCGCGGCCAGGACCCACATCGAGGCACAGCAGGGGCCTCTGCTCTGCCTTACTGGGTGCTGAGGGATGTCTACATCTCCACCCAGGGGAGGAGAGAAGCGACTCCAGGGCCCCCCACCAGCCCCTGTGTTATGCTAACGGTCTAGATGCCACTAGAAATCACTGGAACAGGACGCTTGCACTGAAAAATGCATGTGAAGCACCTACCTGTGACCCTGATAGGTTTGCATGTCAGCTTGGGCAAAAGAGCAGTCCGAAGCAGCAGCCCTGACCCCTTTCTAGCCCGTGCAGCTGGGTCATCCCAATATCCAGGGGCTCATGGCTCACAATAAGTTTAGGTGACCTGAAATTTGATTGATTTGATTAGTGTAGGCTTTCCTATTCAATGTTTAATGCTGTTTGGTCCAGAAGCCTAAAAGGTCTGGGCTGAACATATGTGCTAAGTATCTGTAATAGGACCCCCTCAGAAGGACAGGTCGGGGGAAGAGAGGAGGGGAAGGAACTCACCAGCTACAAATCCTGAATGTCCTAGTAAGGCAAGGACAGGCCAGAAAGGAGCTCTTTATAATTTGGGGAAAGATTTAAATGGCCTATTGTTAGCCTTACCTCCTTTCACCAACTGGTCTGAGATAGAACATTAACTATTTAGATGTATATGATGAGTTCAGCAGTTTCTGGAACCCTGCTCCATCCCCACCCTGCCATATCCCATTAAACTGCCTGGTTTCCAAGGAACTCATCCCAGTGAATTAGAGTAGGGCAAAGGAGAGTGCAACTCTGGACAACATGTTCTCAAACCAGACCCTATGTATGTATGTATATATGTATCTATCTAGCTATCTGCTTATCTATCTTTTGATCATCTATTCATCTACCTATCTATCTAAACATCTAACATCTATCACCTATCGATCTATCATCTATCCACAGTATCTATCTATCTATCTACCATCTAAAATTTATCATCTATCTATCTATCTATCTAATCTAACATCTATCTATCTATCTATCTCTCATTTTTTAAGTCTTTTGCTTCCTTGAAGTAAGAGCTTAAATGTCTGGCTAGGTATTTGTAAGGCACTGGATGACCTGATTAGATTCAACCTCAAATATCCATAAGTGGAATAAGAAATGCTTTGCTTCTTCTCTCACTTTTGTGGCTCATGGCAATGATGACAAGGAAGGTAGTACAGAACTTGCATGTGACAACAGTGTCCTCACTATCTAGAGGTTAACAGTCCTGCCTATTATTGGCCGGGAAGGAAATTCATACTCTACACTTCCTTTTCCTTATTTCTTCCTTTGTTTGATTCATCTATTTATTCAGGTTTTACTGTGTGCAGGCTATGTGTAAGACCCCCTAACATTTCCAGAGGTGGGGAGGCCAACAGGGATATCCTTGGAATAAGAAGAGGAGTGTAAGCATTCAGAATAACCCCCACACTCTGCAGGCTGTGGGTTAACAAAGGGCATTAAAGGAAGTTGGACCCTGTTCTTCCTCTAGACCATTATGAACAGCACAGCAGGCAGCAGTTACAAACATGCTATGTTATATAAGTTGTTTGGTCGGTTATTTGGAAATTAAAATACATTTAACATAACTCACTGATGATGTCCATTATTATATTTCTTGAGGAAAGTATAGATAATTAAAAGAAGAAAAGTACAACTCATTCATACTATGACTCAAACTAATCTCTGGTATCTTAATTACAAACATACATATATTGTGTTTTCTTAGCAAAAATGGAGACTATCATGTACAACTATTTGTAACCCGCTTTTTCACTTTATAGAACATATATATTTGGAGGTCATTTAAATATTCTTCTGCCAAGTAATTTGCAATGGGTAGTTCACCATATGCTGTACTGTATTTCATTTAATTAATTCCTAAGTATTTTTTTCTACAAGAAACAGCCTTATGACTAACATCAAATTACATTTTGCATATCCAAAAGCCTACTCAACACATAAATAGCTGGAATGTACATTTGTAATGAAAGTTTCAGAATTGTTTTTCAAATGCATATTTCAAAGCATTCTTATTGATTACATTATTCTACAGCTATTGGTTTTGTGCCTACCACTGCCCTGTTATTCTGGCAATGTCATAAATAAGTAGAGTGGGAAAGTCTCTGTTCTCTAAATCACTTAATAACTTCGTTTTGTCCAAATATAACTTTCTCATTATTTTTCTTTCTTCTAAGAGATAAAAAATTTTCAAGATTAATCTGAAGTGTATCATATGGGCCTGTTTTAGTGTGGCAAAGCTTCAAGTAAGTGTCTGTACTATTTTTAATACTCCCTAATACAGTACATCTCTCTTTCTCTGTCTCTGTCTCTTTAAATACCTGTCATGCTTATAATTGCCTTTTTAATGCCTGTTTCTCTTCTGGGGGCCAGGGACCTGCTTATCTTTTTCACCCTTGTCTTTTCGGTGTTTCAGATAGTGTCTGGAACATGATAGGCACCTAGTAAATATTTGTTGAGTTAATGGATGAATGAATGAACCAGCGCCAGTTTGTCAATTTGTTTTAGCAAAATATCATACATATGCTCTGTCAGTGTGGGTGACGTTAGTCTTCATCCACAAAACTACCACTTTTGTTTTCTCTCCTAACGTTTTCATTGTCCTGCCCTCCTTAATTTTCTTAAGGGCCCTTTCCCTCCTCTAACAAAGTACATCAGCTTTTTTTTGGTTTGTTTATTAGTTTTACTTTATAGTTTCATTTTACTTCAATAGACAGTAGAGTAAAAGTTCAAAAGGAACACAGTGAAAATAGTGAAACGACTGTCTCCCACCTCTGTCTTTCAACAACCTAGTTCCTGGAGACAATCTATGTTCCTAGTTTTTGGTCTGGTGTGTATTTCCAGGGATATTTTAGTCCTAGAAAAAAAAAATCTTTCTTTTTATATGCCCAAATGGTAGCATGATATATAACACTCTTCTTTCGTATCAGTTCTTCAATTTGGATATTTTTTATTGGCCTATATTCTATTTTGCTAATTCTGTGCCAACCACCATTAAATCCATCTATTGTATTAATTATTTTGGATATTGTATCTTTCAGTCCTGGAATTTCCATGTGATATTTTTCTAATAGATCAAAATACTTTGTTAAAATTCTCAATTCTTCCACCTATTTTATCCAGTTTTCTACATTTTCTTTACTAGCCATAGTTATTTAAACTCTTTGTTTGCTAATGCCCATATAAGTATTTTCTGTAGGTCCGTTTCTATGCCTTCTTCTTTTCTCTATTGATTATCAGTCATGTTTTCTTGCCTCTAGTGATTTTGTACTGAATGAGATGACACATAAAGGAACTATGGAGGCTACAGATGTCATTTTCCTCTAGAGAAGTTTTCTATATCCTCTGTTATGCATAAAATATCTGGCATTATACATATATCTATTGTATATAATATATATGATATGTGAAAAGGTGAGGACATATGACTGATAGTAAAGAGAAAAAAAGATAATAGAAATAGACCTATATATGATTTAGTAGACAAGTATTTTTAAATAACTGTAACTAACATGTGTATAGTCAGTGCTTTACAGAGAAACAGAAACAATATGATGTGTATCATATATATATATATATATATATATATGAGAGAGAGAAAGAGAGAGAGAGAAAGATTCATCTTAATAAATTGGCTCACACAATTATGGAGGCTGGCTAGTACAAAATCTGCAGGGTAGGCGGGCAGACTAGACGCTCAGAGAAGAGCCAGTGTTACAATTCAAGTGCAAAGGTCATCAGCCACAGAGTTCCCTCTGGCTTGGGGGAGGTGAGTTTTTTGTTCTATTCTGACCTTCAACTGATAAGATGAAACCCACTTACATGATGGAGGGCAATCTGCTTTAGTCAAAGTCCACTGATTTTCATGTTAATCTTATCTAAAACACACCCCCATAGAAACATCCAGAATGTTTGACCAAATAACTGCACATTATGGCCCAGCCAAGTTGACATAAAATTAACCAACACATGTTTAAGAATTAGATTAAACAGATGAAAGGATGGAGAAGTTCAATGGAAAATAAAATCCATAAAATGAACCAAGGACCTTGAGGAAGATGTTTTATTGATGGGCACCACAAGACTGCACATAATTTCACTTGGCTAGTGCCCCAACTTCCTGTGCAGCCCGAGGCCACAGCAGATATCTCATAGTGAAAGCTAGCCATGCATTTCAGGTGTCTGAAGGTTTCAGTTTGTTATTCCAGCCTTACACTACTGGTAAAAGCTTTGTTGAGTCTCTTTTTTTTGCTTCAAGTTCTGCCTGAACCAAACCCAATTTCCAGCCCAGTTTCAGGTGGGGATAGCAAGGAGACAGAAGCTGATGATCCCCTGAATGGTCTTTCCTTTCTGGAATTGAGTTTATCTAGTCTTTATGTCTGCAGCTCTCTGATTACCTTTAAAAATGTTATTTTTGTAATTTATACAGCTTTTAAAATTATATTAGGAAGAACATTAGTCCATTATGACTCTTATATTGTACACAGAAACAGAAGTTTTATGCATTTTTTATTCATCTAGTTTAATGAGTCTTGAATATGACTGCTCATCAAAACCATGTACATGAAACATATGAAAAATGCAAGGGGCTTCACAGACTAAATTTACCCAATTTAGAGCCCTCAGCTTACCTGACCAATGACTTACTATTTCCAACTTCTTTTCTCTATATGCATCCATTTCATGTATAAATTCATGTCCCGTCTTACCTACTCTCTTTTCCCTACATCCACATTCTGTGGGCTGCTCTAGCAACAAAGGAGAGAGCCAAAAAGTATTTACTGTTGCATTTCACCTGTGCTTTATGTTCCCCAAAATTTTGATGCACAAATCAATGCTTTCTTATTTCCAACTTGGCTCTGTTTCTTAGTCCCTTCCTTTCCCTCGTCCATTTATCTAAGAAACATTTATGAATACTTTTTACAAATGTCCTTGGCAATTGGTTTAAGGGAACAAAATAATAATAAGACATGTAACTCAGTCTAGCTAAGGAGGTGGCTGTTTAACTAGTGATCAAAAAATAGAGCGTTAAAATAGAGTACTAGTTGGATGTATAAGATAGAACAGCAATGCAGGAGAACATGATAAATCTAGCCATGGGTGAAGATGGGAAATGAAAAGAAAGTTTTGCAGAGAATGCATGTTTTTAGATTGATTTTAGTGTTATTTTTCCAGGCTCAGAGTTTTTATAGTTTTCATCTGTTAATGTTTGGGTCGTTGGCCCTCTTCTCCTAGTTCTCAGCATGGCCCAAACCTGCTAAAGGGGCTCCAATAATCATGAAATAGCTATTCTCAAGTTGATGCTTTCTTAATATAAAATGCCTCTTTCTACCTCTTCAGATATTACTTTAGGATGAGTTCCTCACTTGTACTGCTACGTTATGGTCACTGTTTCATCATGTCTTGGTGATACTTAAATTATTTTAGTTTAACTCTTTAGAGTAAATTTTAAAGTTCATTTTGTGTTTTACAAATACTCCCCACATTGATATATAGACTTCAGTAGCCGTTAAGTATTTTCTCCTGATTATTACTAGGCACTTCCTTTCTTACAATTTTTTTTTGTTGGGTTGCACTTATCTTCTAAAACTATAGTTATATCTAATTTCACCACTGCCTTTGCCCCTGAAATTTAAATTCGAAGCCCTCCTGGTAAAGCTGAGTTGTCTCCTGCCAGATTCATTATTGTATTTCAGAGAATTATGAGATATTTTCTGTCCTTTTCTTGGGATCACCTCTGTGAGAGCATAGGCATCTTTCCAGAAAAAGCAAATGTTATTTTCCTTTAGTATCATCTACCTATCCAGCTGTCTGCTCTACAAATCCTATTTTCTAAAGACAAAAAGAAAGAAGAGATGAAAATACCACCTGTGGTCCCAAGTCCTTCAGTTTCCTACCAAGGACTTCAGGGCCCATTAAGAGACAAAGTAAGTTTCTTTGGAATTCTCCATTAATAAAATTATATATACTGGCCTCTACTGGCTTGGTGGATTTGGGTTTTAGATAAACATTATTTTTTTATAGTGAGTCATCTTCAAAAGCAAAGCAATAGCCTAGCTCCCACCCCCACCCCAGTCATCTGAAAATTCCATTGTATGATGACATGACATATTTTTCTTTAAGATTGACCATTACATCAAGCCACAGATCAATCATAGCCGCCACACAGAGAAAATTACCATTTGGCAACATCCATCATCTTTACAAGTGGTACCCACATCTTATACCACCTGAGCCAGTATCCACTGTTGCTTAGTCCCATCTTCAGTGAGTTTGCAGGTCAACTAAAGGGTCTTAGTCCCTTTATTGGGAGAGAACAGGAGCACAGAAATATGTTTGTGAGGGAAAACTATTTCTTTCCAATCCCGGAGTCTCTTGATGCCAGATCCCTACTCACCTGTGATTTTTTATAACATCAATAAAGACCTGAAACTCTTCTACTTTATTTGTTGACTCACTACACCGATCTACCCCAGTCCCACTGATTTTGAAAAAGAGGGCTATGGCTCTGGAGGGAGGAGATTGTAGCTGAGGATAGGAAAATGCAGGCTGTGTATTTGTGTTCTATCAGGGTCATGGAGATGCTATAATGCAGTCTCACAATGGACCAAAAACTCTCTCAAGGCTCTTGAACTCACTTTGTGATTTTTACTTTTCTTCATCTCCTATGAGTGGTACCCTTGCTCCCTGAACACCAGGCACCAGGTATCTCTTCCTGTTGTAAATAAGAAATCTTATCTGCAGGTGGAGGTAAATGCACATAGCTCTTATTTGAAAGTACAGCCATGAGAACTGAATGAGAAATGATAGAATGCACAGTGACTAAATACATGTGACGGTAGAAGTGTGTGAACAAATAGGAAAATCATCGGTCAGATTCCTGAGAAAAGTGAGCAATCTATGGCCGGTGGGCCAAATCCTGCCCACTCCCTATTTTTGTATCACACATGAGTAAAGAATTTTTTTTTATATTTGTAAAGGATTGAAAACAAATCAAAAGAAGAAATATACTTCATAATACATGAAAATCATATGAAATTCATATTTCAGTATCTGTAAATAAAATTTGATTGATACATGCACATTCATTTATATTGTCTATGGATGCTTTCAAATGGCAGAATGGAGTATTTGCAGCACAGACCATATGTTCTGCAAAGCCTAAAGACTTATATATGGCCCTTTCCGTAAACAGTTTGCCAAGCCCTGCTCTAGAGCAGAACTGACCTAGGAGAGACTGCTTGTCTGTGGTCATGTTCAGTCATAATACCATGAAGATTGAATCAATACCATCCTGTGTGATTTCTCATGATGTTTGGAAATGCTCTGGATCCTTAGTCCAATCTCTCTCATTTGACAGTGCAGCTCTCCCAAACCTTTTCATTCTCCTCCAGATCCCACGCTCCCTGGACACCCTTCATACTCTTACCAGCTGACCTCATTTGCTGCTCCTCAGAGAGGACAGTTAGGCCATCAGGTGTGACCTAACTCAAGCTTCTTCTTCCTCTCCTTCTTTTATTTGCATCTAGTACCCATATTGTCTCCCTTCCATACATCTTAGGTGAACATTTAAGACATATCCCTTTACTTACATATATTTCTTTCTCCTCCAGGATTTTATTCCATCAAATATTGTTTTCCTCCTCTGGACATCCACACTCAACTATGTCACAACATAGAAACATATAAACGTGTATTGTTAACTCCGTGTCTTCCTTTAACCACCGTCATCTCTCTCATTCTCCTCACAACTAAGCTACTGGAAAGAGGGCCCTATATTCACTCTTCTTAACCATCCCTATTCAACCTGTGAAATCTTAGAGAGACATGAAAAAACATGAAATATTTGGGGGAAAAGAATCTAAGATAAGGGCAAGAGTCAGGTTTAAAAGGACCTTAAATTTCATTGCTAAGAACTTTGAACTTGATCCTAAGAGTGAAGGGAGTCATTGGAACATTTCAATCTTCATCTCTTATCTATTTTTTTTTCTGATGGATTCCATGTTTGTGTACCCTCCTCGCATCCTCACATACTTCATAAGAAGTCCCTTTCATCTGAAGTATAATACAGGATCCTGCAAATACTCAGTGGACCAAGAGGTCAAGACGATGAGCCTTGTATTCTCCTGGAATGACTTGAAAATCCTGGTGGGTCATCAAAAGGAAAGACATAATCTGATAGGATGTTTTAGAAAAATGACTCATGAAAGGATGAGGCATAAATTTAATTTGGTGAACCTGGAAGCAAAGAGATAAGTGAGGAAATTATTAATATAGTCCAGCTGGACAGTAATGATGGCTTGGGTCAAGGGCTTCTGCTTACAGCAGAGGGTTTTATGAGAGTCACTAAAATCAGGCAAGAAATGAAACTGAGCACCCTGGGGAACGATGCCTTTTTTAAGTTTACAATAAAGGCTTCACAATGATTAAGTATAACCTTTTCACTTCTAAAGATGCACATTCCATTCAGTTCGGAACATATATGAGTAACTCTGTGGTCTTGTAGGCAGTGTCTTCAGCTCCTTCCACATCACTCTAGTGAGAATCCTTGCCTCTTGTGGAGCTGCGGCCACAAGGATCCTCTATTGCACTGGATTCTGTAGTCTAAAATCCTGATTTTCCCATAACACCCCATAGCAAATTCCCATCACGATAAACTCCACTAGGGCAGGCAACGGATCCAACTCATTACTCTCCAGTGCCTGGTACACACCACTCCAGGGCCTAGCATCACTTGGTACGTAGTAAACATTCAGAAATATTTTGAATGAGTGAATGAACAAAGGAAGCTGTGAACTTAGAAATGACTGTGGTCATTTATCTAACATGTATTAATTATCAATTAAACAGGCACTTGGTAGTCAGAACTGTTCTTACACTGGGATTTGAGTGAGATGAAGACAAACTTGCTAATTTGATGGTTTTAAAGTCTTTTTTGCAGGTTTAAAGTCTAGTTTGTGGAGGGGACTACCAGAGATGCAATGCCAATACAGCGGAGACATTCTTTGAAAGGGTGTTATTGGTTCACATAAAACAAGTACCTACTTCAGAGGAGGGAGGGAATGCAGGCTCTCAGAATGTGATTATGTTTAAGGTGAAGCTGAGGACAAATGTGAATTAGCCACGGGAAGGTAGGATGGGGGAGAGCAATGAAAGGGAAGCCATAGAGAAAATGGGGGCAGTTAGCAAGTGTAAGTATAGTTCAGTGTTGCTGGAAGGAAGGGTTGGTTCAAAGGTGAGAGATGAAGCTGGAGAAGAAACAGATCATGAAAAGTTTCTATACTGAGGTGTTTGGATTTGATACTGAGGACCCATAGTGGTGAAGCTTTAAAGAGGTTCCCTCCAATTCAGACAGGATTCAGATAAGAGTGAGATTTAAGATAAGGATCCAGAAGAGAAGGGAGAGCTCCTACTGCAGACTGTGGTACTGTGATGCTGATGGTGTGAGCTTCTGATGATGGTGGTCGGATTTTTAGTGTATAATATGCAGTAAAGTTATTATGGCATGTGCTTAGTGTCTATCAATGTCCTGATAGTTCTGCAGAATTAAAGAAGCTTTTATAGGTTCACCTGGTAAATCCATCAAGTCTCTTAATAATCTTTCTATGGGAAAATATGTGTAAGAGTTCTAATTACCACTGTAAGAATGGATTTCAGAAATGGCAGCATGTAATTGTAATTCAGAATTCACGCATTATTTCTAAGTATGTTATAGGCTTAAAAATAAATATACAGATGGGCATGATCTTTGAACTCTATAAAGTCAGAACCAATATTTCCTTAAGACATCAACAAAATGTACAATTATCTAAAATGAACCATATATCAAATTCACAGAAATTAACTCCAAAAGCAATGAAATTATAAAAAAGAGAACCAATATGAGTCAAAAAGGGAATATTTTATTGATTTTCATATAAGTTTTATATTAACTTGAGAGTTTATATATTACATAGAACAGCCTAGTATTTTCAGGGCAGTCTCATTTATTAAATGACAGGCGACTTCTAATTATAGAGCTTCCTTGAAGATCGAATCTATCTTGCTTTCAACAAACATTTTTTGAGCACATACTGTGTGCAAATCACTATATTAAGTGCTAGAGAAACATAGAAAAGTATTAGTGAAAATGGACTACTGCCCTCAAGAAAAATTTAAGTTAGTGAGGGAGCTATACTCAAAAAGATAACTGTAACACAATCTTTGTAATAACAGAGTAGGAAATGAATGAGTGATAAGATAGTCAAGATCATTGTAGTTCTGAGGAGTGAGCAATTAAATTTGGCTTGAAGTGGAATATTAGTTGACTTCTAAATCTTGGGTTTATTTTAAATAGTCAGAGGAAAGGAGGGAGACCATCTGGTTTTCTACTTCATCATGCTGTTGAAATGATACTCTGGAATAATCCTAATAACCCACTAACTGCTGGCTCTAATGATCTTTCCTCAGCTTTCAGTTCATACCCTTTCTGCAGAAGTTGATTTTAAAAGTTCCTCCCTCCCTGGCTTCTGTGACATTAATTTTCTGAGTGCCAATGGAATGCTGTATATTTTGGTTGGATTTTTTTCCGCCTGTACAGTGGTCAGGACCATTTAGTGCAGCAGATTTGTATTATGGCTTATTCCTTTTCTTGACTTCTGCAGCTCAGGTTGACCTCCCAGACACAGGTAGTAAAACTGAGGAAACCAACCTGAAATTTGCAATGGCCAGTGTAAAGACTGTCCGACTAGGGTGGTGGAGGATGGAGCAGAGCAGTGGTCCTCCATCCTGGCTGCTCAGGGGAATGGCACAAATTCAGATATGCTTCTTCCCAATCCCCTTCACTTATTACGATTCCGAATCCATAAGGCTGAGTTAAAAGGGCCAGCAGTGAAATGATGTACAGCTAGCAATTAAAAATGTTAGGGTCAATTTGGGGATCCACTCCAGTGCAGGTATTCTTTGCTGAAAACCAGTGCATCTAAGTTGGAGAAATGAACTAAAATGTAGAAGAGTTGGCAACATCACTGCATATATAATATAAGCATCAGCAACTAATTGTTCTGCGATTATGTTCCTTTAGTCCTGTGACCAGGTTGATGCTTTCATCCACCTGCGTGTCAATAGACTGTCTTACTCTTTAAACCCATGGGTTCTTGTTGTGATGCTTGTAAAATAGGATATGACTGTGCTGCCATCTCTGAGTTTGAACCCTTGGTGGGCACTGACCTTTCCAGCCTCTGAGTCATTAAAGTTCTTATTAATTTCCTGTAGGGATGCTGGCACTCCGAGATAGTGGAGTGGTGGGAGTTCATTAACATGTAGGGCTCTAATTAGCTGGCACAGGATTTGTTTCTGTCTTCATTCCAATATCTAACGAAGCTATAAATATAGACATATAAGAACAAACATAAAACCGTAACTGGAAGAAAGATGTGTTGACATGTCCAGGACAGACCTTTACATCAAAATAACCACCCTGTTTCTTTCCCTCACACTCTCCAGGGTCCTAATCAGGCTTTTCTAGAAAACTGCATGTGGATGGGATGGATGGCACAGAGTGGGAGAAAGTCTGAGGGCGTCTAGATCAGCGCTGCAAAGAATTACTGATTGGTTTATATTGTGAAGTCCCTTCTGAACCTGCAGTTCTGTGAATAGCAAGTATAAGGAGAGGTGAAAAGATCTGAAGTTCCTAGGTGTTGAAAAAAGGAGGAAGAAAATCTAATAATTGTCATTGTGTCTGGGTAGGATTTTAATAGAATAATGACCACCTTCTCCGTTTCCCAAACTAGAGAGGAACTGCATTTAGATTACAGCTGGGAGCAGTCTGATTGCCTAATTAATATTTGGGGGGTCGTTACAAGATACTAAACCTCGTTCAAAGAGTTGGTAGGTAGTTAGTACACAGCTCTTGGGGGTACCTAAAACCGTGCCAGATGTTGCTATGGAATCCCTTCCTACTGATGCCAAATCGATCAGATGAGGTTCCAGGAAGTACTCTGAAGATTTTTAATTGCTGGACTGAATTCCCAAGTAGGCTACATAATTCCCTCCCCATTCAAGGTCTTTATAAACAAGAAAGAAATCTATCCAACTGAGGTTAAGGATCTGGCTTGCTGAGATGGATAACTGGCTGTATAGAGTCAACCCCTAGGAAGGGTGGCCCTTCATCACCAGATGCTATGCATTTGAGGTACCAGGGGCAGACATTCTGAAAGTCCAGCCACCCAATTCTACATTCAACGTTGCTCTCTGGTCTTTTCTTCCGACCTGAGTCCAGACATGCTGGTGTTCAGAAATCTCCATTGCTAGAGCCCTTCCTTTCTTTCCACACCTGGATCCACCTGGGCAAGGTTTCCTGGGAGCAGGAATTCTGAATATCTAACAGAAAGGGTTCCCAGGGCAAAACCATTCTTGAGGTCTGACATGCCATTGTCCTTCCATGAGTTCCTGATTTCTCTTCCTTCACGTCTGGCAGCCTACACAAAGGAATGGCCTTCAGAAGCCCATCTGAGAAAATGGAGGTGAGGGCTGTGTACCTGCTACCACAGCTGAAAGAACTCAGCACTTGAAGAACTGGCTTCTTGGCCAGAATCAGTGTGCATTAAATGGGGATGAATTTGCACCACCCAGAGACCAGTTTTCATAGAATTTAACTATAACTCATAAACAGATACCGAGAGATGGCATTTTTTTTAATTAAAGTTTTTATTTTTTAAGATGACGTTTCAAATAAATGGGCTATCAGTGTGTTAACCCTAGGGAACATTTAGAAACATAATATTAAAATGTTGTTAAGATTTACAATCTGTAGCAAGGAAAACTGAAGAAAAAAAAAAGGAATAAGCTCACATGAACTTAAATGAAATAATCCAGATAAAGCATTTAGGGCAGTGCCTGGCACACAGTGAATATGACATATGTGTTAATTATTGCAGGTAACTGCTTTGTCCAAATGAGGTTCCTAAGTCATCCCTGGACCATGGGGTTGGAGTGGGTGACTAGTGCTGGGTTACCGGGTCCCTTCACACGCATGCTTTTCCCCCTCCCCCTACCTCATTTGGATATTTACTGCCTGTTAACAGCACAACCAGTGGACCTGGGAAAATGACTGATTAGTCATTTTTGTGGCTTCTTGGCTTCAGTGAATAGTTTAGTAAAGAAAATGGTTAACATTATTGACTAAAATCATTTTAGCACTCATTTTTGCTTCTTCTATGTTTCCTTTTAAATCCCAAGAGTGAGTACCACTTCCTCTTTAAGCTCTCTGGAAACCTTCTGGTGTGACCTTCCCGAGGCTGCCAGTTGGTGGCGCGGGCAAAGAGAGACTTTTCTCCTTGGACTTCTGGAAGAACGAGGTATTGGCAGCTGAATTATATTCATAACTGAAAGGGTGCACTTTGGACAGCTCAGTACCCTGGTTTGGCCAGAGGCCCTGGCATCACTCAGAGACCTTCTCAATGCAGGATCGAAAGCATATTAATAGGATAATCAATGACATGTTAGTGGGTATTAGGAGAGTTCCTTTCGGCTCTGTGTGCTTTGCCAAGAGAAGTTCTGTGCATCCCAAATTGCTTCAAATCTGTTTCAATAATTATTCAGCAGCAAGTGTGTTGAAACAGAGAACAAAGTAAGAAAAGAAGACAATCATGCCATTCACCATCCTGTCTGGTTTTTACTGACTAGTGAAGTGCATACGTTGTTGCTTGGGTTTTACCAAAATAGGGATTGTAAGATCAAAAACTTATCATCAAAATTCTTTGAAAAAAGAAAGTGGTAACCTTCAGGATCCAGCCTCCAGTTTTATCACGTGTGTCATGATCCCATCACCATTCTTGGTCATCTCCATTGTATTTGTTTATTTTTATGTATATTTATTGGTCTTTTCAAATGTCTTTCCTCTTGGCCTGCTGAACGCCCACTCACGTTTCACGTCCAGACAGCAAGGAGGGATTCCTCATCCATGCGCCCATGGTGCCATTATAGCACCTCATCCCGCTAGAGTCAGAGCATGACTCACCTTCTTGTGAGAAGCATCTCACCTTCTTGTAAACGTCTCTGTAGATGTCTGTCTACCTTCTCCGAGTTGTAAACCTCCTTAAGTAGAGAACTTCATTTGGCTTGTTACTGTACTAAAGTTCCAACTGAGGCTTTGGAATTTATTCGGACTTATTTTATGGCCAAGAAGATGGTCTATTTGGTGAACATGCCACATAGACTTGAAACGAAAGCATATTCTGCTGCTGTTGGGTGTAGTGTTTGTAAATGTCAATTAGATCAAGTTGCTTGTCCTTTATACTCCATTTCCTTCCTCATTTTTGCCTACACTTTTGTAGTGATTACCAAGTGAGTAGAATTAAAACATTCAATTTTAGTTGCACATTTGTTCATTTCTCCCTTTCAAATTTGTCAGTTTTTCCTTTATGTATTTAAATACTCTGGTATTGGATGAATTCCTATTGACAGTTGGGGTGCCCCCCAGGTAAGTTGCTCTTTTTATCATATAATATGTCTCATGATTTCTTGTAACATACTTTTTTCTGATGTCTATTTGTACAACAGTGATAGAGCCACATCAGCCTTCTTATGCTTATTTCTGCATGGCATCTCTTCTTCATCCACTTACTTTAAACTTGTCTATATCTTTCTATTTAAAAATGCATATTTTGTAGATACCTTATAATTGGCGTTGCTTTTCTAGTCATTCTGATAATCTCTGCCTTATAATTGAGATTTTTTAATCCATTTATATTTGCTGTAATTATTGTTGGGGTTCAACTTAAGTCTACCCTTCTGCTATTTGTTTTTCATTTGTACATTCTGTTTTGTCTTGTTTGCTATTTTTTTTCTTTCCAAGGCTTCTTTTATGTTAATTCAGTACTTTTAGAGTTCCAATTTATTTCTTCTATTAACTTCTTAGCTATAACTCTTTTTGTTATTATTTATTATTGTTCTTCTTTTACTTTAAACATTTGGTGGTTTTGAAAGCACATTATGAGAAGTAAGCAAACATAGTCCTTTATGTCTGCTTACACATTTGTCCTTTCTGGTGCTCCTCATTCCTACCTGCAAATCCAAGCTTACCTCTGAGCTTCCAGCTGGTATTGTTTTCTTTTGAATTGAAAAATATCTTCTAACACTTATTGTAGGGCAAGTCTTCTGGCAACAATTTTTTTGAGTTTTCATTTATAGAAAAGGTCTTAATTCACTCTAGCTTGTGGACTGTTCGCTAGACATGGGATTCTGGGTAGACGTTTCCCTTCTGTTTAGCAACTTGGAGAGTTCTTGCCACTGTCTTCCACACACTGGTTTTCTGATAAGTCAGAGTATTTTTATCATTCTTACCTGTATTCAATGTTTTTATTAATTAATTGATTAATTCGTTTGTTTGTTCATTTATTTATTTTGGTTTTCAGCAGTTTGACTATGATCTGTCTGGTGTGGTTGTTTTTATATTTGTCCTTTGTGATGCTTGCTGTACTTCTTGAATCTATATTATCGGCGGGGAGTTTAAAATACATTTTGAGAAGTTCTCTGCCATGATATTTTCAAACATTTGCCCACTATCACTGTCTTCTTTTCTGGGACACTGATTACACATAAATTAGGCTATTTAACAGTGTTCTCTGTGTCCCAGAAGCTCTATTTACTTTTATTAATACATATTTTAAAATTTCTGTTCTTAAAATTAGATAATTTCTATTTATCAGACCAACGATTCACTGACTTTTGCTTGCCATCTGGAATCTGGTATTGAGTCCATCCAGTGAGTTTTTCATTTTGGTGGTAAATTTTTAGTGCTAGAATGTCCATTTTGTTCTTTTTTTTTTTAATAGTTTCCATTTGTACATTGAGATTCCCTGTCTGCTGACTCATTTAGACCATGTTTTCCTATAATTTTGTGAACACATTTTGTTTAATTCTGTGAATATATTTATAAGAGCTGCTTTAAATATGGCTGATGAGCCCAACATCTGGGTATCTTGAATTCAGTTTTTTTTTTTATGCTTAAGTATAGATCACTTTTTTTTTCCTGCTTTTTAATGCCTATTGGTTTAACATTGGAATAATGGCTAATACATTGAAGAGTCTCTAGATTCTGTAACCTTGCTCTGAAGACTATTAATTCTTGTTTTGGCAGGCAGTCCATTCACTGGATGATCACACTGATATAATTTGCCAAGACTCAACCTCCAGACTCTGAGTCCACTTTGGACTTTGCTAGGGCTTCATTTTAGGCTTTGCTGAAAGGGCTGAGGGTTGGTCATGTATATGTGGTCCCTACTCCTCAGGGCAACCTTTTGCTGTCTTGGCTGGAGCCTGGTGTATTAAGGAGTGCTAATTATTCTGGAAGGGTCCAAACTCCATAATCCCTGGGCACTGCTCTTCCCCCAGCAGTGCCTATGTTACCCATGTTCTATTCTTAAGTCTGCTGCGGCTGCTATCCATAGAGCTCTGGCTCTCTTTCTCCGTGGAGGGTCCCCTCAGCCACAAACTTGTAAGGAGTCCCAGAGACACTTCTGAGTCTCCCTTTTTGCACAATTTGCTCCTTTTCAATCTCCCACCCTGTAGACTCCAGCATCTTCAGCTGCCCTGAACTGTGATCTCTGCCACCTCAGCTCAGCAGGAACAGGGTTCTCTGCTGTGACCCTGTCTTTATGCAATGAGCTTGGGAAATTGCATTGAGATAGAAACCTGGCCGCCTTTGGGACTCACCCCCTCTCAGCCCTCTCAGCAGTCTTATGCTGCCTGTTCTTCATTGTCTGAAAACAGCTGTGTCATGTACTTTATAGCTGCTTATAGCCATAGGGCTTGTCTAATACAGTGACTCCACTATGGTTGGAAGTGGAACTTAACTGTATAATCTCTAGCAAGTATCCTTATTAGGAATGGTAATTTTTCTTCTTAATAAACATACTAAGTAACAACAGTTAGTAGTTAACATGGTTTACTGTATGCAAAGGCATTGCTTTGAATGCCTGACCTCTTAAACTCATTTAATCCCTACCGCAGCTCTCTCAGTTAGGTAATATTATTGTCCCTATTTCTAAGCAAAGAAAATGAAGCACAGATATATTAAATAAACTGCCAAAATTCATATATTTTCAAAATTATTGAGTCAATCCCCTGGTTTTAGCTCCTGTACCTTAACAACTGTACATTTTGTCTCCTGGTAGAAAGTGGGTCATGACTAAACAGGGGAAAAGGATCATAATGAAAAGCAAGTTCAAATTCATGATTAGAGGGGTGAATATTATTAGTTGAGTCATAGCATGTTTGAGCTTAAGGCTTTAGCTAATCCTACCACGTGCCGCCACTTTTACCCCATCCTACCATTTTGTTCTGTGTTCACCACTGAGGACCACACACATCCACAAAAAGTGCATGGAGTAATAGTGAGACTCATTTGTATTCCTGCCCACACTCTCTCTCATTGCTTTTCTTTTTCTTAGTGTAGATGTGGACTCATAAATGTGCCACCCAAAGAAGCTCATTTAAAATGTAAACCTTTGGGTGGAAAAATATATGTTAGATTGGTCGTTTGATCTATCTGTGACAAGTGTTAAAACACATGTGCATTGATTTTTCTTTGAGGAGCATATTTCTAAGAGTAACAATAGTAGTATTGAGCATAGCTTTTACTAGTGGGAAGGAGGAGGGGAGAACAGATGAAGAAAGGGAGCTGCTAATGGCATTTTCCTAATGTAATTGCTTAGGTCAGTGGAAGGCTGTCACAGCTTAATACACTTGCTGTTTGAGGATGTTATCATGTACAGGATCAAGCTAGTGCAAAACATGAAGACAACAGCAGCTTGTTAGAGTGGGAGCTTGTTAAATACCTTCTATCCAGCAGTTATGATCATTTGAAGAGAGAAGTTATGGTTCGTATTCTTCCACCTTTATTTCTAAGTCATGTCTAAGTGCTAGGAAGAAAAAGCATTTAACTATGCAAAGAAAGTAGGAGATGGCACAATAAATTGCTTCAGAGACCACTCTCCTCCCTTCCCATCCACCTGTAGAGAGCAGACTTTATTTCTAGAGGGAATTGAGGGATTTGGCTCTAATTGTTTCTGGAACCAGGAGAATGTTTAATTTCTGAAGTGTCTTTGATCTGATGTACTGCTCTAGTATTCGGGACAGGAAGGTACACCCTTTGTTGAAACCGCATCTTCTGGTGTTGAGAATAATCCAATTCTGGGATATATCCTAAATTCATATTTATTTTCTGCCATTGGTTTTTATGATGTTCAGTGTATACGGTTCAGAAAATCGCTCTAATGGGGAGATAATAATTAAGGTTTTGTAATTGGATCACAAAGGTTTTAGAAGTCATTTCTAAGAAATTCTTAAGGATCAGTTCTTCATACATTCCTTGAACAAAGGTGCACAGCCTACAGAAGGCTTGTGAGCACAGATCATATTGAGGAGGTAAGGGGCTGACTCGTGATGAAGCTGGAGGGGGAACAAAAGGACCTAGCAAACAAGACTTTAGATTTAACTTCACATGCAATAGGAGGGTGATGGAGGGGTGGGTGGTGAGGAGAGACATGCTCTTCTTTACAAACTAAAGATCACTCTGGGTTCTGAGTACAGAATGGACTTTGAGCAAGAGAGGGAGGAAGGAAGAGTTAAGACGTCAGAGAAGGTGGAGATTTGGACTAGTGAAGGTGCAGTTAAGTGGACCTATTCCAGATATAAATCTGAGTCAGAGGTGAAAAGATTCTCTGATGGTCACGGGGGAAAGGGTATAATCAAAAATGGCTTCTAGGATTTTGGCTTGAATTTGATGATTGGTGGTGCTATTTATTGAGATGGTAAAAGCTGGGTTCAGGGCAGCGGGGTGGCGGTGGTGAGGAGATAGGCTTGGACACAGAGAAATCAAGGATAGAATTGGGGAAATGTTACTTTTAAAGTGCCTTTGAACAAAGAAGGGGAGTTTCCAAAGTTGGAAATTTGATTCAGAGCAAAATGTAATTGATTTGAGGGCAGGGAGTACTGGGTGGCAAATAAGAACACACAATAAATGTTCCCTGAAATAGTAAGTCCAGAGCTGAGACAAGAGGCTGGGATCTGAATGTGAGTGACATCGGCATGTATTCTAAACACAGGAAAAAGGAAGCTCAAGATAAGAGAAAATTATCTATTTGTATCTGTTCCTTCCCTTTAAAAAGCAGTTTCAAATTATAATCTCAGAGCTTTCTTAAATGCTCATATTCAATGCAATTTATTTATTTGGATTAGGAAGTTTCCTAACATTTTAAAAAGAAACAACTTAATTAGTGTTCCTCTGGTTGTACTAGGGATTGGTTATACATCATTCTGGTGTATGAGAGCAAAGAGAACTGGCATTCTCATTCTGGAAGACCTAATGTTCTCTACAAGCATGAATCGTTAGGAGTTTTCTCAGTTCTGGTATAAAAAAACGATCAAGTGGAAAGCTTTGTCAAAAATCTTTCTAAAGCAGGACTATCAGTTAGTTCTTTAAAAAGTTAAACAAATTGACAAGACTTTAGCTAGACTGATCAAGAGCAAAAAAGAGAAGACTCAAATTACTAAAATCAGAAATGAAAAAGTGTACATTACTACAAACCTTACAGTAACAAAAAGGAGTATAAGGGAATATAATAAACAATTGTATGTCTACAAATTAGATAACTTAGAGTAAGTGGGAAAATTCTTAGAAAGGAACACTCTGGTAAAACTGACTCAAGAAGAAATTGAAAATCTGAGTAAACCTATGACAAGTAAATAAATGTAATTTGTAATTAAAAAAACTATCCACAGAGAAAATCTAAGGCCCAGATGGCTTTATGGTGAATTATACCACACATTTAAAGAAGAAATAACATCATTTCTTCACAAACTTTTCCAAAAAATGGAAGATCAGGGAATACTATTCAACTTATTCTGTGATGCCATTATTTTTCTAATCCAAAATCAGAGACATCATATGCAAAAAAGTTACAGGACAATATGTCTTAGAATATAGATTCAAAAATCCTCAACATGGGCCTTCCCTGGTGGCGCAGTGGTTGAGAGTCTGCCTGCCGATGCAGGGGACATGGGTTCGTGCCACGGCCCGGGAAGATCCCACATGCCACGGAGCGGCAGGGCCCGTGAGCCATGGCCACTGAGCCTGCCTGTCTGGAGCCTGTGCTCCACAATGGGAGAAGCCACAACAGTGAGAGGTCTGCATACCGCAAAAAAAAAAAAAAAAAAATCCTCAACAAAATACAAGCAAACCAAATACAATGATATATAAAAAGGATATACCATGACCAAGAAAGTAAAGTTTATTTAACATCTGAGAATCAATTAATACAATCCATCATATTAATGGAATAATGGGCAAAAACTACATGGACATCTTATTGATACAGAAAAACATTTGACAAAATCCAACACCACTTTTTGATAAAAACACTGAAATAATTAGAATAGAAGGGAACATACTCAATTTGTTAAAAGACATCTACAAAAAACTATACCTTATATCATACTGAATGATGAAAGGCTGGAGGCTTTTCCTGTAAATCAAAAACAAGACAAGTCTGTCCACTCTCACCTCTTCTACTCAACATTGTACTGTGGGTTCTGGCTAAGGAAGTTCATCAAGAAAAACAAATGAAGACATTCACATTAGAAAATAATAAGAATGCACTCTATTTGCAAAAAGCATGATCCTTAGAAAATCCCAAGGAACCCAGTAAAAACTCTATTATAACTACTATATAGCAGGATAAATCAATATATAAAAACATCAACATACACTATCAATGAACAGTTCAAAAATGAAATTAAAGTAAACAGTTCCATATCTAGTAACATCAAAAAATTAAATATTTAGGAAAAAATTAAAAAGTACAAAACTTATACTCTGATAACTACAAAACATTGTTGAAAGAAATTAAAGAACACCTAAATAAATAGAAAGATATCCAATGTTCCTATATTTGGAGACTTAACATTGCAAAGAAGGCAATCTTTTCCAAATTGATCAACCAATTCCAAACAATTCTTATCAAAATCCCAGCAGACTTTTCTTTGAATTGGATAAGCTCAAGATAAAGTTTATATGGAAATATAAGGGACCCCAACGTAGCCAAAATAATCTTTAAAAGTAACTAAGTTGGGGCTTCCCTGGTGGCACAGTGGTTGAGAGTCCGCCTGCCGATGCAGAGGACACGGGTTCATGCCCCGGTCCGGGAAGATACCACATGCCGCAGAGCGGCTGGGCCAGTGGCCCATGGCCACTGAGCCTGCGCGTCCAGAGCCTGTGCTCCGCAACGGGAGAGGCCACAACAGTGAGAGGCCCGCGTACTGCAAAAAAAAAAAAAAGTAACTAAGTTGGAGAAATTACAATTCCCAATTTTGAAACTTACTCCAAAGCTGCAATAATCAAGAAAGTGTAATACTGGCTTAAGGATAGGCAATATATCAATAGAATATAATTGAGAGTCCAGAATGAGAGCATCACATTTACACTCAACTGATTTTTGACAAGGATGCCAAGACAGTTCATTGGGGGAAAGAATAATCTTTACAACAAATGGGGCTGGCAGAACTGGATATGCAAATGGAAATAATGAAGTCAAAACACTTTCTCACATCACACACAACAATTAAGTAAAAATGGATCATAAACCTATATGTAGTAGCTAAAATTATAAAACTGTTAGAAGAAAATAGGGAATAAATCTTCACAACCCTGGGTAGTGAAAGAGAAATTCACTTTCTTCTCTACTTACCACTGTATTCGTACCTGACACTTTCTGGAACACTCCTGACATCACATGTGTGGGTGTTTCCCATACCAACCAATTCTCCCTTACCAGCTGCATATCCTACACTTTAAATTCAATTCTGACACTAAACTGTCTGGAATTAGTACAGACCCCCCAGGTTAAGGAGTCCACCCCACAAATCTGCCCCCTACTTCAGAGCCAAGTACAAGTGGTGGGTCACCAGGTTAATCACAACTTCTGTCCAACTTAGCTACCAATTGGAGGTTCCCGTGACCCCCTCTGCAGGTTTGATCATTTCTAGAACCGCTCACAGAACTCAGGAAAACAGTTTACTTACTAGATTACCAGTTTATTACAATGGATATGTTAAAGGCTACAAAAGGGTAAGGCTGGAAGGGTCCCAAGAACAGGAGCTGCTGAACCCTGTACTTCAAAGATTTTATGGAGGCTTTCCTTATATAGGCATGACTGATTAATTCATTAGCCATTGGGTATTAATTCACCTCCAGCCCCTCTCCCCTCCCTCGAGGTAGGCAGTGGGGACTGAAAGTTCTAATCCTCTAATCAATGTGTTGGTTTCCCTGGTGACCAGCCCTCCATCCAGTGGTTATCTAGGGGCTTTCCAGAAATCACCTCATTCACATAAACTCAGGTATGACTGAAAGGGGCTTGCTATGAATAACAAAGGACACTCTTTTTACCTTTATCCTCTGGAGCTATTTCAGGAGATGGGAACAAAAACTAAGGTATAACAAAAGATGCTCTCCAGCTCTTATCACTTGGGAAATTACACGGGTTTTAGGAGCTGTGTGCCAGGAGGAGCCATATACGAAGAAAAACTATATATATTTCTTATTCTATCACAATATCATATGTAGACAAAACCTTCCTATATATGACACCAAAAGCACAAGTGACAAAAGAAAAAAGTAAGTTGGGTTTTAATTAACTTTATAAACTTTTGTGCTTCAAAGGATACCATCACGAAAGTTCAAAGAAAACCCACAAAAAGGGAGAAAATATTTGCAAATCATAAGGTACTGATAATGAACATTTATCTAGAATATATTAAAAAACCCTTACTTCTCAATATCAATCAGACAAATAACCAATTAAAAAAATGGTCAAACAACTTGAGTAGATATTTCTCCAAAGAAGATATACAAATGGCAAATGAGCTCATGAAAAGATCCTTGAGTTAGCTGTTAGGGAAAAACAAATTGAAACCACAATGAGATACCACTTCACACCCACTAGGATGACTATAATCATAAAGACAGGTCATAACAAATGTTGGCGAAGAGGTGGAGAAATTGGAACACCCATACAGTGCTGATGGTAAAGCGGTTTAACCTGTTTTGGAAACCAATCTGGCAGTTGCTCAAAAGGTTAAGCACAGAGTTACCATATCACGTACCAATTTCACTACTAGGTATATATTTAAGAGAACTGAAAACATATATCCATACAAAGACTTGTACATTAATGTTCACAGCAACACTATTCATAATAAGCAAAAAGTGGGGCAATCTAAATGACCATCAAATGATGAATGGATAAAAAATTTGATTTAGGTATACGATTCAATATTATTTAACCATAAAAGGAAATTGAGTACTGATGCATGCTACAGCATGGATGACCTTGAAACAGCATGATAAGTGAAAGAAACCAGTCACAAAAAAAAGCCCACATCTTTGTATTATTTTATTTATTATATATGGAATATATGTAATAGAGAACGAGAGAGAGAATGAGAGAGGGAGAGAGAGAGGGAGATTTTAAGGCATTGGCTCACATAATTGTCCAAACTCTGCAGGGTAGGCTGGCGGGCTGGAGACCCAGGGACGGTTGCATTTTGAATCCGAAGGCTGTCTCCTGTCAGAACTGCCTCTTCTGCAGGGGAGGTCAGTCCTTTTCTTAAGGTCTCCAACTGATTGGATGAGGCCCATCCATATTATGTTGGGTAATCTGCTGTATGCAAAATCTACTGATTGAAGTGTTAATCTTTTGCAAAAATTCACTTTATGAAAACATCTAGAATATTGTTTGATGAAATATCTGGTTAATGTGGCCTAGACAAGTTGACACATAAAATTAACTATCTCATATGTTCTCTGAGAATTTTTATGTTATTATCCATATGACTATAATTAATGAAATTGCATTTAAAATTTTCTTATACCCCCATTTATTTTGGTGTTTTTATTGTACAGGCTTTATTCTTAAGTAAAATGTTTAATGACAGAAGTGATGACAATCATAGTTTTCTTGTCCTTACTTTGAAAAAAACCTTGCATTTAATATTTCACCACCATGTAAGACATTTACCATAGATTCTTGATAGAGATGCTTTTATTGAGGGGGGAGGGTCATTTAAGGATGACACTCTATTTCTAAGTGGCTAAAGTGTATTTTTATTTTTAATAAATAATTGGAATTTATTCTTATTGAATTATCTTCCTGTACCACTTGGGATTTTTATGTTTTTCTTCGATAACTATGTGAATATAGTGAAATACATAAAAAAGATTTCCTGCTATTTAATTATCTTTGCATTCCCCAAATAAAACCTCTTTTATTTATGACTGGTTTTACTTATACATGCATGCACATACATATATATTGCTGAATTTGATGCACTGTTTCTCTACTTAGGATTCTTTAATTTTTGCTTGTAAAGATGACCTATATGATTAATTTTTCTGTGTTGTCCTTTATGAGTTTGCGTATCAAGCATATACTAATTAATTTGTTGTCTATTGCTGAGTATGTTACTCAGCAAAACCAAGTGTCTTAAAAGAACATAAACTTTTTTTTAAATCTCTCTAAATTTTGATAAGTCAGAAATTGGGGAGGGACTTGGCTGGACAGTCTGGCTTGAGGCTTCTCACAAGGTTGCCATCAGGATGTTGGCTGGGGCTGCGGTCATCTGAAGGCTCGAGTGGGCCTGGAGGGCCACTGTCACTGCTGGCTGTGACAGTGTTAGCCTGTGTTAGCAGGGAGTGTCAGCGCCTCTCTGCAGGAGCCCATTTTCAGATGGCTCAAGTGTCCTCATGACAGCTTTTGGCTTCCACCAGAAGAACTAATCCAAGGCCGAAGCTCAGTGTGTTTTATGGCCTTCCTGAGAAGTCAGTGAACACTGACACTTCCATGCTGGTCGATTGGCCACAGACCAGCCATGACTCATGTGGGAGGGGCCTGAGCACCAGGAGATGAGGGACCGCAGGCCATCTTGGAGGCTGGGTTGGTGCCATGGTGACCCACATGCAATGCATGTGCCCCTTTCTCATCACCTGGAAGAGCTGGCATTACATGGGAGTTATTGATGTTTGAAGAGTCCCTAAAACTCACCAGGCAAATCATCTGGTGCTTTACTGTGAAAAGGATGAGTCTTTTTATTCAGTGTTTTACTGCTGATAAGCCTAATCAGGTTTAAAATTTTTCCTTGAGTCAATATTGATCATTTAATATTTACATAAAATTTGCTTATTATATATGTTTTGCATCATAGGCATCAAACATGGTATTTTCTTATGATTTGAAAAATCAATACTGACTTTCTACTATAGACAATCTTTAGTTACTAATTTGCTTACCTTCACTTTATCTTTAGTATTGATCAGTCTTATAAAAGGCATATCCTTTTTCTTCTATTCAAATAAATGGTTTATTTGAAGAGAATAAAAAGGATATACCTTTTACATCAAAGGATATGCCTTTGATCCTCTAGTTTATTACTTTTTATTGTATAAATAATAATTATATAATATTTCTAGAAATATGCATTATATAGTATAATACATATAATAATACGATAATATATTACAATAACATATTATATTATTAATATATTATATTAATTTGATAATAATATATTACAATAGTATATTAACATGATAATATTATATTATCATATTATAATATGTATAATATGTGTATAATATACATATAATATTATAATAATATATTAAATATAAATTAATATAAATGTAATATATATTATTATATTAATAATATTATATTAAGTAACATTACATTATATATAAATAAATTCATAATATATTTCTTATGTATTTATAATATGAATGACCTATAAATAAATCATGTTCTTACCTTAATTTCCTTCCTTCTGCTTTCTTCAAGTTTACTATACTATTTTTCTCTTAATTTCTTGAATTCAACATTTATCATTAACTTTCTTTCTTCTTTTCTAATGCATACATTTAAGGCTATACCTTTCATTTTATACAGTGCTCATGTAGTTTTATATGTATAATTTCTATTGTCATTTGGGACTATGCATTTTATACCTTTTATTATAATTAGTTTGACCCATAGATTATTCAAAGTTCTGTAGTATTCAAACATAAGCTTGTGGTTGATTTTCCTCACCAGTTTTTACTTATTGATTAGAAATTTTATTTCATTTTGTTTACACTATATGGTCTGTATAGTAGTGATTCTGTAGTGGTTTTTGAGATTAAGTTTATGTCCTAGGATATGGTCAGTCTTTTTAAATGTGTCAGATGTGTATGAGTAAAGTAAGCAATTTCTAAACTTGGGGTGTGGGGTTTAAGATATGTTTGTTTGGTCAAATCTTCATTATATTTTGTCTGCTTGATGCAATGGTTTCTGGGAGAGATGAACTAAAAACTCATGCTGCAGTTTTGAACTTTTTCAATTTCATCTTGCAGTTCTGCTAGGATGTACCTCATAAGGGTGCCTTGAGTTAATGAGTTAGTTACCAGACTAAATGTTATCTCTGACACACAGTCAACATTCAGAAATGTTAGCTGTTTTAGCTGGTTTAGTTATTTTACTTAGATTAACATTTCTGTACCAGATTACCTTCTAAAACCTATCTGTTTCCATGCTTTAAAAAAAAAAAACTTGAATATCTCTTTTTCATATACATCTCTTGTAAAAGCTTATTACTGGATGTGTATGTGGGTGTCTATGTGCATGTAAGATCTTTTCCTACTGAAAATATTTAAGATCTTCTACCCAAAATTTAAATAATGTATATTCTCTTCAAGCATAACTAACACATTTTTAAATGCTAACAACATTCTAGACCACAAGGTGTTCTTATATATATGTATTATTAATTATATTAAATAATAATTACTGTGAATATTTGACTGAAATTCTGAAGTTAATTGATGTCCTCCTTCTTTTCCTAAACAATAGTAGGACCACAGAACACTTCAATTCTTATCATCCTTTTTTTTTCTTTTGTAATCAATCCTTATTTACAGATACCAGCGTGGTTACAGATTTTTTCTTTGATTACTGCTTCCTACATTCTATCTCGTATGTATTCTATCTACATTCTGGGTTCAATTTCCATTTTTTTTAAAGTATAACATTTAGTAATGGTCTAAAAGTAACAAATGTATTTATTTTTCTTTTTTAAGCAGCTTTTTTGTGACATAATTCACATATATAATTCATCTATTTAAAATTTAAAAACAATTCAGTGGTTTTTTAGCCTACCCACAGTTATGTGCAACCTTTACCACAGTCAATTATAGAACATACCTATCAAAAAAACCCTGTATCCCTCTTTTCTCAGTCCCTCCACCATCACCCCCACAACCCTGAACAACCGTTAATCTGTACTGTCTCTATAGATTTCCCTGCTCTGAATTTTGAATATGGATAGAATCATGTAATATTATTCTGTATGACATATTGTGTGTCATACAATATATAGTCTTTTGTAACTAGCCTCTTGGAGCATATATCAGTACTTTATTTCATTTTATAATAGTCCATTGTATGGATTTAAAATTTTGTTTCTCCATTCATCAGTTGATGGACATCAGGGTTGTTTCTACCTTTTCACTATTATGAATAACGCTGCCAAGAACATTCATGCACACATTTTTGTGTGGACATATATTTTCATCTTTCTTGGATTTATACCTAAGAGTGGAATTTTGGGACCACATGGTAACTTTATGTTTAACTCTTTAAGGGATTGCCAGAATGCTTTCCAAAGCAGCGGAATCAGTTAACGTTTCCACTAGCAGGTGTATACGTGCTTCAGTTCTTTCACATGCTCTCCAACAATTGTTATTATCTTCTGATAACACCCACCTTTACAGTCGTAAAGTGGTATATCATTGTGGTTTTGACTTTCATTTCCCCGATGATTAATGATGTTTACCATCCTTTCTAATGCTATTGGCCCGTGATATATCTTCTTTGGAGAAATGTCTATTAAAATCCTGTGCCTATTTTTTTAATTGGGTTTCCTTTTGATTATTGAGTTGTAAGTGTTCTTTGTATATTTCAGGTGCAAACTTATTATCATATATATATGATTTGTAGATATTCTCTCTCATTCTGTAGGGTTTCTTTTTTCACTTTCTTGATGGTGTCCTTTGAAGTACAAAAATTTTACATTTGATAAAGTTCAATTTAGCTATTTTTTCTTTTGTTGTTTGTACTTTTGGTGTCATGCCTAAAAAATCATTTGACAAATTCAAGGTCATGAAAATATACCCTTATGTTTTCTTCTAAGAGTTTTATAGTTTTATCTCTTACATTTAGGTTTATGATCCATTTTGAGTTAATTTTTGTATATGATATGAGGTAGGAGTTCAACTTCATTCTTTTGCATGTAGCTGTTCAGTTTTCCCAGCACAGTTTGTTGAAAAGAGTGTGATTTTCCCATGTAGTGTTCTTGGCACCCTTGTGATCAGTTGACTGTAAGTGTAGGGATTTATTTCTGTACTCTGAATTCTATTTTATTTATCTATATATCTGTCCTTGTGCCAGTACTATACTCTCTTGGTTATTGCTGCTTTGTAGTTAGTTTTGTAATCGAGGAGTGTGAGCCCTCCTACTTCGTTCTCATTCTTTTTTTTTTAATATTGCCTGTGTCTCTTGAAATTCCATATGTGAATTTTAGAATAACCTTTAAATTTCACCAGTTTATTTTTTGGCTGGATAATGGGAACTTTATTCAGGCTTCTCTCATGTATATAGCTCACTGACTGTGAAAATCCTAGGTTGACAATTTTACTTTGTTTTTAAATTATCTTACTATTTTGGCAATATTATTTGATGGTTTTCTGCCCTCTGTTTTTGCTGATAAGAAATCTGCTGTTATCAGTCTAACTTTTGTTCTTTAAGATATTTTATATTTTTTTCTCTTGCTACTTTTAAGTTAAACACCATGTCTTTGGTGTAATATAGTTTCATTATGATATATCCATGTTTAAATTTTTTTTTTCTACTTGGATTGAGTATCCTTCATGGGTCTAAGGTCTCATGCTTAAATTCTGAAAATTCCTATTGGTAATATGTTTGATATTTTAATTTCATTCTTTAATGCCTTTAATATCCAGTATGATTTATTTATATTTACTATATCTTTATCTCTTCATGATGTAGTCAAGATGAATTTCTCAAATGCATTTTCTGTTTCCTTATTGTTCTCTTCAACTATATCTAATCTTCTGCTTAACCATTGAGTTTTAATTTTAATGACTCTTCCTTTTTATTTCTGAAATTCCATTGTTGCTAATGGGGATTAAAGGAACACTGTCAGGAGCAAGACAGCCTGCTTTCAAATTCTGACTTCTTTACTTAAAAGCTGTATGATCTTGAGCAATATCTAATCTCTCTGTGTCCTCATTTCCTCATTTGAAAAAAAAACAGAATAGCATCTATATCAGAGAATTGCTATAAATATTAAAATGATTAGATGAAATGCTTACCACAGTGCCTAGCATTTAATAAATGCTAAACTTTTTTTTTTTTTTTTTTTTTGCAGTACGTGGGCCTCTCACTGTTGTGGCCTCTCCCATTGCGGAGCACAGGCTCCGGACGCACAGGCTGAGCGGCCATGGCTCACGGGTCCAGCCGCTCCGCGGCATGTGGGATCTTCCCGGACCGGGGCACGAACCCGTGTCCCCTGCATCAGCAGGTGGACTCTCAGCCACTGCGCCACCAGGGAAGCCCTAAACTATTTTTTTAACAAAGCTGTCTATATTCTGTTTAAAATAGCCTGCCATTCTTTCTATTTCTTCTTTTGTTGTCTTAATTGTGTTAAAACTAACAACTGTATTGTCTTTCATCTCTGGTTATGGTATTCCAGTACTCCCTTTTGTTTCTTCCATTGATTCATGGCAGGGTAGGTTGTTTCCTACGTGGTTGTAATTTTCCCTGGTATGCTCATTTTGATGCTTCAATGGATATTTCTTATTTTCTTGTTTCTCTGTTTCCCATGGGAGTCTCACTCATGCATCCTGGGTTGTGTCTATTCATAAAAGACATATTTCACATTTGTTTTATGGGAACCTCAGGTGTTTCAAAGTTCCTGGACCAGAGTTTATGTGAGGTTTTAGCACCATGTGATTTCAGACACTACATCTACATGTGACACATTTTTAAGGATATGATTTCTCTGTTACTTTTACACAGAGTCCAGGGCAGACAGATTCTATTCTTCTCTGGGTTCAGAGGTAGAGGTTTTTAATTCATTTTTTTCCCTATGACATTGATGGATGTTTGAGAGTAGTATCTTCTTACAAGTCTCTGAGTTCCAGCTTCCAGTTTTATATGAACCCTTGGCCACAGCTGTTTCTGTGTAGATCCTTAAACCTTACTGTCCAGCCCCAGTGTCAAAATCTAGGCTTAATAACCTCCCACAGCATCAGCTCACTGGAGTGCTCTGGTGTTGAGTTCCCTCTTGGTTTGTTTTCCTGGGACTAGAGGATTATTTTCTCCTTTGGAATCAGGAATATATTTAATTATTTTTGTTGTACTGTATTGTATTGTATCTGACATTTCTATGGGTTTGCAGAAAGAGGACCTGAGTCTGTATGACCTGAGTTTGCCATGTTGCCGAACCACATATTTTCCATCCTTTCATGTTTATGTTTCAGTTTACTGAAGTTCAATGAACACTGGGGTGTCTCCTCAACTAGCCCTACCGCTTTTGCAACTCATGAAATTGTTCTCCGAGGTTCAGAAGAATGGGGAACCAAAAACAAAATTCACCTGCCAGGCCCAGTGCTAGATGCTCTACTTATCTTTTTAATAAATAATATTATGAATATTCCCACCAAGTCGGGAAACAAAGGCCCATAAAGATGAAGCCTGACTTAGACTCCGTGCTCTTCCCATTTTGTTGTTCTGTATCACCTTAGTGCAAAATGAACTCACGGTCCGAATAAGATATCTAACAATCCAACTAAACTTAAAAAGTAAAGTCTGTGATGATGTTGAAATACACATTCTTTTCCAAGCTCAGAGCCCATTCTCATTGTCCTTAAATGGTGCAGTTGGCTTTGCATTACCTGTTGGTGTCCAGCAAGGTACAACTTTATATATACTTGTAAAAAAGGATTTATTCAGTCTTTCATTTGTTCATTCATCCAATAATTATTGAGCCTGTCTTGGCTGCTAGCAGGGGGCTAGGATTAGAGACAGCATTGCCCTTGCCTGGGCAAGAGGGACACCAGCCCTGAGCCCCTTACTGTGCTCCCTCTAGTTGTATCATTTCCCTTGAAGGGATGAATATATGGATCCAAGGTCACCTGGATATTGAGGTCTCCCTTTATAAAGTACCTCAAGCACTGAGATCACAGGTTCCCCACCAAAACTATTTCCTGCCCGTCCCCCAAGGCTGTCCTTCCTAGACAGACACACCAGCCATGTGTGCACCTCCAGGCTCAAGCAGTGATTGGTTGCAGAGCAAACCAATCTGTGGGCAGAGCCTCTAGGTGTGGCCTCAGGTGTCCCCATACATGCACACAGGTCCTTCTCAGATCCAAGCAAGGCAGATTAGGATCCAGTGGAGGGAGGTTAGGAGAGCTCCAGGAACCAGGACAGCTCTCCTGGTGGGTCCACATTCTGGCTAAGAGCCATGAGGAACTGTGAGAGTCTAAATCTGGACCTGGCCTTGGATGCCATTATGAAGGAATTTTTTCAAGGTCTGAATATAGACTACATATTTAATTAACAATTTGATCCCTTGATTTATAACCTTAAAATATTTAGACCTGGCATGTGGACCTCCATGTGAATTCTTGCCCTGGGCTCTGCAGCTGTTAGGAGTACACAGAATTCAGTTCTAGTATCAGAAACAGACTCTTAATGAAAGCATTAGAATAAAATATGGTAAGTGTCATGTGGAAGCACACTCGGCATGTCACGGGGGCACAGAGGTAGAACGCTAATTCAGCAGCAGCTTCCACATCAGGACGTTTTCCTGGAGGTGGGGTGGGGCGGGGATGAAGACCGCAGATGCAGTGGTGCAGACAACAGCCTGTCATTGGAAGTGGCGCAGGGGAAGTGAGGGGATTTCAAGAGGAGTTGCATGGTTAAAGCTAAATACATAAGTAAGAAGTTCGGAATCCATTCGAAGAGGAGGCTGCAGTGGGAGGTGGTCCCACCTGAGGGGCTTTGGCAGCCTTGGTCCTGTAGCTGACCATTCCCTGTGGGCGGAGGAAGCCACTGCAGCCCCCGTGTCACCTGATGCTATCAGGCAGCAGGAGGCAGACTTTGATGGGCAAGACCTGAGGCCAGGAGATTTGTCTAGGAAGTTGCCAGTGAGCAAGGGTGGGAGGGGATGGAGAGGTGGGAACAGAGCTGAGAAACACGACGAGGTGACCCCGCGTCATGAGCGTGCGCTTCCCTCATCGGGCGGATAGCTGTACGTACCCTCAGAGGTGCTCACCTTTCAGGCCGCATCAAAGTTAGAAAAAGAGAATTGACATCAGCCCCAAAGAGCAGTCAACACCCTCAACTCATCAGATCTGCTATGAGCGTGTTGGTGGGTGCTAACCCTGCTTCTTCCGCGCACGAGGTTGAACCATTCACAGATGCCTGAGCCTCGTTCCCTTTGGGTTTCAGGACACAGGGACAGAATCAGAGGCCTCCAGAAGCTCCTGCCCTGGGGCATCTTTTAATCTTGGGTGAGGAAGCCATATCACTATTGTCTTGGGCAAGAAAACATGCAAATACAGGACTATGATTTGGGAGTAGGGGGCTGGTTATCCCTCTGGATGGATCCTGACCCGGGGGAAGGCACAGGGGCCGCCTCTGTTCCCTCTGACTTGGGGCCACTGCAGTCTCTGTGCCTGTGGGGCTGCTTCACCTATTGAGGGTCTCAGGTGAGAGGGGCTGGGTCAGTGCAGGCAGGGCGACAGGAGGCTGACCCCTCGGTCCCCTCGTGCCAACACTCAGGGCATCTCGTGGCCCCTGTGCTTGGGGTACAGGAGTGATGGAGCCAGGGACGCCCCCAGACTCTGGTCGATTAACCCCCCCCCAGTCCCGTGCAGCTCAGCCCTGAGTCCCCCCACCCCCGCCCTTATCTCCTGATCTAAATTCACAGTGCCTGCGTCATGTAAATGGCACCATATCCAGCTGGAAATGTGAGTCCTGTCAGGAGCACTGGGCTCCGTCATGCTTATCAGAAATACATGATCCAGTGAGGATTAGACAGAGGCTGGTGCTACTGCGCTGTCCATAGTCCGCGAGAGATGAATAATGGAAATTCCACGGGCCAGAGACAAATACAACTGGCAAGGCAGCTGGAGTCACCCTTCTGCTCAGCTCAGTGGGACCCATCCAATGGGCTCCTGGAAGGCACTCTGCTTCAGTCACCAGGGCTGTGGTCTGGGGGCCAGGGGCAGAGGTAATCCCCTCCTCTCCTCTCTCTCCTCCCTTCCATCCTGGCCTGCTTTTCTCTCCAACTTCCCCTGCCCAGCAAAGGTGGCATTTAATAGAACCTATGGAACCATAACAGCAGAAAGAAAAGCTTGGACAAATGCCCAAACCCTTTCTCATGGAAATGGGTGGCTGGCGGGTGGAGGGTCAGCCATCTCCCTCCTCTGGGGAGAGCCAGGGTGGGAACCACTGAAGAAAGGCCTTAATTATACCAAGCTTTAAATTCATCACTTTTTCTCGGACTTGAGTTGGCTTTGAAAGAGGTGGTTAAAGTTCTCAGCATGATGAAGTGTTCACAATAAATAGATCAAAGTTTCTTTTAATCACCCCCCCTTTTGGGGGTAGTGAAGACTAAAGTAGTGGAGTAAGTAGTTTTGGCAAAGAAAACAGCAATAATTGCAATAATAGCAATCATTGTCTCTTGCTCCACAAAAACAATACCCTTCATTCTTATACTGTAAAGGTGGAATAAGCAAAAGTCACAAAGCCTGATTTTAAAGAAAATGCAAAGAGAAAGCCAAAGAAGATAAGGAGGCTTCCCACGATCCAGCTTTTATAACCTAGGCTAGAGCTCCTGGAGAGGCGGTGTTCTCTCATGGAGAGACTCGGAATCAAGGTCTGGCTTTTGTTCATGACTCATTTGCTCATTCATTCCTTTATTTAGCAAAAATGGGTGCTATTATGGGATGGTTGCACTGCGCGCAGGAAGGGGGCATGAGTACACACGTCGCCTTGTCGCCTGCCGGGGAGCTCAGACCCCAACAGGTGAGAGGGCATCTCAGGAAGACATGTAACACAGGCAGTATGTAGAGCAGCAAGTACACTCAGGCACAGGTGAGCTGCCCAAAGAAAGTGTAACACAGCTGCAGTTGTGTGATCTCCACAAGTTAATCTAGCCCAGCCCTGCTTCTCTTGTCTGCAAATATCATTTTCACCAGCTCAGGGTCCATGAGAATCCCAATCCCTCCCTGTAGGCTGGAGCTTTCCAACATCTCTCAGCCAATCCCAGGAAATGCTGGGTTTTGAAAACCATAATATACCAAGTAAACATAAGGAGATGTGAATAATTATTACTATTGCACTGCCTCTACTATGGAGATACTAATTACTGTTTTAGGGTTATGGCTATGGGGTTTTCAGGATGTCCTCACAGCCGCTGCAGGAGCTCAGTCTCTTTTCTCCCTGGCCCTGGTTTGGTGTCATTTCTATGATGGGTGACTGTTCTCCTCCAGTAGAACCACAATATCCAAAGGTAGCTGTCCACTCAGCCATCCAAGTTGGTCCTTGACTGAATGGGCATATAGGGGGCTGTGTGTGGGTGAGCCTTGGATTGAAGAAGTGGGGACAGAGCTCTCCTAGCCTGTGCTGCCCACAGCAGGCCTTTCCCACTGAGGTTTTCCTGCAGATCGATGCCACACGGGGCTTCTCACGTGGCAGAGACCAGCTCTCACAGGTGCCACCGTGCTGCTCCATCAAGGCCAGGATGACAGAATTTCTTAAGGAACCAGGGAGGCCCCAGCAAACGTGAACACACCCCTGGTTGTTCCATGGCGTTTAGGTTGACTGCTTTCCTGTTCTTCACATTCAGGAAGGCCTTTGAACCCTGTGGTCTTGATTGCTTGCAAGCCCACTGAGGTGTTTTACGAGGTATCAGGTAACCCCTGGAGATACGGCTGCTGTGGGCCAACGCAGCTACTCAAGAAGGCAGTGCTCAGATGGGTGCTTTGTGGATGACATGCCTGCGGCTGCGCCAACCCTCCCCAGACCAGGAGGGCTGACGCCACTACTGGCTGAGTACACACTGGCTGCAGCTGCCAGCCGCACTTCGAACAGCACAGAAGAGGTGTTTCAGGTTCCTTGTGTGTGTGTCATTTCAGACTCCCTCCTTCCCTGCTGTTTTCATTTTTTCTTTCCCTCCCCATGGGAAATATTGTTCTTTCTGTTTGGTCATCAAAGTACAATCTCTAGGGTTGGGTCTAGACGCCTCTGTGGGACCATCTGTTCCTCCTGGTCCATTGGTCCAGAAATAGCTTGTGTTGCTCCCTTTCCCTAGGCCCCCAGCTGAGGTCAGTATCAAATTCGGTCCTCATCATCTTTCGTCTAAACCAACTAGGTGGATTCTGCTGTCAGGCCAGCCTCTTCTCATTTCCAACTTTTTCTGGTCCTCCATTGCCTTTCGTATCTCCTTACTTCCCAGTATATTGGCAGCCTGTTTTTCTGTTTTCATATTTGTTGTTTTTGCTAGGACATTGGTTCTCATATTGCACTGGGTTTGTTATATGCTGCCTAGACCGTGGTGGATGAGGTAGTCTAGGCCATGTACCCCTGAAGCCAGACATGCAATAAATAAACCATTGCACACATAACTGCTCAGCCAGTGTAGTGAGTGCTATTAAAGAAGGGACAGGATGTGATAAACAGAACCAGAGGAAAAGCCTAATCTAGATTCATAGGGTCAGAGAAAGCTTCTCCGAAGCAATGAGATCCAGCTAAGGGAACGGTGTGTTCAAGACCCTGGAGAACACCTGATGTGCGCAGATGTGCACACAGATGAATAAAGCTGGACGTGGCCAGCTCAGCGCGTGGAGGACAGGATGTGTGAAGGTGAAGCTACTGAACACTGCCAAGGCCAGGCTGGATAAAGCCCCAGAGTTCCTGGTTAAGTCCACAGGCTTGATCCCAAAGGTAATGGGAAGCCATCCAGAGTTCAATCCAGGGAGTGACCTGAGAGGAAGTATCATACAACCTGGATTCAGTCAACTATCTGGGTTTGAATCACAGCTCTGCCACTTCCGAGCTGTGCGACCTTGGACAAGTTACTCAACCTCTCTGTGCTTTCATTCCTTCATCTCTGAAAAGCATGATGATGATACTTCAGATGTTGTAGCTCTGTGCGTTAATAGATATAATGTTCTTTGTGTGTGTCCTGGAGAAATTGTTGTGTAAACGTTGGATGACAATGATGATGGTGATGACGATGATATTTCAAGGAGATCCCAGTCTCTGCTGTGCAGAGGAGGTGAGATTATAAGGGCAGGTTTGTGGGGAAGAGGGGAAGTCAGGAGACCAGTTAGGGGAAGTCTGCAGACAGACCGGGTGGTCCTACATCAGAATGACAGTAACAGGGATGGAGAGAGAAGTGCATAGATTAAAAATACATTTGGGAGGCAGACTCAGTGGACTTGATGGATTGGATGTGACGGTGGCGGTGAGGGAGCTGTTGAGGGTGATTCCCAAGTTCCTGGTGAGATTACCTGGATGGATGGAAGCCCCGTTTCCTGGAAAAAGAGTAGATTTCAGAGAAAAGAGCAAGAGGTCATTCTGGGACATATTCAGTTAGAGATGCCTTTGAAATCTTTAAGTGGAAGTGTGAAGGAACTTGTTAGATAGACAGGTCAGGTGCACAAAGAGAGTCCTGGGCTGGAGAAGCACATTTGGGTTTTTAGCAAGGACACTGATTGGCTAAGTTCACCTATGATAAGAGTATAATCAGAGGAGCCGAGCTATAAGCCAGGACAAAGTTCTAAAGAACTTTCGCATTTGGGGGCTGACTACAAGAGTCTGCAAGGGTAGGGATGTCTTTGGTCAGCTGTATAGAGGCACATAACACAGCATCACCAGGGACCGTAGGAAGCTTGGCCAGCGCTTGCAGTGTTCAGATGACTTCTTCTTAGCACAGCTGACTCATCCTCATAATGACCCTGTGGTGAGCCCAGCCTCTCCCCATTTTACTGAATTTGGCTGTGTGATTTGCCCTCAGTAAAGACGTTAAATTGTTTGTACAAAGTATTCATGAAGTGTTTTTTGTCTGCATCCGAAAGGATTCTCATCCTTTGTTCATTATTCATAAAATACATAAATTCTGTGGTTATGTACATTTATTAACTAGGTGTATGTTTTTGTTTTGGATAAAGACATGTTAGCTCAGAGAAGTCGCTCACAAACAGCCAGTGAAACAGTGAGCATCTTTATGGCTGACACTCGTGTTGAATTTGAAGCAATCTGTAGATAGCATAATGTAAGCTAGAGTAAATATCCCTAGTTACCAGGGAATGCTGGAGCTTCATTTTAATCTAGATCCCTGGTTCTCAAAGTCCAGTCCTCAGACCAGCAGCATCAGTATTACCTGGGCACCTCTCAGAATTGCAAATCCCCAGGCCCCACCCCAGAACTAATGAGTCAGAAACTCTGGAGTGACGCCCAGCGACGTGTGTTTAGCAAGCCTTCCAGGTGGTCCTGATGCTGGCTGACATGGGAGGCTAGACTAGTCTGGACCAGAGGAACTTCCACTCTGCGGGCTCCATCCAACTTCTCCCTCCATAGACTCACCACACCCCATGGGACAAGACTAGACATGCTCTGAGGAGCTTGGGATTCAAAGGCTTTAAAGCTTGTCCGTGTAATTCTACGAGGTGGGGAGCCACTTTTGAAGAATGATAGACATACTGTTCATATGTAAGAAGTGAAGTATGTTCAATCTAGCAGACACTCTTGAATACCTACTGTATGCACATCTAGTGACTAAATACAGAAACACCTCTGTGGTACAACTTAAGTCCACAAGTGATAGCACTCAAATCTGCCTCATAATAGTGTGAGCATGTCTGCTTCTTAATACAGCTTTCTCATAGTGATCTGAAAGTCCTTCTGAAACATTAATATTCCTGAGAGGCACAAAGGGAAACGCTATTATCTTTACCTTCCAGGTGGGTAAGAAAAGGTAAAGGAATCACACTGGGAAATGCCAGGTGTCAGAGTCAAAGCTATTCATTTTCTTCGGAAGTGACAATGAAATCACTTATTGTATTTGAGTTATCCAAACGATCTCTCCGGCTTTAATATCGTTTCCCCATTTCTTTTCATTTTAGTTAGTACCTTAGATTTGTACTATTGTGTGCAATTTAAAATTAATTATTACACTCTAGTGCCTAATTTTGGTTAGCACTTTAATTATGAGGTTATTTTAGTTTTTAGATGAGTTACAGCTGAAGTGAATGAACAGTATTTACCTTCATTAATGACAATTTTCATTACTCTTCCCTTCCATGGCCACCACATAGTGAAAGCTTTCAAAGCTAGAGGAGAAATCCAATAAAGGAAAGATTCTACAGGTCCTGCGGGTCTGAGGAGAGCAGACGGAGATGGAATGGGACAAATCGTGATGCTACGGAGGATGGGAGGTTTAATTGTGTTTAATATCATTTCCAGTGTTTACATCCTCTTCCATCATCCATGTGAGCAGTGATCACCACCCTAAACCCAGGATTCTATCAGACATGGACACTTGAGCTGGGAACCCTGTGTTTGTACAACTCCAAACTCCCCGGCTGAACTAGGTTTTACAATTTCTATCAACCCACTCTATGCTTTCTTTATATGGTCAGGAACATCTGGCTATTTAGAATATTTAGATCTGAGCCCCGCCCCCCATACCTAGGTGCACGTCAGAATCATCTATGGAACTTTTCCTCAGGTTGTACCCACCTGACACATACTCCACGGGAGAAGCTAAACCCTGGAGGTCAAGGCACAGGCAGGCGTGATTTGTGCTTACAGAGCAGCGGTGTGCTTCTGCGGCCAGATTTGTTCGTACTAGAATACTGCCATGGTCTTTCTTTTTACCCTTAAAAAAAAGCATCCTGTATTCTGTAGATGTTTCGTTGCTTATTATATATTTAATGGGGAATATTATATTGTGTCTGGTTTTTGTTGTTATTGTTTAATAGGAAAAAGCGGTATTTGCTCCTAATTTATGGAAACGTTTCTGCAAAGTTTCTCTTTCTCTGGGCTTCTTGTAATTGAAGCCAGGACAAGCCTCCTGGACTTGCTGCTAGAAGCCTGGGTCTGCCCTGGTGAGACTGAGCACCACACGGGCCCCTCCTGTGTTAAATGGAGCCAATAGGAGCTCCTGTCCTGGGCTGCGCTGGGAAAGTAAATGAATGAATATGTGTGAAGTGCTCTGATTGATCCTTGGCATGCGTGGGTCAAGATGGCTTTTGTGTTGCTGGGTGGCCGTCGCCATTATGACATCAGCATCACCATAGTTATTTATGAAAATAAAATAACACATAGTTTCTTTGGGCATGCTATAAGAAGAAATGCTTTTCTAAGCCAAGAAATTATGTGTGCATGATATTATGGATATGGTGTAACCCACTGAAAAGAAAATAAACTTTTTAAAAGAAATTATCATTGTGGAAATAAAGACAGCCAAGTGAGAGCAAACAAAGGCTGTTTATTCAGAGCCTGGTGTAGCGGGGGAGTCCCCTTCTATCACTTGAAGTTGACAGAGACTGAAAGCAAGCAGAGGCGTGGGAAAGTTTTATGGTTGGAAAAAAGGGAAGGCTTCAAACGTGAGCCGATTGGCGGCTGTTGGTGCGGGGAGGCTGTAGGAGGGCGAGCCAGAATTGGGGCATTTATGCCATTGGTTAGGGGTACATGTTTGGTTTTCTCTGGTTGGTCCAAAGTTGGAAGCAGGAGTGAGAATTCGGGGAGCTGTCAGTTATGAATCTAGTTCTGGCCACATGGGGCCGATTGCGGGAGGGGTTCCTGCGTTGTTGGTGGGGAGAGTAGTTTGACTTCTTAGGAGTCTGACTTACAGCACTCTGATCCCTGGGCTGTTACTGGACATGACAGGCTGGTTCCCCAGGCAGGTGGCTTCAGGTTGTGGGTTCTACTTTCATACACAGTCCAGATATTGTCTCCCACCATATTCAGTTAGTATGCAAATGATTTTTGCTTCACAGGCTTAACTGACCCTTAAATCAGAGTGGCTAAAACGTCTAGTTAGAAGTTCTGTAAGATAAAAAAAAAAGTAATAAAGTTGTATTGAATTTTTAAAAAATATTCCCATAGCAGTTGCTAAATGAATAAGTATTTCAGATTGATTTCAGAGCTTATTTTAATGCATGGTGGTCTATCCCCCACTGGGTTTAAAGTTTTACTTAGGCTCACTTGGATTTTTAATAAATTTAGCCAACACGTCTCTACTCTTAAAGTGGGGGAATGGTGGTAAAAATAGATCATATGAAAGGATATATTTTTAGGAAATAATTTCTAATGCTTTTGGGGAATCTTGTATCTTTATTTATTTGTTTTTCACCTAGATTTTCTGTTCAGGTTGCATTTACAGGATAATTTTATGGTTGAATTGTATTTCTGGAGAACTTGGGTAGAAAGAGAATTTCAAAATGTATTATTTGATAAGGGCTTCCCTGATGGCGCCATGTTAAGAATCTGCCTGCCAATGCAGGGGACACGGGTTCAAGCCCCGGTCCCGGAAGTTCCCACATGACGTGGAGCAACTAAGCCTGTGCGCCACAACTACTAAGCCTGTGCTCTAGAGTCTGCGAGCCACAACTACTGAGCCCGTGTGCTGCAACTACTGAAGCCCTTGCACCCTAGAGCCCGTGCCCCTCAACAAGACAAACCACTGCAATAAGGCCATGCACCGCAACGAAGAGTAGCCCCCATTCGCCACAACTAGAGAAAGCCCGCACACAGCAATGAAGACCTAACGCAGCCAAAAATAAGTAAATAAAATAAATAAATTTATTTTTTTAAATGTATTAATTGATAGAGATTAACTTGTTTAGGAGTAAAATTTGGCAAGATGCAAGCCACCTAGGAAAATCAAGAGTTAGTTGTTTTGATACTGTGATCCATCATGGAATTGTTATGATATGATATTCCACTGTGGCTTCTAGTGTTACAAAGTGTTGCCTTTGGGGTATGAGTCTGTTATGCATATGGCTTAACTCCAATAAGGCAGAAGGCTTGATATGCTGAAGGCGGGAAGAAGGAGGTCACGTGGAAAGTTTATGGCTCTGGTCATCATGAGGACAAACAAGGCTGGGCTTAGTGACCTGTTGTCATAGGGTATTAAGCTCTGCATTCCCCTGTCTGTCTCTGTCCCTCTAACTTGCATTATATAAGAAGGGGCTTTGAGACATTTGGAAAGGAAAGAGATTGCAAGGGAAAATTCTTCCAAAATGCTGAAGTTGAAGATAAATGAACTTCATGTAGTAAATATGTTCACACACACACACACACACATGCACACACACACCAGTGAAATTATTCCCTTGACCCTTTGTTTCAGCCTACCTATTATCATACAGAAAAGAAAAGAAGCATTTTTCCCCATCCTTAAGGGAAAAATCTTCAGGAGAAAGTGTTTTTACCTTCTGAGAAGAAGCTAGGGGGGAATTTGACAAGGCATTTGGTCTTTGTATCTCTTGAGTCTCACCACTAACTGCCTCGGCCCCTCAAAAGACAAAGAAAGAGTGAAGAAGCCAGAACCGTGATCTCATGTATAAGTGATGTCACATCTTAGTCTAATTAAATGCCTTTCCAGAATTAGCACTTCTCTGGGCAACTCATTACTGAGCACTCACGTTACTAAGAAACATCCATCCTGGAGCAAGGAGAGGAAAGATTGAACCTGTGAGAACTGCCGAAAAGTCAGCCCTCATTGGCATAATCCATCTCCACTGGTGAGTATGGAGATGTCAGAAGAGGGGCTGATGGACTGGCCTGGGTACCAGTGTGCAGAGCCGTCTCCATGGAAACTCGGCTGGCAACAGGGAACCGGGACTTCACAAGGAGATACACCTGCAGCTCTTAAGACTCAGTGCATTTATTTCCTCCCCCTTATTTCATTCACATCTTTTTATTAAACGAGTCAATTTGTCACCACCAACTCTCTCAGACAGCAGCCCAAGGTTCTGATCTAAGGGAAAAATAAAACTTCCAGTTCAAAAATTTGCAGAGACGCAGAGTGGTAAGGAGCTGCTGTAGATGAAACTAGAGATGTGGCAGCCCTCTCTGAATTGAATGACTTAATAATTCCAGCTGTTCCTTCCCTGGAAAAAATCTAGCAGAAACAGCAAGCTAACTTGACTATTTCTGTCATTTAAGTCACTGATAGAAGAAACCCTTGGACACTTCAGTTGTGTGTTTGTGGTCTCTGGGGTGTGTTAAATCTGTACTGAGGGCAGGCTTAAAAATTTATTTAACCTAAAGATTATTTTCCTTCTGGTTTCAAACAAATTTCCCAAATGCCTTATTTTCTGTAAAACCTTCCTATATTATGTTCTGAAGAAATACCTGCTGCTCGAGCCCAGACCTCACTGGGGGTGAAGACCCCATGGTTCCTTTCCCTGTTCTTCTTGGGCAGCTTTTAGTTTTAACTTCTAAAATAATACCAACTAGTAGATAGTAGTTGATACACTGCCTCAAATCCTTTATGTGAAGGGACAAAGCATAAATAAATAAATGGAAAAGTATATATATATATATATATTTATATGTTCATATATATATAAAATATGTACGGCTTGTGTATATAATTTGCCCAGTGAGTCTTTGTCTACAAGCCCCATAGTCCGGAGCACCTAGAGTAGGTAGCTCTTACCTTGTTTCCCAGCTAAGAGAATGTCATTTGCAATTAACCAGTTCTTAAGAGTTTCCAAAATTAAATAAGTAAAATGATCCAGCCCCTTCCACACTTGTCAGCATGCAGTAAAAACCAAAATGGGGCTAAACACATACATCCACACATCTTCTACATGGAGTTGGACAGCTTGTAGATTTTCATCAAAATCCTTACCTGCTTACAATCTGATATGGCTCAGGCCCATCCTGAGTCCATTAAAATCTGGGATGAATGAATTTGTGGTGGACACTAATGATTTTTAATCCATATTTTTCCTGTCATTTGCTTTAAAAATCCCACAGCGTCAAGCCCTGGTTATAACACTTTTCCAGATATCAAGCTTAGAAAGGGGTATGAAAGGGGCATTTAGCCAAAAAAAATCTGAAAGGAAGGAAAACAACCCACTATGTAGAGTGAAAAGCCCCGAAGTCCTATCAAAAAGCTTCTGTACTTGGTCTTCCTCCTTCTGGCACCTGCTGATCCTACTTAAACCCCCTCATTCATCAGAGCAAATGCTGCCCAGTGTCTCACAGACAGTGTGGGGCAGAGATCTTAGCACTAATTAACGTGGCGATCAAGGAGCTCACGGCCACGGTGCCGGCGGCCTGGAGAAGCACACGCCCCTCTGTTGTTCACAGAGCTTCACAGTGTTTGCTTAAGGCCTGATAATGCTTTTTGAAGAGTGTTGGGTAACAGATTTGGGTTTTAGAAGCATTTGGGCTTCTCTTGGGAAACACACACACACACACACACATTCTATTTTTTTCATACGCCACGTGATCTACACCAGAATCAGAGCAGCAGTTACTGAATATTAAATTAAACTCCAAAAACAAAAAGAAGGAAGAAGAAGAAGAAAGGAAAGCCGGCATGCATGAAAACAAGCTGAAAAGGTTAGGAGCAAAAGGAGAATCCTTGAACAGTTTTGGTCTGTTTGGAATGAATTAATCAGACCATTAAACAGATCTTTTAATCTAAAACATCCCTTTCATTTCTGTACCCTGTAAAACAAAGTGATGGAAAGTTGATGCCGGGATCTGCTGTTGCTCCTTATTTGTATTACACAGATGGGTGTTCTGGCCTCATTAACATTCTGCTGCAGTCAGAGACCACACATTCCGGCTGAACACTGGAGTGGGAGAGTCTGGGGGCCCTGAGATCTCTCCCAGCTTGATGTAAACCACCAAGAGGGGTCTTCCCCTTTATCTGTCTATCAATTGCCACCCATAACTTGGAGAATGTGATACAACCTCTGAAGAGCTTCTTACACCCTCCCAAAAAAAGTACCTAAGGCTATACATTCAAATTTTGAGCACAGTTTCAGGGTGTGCAGGGAACCCCAGAATCCCACCCGTGGACTCTGAGGTTAAGGGTAAGGGAAAGTCAATGTCATCTCAATAGCCATGCTAATGTTGTAGGAAATTCCTATCTTCAGATCCTTTCAGTGGGATTTGGTAAATTTCAATTTAAAGAAAGATACAATTTAAGTGCAATTCACAGTGTTACTAATTGTATATCAGAATTAGCTGAAAAAAATATACAATTAAAATTACTTTTTATTTTTTACCATAATATACACTGATGACAGAAAGCCTTAAGTCCAGGACTTGGGGAGCCTAAATCTAATCCCATTCTTCTAATAACTGAGACTTTGACGCTGGACACACGTGGTTCCTCTGGGCCTTGGTTTTCATATCTGTGAGATTACTTGGTGTGGCTGGAGGACCGCAAAGATCCATTTCACTTTTCCTTCCCACCTTCTTATCTGCTGGGGGCTCCATAGAGAGAATTACAGTGACAGTAAAAATGGGTATAGAAATAAAAGGCACAACAAAAATATAATTACCACAGTGAGACTGTAAAATTCCACAGAAGCACGAGGATGCAAAATGCATATGAAGTCTTCTTGCTGTATGAATAATTTTGTTATCTATGTAAGAGTTGCTGCTATTCATCATTTATCTTTACAGTAAATTTTAGTTCTTTGAGGCTATGATTTACATTGGATTCTTTTTTTATTTTGATTTCCTGTGTCTCATAGTATGGTTCCTACCGCCAAGGAGATGCTCAAGAAGTATTCCTTGGATGGCTTATGGTTGCCTAGAAGGAAAGGTGGGAGAGGAATGAGTGAGCTCCTATGCAGTGTGGGTATCCTGGGGCCAACAGTGGCTCCTGGAAGGCCAATTTAGTAGAGTTCTTGGAAACTGTAAGGTTTCAGTGTTTGTGATGAACACAAACAGGGATCATCTGGCAAGCAGAATGGAAAAGGACACTCCATGTAAAGCTGTAATGGTATAAGTTGATTCTCTCCTTGGTTTATCTAGTCACAGCCACATTTCAGTGCCACTGTTGTCCTGCTGAATCTCGCAAACAATTACTGGTCAGCCTTCCAGGAGCACAGAGATGTCTCTCCTTTCAGGAAGCAGAGAGGATGGTTAGCTTAGGTCTCCCCCTGGAAGTTACTGCTCAGTCCACCCAGAGAAGAGGGATGCCACATGGAAAGACAAGAGCTTTCTGTCCCTTGAGTAAAACCAAAAAAAGAGAAAAGGTTTATCTCATTACTTGGGAATTAAAGAACTCAGCTGGCTTCAGAGTGGTGTGCCTTTAAACACCCATATGAAACCGTCGAGTGTGAGGCCAGATTCAGATCAGGAAGCCCCTCTTCCCAGTGAGCTTGCCCTCCTCCTCTCCCACTCTTTCCTCCCCTTTTCTGAATCTAAGAAGATTATGTGGCCGATTTATCTCCTCGGTGCTGAATTGTAAAGGGAACAGGTCACCGTGTGATCATATTATTAATATTTATACCATATCACTGAATGTTGACAGATTAATTATGCAACGTAGTATAAAAATCAGCAGGCAGCGTGGGTGAGCAGTGGCAAAGTTCATATAATAATAACTCAGTGGGGTGGCTGGCACGTGCCCCAGGATGACTGCACGCTCCTGGGGCTGCAGGTCCCAGTCCCTCTCAGGGCAATGACCTGCTGGTTTTATTCCACTCTCCTTACAGGTCAGTGTACCATCTTTCTGGACATCAAAAACTGGTGTTCCTTAAGCCTTCCTTGTATGCATTCTGGCTCCATCTCTGGGAGGTGACCACCTGAGCCAGAAAACCCGGAAACAGGGTTTCCTGAAGCATAAATGGGACCCGTGATGGAGCAGAGCCCGCTGAGGTCTGTAGGGGACACTTTCTGGACTGAGCTCTCAGTGAATGGGTCTCCTTTTCTTAGAGTATAAATAACCCATGGTTGACTGGTGAGTGTTTTTGCACATGATGCTCTGCTAGGTACTTAGAGCATACAGCACAGCAAAGCGGGTTCCAGTCCTTAGGGAGCTTCTCATTCAGTTGGGAAAGCAAGGCTTCCATTCAGCAAAGGAACACGGTCGAGGGTAAGGTGAGAAGTCTTCCCAGCTTCACAGCTAATCATTGTTGCTTTGCCTGCCTGGACCGCAGGTCCCTTTGATGATGACGTTGAATCTGCAGGACTCAATAAAGTGCAGTAGGAGACACTTTGCTGTCCCAGACCTGGGATCCAGTGCTGTCAAATAGCCGTTTGGTCTTGGGCAGTTTGTGTAACATTTCTCAGCCATAGTCTCTGGGGAATAGAATAATAACCCCACCGGGGTTTATTATATAGGAGGTATGCATATGCATAAAGGACTTGAGCATGCTGTTTACAGCTATATCATAAAATGCTAAATAACACTATGAGAGCTGTTCCTGAAAGACACAGGATGAGGTCACCTTCAGCCTCTACTGTCTTCCATTTTTCTGTTTTGTACTTGTTTCTCCCTGAAGAAATCTGTGTACTTAAAAGAGCAGCATACTGTGGTTAACGATTCTGCCACGTGGTACATCCAGTGTGCCATATTCCATCTCTTTGTGGAACCACGTACTGGCAACTTTTGACAAAGGCCAAGCAGCTTTAGTGTACTCCGTGGGTCTCTGCAAGATACACAAGCCCCCGCTCTGTGGCATTTTAGTTAATGCTGACACGCAGCCACCTTAGCAGTGATGGGGACCTTGGTGGCAGGATTCTCCACACACACACCACGGGAGATTCTGCCGTGACACTTGGCTGGTGGCCTGCTCCTGAGAGTGGCGAGGCCGTCTCATCTCAGAGAGCTAGGGATGCCTGGGGGACAGGTGTTGCTTGTGTACACTTTGTCACTGTTCCTCTGGGTGAGTTTGAATGTGTGCTTTTGGTGGTTGTTGAAGGAAGATGAGTAGATAATTCTGTGGAGTTCACTTGAACCCGTCGGTTATCAGGTCACATAACAAAAAGCTGGTGCAATTACAACACATCAAATCAATTCTGGGAGTGATATACCTTATAATCACGCAATGCAAATATCCAAACCCAATAAGCAAGCAAAGCTTCACTGTCATCAAGCAAAACTCCAACTTACAAGTAGCTCTGATATTCTTAAATCAGCTCTTAAACTCTTGTCCTCAGCGACAGTAGCCTTGGATGTGCTTTCCACGCTGAGGTAGGTGAGTCAGCATCTGCAAAGATGCCGCTCCAGTTAACTACTGTCTTTACTTAGCAAGTCAGTTGATTACATTAGCCATTTAGTAATGTTCCAAGATCATCTGTGAATGAGAAGAAAAACTACCAATTGTATGTGTAAATGAAATGCTCCCATATCCATTCTGACGATAATTCTTCACATGTGCCAGAAACCACATTAGTGGGGTTAGATTGGAGGAAACGTAAGAACTATAGGATATGTCTCTGCATGCTAAAGTGACTGGGAGGATAAATGCCATGCCAAAAGCAAATAAAAATGTGGTGCGGTCAATGTGATGCCATGTATACATTAATCAGTAGGCATTTGTTAATTACCTACTGTGTGTTCAGCCCTTACAATGCACGCAGTCACGGAGGCAGAACAGAAAACAACAAGCCCTGTCCCAAAGGAACCCGAGCCTGCTGGAGAGATAGGACAGTGGAGAACAAAGTGGTGAGGCTATGAGGAAGGGAACACAGGTGAAGCCTAGGAAAGGGGGGACCAGTTAATTCTGAATCCTGGAAATCCATCTCTGAAAAGCTGGAATTGTGTGCAACATGCTTGCGCAACCGATTTCCATTGGTAATTTCCCTGCCCCTTGGAGTTGTCCCTGGTGACACCGAACTCCCTTTGGCCAGCAGACTTAGAATCCAGGGGAAAAGAGGAGCTGCAGAGGCAGCTAGGCTTTGGAATTTCCAGCACAAATGTCCCTCTGTATCATCTATCTGTTACATTCTCCATTCCTATTGGCCAGAGCCTGTAGGATGAAACCCCAGGCCCCATCCAGGAGGTTGACAGAAGGTATTTGGAGAGGTAGTTTAGTGCTTTTAAGCCGTTGGAATCTCACTTAGTGCATTTGTAATAGATTAATAAGGTTAAGAAGAGTGGGGGATTATTTCAGCATGTGGACCATAACAGCAGGGAGTAGTAGAGGAGACTCCATATTCGGGACCCATGAGCACTGCATTTGCATGTGTCGAGTGACCTTCTGGAAGGTGCGACCCAAGATTCATCCAGACTGTCTGTGCGGTAGGACACAATTTGGGACCAGAAATCTTTGAAAGTCAAATTCTTTCTATTCTAGTATGACTACAGACTAGTGGGTGCTAAGAACAGAGCTTTTGCTCTCTACAAACCTCAATTAAAATGTGCATGTGCGGGCTTCCCTGGTGGCGCAGTGGTTGAGAGTCCGCCTGCCGATGCAGGGGTCACGGGTTTGTGCCCTGGTCCAGGAAGATCCCACATGCCGTGGAGCAGCTGGTCCCGTGAGCCATGGCCACCGAGCCTGCGCGTCTGGAGCCTGTGCTCCACAACGGGAGAGGCCACAACAGTGAGAGGCCTGCGTACCACAAACAAACAAACAAACAAACAAAAATGTGCATGTGCAATCCTGTCGCCCGTTCAGAGCTCCCGTGGTGATGGATAGAGTTATTTCCAAGCATGTTTAGGCGCAGTGGAAACACTTAACTCATTGTGGGACAGCGCAGATGAGAAAGGAGAGGCGATAAAAAGTAAAAAGCCAGAGGAGGCAAGTGACTTCCCGAAGACAGGGGGTGCAGAGAAATATCATGCATGTGGCCTGCAAGAATGGGAGAGGATGGAAGTGGGTCCTTGGAACCCTGCCTGGCGCCCGTTTTCCAAAGTGAAGAAACCCTGCACAGGGGGTGAGGAATAGTTTTTGATGCAAAGCTCGTGGCGTGTTTACCAACATGAAGGTTAATTGTGAGGCAAGAAAATGCCACCATGAGGCTGGGGCTTTTCAATCGCCGCTTTTTGTCGGGTCTCCAGAATCCTGCAAGTACAGAAAAGGTCCTCTGATAGCCGAGCTGGCAGCCCACCTCCCTCGCCGGGACCCGGCAGGTTAATACAGAGGTGCCAGCCCTCCAGACTGAGGCAATCAGAAGCACTGCTTGATAGAAATAAAATGAAATGTGCCGGGGAGGAGGGGCAGGGCCTGAGGTGGGTATTTCAGCTGCTGACAGAGCCCTCTGCAGATCAGACCGTCACGGAAGGTGGGTATGAGCGGCGAGGCTGAGGGGCACCGGCAATGCCAAGATTAATCCCCTTTTTGTTTTCTTTCGGGTCTATCCGGGCACTGCTGAGTGCAAGAATTGATGTTGGACTCCTTCCTAGAAAGGAGCGGCAGGCTGAGGAAAAAGGACGTGTCATCATATGTCACTTCTCTCTGCGTCTCCGCCACTGTCTGTCTGTTGCTCTGCGCTCCCTGCCCATCAGGGCTGCCTGCCATCCTGCTCCACGATGGGCTTTTGTGCCCTGAATCCCTAACCCCCATCAGAGCAAGACAGCCACAGTCTCTGTTGATAGAGCCCTTCTCAGATGCCAGTCAGGTCCGACTCCAAGACCGGCATTCAGTGACTAAGGGGGACTAAGCTGAGCTTTGATCACACCCCGGCTTTGAGCTCAGGCTCTGCCCAGGTGTTGCAGATGTCTTTCTCAAATTAGCTCATGCTGCGGGGAATAGCCCTCAGGGATCAATTTGAAATGTAGGACAACCGGATCTCTCACCATGGACCTCCATGATTTTATTTAAGAGTCATTTTTTGGAAAAGAAAATGCCATGTATAATGTCGAGATATAAAACAGAAGCAGAGCTGCTGGGGTTGTGGTGGGGGTGGCAGGGAGGCGAGGGGAGGAGTGACCTCAGCTCGGTGAGCTTCTCCACCTCCCGGGACCCCGCCCGCCACACACTTACCCTTGTGCATGTGGTGTGTCAGGTGCCCTGGGGTCCCTGAAACTCATATTGGTTCCAATAGGACTGTTGCAGCCCCATGTTCTAAAGGTAGGGTCGTACTAAGTGCTCATGGACTGGGAGTGTGAGATCAGCAGAGGCAAAGCATTACATACAGGATGGATAAACAACAGGGCCCTGCTGTACAGCACAGGGAACTATATTCAGTATCCTGTGATGAACCATAATGGAAAAGAATATGAAAAAGAAAGTGTGTGTGTGTGTGTGTGTGTGTGTGTGTGTGTGTATATATGTAACTGAGTCACTTTGCTGTACAGCAGAAATTAACACAACATTGTAAATCAACTTTACTTCAATAAAAAAATAAACTAAAAAAAACCATTCAAACAAACAAAAAAGGAGCCACTCACTCTCCTAGTAAACATTTATTAGTCACCAGGGTGGGCCAGGCACTGCTCTGTTGTGTATATTTTACATGGATTTTCCAGGCAGGCCATAACTAGGACCCAGTTTTAGATCTCAGAGCTTTCATACCTGGGTTCTTACTATTCTAGATAAGGATTTTGGCAAACAAAGTAGTTGCTAGTTAGCAATATCCTCTTGTTGCTACATCAGATGGCAGAAAAAGTGAGTTGATCCCAATATCTTCAGCAGTATTTCATCTCCCAGCAATGGGAAGAGTGGAAGCATTTTTGCCCTAAGGATCACTGTTCAGGAAAATGGCATGTGCCCTCCCGTGGCCGAGCCCAGGGTAGAATCCTGGGCTTCAGGCTGCTTGGCTTACGTCCAGAGACAGGGTGGGTTGGGGGTGAGGGCTGTTTGGGCTCAGGCTCCAGCAGCTCCGACATCCTGCCCAGCTGAGCATAGCGATGCTTCGTTCACAAGAAGAGGCAGTGCGGTCTCCTCTCTCCTGGGGCACTAAATAGACACGAAATGTAACCCTGTCTTCTAACATCACCAGGCTCCTTCCCGAGGAGGGTCACCTTGAGGAGGCGTGGTCTCTAGTAGAATCACTAGCTGCCTAGTTAAGTCCGAGAACCATAAGACCGAACTCTTGAGTTTCCATTCCGTGCATTGGCATGGGCTTGACTTTCTCTGTGGCTTTTTTTTTTTTTTTTTGCGGTACGCGGGCCTCTCACTGTTGTGGCCTCTCCCGTTGCAGAGCACAGGCTCTGGACACGCAGGCCCAGCGGCCATGGCCCACAGGCCCAGCCGCTCCGCGGCATGTGGAATCTTCCCGGACCAGGGCACAAACCCGTGTTCCCTGCATCGGCAGGCGGACTCTCAACCACTGCGCCACCAGGGAAGCCCTCTCTGTGGCTTTTTGGAGAATTGCAGTTCCTTGGTGTTACTGTTAATTGATGAAGTCTCACAGAGAGCACTGTGTGTGTGAAAGATGCCAGACACACATCAATAGCTACCAACATGTCCCTTGGGGACTTCAGTCAGGAACCCAGGGAGCCTCAGCATGAAGAAATACTAATGATGGGGTTCATTTCCCACCTTCCACATCTCACCTGTTGCCTTTGGAGTCCATAGTAAGAACCACCAGTGTCTTTAACTGTATTTTTCTACTGATGGACAGTCGGCTAATTGACTTATTGCAAGGTGTGGCCTTTGTGCCCTCTGTTCTGTACTGCATCCTTACATGCAGCGATTTTTGTTACCTTCTTGGCCCTATTTATTGCATCCCCATCATGCAAATAACTGGAAACTGGGCACTAAGCAGGTGGGGTAAAAATTCACTCTATAGATATCACAGCTTAGTGGTTAAATGTTGATCCCTTCTCAGGTGGATGGCTCCCAAGCCCCTGATGCTTTCTGAAATATGCTCTAAATAACCTATTTTCCATGTGAACACAGGGCTCGGTGGATGAAGGTCATTTTCAAGTAGCCCTCAAGGTTAAAGTTGGTTGCTCTTCCAGATGGTTTCTATCTGATGCTTTGGAATATGATAGTGAACCAACTTGTGATCAGGACTCCTAGTGTCAAGACTAACAAGAAGTGGAAGCCAGCCGCAGCGAGGGCTGCTGCTCGGAGGGTGTGCTGAGATGTAAGGGTCAAGGCCAGACCATATGGTCTATCAAGGCCCTGTTGCCATAAACCCAGGAAATACAGATCAGCCCACAGCCCCGCGCATCACCTCCCTTTCCTGTTGCATCCGTCACTGTACCTCGGAGCCCCCCCTTCTCCACTCCTTCTTCCATGAACGTTTACCAGAGGCTTCTTTCTGCAGTCACTGGTTTGATTCTAGCAGCCGCAGTTTCTAGCAAGCTCCTTGGGAACCCGGCTGAGAACGGCCACATGGGCAGAGAGGGCTCCCAGGTTACAGATTCAAGGGTGAAGCATTAGCCTAACATGAAAGCAGGTGATGTGCACAGTGGGGCCTCAGCCACCCTGGCAGGAAAGTCTGGTGTGCAATAGTTCACCAATGAAAACCTTATCGTTTCCGGGTGCTTGGCAAGCTCGTAAACCTCTTCCATAATATAGGGAACTTGAGCGCAGAGCCCCTGAGGGGGTAGAGACTTATTTCAGTATCTATTATTCTTGTCTTTTTTCTTTCTTCCTTTTTTTATTTCTTATCCTGAAGGCAGTTATTCTAGCACAAAGCTAACTGACTTCAAATACTTGGGGTTTTGTGATTTGTTTTCTGTTTTGTTTTTTTTTCCCCTCAAAGCTATAATGAGGTTCCTATGCATTCAACTAAAGTGTAAGTTCTGGGAAGGCAGGAATGTGTATCTGTGTTGTACTGCAGTATCTCCAGTATCTAAGATAGTGCCTGGAACATAATATGTGTTCAGTAAATATCTCTGGGTGTCTGAATGACTGCATACGGTTCGATAACAAAAGCTCAGATTCTGAATGTTTTCCTTTCTCTAATGCTCTCCCAAAAATCAAGTCTGAAGGATCTTGCTTCAAAATCATCTGAAACTGCTGTAATTTCCTTACCTTAACTCTCAATACCACACCTGCCCAGCATGAGACATGTATTCAAGGTTTATTCTAGTATTCTCCCTGCCTTCCCTTTGCAAACTTCTTCAGAAACACATCATCCAGGTGCTGTGGTGCTCACATGGGCAGCGTTTCCACAGGCTGGAATCTTGTAAATGTCCACAAACCCAATTCTACTTACTTTCTTTCTCTGTAGATGATGGGGAAATGGGATGAAAGTAGTGTCTATCCCTGGCATAGGGACAAGATAAGAAAGGACCCAACACTCTGACCTTTCACTGTCAGTTTTGGGGTGTACTTCAATTTGCACGTGCACACATGCACACTGTCATTGGGTTTCCCCCCATTGAGATGTTGAGGACTTACGTTGCTTGGTCAGACTACATGACTTTAACAACCAGAGGCAACGTCTGCTTTGGGGGCAGGGGCAGATGCTGAAAGGAGAACTCCATCTAGGTGACGGGTAGCAGGTTTGCTATGAGAGATGCCACAGCCTGATGCCAGGAGGGTCTTTTCTCATGTCGAGAGAGTGTGGTTCTAGCCTTAACTGACCACTTGTGCCGCTCCCCTCACAGACTCTAGTTTGTATGGATGCCTGGATGTTTTCCTTTATGAAAACCACCAGGCTTAGTTATCGCTTCTTTCACTGCAGACCCCAGTCACAAGACACACAGACCCAGCACCCCTGCATCCCCTTCCTGTCCTCAGCAGCACAGCGGCTGCCACGAACCCACTCGTCAGAACAGCCTGGCTCCCCAAGGGAGCACTTATGGGGCTGACCTTAAAGAGCAATTTCAGACAGGAATAGAGAGGCTCACTTGTTCATAAGCCTGACATTTATTACTGGGAGATTCTCTCTCCACAGTACAAGCTGCTCTTTACAATTTTATCAAATAAAGTGCTTCTTTCACCAGCGCCCCACTTTCTCCTCTGGACTTCCTCACACCGCCTACTGCTCCCATCTACCTGTGGCTTTGCATGGGGCAGAGCACAAAACTCAGGGGCCATCACCCGGAAAGCCCGTGACCCCCTTGGTGAGGGCCAGGCTGGGACCCAGACCAGAGGGTGTGCCCTCCTTTCTTCTCCCTTTACTTGGGCAGCAGTGAGTGAGAGAGAAGATGGACAATGAAGCTTCCTCCACCTTGAAATGCATCAGCTTTACTTGGCATTTTCTTGGTCACCAGGTCAGACCAACACTTCGAGTAAATCTAATACAAGTCTTCAGAGCCCCCAAATCGTTAACAAATGATAGCAACACACGTAAGTTGTTTCCCAGGCTGGGGAAGGAGAGGACCTCCTGTAAATCTATCTAGTTATATTATTTTAATTAACAGAGACCCAAATTGTAGAGATCTCAATGCTTCCCATCTTGATTTAATGGAACTAATATTTTGGGACAGGGATGGTTCAGTGGTCTGGAAGCAGGAGAGGAGGAGAATGGATCACATCGAGTCCTACTACATATTAGTCAATAGCATCATATGTGATCGATTTGGGACCTGGCCTTTCCCAATTCTGAACCATAGGTGGTCTCTTATGTAATCTAGACCCATGAGAATGGACCTGTGGGGAATGGGAATTGTCCAGACCTATTGATCTCAGGTAGGAAGAGCAGGTGGTTTGTAATCAGGAAAAGCTGTGCACAGTGTGATCATAAATGAAGACATAGAAATATTGCAAATACACTGAAACATGTCAATGTCCCTTCGTTTGACTTTTGACAGAGCTCATTCTTTTCTTTGAGAGTGAGTTGGCTGATGGGAAACTGGTGTCGTCTTCCCAAGACAATATTCATGCGTCATCATTGCTCATGATTCCTGCTCTGGGTTTATTTAAGAGCAGGCATGAGGGCGGAGGTTCTTGTGAAACATCTAAGTACAAAACACTTTCAGTCTTTTATAATTTTTCCCCTAATCAATTACAGTTTGTTCCCACATTTAATGCAGTTTTTAAAAATCTACTTGCAGTTATTCAATCTTTCTAAAATATTTTACTTACTTTTCATAGAAATAGCAGTCCTCTTTTCCCACTCATATTGTATCAGTTTATGAAGAATTTAGGGAAATTATGTAATTATACGAAAAAGTACATCTGCTAAGAACAGATTTGGGAAAAGACACAAATGACTCTTGGTAAGCATGTATCTTAGCTAGTGAGCTGGTGGGAGCCTGGGCAATTCAGAGGGGAGGGTGGGGATTCAGCTGGACATCAGAAGGCATGACCTGCATAGAATGGACAGGGCCGGTTAACACAGTGTGCCAGCTAAGGGACATTAAGCAGAAATTAGTTAAGAGCACTTTCATTGTGTGCTTAACTTGGACTCCAGATTTATGAATTCATGTGCTAATATTAGTTATTGACCTCAGACAAATCACATAACCTCTCTGAGCTCAGCTTATTCATGTGTAAAATTAGGATATTGTTAACTTGTTTGAGTGTGTACACACACACACACACAGTCCACCAAGGGCCCCTTTGAGATCACATTAATATGTATGATTGCTCTGGTAACTGTACCTACTCTACAAATATAAACTTTTTTCACTTTTTTACTTTGAAATAATTTCACACTTATTGAAAAATTACAAGAAAAAACAAAAACTCTAATGTAGCAAAAGATTTGCCTACTGTTAACATTTTGACACATTCATTCACCATCTTCTATGTGGGTGTATAGATAGATAGACAGGTGATAGATAGATAGATAGATAGATAGATAGATAGATAGATAGATGATAGATACAGAGATGATAGAAAGATTGATAGATAAATTATAGATAGATGATAGATACATAGATAGACAGATAGATGATAGATAGGTGATAGAGACAGATAGATAGTAGAGACAGATGATAGATAAGTAGATAGATAAATGATAGATGGAAAGGTGATAGAGACAGAGATGATAGATAGATAGAGACAGAGATAGATAAATAGATGATAGATACAGAGATGATAGATCAAAAGATTGATAGATGATAGATAGATAATAGATACATAGACAGATAGTTGATAGATAGATAGGTGATAGAGACAGATAGTAGAGACAGATGATAGATAAAAAGATAGATAGATAAATGATAGATGGAAAGGTGATAGAGACAGAGATGATAGATAGACAGATAGATGATAGAGACAGAGATAGATAGATGATAGATAATAGAGAGATAGATAGAAAGGTGATAGATAGAGACAGAGATGATAGCTAGATAGATAGGGTACATACATGTGAATTAACATTTTTATGACCATTTTAGAGTAAGCTACAGAAGTCATGCTGTGTTACCCCAACACTTCAGTGCGTATTTCCAAAGAACACAATATTCTCATATGATTATAAAAATTAGGATATTTAACCTTGATACCATATTATTATTTGACACACTGTTATTTCCCAAGTTTTCCAATAATGTCCTTTATAACATTTTTTTCCCCATCCAGGAACCAATACAGGATCACACAATGCATTTAGTTGTCATATTTCTTTAGTCTGTTTAGTTTATCTTTCTGTTTCAAGGCATTGACATTTTTGTAGAATGTCCCTCAACTAGAGGGTGTGATGTGTCCTTATGCCCAAATTCAGGTGATGCGATTTTTGGCAAGAACTTCCCACACATGATGTGTTTTTCTTGTGTTGGGACGCACATGATGTTGGTGCTTCTCATTATTAGTGTAACCATTTGGTTAAGGCTGTATCTGCCAGGATTTTCCACTGTAATGTTGTTATTTTTCAAATTTGTTTCAAATTGTTTTTAAAATTAGTAAGTAATTTCCGGCAAGATATTTTGAGACTGTGTCAGTAACTTGCCCTCATCTAATGTTTACCCACTGGTTTTCACGTCCATTGATGATTCCCACCTAGGTTAATTGTTACTAGTGTGGTTGCAAAGTGGTGATTTTTTAAAAATTCCATCCATTTTTATATGTTTATTAGTTGGTGTTCTGATACGAGGAAGAGCTTTCTCTTCCCCATTTCTTTAGTTGTTTGCTTGTTAATTATTAGTATAATCATGGTGTTTTATTCAATGGATCATAAGGTTTATTGTTTGTCTTGATGTTCAAATCATCCTAGATTTGGCCAGTTTGTGCCCATCAAACTGTCCCTGTGTCCTTTGATATGTCCTTATCGTTCTTTGTACACATCCTTTCCTTCAGGAACAGGACATTTTGGGCTCATCTTCTGTTTTCCCTGCCCCAGTCCTGAAGTCAGGCATGTCTCCAAGGAACCCTGCTTCTATTGAGTGGGGTGTGGTGTTTAGAAACCCAAATCAGGGTAATAGCTGTGCTTGATGCCACTGGGGCATCACTGTTTCTAGAAAGTGAAAAGCGGGAAATACAAGATATCCTTTAACATCTCACTCTGGCATATTTTTCTTCTTTTACAACCCTGCTTTTGCACTCATATTCCTCATTTATAAGAAAGCTTGTTGTAACTTTGGACTCTGCTCCTATCTAAGCCTAGAAAGAAAACTCCACTGTTCTGACTCTTCTGAGAGGTCAGAAGGAAAGACGGACCCCAGGACACAGGAGCAGACAGGGTAAGAGGGTGCTCGTGCCAGGAGCAACGTGGAGGAGCTGAGCAGGGAACCCTGACAGAAAGTGTTTATAACCATCATTAGTTCCTGTGAGCTGTGGTCCATCTGATTTCCCAAGTTTAGAGACCCCACCTTGATGCTCAAAAGTTCCTGGAGGACTCCTCCTTAGGAAACATTTTGGTTAATTAAAACATTATTGTTAGATATGGATATAATAATTACATGGAAGGCTGCCCTCACCCATTGCTTTCTATTCCACTTATTGCTCACTTCAGCCCTCCTCTTGAAGTTCTGTGACAGCTGAGAACAGACGCAAGACTGGGTATGCAACAAACTACAGTCACAGCTGCGTGACACTGGAACCCAGGGCTCCTGGCAAACTCTTGGAAGTACATCTTAGGCCCTGTGCCACTTCCATTGTATTTAGATCCTAGATCCTTTGGCCCTCCTTGGGGAGAAGCTGGGCCAGTGAAACAATGATTAGGCGCCCTCACTCCTGCCTCTGAATATAGGGTTGTGTCCTGTTTCACAGGCCATCAAGTGCAAAGGAGAGAGTGGGCACAAGGGCAAAGGAGGCTTCCCAACCAGCGTTAGAAGGTGGGTGTTGGGCCCTGCCCTGCAGTGTTGGCCAAGCAGAAGCCCTGGTGGAATGTGGACTTGGCAGAGTGAGGGGGAAGCACCAGGCCACATTGGAGCTTTATTGTCTTTAAATGGAGCCCGAGGAATGCCAGGCTCTTACCATGCAGTGAGGTCACTCCTCCTTCATTAGAGAGGACTGTGCGAGGGACTGGGCAGAGGTACCATCTGTGTAATCGAATCCGCTTTCTCCTGCGAAGTGGAACAGAAGTCCTCTGTGGAAAGAAGGGGCAGAATTAGAGGAAAAGTATTTCTCCTAAATACTTACTACGCCCTCAATTCTATTATAAGAACTTTACATACATTACTTGGTATACTTTTCATGATAATTGTATAAAGTGTAATCTCATGAATGAATAGCCCCACTTTACAGATGGGGAACCTGACCCCTGGAGGTTAAACCACATCCTATGGCTCACACGTTGAAAATAATGTCTAAACCCAGGTGGGTCTGCAAAGTCCTGTATTAGTCCTGGTGTCTATTTTAGGGAAGATTACTTCCCTAGTAGGTAGGATGAGGTGACCCAGTGAGGAGAGGGTCACAGGCAGTGCTATTAGGACACCGCAGTCACTTAGTTGATTCATGCAATTGATTCTCGAGCCATAAGCACTCCCCACCATGGTCATGGGGAATAGGTCACGACCTGCATTTGGACCCCAGCATCTGACTGAAACTAATGCCCCAAGCAGGGCTTCTAACAGACCATTTATAGGATCCAGAAGGCAGGGAGTTGGTTTCTCAACTGAGTAGTTGGACTGGGGGCAAGGTATTCCCTGCATTTGCCTGGCAGCTGGACAGACTTCCAGGCCACCTGTTCCTAGTTGAAAAGTGGTGGGTTCCTCATCAGAAGCACCTATGCTCCAGAGATGTATGAATAACTGTCTTTTGACAGTACCTTATATCTATATTGTTGTTTTGTTGGTGGTGGTTGTGGTTTTATTTTAATTGTGCCAAAGACCTATAAAGTATTGACGCATTACTGACCAACTGTGTGACCTAGGGCCAATCAAGTAACCTTCCGTATCTCAGTTCATCTAACTGAAAATAAGGGTAGATTTAGACTATGTGCAATTCTTATTTCATGAATGAATCCATTAATCATACGAATTATTTGGTCATTTAGAATACACCAAGATCCTTATTATATAAATAAAATGTAGTGGCTCAAAAGGCTTCACCTGAAACTACTGTTTTTAAAATGCTATTTACTCAAGAAATATAATAATCAAATACACTCTGGTTGTTGAGAAGATCCAAGTTTGAATAAATCAAGTGTATACTATGTTTGAGGCAACTGGAGAAATTTGAATACGGACTGAGTATTAGGTGATGTGGACATTGGTTGATTTATACTAAGCATGATAACGGTATTGTGTTTATGTAGATACATATCTATATTTTAGGGATACACACAATATTTATGGGAGAGATGCCATATGGCTGGAATGTAAACATATTTCTGGGAAAAATGATGAAACAAATATGGTAAAATATTAGTAACAGCTAAACCGATGTGACGGATATAGGTGTATTAATTGTGTTTCAGCCGAACCATATGAAATTGCCTATATTAGATCATTTTTGACCCAAAAACAACAATTTCATATGGTTTCGAGTTTTACTCTTCTCTAATTTTATGTGCATTTTAATTTTTTGTTAATAACAAGAAGTTTCTGTGGGTCTATAGGAAAAACTCCAGGTACCTCAGTATGGTACAGAAGGCAGTCATCACCCTGGTCTCCACCCTAATTGTCCCCCACACCTCTTTTCCTGCCACCCGCACACCCTCCAGCACAGTCTGATGAAGCTTTGGTAGAACCGCCTGATTCCGGACGGCTTGGTTTTCCTAAGCGCGCCAAGTCTGCTCCTGTCTTTCCTTAAAGTGTTCCCTTTGCCCAGAACAACACACTTCCACTTACCCCTCTGCCAGCTCCTCCCGTTCCAGACTCAGCTCACGGGTCACGTTAACTGTGAAGCCTCTTCTGAGTCTGCCGCTGCTCCTCTATCCTTTGTCTCCTCACCCGGTCACCCCTCAGCCTCTCCCGCAGTCAATCCCCCAGGTCTCGAGAGGCAGCCTTTCAGGAATGTCTTCAAGACTAAGTCCCACAGAGGCAAGTGCAGCCCTTATCAGTATCCGTGTCTTAGGCAAAGGCCACTTACTGTCCACCGTCAGGAGGTTGAAGGGCTGAGCTTCCACCTGCTCGGAGCCAGCCGGCTGCCCTCCATGGAGCTGGCATGCCCAGCGCCAGGCACAGGATTGGACCCTAATGGGGGCCTGCTTGTCAGATGAGTATGGAGAGGCTGGGCACTGACTCCAGCGAGGTCTCCTTTCCACTTGCTTCAAGAACAAGTCTCTTTATTTCTGCTAGGAAGTAAAATTAAAACCAGCAGTCACCATGGGGACAAAGGCCAGGAAGACAGAGAGGTAAACGTGTAATCAAAGGTCCCTGGGGATTAAAGACCTCTCCTTCCCTGTTGTGCCTGAGATGTGTCAGGACTCAGTGCACGTAACCCTGGTGGGTTGATAGTTAAGCAATAGAGTTCTTGAGTCCTCCTTCAACTTCCCCTTCCTCGATTGGAGGGATAGGAGTTTTCACTAATCACACCACCTGAAACGACTTGACCTTCTGAGATACAGAGCCGTGTGTGCCAAGCACACGCAGCACATTCAACTTACAAATGTTCTGGGCACTGGTGTCTACACTCTTTGTTACCTACTGGACTGCATGCTCCCTGAGAGCAGGACTTACCATTCGCTAAATTTTATTTCTCGTGGTGCCTAGTGCATTGTTTGTGATCATCGTAAAGATAACAAGAGTAGCCAATACTTACATGGCACTTCTATGTACCAGGTACCCGTGTTCATATTTTACGATGGTGATGGTGATGATGGTGGTGGTGATGATGGTGATTTGATGATGGTCATGGTGATGTTCACTTAATCTTCATATTCCTGATGGGTCAGTCACTATTATTAGCTACAGTTTACAGATGATAATATTAAGGAGGTAAAAAAAAAAAAAGATTAGCAACTTGCCCCCAATTGTGATTCAGTTAGAAAGGGGTAGAGGTGGAATTAAAAACCAGACAGGTTTATTAGACATCTATATATTTCACTGAACAGTATTTGTGTACAATGGACACTAAATTTATATGGGCCAGAAAAGGAGATGAATGAAGACGATACATTATGTTTTCAACAGCACTCTTCTAGTATATTGTACTGCATCTCTCATAATATTCAGGAATACATTATGAAAATGAGTGGGAATGAGGGAAATAGACTTTAAATTAAATGAATTAAAATAATTATTTAATTGCTCTGTGATAAGTGCTCTGAAATAGAAGTATGGAGAGCTGGGAGGGTATACCAGCAGGGTCCCAGAGGCAGACTGGAAGCCTGAAAAGGGGAAGAGGATGACCTCTAAGTGGAGTGTGAGAAGGGCCAAGAGTGAGGTGGGGGATGAGGAAGGGCAGGTGGGACACAGGATGGAGAGACTAGTAAGGAGGGTGACATGCCATTTATTATACAAGCTAGTCTCACATCATATAAATGGGATTTGGGTGCTATAAGTTATGACACTGGAACACAAGTCAAGAGTAGATGCAGGGAGCAGGTGAGGCAGCTTGTACAGTGGTCCCTGAGGGAGATGATTAGTGGCCATGATTGCAGAGGCAGTGATGGGACCAGGGAGAAACAGACACATGTGATACATGTCAGAAGGTCACATCAACAAGGCGCAGTCAAGAGACCCAAACAAAATTCCAAGGTACTTCTCAGGAAGGTGGGTATCTGTCCATCCATCTACCTGTCTAATCTCTGTCTTCCTGTAAAAGCTGTGATTATGATACAAATTGTTTCATATATACCAGGAAAAAGACAAAATCCCATCCAAACTTTACAGTGAAGCTGATTTTTTTAATGCATTCAGTAGGTTGGGAGCTAAATTCTTTGTAAGGAATTAGAGAGAATGCTAATGAATCTCTTTACCCAAGGTTCTAGAGGATCAGGTCATACAGATTCTTTATTTTCTCTGGATTTTAGTGGGGGAATTTTCTTCCTATTCAGTTCCATGGCAGTGAATTGCGTGTCTCTCTAAGGCTCCTCAACGAACAATTTACAGTGTAAATATATTTGTTGGCATGCAAATCACTCTGCATTATGAGTCTTGATTAATATTATAATGCGTTGATGAAAGACTATAAGTGGTTCTCGGAACTAAGGTTTCAGACAAAGATGTGCTGTTTGGGTGCAGAATGTTTGTTGAATATTAGATTAGGTTTTTTTGTTTTGCTTCTCTCTCTCTTTTATTTTAAGGAGCTGCTTGGTGTGAAGTGGTAACAAACTTCAAAAGGCACAATTAATTAACACAGCCAATCTATCACCCAAACTGCACAGAATCACGCCTCCCCCACGCACACGTAATCCTTGATCACACAGAGACTGCTTGGAGGCTGCGGCCCTTCGGTTCAGCTGTTCAGCCCCTCGCTCGTTGCCAGTATCCTGTCTCTAGAGAGGTACTGTCCTGCAGCGTCGTGGGCCTTTTCAATCCTGTGCACGCGTGCAGATTGTTTAGACCGTGCGCCCAATTCCCACTCTGCCCACTGCAATGCAGAGATGGTGTCACCAGGCTTTGCTTCTATGACAGTTGGCTTCTCCTCTTAACAGTTGTCAGCACAGATGCTGAGAAACAGGATTGGGGGACCCTCCACCTCCAGCAATTCAGGTATTGACCAGAGCTCCTGTTTCACACACCAGTGGAAGGTGCGCAGACTCAGAAGGTGAGCTGTGACTGAGAGCGTAGGGCTTCCAATGCGGACCGAACTTGGTCTAATTCCAGCTGTGCCACTTCACGGCTGCCTGACATTGGCCGAGTTATACCACCTCTCCAAGTTTCAGCTTCCCCATTTGGAAAATGGGGTTAATTTCTGTTTCTCGAGTTTGGAGTGAAAAATTAAATGAAATCATGGATTTGAAGTGCTTTCCTGGCAAAAGAAAAAAGGAAAAAAGGCAAAAAAGGAGTGCTCAATAAATAGAGGCTCATGCTATAAGCAGATCCTCAGCCCATGGTCCACAGATAACAAGACAATGAATCTCATATTTGACTGAGCTCTCCCTGAGTTTTGCGGGTTGTATTATATCCTGCCATCTCCAGGCGCTCACCACCAAGAATGTGGACTCTCATCTGTACTGTGCCCCCTTGTCCAGGTGCATAGCTGCGGTTTTGTGTCCAAGCGCCTTAGGGAACATGCCGAGCATCTCAGGAACCACTCTGTGAATGGTACCCAGACATGCAGAAAGGGAACTGCAAACACAGCCAGGAAAGGGGGCCCCAGAAGGAGATGAGGTAGAGGAGCTGTGCTTGGTAAAGGAAGGCACATGCGGGTTGGATTTTGGCCCCAACTGGACCAAGAGGCTCTGGTTCTGTTCTTGCCTTGTGACCCCCAGCAAAGAGATGGCACTTGAGAACGTGTGCTCTATCTTCTAAGCAACTGGTGAGTTGCTAAAGCCGCTTGGTCCATTATGTTTCCCTCAGAAGGAATGTGAGTTATCCCTTCAGAAGCTTAGGATAGACTGTGTTAACACTCCTAGGGCCAGCCTGGGAGGACGGGAGGGAGAATGGGCTCACACTTTTCCTTGCAAAGGACGTTCTGTATTGCCAAGGTGGGCATCCATCAGCGAGGCAGAATTATTGTTTCAGCAGGTTAACATCTCTTATTTTCCTTTTTTCATTAAAACATTGTACATGGATTTGTACAGAATATTCAAATCCATTGCTAGACAAATAGGCGTGTATGCATAAGTGGAATTCAATAAAATGATGCTCGGATCGCCAATAATCCCTTTCCCTCCTCATTCTTGGCTTGTTGCCATTTCCCTGAGAATGTGGCTGCCATGACAAAAGAGTGTGCACACACCCTTGCCACCAAATCTTCCAGCCCAGTCCTTTGCCTTCCTTTCTTTTGAATCGATGATCCCCAAAAGACTTTGGTTTTAATCATTGGCTGAGCCTTCACCTGTGCTCTGGATCCTGTCTCCTGCCCCTCCTACATCATCAGTATCCCTTGTGTACTGGATTATTCCCTTCAGCAGACACATGTGCTAATATCTCCCATCTTGAAACACCTTTCCTGACCTCATTACTGTCTTCCAGCTACCACTCCACATCTCAGCTCCACGTTATAGAAAAACTCCTAAAGAGAATTTTCTGTCTTTGCTATTTACAATTTCTTTCTTCCAGTTTTCTCTAAAACATACTCAGATCCAGCTTCCATATTATAGTAGTCAGCTCAGGCTTCCCTAACAAAATACCAGTGACCGGGCAGCTCAAACACAGAAATTTATTTTCTCAAGGTTCTGGAGGCTGGAAGTCCCAGATGAAGGTGCTGGCTGATTTTGTTCCTGGTGAGGCCTCTCTTCCTGGCTTGTGGACGGCCACCTTCTTGCTGTGTCCTCACATGCACCCCACCATCTCTTCAAAGAGCACTAATCCCATCATGAGGACCCCACCCTTGTGACCTCACCTAATTCTAATTACCTCCCAAAAGCCCCATCTGCTAACACCTCCTAATACCATCACACGGGGGGATTAGGGTTTCAGCATATGAATTTCTGGGGGACACAAGCATCAGCCCATAACACATTTTTGTCATTTTCCCAAAGTTGCACTTGACAATGACACTAATGACTCCCACTTTACCAAACCCCATGGTCCCATTTTACATGATTTCCCTACTCAGTTTTTTAAACTTTCATGACTTGGTCTCTGGAACATCAACCCCAAGCCCCTGCTCTTCCTCCTTCTGGCTTTTCTTTCCTGAATTCTCACCTCCCAGTCCTCAGACATGGGGTTCTCAAAGCTCAGTTCTGATTCTCTTCACTTGTCTTCTAGGCAAGTCCCCAGGGGGCGTCATCCAGTGTCGTGATTTTAAATGCCATTGGTATGCTGAGGATATCCACATTTATAGATTTAGCCCTGAAGTACCTCCTGAAATCCAAACTTGTATATTCAATTGCCTCCATCACTTTCTATGTGAATGTCTAACAGGCTTTCCCAACTTGTCAAAAGCTAACCTCTTGGGTGTCTAGATTTTCATACCTCTGCCACCCAGTCAAATACCCTGTCAGCCTGCTTCTCCTTCTGTCTCCCTGTCTCCTTCAACAGAAGCTCTATTCTTCTTATTTCTCAGGTCCAAAGGGCTTGTTTTATCTCTGACCCCTCTTTTATATCATGTATCCAAATATCTAATCCATCAAGTCCTACCAGTTCTACTTCCAAAATTCATCCAGCATCTTTACATGTCTTGGCTCTTTCACCTCAGCTACCCTGGTCCAAGGTCCCATAGTCTCACCCCTGGAGTATGTGGTCATCTCCTATCTGGCCTCCCTGCTTCCACTCATAATCCCCTTCAACATAGATCCTCCCAACAGAGCAGAGGAGAAATCCTGGTACAACACAGAGCTGCTCGTTATTTCTCCTTTGTTCAAAACTCTCCAATGGTTTTCCATTTCCCTCAAAGTAAAAGCCAGAGTTATAGCACTGGGCTGCCAGGCCCTACAGCCCTTCCTTCCTTACTCTCTGATGCATCTGCACCTCCTCTCTCTCCCAGCAATGTTCTCTCTCCTTCGGCCACCTGGTCTTTGCTTTGACCCAAGCACAGTCCGAACTCAGGCCCTTGGCATCACTCTATTCTGTTCTCCTGCTTTATTTGTCTCCAGAGCATGACAAACACATTTTCATTTTATTGTTTTTAACCTCAGTCCCCCAGAAGAAGGAAGGTTCCATGAAGCTGGGGAGTTTGTCGTAGTCATTGCCATATCTCTAGCCCCTAGAATAGTACCCTGTAGATATCAGGCATTTGAAAATGTTTGAGATGATTGAGGGTATAGAAAGAGAAGGAGATGCAATAAACCAAACAGGATTCCATAAAGCCAGCCAGGAGCTGGATCTACGTGGTTCATTGAAATAAACAGAATTCCAAAACTTTGTGTTAGTGTTTTAACAATTCCCTAAGTATTAATCCCATCCTAACACCATTCTGTACTGATAACACTTTTGGAAGAAACAGTGTTGAATAATCTCAGATTCGCTTTTTCTTTCAGTCTCTTCTTTAAAAAAAAAGAAAAAACAGGCAGTTGGAGGGGGGGAAATACTAATAGGATGGCTACAATAGAAGCTCTTGGAATAAGGTAAGGGCTTGGTGCAGAAAGACACACACTCTTGAAGCACTTGCTTACTGATCTTATTAAAATATCACTAAGTCATCAAGACAGCATGTTGTAGCCTCAATTAGTCAGACCAAAATCTACTTCTGAGAAGGAATTCTTGACAGAATACCTCTTTATTATCTAGGTTGATCTAGTTATCTTTTTATCTCTTTATCACGCCCCTCCCTCCCAGACTCCCGTCTTCTGAGGTCCTATTGGTCTTTCACTGTGTCACTGAGTAAAAGATGTCATCAGACGTAGAAGTTTGAGGACCTAAGGCGCATCAGGTTGACTGCACACGCCTGCATCGGCTCCCATTGGGCGCTCGTGGTCCCAACGTTTTCTGTAACTGGGAGTGCTGACTTCCTCAGATTACTAGAGTCACCAAGGGTCCTCCCTATTGGGATCCAATTGACAAAGAAGCTACAGTGACTAACCTTGTCTATGGGAGCAAGTGCCACCTGTAAGACCTCCCCAAACCATCCCGTCTTCCTGGTACAGTGCATTTTCCTTCCACTGTCCCACGGGGCCACTCTCCTTTGACCAAACTGGCATCTCTAAACCTACTTATTCTTAGCTTTACCCTTTTGCTCATGAATTCCTTAGTCACCTGGAATACACTTCTTTTCTACATCTAAACATCCCAGGTCAAACTCAATGCTTTTATGAATTTGTCCTGAACACCAGCACACATTCATCTCTCTTTCACTGCTGGTTTTGTCAAGTAAGCCTCTTACTGTAGAACTTCATCATATTATGTCTTGCCTTTTTAATTATTACCACCACAATTACAATATAAGCTAATAATAGTGGTTACTTTATTATCTGACATTCATTGTGCTTATATTGTCTCACTTAATTGTCATAGTAACTTGAGAAAGGGTTTACTGTTACTTTCATTTCATACGTGTGGCAACTAAAGCTCAGAGAAGCGGTCCAAGGTCACAAGTGCCCTACTTAAGAGCAGATACACATTCCCAGGCCTGAGACTTCCAGGGAGAGTCCACAGGGCTTAATCTACACCTGCCCTGAGGGACAGCACTTTATCTCATGTTCCTTTTTTATTTCTTAGGGTGCCAAGCATTCGGGAGACCTTAATACATAGTCGTGAATCAAACATTTTAAAAACCTACTTCTGTGATGCTACATAATTGAAATAAAATCAGTCAGAAGGAGGTTCTGTGGGATCCCCTTTCTTAGGTCAGTATTACTGAGATAGGTGGGTTTCAGAAGACTTACTAATCCAGATCTGTCTTACATGAGAGACTCCATCCCAATCCCTGGCCGTCTCTGCCGTGTCAGCTCTTTGATGGGGACGCCAGGGACTTAGACAGTCCTGGAATTGGAACCAGCTCCAGGAAGCTGATGGACCCGGCTGAACAACTTACCTCTGAGAGTCAGGGGGTGTGTGGGTGGAGTGAATGCAAGTACAGATAGGAAGGATACCTGTTCACAGAGTTGTCTGTGGATCAAATGCTATGGCTGTGACGCCCTTTGACACAATTCCTGACACACTGTTGCTGCCTCTTACCTTCCTGTCCTTCCGTAGGAAAGGGTCTTTGGTGATCAGTTCAAGAATGGCAAATGCTGGGACTTCCCTGGTGATCCAGTGGTTAAGACTTCACCTTCCAATGCAGGGGGTGTGGGTTTGATCCCTGGTCGGGGAGCTAAGATCCCACATGCCTCAGGGCCAAAAAACCAAAACAGGAGCAGTATTGTAACAAATTCAGTAAAGACTTTAAAAATGGTCCACATAATAAAAAAAAAAGTTCTTAAAAAAAAAAAAAGAATGGCAAATGCTCTGACCTTTGTTAGCTGCGGCTTTGTTCCGAGTGTGACAGGGAGTCCTGTAAAACATCACATTTCTCCTGTATGCTTCCTGGAGCTGAGAAGCATGGCTTTGGTGAGACAATGACATTTTCTGTTAGTAAAAAACTTCACAGAAGGTGCGGGGGGGGGGGCAGGGCAGACGTGAAGGTGCTGGGCTCCATGGCCCCTCAGAACAGCTACTCGTGCTTGGTTTACGTGGCCGTCCCCGGGGCCAGAGCTTCATCATCCTCTATCTCCAGGAGCCGGCTCCCTTATCCCGGCAGCTGGCCGCCAGCATCACTGCCTTTACCCAGGTCTCTTCCTGAGATGAGCGGTTTGAAGGCAGGCTGGGAGCCTTACTGAAAGCGTCTGTGGCTGTACGTCTACTTTAAGTACTGTTCCACCACAGCCACAGGGCCTTTGAGCTGACCCTGACCTATCATCTCAAAGAAGCGGCTTCTAGCAGGCTGGCCGGCACCCACCTCCTTTATTACCCCACAGCTGCGCATCTGAGGGGAGCCGGCTCTGGAGCCTGCAAAGCCTCCGAGAGCCAGGAAAGTGGTTGGGAAGATGGAGGAAAGCCCTGAAGAAAGAGAGAAAGCTGCAGACCATTGTCCTTTTCTTTTCAAGACAGCAGTGCCTTTTGCAGACTTTTAAATGGTTGCCAGGGAAACAGAGCGCAGGAGATGAGAAAGGTTATATGGGTACCGGATAAAGCAAATGCACTTTAAAAAATCATGAGCTGACAAGTGCTTAAGACTCTGGAGGGTCTGGGAAGATCTCATGTTCAAAGTTCCCCTTCAGAACCTCAAGTACCTTGATACCATCATTAACCATATTTTAATCATTTGTCAACTATGATTCATCTCCGTCAAAGACTTGTGCTGATGGGTTTCATGGAGTGTGGCCCGTGAGTCAGCTCTTATGGCTTCCTGGCAATGAAGTGTCTGCTACGCTGGGCCCGGGGTCCAGAGGCCTTGGCTTAAAAGGAGTTTGAGTCCAAATCTCTAGCTTCTTTCTCCTATAAGCAAGTGTGCAGTCCCTAAAATACAGCAACACTCCATGAAGTCTGGGTTTACTGGTCAACCTCAGAAGGTGTGCGTGGCCTTGTGAGTGTGAGAGTGTGAAGGCAGTTGGTGGAAAGAAACGCTCTGTGTGTACACCTGCCGGTCATCCCAAGAACACTTATCTGGGGGGTTGTGATTCCTCTGGGAATCACTGTTCTGTCTGCACTGAATATTTATGAGGGCTCCTTCACTTCAGTGAGCTCGCTTGTGAATTCTCCTTCCAGCTTAGTTTCTCCACTGTGGCCTCTCGTGAGTGTTTATAACTCCCACTCTCTGGAGTATTGCCCCACTTTATATCTTCTGTGTCCCCACATTTATTTGTTAAAGTTGTACTGTGTTAACTTGCACATGCTTGTTTATTGTCTTGGGCCCATAAACCTCCGTATATTTCCCAGACCGAGTCATGTGTGGCTCTCCCCAGCAGTGTCTCACGCAGCTCAGCTTCCAGCAATGAGCAGCAGTGCTTGCTGTGTGCCGTCCACCGACCGTGGGTGCTCACTACTGCCTCAGTAACAGCAAAAAGAAAGTCAACTTAACTGATTGGCATTGCAACCTCCCACACAATCATGCCGCCCCTGTACTCATGGCCTGGCTGCTGTCAGGCCTGGCTAGAAGGGAGACACAGGAGAAGGCTGAGTCCAAGACCAGGATGAACAAGTTTAAGAAGCTGCAGGTGGACAGTAGGATGATGTTCTCGAAGTTCAAAGCAGGGAGGAAAAAGCCTCTAAACAAACGTAACAAGGGGCAACTTTAGTGACTTCTGGAAAACTCTAGCGTTAATTCTTGGATTGACAAGAAAGTTTTAAGAGGTGGGCCAGGAGCACATTGGACTGGCAGAGAGAGGAGACCCATCACAGGTACACATTTTCCATCATTAAATTATCTGCTTATATGCTCCACGACCTCTGCAGACCCACACTGTGTTAAAAAGTTGTGAATATTAACAATGGACAGAATAGACAAATTAAGTTTCAGTCCCCAGACCAGAGTAGATACTGAGTTACAAAGATCACTTAGCGTGAGGCGATCACAGTGGGAGAACATAACAGAAAAACAGTATCTACATTGTACACTGTGTTGCAAAGACCTTCTGCCTAAAGAAGAGTCTTTTCTTGTCTCCTGGAATATGAGCTGACCTTGTGGCAAGATAGAAGTGACACACAAACATCTTGTGTCCCTATATGTCATGTAGATGCTCCTGTGTCACAGTGGGGCATTTTTAAGGCTGTTTTTAATATGAACATGGAGGAATACCTCCGTGGGCAGCAATTATGATTTAACTTCAGGAAGACACCCCCATTCTGAGGAATGTAGAGTAAGATGTTAGACCAACATGTGTGATCAATTCATGTCATATTTTGTTTTCTAGTACAGAAATTTGAGTTTTCCTTTTGATTCCAGGAAGAAAAGTATTTATGTCCTTCTAACCTGAGCAAGGAGTTGGGAAGGATAATCTACTTTTGAAAAACATTTTCAGGAAAGAAAATTCTGTGAGGCCACTAATAATTTTTGTGCAAGTTCTGAAAATATTTTCAGGTGGAAAGATCTGGCTGTGATCTTGAACTGCAAATCGAGTGATAACCTTTCTCTTCCATCATTAGTACAATAAACGTTCTGTTCCTAGGATCTGGCTTCTTGTTTGAGGCCCAGTTTTGCTATTCAAAAGGTCAGAACAACCCATAAGATGCACAGTGATGTCATAAGTAAAAGTAGGGTAAGACGGGACGAACCCAGAAATGCCCAATTTTGCCCTTCCTATAATCGCTCCTTGGAGAGAGATGTCAGAGGATTGATAGTAGGGCATGAAGTGTGAAGTATCACTTTATTATTGGCTGTTCCAATTCCCAACGAATCCCAAGCAGAATCGGGTAGAGTTAAGCTGGGGTGTGCACGTCCTTAATGGGGCCTCCTTCCTCCTTTTGAAAGTAAATCTTAAGTATTTGCTATTTGCCATATGGTTCAGCAACTGGAAGTAATAACCAGCATTATCAAGCAGGGAGAGACAGAGCCTGACAAAAAAAAAAAAAAAAAAGCACAAGGCTCAGCTTACCAAGTCCTGAACACAGAGTGGAAGAAATCCCATTCAAGTGCACGACATCTGAATGTACCAGAACCCTGCCCATTAGAAATATGACCCATCAGTGTTTTGCAATCTGATCAATCACATTGGTGACTCCATTTGGACTAATGATGGAAATACGTGTCTTACTGCATAATATTCTTGCAATACTGCATTTTACTTCAATTTTGTCAAAGAATTGTTATCTGTTTAAATATATATATGCATATATGTATATATGCATATATATGTATATATACATATGTCTATAAAACATATGACTGAGAGTCATGACAGCCTGTGCACTACTAGTAAGATCATTGTCTTGTCTCTGCAATGATCTCTTAGGATCTACACCTGCAGGTAGCCCTCTGGTAGTATCACTGGCCAGGCATTCACAGCCCAGAGAATCACACCATTATCTTGCACCATTCACTAAAGAAAGTCATTTTTTAATTATGATCATGGCATGATTTTTAAGTGGATGATCATCTTAAAATATATGGAGAACAATGCCATTGTTTGCATACTTTTAGTGAGTAAAGTCAAAATCAGAATATTATCATAATGGCTTACATTATTATATGAATGGAGGAAAGAACATTTATTGAATAACTTCACTGTCTTTGGCACTATTTTAAGAGCCTTCTATGTGTTCTCATTTAATTCTCATAACAGTTCTAAGAGTTTAGAACTACGGTGCTTTTATGGGAGGAGAAATCTAGCCACATTACTCAGTGTACACCAGTAGCAGAGCTAGGATTTGAATTCACATCTTTATGACTTCAAGGATTATGCTTTTTCTGATATCCTAAAGCATCAAAAATATTCCCAGATTTTTGACCTAGGTATGCTTGGAAGAAATAAAAGTATTCAGGTGAAGAACTTGGTTGACTGGTGGGGAGGTTTAGTTGGGCTTTTAAGTACCTGATACTGAGGTATGCAAAGAGTCAGAAGCTGCAGGTACCTAACCAAAGGTTGACTGGTCTGGTCACCTGAATTTCAGAGTCTTTGCTACAGAACAGAATCCATGGGTCAGGGCAAGTTCTTTAAGACTCAGGAGATACAGGGTTGCTTATATCAGAGTCTTCCTTAGGTTTTGTTCATTATGAGGAATAGAGCCATCAGGGAAAGGTAAGAAATATAGGATAACACACTCTATATAACTTATGTTGACATCCAAGTAATGCTGGATTGGGATATTTGGATTTGATACCCTATTGTATCCCCATCACACTGCCCTTTAAACAAGCTCCTTTAAGTAGGGCAAGGACTAGGGCTGTACATCATTATAGCTCAGGAACCCGGTATAATGGCTGACACAAAGTAAGTAATAAATATTTGTTGGAAAAATAAACAAATAAATGAATTGGTAATTACCTTGGAATGAACATAGGTCTCTGGTTGCCAACTTCCCAGGTAATATTGTATTTTTGAATTATATTCTTGGTATTATAAGACTTCCCCTTCATGGGCCATGTTTATTTTTAAAAATTAAGTGGTATGAAACTTAATTTTATTTAGAGATTATTTTAAGACATTATGGCCCCAGAGAGATACTCCCGGATATTATGAAACAAACTTTAGGAAATTTGCTGACCTAGATACAGTACCAAGGTGATAGGTGCAACATAAATATAATAAATGATGCTGAGAGGGTCCCTAGGCCTTCCTTTCCTACTAGTGCAGATGGTACAGAAATAGTCTGAAGAAACATTGAAGAAAGTCTCAGGGCAGACAAAATTTAACTTTTTCTACCGTATTCAAGTTATTTTATTTAATACAAAATTTATTTATTCAACAAATATATGCTGATGGAATGTGTATATGTATGATGTGCCAGACACAAGGCAAGGTTTTGGGGAAGTGACAGTGAACCGAGCTTCTCTGGTCCTCCCCGCCGTGGAGCCCATAGTGAAGGGACAGGGGCGTAACAGACACTAATTGGGCAGACACCTACCTAACTATATAGTACACGTGTTATTACTCTTTTTACTTCTCCAGCTAAAATGCAGGTAGTGCCGTGTCTGTCCTACTTATAGCCTCTTTCCCTTTGACACATCTTTCATCTCTTTCTACGTCTGACTCTTCTAAACACGATTAAAATGTAGGAGTGAAACCTTATATCCAAACACTGATCCAGTTTTTTTTTTTTTTTGAGGGGGAACAAATAAAATTCAAATAAAAATACCTGCCTTCTTCAGGATTGTACCCCTATAGTGAAAGCTGAACCAGTATTTGTTGAGATCAATTGAAGAAGCAGGAAAGAGCCACCGTGACTGGGTTGCATCATCACTCAATAGCAAAGCTGATGGCACAGACAGGACTTCTGATTTTGATGGTACCACACAGCTTAGGGAGACTCAGTAGATAATCTTGGTTTTGATGATAAGCCAGCTTCGGACTCTGGTACACTTGAGAGAGAGCATCCTTCAGTCTCCTTAACACACGACCATTTCCCCTTGCCCTGCCGCCAGTACACATGCACATGTCCCACATCTGTGTCCCCTGGCTACAAGTTCCTGGGATTTTCCAGGAGATGCTGTTAGGTTTGTATTATTTCCAACCATAGCATTTTCTGCAACCACGGCAGCATTTTTCTTGGCAGTAGATGGTGCATCCGTGCCTGTGGGAAGTTCTCTTCCAGACCATCACAGCTGTTTGTGAAGATGATTCCAGGATACCAGTAACCCTTCTCAGCATTTTCACGTTTCTGAGAGTTTACAGCACAAGACTGAGGCCCCACATGCCATGGTAGTGTGTGTGTGTGTGTGTTTTAATTAATGTAAAATAGCTGATCCAACTGAAAAATAATTAAGTGGCTTAAAACCAGACCACTTTCAATAAAGGACACATCTGTTATTTTCAAAACACTGGAAGCAGTAAACAACTACAGTAGAACAAATGAGCTCATAATCTGTGGGAAGCACACTGGAGGGGGTAGCACAGCCCAAGAGGGGGCTTCACTAGGCTGGGGGAGGGCAGGCTGCGTGCTTCTCTCTGTGGGTCACACACCACACGTCCTTCACATGTGACATAGGTCACACGCCAAGCTGCGAACTCCTTCATGGATTGGGGAGCATCCTCTGCAGAATCTGAATACTCATTCAAAGTACTCTTTGGGCACCTCTAGTCTGAAGGACAAAATGAGAAGAAGAATACTTCTTCTTATTTAGTGGAGGGAGTGTTGGGGAGAAGGGCGTTTAATCTTCTGAGGCCAAAGACTAAGATCTACACGTCAACAGACCAGCTTGTAACCTCTGACATTTAGGAATTTTCTGGTCCTAAGCATGAGATAAGAGGTGCTAACATATACTTAAAATCATACTCGCTAGAAAGATGGGAAAACATTAAACCCAACATTAAAAAATCGACACTGGAAAAAAACTTGACATGAAACATTTATTTTTCTTTTTAATTTGGAAAGGAGTCAGTAAGTGATGTGGATTAGTTTTGATTATAAGGCATTAAGCCCCACAAACTTGATGGGCGCTGAAAGAACAGACATGAATTTTGAGGTCTGCATCTGGCTTCACTAGTTCTTTAATATGCAAAATAGGCTACCTGCTACACTCCTCAGCTCATGTCCTCTTCTTTACAGGCAGGATGATAACAGGTATCACTGCAGCATGATGCCTGTCTGATGCTAAGCAAGCTCTCTTCTTCTAACTTGTGTCCAGTACAGGTATCCTGGTATCCTGTAGGATGTGGCTTAAGTTCTGATTAATACTGACCAATCAGATGGTGGGAGGGGCAGTGGAAGGGTGGAGACAGTTTATAGAGATGAAATATAAGAAGGCTCCCCAACTACATCCTGAGCATAGAGATACTAATGGCTTTGGTCCAACAGAGGTCACGTGGTTTCTACCTTTGATCTGTGGGATAGCAGTTTAGCAGGTAGTCATTTTCTGATGCCCAGCTCTCTTTTTCTTCTTTCCCATCTTAGTTAATCCCCATAGCATCTCATAGTTCATTCTTAGTCTAGACTGAGAGGAATAAACTTGCTTTGTTACTGTTTAAAATGGCCAAGGGCCTTTGACCCAGTAATTTCACCCAAGAACAATTTTCATGAAGAATTAACTCAAAATTAAGAGGGTGCTCTCTACATGGCATGATTTTTAATTGGGTAAAAAGTCAAAGTCAAAGTCAGCAATATGAGGGGAGCTAAGCGAATTATTCTACATTCATTCAAGGAATTACTTTAAATAAAAATTATGAAGAACATATAGTATTATGTAAATGATTATAGCAGAGTAATCAGTTCAAGCAAGAAAATATAAGTGTTGCTGACGCTATAACTAGGTGATTATTCCATTCACATATCCACAAATATTAAACTATGTCAGATCTAAAAGAGTACACGATGTGTTAAAAACTTGAGCTTGTGTGACTTTTTATCCTTATTGTCTTTATGAGTGCCGTTATATTTGTGAAGGAACAAAACTTGAATAAGTATGAGGAGGCACACAATTTCATTGCTGGAATTAACCTTTTGCCCTTGTAAACTAAAAGGGGGGTGGTCAATATTGTTTGAAGTTTATTTCATTATGCTTTTTATCCTCATTTTTACTAACCTTGACCTCCTTGCGACCAGCCAGCCAGACTGACTGAAGAATTTGTGAATTTAGCAAGTGTAATCTCCTATTCCAGGTCATACCTCCATCCAAGAGACCTCAACATCCACATGGAAACCATGCCACACTCTTGACTTTGCCATGTTGTCTTCAACTCCAAGGAACAAAATCCATTTCACTTTTATCATTCATTATCTATCACTGAATAATAATTACTATGAAAGTTATCATCTTAAAGTGACAGTAAACATTGATCATTTCAGTCAATTTCTGTGAGAGAGGCACTTAGAAGTGGCTTAGCTGGGTGGCTCTGGCTCAGAGTCTCTCAAGAGGTTGTAGTCATGATATTGGTTAGAGCAGGAATCATAAAGCCTCAGCTGGGCCTGGTAGATCTGCTCACTAAGGACCTGGAAGGTTGCTGGTGGCTGTGGGCAGAAGAACTCATTGCCTTACCATGTGGAGCTCTCTGCAAGGCTGTTTATGTGTCCTCACAACGTGGCAACCATCCAAGAGAGAGATCATGGTGAAACTGCAGCATCTTTTGTGATCTAGCCTCAGGAGTCATTCACTGTCACTTCTGCTGCATGCCACTGGACCCACGGCCAACTGTAATTCAGTTTGGAGGGTTCTATCTAAGGGCATAATGACCAGGAGGCAAGAATGGTTGGGGACATTTCAGAGGTTTGCTATGCAGTTCACCCTCTGACCCTTTAAGGATGCACATCCCTCCAAGATGTAAAATACACTCACCACAAAGCACCGAACAGGGTCACCCAATTACAGCGTCAGCTGGAAATCCAGAATCTCATCCTCCACATCACACAGATACATGTGGGGATGATGATCCTCTGGTGTGTTTCTTTGTGTTTAACTCCTTGAGTAAGCTTCTCTCAACCTGAAGACCTGTGAACTAAAGAGAGAGTTATCTTCTCCCCACCAACCATACGCACACACACGCTCACATACCTTCCACATATTGGGTTAGGCATAGCATAATTGTCATAGCTTGCCCTTTTCAATCGGGATATGCATAGGAGTTACTGGTTCACATCAATTCTGAAATTTAGCAAACTACATGTTGACAGATGCTTGACTTGGACTCATGGCCTAGGAATCATTCCCTGTGGTTCTTAGCTCTGCCCTTGAGGCTCTTGTTTTACCTTCTGAGTTATCCTTCCTTTTTCAATAAAGGTAGCTTATGTTTGCAACTGAGTATTTTTTTTTTTTTTTTGCTGCCTACTTCTTGCCTGTAGACGTTTAGGCATCCAAAGACCTCTTTCATTTTGTACCGTCTCTGTCCTTTACAATCCAACCTGGCAGGAGTCCTGTCAATACAATTCTTTTGAAAACGTGTGGGTCCCTGTGAATATTGTTGGGCTCATTCTATTGGACAAAAGTAATGCTCAGAAATCTCTTTTAGACAAGGCTTTGTCAACCTTGGGCTTTTGATGAGGAGCAGCACCTTCAAGCTTCTTGGAAGCCCTGTGGTTCCACTGAATGGTTCTCTAAGGCACCAACATGGATGTTTCCACTTTCTTAACAAAGGTTTTCACAGCTACACCCTCTGTTTCATCTTTACCATCAAGTTTTCCTATTTCTTATGTTTCACTTCCTTTTTTAATTTTTAATTTTATATTGGAGTATAGTTGATTTACAATGTTGTGTTAGTTTCAGGTGTACAGCAAGGTGATTCAGTTATACTTATACGAATATCCATTCTTTTTCAGATTCTTTTCCCACATAAGCTATTATAGAATATAGACTAGAGCTCCCTGTGCTGTACAGTAGGTCCTTGTTGATTATCTATTTTATATATAGTAGTGTGTATATATAAATCCCAAACTCCTAATTTATCCCTCCCAACCTTCCCCTTTCCTTTTTTAAAAAATTTTTGAATTTAATTAAATTAAATCATTCATTAATTTGGTTGTGCCGGGTCTTAGTTGCGGCAGGTAGGCTCCTTAGTTGCAGCTCGTAGGTTCCTTAGTTGCAGCATTCGAATGCTTAGTTGCAGCATGCATGTGGGATCTAGTTCCCTGACCAGGGATTGAACCTGGGCCCCCTTCATTTGGAGCATGGAGTCAAACACAACAAACCAAACATCACACCTGTATCTTCCACCAAAGACTCCTTCCCTAGGTTTCAACTGTCCTGAGTTAATCCTTCCAAACTCTTCCTTGACCTGTTGGGTTTTCCAGACTCATACTCACCAACTGATCCTCTCTTTTGGCAAATATGGGCTTCTTGGGATGCTCTCAGCCAGCTTTAGGTGCTCCATCTTCCTGGTGGACCTTGGTGTCTGGGTCCTGAGGCTCTCATTTGTTGGTCCAACAGGTTTTCAGCCACATTCTGTCTGTGCCTGACTCACAGTTTGGACCAAGGGACACTCATATTTCTAGCTTAATTTAGAAGCAAAGATAACATCAGCTCTTGATCCCAGAAAACATCCCTCCTTCCCTGGTCCAGTTTCCCAGATAGGCTCTTCTCTGCAGATTCTGTGACAATTCATCACACAGGTGCTTCTCCAGGGAGTGATCTTCCTGAGTACCATTACCACATTTTCATACTATCAAAATTACATTTCACAGAGGAGAAAATAATTGACATAATATCTATCCAGGGAAGATCAAAGCCATTTTCCCATAGCTGCTATACTGTGTTTGCTTTTAGGGCATGTTAGTCAATGTATGCCTTTTTATTAACAAGAGATTATTTGTTTTGGTTTTGTTTAGTTGTTTCCACCCTTGTCGAGGTAATTAACATTAGAACATAGTTGCAAATTGTGTTTATTATGTGGGTATTATTAACATGTATTAACATTAGAACATACGTATTATTTATTAATATTCATTGAATTAGTCAACTGCTATCCACCCGAATAGTCTGCATGGAAGTCATAATGGCAAATACAACCTGTACTGTGTTCTCTAAGAATTCACAATCCATTCCTTTGTCTTCATGGGGATGGCTCAGGGTAAACTAACCTGGGTAGGCATCCACTTGATACCATAGGAGAGAAATTTTGCTTGACTTCTGTAGGGGAATAGCCAGTCTTTCCATCCCCTTTGCTGTGTATCAGGGCCCAGCTCTTCCTTCATTTCGGTCTGACAACTACCCTCACTCATCAACCAACATGTGATTTTATGCTTTCTGACAAGCCCCATGACTGTTCTTCGGGAGACCTTTGGATGCAGACCACATGGACTGATCTCTAGAAACTACAGAACCAGCCTGCACCCTTCTTCAAGCTGGGCCCCTTTTTATTGAATAGATGTAATTGCTTCCAAGTGTTTCTCCAGTGGGATTCAACTGTGGCTATTGAAATCTGGAAGAATAAAGGAGACAACACATCTGCCAGGGAGATCCCAAACACAGTGGGATGACAATTAGGATCTCTAGGCACTCTGTTCCTGACCCAGGATCAACCTTGTTAAGCCCTTTAACCTTTGTCCGACCCTGGGGGGGTTGTGAGTGTATGTATGTGTGCATTTAATCTGTACAATGAGAGTGTTCATTTTTGGTTTATCATGGCTCCGAGACATAATGAGATGCTACAGTAGAATGCTCTGTTGCTGTTTTAAGATTTGTCAAATGTCAACACATGAAAAATTTGAAAAGAGATACCTAGGTGGGCATGAGGTGTGGTTGCTTTTACCTGAGCTGGGTGAAAATACTGTTATTTAAAATTCACTACGTGCAATGTGTAGTGACAAACAGGTCGAGTGGGTCAGCAGAAAGCTCACCCATCTTTACTCGTGTTTTCTCTGAGACCGTTCTTGTCTCTTTCACCAGAGGCATTTGAGAAGAACGGCCTCCTTTAGTTCCCTAATCAGCTGCTCCTTTCACGTTGAACTCGGTCCCTTTCCTTCTGCTTGTCTTTTATCTCCTCCTCATCCTCCTGCACCATCACCTCTGCCTTGTTAGTCTTTTTCTTTATTTCACTGGGGCACAGCATTGGGCTGGTGGAAAGAGCACAGGCTGGGTGGCTGACAAAAGTGAACTGGAATCCCTAATCTACTACATAGTCCTGTGTGTTTTGGATTTGGGGGGGATTTACCTAACTTTCTAAGCATGTTTCCTCATCTCTAAATGACATTAGTAATGTCTACCTTTCAGGGTTACTATGAGGATTAAATGAGTTAAAGTGAGCTAAATGTATGGTGCTAAATGACATTAACATTTCATTTAATTAACTCAGCAAATATTTATTAGCACCTACCCTATGCCTGGTACTATCTAGGCACTGGGGTTACAGTGGGACAAGTCTCACCCCTGTCACTGTGGATGTTGTGCTCTGGTGGGGAAAGAAAAAATCGTGTTGTCAGGTGATGAAAAGTGCAAGTTAGAAAAGTAATCAGTGGTGGTTGTTTTCAATTATCTTCTTGCTGGTCCCTCTCTCACTTTCCTGGTTCAGCCTTCTGTTTCTTCTTGTAGCACTGCGTGCCTGCACCTGGTCTTCACACTGATTCCAGGGAATCGGGTTCCCCAGTGAGTTGACATCACTCCACTTGAAAGTGAGATCAAGTACCTGGAAGGAATTATTTATGAGGCTCTATCACCCAAGCAGGACACTCTCAGCATGTTCCCGAATGATTCTCGCTCCCTTTTCTGCCCAGGGCTCAAGGAGCCTAGCTGGGGGCCAGGAATGCAGGGTGCAACAGGGGTGCTGCTACAGCCCGGGGGTCTCTGAAGGAGCCTTGGTGGGGGAGGGTCTGCTAGGTCACATGCTTTAGTCTTTCACCAGTTTCCCTGAAAATCAAACTTTGGTCCTGTTCCTGAAGATCCCAGGCAAGCCACGTGGTGAACTTGTTTCTTCCTCCTTCTGAGTCCTGGCAGGAGGCTCTGAAGAACAAACTCTGTCCCGCTTCAGCTCAGAGGTCCTGTCTCCCCATCAGAAATGAGGGACCAGGCTGCATGCTCAGGAGTGCTGACTCTGGACCCTCCCTTGGTCCGCAGACTCCTGCTCTCAGCCTCTGCACTCCTGATTTCAGCACAGCGTCTATCTTTCTTCTTAAGGGGTGAGATCTTTCAAAAAAGGGAACTGATCCTCCTCAGGAAATAATTGTATCTGGATGTCAAAGAATATTTCAGTTTATGAAGTATTTTCCAGATTGGATTTCTAGAGGAGAGGCTTTAAACCCCAGTGCCTGAGACACACCCCACCAATTAAATCATAGCTCTTGGGTGTGGACTCACTGTCAGCATTTGTTAAAGATGCCCAGGTGATTCCTGGATCGAGGTCAAGGTTGAGGACAAGTGTCATGTGCTTTAAGGCCAGGGGTCAGCCTGGGGCATCGTAGGGATGACAAGGGAGGTCTTTCCTCTGAGAAGACCTACTAGAACGCAGTAATTCCTGTGTGTTGAGTGACTGGACAGATCAACAAAGGAGCTCACAAGCCCCTGGGAGAGACAGGACGGGGAAAGTCTAGGAGAACAGAGCTCTACGTGCAGGTGGGAGGTTGATGCACCTGGAGGGGAACAGCGGGCTCTGGCCTCGGGCTGCCTGGGCTTGCAGTCCACTGACCTAGCTGTGTGACCTCAGGGGACTGACTCCACCGCTCTGTGCCTATTACCTCGCCTGCCAAAGGAGCTCTCACAGCAGCTCCCTCAGGAGGATGAGTATATCAGTTGACTGACGTGCGTATAAAGCGTTCAGGACAGTGTCCAGCATAAGGTGAGTCCCAGGAAATGTGAGCCGTCAGTGTCGTGATGAGTCCTGATAAATGAGCAGCATGTCTGAGGGGCTTCAGGAGCCCTGGGGAGGGGCTAATTCTACCAGCATTCCCGGTGAATTTAAGCGTCTTTCTTCATCGCGAAAAAATTCAGAGACGAAGTAATAGGTAAGAATCAGATTTATTGAGTGAGAAACACACTCCAGAGTGCCTGCCATCTTGGAAGGCGAGAGGCTAGAGGCTTTGAAATATGGCGTGGTTAGTTTTTATGGGCTGGTGATTTCATAGGCTAATGAGTGGGAGGGTTATACCAATTACTTTGGGGAAGGAGCAGGGATTTCCAGGAATTGGGCCACTGCCCACTTTTTGGCCTTTGACGGTTAGCCTCAGAACTGCCACAGCGCTGGTGGGTGTATCGTTTAGCTAATGTATTACCATGAGCGTATAATGAGGCTCAAGGGCCACTGGAAGTCAAATTTTCTGGCATCGTGGACCTAGTTGGTTCTCACTAGTTTTTTTTTTTTTTTAACATCTTTATTGGAGTATAATTGCTTTACAGTGGTGTGTTAGTTTCTGCTTTATAACAAAGTGAATCAGCTATACATATACATATATTCCCATATCTCTTCCCTCTTGCGTCTCCCTCCCACCCTCCCTATCTGACCCCTCTAGGTGGACACAAAGCACCGAGCTGATCTCCCTGTGCTATGCAGCTGCTTCCCACTAGCTACCTATTTTACATTTGGTAGTGTGTCTATGTCAATGCCACTCTCTCACTTCGTCCCAGCTTACCCTTCCCCCTCCCCGTGTCCTCAAGTCCATTCCCTACATCTGTGTCTTTATTCTTGTCCTGCCCCTAGGTTCTTCAGAACCTTTTTTTAGATTCCATATATATGTGTTAGCATATGGTATTTGTTTTTCTCTTTCTGACTTACTTCACTCTGTATGACAGACTCTAGGTCCATCCACCTCACTACAAATAACTCAATTTCGTTTCTTTTTATGGCTGAGTAATATTCCATCGTATGTATGTGCCACATCTTCTTTATCCATTCATCTGTCGATGGACACTTAGGCTGCTTCCATGTCCTGGCTATTGTAAATAGAGATGCAGTGAACATTGTGGTCCATGACTCTTTTTGAATTACGGTTTTCTCAGGGTATATGCCCAGAAGCGGGATTTCTAGGTCGTATGGTAGTTCTACTTTTAGTTTTTTAAGGAACCTCCCTACTGTTCTCCACAGTGGCTGTATTCTCACTAGGTTTTGTCATGTACTATGGCCAATGCCATTCTTTTAAAGGTTGTGCCCTGCCCCCTCCCCTCCCGTTTCACCAGTAGTCAGGAAGGTTCCTGGATAAGGAGCATGAAGACTGAGTGAGTATAGGATTCTTTTATACTGAAGACCTAGGGAGGAGGGAGGGGAAGAAAGGAGTGGGGAGGGAACTAAGGCATCTAGGAAGTTGGCTTAAAGAGGCAGGAGTGGCCACTTCCTCGCACGTGACTCTGCTTCTGGATCCCACGGTTGATTCTTCCAGCCGGCCGGCCAGCCCACATTCACACTCAACCCAGCCAGGAATCGACTCAATATTTATTTTGTCACTGGAAAGAATCTCACAGGCCACAACTTGGGCTAAGCCTGCAAACATGTCACTTCGTTATTATTACTTTTTTAGTAACTGGACATAATGTCTCCATTTTGTCTGGAGCACAAACACATTCCATTCAGAGTCGACTCTGTCGCCTCAGGATTCTCACACTTCCAGGGTGACCTTGAAGTTCTGAGGCATTTCCTGGGCATTGGGGAGGGCGGACTTGGGAGGAGACTTCTGTTCCTGGACGTCCGCTGCCCTGGAAGGACACCCTGAAATGTCCTTGTGCTGGCGTGGCCTTCACTGTGGACCCGTCATGTCCCGCAGGCTGGCTGCTGGCCAGGATGAAGGGGCGGGTCTGGGCAGCTCTGTGTGACTGTCTCACCCCATCTGCCTGAGTCCACACACAGCCGAGTCCCTGAGCCTCCCATCCCACGGCCTGGGGAGCCATGACTCCGTTCTCTGCCGCTTCCCCACCGGCCGCTCTCCAGCCAACGGAATTTTCACTTCCTCTGGAGCTGGAGGAAAGGGCTGGGAGCATCCCCTGTTCCGCAGGTGGTCTTACAAATATGTTATGCAGTCTATCCACTTCAGAAACTCTAAAGCATGAATTAGCTAATGGTATTTCTCTTGGCATTTCTGCTGGTAGCAAGCGTCCCCTGAGGGCAGGGAACCTGGAAGGCCTTTGCTGCCTCAGGAAGAGCCTGGTGAGGAAGAAAGAGGAAGGAGAAGGGGAGGTAAAGTTGTCTGGTTTAATATGGAAGAAAGAGAGGTAAATAGCCTAAAACACTATCCTGCCATAACTCTCATAACAAAAACAACACCAAAATTATTGACTGTGAACGACAAAGCCAGTCTGTGCTAAATGTTTTTTATAATTTCTATTTTTTATAAACATCGTAAGAGGCAGGTACATTATGGAGGGTTTAGAAGAAGATTGCTTTGTCCTAGGTTATATAGTAGTAAGTGACAGAGCCTGGATCCTACCCCAAATCTCTTTGGCTAGAAGCCCATGTTCTTGACCGCTCTGCTATAAACATGTGATGTATTCAAGGAGGAAGCAGATGAAAGTTCTCAAAATATTGTCGAGAAGTTTGGCATTAATACATATTTCTGGTAAATAAATGTTTATTTTAAGTGTGCTATGGTCATTTCTTTACATAAAAGCGTCCTGTGATGGGTTCCTTTGAAGTGCAAATAACCATTTCCTAATTACCTGGCTGTTTGATCTGTTGTTGGTTCAGTAGACTTTGTGTATGAGATTTTCTTTAGAAAAGGTGCATTTCCAGGCTCTCTCTTTGGTCTAGAACGTTCTGATTTCTGTACTGTAGTGGCAGCAGCTCCAGAACATCATCCCTGGGGGCAGGTTGATGTGATCCAATCAGCCTCTGTCCCTCATGGTCTTCTTGATGCGTTTTCATTTAATTTTAGGGTATTGAGAGCAAGCTGTGAAATCTGCAAGAATAGACAGATAGTAAATAAAAGGATAGAACATTTTAGTGACACCAAAAGTGTGGTGTTAAAGCTCTCCACCTTGGATGCGAGGGGAAGGCCTGGGGTCTGCACTGGGGACTTGCTTCCCGTTTCTGCTCCTGCTGCAGCCTCCGGCAGGCTCACGGCCAACTTGCAAGTCTCCCTCTTGGCTAATGACTCCTGAGAAGTAGGCAGTGGCATGATGGATAGCTGCCATAAAAGGCAAGTGCATCAATTAGCTATGATGCTACAATAAGCCAGTGGGCTCTGCACCAGGAACTCTATTTCTTCTTGAGTCTGGACCTCTCCAGGGCTGGCCCGTCGTTGTCCTCCACCAGCTCCGCTGTCATTGTGTAGCTCTCCCTACGTTTCAGACATAAGAGCCTACTAGGCGAATGGAATCGTTTCTTGAAATGCTTGTGTTTTTATCTTTTGAGATTTTTTTTTAAACAAGAGAAGAAAAACCCAACCGTTGTAGATTAGCATGCCTTTTTAAAATGCAGGAAGTTTCTTCACCGGAATGTACCCCCTCTGAAAACAGCTTTATAAAATGGATGTGATATGCCTTTAGATACTTGTTAGAAAGATGAAAGGGAAGATGCATTCTCTTTGCTTCCGTACATAAATGTCTCCCATCTTAAAAATAAATAAATAACTCCCCAAATTGCTTCAAACAGGTACCCTCTTTCAGTCACTGGTCTCTCTCTCCTTCCCTTTACCTCTTGAGAGCCTAGGCTGTTTTGGTTGCCTCCACTTTCTTATTTCCTATTCAGTCTTCATTTACTGCAACCCGGACTCCACCTCCTCCCCACCCCAGCCAAGGAACAGGCTGGCTAAGGGCTCCTCGTTCCATTGCAAAGGGGGTTTTCCCTGTTCCAGTCCCCACATTTCTCCTGTGTGGCCACCCTCCTTCCTACCTCCAGAGGAATCCTTCCAAAATGCAAACTGGATCATGCTACTTCTCTGCTGAAAATTCTGCATGGGGTGCCTGGCACCCAGGGATGCGTTTGCCGCCCTTGACTTGGCACCCGAGGTGCCTGCCCCTCTCTGTAAGCATCCCCATCCTGCTCACTCTACCATCACCTGCCAGTGCCTGAGCTGCAGTAACTCCCTTCGGAAGCTGATCTCCTGCGCCCCTTCCAGGCCTTGCCCTGCTTTCTGACTCCGCATGGTGTTCACTTGCTCCACTCTGTTGCTGGTGAGCTTAAGCCACCTGAACCATCACCTTTTCTGTGAAGTTTCCCAACCTCACCCACCACCCATGACGTACGGACCTTGAACGTGTGTCCACTATACATGCATCACATTGCACTAAGTGTCCCGCCAGACACACACTCCAGTTGGCTGTGGCCTCCATGAGAGTCTAGACAGTGTTTATTTTTACTTTTGTGTCTCCAGGGCTGAACCAAGTCTCTGGCATATAATGTTCAACAAAGGAGTGGATGCGTAAATGGATGAGCTATCAAACCACATTTTATTTGTTCATTTATTTTTGGCTGCATTGGGTCTTTGTTGCTGTGCGCGGGCTTTTCTCTAGTTGTGGCAAGTGGGGGCTACTCTTTGTTGTGGAGCACGGGCTCTAGGCACGCGGGCTTCAGTAGTTGTGGCATGTGGCCTCAATAGTTGTGGCGCACGGGCTTAGTTGCTCCACATGGCATGTGGGATCTTCCCAGACCAGGGCTCGAACCCGTGTCCCCTGCATTGGCAGGCGGATTCTTAACCACTGCGCCACCAGAGAAGTGCCCAAACCACATTTTAGGTCCTAAGGTGTTAATCTGTGTGGGATAATGTCAAAGAAATAGGGATTATACAGGAGGGATTTGGAATTTTTAAAATGACTGCTGATTAAATTATCCACGAAGATAACTTTGATTAATTTATCCAGAATTATGTTATGTTGCCCTATGTTTCAAAACTGTACATCATGCTGTTAAGAAAAAGAAGACATATGTTGAATTGTAGTTATAAAGTAGTTCACATACACAAGGTAATAATATCATTGTGTGACATTTTATGAAGAATTTTATAAGTAATTCACCTCTGACTATGCTGTATCCCCAGCTAATTTTCTTACCAGTTATCTGAGTACTTGGATCCTAGGTCAGTCTTCAGCCATAAGAACAGTTTCAATAAAATGGACATTTAGAAAACTGTATCTCCGTAATTCCATCCAGAATAAATTCCCAGGTAAATAGTGAGCCAATTAGAGAGGTATATGTGTGCTGATGAGCTTTGAAAGCCTCAGCAGTGAACTAGTGGAGACTTGTAAATGCCTGGATCCATCAGTAACTTTGAATTAACAGCTCTTTTTGGCAAATCCAATTTTTAACTGCAGATAATAGCTTCTTCCAGGGATTTTAAGAAGAATTTTTAGAGAAATCAGTTCAGAGTGTACAATGGATGATCATTTATCTTTTTCTGGCACTAAGTAAAAATAACAAACAGTGGCAGGCCGGAGGAAGGCTCGTTAGAGCTCCAGGAAGACAGTCCACAGCCCACTTTGGAGAAGGGGGCGTGAGCAGAGTTGGCTGACAGGCTAGCTTCCGGGATACGGGACCGGATCATGCATTGTGACCATGGACTTGGTTCAGGGTCTGATCTTTAGCCTTTTGGGGCCAAAGCCCGATTTTAACAATACGACTCAAGAGCTAATCAGTGTCTCTCACATGATCTGAACTCACAAAGGGCTAATTCATTTATTTATCTTGGGATCTCTTTCCCGCAGTCACACTTAGCATAGAATGTTTTGTCCACCCCTGCCCCCCCCATGATGTCTTCTCTCTGTGCAATGCCTCATCCTTGGTGATGTCCACATAATTCCAGCCAGTTTCATCCAGTTTACCAGAGAAGACGTCTGTACCCCACGTCTTTCTAGAGCTGCATGTGAGAGAGAGTACCGTTCCAGTCCAGAGCCTGCTCTGGGGGATGGGGCTCGTTTTATAGTAGCCAGTAGAACCCTGTTCCTGTCTATTCTGTCCCATCTGGCAAAGTTTGATGAGATTTTTTTTTAAATTTGTGTTGGAGTATAGTTGATTTACTATGTTGTGTTAGTTTCAGGTGTACAGCAAAGTGAATCAGTTATACACATATATATATCCACTCTTTTTTTTTTTAAGATTCTTTTCCATATAGGCCATTACAGAGTACTGAGTAGAGTCCCCTGTGCTATACAGCAGATTCTTATTAGTTATCTCTTTTATATATAGTAGTGTGTTGATGAGCTTTTATTAGGAGAAGACACCCATTTTCTGGCTTTTTATTTCAATGGAAAAGGATTTCTGAGAGAACCGCACTGCACGCCTTGCTCCCTATGCCGTTCCTACTTCTCCCCATGGAAAAAGGTGCTATTCTGTTCACAGGTAAACTGGTGACAGGGAATCTTTTGTGTGAAAGTGTAACACTTCCTGGTTCTGGTTTGCAGCAGCCTGATCTCGGCTACACCGCGAGAGGCCTGCCTGTGACTGCGTATTGTATATATGACACAGATACTGTTTCAAGCCTGGGGTAAGGTAAGAGAAGGCCCCTTGTATCTACAGCCAAACGACCTGCTCTTCTATCAGGAATACTGTTGACACAATCATCTCTGGCCTCTCTGTCAATCTCTCAATTAATTCTAAACTCAGGAGAGGAAGATGTTACTTATACATGCCCACCTACCCAGGCCACACACACATATACATACTGACCACAACCAAAGCATTTATGCCCAGGATATACCCTGACAACACATAGAGTGTGGCCTGTTCCTCTGTCTCGTTAAAAAGGTAGAGAAGAAATCTGCTCCCAGACCTACTAGAGAATGGACCTGAGGACACGGGGAGGGGGAAGGGTAAGCTGGGACGAAGTGAGAGTGGCATGGACGTATACACACTACCAGATGTAAAATAGATGGCTAGTGGGAAGCAGCCGCATAGCACAGGAAGATCAGCTCGGTGCTTTGTGTCCACCTAGAGGGGTGGGATAGGGAGGGTGGGAAGGAGGGAGATGCAAGAGGGAAGAGATATGGGAACATATGTATATGTGTAGCTGATTCACTCTGTTATAAAGCAGAAACTAACACACCACTGTAAAGCAATTATACTCCAATAAAGATGTAAAAAAATAAAAAAAAAAGAATTCTGCTCCCTCTGAGGACCTGAGAGTGTGCAGATGGAGGGTCTGTCAGAGCCTCCAGGGCGGCGAGCCCACGAGTCACCCAGGACCCTCTGCCCTAAACTCTGGGGTCTCTGCCTGCAGGGCTGCTCGTTCCCATGACCTCAGGGTTGAGAAGACCCTCAGGGCCCCCCAGGGCATCACCTCCCTGTGCTTCCCCAGAGCCCCTCTCTCCCCTCCTGCTTCCTGCTCATCAGGAGTGGACCAGGATAGGGGAAGCTGAGTGAGGAAAACAGAGCTTAGCTTAATAAGCAGGCGCTTCCGTGGTCGCCACGCCCTTCCTTCTGCCCACGGCAAGGTCACCACTGTCCTGTGAAGGGATGACCCCCAGGAGTGTCCTCCCCCATCCTGCTGGAGGAGGGCGTCGGAGAAACAGGCCAGTCTGTGGAAAATTCACCCAGTCTTCATGAGCGTAAATTTACGAGTGGAGGAACCCGCTTTCTCAGACACTTAGTCAAAACGAAATTTCTTTCCTGTTGGGAATTTACACGATAATGCAGCATGTAAAAATATAAACACATCTTACAATGCATTAACATTTTTGACATATGGTGGTTTATTTTTTCATTCTCAATACCAATTTCGTACTTCATTTAGGACTCATAATTTTCCATTCTCTTTCCTTTTTTAAATTTTTATTTTATATTGGAGTAGTATAGTTGATTTGCAATGTTGTGTTAGTTTCAGGTGTACAGTAAAGTGGTTCAGTTTTATATATATATATATATATATATATATATATATATATTCCTTTTTACATTCTCTTCCCTTATAGGTTATTAGAGAATATTGAGTAGACTTCCCTGTGCTATATAGGAGGTCCTTATTAGTTATCTATTTTATATGTAGTGTGTACATATGTTAATCAAAAACGAATTTATCCCTCCCCTCCCCACCTTTCCCCTTTGGTAACCATAAGTTTGTTTTTTATGTCTGTGAGTCTGTTTCTGTTTTGTAAATAAGTTCATTTGTATCACTTTTTAGATTCCACATATAAGTGATATCATATGATATTCACCTTTCTCAGACTTACTTCTCTTAGTATGATAATCCCTAGGTCCATTCCTTTTGCTGCAAATGGCATTATTTCCTTCTTTTTTATGGCAAGGAGTATTCCATTGTATATATGTACCACATCTTCTTTATCTAGTCCTCTGTTGATGGACATTTAAGTTGCTTCCATGTCTTGGCTATTGTAAATAGTGCTGTTATGAACATTGGGATGCATGTATCTTTTTGAATTATGGTTTTCTCTGGATATATGCCCAGGAGTGAGATTGCAGGATCATATGGCAACTCTATTTTTAGATTTTTAAGGAGTCTCCATACTGTTCTCCATAGTGGCTGCACCAGTTTACATTCCCACCAGCAGTGTAGGAGGGTTCCCTTTTCTCCACACCCTCTCCAGCATTTGCTGTTTGTAGACTTTTTGATTCTCTTTTCTTGAAAGAACTCCCCCCAAACTTCAAACATGTCAGACATCATAAAACTTGATCCCACCTTTGGCACTAGGGATTATAGTTGACAAACTCTGGACTGTTCCTTTCCTGGAGGTAAAGGAGGCTCTGTTTCTGCGATAACAGAGACTCAGCACTAAGCCACGTCCAGGGGCCCAGGGAGGAGCAGATAAAGTGTGTCATCAAATTAAAGTGAAGCCACAAAGCCCTCAGAAATGGTGGACTTGGAAACATCCCCGAGCCTGAAGTGATCTTTGTGTCTCATTTCTCTGTCTCTCCAGTTAGGCTAAGAGATGAGACCTGCTGTCACTCTCCCTTCTGGGGGACACAGAAAGGTGGATTTTCTCCCTGCAGTTGAGAAGGCAGGGGGACCTTGGGATGTGGCATCTTTGGGGACTGCATCCACCTGTTCTTTGTAAACTTGATCCATTAAAGATGCTCAGCCAGCACCCTCCTCGCTCTTCACACACCAGAGATCATAGACTTTGGTCTTTATCATCCTTTGAAAGTTCCAGACTTCCACACTTCGAACTTTGTTTCCCTCACACAGAGGCAGGCAAACATTTGTTGAGGAAATAATCCATTTTGTGGAGCTATCTCTTTCAAAGTGTTATATTTTCTAAGACCTCTCACTTTCTATTTATTTTCTGAGTTTGTTATTTGTTTTGAATGAGGAAGGATTTATAAGATTCTAACGTGATTTTTAAATTATATTGTGATGAATGTTACTTTTGCAGAATTTGGAAAACATTCAAAATGTAAAGAAGAAAAAAATTTCCAATAATTCCAGCTCCCAGAAACAAACCACTATTAAAATTTTTATATATATCCTGCCAGTCTTGTTTTATGCACGTTTATTTCTTTTGCAGGGTGTCATGGATATTTCTATACCATTTTATATCCTGCTTTTTTCACTCTTAATTCTGTGAACATTTCTCAGGTCATAAGATATTCTTAGAACCCTAACTTGTAATGGCTGTGTGATATTCTGTAACAGTGCTGTGATTTCTTTAGTGTCTGTTGTTGAATAGCGGCTTGTTTCCTTTTTTTTCATGATTAGAAAGTATACTCCAATATCATCCTTGAATATAAATCTATATCTTCATCTCTGATTATTTCCTTAAAATAGGTTTCAAAACGTAAGACCATTGGATTAAAAGCATCCAATAAGGCTTATACTAGTCCTGACTGTTTATGTGTCTGTCAACCATGCAAGCTGGTGCCAATTTCATAGAACCCTTCTGAATATAGTGCAGGCTTATGATTTGTGTGTGTGTGTGATTTGTTCATTATTATTTATTATTATAACATGATAGATACCCAAAGTATCTTAATGTTTTCATTTCAATTATTTACTCACATGTGATGTTTTTAGGTATGTTTACTAGTTGTAAATCCTTTCCGTGAAGCTTTTTCATGCCATAAATTTATCCATTTTGTATTGAGGTAGCTTAAAAAATATTTATAAGAGTTAACTCTTCCTATATATTGAGGACATTTTAAATGCTGTTTAGGTAAGGGACTCACCTTGTAATTACCAATGCCAAGCCTGTACTAGGTACTTGATAAATGAGCATTTGATTTCATATCTACCTGAAAATTTTATTTTAAATCATGGAATTAAACTTCAGAATGCTGGAGTTTTGTTTTGTTTTGTTTTGTTTCATAGAAATTACATCTACCTCTGTGTTGTAAAAAACTAGGTATTAAATGTCAAGTAGGAAGAGTGAGCATTTTGTAGGGAAATTCTATTAAATTGGATTTTCTAGAGAAGTGATTTAAATTAAAATTTCCTGATAAAATTTTTATCCATCTACAACTCTTTGTAGGGCTCACTTTTCCAGGGACTTTCAGAATTGGTATTAAAGCCATTACAGACAGGTAGATAGGTAGATGATAGAGAGATAACGGGTAGGTGATAGATAGGTGATAGATGATAGAGATGTGATAGATAGATCATAGGTGACAGATATCATAGATAGATGATAGATGGATAGATAGATGATAGATAGTATATAGGTGATAGATGATAGAGATTATGAAAGATGGACAGCTAGATAGATGACAGATATCATAGATAGGTAAAAGTATGGATAGAGGTAGATGATAGATAATAGATAGATGATAGGTAGATAGATAGATAGATAGATAGATAGATAGATAGATAGATAGATAGTTTTCATCTCCTCACCCTTCCACTGAAACACAGGGTCATGTAAGTCTGCAGCCCACTCCCAGGATGGACAGGACTCATGAGCCTTTGGGACATTAGGGCCAGGGTGCAGTTAGAGAGAGGTTTCTGCCGTGGCCCCTGCACAGGGGAGGGTGGCTGCAGAGGCCTGGCATGCCCCTCCCCTCGCTCGTTATGTCCATCCCTAGATACATTTGGTGTGATAAACTACATCAGGGCCAAACCCCCTAGAAGATAGATATCTGGAAATTAATTGGCACCGACTTTTCTTCTAAGAAACATAAATGTCTTTGAGGAGTCAGAGGGGTCTGTCCTTTTGAAAAAATGCTTTCTGTGGAGAACCAACCGTGTCTCATCCACCTTACATACACTGACCTCTGTTCCTCCCGCTAGTATGTAAAGCAGGTTTCATTATCCCAGTGTTATAGATGGGAAAATGCAGGGTTAATTGTTCAAGCTCCCCAGCCTAAGTGGCAGAGCCAGGAATAAAATGTAAATCTCCCCAGTGTCAAAGTCTGTGTTGTGTCACCCCAGCAGACTGCCACTTGGCGAACAGCTTGCAGGTAGGGATTGTGTATAATTCCCCCACTTTCCTGTAGCATTTAACATGGTGCTAGGTGCATAATAGATGCACAGTAAATATGTGTTGACTGCATCAGTGGGTGTGAGTAAATTCAACTAGTTGTTGAGCCAGACTCTGTCTTACTGTTTTGTGATCAAGAGGACTGCGGTGGAGGGGGGAATAAGACAGGTGTTGGTGGGAGTAAAGGGCCAGGTGTCTGCTGGCTGCCCGCCCCTCCCTCCCCAAGCGCAGGGAGACTGGACCCCATTCAGCAGCGTCACTAGGGTGGGAGCAGCCTCCCTCCCCCACTTCCTAGCCCAGGAACAGCACCTTCCTTTGCTCTGAGAGCTGTTTTCTGCTCCATTTCCTCTCCAAGCCCTCAGATCACCCCCAGAGCTCTTGGCTATCCTCCACATCATCCTAGCTGAAATAAAATATAACTGTGTCTGAAAAGTACAGAAATCAAAGCTCCCCTTGGGGATTTTTTTCTGTATCACCTGTCGAATTGAAAACCGGTGTGTCCTTGAAAAGATATGTATTTCGGGCCGCAGGGGTGCTAATTTGCAAAGGCCCATTACTCAAATAAAACATTAAAACAGTCTTCAATAAGCCAGTACTCTGGGCCTGTTTCCATTCCAGCACCAGCATCACCAACATTTCCTGTCAAGCTTCAGAGCCCAAAGTCAAGATTTATCAATTGATATTTGGACTTAACTAACACAGTTTGATTGGGTGGCTGCATTGTGAGCCCAGCTGCAGTGTTCCACTGTTTGCAGGTTTCTTATTCCTGTCCTTGGAGCTGATGTAGAGGAAGATGGGGTTTTGAAGCATCTTCCTGGGTCTTCAGTGTGAAAACTGCTATGTGGCTAGCACACTATTCACATATAGACTAATTTATAGGCAGATAGCCTTTCAGCAGGTGTGATATTCGGTGTGGACAGCTTTGCAATGCTTTCTACTCAGATTTTTAAAAAAATTAGAAATGTCTTCATTAGATAAGTTTTAATGTCTTCAACAAAGGACAGAAAAAGCATAGAAAAAAAGAGATGTCATTGTTAGCCATACCAGCTAGAGAGAGAGAGAAAACATTCCGCTGGATATTCTTTCAGTCAAAATTTGAACTCTTATAGGCTTCGAATTTATGCTTTATGCTGTAACTTAAATATTCACATATAATCTGTAGCTTTGGTAAACATTTCCAAATAACTTACATAATATTGTGTCTTGAGGATATAACATGAGTTAACTAACCAGTCTCCTGTTGCCATTTACGTAGATTGTTTCCATTGCAATGAGTAATGCTTTAACGATGATTTTTTTGTAAGACCTTTGCAGGGGGGTAGGAGAGAGGACCACTTCCATAGGCGATCTCCCCTGCCGTGGAATCACTGGCTCAGCAGTCTTGAGTGTTTTGATTGCTGCTGTGAAACAGCTTTTCAAAGCTGGAGCACATACACAAAAAGGCACCTGGATGACTCTTTTTCCTGCCTGATGTTCATATTGGTAACTTATGGCCTCAGCTGTTGACCCTAAAAGGGATGGGATAGCCACCAGTTCTCCAGTCAATTCCAGATTTCTGGCTAAGGCCATCTAGGGTCTGAGGTCTGAGCTTTGAATACATCAAAGAATACCACTTTGCTTTAGGACAGGAGACTTGGAGCACTTGTTTCCCCTCTATGTTTTTCTAAGGTCTGAGGTTTGAATACATCAAAGAATATCACTTTGCTTTAGGACAGTAGACTTGGAGCACTCGTTTCCCCTCTATGTTTTAAGTTTTCTGTAATGGTGTAAGTTAATTTAAAATATTTTTAAAGGAAATGCTGCACATTAGGTCTTCGCAAAACAATGAGAAAGCATATTTATTTTGTTAATTCTTAGAGTTTCTTATGGCATACTGGTTAAAAGAGTATAAGAGTATCCACCTTACCGATAACCAGGATGATTCCTTACCAAACCTTTCCGGGAATCCGGGAAAGGTAATTATAATTTAGAGTAATTACCGCATACTGTTGCGCCTGTAGAATTAGAGGCCATTATCCCAGAATCTTGGATGGGTTCATTAATGAATCGGCAAATAAAGCGCATGATGAATTACGAAGGACAGTGTCATTATCATTTGGTGATAAAGCATCTTGTTCTGGGTGACGTTACAGTTTCAGAATGAAATAGTGACTGACTTTCTCCAAGCCTTAAAGGAACTCCCAGTCTCTTTCAGATGGAAGAGAGAACAAACGGGGTGGGAGTGCGGGAGGGACAGAGGAGAAGCACAGGCCTCTTTAAGGGAGAACACGCTGGGGTGTGGGAAGCATGTGAGGACCCAGTCCGGCCCAGGACAACCCTGGGCGGATGCAGAGATGAGCTGTTCAAAGCGTGCACCTTGAGAGACTAGCTTCCCCTACACCAGTAGTGGAAAGAGGTGTGCTTTGAGCTGATTTGGGCCAGTAGGATCTACAAATTTGTTTTGTATCTTTTATTTATTTATTTATTTATTTTTGTAAATTTCATGTCATTTCTCATCTCATTCCCTGACCGCCAGGCTGCCCAGTGCCAGGCTCCCCATCACAACTGGAAACCCTGCGAGAAGCAGGAGCTGAAATTGCTTTTTTTGGGGGGGGCCCAATTTCATGCTGCATGGGAAGCGGCAGCTCGGAGATGAGCTGGAAGGCCACGCTTGTGAGGAATGAAATGTGATGAACCTCAGACTTTTATTGACATGTGGTGCAGAGCTGGCAAGAGCAGCTGGTGTGCCATCTTCTTAATCCCATGTTCTCGGGGTGGGAGTCTGACCCAGTACTTTCCGTTAGAAATGATACATATTTATTAGATGATGCAGCTTAAAAGAGAGAAAAGAGTGTGCCCGGCATCAGACACTATCACAACCGAAACTTTCTTTTTATTAAAATGAATACAGATCATTTCACTCTGACAGCTCATCCACCAAAAGGGAGCTTTATTAAGTGGTGACCTTCATTCTCTCCATGGAAACAGGCAGGCTCATGCCTGACCACTTGTTGGGGAGGAGAGGTGTGGGTACCTGTGGAACATGTTATGGGTTTTGAGAAAACCACCCTGAAGCCCTGAGTTGTCTGCAGTTCCACTAATTAGATTCATCCTCCCATTCTCCTCCACAAAATCAATTGCAAACAACATCCGATCTCATTTTCCGTGGTACATTTCTGTGAGATGGAGCTGCCCTCCCAGCCCTTTCCTCCGCTCCACCACCTTATGGGCCAAGGGCTTTAAGAGTGAAGGAATACTCAGGGTAGTTACATTATAAGCAATATAATTCTTCCAGATTTTTTCCAGTAGGCTCTGCCACTTGTGAGAGTCAGAGGGATCTTGTGTATTTGAGGCAGACTCTTGTTGCTATTTTGGTTGAATATTTGTTCTTTAAGCTACTCCTTATGTAAACCACTGTTGTATATGTATTCTGTTATTTTAGGGGAGAAGTGGTGACAAAGAAGGGAAGATCTCTTTGCTTGTGAACACATGTATACGATGTGGATGGTCTACGTACACATTCACATATATACTGATACATCATTTTTCTCTCTCTCTCTGTGTGTGTGTGTGTGTGTGTGTCTCACACACACACACACAGAGTGATGCTACATGGTTCATTGATTCCCACTGGATATGACCTTAAAAGACCTGATTCTACCAATTGTTTGTTCTGTTTTTCTGGAGTCACTGATATTCTCTGAGCCTAAATTTCCTAAAAGGTAAAACAAACATAATATCTAGTTCAAGGGACTTATGTGAGGATCAAAATCCAGTGAATCATTTTAAATTGATTTATAAATTTATGTCAAGTTCTAGAACCCTTTCTAATGCTCATATGCAAGGATCAATCCCCATTATGTGTATGGGGCACTTTTATCAATCCTTGAACTGAGCTTGCTTGTATTTGTCCTATTTGAATGTCATTCTTTGGGGTTCTTTCCATATTTGCCAAGATCATTTTGAGTCGTCACGTAAGTTCATCATCAATATTAACTGCATGTCCTCATCTGCAGAGAAACATTTTAGGGTTTGTTGAGAGATGAGAACAGTAAAAGATGGACTGGCTTTCCTAAAACAGCCCTGGTCAGCAGGCTGTCCCTTTGATGCTCTTCTGTTTTATCCACATCAAGTTAGATTTTGTTGTCTGGCTTTCTGTGTCCTCCCAGGCATCTGCCCACGCCTCTGTCCCTGGTGCTGACCACGTCTTGACCCTTTAACTCAGGCTCTTTCCTCCTCTTCAAACTCTGTCTACTCCCCACCCTCTACCACAATTAGGGTCCATCTTCAATTGTGTGTCCTTCATGAAGCCTCCTCTCGTCTCTCCCTTCTTGGTTCTTCAATTACTTTTAAAGTTGACCGTTTGACAACTATTAAACAATTAATGAGCTAACTGTTTTATCTTACCAACCAGACTGTGAGCACCTCTGGGCAGAGCCAAGTCTTAACTAGCTCCGTATCTCCTTTATAATGTCCGCCACTGCACTAAGCATAGTACAGGTGTTTTACTTATTATTTGAGTGATAGACAACTCCTACCTTCAGGAAGTTTGTATGCAAATAAACATCATAAATCCTATACTATAAGCACTGTACTACTTTATATTCTGTCACTGATTAATTTTTAACTGATAAAAAATGGGCTCTTTCTAATAGACAACTGTTTTTCACTCTTGGTCTACATCAGATACTAGTCCACTTAAGTATTTTCTACATGGAGTACATGTTCCATAAAAATATTTGTGGCCCAGGTCTTCACATTTTTAATAAGCTCCATATGTGACACCAGTGGACACGCCAGAGTTAGAGAACCATGACAATCTGTTCATTATGTCCTAGGTTGCAAGTAGGGATGTTTGAGAGATTACTGGTTCTATTACAGATATTTAGTAAACACTAAGCATTTGTATCTTCACTGACATAATATTATATGATAAGTTATTTTAAAAGCACCTATGTATCCCATTAAAGTAAGCTTGTGTTAAAAATAATTCCTGCTTGAGCCAAGATCCACTGATGAAAGCTCAAATCAAGACTTTAAGAGCAAAACTTTAAGGAGAAACAGGATATTTGCATAGGCTCAATGTATCCTTCCCCAATGTATATTAACCACTGTGTTAGTTTTAACAAATCACAAATTCTATGCTATTCCTCTCTCCAAGAAGTGGAGATTAATACCCCTCCCTTTGAGTGTGGTCTGGTCATGGGGACTATCTTATAAAGGGAAACATTGTAACTTTACAGTTACAGTAAAGTAACTGGAGAAACCTGACAGATACCACCTTACCAAGTGGCCAAAGTTGGCATCACAAGTAATGTCATGTGGATTTCATGTTCCCCCTGATACAATGCAATAAAAAGGAACATCAGCTCTGTGGTGTCCTTAGTCTAATCATGAGGAAATATCAGACAAACCCAAATGCAGGGACATTCTACAAAATATCTGGCCACTGTAGTCCAAAGTCATGAAAGACAAGGAAAGACCAAAGTACCATCACAGATTAGAGGAGACTTAGGAAACAGGACAGCTAAATGCAAGGGGGCAGGGAGGAGATGGTGTCCTGAACATCAGTGGGAAAGCCGGGGAAATAGGAACACAGTCTATAGGTCAGTTAGTGACATTGTACCAACGCTATGTCTTAGTTTTGATTATGGCACCATGGTTATAAAGGATGGTAAAGTGAAAGGTTTATAGGAGCTCTCTGTATTATCCTTGCCACTCTTAGTTTCATTCCATCTTCCAATAATGAACTTTCAATGTTACCTTTGGAGCAAAAACATATTCATCTTCTCTAACCCTTTTCTATGGATAAAATCGGAGTAAATCACTTGTACCCCAATGACACTAACAGAATAGGAGAGATCCAGGTGAGTTTTAGCTCTGTCACCTACTGTGTCCGATTTTCAGTTCTCTGGCTAATTGTTAATTTTGCCTTTTGGGCATAGCTGAGTATAAGGAAGTAATGATGATTGTTTTAGCATTCCAAATTACGTCCTAAATAGAGAGATCTGCACATACTGAAGTGAAGTTGATTCCAAGAGGGTGTTTTCCCCCTATTTTTCATGGTACTCATGTGCAAATGGGGCACTATACTGTCCCGCTATATTAAAGGGATTTGAGTTATAAAGGGAAGAAAGATGGCATGTTTGGGAAAAACAGAAAATGCTAATTTCTCTAAGCGAAATTGTTAGCCTTGTGATTGTGAGGGTTGGGGGTCATGGAATTATAACCTATGAGTCAGAAGGAACTAGAGGAGTTCTTCTGTCTGCCCATTCAGCCTAGAAATCTGTTTTTCAGTACTTTTTGCCCAAATATTCATTTAGCACCCCCTTTAAGTATTCACTGTGACAGGAGCACACTATAAATAATAGTGTCTCGAAATATGGGCACATTCCATCAAGACATATTTCAACAGTTAAATTTTGGCTGTACATCAGTCTGCAATTTCTGTCATCCTGGAAGCTCTACCTACTAGTTTTACTTATTTGCTCTGAAAGAGTCTTCTATTTGAAGAGAACTGTGATACCTGCCCCAAGTTGAAGTGCAGGCTCAACATCCCCAGTCCCTTTCTGCTTCCTTCTATAACACGGTTTCTTGAAAGAGTGTTTATTAACATCCCCCTTTGAAAGTGCTACCCAGAACTGAACACGACCTGGATCATCATCAATCAGTGTGCCATACATGTGTACATATCAGAATCAAGAGATAGATACACACTCGGAGCACCTATAAGGAAAAGACCTATAAGGTGTGCTGCAGGTGGCTGTATCAGGACAACTGATCTCACTTTGTTAAATAATTCTGAAGGCTGGTTGAAACAATCCCCCTTTGAACCATTTCTCAGCCTTATACCTAAATAATGCAATAATGTAGCTATACAGGGAGTCCTCATCAGCATTGGGAGACTAGGGAGATATTACTTGGTGTATTTACATACAACTAAAATATGCTCTATGAGACTCTGCCCCAAAAGTGCAGAAAAGAATGTTGGCAGATTCTAGCTATTCAGTAAGTCTGTCCACCTCCTTAATCTCTCTGTCTTGAGCAATAGTACCATTCATTCCTTCATCTCCTGCAGTCTGCTGGAGCTAAGGAAATGCCGGAGCATATGTGTCTGTTGCTGCCTGGTGCTGACGTTCTAGGGGCCTTGGCTCTGAAGAGCCCTGATACAGTTGCATATGTTGTTGAGCCCAAGTTCTCCCTCAGACGATGCATCATCTGTTCCATTAGCTGTGTCAACTTTCCGCTAGTGTCTCCCTCAAAACCCCCTTGATCTTTTTACCTGTGGAAACAGTATCTGACTATTTTATCATCTGGCTATTTCAATTAAATTACATTAAAAAAGCATACAGTAGGTTAAAAATGATCACTGTATCACTCCAACTTTCTTCCATCCCCAGAAGGTTAATTGAAAGGCAGCCATCTTGGTGACGTTTAGACAAATGAGGATAATTATGTGTTCCCCAGCTCTTTGAGAGGTTAATTGCTTAGATGTATGAAGTCTTGAAGAACAAAGAAGGAATATATCAGGAGCAGGACTGTGATCTGATAGTGTAATTTGGTATATTCACGTACAACTCAAACAAATAAACCTCTAATTAGATGAACTCATTCAGCTGCGTGGACACACTGCCGCTGTACCAGGGTTGGCACCCCAAGTCTACACACTTCATTCAGAGGCCCCTGAGAGGGAGGGTGAGCGCTAAGGCTATACAGAATTAAAGAGGGGGCTCCCAGGGTATAGGGGCTTGCATAATGGAATTGTACTATGTTATTGAATATAAACACCTCTAAGGAGATTTACATCTTTTACCTCTTAATCGGAGACTTGACTTCTGCTGGCCTCTTCAATTACATCTCTTCTTAAGGAGGCATCATTTTCGACATCTAGGGAGAAGGCAAGGAAGTAGCATGAAAAACTCACTCTAGAAAGCAGGAAAGGGCACCTGTTCCTGGTGGGGGGAAGAGGGCTGAGAGCCCAGGGGCTCTGCTATTCGAATACTTCATTGTTTTTTCATCCACTCTTATTCTGGGTGCTGGAAAGACTGGGAGTGCAGATGGGGTCAAGTGATCGGCTCTAACAAGATATGTACAATGTGCTCCACATTTTTTTTTTTTTTTTTTTTCGGTACGCGGGCCTCTCACTGTTGTGGCCTCTCCCGTTGCGGAGCACAGGCTCCAGACGCGCAGGCTCAGCGGCCATGGCTCACGGGCCCAGGTGCTCCGCGGCATGTGGGATCTTCCCGGACCGGGGCACGAACCCGTGTCCCCTGCATCGGCAGGCGGACTCCCAACCACTGCGCCACCAGGGAAGCCCCTTTTTTTCCTTTTTATCAAAGCAATCCATGCACAAGGTAAAATAAATGGTGTGCTTGCAGGAACTGCCAGCACCTGGTCAGCCTTTTAGCATCCTTCTCTCCTTCCCTCTCCCAACCTCTATCGGTGAATATTAACCTCACTGACTTTGCCTTCCATTTTGTAACCGCATTTCACGTTATGTGCTTTGTCTCTAAGTTGATTCTAAAGATTTCAAGCCAGTAAAGAGTATCTTCCTTATAGTTTTGTAAATGGTGTTTTTCTTTAGGGTGACTTCTTGATGGCTTCAGTGTGATAGTCTCTGGCCACTTGAAATGTTCTCATCAGATGGTCAAATGGATTGTTTTTTCCTACTTTTTGTCAACTGCTAAGTTTATTCCACATTTCAGTTTGTTCTTTATTTGAACCTTTTCAGTTTTGCTTGTCTATTGTTGAGTTTCTGAATGACTTTATTTTTTTCTAAGAAAATAAATATATGCATTTTCAGCAGATCCTTAAGGCCTTCCATTTAAATGTTGAAATCCACTTAATCTTCTTAAAGGCATTTTTGGGGACCCACTGGCTTCCGGCTTTTATTTGGACTACCTGTTTTCTAAGCCTGTCATACTGCTGTTAATTTAAGACTTATCTCCGTTAGTTCCTAGTTTAATTACACCATTTTCTTCATCCCACATTATCCTTTTTCTTTGTTTTCATCTTTATTTAGTTCTAGGCAGCCTTTCTTTGTTTCAACCCTAAGTTGGCTTTAGTACATACTCAAGTAACTTCCTCAAGAAATGTATATGTGAGTTATATTTTCTGGGTCCTTGAATGTATATCTGGTTTTTTACCCTCTCATTGCATGTAGAAATTTAGTTTTAAAAATCATTTTGCCACATTTAGCTTCTTTCATCCTGGATTCAAAATAAGAAAACTGCCATCAGCCAAGTGTTGATCTTTTGTAGAGGACATATATATGCAAGCAGGCAAAGATGTTTACTTTTCTTTAGAAGACTTCAGAATATGCTTTAGTCTTGATCTTTGACATACATGATTTATCTATGTATAAGTCTTTTTTTATTTGTCCTGCTGGGTAGTTAGCCAATTAACTTTTTGGAAAATTTTCTTCCATTATTTGTACAATAATTTCCTTTTATATGCTTTCTCCCTAATTCTGTAAATTTCATGGGTCAGCGTTGGACTCTTGGGTTGACTCTGTGTGTGTGTGTGTGAAAATTTTACAGTACTCACTATATAAAAGGAACTATTCTAACCAAACCACTTATAGTAACTCATTCATCTTTACAATAATCCTAATTCAAAGATAAGGCAATTGAAGCACAAGAGCTACAGAGAATATTCTAGGTCTCAGCTGTTAAATGGTGGGCAGAATTCTGTCTGTTCCTTTAACCCCTTCAGGGTCCTGCCACGCCACACACATTTTTTTTTTCTTTTCTGTTTTTTTTTAACTCTCTCACTTCATCCCAGCTTACCCTTCCCCCTCCCCATGTCCTCAAGTCCATTCTCTCTGTCTGCATCTTTATTCCTGTCCTGCCACGCCACACACCTTTTTTTTTCCTTTTCTTTTTTTTTTTTAACTCTCTCACTTCATCCCAGCTTACCCTTCCCCCTCCCCATGTCCTCAAGTCCATTCTCTCTGTCTGCGTCTTTATTCCTGTCCTGCCCCTAGGTTCTTCAGAACCTTTTTTTTTTTTTTAGATTCCATGTGTATGTGTTAGCATACAGTATTTATTTTTCTCTTTCTGACTTACTTCACTCTGTATGACAGTCTCTCGGTCCATCCACCTCACTACAAATAACTCAATTTCGTTTCTTTTTATGGCTGAGTAATATTCCATTGTATATATGTGCCACATCTTCTTTATCCATTCATCTGTCGATGGACACTTAGGTTGCTTCCACGTCCTGACTACTGCAAATAGAGCTGCAATGAACATTGTGGTACATGACTCTTTGAATTATGGTTTTCTCAGGGTATATGTCCAGTAGTGGGATTGCTGGGCTGTATCATAGTTCTATTTTTAATTTTTTAAGGAACCTCCATACTGTTCTCCATAGTGGCTGTACCAATTCACATTCCCACCAACTGTGTAAGAGGGTTCCCTTTTCTCCACGCCCTCTCCAGCATTTATTGTTTGTAGACTTTTTGATGATGGCCATTCTGACTGGTGTGAGGTGATACCTCATTGTAGTTTTGATTTGCGTTTCTCTAATGATTAGTGATGTTGAGCATCCTTTCATGTGTTTGTTGGCAATCTGTATATCTTCTTTGGAGAAATGTCTATTTAGGTCTTCTGCCCATTTTTGGATTAGGTTGTTTGTTATTTTGATATTGAGCTGCATGAGCTGCTTCTTTATTTTTATTGCTCTATGTTCTGAAAGATTCTATCTCATACCTTATTAACTTTGTTTTAATACAACAATAATATTTTAATTTCCATGGGCTTGTTATTGTTCCTGATGATTAGTTTTTCATAGTATCTTAATTTTATTAGTATAGTATCTTAAATCTTAACTCTCTGAGATTACAAATTAGAGTTGCTTAGAAACATAATTTCTCTTTTATTCCCTGTTTTTTCTGAAGCCAGTTCTCTTTATTTATCTTGGCATTTGTTTTTTAATTATATTGATTTTCTTTTTTAATTGTCATATATGCTTAACGGGACATACATGGTTATGAGGGACTGGATTGATATTGCAGGATAACAAGAGTGGGTTTTCTCTGCTACTACAAAGGTAGATTTCTTTCCCATTAGCTTTCTCCACAAAATCCAAAGTTCCAGGTGCTGCATGTGATTAAGCTAATTTACTGGCAGGTCACACATTTGCTAATACAGATATGGAACTGACCTTTAGTGTTAGGACTCCCACTACCAGAATAGGACAAGCTCCCTGGCAGCTTGTTTAATTTTTTTTAAAGAGAAACAATTTGTTCTATTTGCCGGGCCTAATACCAAGATGCTTGCATTCTGTGTGCACAGGGAAATGGAGAGGTTCAGGAAACAATTAGCACAATTGCTTTGTGGGTGAAAAATGTACTTTCTCCATTTTCAGCCCCATTTCTATCCCTGCCCTCCATAACTCTGCCTTCAATCCCAAACTACTCTGGAATTCTGCTCAACAAGCTCACACATCTGCCGAATCCCCTGAGGTGTGCCTTCTGCTCTTGTGTTCATCCTTCTCCCTGCTTCCAGGAATGTGCTGACATTCCTGCTCTGCTGATGACCCCTCTCCTATTTACTTTGATCTTGTGTGACTATTGCTTTTATGTTTTCTTCATTATCACTTTAATGGGTGTCAGGAAGGAGAAGTAACCAATGCTTGTGCTTAGCGAGATCACCTGGATTCAGAAGCTCCTAAGTCAGGTTCTCCTAGCTTGTCCAAGAGATTGATCCTTTTCCTTCTATATGTTATTAAATAAATATGCTCTGGACACAGGTCTTAGAAGTGCTTTTCCCATACATCAACTAATCCTAGATTCAACCAGTGAAGTTATTCAGCCCCTGCATGAAAATCTTTCTGCATCTCACTGTCTACTCGAACACAAAGCCCAGTCTTGGTGCGTGACACAAGCTCTTCTCACTCCAAGGCCCCCCTCCATCTTTTCCCGCTTCGACATCCATGGTCCACCTTGAATTGCATGGTTTCCCAAGACTACGCTTGCCTCCGTGTCTCTGATCATATGCCTAGAACACACCGACCCTTCCCCACTTCTTCAGACGACTAACAGAGTCATCCTTCATGGATCAGGCATCAAATCATATTTCAGGAAAACCGGCGTGACTGCCACACCCAGGAAGGGCAGGCAAAGTGCTCGAGTCTTTGCTTCTGAAGAGCACAGACTCTTTTTCTGTCTGTCTGTCTCTCAATCTCTCTTTTTCTCTACGTTTTTAGATCATTCACCACATTTATTTTAGTCAATTTGTGTGTGTCTGTCATTCCCTAAGCAGGTCAGGTCATGGACTCACTGCATCTGTCGAGGTTGTATTTGGCTGCAAGTAACAAAGCCCAAATACTATATGGCTGAATCAGATTGGAGTTGATTTTTCTCAATAGAAGATTCTGAGGGTGTGCTTTGTGCAGAGCTAGGCAGAAACTGTTTTTTTTTTTTTTGTCATTAATGTCCCAGATACCATCCTATTTTCCTCTATGCCACCTAGAGTCTATAGTTTTTTACTAACTCTTGTAATTTCCCAGTCTCAAAATGCCTGCTCCAAATCCAACCTTTATCTTCCCTCCAGATCAGAACAAAAACAAGGAAGGAAGGGGAGAGTGGTAGCATCTGTGTCTGGAAAGTAGAAATTCATATAAAATTCAGATACATTGAGCAAGAATGCCAGAATTCCTTGGCTGACTTCTATCTACTTCTCATTAGACAGAATTGAGTTATGTGGTCATCTCTGGCTGCCAGAAAGTCTGGGAAGATGAGTGCTTTAGCTATCGGCACATCACCAGCTGGGGCAGCACTGGGATTCTCTCAGGAAGAAAGGGGTAAGGTTGTTAGGAAGCAGTTAGCAGAATCTAGCACAGTGGTTGCTTATTTTTATACCTTCTTTACTTAGCACAGCATCTGGCACGTAGCAGGCACTCATTCAGTATTTATAGAAAAAGTTGTTGATTTTAAGTCATGGAACGAACCTGGTTCTACAGGAGAGGCAAGTTGAGCTCCGAAGAGCTTAAATGACCTCACAAAAATCCACTGTTATGTCGGGCAGAGCTCTGAGAATTTCTAGGGAGAAAACGAACCTGACCCTCTAGCATCCTTCTTGCAGGGAGTTTGGTTTGCATTCTAATTTATGAAACTAATATGGTATGATAAGTTAGAATAATGAATCCTGTGGGCTTTCTAGCTTGAATTTAAGATTCTTATTATTGGGTCACAACAATTTCCAGCCAGATGCACATGACTCCTATTTTCACGCTGAAAACAAATCACTCAGAGACTACCCTTCAGATGTGTCTGGCTCCTTCCCTGCTGGCCTTTCAATATTTCTAGGCCAATAAAAGAGAATGAAATTTCCATTTCTGAAGGAAAATAAAAACAAATTACAGTAAACCTTAACAACAAGAAGAAGGTGGTGGCCTGTCACCACTCCACTTCCTCAAATGGGTTATTTGATTTTGCTTAATTGTTGGTGAAATTTTCTCAAATTGGCAATTATAATCTGGAGCTGATTGCTTACCCAGGTAATTTACAGATATCTCATTTGGCGAGGATGCTTCATAACACTTCCCATGAAGTATGGTTTCATCATCTTTCAGCTGAATTTTCCTTTTTGTATATAGTCTTCATTTGGAGGATGTTATTACTTTTGCCCACAGGAAGTTTAGGCGCTAATTCTGTTAGCTGCATGTTTCTGATGAAATCAAGTGGTTGTTTTTTTTACAATCTGTTTTAATCACTTAGGGTCCCAGTAGAATTGATTAGGTGTTCCCTGAAGCAAACTGAATAATTAGGTTGAGATAGAAATTTATCAAAATTAGTTGCAGAGTAGTAACAATAAGTTACACTTTTTTGGTCCAGATGAGGGGTTTTATGAGGTAACTGCTAGGCTGTCTCCCTCTGCCTTCTACTTTTAACACAGTTTCCCTACCCACTCTCCCTGTCAACCTCATCTGAAATCAAAGTTTAATTATCCTGATTTGTGCTTGTACTCTGCCTTAAGATAGAGTTTATCCAGTAGTCCAGCTGTTTTCAAGATAATTAGTCAAGAATTCAACCTTCTATAAAATAATCCTTCTGGGCAAAGATCTGGGAACTGAGGACATATTCTCCAGGGAAACCAAATTCTCCACCACTTGTAAGAGTCACAGATTTTCTACCTCAAGTCAAACACTGTGAATTGAACTATCAAGTCAATGGTTTGAATTATAAAGCACAGTTTCCATTGTTGCTAAGTATCTGCTTTAGGAAATTTTTATTATTTCCATTTGGGGGAACCTTTAAAGTCTATGGGAAAAAGTTGATTCAAAGTCAATTTTAATGCAGTAGTCAATGGGCATTTTTGTTTAATTAAAAAACTTAATTCATTTGAGTAGTAGAAGGCATCTTTGTGCATAAATGTTGATGGTGTCTGCTTTGTTTAATAATACATTCAGCAAACATTCATGAAGCCCCTATTATGAGCCAGCAACCATCCTAGCCATCTGGGATGAAGTTGTGAATAAGACTTATGCATTCAGAAAGTTTACAATTTAGGAGGGATGATGTTTCTGTGGTTTCTTTCCTGTAGCAGTGAAAACATTTTCCTCGGGTGAATGGTTTACTAATTTTCTGGTGAGGTGTCCAGCTGGCTCTGGGTCTCAGCCTGAATGGGGGGGACATGGTCAGGCCCTTTTTAATACATCCTATGAGTCTCATCTGTCCTCTGGGCTCCATGCTGTAGCTTAGAGGGAACCCAGCCAAGCCCCCAAGACAGCTAATCTTATAGATACAGGAGATGAGGGGCAATGAATACTGATCACCAGCACCTAATTACTGCACTCATTTTCTGTAGAGTAACTGTAATTCTGGACATGTCCAACCTTCACCCACTTTCTTGGACAACAACAGCTCCCTCCTTCGGTAACATCCCGACCAGGGGAAGAGGAGCCAAGTGCGAACCTGATCTTCCTGTTGAACTTTAGGTTCTTGAATTTTCAGGTCTGCTAACATTGCTTGCAGTAAGTGATGCTAACATTGCTTGCAGTAAGTGATGCTTTTCTTCTGCTGCTTTTGATTGAAGAACACTAGAAATCAGTCGGGGAGCAGGTGCTGCATTGTGTTAGATTAACGCTGATTGAATTCTTACACAGCCAGCTGATTGAAGCACGTGTTCTGCAAGCTTATGATTCTGCCAACACTAGGTTGCAACCAGGAGGGTAGTTTGCCATATCATGTCCCTTAATCAACACCCGCCAATCCATCAATACTGTCAATGGGAACTGAGATTCCTCGGCCCACTCTGTGCAATGACACCCTAGGCTGGCCACCAAACACAAAAATGGGTCTCTGGAGGAAGAGGAGAGTCGGTTTCAAATTCTGTTTCCTTATCATGCTGAGTAGATGAACATTTAAATCATGAAAATAATCAGATGCTCATCAGACTTGGTAATGACACTGGATGGACATGGGTTTTCTTCTCTATTTAACAGCATCCAATTTGCTAACAGGATAAAAAAATCTGAGTTATTGGCACAAAAGGCTTGAAACTTCCCTTGGATGTACACCACGTGCTGCCCTGGTATGGTCTGGCCAGCACCAAACGGACGTGGAAGAGACGCTAAATGACCATTACCTGACATTTTCAAAATGCACCTTATGTCAGCTCTGTGACACTTCACAGGCTGTGATGCTGGGAAAGGAATGGAGTTGGTGGCTGGGAGAAATAACTCAGGGGTGGGTGCGATTGCACAAAGGACTCAGATAATCCTGTGAAAACCAACAGACCATTTTCCACAAGGAGTCACTTAGTCTTAAATTGGCTCAGAAGGTCCCCAGCAGGCTTATGAGCAGTTCTGGCTGGAGAACAGCTACATGAGGGATAATTACTGGTGAGAAAAATAGCTTCCCGCCATGGAACGCATGCTGGTCTGTCCTTCCTCCCTCCCTCCCTCCTTCCCTCTTTCCTTCCTTCATATTTCACATATTCACATGTTCTTCATCAATTATATATTGTGTAACATATAAAATAACCTCAGCAGTAGAGAATTATTTGTGCCTCAGTTTCCTTATATTTAAATGGGAATTTGATAGCACCTTTCACAGGGTTGCTGTGAGGCTCAAAGGACTAATCTGTGCAGAATGGTGTCTGCCGCCTGGTGAGCCCTGTACAAATGCTCAACCTTATTAGTGCTCTGAAGAGAGGATGGATCAACCTGAGAGGTTCTGTAATGCCGACTCCCCGTGTTGTCTTTGTACAGATGTATCAATACTTCTCCACACGGAGGCCTCACGATTTCCTATGGCATCTCCCTCTAAACTAACAGTTGCTCTCCAGCTGTCTTACAGCAGAGACCAAACTCCTGCTGGGCAGGGCTTGAGATGAAGCTAGACCCATCATCACCCCCATGCCATGGCCCTTGTCTTTCTCCATGCTATAGCCCAGAGTCCAGCACTGTGCCTGGTATACACACACCTGTGTGCACACACACACACACAATCAAACATGCCATGCACACGTCGTGTTTGAATGAATGATTGAGTAGATACATGCATAACCAGTAGAAGGAGGAAAGAATGGCCTGGTCTACTGCTCACTCCATTTCTCTCCCTCTGCCTCAAGCACTGGTGCTCAGAGAATAAGGAAGTCAGTCATTCCACACCAGGATCTCTCTCTTATCTGTCCTCTGACACACCCCTGCAGTGATGCTATTACACTCAGAGGCATTGGGAGAGCCCAGTGCATTGTCTAAAGCACTGGTCCTCAAGTTGTGTCCATCATAGCAGCACCAGTATTACTTGGGAACTTGTTAGAAATAGTCCTCAGGCCTCACTCCAGTCCTGCTGATCCAGAAACTCTGGAAGTGGACCCAGCAGTCTTGTGTTAACAGGTCCTCCAGACGATTCTGATGCTCCCTGGACCTTGAGAACCACTGGCTTAAGTGGAATCTAACCCCACATTTTGAGTGATATTCTGAGCCCTGGGCCAGTGTGATCCAGTGTTGTTGCCTGGAAGGCCCAGGAAACGTGCTTAGAAGGCTGCTTCTGTTTATAAACCAGTCACACATCACAGGACACATTCTTTTCTCTCAGCAGTAGATATGAACACTCCCACAAGTAACTCATTTTCCCTCAATGTTTCCTGGAGGCACTCTGCAAATTGTAATTATCCCTTAACTTCTCTATCAAGTTAGCTGAGCAAAAGGAAATTGCCCCCTTCCATTGAGGGAATGTACATAGCTTCTCTCATGAGATAAAAATCCCTTTAAGTTTGAGCAACTTGCACAGGGTCTCATAGATAAGTAAATGGATGAGCTGAGTTTCATTGTAGGTCCTCTGACTCCATAGACTGTGTTCTCAAATTCTGTGTGATTTTGCTCCCCATGCCTCAAGATACACACTTGCTGCCTTCCAGAATCTGGTGGTTAAATGACAGTTTGTGAAATTGAACCATCTCGGTCACATAGAGCTGAGAAAATTTTCCCCTGAGCTGTCCCTGGCTCTGAGTCTACTTTTGAATGAGGAAAGTTGCACGCATTTGTTTTTCTCTTCCAATACCCTTAGCTAGGGAGAGGATCGTAGGTTTGCCTTCTATAATCACACTTGTATCAATACAAAAATGTCTTTGCCCCACTCTGCAGAACCAAACCATTGCTGTTGACTCCCAGGTTTGGACTGTCAGTCATTCAGACATCTTTGCTCTTCATAAACTCGTCATTCCAAATCAATGAGAAAAACAAAGAGGGGTCTGATCCCAAGTGAGAAGCCTCACCACGTAATCCAGTGAAAATCCCAAAGTAACAGTCAAATTACCCTTCACAATTTAAATGCCTTTATTGAGTACTTTCTTTGTATATTCTGAAAATAGGCCTAGAAATGTATTAAAAAGTAATTATGGAGACCTACCTTACTGAAGCCTCAACATTTATTACACGTTGTGTATAATCCGTGGGACAACTCAGGAGCTCAGAGAGGAGTTTTTACTAACACTTTTTACACTTTACTAACACGACTTATTTTACTAACACTTTCGTTTTCAAATGTACGAAAAGGAACTCTTTCACATATCAAATCTATTAGACGATCTGTTCTTTTGCTGAGAATGAAGCCTGGTTGTAATTGATGTAAAAGGCTCTTCACTATCAAGTCCATCAAAACAGCGATACTGTCATTATATTCAGGCTGCATGAAATATAGTATCGTGTCTTGAAAGAGGTTAAAAAGACAAATTCTAAATTAAAGCCTCTAATTCAAAAGGCCTTGGTGATCATGGCCTCTAACCCCCTGATAGTTCAGATTGGATATCTGAGGCCCAGAGAGGCTCTTTGGCCTCCCAAGGGCACACAGCTCATTTGGGCAAAGTCAGGACCAGATTATGGCCAACAGTTCAGTGGTCTGGTCTCAATTCATCACTTACTGCTGGTCAAAGAGGATGAGTAATGAGAAATGTGCTTATCCATTTAGCCTTTTTTCTTGGTAAAAAAGTTTATGTTGTATCTTTTTTTTTTTTTTTTTTTTTTTTTTTTTTCTTTTTGCGGTATGCGGGCCTCTCACTGTTGTGGCCTCTCCCGTTGCGGAGCACAGGCTCCGGACGCGCAGGCCCAGCGGCCATGGCTCACGGGCCCAGCCGCTCCGCGGCATATGGGATCCTCCCAGACCGGGGCACGAACCCGTATCCCCTGCATCGGCAGGCGGACTCTCAACCACTGCGCCACCAGGGAGGCCCTGTTGTATCTTTAATGGAGGGTTTTTTTAAGTTTAGATTTTAATAAGAGCTATGGAAAAATTATATGATTCCTCAAGAGAAACCAATAATGATATTATTGTATATGTTCTTTATAGAAACAGGACAGCGTTTTCAGACTTTTTTTAGGAACCCTCATGAACTTCCCTTCTGCCAAAGAAGTAGATGGCAGAATCATCATTTCCCAGATGGGGAAAGTGAACACCAGAATGGTTACGTGATTTTGTTTGAATGGCACAGCAAGTTATCTCTAGATTTTTAAAGTCTCTTACAGTGCATTGCACATTAAATCACAGAGAACTCAATTTGCAAAGCAAATTAGTAGAATATCTGTTTTCTATCAAACATTTAACTTGAAAAAGTCCAGCCCTCTGCTTTTCAGAGAGTGCAGAAACAGTGGAATGCAAAGGAAAGTGACTGATGTAAATTAGACCGAAGATACTGCAAGAACCAAATCACTTTCTAAACACTTGGTACTTAGTGCTTCAATTTGGAAGTTGATTTTGTGACAAACAGGAGAGTTGCTTTCAGATGGGAAACACTATGATATGACATAAAATGGTGAGATTAAGATGGGGAAGCTGATTTAAATATGTGTTTGACTTTTAATTCCCTGAGTAGTTGAGAGATTAAAAAGAAAAGAATAGAAAAGAAAGGAATTTATATAATTAGTTTTCTATGCCAAAGAAAGGGTGTGATTTAAGTTTTGCAGAAGAACATAGGATTTGTGTCAGGAATCGCAAATCGCAAATCAATGCGATGGTACTTCTTGCTATCGAGATTAAAAAAAAAAGTATCTATATATGTAGCTTAAGGCAGAGCAGTTTATAAGAACTACAGATTTTGAGAAATAGAAGACTAAGCCTTTAGCAGAGCGTTCAAATCAACATAATGCTTAGTATAGCAAAACTGGCCTTAATGGAATAAAGCTAAATCAAGAAAAATTTGTCTCAAAGTGAGGGGGGGAAATTCTTAACAGTGATACATATGAGACAATAAAATAATTTCCTAAGGAAATTGTTATTCTTCCTATTATTCCGTGTTTATCAAGTGCCTACAACTTTTGCAGTAGATCCTGCTTAAAATAGAATTAGTCACAGTCTCTGCCCAATGAACCCACAATATTTGTGTGATTGTTGAACCTAAAATATAGGCTTCAGCTAGCTAGAAATATCTTGTGGGACAACTTAGTAGTGTTAAAAAAAATACCCCCAGTATCCAGGATGGGTATCTGAGTATTCAGCAAACCTGCATGTAGGTCTGATTTCCACAGCCTTTTGACTTTGATCTCCTTCAAGAGGAAGTGTTTCCCTCTGAGATGAGGTTCCAGTGGGAAGGAAATATTTCTGATGGACCTGTGGGTGATGTGTCCAGGTTAGTGTCATAAACATAAATAGGAGAGAATAAAATATACAGTGAAACAAATATAAACTGGTAACGGTCTTAGAAATTTAGGATAAATGGACAACTTAAATAACCTTGGGACACTGGGGAATAGCAATGGGAAATGCTGCTCCTGGAGTGTTTTGCATAGCAAAGGAATTGGAATAGTAAGAGGTATCTACATTTTTGTTCTAGAGAATTCCTGTGCTGGCCATAGACTGAAACTCTCTGTATAAAGAGTTTGGTGTCTGCAACAACTTCACAGCTGGAGTAGGGGTTGTAGCAGTGGAGGACTATTTGTTCAGTGAAGTCCATGAGATCCCATCATTGCAAAGTTAACATGGAGTCAGTTTCTATAGCCTATAGTGTGTTTTTCTCCACCTTCCTCAGCAGTTCTTTGGGTGAGGACAGATCAGACCTTCTCCGGCTGAGAAAGCCTGGCAGATCACTGCTAAAACTCCATTTTCTAGTGCAAGGCATTGAGAGTTCTGTCATTTTCAGTGTTGTCGTATTTGGAGCTGCCTTGTTCCCCAAAGCCAAGTTGCACAGTCTGAGTTAGAATTGATGATCTGCACACATCTGCTTCAGGGAACCTGGGGCCAACACCTGAAGGACAGCCTGATGCTGATCGCCTGGAAATAGACCAGAAGGTTTGGAGAGAGATCACAGATGGGCCAGGATAAAGGAATGGACTGCTCTATAGGTTAGGTAGCTGATAAAATGACGGCAGGCAGGAACAGGCCTTCAGTGACCATGCCCGGTGCCCAAGATTCAAAATAAATACCAACTAGAACAATGAGAGGGGCCCAAAGGAAGTTGCTAAGCTCCTTTTGGGATCCCTTATATAAACCCAAAGATGCACACTGCAGATGCCATGGAACCCAGGGCTAATTTAATGACTTACATTGTTTAAAAAGGATTAGCAAAACCTCCCGTCTTGATGGTCTGTTGCTAATTTGCATCTTTAACGAGGTGGGATCCAAGCCAGGTTCTGTCCCTTCGTGTTTATTTTGTAGGACTGTGTTTATTTCTGATAATTACAAATAAATCTTCCCTCCTTTTCTGAAACTGACTGAATAAAAGATGTTGGGAGTATCTTAACTCCATGGCTGGAATAATTATCAAAACAGAGAGAAGTAAAATCCAATTATAACTCCTTCAAAAATATAATTAATGTTTTCTTCCCAAAGAGAATGGTTGTCACATTTCTTTTTATTTTATTAATTTTTTTATTTTTTTGCGTTACGTGGGCCTCTCACTGTTGTGGCCTCTCCCATTGCGGAGCACAGGCTCCGGACACGCAGGCTCAGCGGCCATGGCTCACGGGCCCAGCCACTCTGCGGCATGTGGGATCTTCCCGGACTGGGGCACGAACCCGCATCCCCTGCATCAGCAGGCAGACTCTCAACCACTGCGCCACCAAGGAAGCCCCACATTTCATTTTGAAGCATTTGTCTTCTTCTTTGTAACTTCTTGCAGCTTGTTTAAGAGAAACTTACACCACAGGGAGTAGTGACTCCAAACCAGGAGGTCATGACTGGTGTGTCATGAAAGATGATGGAACCAAGGAAATGTGGGTCAGAAAGACCTAAAGACTAGACTTGAAATTTGATAAGGACGTTTTCTGATTTATCTTCAAAGAGCTCAGAAAACCAAAGCAAAACTCTCAAAGTTGACTAATTTTAAAGTTTTGTCAAAGAAGCAAGGGAGAGATGTCAAATGTATTTCACTGACACCATTCAGAAGTACTAAAGAGCCATTTCAATGACCACAGAAGCTGAAAGGGGAAACCTGCTTCTCATCTGTTCCCATGGACTCCTGTACGGTGGTGGCAGGACCAGGTGAAACCTCACTGGGAGGGTTTTGGGAACAAGTGTCACCCCAAAGCACTCATTTTAAAGTTCCACTGAGAATAGGTGATTCAATCAGATTTGGGCATTAATCCTGATATAGAATTAAAAATAACCCCATATAAGCAATTATAAGGAATGTAAGTTCATTATCTTTTGCTAGGATAAGACAGACTAAATAAGAGAGTTGTTTCTGAGTACAGGCGAAGCTACGGCTCTTAAATATTTATTATTTGATCCAATCTTGAGCCCAAACTTAGTTTTTCCCTATTGCTTTAAGACGAATGAGAAATTCAAGTGAAGAAAATCAAACCGAGGGAGGCATTCATCATCCTATACGAGTGAACACAAAGTTACTTATTTGTCTGTCTGTTGGCAGGTTTTGAGAAAATACATACCAACAGCAAAGTGCCACAAGAGCAGAGATTTCTGCCCACTTTTCCTTTGGTGATCCTCTGTGCATACACGGTATGTAGTACATAGTAGGCGCTCAAAAAATATCTGTTGAATTAATGAATCCATTGGTTTTATAAATATAATCTTTATTTTCGTCACAGGACTAGGGTTTCATTTTTCTATTGAGGTAGAAAAATATGGATTAAAGTCCATGGAAGCCAAAGAGGAAATTTAATTATGTTGAATATCTTTGTCCCGTATGGAAATGGCTTTATATTCTTGTGTGTCAATATATTTTGCTCTATATTAAAGTTATGAGATGTAGTATGAATTAGGGATAAAAGCATGAGTTTTCTAGTCAAACCAGCTCTACCACTTACTAACTGTATGACCTGGGCAACACATCTGACGGTTCAGAGACTCAATTTATTATTCTGTCACATGGGAATCATGTCACCTGTCTCATAGATGTTGAGCGAAAAGAAGTAAAGGATCCAAACACTGTGTCTGGCATATACATACTAAACAAATAATGACAGTAGCTACCTTGATTTTTATTATCATCAGTATTAAGCAGCTGGTCTCCTCCCCTAGTTTATAAATTCATTAAAAGACAGCTTCGGTAAGTTCTTTATTTTCAGTCTCTCAGCTCACAGGTCATTGCTCTACATTCTACAGCTACTGAACACATATTTATTTACAAAAGTGGTTTTTAAAAATAGAGATAAACAGCATTGAATTAGTTGCACTTTAATTAAAGTTGATGAAACTCTAATGGTACGGATGAACCTGTTTCCAGGGCAGGAATAGAGACACAGACGTAGAGAATGGACATGTGGACACGGGGTGGGAAGGGGAGGGTGGGATGAACTGGGAGATTGGGATTGACATATATACACTACCCTGTGTAAAACAGAGAGCTAGTGGGACCCTGCTGTAAAGCACAGGGAGCTCAGCTCGGTGCTCTGTGGTGATCTAGATGGGTGGGATGTGGAGGGGGGCAGGGAGGAAGGTCCAAGAGGGAGGGGATGTATGTATACATATAGTTGATTCACTTCGTTGTACGGCAGAAACGAACACGACATTGTAAAGCAACTATGCTCCAATAGGAAAATAAAGTTAAAAAATAGAATATTAAAAACGGTTAGTGCTAGTATGAAATTAGAGACACACGTTCAGAAAGGAACAACTCAGGAAGGCAAATTATGAAGGACCAGTAAATAGGCCCCAGAGGCACAGACGGTTTAGGCTGAGAGTGGCCTTTGATTCACTGTGATGCCATCATATCCTTTCAAGACCGTGACCCCCCAGGACCCCTCAGAGGTCTGCTTCGTGTTTTCACAGGGACAGCTAGGCAGCCAGAGCCACGAATTGGCACAGACGTGTTGAATATCACTCTGGGAGACCGATGCTGTGTTCTGTTTCCTAAAGATGGAACGAGAATGACAGGGACATTGGGCCACGGTAATAAGCACATTGGATTCACGAGTTATGGCTCCCGCACCTCGTCTACAGACTCCTCATTTTATCCTCACAACAGTCCAAGGTGGAGTCATCACGATTTTAAGGGTGAGGAAGTTGAGGTTCGAAGTTAATTCAGTCACCCTGAGTGGTGCGCCTGGTGAGTAGCGGGCCCTGCACTGGATACCAGGTTCTGTGATTCTGAATGGCCTGCTTTTCCCAGTATATACTGTGTTTCAGGAGATATGGGCTCTCTTCAGCTTTAAAGAGCAGTCAGACTTCTCTTTCTAAGACAATAGCAGACCTATCAACTTGTATTTTTCTTACAAGTCGTGCAGTTGAAGCATAGCATAATGTCAGTAGAAACTCCTCAGCTATTTAGCTCTAAGTTGTTTGTTAAACTGATAAGAACATCCTGTCTGGAACCAGAAGAAATGTTTGAGGCTTAGCTCTCCTGAGTGAACTAGAAGGCATCGTTTTTCCTCTGCTCCCCAGTGTGTAGGATGGGGAACCTCTGAGGATGGTGTAGGTCAGTGAGGAGGGGAAGAGGTAACTGGCCTCCACGTGCCAGGGAAGGACACCTTCAGGGCACAGTGGGAAAGAGGTCCTCTCGTCCTGAGGGCCTTGGAATAGAAATTAGCATCTAACATTCATTTGCTGTATCCATAAGGGGAAGAAAGTCTTGCTGGGAAGAGATCAGCTTTTCCTTTTACTTATGGCCCATTTAGGTCCTCTCCGTAGGTCCCATCCCAGAAAGCTCCCTTCTCTTCTGGTTTCTCTCTAGGAAGGATAATTGCCTTCTCGGCACTGTCTATGGCTCTGTGAGCAGGACCGCATGGACCAGCCTTGGCTCAGGACACACTTCCTCAATGTGCAGGTGCTGGTGCTTAATTATATCGCAAAGCTGATTGTTTTTGCTTAACCAGTGTTTTAAAGAGGCTGGCCAGTTTTATACCTCACAAATGTGAAAAAAGGAGGAAAACATTTTTTTTGAAAAAAGGTATGTGATAAACTCTACACGAGGTGCTGGGTTCTCCTCCTGGCCACTTGCTCTGTGTAGCGTGAGCTCCTGTGGTCCCTGCTGTCCCATTAGTGATTCTGTCAGCTCAGGTAGGAAGCATCGCCAGAGGATGAGACTTTGGGGGCAAGTCCTTCAACATCAAAGCTTGATGGACCATCCTTCAGCCTCTCTTCGGGTTGCCTTGTCCTTCGGGCTTGGGAAGGACCTGCTGACTGCCTTGCCTTTCTGGCAATGGAATCCGATAGTTTGGGAGATCATTTAGTAGAATTGTGGGTCACCTACGGTCACTAACACCAGGCTGGCCCAGTGCTGGCATGAGAGCAGGGGCCGCAGGGCCTGGAGAAGGAGGAAACAGGGTGCGTGCGAGAGAAAGCAGGCCGTCTCTGCTGCCGAGTCCTCCACGTCCACATCCGGGAAGCTTGTCAATATCATTAAGGAAGCTGGGCACACCTGCCAGAGTGATTCAGGTGGGGGCCTGGCTAACAGTCCCCCAGAGCTGATGCGGCCACCTTCTCTCCTGGAATATAAAGAGCCTATCAGCTGTGCTATCTGTATTGTTGACACTAAGTAAAATAATTCCTTGGAAAACTTGAAAATTAGCATTTAAGAATGAAGAATCGTTACAATTAGAGCAGAGGTAGTGCGGCCGCTGCTGCCTCCAGCTCCGTCCTTCATACATCTCACCTAAATGCACTTGGAGCCACAGCCCTTGTCTCTTTAAGGCTCCGGAACCGGAAATTGTTATCCTTTGGCCCCTAGGGAGATGCATCAGGCCTGTCTTTATATGGGCAAAGGGAGCAGCTGCCTACACGGTAGGCTCGCCAAGGGGCTGATTTCTCCTCCTACTTGGGAGGAAATTCCGCCCTTTAGTAACATTCTTTAACACTAGGTAATGCTGATAATTGCCCAGAGAAGATCATGACTGGAATATACAGGTTCTCTGGGAGGAGGCGGGTTAATGAGAGAGCCCCATACTAGGGTGGGCATTAGCTTGGATTGGGGTCATTGGAGGATTTGCAACCCAGCCCTAGGAGGATGGGTGAGAGGCGTGTCCACTGCGCGATGCCTTGACTATGGCCATTCAGCTCCAGGGAAAAAGCAGAGTGGTTCACAGCACTCCAAAATTACCATGGATGGCTTTGAGATTGCAGCCCATAGACCCAGCACATTCTGTAATGCACATGGGTTCACACAGCATTTTGAATCCACAAAAGAAAAGAAAAATTGGAAGAATTGGAATTTCAGATAAACTCAACTGTCATGTCTACTAAAATAATCTTCCTCTGAGGATGTAAGTCACCTCCCCCCACCCTCCCCCACCCGCCTGCACCTCCACCACATCCCCAAACAGTTCCCTGGGGTAAGACTCTTACATGTTCACAAGCACAGCATGAATTCTGATTACCTAAAGATCAAAAAAATTTTTAAACACTTTTATTGGAGTATAATTGCTTTACAATGGTGTGTCAGTTTCTGCTGTACAACGAAGTGAATCAGCTATACATATACATATATCCCCATATGTCCTCCCTCTTGCATCTCCTTCCCCCTCCCACCCTCCCTATCCCACCCCTCTAGGTGGTCACAAAGCACCGAGCTAATCTCCCTGTGCTATATGGCTGCTTTCCACTAGCTAGCTATTTTACATTTGGTAGTGTATATATGTCCATATATAAACGACCACTCTCTCACCTAAAGATCAAATTTAAAAAGCAATGAGGATATCTCTTTCAGTAATCCCTCCTTCATGGTTTAAGCATGCCCCCCTTTTTAAATAACAGCTTTATTGAGATACAGTCCACACACCATGCAATTCACCCATTTAAAATGTACACATTAATGCTTTTCGGTGTATTTACAGAATTAAGCAACTACCTCCACAATCAATTTTAGAACATTTTCATCACCCCAAAATCAATGCCGTACCTATTAGCAGACATTCCACCTGTCTCCCTAACCTTCCCTCCCAACTCTAGGCAGCTAATGTCTGTCTCTGTAGATTTGCCTATTGTGGACATTTTATGTAAATGAAGTTATATAATAAGCGAGCTTTAGAGACTGGCTTCTTTCAATTAGAACTTTCCCTTAATTTTCAAGGTTCGTCTGTGTTAGAGCAGGTGCCAGAACTTCATTCTTTTATATTGCTGAATGATATGCATTGTATTATATCTAATGGACATTTAGGCTGTTTCTACTTTTTCTCTATGATGAAAAATGCTGCATGAACATTCATGTACAAGGTTCCGTGTGGACAGATGTTTGCATTTCCCTTGGGTGTATATCTAGTGGAATTGCTGGGTCATATGTTAACTCACATTTAACCTTCTGAGAAGCTGCCACGCTGTTTTCCAAAGCAGCTGCCTCATTTTACATCCCCACCAGCGATGCGTGAGGGCTCCAGCTTCTCCACATCCTCGCCAGCACTAGTTATTTTCTTTTTCCTTTTTCTTTTTTTTTTTAATTATAGCCACCGTAGGGAGTATAAAGTAATATCTCATTATGGTTTTGATTTGCATTTATTTAATGACTAATGATGCCCAGCTTCTTTTCATGTGCCTACTGGCTATTAGTATATCTTCTTTGGAGAAATGTCTCTTCAGATAATTTTTTAAATTGAGTTTTTTGTCTTTACATATTCTAGAAACAAGTCACTTATCAGATAGATATATGATTTGAAAATGTCTTCTCACATTCTGTGGACTTTCTTTTGCCTTTCTTGATTGTGTTCTTTAAAGTACAAAAGTTTTTAATTTTGATGAAGTCCAGTTTATCTTTTTGTTGTTGCTGTTTTTTGTGCTTTCAATGTCATGCCTAAGAAACCATTGCCTATTCCAAGGCCAAAAAATTTTACACCTGTGTTTTCTTCTAAGCATTTTATAACATTAACTCATATTTAAGTATTTGATTCATTTTGAGTTAATTTTTATGTTTGGTGTGAGGTAGAGGCCCAGTTTTATTCAGTTGCATGAGGATGTCCAGTTGTTCCAGCATCATTTGTTGAAATGACTCTTCTTTTCCCATTCAGTTGTCTTGGTATTCTTGTCAAAAATCGATTGATGGGCTTCCCTGGTGGCGCAGTGGTTGAGAGTCCGCCTGCCAATGCAGGGGACACGGGTTTGTGCCCCGGTCTGGGAAGATTCCACATGCCGCGGAGTGGCTGGGCCCGTGAGCCATGGCCGCGAGCCTGCGCGTCTGGAGCCTATGCTCCGCAATGGGAGAGGCCACAACAGTGAGAGGCCCACGTACCGCAAAAAAAAAATCGATTGATTTTTGAGTTTATTTCTGACTTCTCAATTCTATTGCATTTAACTATATATTTATCCCTATGCCAGTATTGCACGGTCTTGACTATCATAGCTTTGTAGGAAGTTTTGAAATTGGGAGGTGTGAGTCCTCAAACTTTATTCTCCTCTTTTCAAGATATTTTGGCTATTTGGGGTCTCTTGAATTTCCACGTGAACTTAAGGACTGACTTGTCAATTTCTGCAAAGAGGCCAGCTGGAATTTTGATAGGGATTTAATTGAATCTGTAGATCAATTTGGAGAATATGACCATCTTAACAGTATTAAGTCTTCTAATCCATGAACACTGGCTCTTTTTTTTTTCTATTTATTTAGGTCTTCTTTAACTTCTTTCAACAACATTTTAGTTTGTAGAGTATAAGTTTCACACTTCTTTGGTTAAATTTAGTTTACAGTATTTTATTCTTTTTGGTGCTATTGTAAATAGAATTGTTTTCTTAATTTCATGTTTAGATTTTTTATTATTAGTGTATAGAAATGCAATTGATTTTTCTATATTGACCTTGTACCCTGAAATCTGGCTGAACTTTATTCATTCTAATTGTTTTTTAGTGGATTCCTTAGAATTGTCTATGTACAAGGTCTCGTCATCTCTAGAGAGATAGTTTTAATTCTTCCTTTCTTCCTTTCCAATCTGTATGCATTTTATATCATTTTCTTGCATCACTGCCCTGGCAACAACCTTCACTGTTGAAGAGAACTACTGAAGCATCCATTTTAACCATAATGCACTTAACTACACAACTAAACTTAGTACTGGGGGTGAGGGTATAATTTGAGTTATACATTATACACATGTGGTTTGTGTGTGTGTGTGTGTACCACCAAGTGTTTTGTAAATTGTCAGGGCGAAATCTTCTATGTAGGTAGCTAAATTTGTGTCTTGGCTACATATATGGTAGAGCGTTGACATAAAGCACATGTACGTACTGTCATATTTCTAGTCATGGCAAAAATTAAACCACTGAGCTGTACCTGCTAGTCTTGTCCTAATGTGACTCACCTTCCAAGTCTCAGCTCTCCTCTTGGAGAGGGTTGTTTGTAACCACACATAGGAATGGATAGATTAAAAGTAGATTATATAAAGATGCTAAGTAGAAAGCCCAACCTCAAAATGAGATAACTTAGAGCGAATAATACAATTTTCTTCATCTTCATGAAGGATTACCATGGGGGAAAAGCACGGGATTTATCTGTGTTCCAAGGGGAAGAGCTAGTACCAGTGGGTGGGCTTTACTTTTTTTTTTTTTTGGCCGCACAGCCATCCTGAGGGATCTTAGTTCCCTGACCAGGGATCAAACCCACACCCTCAGGAGTGAAAGCACGGAGTCCTAACCACTGGACCACCAGGGAATTCCCCGTACCAATGGGCAGTCTTTAAAGGTAGACTACAATTCAGCGTAAGAAGTTCTTACAAAAACTCAACTACTCCACGTTAGAACAAACTTCTTGTTGGTTTAATAAACTACTTTTCGTAAACTTCCAAAATCATCTATAGAAAGTAAAAAATTTTACTCAGAAGTATTATGATCTTAAGAATGTATTAAACTCTAATGAAAAAAGCAGCCATTATCACTCCTCAAAGTTACCAAAAGATGTCTTTGAAAGTAATTTAATTTTATAAGGCGACCCCACCTTGGGTCTCTCGAAGAGTACACATGGATTTGGGGTGACATTTCCTCTTTGTCAAGAGATCAGCAACTCGAACTGGCCTATTTTCCATTTAAACAACACAAAGCACGGTAAATCTGATTATTCACTGGGGCCATCCCCCTGCCAAAAAAGTTCAGCCCTGGACGATGATGCCAGGTTTCCTCCCAAGCCATCTGCCAGGCCTGGTTTAGCTTCCTGCAAATTCTAGTACTTCCTGTTTCAGGTGCTTTTGAGTTTCTGCTCTTTCCACTCCCTAGACAGCCCTTCCACCCACATCGAAATCACAAGCCTCTCTAAGCCATCTCTGTCTGTTCTCTCCCTCTCTGCTCCGACACTAAGGTTTCTCTTTTGGATTTTCAACAATAAAATTTCTTCAGAGGTGAATGCAGTGCCTTGAGGAGAATGTTAATGTACATTTGCCTTTGTTCTTAATTAGATTCCTTCAGGGGAAAACCTCTTGCCCTGGTTTATTATCTAGCTTTGTAAGAGCTTGTCTGCTTTATCTAAACACTTTGAAGAAATGTTTTCCCCCTTATACCACCTGTATGCTTACAATAAGATTTTCATAATACTGGTCAATTGGAAAAGGTTAGAATGTGGGCAGTGCAGATAAAGGAATGCTTTAGAGTAAATTGCTAATGATAGAGAGAGAGAGAGAAAGGAGGGAAGCTGGGGAGGGAGGGAAGGTGAGGAGTGGGGAGGAAGGAAGAGAGAGGGAAACTTTACCAAACTGCAGAGACCACTACCCTTGGGGTCTTGCCCTATCTAGTTACTATTCAGTGTTTGGCCCCAATTCAGCTTATGGGAAAATTTAAGATTGCTGTTTTGACAAGTCATCACGAGATGAGAAAATATAGGTGGAAAAATTCTCCCTGTGGAGTTCTAAATAGTTGGTGACAAGTGTCCCTTCCTATCTGAAGCCCAGGTCCCAATAACCAACGGCCACAGCCGAACGTGATTTTCCTAGGAAGCCCTGAGGACGCCCCCTTGTAAAACAGGGCTCCCCATCTTTCCCCTCACCTCCATCAGAGCGTGCATGGAGCCGGTAATCCTGGATTTAGTGGATTAGCTGAATATTGGCTCTTGTTCAAGAGGGGCATCTAGAACTCGGGTTCGTGATTCCTGCTGTTTGCAAAGTACTTTCGGTTGGTATCTTTCCTGGGTTTTGAGAGCCGTTATATAGACATTTTCAGACATCCAAGCGCCCAGCCACCCCCATCTCTCTTTGCTCTTTTTTTCTGACTATATGTTCTACTTTTTCATCATCATCATCATCCATTCCCTTGTTTTGTTTTGTTTTATTTTCTTCATGAGCCTCAGTTCTGAGGCTTGTCCCCATTCTCTAAGGTCAAGCCAAACATGTGAGCAGACAGTTAACTGTCCCGCGTGTAAGGAAGGACAGCGCGGCTCACCAGGAAGGAGGGGCGAGTGTGTTGCACAAAACGTCACATTTAAGGTGGATAACGTCAACCTTACTGCCAGTGGATGTGAATGATTGGAAGGAGCAACAGGAAAATGACAATTAGGACTTTTTATTTTTTTAAACTTGACAAGTACAGGCCTAGAAAGAACAAAAATCTCCTGTTTCTCGAAGGGGTGCAATCTAAGGCCACGGGCTCTCTCACTCCCGTGTCTGTTTGCCCAGGCACACACGTGATGGTAAGGCTCCCGGTGAGGGTTTTCAGAATGTCGCAGTGGGTTTCATCCTGAGCATGAACAACGACAGTGAAACCTAGCGGGAGGCAGTGAGGGCCAAGCTAAGTGTGCTGTCCCTTCGGGTCCCCCTTTAGTGCAGCGGGATCCGCACAGTGAACGTGGTGGTGGGGGTCGTGGAGGGGCTTCCCTGGCTTGGAAGCAAATCTCACTGTCTTCTTTACCTCCTGAGGACATGGCAGAAACCAAGTGGAGGTCTCGCTGAGCTCTTCAGGTTGCGTAAGCGACTTGGAGCTACAATAAAATAACAAATATGCTAGAAACAGCCTCCGCTTTACAGGGAGCTGCACACACACAGAGCAAAGGGGGCCGGTGCCAATGTCTATTTGAGCCTCTTCTTTCCAAGACCGCCCCCCCCCACAACCATTTCAGTCCTTAATGAGGGGAGGGGAGGGGTCTTTGGGAATGCTCGAGTCTGAGTATTTATAGGCACCCAGATGCACCAGCTGTCTCTCTTACGTATTTCTGCCCTGATTCTTCAGTGCACAAGATGAATAATTTACCCAAAAGCACATGTAAGTATCTCTATATTATTCATTACAATGAACTGAGACAGTTCATTATAACTTATCCAGACTCGACTTGCTCTCCCACAGTTAATTTGGGTGGAAGGAGCCTCTTCCTCCTGGACATGTGGCCTAACCAGGGCTTGCGTTGGTTGAGGTGCACGTGGGAAAAGGAGATGGGGAGGCCCAGATCGACAGACAGACGGCAAGGACAGTGTAGAGTCAAGGGCTAAGAGCACTGGCAGCAGGTCTGTTGGGTGCCAGGTAACGAAGTATTAGAAAGGAATCGTCAAAGGATAACAGGAATTGGTAGTCAATGTGTGCTCGGGAAGTGCGTGATTATTTTCAACATTCACCTGCATAGAGCACAATTAAGAAGGCGCAAACACCTGCTGAAATGTATGAATTATACATTTTCAGCCAAGCTAAAGGTTTTTTCTTTCTTTCTCTTTGTCTTTCTTTTTTAATCTTTTCTTTCCTTTCTCCCTCCCTCCCTTCCTTCCTCCCTCCCTCCCTCCCTTCCTTCCTTCCTTCCTTCCTTCCTTCCTTCCTTCCTTCCTTCCTTTCTTCCTTCTTTCCATCCATCTCTCTCTCTCTCTCTCCCCAACTCCTGTCTTACTCTGTTCATTTATTTCTTTAAAAGGCATGATTCAGGACTCTGTAATGGCCTATATGGGAAAACAATCTAAAAAACAAAAACGAGTGGATGTATGTATATGTATAACTGATTCACTTTGCTGTACACCTAAGGCTAACACAACAGTGTAAATCAACTATACTCCAATAAGAATTTTTTTTAATGTTTTTTAAAAGATAAATGCATGTTAAGGAAACCCAGCCTTCCCATGTTATGATGAATAATTGGGTTTTCATGGTGTGTCTTCTCAAACCTCTCAGTGACAAGTTCTATGAGGAGATCACCTCCGATCAGAGCCACACACGCTCAGCCTCACGCTGGGAGTACTGAAAGGTATCATCATGTTTCTGCCCTCACTCAAGCGTAGTGAGATGGGGAGAGCTGGAGACATGCAGGCTTCCAGGAAGACTTCCTATTCCTTGGTCCCCCCAGGAGACGGAGAATCCAGGAGCAGAGAAAGCCCTGTCCTCTCAGACACAGGTGGCCAGGACTCCACATGACATAAATCAAAAGTAGCAACTCCCTGGGCCTGAAGTGGAAACGTTTGCAAAACTTACCCTGTGACTTTCTTGCCCCCAGGGAATCTCCCCCTCTGGGCCTCTTATGACCCAAGGACAGAGTTTTCCCTGCCTTCTATTTTATTTTTTTTAAGGGGAGAGTGTTTGCATAATCTATGTAAAATAAGCCGCTATTCTGGAAAAGATGATTGGCTTATTAAAAATATATAACGTATATTTTTAAACAGGTCAGGTTGACACTCTGCAGGAGCAGTGCCTGTAGGAGCTGGGGAGCATTCCTGCAAGTGTCACTTCCCGGCCCTCCTCCTCCATCTGTCCCTGCCCGTCTGTCTGCTTAATGGGGGCTTTATTTTTAAAACTCAGACAAGGGACTTCCCTGGTGGTCCAGTGGTTAAGAATCTGCCTTCCAATGCAGGGGATGCGGGTTTGATCCCTGGTCGGGGAACTAGGATCCCACATACCGCAGGCCAACTAAGCCTGTGTGCCACAACCAGAGAGCCTGTGTGCTGCAACTACAGAGCCCACGTGCTCTGGAACCTACATTCCACAATTAGGGAGAAGCCTGCTCGCCGCAATGAAGGATCCCCTGTGCTGCAACTAAGACCTGAAGCAGCTAAAAATAAATAAATAAATAAATATTTCTTAAAAATTAAAAAATAAGTAAATAAAACTCAAATAAGATTTAGTTCAGTTTTGTAGTCTGTTCCGGGGGGGGCACAGGAAGAATCAAGCTGATTTATCGGCCTCCGAATCCCCCATGGGAACACACACAATCTCTATTCCAAACTGGAGACAGCATGGTCTATGGGTTGGATCCACCAAAAGGTGGATTCCCTACTTAATTTTCCAAACTTTATAACTGGTATATGCACACATGGGAAAATGAGCACCAAGGGAAGGTCAACATTGTTATAATGTTTGGGTTATCATTATTCTTTAGTTTTGGATAATTCCAGAAATATGATAGCAAACATTTATTGACTATTGACTGTGCTCTCAGACTGTGATGATAATAGTATTAAAAGTATTATTTGTTTAATAATCACCACAGTCTATGATTTTTTAAAAACTTAATTTAATTTAATTTATTTTTTTATACAGCAGGTTCTTATTAGTCATTCATTTTATACACATCAGTGTATTCATGTCAGTCCCAATCGCACAATTCGTCACACCACCACCACCCTCACCCCCTGCCACTTTCCCCCCTTGGTGTCCATACGTTTGTTCTCTACATCTGTATCTCAATTTCTGCCCTGCAAACCAGTTCATCTGTACCATTTTTTTAGGTTCCACATATATGTGTTAATATACGATATTTGTTTTTCTCTTTCTGACTTACTTCACTCTGTAGGACAGTCTCTAGATGCATCCACGTCTCTACATATGACCCAATTTCATTCCTTTTATGGCTGAGTAATATTCCATTGTATATATGTACCACATCTTCTTTATCCATTTGTCTGTCGATGGGCATTTAGGTTGCTTCCATGACCTGGCTCTTGTAAATAGTGCTGCAATGAACACTGGGGTACATGTGTCTTTTTGAATGATGGTTTTCTCAGGATATATGCCCAGTAGTGGGATTGCTGGGTCATATGGTAATTCTATTTTTAGTTTTCTAAGGAACCTCCATACTATTCTCCATAGTGGCTGAATCAATTTACGTTCCCACTAGCAGTGCAAGAGGATTCCATTTTCTCCACACCCTCTCCAGCATTTCTTGTTTGTAGATTTTCTCATGACACCCATTCTAACCAGTGTGAGGTGATACCTCATTGTAGTTTTGATTTGCATTTCTCTAACAATTAGTGATGTTGAGCAGCTTTTCATGTGCCTCTTGGTCATCTGTATGTCTTCTTTGGAGAAACGTCTATTTAGGTCTTCTGCCCATTTTTGGATTGTGTTCTTTGTTTTTTAATATTGAGCTGCATGAGCTGTATATATATTTTGGAGATTAATCCTTTGTCTGTTGATTTGTTTGCAAATATTTTCTCCCATTCTGAGGGTTGTCTTTTCGTCTTGTTTATGGTTTCCTTTGCTGTGCAAAAGCTTTGAAGTTTCATTAGATCCCATTTGTTTACTTTTGTTTTTATTTCCATTACTCTAGGAGATGGATCAAAAAAGATGTTGCTGTGATTTATGTCAAAGAGTGTTCTTCCTATGTTTTCCTCTAAGAGTTTTATAGTGCCCAGTCTTACATTTAGGTCTCTAATCCATTTTGAGTTTATTTTTGTGTATAGTGTTAAGGAGTGTTCTAATTTCATTCTTTTACATATAGCTGTCCAGTTCTCCCGGCACCACTTATTGAAGAGACTGTCTTTTCTCCATTGTATATCCTTGCCTGCTTTGTCATAGATTAGTTGACCATAGGTGTGTAGGTTTATCTCTGGGCTTTCTATCCTGTTCCATTGATCTATATTTCTGTTTTTGTGCCAGTACCATATTGTCTTGATTACTGTAGCTTTGTAGTATAGTCTGAATTCAGAGAGTCTGATTCCTCCAGCTCTGTTTTTTTCCCTTAAGACTGCTTCAGCTATTCGGGGTCTTCTGTTTCTCCATACAAATTCTAAGATTTCTTGTTCTAGTTCTGTAAAAAATGCCATCGGTAATTTCATAGGGATTGCATTGAATCTGTAGATTGCTTTGAGTAGTATAGTCATTGTCACAATATTGATTCTTCCAATCCAAGAACATGGTATATCTCTCCATCTGTTGGTATCATCTTTAATTTCTTTCAAAGGTGTCTTATAGTTTTCTGCATACAGGTCTTTTGACTCCCTAGGTAGGTTTATTCCTAGGTATTTTATTCTTTTTGTTGCAATGGTAAATGGGAGGGTTTCCTTAATTTCTCTTTCAGATTTTTCATCATTAGTGTATAGGCATGCAAGTGATTTCTGTACATTAATTTTGTATCCTGCAACTTTACCAAATTCATTGATTAGCTCTAGTAGTTTTCTGGTGGCATCTTTAGGATTCCCTATGTATAGTAGCATGTCATCTGCAAACAGTGACAGTTTTACTTCTTCTTTTCCAATTTGTATTCCTTTTATTTCTTTCTCTTCTCTGATTGCCGTGGCTAGGACTTCCAAAACTATGTTGGATAATAGTGATGAGAGTGGGCAACCTTGTCTTGTTCCTGATCTTAGAGGAAATGCTTTCAGTTTTTCACCGTTGAGAATGATGTTTGCTGTGGGTTTGTCATATATGGCCTTAATTATGTTGAGGTAGGTTCCCTCTATGCCCACTTTCTGGAGAGTTTTTATCATAAATGGGTGTTGAATTTTGTCAAAAGCTTTTTCTGCATCTACTGAGATGATCATATGGTTTTTCTTCTTTAATTTGTTAATATGGTGTGTCACATTGATTGATTTGCATACATTGAAGAATCCTTGCATCCCTGGGATAAATCCCACTTGATCATGGTGTGTGATCCTTTTAATGTGTTGTTGAATTCTGTTTGCTAGTATTTTGTTGAGGGTTTTTCCATCTATATTCATCAAAGATATTGGTCTGTAATTTTCTTTTTTTGTAGTATCTTTGTCTGATTTTGGTATCAGGGTGATGGTAGCCTCATAGAATGAGTTTGGGAGTTTTCCTTCCTCTGCAATTTTTTGGAAGAGTTTGAGAAGGATGGGTGTTAGCTTTTCTCTAAATGTTTGATACAATTCACCTGTGAAGCCATCTGTTCCTGGACTTTTGTTTGTTGGAAGATTTTTAATCACAGTTTCCATTTCATTTCTTGTGATTGATCTGTTCATATTTTCCATTTCTGCCTGGTTCAGTCTTGGAAGGTTATGCCTTTCTAAGAATTTGTCCATTACTTCCAGATTGTCCATTTTATTGGCATAGGGTTGCTTGTAGTAGTCTCTTAGGATGCTTTGTATTTCTGTGGTGTCTGTTGTAACTTCTCCTTTTTCATTTCTAATTTTATTGATTTGAGTCTTCTCTCTCTTTTTCTTGATCAGTCTGGCTACTGGTTTATCAATTTTGTTTATCTTCTCAAAGAACCACTGTTAGTTTTATTGATCTTTGTTATTGTTTTCTTTATTTCTAGTTCATTTATTTCTGCTCTGATCTTGATGATTTCTTTCCTTCTGCTAACTTTGTGTCTTGTTTGTTCTTCTTTCTCTAGTTTCTTCAGATGTAATGTTAGATTGTTTATGTGAGATGTTTCTTGTTTCTTGAGGTAGTCTTGTATAACTATAAACTTTCCTCTTAGAACTGATTTTGCTGCATCCCATAGGTTTTGGATCATTGTGTTTTCATTGTCATTTATCTCTAGGTATTTTTTGATTTCCTCTTTGATTTCTTCAGTGATCTCTTGGTTATTTAGTAACATTTTTTAGCCTCCATGTGTTTGTGTTTTTTACGTTTTTTTCCCTGTAATTGATTTCTAATCTCATAGCATTGTGGTCAGAAAAGATGCTTGATACGATTTCAGTTTTCTTAAATTTACTGAGGCTTGATTTGTGACTCAAGATGTGATCTGTCCTAGAGAATGTTCCATGCGTACTTGAGGAGAAAGTGTAATATGCCGGTTTTGGATGGAATGTCCTATAAATATGAATTAAACCTACCTGGTCTATTGTGTTATTTAAAGCTTGTGTTTCCTTATTAATTTTCTGTTTGAATGATCTGTCCATTTGTGTAAGTGAGGTGTTAAAGTCCCCCACCATTATTGTTTTACTGTCAATTTCCTGTTTAAGTGCTGTTAGCAGTTGCCTTATGTACTGAGGTGCCCCTATGTTGGGTGCCTATGTATTTATAACTGGTATATCTTCTTCTTGGATTGATCCCTTGATCATTATGTAGTGCCCTTCCTTGTCTCTTGTAACATTCTTTATTTTAAAGTCTATTTTATCTGATATGAGTATTGCTACTGCAGCTTTCTTTTGATTTCCATTTGCATGGAATATCTTTTTCTGTCCCCTCGCTTTCAGTCTGTTTGTTTCCCTAGGTCTGAAGTGGCTCTCTGTAGACAGCATATATATGGGTCTTGTTTTTGTATCCATTCAGCAAGCCTGTGTCTTTTGGTTGGAGCATTTAATCCATTCATGTTTAAGGTAATTATCGATATGTATGTTCCTATCACCATTTTCTTAATTGTTTTGGGTTTGTTTTGTAGGTCCTTTTCTTCTCTTGTGTTTCCCACTTAGAGAAGTTTCTTTAGCATTTGTTGTAGCGCTGGTTTGGTGGTGCTGAATTCTCTTAGCTTTTGTTTGTCTGTAAAGCTTTTGATTTCTCCATCGAATCTGAATGAGATCCTTGCCTGGTAGAGTAATCTTGGTTGTAGGTTCTTCCCTTTCATCACTTTAAGTATATCATGCCACTCCCTTCTGGCTTGTAGAGTTTCTGCTGAGAAATCAGCTGTTAACCTTATGGGAGTTCCCTTGTATATTATTTGTCAATTTTCCCTTGCTGCTTTCAATAATTTTTCTTTGTCTTTAATTTTTGCCAATTTGATTACTATGTGTCTCGGTGTGTTTCTCCTTGAGTTTGTGCTGTCTGGGATTCTCTGTGCTTCCTGGACTTGGGTGGCTATTTCCTTTCCCATGTTAGGGAAGTTTTCGTCTATAATCTATTCTAATATTTTCTCGGGTCCTTTCTCTCTCTCTTCTCCTTCTGGGACCCCTATAACATGAATGTTGTTGCGTTTAATGTTGTCCCAGAGGTCTCTTATGCTGTCTTCATTTCTTTTCATTCTTTTTTCTTTTTTCTTTTTTTTTGCGGTACGTGGGCCTCTCACTGTTGTGGTCTCTCCTGCTGCAGAGCACAGGCCCCGGACGCGCAGGCCCAGCGGCCATGGCTCACAGGCCCAGCCACTCCACGGCACGTGGGATCCTCCTGGACCGGAGCATGAACCCATGTCCCCTCCACCGGCAGACAGACTCCCAACCACCGCACCACCAGGGAAGCCCCAACATTCTTTTTTCTTTATTCTGTTCTGCAGCAGTGAATTCCACCATTCTGTCTTCCAGGTCACTTATCCGTTCTTCTGCCTCAGTTATTCTGCTATTGATTCCTTCTAGTGTAGTTTTCATTTCAGTTATTATGTTGTTCATCTCTGTTTGTTTGTTCTTTAATTCTTCTAGGTCTTTGTTAAACATTTCCGGCATCTTCTCGATCTTTGCCTCCATTCTTTTTCCGAGGTCCTGGATCATCTTCACTATCATTATTCTGAATTCTTTTTCTGGAAAGTTGCCTATTTCCACTTCATTTAGTTGTTTTTCTGGGGTTTTATCTTGTTCCTTCATCTGGTACATAGCCCTCTGCCTTTTCATCTTGTCTGTCTTTCTGTGAATGTGGTTTTTGTTCCACAGGCTGCAGGATTGTAGTTCTTCTTGCTTCTGCTGTCTGCCCTCTGGTGGATGAGGCTCTCTAAGAGGCTTGTGCAAGTTTCCTGATGGGAGGCACTGGTGGTAGGTAGAGCTGGCTGTTGCTCTGGTGGGCAGAGCTCAGTAAAAGTTTAATCCACTTGTCTGCTGATGGGTGGGGCTGGGTTCCCTCCCTGTTGGTTGTTTGGCCTGAGGCGACCCAACACTGGAGGCTACTTGGACTCTTTGGTGGGGCTAATGGCAGATAGTTGGAGCGCTCACGCCTAGGAGTACTTCCCAGAACTTCTGCTGCCAGTGTCCTTGTCTTTTCAGTGAGGCACAGCCACCCCCCACCTCTTCAGGAGACCCTCCAACACTAGCAGGTAGGTCTGGTTCAGTCTCCTATGGGGTCACTGCTCCTTCCCCTCGGTCCCAATGCCCACACTACTTTGTGTGTGCCCTCCAAGAGTGGAGTCTCTGTTTTCCCCAGTCCTGTCAAAGTCCTGCAATCAAATCCCACTAGCCTTCAAAGTCTGATTCTCTAGGAATTCATCCTTGCTTTGCCAGACCCCCAGGTTGGGAAGCCTGACATGGGGTTCAGATCCTTCACTCCAGTGGGTGGATTTCTGTGGTATAAGTCTTCTCCAGTTTGTGAGTCACCCACTCAGCAGTTATGGGATTTGATTTTATTGTGATTACACCCCTTCTAATTGTGGCTTCTCCTTTGTCTTTTCCTGTGGGGTGTCTTATTTGGTGAGTTCCAGTGTCTTCCTGTTGATGATTGTTCAGCAGTTAATTGTGATTCTGGTGTTCTCGAAACAGGGAGTGAGCGCATGTCCTTCTATTCTGCCATCTTAAACCAGTCTCTGATTTTTTAAATATTGTTTCCATTTTATAAATGTGAAAAACTAGTGCTCATAAAGGATCAGGAGTATAGTAAATGACAGATCTGTGACTGGAACTGGTGTACCCTTTATTAAAATATTTATTCTCTTAACCAGAATATTACACAGAAATTCTACAGATGGGATAAAAGCTCATCAACTTTCAGCGTATTTTTTGTTTCATAAATAAATCAGTGATTTACCAGTTTCTGATAAGTTTCACCTGAACCCAGAATGAGACAGGTCTGTTTATGCCAAATTCTGCAGGAAGAAGAATGACTTTTGAGGGTTTGCCTGACTTTGGGATTCCATGATTTCTCACGTTATATGTGGGAAGGTATTTGTAGGGAAATCCGTGGGCTGTAATTTCTGTACTGCCAGAATATTTGCTCCCATGATACTCATGCTGGGAGCCCATGGCTGACTTGCTCCATTCTTCAAAAAGATATCAAGCTCCCCAGGCTCTCTGCTTTTAATTTAAAATTTTAATTTATACTTTTCCATGGATGATACGGAGACAGACATGGCCATGAGTAAATATGTCAGGATAATCTATTGAATGGAATGAAAATGATGTGTGCTTGGGAAACATTTTAATTTCATCTTGCTCACTTCTTTGCCAACTATAATGAACAAATAGGGAGGCTGGGTTTAAAGCTGTTGAGGATGTAGTGATAGGGACGGTGGAGTGGGAGCCAGGCACAAATAAATAACGTGAACTGTTTGGGGTGGCTTCTCAAGGCGTTCCTGACCAGCCACTGAGCAGCTTCTGTGACAGCTGTTGTCTGAGACAAGGAGTCAGGGCTGAGAGGAAAAGCCCGCCTGCCTTTTACAACCCCCCCTGGAGTTCCATACCACTGGCCTGAGCCAGAGGGGCAAGGAATATGGGGCTGGATGATGGGAGAGGATAGGCCTTCATCATCCTTATCTTTGAAAGATGCTTTTCTTCTTTACCCAAGGGCTCACTGCTTCTGAAATGGCTTTGCCTTATGCTATACCTTTCAAGAGGAAGTTGCAAAGGAAGAACATGGAAAAAAGTTGGCTTCCAAAGCCATCTGTGATTCCAAGTGTGAGGTGACCATCCACCAGTGACTAACCTGGGCATTGTTCTGTGGGGAGACCCTCGGCTACATTCTGTGCTTCTCCTTCACCTGCCCTGAGATGCACTCTTACCACTGCTTCACCAGCTAACGGTGTCTCCTTGGTTTGGGAGTGAGACTCCTGGAATAATTTTCCCTTTTCCTTGGTGCTCAGCAGCATGTGTGCAGTAAGCATCTCTTAGAATTGAACATGCTGCTCTGAAGCTCCTGACCTGAAGTATTCCCTTCGACTGTGATCCTATCCTCATTGTCCCATTTCTCTTTAGCACTTACATGGATAGTGTTTGCTTTGAGCAATGCTTCTATCTGGTTGAGGATGGAATGTTCTGAGTACCTGGTCTAGGGTGAGGGTTGTCCTATGTGTACACAGAAACTGGCCAAGACAAGGACACCACTGCATAAGCTGTCGGGCCTGCGGGCCAATGGGGATTCTCTTTCAGGTGCATACAGCTGTACTGATTAATCTCTCAATTACGTATTTTAAGAAATACATCATTTTACCAGCCACTGGCCATCAATCTAGAAACCAGCCCATCAACCACTGTGCCAACATGCTGTGATCAAAGCCTGATACAAATACAAAGTTAAAGCTGTCTCAGTGGCTTTAGCTGGGAAAATAAACCTTAGATGGAAGTGAAATCCTACTGCAGAGTTCTGCATAGGTGAAGTACAGAATGCTTCTCAAGAGTGAGAAAATCTTAGATGCGAAAGAGCCTATAGGTGGACTGAGAAAGCCTTGGACCAGTGTTCTGGGTTCTGGTAAAAATGTAAATCTCTCCTTCTTTCTGAGCTATTAGTGAGTGGAATAACCTGTCTTGAAACCAGGCTCAAACAACCCTCCATTCTGTATATATTTGAAAATACAGAAAGAGAAGGCTTCAGAAGTCCCTGGGAAATGATAAACCAATGGATTCAGTATCACTTGGTTAAACTAACATACACTCCCATGGAACAGCAGTTGAGTTATGTTTTTCCAAATGCAGCAACAAGCTCTCTGACAATAGTAATAGAGCAGTTTCTGTTTAAGGAATGTTTACTATATGCAGGTACAATTCTGACTCTGGCTCATGTATCAGTATTATTTCATTCAGCTTCACAATAGCCCTAGGAGGTAGGTGAGTGTGTACATCCAACTGCACAGATGGGGAACGGGAAGCTCTGAGGGGGTAAACAAAGCACGTGTCCTGAGGCCGTCTGTTGGTCAATAGCAGAGCCCTTGCCTGTCTGAGCCAAGGCCCTCTCCTCAGCATCGCAATGTACTGTCTCTTTAGTGTCCAATTTACATATGTCGTCAAAGCTCATAAAGAACTCTAGACCCCCCTGCATCATTCTCAATATTGTCAAGAGTCATCTAGATGACCCATCTGGCCTGAGATGGGTTTAATCCTTCGTGGACGAGGGCCACCACTGTGTGGTCACCATGTATCCTACTTTCCATCACGTCCAGCCTCTTTCATGCCAACTCATTTGCTCAAGGACCTCATTCAAGCTTCCAGTGCATGGAACCCACCGGGTTCTCTATCCATCAGGGTCCCTGTCATCATGGCTCCTTTCACTCATCTGCTTTCCAATTTCTTTAAAGCTTGGCTTCTTTACCCTTGCCCAACTGGCACTCTTTAACACTGGATGAACCCAGCCATCCACGTTGTCTCCACCTGCAGCTCAGAGCTGAGCAGATATTCTTGGTTGGAGAATATCCTCAAAGCTGGCAGAGTAGTGTCGCTGTAAATTCTTGGCCATCAACTATAAGTGGGGCCTCAGCACTGCCTGTGGATCCTAGTATAGTTCCCTAGCAATTTTGCTGTCATTTTCTGTAGCAGCTATTTCACTTTTTCTTGCATCTACCTTCCCCCCTTTCTTACTTTCCCATTTACCCTCAACTGATAACTTTGCCCTCTACTTAGGAAAAGATAGAAACCATCACTCAGGAGCCTCCTTGCTTTCCCCTAGCCAGATCCACAAATCGATTTGGGTTGCTATTATTTTTTCCTTCTCTTATGACACAACAGCTGAAGCACCCGTCCTTCATGTGCTTTAGATCCCACACTCTTTCACCTTTACCGTATTTTTTCTTTGTGAGTCATCTGCTTTCTCCTACATCATCAGTTGCTTCTATTCAGTAAGATTGATCCCATCAGTATATGCTTACATATTAAGTATCATAGTGTGTAAGTATCATAATGTAAGAAGGCCGGTCCTTGTCTTATTGACAGTTGCATCTCTGGTTCACAGTAACATTGGGCTACTCAAAGTGTAGTTCCCCCCTCCCCATCAGCATGGTTACAGAGCTTGTTAGGAATGCAGACTTTTGGTTCCCACCTAGACCAAGTGAATCAATGACATGCACAGGTAACTTGTGGGCATTTAAAAGTTTGAAAAGCCCTAGCACACAATAGGTATTCAGTAAATATTTACAAAATGAATAAATAAATTCCCAGTGTTTCCAATCCTAATATAAACGAACAAAAACACTCTGGAGAGCCCAGTGACCTTTCTGGACTCCTGCCAATGACACTCTTTTCAGGATACCCCACACCTTCCTTGGTTTTGTTTAAATACTTTATGTCCTCCAGGACACTCATCCTGCATGCCTTGGTATATGTTTCCTACTTTTCTCTGAATAACATCCCTCCCCCACCTATACACATACACACGTGCACACAACACATACACACCCTTCCTGTGTATTAATGTGACTCCACACTCCAGCTGCTGTGAGCAAGGCACCATCCCCCAATTAGGAACAATGTGAGGAAGCCGTGTATCTGGAAGCCTTCAAAGTCAATCTCTTGCACTCCTGAAGACCCTCTAAGCAGCTCTTACCCCGCCCCATCCTCTGCAGAGGCTCTCCTGTATATTCTCCACCAGGACCCTATCCCTACATATGAGCTCTAGCAGAGTTATTACTCTCTCTGAATCGTAAAATTTTCCCCTTATGTAACTTAGGGTTCTTCTTGATGTTCTAGACTTGGCTGTATTTGTAACTCAGGAAATAACTGAGTCATTAAAGCTTCCCAGGAGAACAGCTTTGTGCAATTTAGCATACCTTAGGAATTGGTCTAAAAATTTAAAATTTTTTCTTCCCTCCTCTCTTTGCCTTTAAAACGTTCCTTTATTATTAGTCCTTAAATTCTCTAAAGCAAGATCGCCTTCTTCCCATTTTTTGAACTAGCATTATTATATTTATATAATATATTTTGATACATGTAAGGTTTTTAACTGAAATTCAGTTAACTATCAATTTATTTTTTTAAAAAGGCAATTGATAAAACAAAAGCAAAAAAAAACCCAAAACTAATATCGTGGGTAAATTTAAAAATGAAATTCAAAGAAATGCATTTTGGGGTTTTACCATTCAATGCTTTTACCTTTTTCAGCATTTCTTAACTTGACAACTTTCTGGAAGATCATTTTCTCAGGCAGGGGACAGGGGTGGGCAGAGACAAGGTGACCAGGGATTCCCAGTGATAATACTATTTTTAAAATGTTAAGTACATAAAATCATGAAACTAGGTATAAATGCCTTAACCTTATACCCTTCTATGACTCAAAAATCTAAAATTATAGATCATACACACATAAACTAACAAAATTAAAGTCTTCAGCATCAGTGGGGCAGATGATGCTTTATTCAAATTAATTTCCGTGTTGCGTGTGAATATGATGCTGACTGCTGTAAGGACTCCTCTGACTTCAGCATGTGTCCCTTGATGCCTAAGTTCTCCTCCACTTGGGTTCACTGCAACTTTGGGGACCCCCATTGCTCTGGCATCACGCAGCTTTCCTTGGCAGGGACGCCTTGCTGACACTGTGAGTCTGCCTCATACGTTTCTCATTAGCCTCAGACAATGAAAGAAGTACTCACTGATGCCCTTGTACTAACAGACACAAGGCCAAACACTGAAGTCTAACTGTGGTCAGACCACATCCACAACATGCATACATGATATTTGTACAGAGTATTATAAAAATGAAAAGAGTGAATTAAAAACTACAGCAGAGGACCTGTGGACCTTGTGTGTGTGTTTGTGTGTGTAAATGACTCATAGACCGGGGATAAGGGGGGGAAGGATAAATTGAGAGACTGGAATTGACATATACACACGACTATATATAAAATAAATAACTAATAAGAACCTGCTGTATAGCACAAGGAACTCTACTCAGTGCTCTATAATGGCCTATATGGGAAAAGAATCTAAAAAAAAAGAGTGGATATATATGCATGTATAACTGATTTACTTTGCTGTACACCTGAAGCTAACACAACATTGTAAATCAACTATACTCCAATAAAATTTTTTTTACAAAGACTCATAGAGATACACACATACATGTATCTCCAAGGACATCTACTTCACCTTATGTGGGTCCTTCTTTCCCAGCTTTATTGAAATAGAATTTACATATAACATCGTGTAAGTTTAAGGTGTACAGCATGTTGATTTGGAGCATTTATTTATTGCCAGATGATTACCTTTATAGAATAAGCTGTCACCTCCATCCCATCACGTAGTGTTTCTTTTTTGTGGTGAAAACATTTAAGATCTACTCTCGCAGCAAATTTCAAGGATATGATACAGTATCATTAGCTATAATCCTATGTGGGTTCTTTTTATGTCAGTTTGAAAAACATTATATTACATCTTTTTTTTAAAATTTATTTATTTATTTATTTATTTTTGGCTGCGTTGGGTCTTAGTTGCTGCGTGTGGGCTTTCTCTAGTTGTGGCGAGCAGGGGCTGCTCTTCATTGCGGTGCATGGGCTTCTCATTGCGGTGGCTTCTCTTGTTGCAGAGCATGGGCTCTAGGCACACGGACTTCAGTAGTTGTGGTTCGCAGCCTCTAGAGTGCAGGCTCAGTAGTTGCAGCACACGGGCTTCATTGCTCTGCGGCATGTGGCATCTTCCCGGACCAGGGCTCGAACCCCTATCCCCTGCCTTGGCAGGTGTATTCTTAACCACTGCACCACCAGGGAAGTCCCAACATTTTTTAATCATTATAAGTATATGCGGATCACCTACTAGCTGCCAAGTGGACTGTGGGAAGTGCTGGTGATACAAAGTGAAGACTACTGAGACGGTTATTTACAGCCTAATGAATAAGTATGTATATGATTAAATCCATTGCTGTAAATTCTGTGAAGAAGACCATCACATTAAAAAGAGGTATAGACCAATGTGTCTGTATTAGTGATTAAATTCTATCTGCCACTGTGTACTATTCATGAAGGCAGAGGGGCATGTGATATAATTTAGGTATTATCCCAATACCAAGGCATTATCTAGTTAACTTCAGTTTCTCAAAATGCCAATTGTCAGTTCTTTGAACACAGAATCTATAAAGTTATCTGTAAAGGAGACACACCATTTGTTAGGCTGGTTTCCAAGACTTGTTCTGCAGCTTTCCAGATTATCTAAATGTTCCTGCAGCTATCTGTACGTGTAAGTGAGATTTATTTTTAATCTGTGTATGTGACATTTATTTTTAATGCAGACTTGATTTTCAGACACGCGTCATATTGCATTCAGATTTAGGATGATAAAAACATCAGCATCTAGCAAGCAAGTGCAGTTGGGCATTCCTGAGTACTGTCTCTCTGCCAAGGATGCTCCCAATCCACACGGCACTCTCTGTTCCTTGCCCGGCTTTCAGTTTCACCAGTTACCATTTTCCAAAAATAATATACCTATTTACTTAGGTGCTTTTATTGTAGCCTCAAAGGGCATGACCTTTGTCTGACTCTTTCAGGCATCTCAGCTCCTACAACGTCACCTGGTACACATTAGACACTCATTAAATACTGTTGTGTGAATCATGGTACTTTTTAGTTTTGTATTTTCAGAGGCAAAATATAAAAATGAGAACAAAATAAGGACCACAAACAAAACAAGAAAGCTGGCCAATTTCACTTTTCAGGAACACTTTGTTATCTTGATTGAATTCCTGCGTGTCTTTTGTCTTGTTTCTTTAAGGCAGTGGTTCTCAAAGGGAAGTCCCCAGACCAGCAGCTCTGACCTCACCTGGAAACTGCTTAGGAAGGCAAATCCTCAGGCCACCTCCAGCTCACAGAATGGAAGGTCCTGGGAGGTGGGCTGAGCGATCTGTGTTCTAAAAATCTCTCTAGGTGATTTTTTTTTTTTTTTTTTTGCGGTACACGGGCCTCTCACTGCTGTGGCCTCTTCCGTTGTGAAGCACAGGCTCCAGACACGCAAGCTCAGCGGCAATGGCTCACGGGCCCAGCCGCTCTGCGGCATGTGGGATCTTCCCAGACCAGGGCACGAACCCGCGTCCCGTGCATCTGCAGGCGGACTCCCAACAACTGCGCCACCAGGGAAGCCCTCTCTAGGTGATTTTGATGCACAGCAAAGTCTGAAAAACACTGCTTTAAGGCATGGGTTTCCCCTAACTGTGAAACCAATCTGGCCACCTTAATCCCACGTTGCATATTCAGCGGAGCTGGACATGATGCTTTGCAAACAACACCCCTTTCCTCCACTGTCTTTCAGGTGTTCCTTTGCTCTTTATCTTTATTCTTACTTAATATTCTATTTTTTTTTACAACTTTATTGGAGTATAATTGCTTCACAAAGGTGTATTAGCTTCTGCTTTATAACAAAGTGAATCAGTTATACATATACATCTGTTCCCATATCTCTACCCTCTTGCGTCTCCCTCCCTCCCACCTTCCCTATCCCACCCCTCCAGGCGGTCACAAACCACTGAGCTGATCTCCCTGTGCTATGCGGTTGCTTCCCACTAGCTATCTACCTTACGTTTGGTAGTGTATATATGTCCATGCCTCTCTCTCGCTTTGTCACAGCTTACCCTTCCCCCTCCCCACATCCTCAAATCCATTCTCAAGTAGGTCTGTGTCTTTATTCCTGTTTTACCCCTAGGTTCTTCATGACATTTTTTTTTCTTAAATTCCATATATATGTGTTATACGGTATTTGTCTTTCTCTTTCTGACTTACTTCACTCTGTATGACAGACTCTATGTCTGTCCACCTCATTACAAATAGCTCAATTTCATTTCTTTTTATGGCTGAGTAATATTCCATTGTATATATGTGCCACATCTTCTTTATCCATTCATCCGATGATGGACACTTAGGTTGTTTCCATCTCCGAGCTATTGTAAATAGAGCTGCAATGAATAATTTGGTTCATGACTGTTTTTGAATTATGGTTTTCTCAGAGTACTTGCCCAGTAGTGGGATTGCTGGGTCATATGGTAGTTCTATTTGTAGTTTTTTAAGGAACCTCCATACTGTTCTCCATAGTGGCTGTACCAATTCACATTCCCACCGGCAGTGCAAGAGTTCCCTTTTCTCCACACCCTCTCCAGCATTTATTGTTTCTAGACTTTTTGATGATGGCCATTCTGACTGGTGTGAGATGATATCTCGTTGTAGTTTTGATTTGCATTTCTCTAATGATTAATGATGTTGAGCATTCTTTCATGGGTTTGTTGGCAGTCTGTATAACTTCTTTGGAGAAATGCCTATTTAAGTCTTCTGCCCATTTTTGGATTGTGTTGTTTGTTTTTTTGCTATTGAGCTGCATGAGCTACTTATAAATTTTGGAGATTAATCCTTTGTCAGTTGCTTCATTTGAAAATATTTTCTCCCACTCTGAGGGTTCTCTTTTGGCCTTGTTTATGGTTTCCTTTGCTGTGCAAAAGATTTGAAGTTTCATTAGGTCTCATTTGTTTATCTTTGTGTTTATTTCCATTTCTCTAGGAGGTGGGTCCAAAAGGATCTTGCTGTGATTTATGTCATAGAGTGTTCTGCCTATGTTTTCCTCTAAGAGTTTGATAGTTTCTAGCCTTATATTTGGGTCTTTAATCCACTTTGAGCTTATATTTGTGTATGGTGTTAGGAAGTGATCTAATCTCATAGTTTTACATGTCCCTGTCCAGTTTCCCCAGCACCATTTATTGAAGAGGCTGTCCTTTCTCCACTGTATATTCCTGCCTCCTTTATGAAAGATAAGGTGACCATATGTGCGTGGGTTTATCTCTGGGCTTTCTATCCTGTTGCATTGATCTATCTTTCTGTTTTTGTGCCAGTGCCATACTGTCTTGATTACTATAGCTTTGTAGTATAGTCTGAAATCAGGAAGCCTGATTCCTCCAGCTCCGTTTTTCTTTCTCAAGATTGCTTTGGCTATTTGGGGTCCTTTATGTTTCCATACAAATGTTGAAATTATTTTTTCTAGTTCTGTGAAAAATGCCAGTGGTAGTTTGATAGGGATTGCATTGAATCTGTAGATTGCTTTCGTTAGTAGCATCATTTTCAAAATATTGATTCTTCCAATCCAGGAACATGGTATATCTCTCCATCTATTTGTATCGTCTTTAATTTCTTTCATCAGTGTCTTATTTTCTGCATACAGGTCTTTTGTCTCCTTAGGTAGGTTTATTCCTAGATATTTTATTCTTTTTGTTGCAATGGTAAATGGGAGTGTTTTCTTGATTTCACTTTCAGATTTTTCATCATTAGTGTATAGGAATGCCAGAGATTTCTGTGCATTAATTTTGTATCCTGCTACTTTACCAAATTCATTGATTAGCTCTAGTAGTTTTCTGGTAGCATCTTTAGGATTCTCTATGTATAGTATCATGTCATCTGCAAACAGTGACAGCTTTACTTCTTCTTTTCCGATTTGGATTCCGTTTATTTCCTTTTCTTCTCTGATTGCTGTGGCTAAAACTTCCAAAACTATGTTGGATAAGAGTGGTGAGAGTGGACAGCCTTGTCTTATTCCTGATCTTAGTGGAAATGGTTTCAGGTTATCACCATTGAGGACAATGTTGGCTGTGGGTTTGCCATATATGGCCTTTATTATGTTGAGGAAAGTTCCCTCTATGCCTACTTTCTGCAGGGTTTTTATCATAAATGGGTGTTGAATTTTGTTGAAATCTTTCTCTGCATCTGTTCAGATGATCATATGGTTTTTCTCCTTCAATTTGTTAATATGGTGTATCACGTTGATTGATTTGTGTATATTGAAGAATTCTTGCATTCCTGGAATAAGCCCCACTTGATCATGGTGTATGATCCTTTTCATGAGCTGTTGGATTCTGTTTTCTAGTATTTTGTTGAGGATTTTTGCATCTATGTGCATCAGTGATATTGGCCTGTAGTTTTCTTTCTTTGTGATATCCTTGTCTGGTTTTGGTATCAAGGTGATGGTGGCCTCGTAGAATGAGTTTGGGAGTGTTCCTCCCTCTGCTATGTTTTGGAAGAGTTTGAGAAGGATAGGTGTTAGCTCTTCTCTAAATCTTTGATAGAATTTGCCTGTGAAGCCATCTGGTCCTGGACTTTTGTTTGTTGGGAGATTTTTAATCACAGTTTCAATTTCAGTGCTTGTGATTGGTCAGTTCATATTTTCTATGTCTTCCTGATTCAGTCTTGGCAGGTTGTGCATTTCTAAGAATTTGTCCATTTCTTCCAGGTTGTCCATTTTCTTGGCATAGAGTTGCTTGTAGTAATCTCTCATGATCTTTTGTATTTCTGCAGTGTCAGTTGTTACTTCTCCTTTTTCATTTCTAATTCTATTGATTTGAGTCTTCTCCCTTTTTTTCTTGATGAGTCTGGCTAATGGTTTATCAATTTTGTTAATCTTCTCAAAGAACCAGCTTTTAGTTTTATTGATCTTTGCTATCGTTTCCTTCATTTCTTTTTCATTTATTTCTGATCTGATTTTTACGATTTCTTTCCTTCTGCTAACTTTGGGTTTTTTTTCCCTTCTTTCCCTAACTGCTTTAGGTTCAAGGTCAGGTTGTTTACTCGAGATGTTTCCTGTTTCTTAAGGTGGGATTGTATTGCTATAAACTTCCCTCTTAGAACTGCTTTTGCTGTATCCCATAGGTTTTGGGTCGTTGTGTCTCCATTGTCATTTGTGTCTAGGTATTTTTTAATTTCCTGTTTGATTTCTTCAGTGATCACTTCGTTATTAAGTAGTGTATTGTTTAGCCTCCATGTGTTTGTATTTTTTACAGATCTTTTTCTGTAATTGATGTCTAGTCTCATAGCATTGTGGTCGGAAAAGATACTTGATACAATTTCAATTTTCTTAAATTTACCAAGGCTTGGTTTGTGACCCAAGATATGGTCTATCCTGGAGAACATTCCATGAGCACTTGAGAAAAATGTGTATTCTGTTGTTTTTGGTTGGAATGTCCTATAAATATCAATTAAGTCCATCTTGTTTAATGTATCATTTAAAGCTTGTGTTTCCTTATTTATTTTCATTTTGGATGATCTGTCCGTTGGTGAAAGTGGGGTGTTGAAGTCCCCTACTATGAGTGTGTTACTGTCGATTTCCCCTTTTATGGCTGTTAGTATTTGCCTTATGTATTGAGGTTGTCCTATGTTGGGTGCATAAATATTGACAATTGTTATATCTTCTTCTTGGAATGATCCTTTGATCATTATGTAGTGTCCTTCTTTGTCTCTTCTAATAGTCTTCATTTTAAAGTCTATTTTGTCTGATATGAGAATTGCTACTCCAGCTTTCTTCTGATTTCCATTTTCATGGAATATCTTTTTCCATCCCCTTACTTTCAATCTGTGTGTGTCTCTAGGTCTGAAGTGGGTCTCTTGTAGACAGCATATATATGGGTCTTGTTTTTGTATCCATTCAGCCAATCTGTGTCTTTTGGTGGGAGCATTTAGTCCATTTACATTTAAGGTAATTATCGATATGTATGTTCCTATTCTCATTTTCTTAATTGTTTTTGGTTCATTATTGTAGGTCTTTTCCTTTTGTTGTGTTTCTTGCCTAGAGAAGTTCCTTTAGCATTTGTTGTAAAGCTGGTTTGGTGGTGCTGAACTCTCTCAGCTTTTGCTTGTCTGTAAAGGTTTTAATTCCTCCATCAAATCTGAATGAGATCCTTGCTGGGTAGAGTAATCTTGGTTGCAGGTTTTTCTCCTTCATCACTTTAAATATGTCCTGCCACTCCCTTCTGGCTTGTAGAGTTTCTGCTGAAAGATCAGCTGTTAACCTTATGGGGATTCCCTTGTGTGTTATTTGTTGTTTTTCCCTTGCTGCTTTTAATATGATTTCTTTGTGTTTAATTTTTGACAGTTTGATTAATATGTGTCTTGGTGTATTTCTCCTTGGATTTATTTCGTATGGGACTCTCTATGCCTCCTGGAGTTGATTAACTACTTCTTTTCCCTTATTAGGGAAGTTTTCAACTATAATCTCTTCAAATATTTTCTCAGTCCCTTTCTTTTTCTCTTCTTCTTCTGGAACCCCTATAATTCGAATGTTGGTGCGTTTAATGTTGTCCCAGAGGTCTCTGAGACTGTCCTCTGTTCTTTTCATTCTCTTTTCTTTATTTTGCTCTGCAGCAGTTATTTCCACTATTTTATCTTCCACCTCACTTATCCGATCTTCTGCCTCAGTTATTCTGCTATTGATCCCATCTAGAGTATTTTTTATTTCATGTATTGTGTTTTTAATCGATGCTTGATTCATCTTTAGTTCTTCTAGGTCCTTGTTAACTGTTTCTTGCATTTTGTCTATTCTATTTCCAAGATTTTGGATCCGGGAAATAGAATCTTGGATCATCTTTACCATCATTATTCTGAATTCTTTTTCAGGTAGACTGCCTATTACCTCTTCATTTGTTAGATCTGGTGGGTTTTTATCTTGCTCCTTCTCCTGCTGTGTGTTTTTCTGTCTTCTCATTTTGCTTATGTTACTGTGTTTGGGATCTCCTTTTTGCAGGCTGCAGGTTCGTAGTTCCCGTTGTTTTTGGTGTCTGTCCCCAGTGGCTAAGGTTGGTTTAGTGGGTTGTGTAGGCTTCCTGGTGGAGGGGACTAGTGCCTGTGTTCTGGTGGATGAGGCTGGATCTTGTCTTTCTGGTGGGCAGGTCCACGTCTGGTGGTGTGTTTTGGGGTGTCTGCGGACTTTTTATGATTTTAGGCCACCTCTCTGCTAATGGGTGTCGTTGTGTTCCTGTCTTGCTAGTTGTTTGGCATAGGGTGTCCAGCACTGTAGCTTGCTGGTCGTTGAGTGAAGCTGGGTGCTGGTGTTGAGATGGAGATCTCTGGGAGATTTTTGCCATTTGATATTATGTGGAGCTGGGAGGTCTCTTGTGGACCAGTATCCTGAAGTTGGCTCTCCCACCTCAGAGGCACAGCACTGACTCCTGGCTATAGCACCAAGAGCCTTTCATCCACATGGCTCAGAATAAAAGGGAGAAAAAGTAGAAAGAAAGAATTAGTAGAAGTAGAAAGAAAGAAAGAAAGAAAGAAGGGAGGGAAGGTAGGAAAAAAGAAAGAGAAGATAAAGTAAAATAGAATAAACTATGATAAAATATAGTAAAGTTATTAAAGTAAAAAATAATTATTAAAAAAATTAAAAAAAAATGGACGGATAGAACCCTGAGACAAATGGTGAAAGCAAAGCTATACAGACAAAATCTCACACAGAAGCATACACATACACACTCACAAAAAGAGGAAAAGAGGAAAAAATCACAAATCTTGTTCTCAAAGTCTACCTCCTCAATTTGGGATGATTCGTTGTCTATTCATGTATTCCACAGATGCAGGGTACATCAAGTTGATTTTGGAGCTTTAATTTGCTGCTCCTGAGGCTGCTGGGAGAGATTTTCCTTTCTCTTCTTTTTTCTCACAGCTCCTGTGTCTCAGCTTTGGATTTGGCCCCGCCTCTGCGTATAGGTCACCGGAGGGTGTCTGTTCTTCACTCAGACATGACGGGGTTAAAGGAGCAGCTGCTTCGGGGACTCTTGCTCACTCAGGCCGGGGGGCAGGGAGGGGTACGGAGGTGGGGCGAGCCTGCGGCGGCAGAGGCCTGTGTGACGTTGCACCAGCCCAAGGCGCTCCGTGCACTTTCCCGGGCAAGCCGTCCCTGGATCTCGGGACCCCGGCTGTGGCGGGCTGCACAGGCTCCGCGGAAATGGGGCATGGACAGTGACCTGCGCTCGCACACAGGCCTCTTGGCAGCGGCAGCAGCAGCCCCAGCATCCCATGACCGCGTCTCCAGGGTCCGTGCCTTTAGCCGCGGCTCGCGCCCGTCTCTGGAGCTTCTTTAAGCATCACTCTTAATGCCCTCTCCTCGTGCACCAGGAAACAAAAGGGAAGAAAAAGTCTCCTGCCCCTTCGGCAGCTGCAGACTTTTTCCCCGGACTCCCTCTGGGCTAGCCGTGGTGCACTAACCCCTTCAGGCTCTCTTCCTGCCGCCAGCCCCAGTCCTCTCCCTGCGCTCCGACCGAAGGCCGAGCCTCAGCTCCCAGCCCCGCCTGCCCTGACAGCCGAGCAGACAAGCCTCTTGGGCTGGTGAGTGCTGGTCGGAACCGATCCTCTGTGCGGGAATCTCTCCGCTTTGCCCTCCGCACCCCTGTGGCTGCGCTCTCCTCCGCGCCTCCGAAGCTCCCCCCTCCACCACCCGCAGTCTCCGCCCGCGAAGGGGCTCCTAGTGTGTGGAAACCTTTCCTCCTTCACGGCTCCCTCCCACTGGTGCAGGTCCTGTCCCTGTCCTTTTGTCTGTGTTTGTTCTTTTTTCTTTTGCCCTACCCAGGTACGTGGGGAGTTTCTTGCCTTTTGGGGGGCCTGAGGTCTTCTGTCAGCGTTCAGTAGGTGTTCTGTAGGAGTTGTTCCACGTGTAGATGCATTTCTGATGCATCTGTGGGGAGGAAGGTGATCTCCACATCTTACTCTTCCGCCATCTTCCCCTGAGCTCCCTTACTCTTTATTCTTTATTCTTATCCCTACACCTCTCCTCACACATAGCTAGAGGTGGTTTATGGATGTGAAAAAATCACTTCCAAGTATTCTTCCTGTTCCCCAAAGCTGTTTTATCGCTTATGAGAAGATTAAATAACTATCATAACTTTGAGGGAAACTCTGGCTGGCCTAATAACTTGGGTTCTCAAACCACAAGCCCTGTTTTTATTAGTATCTTTAATAGAAGCCTTGAAGTACAGGGACCCCCGTGCCAGGCTGCCCAGGTTTGAATCCCCTGCCTGATGGTGTTGATGCAAGTTCGTGTGCCCAGCACACAGTGAGGCCAAACAAACGGAAACTTCGGAGTTTGGAGCAGAGTAAAGTTTATGATCAGCTTGTGCACAATTCTCCGACTGTCTGATGGTGTGGCAGCAGGGTGGTGTCACAGGGGTCCACATTATCAGTCCTTAGGCAACAGGAGGCCTGGGGCTATGGGCTCAAGGTCGCCAAGGAGTTAACATCTGCCATTTGTTGGAGGGGGGTAGGTTTACATCTGCAAAACAACTCAGGAAATGTGCATCCAACACTATTATCTAGGTACTTCAGAGAGAAGCAAAGCAGAGGATCTGGGGGAAGGCCTGTCCGAGGAAGGCCCCATGGGGTCCTGCTTGGTTACAATGGTGCCGGCCTTGGATGTTAGGAGACCTGAACCGCTCTGTCTGTTCCTCACTGTACAATGTGGACAGTGATAGAGCGTCTCTCAAAGGGTAGCCATGGGATCAAGTGATTTAATATATGGAAGGTTCTTAAACTGTGCTGGGCACAGAACACTCACTGTGTAATTGTAGACGTTCCAGTAGAGGTGCCATGAGTTCTATTGTATTTGGGCCAGTAGGCAGGGTTAGCTTGGAATGTAAGAATTTTAAATACCTGAAAGTGTTTTCAAGAAATTGGAAAGTTGTCATTAATATTTCTTAACTTTCCTCTTGGCTTCCCCTTATTTAACATTAAAAACTCTCCTTCGTGGGCTTCTGGTTAAAGAGAGTCCAAGTCGTAGCCACAGCCAGCAGGGCAGGAGCGGGGTTTGGAACAATACTTAAGCATAATGTTAAGTCTTTTTCTGAGCTCTTCTTCCTGCTGTTCAGAGGATGGTGAAAGGGCCCTCTCGTGATGGAGGAAAGCGAGAAGCCCTGAAAGGACGCTTTCTTCTGAGGCACAGAAGCGTTAAGAGGCAGATAACTGTCCTCAACTGACAGAATCTTTCTGCTAAGTGTCTTTGTCATCTGTTAGGTTCTAGGGTTGTGTAGACTCAGCGAAGCAGCTCTACCCCATTAGAGAGATGGACTTACTTCCCTCTATGTGTTTTCCATTCCCACTAATGAGGCCCAGGCTTGAGAGCAGGTGAATTGGACCTTAGTCATCCATCCGGGGTACGTCCACCAAGTGGTACACAAGGCTTTCCAAGGGCTGTGTGGCAGGGCACTGTGCCACCCAGAGGGTAGAGTTGGACTGCTCTGCCTCAAAGTCAGCCCCTACCAGACCCTGCAGCAATTTGAACTGGTGCAATTCACCCCCAACCTGCAGTTGTAGGTCTTACACAAGGAAATGTATCTAAAGAAGTACATTTTCAAGATCTAAAATGTCCTAAAATGGATCTGCCTGAGAAAGACCTGTGTTTGAGCTGTAGTTCTGGTTGTCCTTTCTGACTGATCCCACTTTAATTGTCTGGGAGAGAATGTTCCTTTACTTTCATTGTTACCTCCACCGCTATTATCAATCTGTCATCAAACAGAGTATCAGTCTTGAGGGAGAGTCCCACCAAAGTAAAGCAGAGAAGTCCTGAAGGAAATGGCACAGTTTTTCTTCAGTAATAAAGTCATGGCAAAACTGGTACCTTCTCTATCTTGGAATTAGAATCCAGAGAGATAGAGATGTTTTCTGACAGAGGGCAGGGTGATTTGGCATATTAAAATAAACAGTATTTCAATTTTCCCCACCTTTCTCAGCATATTGGGTTAAACAAAGTGCTTCTAAGTGACAGAATAACACATCTTTAATAGTCATTTGATAAGGCCTAGTAAAATGTTAGCAATATACTGTCCAGATACTGAGAAATTGAATGAATTTAATACTGGATTACAAAGTCCTTTGCAAGTCAGGTATTTTCCAATTCATTGCTTTAAAAGAAATTGAAGGAGGAATTAATTGAATTGTCAGCTGTGAGATCATTAAAATAATTTTTGAAGCTATATTACTATGTGGTTTTTGGCATATATCTTGGAAGAGGTTCAAAGAATTGAGTGACATTGCTATACAAGGTTTTCATTTCTATCTCCTTGCTTATGTGAACTTGTTTTTTTTTCAAAGCAAAATAGGAATAGAATTGATCCTGAGTTCTCATTCTAGTATAATGATATTTATCGATGGTATAATAAACAGAAAAGCCTCGTCTATCCCATTGAGAGCTATATTTCCAGTAAATGTTTACTTCTTATATTTAATTATTACTTAACCACATGTATAATATATTTATGTTATTTTATCAATATTATCTTTGTAATGATAACTCATTCTAAAAGAAAATATTATTCAGAGCTTTACGGTCACAGAACATGAAAGAAATTTAAATTTCAATCTTTATACTTTATATATATTGTTGCAAATAAATATGATAGCTGATCAATAAAAGATTTTCAAGCATAAAATATGCTTGAAATATTATATCAGGATAAAATCCTGCAGAGGATATATAATAGATACACAAGTTCAAGTTTAGAAAAGGAGCAATGCACATTTTATGACTGTTAAAAAAGGGCTTGTTCATGAATTTTGAAAGTAGACAATCATGAGTATCAAATTGCTATGATATTTAAATTCGTATAGAGATATATATAAAGGAACATTATGACATTTTAATTTTAAAATGTGAATAATCTCCACAGACCAAAAATGCATCCTTTGCAACTATTACCTAAACTTTAAAAATATTATGTCAACTTAAAATGTGAAAAGGGTTATGTAATTGACCAAAATAAAAGCAAGCATATTGTCTACACTGTCACCTGGGTGTGTGTGGTTCCAGGGTCTGGAAGACAACACCCTTCATTCTGTCCAGTTTACCATCTACTTCCAGGCTGGCCGCACTGTACAGTAGGAATTTAACCTTTAGGAGTCATTCAAACAGGGATTTAATCTTCATGGAAATACAGCTGTTATTAAGAAAGTTGGCACATTAGTTCATATCAGTGATTTGCAACTGAGAGTGAATGAATGTGTTTATCATATTTTTTTCCTAAGAAATGCTTTTGAAAGTGGGGAGCAGAGAGGGCCCATTAGGGCTTTAGTCCTCATAAGGGAAATGGACAGCTGCTGTAGAAGGAATAAAAATGCACAGAAAGTAAAGCTAGGGCCCCAAGGTTGTGGAGGAGACAACATGACCTTAGTTTTTCTTTTTTTTCTTAAATTAATTTATTCCTTATTGAAATGAAGTTGATTTACAATGTTGTTTTAGTTTCAGGCGTACAGCAAAATGATTCAACTATACATACATATGTATTTTTTTCAGATTCTTTTCCCTTATAGGTTACTACAAAATACTGAGTATAGTTCCCTGTGCTAGAGATCAGCTCGGTGCTTTGTGACCGCCTGGAGGGGTGGGATAGGGAGGGTGGGAGGGAGGGAGACGCAAGAGGTAAGGGATATAGGAACATATGTATATGTATAACTGATTCACTTTGTTATAAAGCAGAAACTAACACACCATTGTGAAGCAATTATACTCCAATAAAGTTGTAAAAAAAAAAAATAGTTCCCTGTGCTATAAGTAGGTCCTTGTTGTTTATATATTTTATATATAATAGCATGTATATGTTACACGCAAATTCCTAATTTATCCCCCCACCCTTCCCCTTTGGTAGCCATAAGTTTGTTTTCTGTGAGTCTATTTCTGTTTTGTAAATAAGTTCATTTGTATCATTTTTTTAGATTCCACATATAAGTGATATCTTATATTTGCCTTCTCTGTCTGGCTTACTTCACTTGGTATTGGTTTGGTCAAAAAGTTCATTCGGTTTTAAGCAAAAATAAAAGATATATTTTTCATTTTCACCAAGAATTTTATCGAACAATGTAAATTCACTAACCAAATGAACTTTTTGGCCAATCCAGTATGATAATCTCTAGGTCCATCCATGTTGCTGCAAATGGCATTATATCATTGTTTTTTTATGGCTGAGTAATATTCCATTGTATGTGCATACCACATCTTCTTTATCCATTCCTCTGTCAATGGACATTTAGGTTGCTTCCATGTCCTGGCTATTGTATCTATTTCTGCATTAAACCTGATAACCTGCAGGTCATACACACCGACAAGCAAATTCCATTTGCTCGTAGCCTCCATTCATAGCCTCTGACTGTTGGGAAGAGTAGGTTAGGGTATGTGGGGTAGTGGTCTGCTTGGCCACTTTCTCCTTCCCTCTCCTGAAATCTTAAGAGGTAGCCATGACTGCCTCAAAGACTGCTGGCACTGTACCATGACTTTCCAGACTCTGTGATATCAATTGCAGTTGGAGGGCTCTGGGCGGCTTAGGAGTACAGGAGATGATGGACACGAGGGAGGTCTGGAGGTAAATATGTCCAAGTTTTGACTTAACAACAAGTTAAGCATTTGCTGTGTGGATTATCTGTGACCTACTTGAAATACTGATGCACTCCGTCTCCCCTCTGGCTCTGGGCCACTTCTCCCACAAGTTGGTAACTGTGCTCGAGAAATAAATATAAACTAATTTTCATAGAAGCCTAAGGGGAAAAATAAGATGGAAAGCAAATATACAGCAAAGATATTCACATAATATGCTCCTAAATCGAATAGAAATGATTTTGTAGCATCAGTTCTTCAGGAGGATTCAGGCCACTGTTTCCCTCTGTTTAGGAAGTTTTATCAATAATTCATTCCCTTTAGCACTGGGCTATGTTATTTCATTTACCCCTTGAATGACAACAGCTGTGTTTATAACAGAATCTCTGAACACTCTCTCCCTCCCTCCCCTCCCCGATCCTCACTCACAGATGTACCATAGATGACCGGGTCACCCGGGTGGCCTGGCTGAACCGCAGCACCATCCTCTACGCCGGGAATGACAAGTGGTCCATAGACCCTCGCGTGATCATACTGGTTAACACGCCAACCCAGTACAGCATCATGATCCAGAACGTGGACGTGTACGACGAAGGCCCGTACACCTGCTCCGTGCAGACGGACAACCACCCCAAAACCTCCCGGGTGCACCTCATCGTGCAAGGTAGGCGGCCTGGCCAGGGGGCTCACGTTCCCCTCAGTGATGCAGGGGAAGCATGATCTCAGCTTGTCCTTCTACTCCTGTAGAAAGACACAAAAGGCCATTTCCTCTGTAGAATCCAGAGACTGAGTGTCTGTCCTGGATTCCTTCCACCTGCTGGGGTCTTGACTAAGTACTGAGTATCTTTACAGAGTTTCTCCATTTTCTCTCTGGTCCTTCTGCTCTCATTAATAGGTTGTTTGGCATGTTTGCGCTGGTTGAGCTTTCTGGAGTTGGGAAAAGATATATTAGAAATATCTATTATGTTATACTATATTATATTATATAGATATTAGTTACTTAGCACTCTGGAGTTGGGAAAAGATATATTAGGAAATGGATACGGTACTACTCTCTGCGCCTTTTATTGTTCAGAGGCTTATTTCATGATAAAAGGTTAATAATATTGATGTGAAATCGTGTGACATATGACTGTTCTTGCATAGCTAGTGGTTGTGTCTGTACCAGAAGGGGTTCTGAGTGTTGTTTGGCATTGCTGCTGAGTCCGTGTACACCCTTTTAGCCCCACAATGGCGTTGAGGTCAAGAGGGATATTAGTCAAAATGTTATCTCCAGGTCTATGTTGGAAATAAATCTATGTAATTGAAAGGGGGGAATCCCTAACATTCTCTCCCATTCTCCCGTAAAAGTCTGAATTAGTATAACCCAGGCATAGTAGTTAAGAGTTTTTCATTTGAATTTTACTTTGTAGGAGAAAAATGGGGTTGAAGAAGTGTCAGAACCTCAGATATCAACTATTAAGTGTTAAGAATTAAAAACTCATGCAGAGAGCAGTCAAGAGAATTGGGGAACCATCTTAAAACAAGGCAGCTCTACAAATGACCTTATGTCGAACTGCCCCCTACCAACACCCCCGTCACTATGTAAAGCAATTTCTATCAGGTATCCACTCATGGTAGCAATGAGGTGCTGAGCAGATTAGCTCCCATCCCCCTATGACATATCCTTCCTCCACCAAAGGAGAGGTTTGAGTGGACCTTTCTCAGTGTCCCCTATGCTGATGTCTCGTAGCCATGCCTTGAGCTCAGAAAGAGTCCCTGTGTGTGACTTAGTGTCAGTAACTGCCTTTTATGAGATCCCATCTGCAGTTGATCCAATGGGTTTTATTTTTTTTTCAGTTTCTGAAATGTGTATGGCATTCTTGCTTAGCTAATATGGATTCCCTCATTCCTGCCTTTCTAGAAAATATAATTTTGCTCATCTCAGATGCTGTCATGGGAAGTTTGAGTAGGGGTTAGAGTCTTTTCGTGCTTTGGTCACGTGTGCAAATCAAGGTGGCCATTCTTTTCTTTTGTCTGGAACAGCTCTTTGCTAGCAGAGCATCTGGGGCTTTGGCTCTGCACACTGTGGTAATGGCCTGAGCTGGACCAGAGGTCTGTCTGCTACAGCCCTGGCTCCCGGCAGGCCCTGGTGCCGCCATAGTGCTGAAACCTTGCCTCTGTTCAACCTCTAAGCCCTTCTCTCACCCACACGCTCCCAGACTCCCACATCTGCCTGCTACACGAGGACACCCGTGCTCCGCTGTGTCTGTTCTCCATCCATGTCCCACTAGGGGTATGGCTTGGGGATGATCTGCTTGGAAGCTACAAGACGGCCTGCCATCTGGAGATAAAGACAAGTGTCATGGCTGATGCTTCTCCTCAGAGGCTGGTGGAGACCCTCACTGGGATCAGTCGTCTGAGACGAGCGGGGATGTCTGCAGAAAACAAGGGAACTCAAGCTCTCACCACCCGCCTGCCACCTGGGCTTGGCTCCAGAGGAGCAGAAATTCTCGGCATGGGAAGTAACGCCTCCGTGGCGCCTCCGTGGCCTTGACAACAATGTTATCTTCAAATTCAGGAAATTCGTCACTGAAAGAAAAAAAAAAAAGAACTGTCAGGCCCTGTACAGAAACAGACTCAAGCAGAGCAAGGCTATCACTTTTCAGGGAAGAAGACAGACTGTGTAAGTGTGTCAAAGCCAATACAGGCCATAAAGGGCTTGTGGTACAGAGCTTCAGGGATATGTTCTTCGTAAGAAGCTTGGAGTAATTCCTGGGGCTGGATGTGAAAGCCAGTGGGGCCTCAGAGCTTTGGGTCAGAAAGACTCTGGGAAGAGGCAAGAAGCAGGGCAGGGGAGTCCTTCATCCCAGAGGTGACGTCCTCAAGTCTCCACGCTTTAGGCCGAGCAACTTCTGTAGCTCCAGGCAATGCAATGCAAAGATCAGGAGGGCAGAGGAGGAAGGGGAGCAACTCCTCTTGGGAACCTCAGCAGACTGAGCTTTACACTTACTGAGAGGCTCAAATAAGGAGCTCAGGGAGCCGTTCTTCCTTGGGGAATCAGTTGAGTTTCCAGTGGGTGGAAGCTGAGACCCCGCGGCTCAATTAGAAAAAAGCCCAGACGTCTCCTCTTTCCCAGCAGCTATCGGCTTTTGTCCAGTCTATAGATTAATTTTTCAGACTTAGTGTTAGTTCAGGTTAAAGATAATGAAAGTTTCCTAATCCTCTTAAAGAAGATTTATCTGACCGAGTAGAAAGCTTTTGGAATACAATAAGGCATGTATAAAACTGAGGTCTAATCCTGCCTTTAATTTCAAACTGCTGATGGGTATTGATTTTGCAATGAGAAAAACTGAAAAATTTCCAAGCTGCAACTTGTCTATCTGCATATGTGTGTGTGTGTGTGTGTGTGTATGGTATTTATCTTCTGTCCATTTGAGATTGTTACAATCTCATCACCTCTGCCAGACAAGTGTCATTAGCAGAAGGGCAATCCCATGGGGTCTAGGCTTTGTTGCTCCCTCCTCCTGCAAGGTGAGTAAGTGAGAGCTGCTCTAACACTACCTCAAAGCCTGTCCTTTCCTGGTTTATAAGGCCTTTCTACATATCTGATGGGATTAGTTTCCTAGTCCTTCTCTTTAAGGGAAGAAGCTGCTTTTGTTAAAATAGCATCACTGGTCCCCAAGGTACATCTTGGCCACTGAAGGGATAACTTTAAGGTGCCACGTGAGGGTGAGGCTGTGACTGTGTCCCTGGTGTGTGACGGTGAGGCTGTGACTGTGTTCCTGGTGCGTGACAGTGAGGCTGTGACTGTGTCCCTGGTGCGTGACGGTGAGGCTGTGACTGTGTCCCTGGTGCGTGACGGTGAGGCTGTGACTGTGTCCCTGGTGCATGACGGTGAGGCTGTGACTGTGTACCGAGGTGTTAAGGAAATCCGGAACAAGGGGCTCAGATTAGTCAGGGCAGGAAAACCAATCTGGCAGCCCTGTGTGGGAGGGAGTGCCATAAAGGAGATGGAGGCATGGGATGGGCAAGAGGTCATGCCCATCACTCAGGTGTGAGGGCACACCTCACAGAAGGTGTGAGGACAGCAGATTGTGGGTCTCCCTGTAGGAATGGAGAAGCTTCCTTCAAGAGGTATCATCCAAGGGAAATTGAGAGGATTAATCCCAATATCTTGAAATAGGAAGAATTAAAAGGATATCACCTCCCTTTTTGAGTTTGGGGAAATGTTAGATGTTCCCACTAGTGATTGCAGAGTTAGGATCCTGAGCCGCTGGGAGAGGAAAGTGTTAGGCTTGTGAGCTTTAGGGATAAAGAAAACACAGACATTACACAGGTGTTATAGAACCAAGAAACAGGTGTAACTCGACAAGAAGGGGTTTGTTTGAGATTTATCGTGAATTTACTAGCATGAGAGGAGGTAAATTTTGTGAGATTAACTCTTCCTACTTGAGAACAGCAGGAGCCCCAGTACATAGCACACTGTCTGAGGGTTCCTAGGCATTCAGCAAATGTTTGTAAAATGAACACAGGACAGATGGATACAGCAAATGAAAAGGCATAAGAAGGCAGTGATCATAAAGCCCCTTCAGGCAGATAGGGGCAGGGGATGAGTCAGGTTGGCCAGATGACTTGGAGTGGCCAGTAATTGGGAAAAGGTCCTTAGAGGGATGAGGTCTTCCATGTGACAAGCCAAGAGATATGTTCTAACAGCGATCGCATGACTTCCGTGTGTTTATTTAGTACTTTACAGCACTGGTCACAATCTTTGGCTCATGTGACCCTCACAACAAGCCCTGGGAGGCTTCAGGGCAGTGACTGTTATCTCCATTTTGCATGAGATCACTGCAGCTCACAGAAGTTAAGAGACTGGCCAGGGTGCCCTGTGAGTCAGCAGCTGTGCTGGGTCTGTACCCCAGCCATGCAACTCCACGCTCAGTGTGCCTCCAGCATAGGCCACCCCCCACCACTGCCAACCACATCCAAGGTGATTCTTCTAATCTAGATCCATGGGAATTTACCAGTTATCCTTTCTTTTTTCCCTCTTTTTCCTGCTACTGATATTTCACTGTACTAGCAGAAATTGTGGACAAAACTCAAGAAAGAAAATGAGCAGCAGGGGAGCAGGAGTGGGGTGCCAGAGCCCCAAAAGATGATGGAGAGAGGTTGAGGGAGAGGCAAAGAAGAAGATAATTAATTTACCGGTAGCTCATCCCTCCAGGGACACACATTCTAAATGTTACCTCTTTCCCCTATGTACATACTGAAAACGCTGGCCCTTTGAGAATCCAGAATCTAATCGTCACTCTGATTGTCATGAACTCTTCAGCATTCTGGAATGTATGGATATCGTCACAGTAGTTGTCACTGTCAGGGAGCGATAGACAGGAAGACCTGGCATCCTTTCTCCTTGGCTGTTGGTATCTCTATCTGCTCTCTAGGCTAGTCCAAAAATCTGTTTACTGCCAGACACTTCCTTTCTGGAGCAAACTATTCTTGCTAAGCCCAATTTTAGGCAAAGGGCTAGAAAGGATGAATGATGTGAACAAGCCTACGCAATTTCTATGTCTTCAAAGACTTTGGGGCTTTGAGCCTGGAGTCAGTTCAGGTGAGAATACTTGGTACCCAAGGTTTAGTTTAGCAGGTAGAGAAGTCTGATTCTCCACCCAGTCCAGCCCTAGGTTTCGCTGAGTGTCAGCCAACCTCTGCACTGGGCACATTGAGTGTAAACTGATCTCAGTTGATCCTCACAACATCCCTGAAAGGTTTACGCCATAGTCACATCTTACAAATAAGAAAACTGAAGCTCAAAACGAGTAAAAACTTGCCCAAAGATGATAGAGCCACTAAAAGGTTTAAATTCCCTTCACTAGGCTTGTCTCTAGGTAAAAGCTATCAAAACACACACAGTTAAAGCCCTCTGCATGCATGATCTCTTCTGATTATTCTTCATTGAAGCCCTGGGAGACAGAACAGAAAATCACCACATTCCAAGAAAAGAACCTGAGATTCAGAGAGCTGACGTGATTTGTCCAAGTTACACTGGCTAGCAAGTGGTGAAGCACCTCTTAACACCAGGAGTTGTATTTTTACTTGAATAGTTGACTTACAATGTTGTGTTAGCTTCAGGTGTATAGCTAAGTGATTCAGTTATACATATACAGTTTTTCCCTTACAGGTTATTACAAAATATTGAGCTCCCTGTGCTATGCAATAGGTCCTTATTGGTTATCTGTTTTATAGATAGTAGTGTGGGTATGTTAATCCCAACCCCCTGATTTATTCCCCCCTTTCCCCTTTGGTAACCATAAGTTTGTTTTCTGTGTCTGTGAGTCTATTTTTGTTTGTTTATAAGTTCATTTGTATCATTCTTTTAAGATTTCACATATAAATGATATCATATGATATTTGTCTTTCTCTGTGTCTGGCTTACTTCCCTTAGTATGATAATCTAGGTCCATCCATGTTGCCGCAAATGGCGTTATTTCATTCTTTTTTATGGCTAATATTCCATTGTATGTATGTACCATATCTTCTTTAACCATTCATCTGTTGATAGACATTTAGGTTGCTTCCATGTCTTGGCGATTGTCAGTAGTGCTGCAATGAAGGGGTTTTAATTCTAGACCCAGTGTTGGGTTCACAGGCCAGATTGCTAACTCATAGCTAAGTAAAAGGGCAGGCGGATGTTACTATTTGTGAAAAAAATATAGAAGTTCTGAGGTGCTACTGAGAAAGGTGGTTCCTGAGAAGATGGTTGTGGAGAAGAGGGGGCCTGGCTAAGGCTGGTTGGGGTGGATGGGGGCCGGGCACCTGGTGGACCATCCCAGCAGGTAAAGGGAGGCACACCTGCCCACGGGTCACACTTTTGCAATGACCTACCTATTTTTTTTAAATAAATTTATTTATTTTATTTACTTGTGTTTGGCTGCGTTGGGTCTTCGTTGCTGTGTGTGGGCTTTCTCTAGTTGCGGCGAGCGTGGGCTACTCTTCGTTGAGGTGCACGGGCTTCTCATTGTGGTGGCTTCTCTTGTTGCGGAGCATGGGCTCTAGGCGCATGGGCTTCAGTAGTTGTGGCTCACGGGCTCTAGAGCGCAGGCTCAGTAGTTGTGGCGCACGGGCTTAGTTGCTCCACACCATGTGGGATCTTCCCAGACCAGGGTCGAAGCCGTGTCCCCTGCATCAGCAGGTGGGTTCCCAACCACTGCGCCACCAGGGAAGCCCGGACCTACCTATTTCTAACCCTTCCTTTGTTACTCACCTCTTTTTCTCTGCTATTTTCCCCTCTTTTCCCAAATAATCTTTAAATAATTATTTAAATTAACATGCATAATTGTGGGCCTAAAGAAAAGCAGGCAGTCAACCTGAAATAAATTTAATTTATTCGGCCTCTATTTTAAATTATAATCACACTTACTCTTCACAGAGGCAGGGTGGGAATGTGGAAAAGATCAAGATTGGGCGTCAGAAAACTCCCTCCCCAGGCTGAGCTCTGCTCCTCACATCCGGACCTGTGTCTCTGGGACGTTCCCTTCCTGGCTTCTTATTCTGGGGTGAAGAATACAATTGAATGTAATTGATTTCCTTCAGGTACACACATGCACACCTTAATCTTAATCCTGTGTGTGTATGTGTGTTTATTAACAGATATATATGAAAGACATCCTTTCCTTTCCTGCTTCACGTGATATTTGTAAACTCCACAACCCACATCCGATGGTGTATATATATATACTAAGATTCCTAATTTCAGGGTTGGGTAAACTAAGAAAGCAATTACAACTTAGAAGGAATCTGGATTGAAGTCAGTGCCCTCAGAATGCCCTCTGTACCCAGCCGAGGAAGGCACTTCACGAGTCATCCTTCATAAGAAGGGAGTCCCCCTGCAGGCTCCCTCTAGCCCGGCCTCAGGGTTGGAATGAGACCCACACTCATACTCACACTCTCCCTGCAACTGTCCTGTCCCTTTCCTCATTGTGTTACTCAGACATTGTCTGAATCTGACATGTCCTGTAGCTGAAATCGAATTAGTATTTACCTCTCCCCAATCCCATAGGTTATCATGTCTTTCATGACATCATGTGTAGTTAGTTGCTGACAACACTGTACGAAACACATTTTGTAGAAAGAATATTTCTCATTTTATCAAGCCTCTACTCCCATTATTGTGAGGAGAGATATGGGGCTTTGTTCTGCTCTGCTTAGAAACTAACGTTATAACACACACACACACACACACACACGCACAGCTTTTGCAGTTTTCATAACTACTTCTTTTGTGGCCCCTGGAATTCCATTAAATGTGCAGGTCCATCCTCCCTCTAGTAAGGGGCTGGCGGATATCTGCTCAATTCCTCCTTTAACACTTATAAACTTTTAATTATAGGAATAGCAATAGTTAACGGTGTTCCAAGCTGAATGAGACCAAAGCTAAATTTGATGGACTCATAGTCAGAGCTGAAGATGGTTCGACCCTGTCTGCCAAGAGGGCAACAGTACTGTGTGAGATTCCTGGCTTTGAGTGGATGCATCAAAGTGCATGAGCTTGCTTGGAGGCCACAGCAGAGACTCTTGGCATGATCCAAGATGGTGCTGTCAGTCCTGGCACCTGGTTTGGGATACATACAGGAGCAGAAAGAGAAGTGGTGGGGTCTGGAGCTGTCATTTGCCTTATTTGCAAAAGAACTAAATAAACAGAACAGTCATGAAGTCTGTTCTCAAAACCATAACTGATGTGGAGATGCAGGAGGAAATGAAATGCCTGTTATGTTCTAGTCAATTTGCATGGTGATCTCAGCTTGTGTCCTAAGAGCCTCAGCTGTCAACAGCGCAAGTAAATACAAAGAGAGCTTTCCCAGTGCTGTCAGCAGGGGAAGCAGGCACACTTTTGAAGAAGGGTAAGTTAGTAAATGTTCATAAATTCTCCCAATAGTTTAAAGTTCATCATGACTCTCATGTAGTCAGAATCCCACCTAAGATTTCAAACTTCACCACCCACAGGTTTAGTTATAGTCATGGCTTAGCATCAGAGTAATCTGTGAATTTAGAGTGGTGATATTTCCCTACATGCAGCACGTAGACACATATTTGAAGAGTCTGACTTGCATTCCAAAGCCTGGTTGTGAGCCCCTCGTTAACAAGTTTTACCTGAAACACAGTGTCTTAGCACCAATACCTAACATTTGTACTTATTCCTACTTTGGCTTCTCATCAAGGTATCAAAAAGCCTTTGACTATTCTCTTCACTAATCATTCTCTTCACTAATCATTCTCCTCTATAGATTCAGAAATTGAAGAGCAATAGAAGTGAAGTAAAATAATCACAAGGAAAGCAGTCAAAGATGTGTCTTAGAATAATTATAAACCGTGGTTGTCAAGGCTGAGTACCAAGCATAGCAGTCACTTTACAGACACGATCTAGTTCTATTTCCCCATTAACCCAAGAGAATGAGATGCATTTTACTAATTTTTTGAATGAGGAAACCGAGGCTCAGAGAGGCTGAGGAACTTGCCCTAGGTCAAGAGCTGAGAGGTACAGAGCCGTGATTCGAGCTCTGCTTAGTCTATAGGGAAAGGCAGCACTTAACCTCTACGTGGAATGTCCTCTTCATTCCCTCCATTTTAAATGTCTCAGGCCAGACTGACACACCTGTACATTTACAAGGCACATGCTTGCCTTGTCAGGTTATCTCTGTTTAAAGGACTTCAGTCTAATATCTCTGCAGTCAGGATCTGGCCTCCTTAAACCTTTTCCTCTCCTCCTACTTTATGTGTCTTCGTGATTATGACTTCCTCCTTGGAGTTAATATCAAGTCTGTATCAGTGACTCTGAACTCCACCTTTCTACTTCTTAATGTCTTCCCTTATTCTAGTCTCTTCTTTCCGATTCTTTCCTGAACTCTTCAAGGTGGGTGTCCCATACATATTTCACTGTGTCCCACATTGGACTTTTCTTCGCTCCAAAATCTGTTCCTCCTCTTGTAATTCACATTTATATTCATGGACACACCAGCCTTGTATAAAACAATGGCTCAAGTGTTGACTTTCTTTTTCTCTTGCTTCTCTATCAAAGCAGATGTCATGTCCAATAAAGTCATTCTCTTTCTGTTCCCACAACCACAACCATAAAAGTGTGGCATCTTACACTCTGGTGACTTTTCACTGCCACGTCCTAATTGCTACCCCGTCCTCAGTCTCTGGGTCCTTATAATTCATTTTAACACTGTTGTCTAAATATTCCTGATGCACATACCAGATCATGTCACTTCCTCCTGCTTGTAATGTCAATTACTCCCTTTTGAGAATACTGTAAAGTCAAAACATCTTAGATCACTTTTCCAAGTGCTCAACAGTTCAAGGTCAGACCTCCTTTGTCACTGTTACTTTCTATTCTTCCATTTTTATATCCTACACAGAACTTAGCCAAACTTGTCCTTGTAAAACGTCCGCCCCCAGTGCCCTGCATTCTTTTCCATTTCTCAGACAATCTATCTGTCTTGAATGTTCTTTTCTCTGGATATCCAAGTTCTACAGACCCTATAGAGCAGGACTGTCCCATGGACCTTTCTGTGATGATGGAAGTGTCCTATATCTGCATTGTCTGACATGGTAGCCATTAGCCATAAGGGGCTATTAAGAACTAGCGATGTGGGCTTCCCTGGTGGCGCAGTGGTTGAGAGTCTGCCTGCCGATGCAGGGGACACGGGTTTGTGCCCCGGTCCGGGAAGATCCCACATGCCGCAGAGCAGCTGGGCCCATGAGCCATGGCTGCTGAGCCTGCGCATCCAAGAACTAGAGATGTGGCTAGTGAATTGTCAGTATTATTTCATTTTAATTAATTTAATTAAAAATAGCCACACATGCTAGTGGCTATCATATTGAACAGTACAGTTTGAGAGTGGCTAAATCCCCAAAGCCAAAGGCTTTCTTTGGAATTCCAAACCTTTACCTGCACTTCCTTATGCTACCTGTAACTTCTCATTTTATATTTCAGCTATTGGTGGATCTAACTTTTTCCCACACCTAGATTTTTCCTTGAAAGCAAAAGCCAGAGTTGGCGCTATTATTTTTAATATGGTCACAGGTTAGGGATTGCAATCAGAATTGGCAAGACCATATAGATAGCTCTTTAACAAATTTATATTAAGTGTTACTAATCCATGAAAATAATGGCAAATGTCCTAATCTGGAGGTTATTGGAGACCATACCACAAAGCGTGTCATCCACCTTGGATTTATTACCTTCTCCCATGCTTAGGACAGATCACTGTATAGGCAGGCACCAAAAGCATTTATTTCTACTGAATAAAGAAGTTCTTAGTGAAACCTTTTTTAAAATTCTGTAATTTAGAGCTTCAGGGGAAAGATCCGACACAGCCATGTTTTTTAGTGACATTGGAAATCACCCCAAACAGGATGGCCCAGAGGGCAGCCTTGGCAGGCAGCTAAAAGGGCACCCCTCAGCCTGCTGCAATCAACATGATGGCATCAATGACACACCCTGATTGGCCAGCAAGCACACATTAATGACCAGTTAGCAACTGTGTTCAGGTCAATTAATTTATATTTGTATTTTGCAAATGAAAAGTTGCCCTGTTAGATTATTGATTCTTTGTCCTGTATTCAATTTGTTTTTAATTGCACCGTTGCTGGGCCAGGCCCTCCCTCCTGGCACGCTGGCAATAAATCTGCCACCATCTCAACAATCAACAATAAATGTGTCTCTTCATGTCATTATTAATATGCCTCTTGGACTGGTTCATTACCATGGCTAACAGTTTATAAGAGCGGGATGGCACGCTGCCAGGAGGATTCCTTTTCCCGAGGGCTATTTTGTCATGATAGGATTGATGTTCTCAGGCCTGTGTGTGTCTGAGGAAAGGGGCCTGGGATTTAATTTAATATAGCTGGAATGTGAGCTGCCTAATCCTCTCCTAATCATCAACAGCTTTAGAAGAAGATTCTGTTGGAATAGAGATTTTTACCCTCCTTCCAATTCTTCCTCTTTCTTCTCACTTTTTTCTTTATTATCTTCTTAATTCCTTCTTAGTTTCTGTTCAGATAGGTTTTTTCCCCTCTCAGAAATGACATAACAGCTACCTGGGTGATCTAAAATCCCTAGGTAAGGGAGCCCTGTGTCTCCCAGGAGCTGGAGTTTTATTATTGGTTTATTGGTAGCTGAAAGCAGAGCGGAGTTCCCTATGCTTGATGTGTGAATGGTGATTAACAGAGCTGCAGAAAGGCTGCCCTCATAATGTCACCTTAATTGAGGTCAGTATTGAAAAGAATAAGCCCTACCTTATAGTAGAGATAATCGTGAATTACAGTATTGTTATCAGCTCTTTCAGTCATTAGAATTTTTCACGGAGAAGCACAGATTTTAGATGAATTTATAGGTTGGCAGAAGAGACCCTGTGTGTCTCAAATATGCCAAAGGGGACATCTAAATGGGACGGAGTGTTTACAAGGGTCCTGCTGTGGCCTGAGATCTAATAATAGTCCAGATGTTGGCCATTTTCAAGGTGCAGGTTGCTCCAGGATGAGAAATTTGGCGGCCCTCCCTCAGATACAGAGTGAACAGCCAGTTTTTGGTTCAGGATAGAGATTTTTATACTTAATTTACTATGAACAGTGCCCACTGCACTTCTTGGTACAGAGCTCTCCAAAGCAGGTCACACTGAGCTTGTTGAAAGAGAGGGGCATGGCGGTGGTGGGACACCTGCTGTTTCTCTTGATAGGAGTCTAAGTGGCCCAGGGAAGTGGAGGGAAGGAGCCTGGGGCTTGGGCCAAGATGATTTAGAAGAAAAGGTGACAAGGGAAAGCTTGTAGGAGACTGAAGGTGCCTGCAGAAGGCCACAGCTACAGATGGAGGATGTGGTGGGAGGCAAGGGAGCAGAGGAGGTGGGACGGGTTGAGAGGAAGGAGTACGGGGAAGCCCAGCCCAGGGCTCAGCGCATGCAGAATGCCTCCCCTCAGGGACGTGGGGAACCATGGCCAGGCTGCTCCAGTGCAAGCACCTCTGTGCCCATGACACCCTGGGGTTCTCTCCACTGCTCCCCTGCTGCTTTGCTGCATCTCGCTCAGCTTGGCCTCCACGCGAGGCAGGGAGAGACTGATGCAGTCACTGGTGTGGAACTCAGGCTCAGGAAGGCTCCTGATCCCCACTCTCTCCTGCCTCCCACCACCCCCCATACCAGTGAGAACTGATCCCATCTCTGCAGACTCATGGTTGGGCTTGTGTTTTCCAGGTGCCGTCATATCCAGGCTAATCCAACAGAAAAGGCAGTGTTATTGATAAGCATAAGCCTTAATTCAAACACATACAGAACGAAATGCATTTACCAGGCTGCCTCTAGGTAAGAGGCATGAAAACTTCAACTCCTGGTTTGGCTACTTGCTGTATGATCTTTTTATTTTTTTTTAATTGATTAATTAATTTTTTAATTAGTTTCTGCTTTATAACAAAGTGAATCAGTCATACATATACATCTGTTCCCACATCCCTTCCCTCTTGCATCTCCCTCCCTCCCACCCTCCCTATCCCACCCATCCAGGCGGTCACAAAGCACCGAGCTGATCCCCCTGTGCTATGCGGCTGCTTCCCACTATCTATCTACCTTACGTTTGGTACTGTATATATGTCCATGCCTCTCTTTCGCTTTGTCACAGCTTACCCTTCCCCCTCCCCGTATCCTCAAGTCCATTCTCAAGTAGGTCTGTGTCTTTATTCCTGTTTTACCCCTAGGTCCTTCATGACATTTTTTTTCTTAAATGCCATATATATGTGTTAGCATACGGTATTTGTCTTTCTCTTTCTGACTTACTTCACTCTGTATGACAGACTCTAGGTCTAACCACCTCATTACAAATAGCTCAGTTTCGTTTCTTTTTATGGCTGAGTAATATTCCATTGTATATATGTGCCACATCTTCTTTATCCATTCATCCAATGATGGACACTTAGGTTGTTTCCAGCTCCGGGCTATTGTGAATAGAGCTGCAATGAACAATTTGGTACATGTCTCTTTTTGAATTTTGGTTTTCTAAGGGTATATACCTAGTGGTGGGATTGCTGGGTCATATGGTAGTTCTATTTTTAGTTTTTTAAGGAACCTCCATAATGTTCTCCAGAGTGGCTGTACCAATTCACATTCCCACCAGCAGTGCAAGAGTGTTCCCTTTTCTCCACACCCTCTCCAGCATTTATTGTTTCTAGATTTCTTGATGATGACCATTCTGACTGGTGTGAGAGGATATCTCATTGTAGTTTTGATTTGCATTTCTCTAATGATTAATGATGTTGAGCATTCTTTCATGTGTTTGTTGGCAGCCTGTGTATCTTCTTTGGAGAAATGCCTATTTAAGTCTTCTGCCCATTTTTGGATTGGGTTGTTTGTTTTTTTGCTATTGAGCTGCATGAGCTGCTTATAAATTTTGGAGATTAATCCTTTGTCAGTTGCTTCATTTGAAAATATTTTCTCCCATTCTGAGGGTTGTCTTTTGGTCTTGTTTATGGTTTCCTTTGCTGTGCAAAAGCTTTGAAGTTTCATTAGGTCCCATTTGTTTATTTTTGTGTTTATTTCCATTTCTCTAGGAGGTGGGTCCAAAAGGATCTTGCTGTGATTTATGTCATAGAGTGTTCTGCCTATGTTTTCTTCTAAGTGTTTGATAGTTTCTGGCCTTACATTTAGGTCTTTACTCCATTTTGAGCTTATTTTTGTGTATGGTGTTAGAGAATGATCTAATCTCATACTTTTACATGTCCCTGTCCAGTTTTCCCAGCACCACTTATTGAAGAGGCTGTCCTTTCTCCCCTGTACATTCCTGCCTCCTTTATCAAAGATAAGTTGACCATATGTGCGTGGGTTTATCTCTGGGCCTTCTATCCTGTTGCATTGATCTATCTTTCTGTTTTTGTGCCAGTACCACACTGTCTTGATTACTGTAGCTTTGTAGTATAGTCTGAAGTCAGGGAGCCTAATTCCTCCAGCTCCATTTTTCGTTCTCAAGATTGCTTTGGCTATTCAGGGTCTTTTGTTTTTCCAAACAAATTTTGAAATTATTTTTTCTAGTTCTGTGAAAAATGCCAGTGGTAGTTTGATAGGGATTGCATTGAATCTGTAGATTGCTTTGGGTAGTAGAGTCATTTTCACAATATTGATTCTTCCAATCCAGGAACATGGTATATCTCTCCATCTATTTGTATCATCTTTAATTTCTTTCATCAGTGTCTTATTTTCTGCATACAGGTCTTTTGTCTCCTTAGGTAGGTTTATTATTAGATATTTTATTCTTTTTGTTGCAATGGTAAATGGGAGTGTTTTCTTGATTTCATTTTCAGATTTTTCATCATTAGTGTACAGGAATGCCAGAGATTTCTGTGCATTAATTTTGTATCCTGCTACTTTACCAAATTCATTGATTAGCTCTAGTAGTTTTCTGGTAGCATCTTTAGGATTCTCTATGTATAGTATCATGTCATCTGCAAACAGTGACAGGTTTACTTCTTCTTTTCCAATTTGGATTCTGTTTATTTCCTTTCCTTCTCTGATTGCTGTGGCTAAAACTTCCAAAACTAAGTTGAGTAAGAGTGGTGAAAGTGGGCAGCCTTGTCTTGTTCCTGATTTTAGTGGAAATGGTTTCAGTTTTTCACCAGAGAGGACGATGTTGGCTGTGGGTTTGTCATATATGGCCTTTATTATGTTGAGGAAAGTTCCCTCTATGCCTACTTTCTGCAGGGTTTTTATCATAAATGGGTGTTGAATTTTGTCGAAAGCTTTCTCTGCATCTATTGAGATGATCATATGGTTTTTCTTCTTCAATTTGTTAATATGGTGTATCACATTGATTGATTTGCTTATATTGAAGAATCCTTGCATTCCTGGAATAAACCCCTCTTGATCATGGTGTATGATCCTTTTAATGTGCTGTTGGATTCTGTTTGCTAGTATTTTGTTGAGGATTTTTGCATCTATGTTCATCAGTGATATCGGCCTGTAGTTTTCTTTCTTTGTGACATCCTTGCCTGGTTTTGGTATCAAGGTGATGGTGGCCTCGTAGAATGAGTTTGGGAGTGTTCCTCCCTCTGCTATATTTTGGAAGAGTTTGAGAAGGATAGGTGTTAGCTCTTCTCTAAATGTTTGATAGAATTCACCTGTGAAGCCATCTGGTCCTGGGCTTTTGTTTGTTGGAAGATTTTTAATCACAGTTTCAATTTCAGTGCTTGTGATTGGTCTATTCATATTTTCTATTTCTTCCTGAGTCAGTCTTGGCAGGTTGTGCATTTCTAAGAATTTGTCCATTTCTTCCAGGTCGTCCATGTTTTTGGCATAGAGTTTCTTGTAGTAGTCTCTCATGATCTTTTGTATTTCTGCAGTGTCAGTTGTTACTTCTCCTTTTTCATTTCTAATTCTATTGATTTGAGTCTTCTCCCTTTTTTTCTTGATGAGTCTGGCTAATGGTTTATCAGTTTTGTTTATCTTCTCAAAGAACCAGCTGTTAGTTTTATTGATCTTTGCTATTGTTTCCTTCATTTCTTTTTCATTTATTTCTGATCTGATCTTTATGATTTCTTTCCTTCTTCTAACTTTGGGTTTTTTTTGTTCTTCTTTCTCTAATTGCTTTAGGTGCAGGGTCAGATTGTTTACTCGAGATGTTTCCTGTTTCTTAAGGTGGGATTGTATTGCTATAAACTTCCCCCTTAGAACTGCTTTTGCTGCGTCCCATAGGTTTTGGGTCGTTTTGTCTCCATTGTCATTTGTTTCTAGGTATTTTTTTATTTCCTCTTTGATTTCTTCAGTGATCAGTTCATTATTGAGTAGTGTATTGTTTAGCCTCCATGTGTTTATATTTTTTACAGATCTTTTCCTGTAATTGATGTCTAGTCTCATAGCATTGTGGTCGGAAAAGATACTTGATACAATTTCAATTTTCTTAAATTTACCAAGGCTTGATTTGTGACCCAAGATATGATCTATCCTGGAGAATGTTTCATGAGCACTTGAGAAAAATGTGTATTCTGTTGTTTTTGGATGGAATGTCCTATAAATATCATTTAAGTCCATCTTGTTTAATGTATCATTTAAAGCTTGTGTTTCCTCATTTATTTTCATTTTGGATGATCTGTCCATTGGTGAAAGTGGGGTGTTAAAGTCCCCTACTATGAATGTGTTATTGTTGATTTCCCCTTTTATGGCTATTAGTATTTGCCTTAGGTATTGAGGTGCTCCTATGTTGGGTGCATAAATATTTACAATTGTTATATCTTCTTCTTGGATCAATCCCTTTATCATTATGCAGTGTCCTTCTTTGTCTCTTCTAATAGTCTTTATTTTAAAGTCTATTTTGTCTGATATAAGAATTGCTACTCCAGCTTTCTTTTGATTTCCATTTGCATGGAATAACTTTTTGCATCCCCTTACTTTCAGTCTTAATGTGTCTCTAGGTCTGAAGTGGTCTCTTGTAGACAGCATATATATGGGTCTTGTTTTTGTATCCATTCAGCCAATCTGTGTCTTTTGGTGGGAGCATTTAGTCCATTTACATTTAAGGTAATTATTGATATGTATGTTCCTATTCCCATTTCCTTAATTGTTTTGGGTTCGTTATTGTAGGTCTTTTCCTTCTCTTGTGTTTCTTGCCTAGAGAAGTTCCTTTAGCATTTTTTGTAAAGCTGATTTGGTGGTGCTGAACTCTCTCAGCTTTTGCTTGTCTGTAAAGGTTTTAATTTCTCCATCAAATCTGAATGAGATCCTTGCTGGGTAGAGTAATCTTGGTTGCAGGTTTGTCTCCTTCATCACTTTAATTATGTTGCCACTCCCTTCTGGCTTGTAGAGTTTCTGCTGAGAGGTCAGCTGTTAACCTTATGGGGATTCCCTTGTGTATTATTTGTTGTTTTTCCCTTGCTGCTTTTAATATGATTTCTTTGTGTTTAATTTTTGACAGTTTGATTAATATGTGTCTTGGCGTATTTCTCCTTGGATTTATTCTGTATGGGACTCTCTGTGCCTCCTGGACTTGATTAACTATTTCCTTTCCCATATTAGGGAAGTTTTCAACTATAACCTCTTCAAATATTTTCTCAGTCCCTTTCTTTTTCTCTTCTTCTTCTGGAACCCCTATAATTCGAATGTTGGTGCATTTAATGTTGTCCCAGAGGTCTCTGAGACTGTCCTCAGTTCTTTTCATTCTTTTTTCTTTATTTTGCTCTGCAGCAGTTATTTCCACTCTTTTATCTTCCACGTCACTTATCCGTTCTTCTGCCTCAGTTATTCTGCTATTGATCCCATCTAGAGTATTTTTCATTTCATTTATTGTGCTTTTAATCGATGCTTGATTCATCTTTAGTTCTTCTAGGTCCTTGTTAACTGTTTCTTGCATTTTGTCTATTCTATTTCCAAGATTTTGGATCTTGGAAATAGAATCTTGGATCATCTTCACTATCATTATTCTGAATTATTTTTCAGGTAGACTGCCTATTACCTCTTCATTTGTTAGGTCTGGTAGGTTTTTATCTTGCTCCTTCACCTGCTGTGTGTTTTTCTGTCTTCTCATTTTGCTTATCTTACTGTGTTTGGGGTCTCCTTTTTGCAGGCTGCAGGTTCGTAGTTCCCGTTGTTTTTGGTGTCTGTCCCCAGTGGCTATGGTTGTTTCAGTAGGTTGTGTAGGCTTGCTGGTGGGGGGGACTAGTGCCTGTGTTCTGGTGGATGAGTCTTGATCTTGTCTTTCTGGTGGACTGGTCCACGTCTGGTGGTGTGTTTTGTGGTGTCTGTGGCCTTATTATGTTTTTAGGCAGCCTCTCTGCTAATGGGTGGGGTTGTGTTCCTGTCTTGCTAGTTGCTTGGCATCGGGTGACCAGCACTGTAGCTTGCTGGTCGTTGAGTGAAGCTGGGTGCTGATGTTGAGATAGAGATCTCTGGGAGATTTTCACTGCTTGATATTATGTGGAGCTGGGAGGTCTCTTGTGGACCCGTGTCCTGAAGTTGGCTTTCCCACTTCAGAGGCACAGCACTGACTCCTGGCTGCAGTACCAAGAGCCTTTCATCTACCCGGCTCAGAATAAAAGGGAGAAAAAGTAGAAAGAATTAGTAGAAGAAAGAAAGAGAGAGAGAAAGAAAGGAAGGAAGAACGAAAGAAAGAAAGAAAGGAGGGAGGGAGGGAGGAAGGATGAAAGAAAGAAAGAAAGAAAGGAGGGAGGGAGGGAGGAAGGAAAGGAAAAGAAAGAGTGAATGGAAGAAGGGAGGGAGGGAGGGAGGAAGGAAAGAAAGAAGGAAAGACAGGCGGGAGGGAGGGAGGAAGGAAAGAAAAAGAAAGAGTGAAAGGTAGAAGGGTGGGAGGGAGGGAGGAATGAAAGAAAGACAGACAGGAGGGAGGGAGGGAGGGAGGAAGGAAAGAAAGAAAGAAAGGGGCAGAGTGAGGGAGGGAGGAAGGGAAGGTAGGAAAAAAAGAAAGAGGGAAGATAAAGTAAAATACAATAAAGTATAAAATATAGTAGCATTATTAAAAATAAAAAAGTAATTATTGAAAAAAAAAATCAAAAACGGACGGATTCAACCCTGGGACCTATGGTGGAAGCAAAGCTATACAGAGAAAATCTCACACAGAAGCATTCACATACACATTCACAAAAAGAGAACAGGGGGAAAAGAATCGAAAATCTTGCTCTCAAAGTCCACCTCCTCAATTTGGGATAATTCATTGTGAAAAGGGGAAAACGTCTGAAATCTTGCTCTCAAAGTCCACCTCCTTAATTTGGGATAATTCGTTGTAAAAAGAGGAAAAGGGGGAAAAGTCTTAAATCTTGTCCTCAAAGTCCACTTCCTCAATTTGGGATGATTTACTGCCCATTCATGCACTCCACAGACGCAGGGCACATCAAGTGGACCGTGGAGCTTTAATCCGCTGCCTCCGAGGCTGCACAGAGAGATTTCCCTGTGTCTTCTCTGCTCTCACAGCTCCCGGGTCTCAGCCTTGGCCCTGGCCCCGCCTCTGCATGTAGGTCGCCGGAGGGCGTCCGTTCTTCGCTCAGACAGGACGGGTTTAAAGGAGCCACTGATTCGGGGCTCTGGCTCACTCAGGCCGAGGGGAGGGAGGGGCACGCAGTGCGGGGTGGGCCTGCGGCGGCAGAGGCCGGCGTGACGTTGCACCAGCCCGAGGCGCTCCGTGCGCTTTCCCTGGGAAGCCATCCCTGGGTCCCGGGACCCCGGCAGTGGCGGGCTGTACAGCCTCCCCAGAAGGGGGGGTGGACAGTGACCTGCGCTCGCACACAGGCCCTGTGGCGGCGGCAGCAGCAGCCCCAGCGTCCCACGCCCATCTCCGGGGTCCGTGCCTTTAGCCGCGGCTTGCGCCCGTCTCTGGAGCTTCTTTAAGCAGCGCTCTTAATACCCTCTCCTTGCTCACCAGGAAACAAAAGGGAAGAAAAAGTCTCTTGCCTCTTCGGCAGCTCCAGACTTTTTCCCCTGACTCCCTCTGGGCTAGCCGTGGTGCACTAACCCCTTCAGGCTCTCTTTCTGCCGCCAGCCCCAGTCCTCTCCCTGTGCTCCGACTGAAACCCGATACCCGAGTCTCAGCTCCCAGCCCCGCCCGCCCCGGCGGCCGAGCAGACAAGCCTCTCAGGCTGGTGTGTGCCTGAGGGCACCGATCCTCTGCGCTGGAATCTCTCCGCTTTGCCCTCCGCACCCCTGTGCTTGTGCTCTCCTCTGCTACTCCGAAGCTTTCCCCCTCCGCCACCCGCAGTCTCCGCCTGTGCAGGGGCTTCTGGTGTGTGGAAACCTTTCCTCCTTCACGGCTCCCTCCCACTGGTGCAGGTCCCGTCCCTATCCTTTTGTCTCTGTTTATTCTTTTTTCTTTTGCCCTACCCAGGTATGTGGGGAGTTTCCTGCCTTCTGGGGGGTCTGAGGTCTTCTGTCAGCGTTCAGTAGGTGTTCTGTAGGAGTTGTTCCACGTGTAGATGAATTTCTGTTGTATCTGTGGGGAGGAAGGTGATCTCCGCGTCTTACTCTTCTGCCATCTTCCTGACGTATGATCTTAAATGAGTTACTTAGTTTCAAAGTCTTCATCTGTAAATTTTGGGAAATAAAGGCCGTCCTACCTCCTTCTTATGATTGTTCTTCATTAAGTGGACAGCACTCTATACTAGGTCCTGTACAATAGAAAATACTAAAATTGTTTTTTTTTTTTTTTTTTTTTGCTGTACGCGGGCCTCTCACTGCTGTAGCCTCTCCCGCTGCGAGCACAGGCTCTGGACGCGCAGGCCCAGCGGCCATGGCTCACGGGCCCAGCTGCTCCGCAGCACGTGGGATCTTCCGGGACCGGGGCACGAATCCGTGTCCCCTGCATCGGCAGGCGGACTCCCAACCACTGCGCCACCAGGGAAGCCCTCGTTTGTTGTTTTAAGCTGCTAGATTAACTTTAGAAATGAACCGACCCTCTGAGTTTGCATGACAGCTGTTATGCTGGGGTGATTCATTAATACTTAGAACTCTGGGCCCTCTACTCATCCTAATACAGTTTTCACATTAAAATATAGCCACTGGCCCCTTATATTTTAATAAATTTTATTGGATTTTATGGATAATAATGGAAGAACCATGGCACCTTCTGAACGTATCTGAATGTGTGCGATATCCCCATCCTTGAAGTTTTATGTCACTCTTATTATTTTTAAATATTCTTCTCTTAACTATTTTTATACTGTCATCATAATTTTATAGTCTCATATCCAAAAGGTACTTCTGAAAAATATCTAGAGTTATGCTTATTGATAGAGAATTGACGTTAAGCAGACAACTTTGAGTCAAAAGAGAAATAGCACTAAATCATCATCAAAGGTTTGTTTTCTTTAAGAACCTTACATCCTCACATAAATATGCAAATCTTAGAGACATTTCTAAAACCCCATCTTTAAGGGGCCACTACTGTATACTGAAAGGCATAGCTTCATTTCTAATGAATCCCCTTATTGCAATCATATCCGAAATAAAATAAGAAAAGCCTATGCTCCAGTTTCAAAAGGGAAAATAAATGAAATGTCAGGCTGAAGTGCACACATCCCCAAGTGCCCACTTTAAATGCCCCACCGATGGGAGTGTGAAATGAAGGGCCCTGAGCCCTGGCCATGGTTAATCCAGAGCACCAACGACGCATAACAGAATCAGAGAGTGCAAAATAGCTACTTGAGGAATAAAGCTTCCCAGCCCTTGGTTCAGCAACAGCAGGGTGGAAAGTGAGGGGACAGGAAAATCAAAGTCCCTTTAAAAACAGTGATCACACATCGAGGCAAAATGTCCCCACAGCAGGAAAGAAAGTGGAAAACACACCAAATCAATCACCTTAAAAATAAGGCTTAAAATTTTCTACTACATAAGATGTAGGTGGGGAGGGAAGAATGGGTCTGGCAGCTTGAAAGTCTTTTATTAAACTGCACACTGACTGCCATGGCACATACAAGAAAATGCAATTAAGGTCAGGCCATTAAAAAGGTGCCCAAGGATAGCTCTGTGAAAGACCAGGGGGCAGTCTGCAGGAGCTCAGGATACTCACTTCGAAAAAGTGCCAGGCGGGGCGATGGCCCTCTGATGGGACAGCCCTGAAGTGAGGTCCCGAGAGAGGCAGGAGGAAAGCGGAGGTGGGAATTCTTGCCTGGCCTCCCAGTGCCCGCTGGAGCGGCCCCAGCCCAGTTCTCACCAGTCCTGTCCTCCTTCAGCCACAGTGCCATCAGCACCATTTAGGATAATGTATCTCTAAGGGACATTCATGGTCAGCAGGGGATGACACCACAGGTACACCATCACGTGGGCATCACTCTGGCCCACGGTCGCCCTTCCTCTCCTTAGACAGGTCCAGGTCCACATCTACCGGCTGACTGAAGAGGGCAGGTGTGGAGCCCGGGTGGGGCGCATGCCCCCGCCTCCCCTTGGTCGGAGGGACCAGGCTGGGCTGAACTGATCCGCGAATGAAGAGCTTGGCCTCCCACTGGAAGCTCCAGAGACACCGTGTACTTCAGAGCTGTCTCTGGGTTCGGGCTTTGCTGGGAATGCAGGGTGACCGGCTGCTCACAGAAAGCACAGAGTGATGGTGACTGGCCCTTCTCCCTCCCTCTCAGAGCACCCCCAGTGCCCCACCCATGCCTGCCCTGTTCGGGGGGCCTCCCCTCCAAAGACCTGGAGGTGTTACAGGAGCTCAGACCTTCCAAGGGTCACACTGCCCGGGTATAGCTGTGACACTGTGCTGTCTTCACTGGTCACACATCTGATTTCCGCACCAAAATCTAAACACCGTGAAGTCAGGGACAAAATTTTCACCTCCCTGCAGACACAACCATTTACCTCTCATGTAAGCAGGGCCTCACATAGATTAGATGCTAAAAATATTTATTAAATGCGCCTGGCATGTAATGAGCAATCAAATAAGTATGAGACGATAAGATGGATGGAAATCTTCAGTGGAGGGGAACAAATTGGTGTTGGCATGTGTGTGCACAAATCAACTCCAATCTCATATTGTACAGATACAGCTTCCCTGTGAGTCTGGTGCTCACCAGCAGCTCTTCCTTCCTCGATAGCCCCGAAGTGAATTCCTGAGTCAAGAGTGGGTGAGACAGTGCTTATCTCCACTGCAGCCTGGCCCGTCTCTCTTCTTGTGCTGGGGCCACAGGTTCCTTCTTGCATCCCACACCACCGTCCCACACCGTGTTTTCATTGCCTTTCGCTGGAGGTATCCTGCTAATTGCCGAAGGTTTCCAGGGTGCTTGCGGTGCTCAGGCTCCAGGCCTTTCTATTTCCCATCTGCTGGAGTCCAGAAAGCCATGACCCAGACACCTGGGCAAGTTCCTGGAAGCTTTCTAGCAGAAACATCAGCTACAAAGTGCCCATTATGGCTGCAGCAAGAGGGGTTTACAGACTTCTCCGACGTTAGGAAAGGGAAAATCATTTCTGGGTATAATACAGTTTGGAACATGCTCCCATTTTCTTCAGAAACTATTGCCCTGCAGTGATTTTCTGTCTCTGGCAGTGAATGTTCCCTGGGCTGCAGCTACCGTGAATCAAGGCCACTCCGGTGCTGGCTGAGCAGGGTTTGTTGCTGGGTCATTTCTCCCCTCCTTCCATGCTTACATCTCCTTTGCCCCCTTTACTGCTTCCTAAAGTTGTCCCTTGTTCCCCCTCCTCCCTTCTGCTCCTTTTGTCCTACTCCTCCAGGCAGGGCTGTTCACCTGCTTCCAGCAGCAGGGAGGGCCTGAGGACCAGCCACCGTTGCCAGGACATCTACATACATTTACATCTCGTTGGCCTGCAAACATGATGATTATGCAAAGTTCTCCTCTGAGCAGTGAAAGGATTCTGTTTGGATTCAGGAACTTTGGGTTGCACAGAACACAGCTAGGAAAGAGAGGGTGCAGCCCCTGCACTTCCACAGAGGAGGGTGTGGCTGTAATGTATGGGAGTGACTGATGGACCAGGTGTCAATGGCACAGCTCCAAGGACAGTGGTCATCCAACCAGGCCCCTACCTTGACTTGTCCACATCTCCGGGAATGCCACCTTGCCCCCAGTTAGGGGAAGAGGTAGAGAGCATGCCCTCTGGCCAGCTGCCTGAGCAGTCTCCCACTCAGCTCACTTTCCTGTCCTCAGCTTCTCTCTTTTGACAAATTCAGCACATCTCTTTGCTGAACTAAGTTTTCAGGCCAGGCTGCTCTTTCATCACATGTTGAAAGCTGTACTGGGGCCCTGATCTATCCTGTTTCTTCTGAGCTACGTAGGATCTTTAGGTAGGGCCACGTTGCCAGCATCCATTTGTAGAAAATAATCCTGTGATTATAAGAACACCATGTGGTGAGTGGAAAGATCTAGAAAACAACTTCAGTATCCATGACTTATGCTCAGAGGCACATGGTTTAACCTCCCTGGATCTGTATCTCGCTCTGTAAAGTAAGGGAGCAGAAGTAACTGGTCTCTGAAGTTCATTCCCACTCTAAAATTCTAGATTTTTATTTCTGGGATGATGTATTTTCTATATATATATTTTTATTCTTCCACAGATGGTTTTATATTGTAGTCTCTCCACTGTTTCACTTGTTCCCACACTGAATATTTAACACCTGCCATGTGAAACTGTATTCAGTGATGTCTCAAGGATCATACCTGTATTAGACACTTTGCTTCAGATGGAGGATAACATAAGTCTGCCTTTGGTGGGGTTATGTTTATACTTCCTCCCACTATATTCTAAGTCCTTGGGGTTAGACATTGCTTGTGCCAACCTGAACACCTAAAATGTGCGACAGGGTTGCTAGCACTCAACAATGTTTGCTGACTAGAATTAAATCGAATCCCTCTTTCATTCTGAAATGTTCCCTACTTTTATATTTTTTTAGTGGAGAAAGAAGACACTAACAACTAAGAATAGTCACCATTAAATTGTGCAGTTTTCTTTTTTATTAATTAAAAGAATATTCTGGGGAATGTTGAGGCAGGTGAATGGCTAAACCACTAGTCCGGTCTTACCCTAAGTATTCTAAGATGATCTGGGTGGGTCTACATCCCCTGGAAACCAACAATCACTCCTTAAAAAAAACATCAGTAAACCTCCCTAATTATTTATTGAATGTCAGTTATATTCATGATACATTAGGAACTATTCAGAGGAGAAGAAAACTCCAAGGAAGGTTTCATTCTTGAAGGGAGACAGAATGTACACCTTTAAAACAATTAGAGACAACTGTTTAAATTGAGCACCAGGGAAAGCGTATTTCAGTTTGGCTGGTCAGTGTTTCATCACTTTGCCGATAGACTGACCTGATGTTTTCTCCAGCATGTCATAGGGGCACCTCAAAGTCAACCATGTCCAGAATTGAACTCACATTGTCCCACACCAGTGTCCCCTCTCTTGGGGTTTGGCAGTACCGTGATCTAGTTTCATGGACCAGAAACATGACCATCCTTCTAGAGACCTCTCTCCTCAGTCACTTTAGCCAACAGTGCTGCCTTAGTCTCCTCAGGCTGCCTCACAAAATACCACAGGCTGGACCGGTTAAACAGCAGACATTCATTTTCACACAGTTCTGGAGGCTGGAAGTCTGAGATCAAGGTGCCAGCAGGGTTGGTTTTGGCAAGAGCTCTCCTCCTGGCCTGTAGAAAAATGGCCTTCCAGCTGTGTCCTCACATGGCCCTTTGTGTGTGTGTTTGTGTTTGTGTGTAGAGAGTGATCTCTGGTGTCCCCTCCTCTTCCTACAAGGGCACCAGTCCTATCAGATCAGGGGCCTACACAATGACCTCATTTAACCTTAGCTACCTCCTTAAAGACCCCACTTCCAAACAGTCACATGGGGGGGGTAGAGCTTCAACACATGAATTGGGGGGGGTGTCATTAATTCCATTACAGATACCAACTAAGGTAATCTCAGCTTCTCAGACCTCAATATCTTAGTGGCTTAACACAATAAAATGGTGCTGCTTGTTCAGAAATTCCAATTACCTGGGAGGTAGGGGAGGGCAAGTGCCAGGTTCCATGCCATCGTTCAGGAATAAAAGTTGACTGAGGCTCTGCCCCCTTCAGAACGTGGTGACGGTGTCAACTCTGGCCGTAGACATCCAGCTGGCTGCCTGGAGGAGAGGGTAAAGATGGGCATAAAAAGATGAGGGTTTTTGTGGGGGAAGGGCTTGTATTTATTTGCTTGCTTGTTGGTTGTATGGGCCAGGCTTCGTGGAAGTGTGCACAGTACTTGCACTCACTTCTATTCCTTTGGCTGGAAATACAGTCCAGCTGTGTGTCCAGGAAGAGAAGAATAGATTTGGTGAATAGCTAGCCCATCTCTGAGATACCAAGTCCCATTCACCAGTCACCAAAAGTACGTCTTAGATATGTCCACCTCCCTCTACCTCCACAATCCAACAATCTAAGACAAGATACCATTGTCACTCACTTGAATCATTACAAAATCCTATTAGGTTTTTATCCACATAGTCTCTTTAACTTTTTTAGAGTAATAAAATACATGTAAGATAAAATTGACCATTTTAACCATTTTAAAGTGTATAATTCAGAGGCATTAAATACATTGGCAATGTTGTGCAACCATCACCACTGTCAACCTCTAGAACATTTTTATCATCCCAAACTCTGTACCCATTAAACAATAACTCCCCATCCCTTCCTCCCCACCAGCCTCTGTAACCCCCTCCACTTCTACTCTGCATCACGCTCAATTGCCCCTGCAGCCAGAATGATCTCCTAAAAGAGTCTAATCATCACACACACACACTGTTTAGACTCTTACATGACTTTCCCCTATTTCCAGCAAGATTACAAATGTCTCTACGGTGGCCCACATACCCTGGGAGCTCGTGTCTGTAGCTGCCTCCCTAGCTGGTGGGAGGACACACTCCCCTCAGATTCTGTTCTCCAGACACCCACAGTGCTCTTCATTCAGCCCACGTGTTTCCCACGTTCCCTCCTTCCTCGGGATCTCTGCATCGGCTGTTTTCTCTCAGTGTTCTCCCCTCCCCATTCCTCCATCATCCATCAGATTTCCTCTCATCCGCCACTCCTTCTGTCTTCTCTCAACCTCCTGACCATGCCATGCCTGCCCCTTCCAGAACACTTCTTGCATTGTTACACATATTTTTCTTTTAATTTTATAATAAATATATATCTTCCCACTGGGCCTTAAATTCCATAAGGGTGGAGACTGTACTGTTTATGTTCACTGTTTCGTTCCTGGTACCAAATGCAGCGCCTAGCATGTAATAGTCACTTGATGAATAAATGATGAATGAACAGATGAATGCTATCAGCACCAGGAAGGGTTGAAACCAGAGTTATACAGAAGGTGGAAGAAAGGAGCATGAAAACATTGGCAAAATCAGCCGAAGACAAAGAGGAAGACATTCCCCACTGAATGAAACAGGCTAATTTGTTTACTATTTTATAATTTATGCATTTCCCATTAAATCTCATTTAGGATGTCACTTCTTTCTAAATGTTAGTGATGATGGTATGATGAACAGGATAATGAAAAAGAAGAATATTTCTTAGTTCTAGAGTATGTCCTTGTTTGCAGGAAATGGGAAGAAAAAACAATATTGTTGAGTAATAAGTACTGGGCAAACAATTTCACATGATACTATATTTGATATTAAAGTTCCCTAAATAGAGTATCTTTGACATCTATAGTACATTCTTGGGAGCTTGAGAAGAAAGGAAACTGTGCCTCAGAGCCATGGAGTAAATGCACCGAAATCGCAGCTAGGAAAGCCAAGACTGGGGCTTAGTCATCCAGACTCTCAGCTAAGTGTTGTTTGCTTGTTTTTTTTTTTTTTTTTTTTTTGCTTTGTTTTGTTTCTTGTCTCACTCTTGGTCCTGGTTTCCCAGCTAATACCCTCATACTTCAGTGCGCTAGAAATTGGATGGATTGAGAATATCAACCAAACCCATTTAAAATCTTTGGGAATGTTTTAACCAGGCTACCTTAGTTCTGGGTTCCTAGGGAACAGATCCTGGGACAGAGAATAAACGCTGATGTTTTATTTTGTGGCAAAATCCCAGGGCAGAGAGAATGAAGGTAAAGGGAGTGAGGAAGAAAAGGATGGGAAGCAGTACAAGGTGGTGCCTGATCAATGTGGGATACAGATCGACGATGAGCAGTTCAGAGGCAGAGCTGGAGACGTGGCAGGTGTTTCTGCTTGGCGGCACAGGAAGCCTACAGACCAGCTCCAGAAAGAGTCTGTGCCTTGAAACCATCCAGCACCAGGAAGGCTGGAGAGGGATTTCCTGACCTGACTCCCTCCCCCTCTCAATCACTGCTGTTCTTTGTTGCAAGTTTACTCTGAAGGGAGTGAGCTCCCCAGACTTCAGGATTGCATTGCGTGTCCCCTGCAGCCACCACCAGGGAAGCAGACCCCATGCCCTGAAGGCCGGCATTTCATCTGAGGTTGTAGGTGGCAGAGGATCCAGAGACCTCGAGGGCTCAGCTGGTCAGCTGCAGGTGGTAGATATGCAAGGGTACACGTGCTGGTTAGCCAGGGCAGCAGGGGAGGTGAGGCAACCAGCTGAAGGTGTAGGAGTTAAGGAGGCCACGAGAATTTGACAGGCAGTGGAAGGTGCCTAATAGGCACAGCTTTTGAAAGATTGGAGTATTTGGTAGAGTTACCTTTTCAATTCTAACCTCCTCTCACCCTGGCCAGAAGGCAACAGTTGAAGAAGACTGAGGACACTGGATGGGTATCAGCTGAAACAATCACTGTGGCTGGGAGTTGGCTCAACTATGTTGGAAAATTGCTTAAGATGATTTCTCTTAAATCTAAACATGCATCTATTGGGAGCTACCTGGTGGCACAGTGGTTAAGACTCCATGCTCTGAATGCAAGGGGCCCAGGTTCGATCCCTGGTCAGGTAACTAGATCCCACGTGCATGCCGCAACAAAGAGTTTGCATGCCACAACTAAGGAGCCAGAGAGCCACAACTAGAGAGCCCGTGAGCCACAACTAAGGAGCCTACCTGCCACAACTAAGACCAGGCACAACCAAATAAATAAATAAATTAATTAATTAATTAAATATTAAAAAAATAAACATGCATCTATCGTATGGCCCCCAGAATAAACATCTCGGTATTTTCCCAATGGAGATTTGTATATGTGTACATTAAAAGACATGAATAAGAGTGTTCACAGTAGCTTTCTTCAGAATACCCCCAAAACTGGAAACCATTCAGTGTTGACCAAGAGAATGGATAAACAGATTATGGAACAAATATAATGAAAAACTGCATAGCAATAAAGAAAGAACAAACTCCTAAGACCTCCCAAAACATGGAGGAATCTCAAGGGTACTATGTTAAATGAAGGAAGCCATGCACAAAACAGTACCTATTATAGAATTCCATTTATGTGGAATTCAAGAGTCATAATAGTGGCAATCTTTGGAGAGGTACTGAATAGGTAAGGGCAAGATGGAAGCTTCTGGAATGAGTCCATGTTTTATGTCTTGTTCTGTATGGTGACTACATGGTTGAATACACATGTACAGGTTCACCTACCTGTGCATTTCAAATTTCTCTTCTCTGTTTTGTCTAAGTTATACCTTAATTACGCACACGCCAAACCTCTCCCTTCCTGAGATTTTATGAAGCAAATCTCGACTGCTCTGAAAATATATGAATCTAGAGCATTAAAACCCACAGCTTTGGGATTTGTCCAATAAAAACTTTTGTTTAGGAATAAGTTTGTCCCCCATGGAATCTGTAGACACTACAAGAAAGCATTTTCAGTTACTGGAAAAGGGACAGCCCATTGTCTCCTCCTAGCCCTACAGCCCTAACAGCTACAATTAAAATAATGAATTATCAAAGGGAGAGCAAACATTTAGGTCAAAACACAAGCGACTGAATGGATCAGATAGACGGCTAAGAGAGATTTTATTTTTGCACCAAGAAAAATGATGAGGGAAAAATACTGACTCACAAAGAAAACACAAAGAAGGATGACAAAGCTTTAGTCCAGCAGAAAAGATCAAAATTCGTGTCCCTGGAGTGACAAGAGAAGGATCTAGGGGAGAATAGCAATGAATAGAGGGAAAGGCAGCCTAGAAAGAGGAGGCAGACAAACAAAGACGAGGAAGAAAGAGGGCCTCTCACAAAAGGGCCAAACGTGAAAAGAGGAGAGAGAAGCACGTAACCTATAACAAGCCATGGAGGGAGGGAAAGCATGAGAAGGGAAGGACTTGAGATGGAAAATAAAAATGAAGACGATGAAAAGGAAGGGGTGAAATAGAAGGAAACGGACTAACCCGTTGCTCTGAAGAGAAACGAGGCTGTGCTGGGAAATGGATGTTTTCAGAGGGTCAGTGTGCTGGGCCACCCCCTGCTCAGCTGCGGCCGGGATGGCTCTGGCAGGTCCAGCCCAGGACGTCCACAGAGGTGACCAAAGTGCTTCTCAGATTCTGGGGCCCTGGGATGAGCCCTCTGTCTCTCTCCAAGGTACCATGTTTTGGTTTGGGGCTTTCAATGCCCTGTCTGCTGTCAATCAAGGTTGAAAGAGTGAATCTGATTGAATTGACGTTGGGAGGATCTCTTCATACCATGGAGTGAGGAGCAGAGTCAGAAACCCGGGCGTGATGTCTCGTCCTGCAGAGGCTCAGGCAACCCACTGTCTCTCTTTGAGCCTCGACTTCCTTGGCTGTAAATTGGACATAATGCTCACTCTGACAACCCTTTTTTTTTTTTTTTTTTTTTTTTTTTTTTTTGCGGTACGCGGGCCTCTCACTGTAGTGGCCTCTCCCATTGCGGAGCACAGGCTCCGGATGCGCAGGCTCAGTGGCCATGGCCCATGGCTCACGGGCCCAGCCGCTCCGCGGCATGTGGGATCTTCCCAGACCGGGGCACGAACCCATATCCCCTGCATCGGCAGGCGGACTCTCAACCACTGCGCCACCACGGAAGCCCTGACAACCCTTTGAATGGACTAATCTAGAAGAAAGACTTTTCATCCAACACAAAGCACTATAGACATTTCAGGTGTTGTTATGACCAGGTTTGTTACTGGAGGACATGGGATGGAGACCTCAGGTCATTTGTGAATAAAAAAGGGGAAAAGCACATGCATTGTGTAGGGATGTCTTGGGCTTAATGTTTGCTCCACAGGGAAGATGCTGGCATCTGTGTCTGAGTGGTAAAACCCCGGAGACAGTGGACATAAACCCTGGTTTATTGAGAGGCATGGCTGCCTGTGGAAAGTGGAAGAGCTGGCTCCAAGCTTCCCATCATTGTCTGGAGATGCTAAATGGCTCCTTCGGCACCTGCAGTTGTGGCTACCTGGTGCATTCTGAACAGAAACATTAGAAACAACAACAAAATAGAACTGATTAATTACTGCAAAAGCTGTTTTTTTTGGGGGGAAGAGAAAAGTTGTTCTATTATATTTCTGAAAAGTGAGCATTTTATTGTTTCTACAAATTGCTCCCTGGAAAGTACTTTCATTTTCTAATTGTTCATAAATTTACTGACAGGTTGTTACACAGGTGTAACATCATTATTTAATTTTATTGTATACATTGTTTTAACGAGAAAATCTGGAAGGGCTGGGTACCATATATCACTCGATGTACCCTGAAAATGTGTGGGTGGGTAGGCATTGCCCAAGCCTGCCACTTCCTCGCATACGCCTGGGTCTGGTTTCCCTCACTGGGGGTCAATCTGGACAGCTGTGACTGGTTAGAATACATTAAGACGAGACAGCATAAACAAATCGCTTTCTTATAGTTATTCTTTTGCTTAAAAAAAAAAGATTTAACATTTCTTTTCACTGAATGATCTGTCCCAGTATTCCTTGCCAAGGACAAAACAAATTTCAGAGTTTATATATACACCAAAAAGTTGGTATCTGATGAACATTAGTTGTGCTGGACAAATTGCTCTTTTCAATTTAACATATATTGGTACTTGCAGTATAATAGATCCCTAACTCTGTAAAGCTAGGAATTATTTCAGCATTGTTTAGAATAATTGTAACACTTAGCATTTTGGCTAGATTATAGCAGGCGCTCAATAAATATTTTCAACTTACCGTTCCAACTGTTATTCATAATTTATGTGCAAGGCTGAGCATATCAATTAAGAAAACTACCCTCTCATGGAAATAATAACCTTATGATTTACATAGAGGCAACTACAGGCAGTTGAGTTCAGCAAGTAGGTTCACGTGTTTAGGAGAACTGAGGCGTGGAAAGAGCGGGTGAAACTGGCTTCTGCCGCACCGTGTAGGAACCGCTCACATCAAGGTTATCATTAACATCCAAGTAGCTGGCCTTGTTTCTTCTCACACGTCTCCCCTCAGTAGGTTGTGAAGCTGGTTGCCACTCTCTCCTGATAGAAACTCTCTTGTTTCTGTGAGGTCTCTCCCTCCCCATGGTCTACATAACCTTACTCACTCCTTCTTGATGCCAGAAGGTGGGTTCTTGTCTCTTTGAAGAAAGAATTCAGAAACAAGACTGGGAGGTCAAGAAAGTAAAGTGAGGATTTATTTAAGCACTAGTGCACTCTCAAGGGGAGAATGGACAGTCCCACACGAGTAGCTGCCCTGAGTTTCTTTGGCAAGTGGGTTATGTGGGGCGTGGAAATGAAGGGGCAGGCTATTCACTGGGGAAGGGGGGGTTTGGGGTCATCTTCCCGCATTTTCATCCCAGCTCCATCTTCCTGAGGGGAGGAGCGATTGTGTCCTCCTGTAGCCTTGATGGGAAGTGTCGTGTCACCAGTGCATGATGGGTACTTCTTATCTACAAAGCTAATTTTATTGTAATGAGGGCATAATGAGCCACGGGTTACATTCAGATGCTGGAGATTCCTGCCTTTTCCCACCTTTCTTTGTCTGTCTCCAAGATGCTTATTGCCCCCCAAATGTGTGGTTTCCTGTCAATCTGGAGGCTCCTGCTTTTCTTTGCCTGTCCATGGACCCCTGTTGTTTGAAAGATGTGTGGTTTCTTGCCCTTTGGCCTGTGACCCCCCTTCTCTGCTCATCTCTAGCTACCTGCCTGCTCTAACATTCTCATTCTCTCTCAAGGATGCCTTGCTTCTGTATAACCTTGCATGGAGATTCCATCCAGGGTCCACCTTTGTGCCATCTACACGGCCCCAGGTTGATCTCACTAATCCAACTTTTAGTCATAGCTCCACAGTCTGCATGTTTCTGTTGAACTTCTCAGTGACTGTCTCAGACACACACCCCTGAGGGTCCATCAGCTGGTTCTCAACAGCCCACCGTGACCCCCTTAGCTCTCCCCACCCTCCACCCTCCTCCTCCTCTTTCTGGTCTATATTAGCATTCAAGCTCCAAGTACAGCTGCAGGATTTAGCAGCAGAAACAACAGGACACCAGTTAAATTTAAATTCCAGATGAGTAACAGATCGTTTTTTTAGTATAAGTATGTCTGCTCAGTGCTTTTTGTTTTTGTCTTTTTATTTTTTTCCTGCTTTATTGAGGTATAATTGACAAATAAAAATTGTGTGTATTCAAGGAGTTCAGTGTGATGATTTGATACACATAACACACCCTCACATGCTTACTATTTCTTTTCTTATGGTGAGAACACTTAAGTTCTACTCTCTTAGCAAATTTTGAGTATACAATATAGTTTTATTACAATGCAGAATTGTTAACTGTAGTCACCATGCTGTACATTAGATCCTCAGAACTTTTTTATAAATAACTGAAAATTTTATAACTGAAAATTATATCCTTTGACCAACACTATTTGACATTTAAATTCAGATTTAATAGGTAATTTATCTGATAATCATAACCCCTACTGAAACCAGGGGACCATCTTTCACATGTCCCTCTCTCTCTTCTTCCTCCAAACACAATCACCAAGTATTTAAGTCCATATTTCTAGTATTTTTAATTACCTGAGTACTTTTTTTAAATAATTGAAACCAGTGCTTCAAGACAAGTTATTTCTTATTACCTGGATTCCCCCAATTTCCGTGTTTTTTCCCTCGTGCCTCATCTTTTTCAGTCTCTGCCTCACAAGACGTCAGTGACCTTTCACTATGGTGTTAAGTTGTATGAACACTGATGGCCACGGGAGAGCTCATGTAGCTTTTTACAGAGAGCGGGGGTGTGAAAAGATGTGCGTTTTAGAAAGTCCTCTGTGATCTGAGTGGGGCTTGATGACTTCTATCAGCTCCCGTGTTTCTTCTTCTACCAGCTCTAAGATCAGCCGGCTCCCGTACTGCCTCTAAATCACCACCATGATCTTCACATCTCTGAGCCGTGGCAGGCACTTGTGCCTTTTGCAGAAACACCCCTGCTCACTCCCTCAGAATGCAGATCAGGTGTCATCTTTTCAGGAAAGCCTTTCTGAAACTGGAAGGTTAAATAAGGTGCCTTTCCTATGTGCTGCTGCATCTCATACATACGCCACTATTCCAGAGCCCATGTGTGCCATTGTCTGCTTAGTGTTCTGTCTGGTCTGATTTTGGAGTCAGACACAGGGCCTTTCATCTCCTTAAGCCCAGCACCTAGCATGGTGCCTGGCATCGGGGAGCTCGAACACGTGTGTATGGCGTGAATACTAAACGGGTCAGAGGCCTTGCCTGTGGGTATCTTGCACAACCCCTAACTGTTGCCAACCTTAGGAGTCCTCATGGCCATTTAAAGTGCCCGGAACAAGGCCGCTGGAGCTGTAGGCTATCTTCTCCCTGCAAATCAGGAACAATTCTCTTGTAGCACTTACTACATTGTATTGTATTTAGATGTTTAATTACCTGTCTGCATTTGTTTTCTTCAGCTAACATTCATTGAGCTCCTCCTATGAGGTAGGCACCAGGCCCTATGCAGTTGCTTTCTTTGAGGACCTTATCATCTTCGGTATAAATCAAATAAAGATGTCAATAGACAATTAATCTCAGGCGTCTTGATACATGTGTGAACAGGTGTAACAGTGCCTAGAAAAGGAAATAGTCATCCCCTTATAGGGACAGCTGGGAACATTTTAGAGAAGGGTTGACACTAAGATTCTGGAAGGATGATTAAAAATAAACCCAACTGACAAGGGAGAACAGGCATGGCAGGCTTGGACCTGTGGAATAGCATGGCCTATTCGAGAAAATCTAAGGAGCTTTGCGTGGCAGGAACATATGGAGGGAGATAAAGCCGGACAAAAAAGCAAAGTCAGATGCTATGGGGAATTCAATACAAAAATAAGGAATTTGGAAACCACAGAAGGACTTTCTGATGGGAGAGAAATATGATTAATGTCACTAGATTTTGATTTTAAAAAATATACATACCTTATCGTGAATGCAGATAAAGTGTACAGAAGATATGGGAAAGGCCTGGTAAAGAATGAAAAATCAACTTACCTGTATGTAGGTTTTCCTCTTGGGAGTAATGATCTACTGAGGGCATCTTGACATGGCCTAAATAAATGACTCTACCAGAAGAAGTAGGAGTAGGTCTAGGATTCAAATAAACTGGTTCATTGCTGTGTGATGTGATATATGTATATATATATATATATATATATATATATATATATATATATATATATATATATATATATATATATATATATAAAAGGATTACTGATCAAGCTGCCTGGGTTCTGGATTATGTACTCTTTCACATTTGTTCTTTTGCTGAAAATATCTCTCATATACAGAACATTTTAAAGGGAACATTCTATATATAGATATAGTCACTCTTATAAAAACAACTCTTTTTACAATATATTCAAATGATGAAACATCACACCTGCCAACACTGAAAGGCTATAAATAGAGAGTGAAGCATAAATCTAGAAAGAAAAATAAGCAGATCCATTATATATCTGTTGCAATTAGGAGAGTATTTTGGTGTCAGACTACAGAGAAATGATTATTGAATTGCTCAAATAACTTAGCAACAGGAAATATGATACATAATGACCAGAAAAAACTATATTATCTATTGAAAGAATTATTATGGTGGCAATGTGAATTATCTAATAACTCTACCATCCCAAATGAATTGATTGGATTTACTCAATCTGTAGGTAAAATGTTAAGTGTCCTCTAAGGGGGGGAAAAAAGAAAGAATTCAAACCCAATTACTTACAGCAGTATTTACAGCAGGGGTGTTGGGGGCAGGTGTTCTATTCAGGATTCTTAGTCTTAAATGTTTATGCTTCAACTATAGAGCACCTCCTGTGTACTCACTATCTAAATATTCATGCTTCGGGTAAAGGGCACCTGCTGTATACACATGATCTGCCTGGCTGTGGAGACGTGCCTGTGTGTAAGTTGTGGTCTCCATCCTTCCACAGTTCACACTATGGTAGTGGAGGCAGACATGGGAAGTAAACAACTATAATTAAATGCTAAAATACAGTTGTGTTCAAGCAAACATCGTGGCTTCATAGAGGAGAGAGTGCCTATCTGGTATGGTCATGGAGGTCTTTACTGAGCTGAGTTTCTGATGATGAACAGATGATTTCCCTCTGGATAAGTCCTGGGAACAGCATTCTCTGTAGAGAGGAAAGTATGCAAAATCACAGCAGTGAGGAAGCGCTGTCCTAGCCCAGGAGTAGGTGCAAAATGAAACGTTTGCCCTCAGGGAACATCCAATTGGAATAGGAGGCTGATGCATTTAAAATGAACAGTCCTAGATCAAATCCAATCAGAATTAATTTTTATAACTGTCCCTGGGAAGAGAAGTTAGATAAGAGTAAGATAGTGCTTTGAAATAGAGATGGAGCCTTGAATAATGGGTAGTATTTGGAAAGATGATGGTAATTAAGGGAAAGGGAATTACAGAGAAAGACTATTTTAATCTAGGTTGGAGACTTTTACTGGATATAAAGGAAAATAGGAGGCCACTTAAATGAGTGGCCTGAGAAATGCAGTATTTAAAGATTACACTGTCCCAGATATGCAGATGAGCTGGGGGAGAAAAGACAAGAGTTGGGAAGGTCTCCTGGGAGGGCATTGCTGTCACTGTGACAAAAGTAAGGCGAAATTGAAAGAGAGATGAGCAGAGAAGGGAAGGAGAGAGAAGAAATGTAGGGTACATTCCGAAGGGAAAAAATTGGAGTGATCAATTGTTTCGATAAGAAGTTTAGGAGAAAAGAATAATTATAGTATTTGGAAATTGTGTGGAAAAGAATATTTTTCAAATTCTATTTGCAATATAAAGAAATTTGACAAGTTTTTTTTTAATTTTGTTGAAATATAGTTGATTTACAATGCTGTGTTAATGTCTGCTGTACAGCAAAGAGACCCAGTTATACATAGATATATACATATATATATATATATATATATATATATATATATATATATATATATATATATATATACATTATTTATTTTTCAGCAAAAAATTTAAAAAGGATGAACTAGCAGTATATACATCATCTAGAAAAATTTCAGAGCATTAGGTTAAGTAAAAGAAGTCAGACGCAATAGGCACATTTTCTATGAGGCCATGTAGATGACACTGAAATGGGTAAAACTAGTCTATGGTGATAGAAATCAAAATACTGACTGCTAATGCAAGAAAGTTATAAGGGAACTTTATAAGGAAATATCCATTACTTGTTTTAGATGGTTGTTACCTAAGAATATAACTTTTTCAAAATGCATCAAGTTATACACTTAAGGCCTATGATACGTAACTTTTATCTCCATAAAGTAATCCAGCTAAATTTTAAAAATGGATTAAATACTTAAATGTTAAAATAACAAAATAACCTCCAAGGAAAATTTATGCATATGTATGCCTAATATATATATCTCTAGTTTTAGGGTGCATATTTTTTAACCTAAGAGAAGAAACCTAAAAACTAGTTTAAAAAGGAAATAAATATTCATATTTGACTCTGTTTATTAAATAATTACCCTATGGCAAAAGTATTAAAAAGTCAGTAGACTAAGAAGGGAAAGAACTGTATTTAAAAGCATAAACCATAATGTCTAGCATTAAAACATAGGGAAATCTATCATAGAGTATTTGTTGAGAGCACAGGTCAAATCAATACTGTTGCTGTTGTTGCTGTTTTTCTGTTAACACCAGGTCATCTTTGAGATGCTGAAGGTCTGTTTATAGGAGGGCACTCAATCATAATGTTTGTTCAGGTTTACAGTTTGGTGACAAAGCACATCTCGTCTCTGGAAATGAACGTGGGACAGTCAGGCTTATCTATCTGGGCTGGGCTGTTAGAATGATTTCCACCCACAATGAGTCCCTCTTGTAAACATCCCCAGGATAGGGAATCTGGGTCCAGCTGAACACAACAGAAGGGAATCCTGTCATAATTGTGCCAGGTAGAGATGTGGACAGTTTCTTGGAGGCCCCTGAGGGACACTCCGAGTCCCATTCCAGCAGCTTTGCTGGTGGCGTTTGGGGAGAGGGTGAAGAAAGAGTGGGATGAGATCATAAATTTGTGGACCTGCCATCAAAGCAATCTATGACATTTATATACTTCTTTATGATTATAAATTTTCCTTTGCATTCATTAACTCATTAGACCTTCACAACTCTGCAACCTAAGAAGAACAGGTAATAAATACCATGTCCATGTTAAAGATGGAGCACATTGATATTCAGAAAGACAAAGTCATCTTTGTAAGGTCAGATATCTTTTAAGTAATAGAGCTGGGACTTAAATGGAGGTCTGTCTCTCTCTGAGGCTATATTATTTTCAGTGCGCCATTCTATCTCTAGGACAAGACAGCCTAGCCTCAGAGAAGTCTCCTCCTGAACGATTCCATGATATTCAGCCTGAATGTGTCTCTTTCTTTCTGTCTTTTTCTGCTTCCCCCCTTCAGCAGGCCTGGGTAATCATTCTTCTTAGTATGTGAAACATACATCTACTGTTGTAACTGCCTCTCAGCTGTCACTTAGCCAAACTACGCAAATCTCACCATCTCCATCCCTCCGTGTAAGTCTTTCCTTTAGCCGAGCTATTGTTCAACTCTGGACGCCTTCCAACTGTTCAGATGGGCCGGGGGTAGTTTCACCATCAGAGGATATAAAGAAACACAACTATTCAGCCTTCTTCATACATCTACCAAATATCTAACGAATGATGTTCTCACCATATTGAAAAACATTTAAGATGTTGAATTGATTTCCAGAGCCTTCATGACAAGTCAGTCAGTTCATCAACCACCAGAATTATGTGTGAGTTGGGCGCTGAGCTCTGAGCTCGGATGACAGGAAGACCTAAGGAAATGGCCTTGTCCTGGCTATAAAGTTGGTCCTAATCTAATCAGAAAATCTGTATAAACAACATAAATTGTTTTCTGCTGTAAGTAACAAAACACCGACTCCTGCTGTTTAAGGAGGGTTATTAGTAATGTCTCTTTGCCCTGCCCAACTTCAGGAAAACTTAAAAGTCAGACAAGGAGAAAATAGAGATAAAAATAGCACCTTCGTTTCTGGTATTTCTGATAAAAATTGACCACAGATAATGCAGTTTATATCTTCAGGCAAATGGGCATTCCGGTACTGAATGTAAGTATTAGCGGCCCATATCCACATTTGCATAGAATACTGGGAAACTCCAGCCCCCCCGGGCCAGGCCTGGCCTCTCCCGTTGCACAGTGCAGGACCTCTGTGCAAAGGTCCGCCTCTAAAAGAAAGGAAAAGGCTGATATGTCCTACTTTATCTTTCCAAAATCACTCATCAGATTAAGATATTCCTCCTCCCCTGGTGGTGACAGGTGTTTTGGAAGCTCTGAGAAAGGCCAACAGGGTCACTCAGATAAAAGGGAAATCTGTAATGGTGAAGAAGCATCTCCTCCCCCACATCAGTTCAAAGGGATGTAAACAATAAAGACATGTATTATCTCACAGGAGAAGTCAGAAGATGCATGGAAATCAGGACTACAATTTTAGTCTCAGGACCCAGACTGTCTTTTCTCAGTATGTGGGTTTGGTTGTCAGGTTTGAACCATCAGAATTAAAAAGTGGTGTTGGGATTTGCAGACAAACATGGGGACACAGCAATATTTAGGAGAAGAAAAAAGAAGGAGAGTTTTCTCTTATGTCCATTTTCATTAAGGAGGGAAGTTTCTCTAGATATACTCCCTCGAACTTACCCTCAGACCCTGCTAATTAAAATTAAGATTTGATGGTCTGCCACATCCTGCTCACTGCAAGAGAGGCTCAGAAAATGAGTTTCTGGTATTTGAGGCTCTTTAGAGGAAGGTGGTCTCTGTCATCCAGGAAGAAGGCTGTTAACAGTCAGTGGTGTTTGGAAGAGCTATTGAGTAGGTAAGCAACAATGCCAACCTTAATTACATGTGAACGTTATGCAAAGAGTATCCGCAGACATGAAAGTCACTGCATGATGGACATACAGAGCTCCTAATAACTTAATATGTTTTTGAGTTCTCATTACATTTCTAAAATAAAACAAGACACAAGGAGATCCGAACTTAAATATTATTGTCATTCTTGGACCTCTGCCCTGTTGCTTGATTCAAGCGTGGGATCATACTTGGGACAGGCTGATGGAGTATTCGATCTGGACCTCGATGCTTAGTTATTCCTGCCTCCTCATCACTAAAGATGTCCAAGCCAGTTTCCAGAGAACTAAATCATTTTTCTCTACTATCACCCAACTTCTTAGTGAGGATTAACCGGGGCCATACACTCAGGGCCAGAACATAAAATTCTAATTCAGGTTTATGTGCAAGTTAAGAATATAATACCCTCTTACACGTATATAAGATTTTCTGCAGAGAAGCTTGTGTTCAAAGATGAACATTTAGCTGGAGATCGCAGTGGTTTTTAAGATCCATAAGGTTGTATTTATCCAGCATCATTTTTAACTCTGAGAGAGAAACACTGCGCACAAGTACTGCAGTCTGGAGCCCTCTTTCAGATCAGTATTTGGGTGTAGGATAGTGATGGACAATTGATTAGAAGCCCTCCTACCTCTAAACATCTGTAGATACAGAAAACCCAGATTCCCCTGTCTAAAACCATGGGGTCTACTTATTTTACAAATGTAACAAAACAGCTCCTGTCATTGCAAAATGAAAACTAGTGTAGATTTGCAAAGTCCTAAGAACGCTTAATTTATTTCCAATCTATTCTCACATCCCTTGTTCTTGAGGAGGGAAAACACACACACACACACACACACACACATGCAAACTTTAGTTAAATGCTGATAAGGCTCAGGAATGATTAATGGTTCATGTGAAAAGTCTTCTCTGAAGTGCATGATTTGGAAAGAAAAGTGACTCCTTTTTTCTTCCAGTATATTTTTTCATGATTTTTTTCTTTCTAAAATGGAGTTTTATTTAAAAGAATAGAAGCAAGACTTCATAATATAGGTCATGCCTAGCAGAGAACTTGACAAAAAAATTAAATGTGTTGACCAAAATCTAGCTGTCAGACATACTTAATCTATCATCTTGATAATATCAACTTCAAGAAAGCTCTCAGACTGTGCTGTCATCCAGATTGATTTTATCCAGCAAGATCATCTTTGCCTTCAACCAGCAGCGCTTTCTCGAGATTCCTAACATTTCTCTAGTCACCCCACCCTACTGCCCTTGGAAGCCAAAGCAAAGTCTACAAGACAATTAAGATGCTAAGTCATCACTTAGAATCTCCCCAAACAGAAACAGAACTGGAGCTAGCAGCTTTCAGACCACATTCACATTTAAGGAAAAGGAAGCCAAAATGGTGCATTTACAAAAAGCTGCATGTTGAAAACAGAACCCCAGGAGACAGGTGTCCCTGAATGAAACCTTCCTTTGCATGCACAATTGGGCATATTCTCCCATCAATGCCTGATTGTGTATGCAAATGAGTGTACACCCAGTTACCTGTTTGTTATATTCATATTTTTAGGGTCGATGTAAGTGCTTTTATTATTATTTTTTAATAAAAATTTTCTAAATTGTCTGCGGATGAGTGATGCTTCGGAAAATTGTTGTTTCCTTTAGAATCCAGACTTAAGCCCCTCCAAAACCTTTCCACGAATAGATCTGTGTTAGGGAAGTGAAATGTAGAATGAAAGCAATTATCTGAGTGATTCAAGGTAAACATACCACCAGGCATATACTTGCCACATTATTCTGGTTTTTAGGTAGAAGAAAGGCTCTCGATTGTCCAGAGCATGTGGCTTCAGGCCAGCCACCCCCAACCAGGGCCTGGGAATACAAGGCAGCTTGAGCCTCTCCTTAGAATATATTCTGGCAAAGAGAAGTGGATCCATAGCCTCACCATGATCATATGTCCAAGCAAATAAGCTTTCCGTATAATGCTTCCTGACTTGCATTTATTCCGGCTTTTCTCAGAAAAGAAATAGCAGACGTGAGGATACACTAAATTAAGGCTACTGTGAGTGGAGAAGAAAAATCTCTGAATAATTTTCTTGACACTGCATTCAACCCCTTCAGGGCCTGTGGTGCTAAAGCACTGAAGATTTATTTTAATGTGTAAAAACCCTGTTCTGTTCCTCTGGGAGGTAGTAAAGGAGACACTGGGAGGCTCGGGAAGAGTTTATATTTATCAGGTAAAGTGCTGTCTGCTTGCTAATAAGCTTCATAAATATTTCTCCCTTCTCCTGAAAGGAACTGAAAAAAGATCCAATTTTGCAATCTAAAAAAAAAAAAAGAAAAGAGCAGAACCAATTTCCAAAGGTTCTAATACCTTAGTAGAAAAATGTAGCTGAGTTACTAGCTGCCTTCTTGGCAAGATTGTTTGAACATCCCTTACATCAAACCCTGGCTTCGTCAACATACCACCCACTAGCAAGCACTCCAGTACCCAGATAGATGACAAGGTCAGTCTCATGCTATACAGTCATATATTTCTTATCTCTGTAGTTGTTAAACCTAGAAAAAGAATCAGCTTTTTAAGCTGCATTTGAAGCTGACTGCTTCTATCTGGGTGGACCTCTCCATCTACAAGATGTACAAAATAGTCCCTTTAATGATGTGCCTGCTTCCCTCTTATTTCTGCTTTTTCCTAATCCTAGCAGATGTGTCCTCCTTCAGCCACATTTTTGAGAACAGTCCACCTCCATATTTTATGCCCAGTTCTAACCTTAAGTGGAAGAAGTATCTGGAATCTTGTGCCAGGCTGTATCTGAGACAGTGTCAAACCAGCCTTGCTGAGGGTATTCAGGGCTGGGGAACCTCAATCTAGTGGCTATAGATACTGCCCTTGAACCTCAGCTTCAAAGAGAGTTTAGCCTGCAGCCTTAGTTGCCCATGTTCAGCAGATTTGCATCCCTGGCACCTGCTGCCAGGTCTTCCCACTGCTCAGTTGTGGTATTTCACCTGTTACTACTTCTAGACTGACAGCTTACATTTGGGCCTTTGCTCAGATCTTTGTTTATGGCATTTAAGTTCCACTTGCCATTTTTCCTCTTAAATAAGTTACTCATTTGTTTGTTTCCTCATATTTCCACAAGCATTTATTGAGTGCCTGTTATGTTCCAGGCAAATATTTGGTGCCAGCAGTACACAGGACAGACCAGCACTGCCTGCCTCTAGATCCACAGTGATGGATCAGGTACCTGTGTTTAGAATCAAGGATCTGATCTGTAAATTGGTCTGGTCTGACTGGCCTTCTCTGCCATATCCTGTCATTGTTGAGTCCAGTTTAGGAAAGCCCACTTCAGGAGATTATAATCTGGTTTGGAGACTGGGAAACCTCTCTGTCCCACCCACCTCATTGGACATGATGCCAGCGAAGGGCCTGGGTCTTGGGTGCTGATAATCTGGGACCCTAGGGTGCAACGTGTCATGAAGGAGCATGAATTTCCACATTCATGTAAAATTGGATATGAACCATTCGTGTTGAGAAACAAGCAGAGTGATGTAGAGTTAAGTATCAACCTGGACCACTTTTCTTAAGAAAACGGAATAGCTGTACAATGCAGCGTGTGACATGGGATAGAGGATGTTTGGTCGCTCAGCAAACATTTGTAGAGTGTCTCCTGCTGGGCTGGCATGGACTAGGTGGTTAGGAGTACAGAAATTAAAAAGAAAACTATGTTTGAGTTACTAACAGTGTAGTGAGGGAGGTAGTTATGTGTAAGCTATAGGACTGCGTTCAGAGGCTACAAGGGGTATACCTGTGATGCATGTGAGTGGCCCCCGTCTACACAAATTTTTCTAAAGTGAGGGAAATACAGTGAGCAGGCAGGTTATAAGCCACTTTTTTATATTGTAGGACTACAAATTGCCCAAGCAGATCTTTAGTATATTATTAATCATTTAATATATTAATTAATATAGATGTTGTACCTTCTGTGTTCAGATCCCTACATTTAGTAGATATAGCAGAAATCATCATGGCTGGTCACAGAGAGAAAAGTTATGTTCTGTGGCTTTATGTCAAGAAAGAGCTGCATTTCAGTAGTGCAAACTATGAACTGTCTTATCAGTTTGTGCATCCACTTAGCCAATGTGTATGCATAAGGATCCGGTTAACTGGATAATGATTGGGTGAGTTTCCTTTTGCTGCTCACGACCTTTTCTCAATAAGAATGGTTTATATCCAATTTTAAAACATGTTGGAAGTCATGTCTCCAAAGATGCAGGTAAAGACATGGTAAGCAACACAAAGCATTTTTATGAAGCATAAGTGGAATTACTCTGGGTTGGTCAATGTCCCAGAAGTAATTTGCTAAGTGATCTCTTTATTTCTAACCAGCTGGGTGTAACAGACCTGCTCCTTCAGGTGTGGCCTGTATTCTTTCTCTCCATCCTTACATCTCTGGGCTTTTACACCACTTGCTGTTGTGGCTTTTCTTGTCACCGATCCTTTTTTTTTTCTTATCTTGGCTACTCATCTTCTTCCCATTCCTGAAACATAGACTTGGCCTAAAGTTCGTATTCTCTGTAGTCTCTAGTCCTAAAACTAATAACAGCTTAGAGGTACTGAGTTTTTACAATGAACTTTTCTAAACCTTTTGTGTGCAGTACCTCATTTAATCCTCACATCAATTCTTTGAGGACAATGCCATTATTAGTCCTATTTTACAAATGAACAAACTAGGGCATAGAGAGATGAAGCAATTTTCCCATGATTTCACCACGAATAAGATGGCAGAGGAAGGATATATGCAAATTCCAATGCACCCTATTACTTGTGGTCTTTTCCCCTTTGCTATAATGATTCACTCAGAGCCCACAGATATCAACTTCCTAGAACCTTAGCAGAAGGCAGTAGTCCTCTTACTCTTTTTAAAATGTTATTTTTGACCTATCTCATCTACTCTGTCCCATATCATAAACAGTCAAAAAAAAAAAAGAAAGAAAAAAGAAAAAAAAAAGATAAGCTCCTTGACACTCAAAGTCTGGTAGTTTTTTTTTTTTCCCCCATTTTTTTAATTCCTTGTAGAGTCTAGGGGTTATTTGAATAAAATATATGAACATTATTCATATGTGCAATAAATGTGTCATATTTAATTTGAATTGAACACTCCAGTTAATCAGCCCCTTGGCAATAAAAACTGTCAAACACTCAGTACAGTGGTGAAAATTAGGAAATGCTTGTTAAAGTAATCAGATTTAAAATAGAGATAAAAATATAAATCTCAATACATAATTGGACTTTCCAGCTTATGAAAATGAACAAATAGTTTCCATATGCCTAATTTCTCTTAGACCTAACCTCCAGCTTTGAAGATCTTGAATCAAATTGTATTCGGAGAAATGCCTGTCTTATTATCCATGCCATTTTAAAGATTTCACCTTTAACTCTAGATTGAATTTGAGGGAAAGATCTTTTTTTCTCCCTATTCATCTCAATTAAATGGATTCAAATATGTAAAGCCTTCCTCTAAGTTTCTCAAGAATTCAACATTTCCGGTAGACCCTGTCCTAAAAGAGCACATCATTTGTGGTGAGAAAACACTGCATGTGAAGATCATAAGACAAATATGCAAACAGGCATAAAGTAAGAACACATCAGTGCAGAGGACCACTGCTAGCTGCTTGGGTCACCTTGAGCAAATCCAGTTTCTCTGGGCTTTAGTTTTTAAAGATAAATGAGGGGTATGGTTAGGAGTCACTCAGAGTGCTTTTATCTCAAAAGCAGTATGACTTTGATGATGACAGAGCTTCATCCAGGAAGCAGAGTTCGCATTGGAAGAAGTCTAGTGGGAGGACACGGGGAGAGGATGGGTGTCCACGGAAAGAAGAACAGAGAGCAAGTCAGGCAGGTAGAAAAGCAGGAATTGCCTGGAAGCACAAGCAGGTCAGCTTAGCCACGTGAACAGAGGGTCTCTGAGAACTCTGAGGAGGGCAGTGTGGGGTGAGGAAGGGGGAAGTTGCTTGGGGTCATATTTTGGAGGCTTCAATGCCTTTTTTTGTTGTTTTTAACTTGGTCACAGTCAATGGAATACAACCTCGATTCTTATCAGGTCAGTTTTAAAGAGCATTGACTTTGTTGACTGCTGATCTGGACACCGGGTGGAAAACTTGTGTTTGGTAACAGGCTTGACTTCTCAACATAAGCGACTGAGAACTCAACAAAGACATCAGTGCACCCGCAGAAGAGATTTCTGGAGATTTCTGGTTCTCACATTCCATGCAAGCATCCCCACATACCATACGCCACCAGGAATTTCTCCAGCATCCATCACCTGGTTTCCCAGAATCTTTCTTTGTCCAGCTATTCAGCAGGCTTTGATACTATTAACTATTTCTATTGCTCGAAAGTGAAAAATATGTCTGTTCTCTAAACTCAGTACAAGGTGTTATCTGCTGCGCCCTCTCCAGCCCCCTAAAAGGCCATTTATCTTTGTTTATCTTTCAACATTTGCAGATATCCCTAAGATTTGTTATACAAAGAAGTGGGAGAAACACCCAGGATTCCAGTATCTATTTCCTTGACTTTCTTTAGGGTATTTAGGGACAGTTTCAACAGTTCCGCAGAGAAGGTTCCCAAGAGGATGCCCGTGTAGGAGAATGCTCAGGTGCATAAGAGTCAGTGAGCAGTGTTGTCTTGTTTGTTGCCTGTGTTGAGTTACTGCAGTTCTTGCCACACCCTGAAAATGCAACCGTCTTTGAGGTTTGCTGGACTTGATCCAAGGCCCAATGAAGATGCTCCGATTTAGATTTGAACTCTTAGCTCCTCCTTCTATAAAAGAGTTTGTATCCTGTATGTAACTGGTAAAGGTTTACCTAATGTGCCGTTTTTTGTTTTGTTTTGGTTTGGTTTGGTTTGGTTTTTTTGGTACACGGGCCTCTCACTGCTGTGGCCTCTCCTGTTGTGGAGCACAGGCTCCGGACGCGCAGGCTCAGCGGCCATGGCTCACGGGCCCAGCTGCTCCGTGGCATGTTGGATCTTCCCGGACTGGGGCACGAACCTGCGTCCCCTGCATCGACAGGCAGACTCTCAACCACTGCACCACCAAGGAAGCCCAATGTGCCGTATTTTTAAAGAGAGGGATTTCAATGTTTTTTTGCTTTTCTCCGGTGCTTGCCGGGGCTTGCACGCCTCTTTGGGAGGCCTAGATGTGCACAGAGTGACGCACCCGGTGGCAGCAGCCCACCCCGTGCCATTTCCTCGGCAAGAAAAGGGGGTTATTTTTCTCCAATTTCTTTTCCTCTGTTCTGCTCCTTGGGAAATGGGATGTGGCCCAGGAGTAAGCTTCTCAACGCATTGCTTAGTCACAGATTCCTCTGGCCATCTTCTGGTGGGCCGTCTAGGATGAGCTGAGGCTGATCATTGAAACTTTGAAGTGAGAAGCAACTTCAGGCACATATGTGGCTCTGCAGGGCAGGGGTTTTCCTACACAAGGAAGAATCAACAATGGGCAACCAGACTGCAGAACCCAACCATCTACCTACTAGGACTGCACCGGGCCCTGTGCAAACCCGGCTGCTCTGGGTGTGATCTGGATTGCTTCAGCCCTCAGCCCTCCCAGGGCTCCTGTGTTTCTGGCTGTACTTATTTTGGCTTCTGAAGTCTCTGCTTTTGCTGTGACCAGTCATTCCCACCATGACTCATTTTATCTCCCGAGCATTTGTCTTCTGCCCTTGCCTGTTAGCAACTCCCAGCTTCTAGTCTCTGTTATAACCTCCCCTCCCAAATCTCCCCAGTTCCAATGCATGCAGCATGACTGAATTAGCAGATTGAGGAGATTGCCAGGATAAATCAGGTCTCAGAATCTGCTAGTCACTCAAAGCTCGAGAAAAATAAGATGAGGGAGGTTGGCTCAGTTTGTGACTTGATTAGGAGCACAAAACTAAAAGCTGTATTAATTTCTCTGGCTAATATCAGTTATTTAGATTACAAACTTGTACTTAATAAGTGTATGTTCATTACTGAGAACACAATGAATTTATGTAGAAAGTTAATACCACAAGGCTTAAAAAAAAAGATTTGCAGATATGGATGACATTTTATTTTCTAGAAAATTTAATGTCAGTTTTTCTGAACTGCAGCCTAAATACTTCTTGATGGAATATAAATCAATCCAATTAATTCTTCTTTTGCCCTCAGTAAACACATAAACAACTGGCTACCATATCCTTTAATGCCATAGAGAAACTTGGAAGAAATAATTATACACTTTTTCAACAGTATAAATAATCAAATGTCAAGGTCAGAAACACTTTCATGAAAGGGTACTCTTCACTCTGCATAAGCAATACTTCCCGCTTCCTGTCCAGGTCCCCAGACTCCCTGGATAGCCCTCAAATTAGGGACCCTGGCCTCCTAAATAGCAACGCCTGTGGTGTATTCAGAGGCGCCCTTTTGGAAAGCAACCAAGTAGGATAATAAGGGCCATTTACAATGGACCCCAGGCCATTGGGTTTCCCAACAATGTGCTTCCTACGAGATCTACTGTCATCCTCAATGTCTCTTACCTCCCCGTCATGACAAATTACTTAGTGGACTCGAAACTTTTGTGAACAGGAAGGGAAGCCAGTTTCACTGACACCTTATAATGAACCACTGCCACTCTCGGGAAACTGTTTAGAGGACGGGTCCGGAGTGGGCATTATGAGGGTAGTGAAACCAAGTGTCAGCAAGAGGCTGCAGACAAATCCAGACAAAGTGTTTATCGGAGTCTCCCATTTCCGATCCATGATCTACCAGGTTCTCACCCTGACCCCTCCCTACAAAGCCCCTGTCCTCCTTTCTAGCCCATGCCCCACTACACTCCTGAATAAATTTCATGCCAGTGATGCTAGGCTACTGGATCCTTCCTCAAAGGAGCCCTAGGTTCTCCTTCTTTGGCTTTGTGCGGACTGTTTTTCCACCTCCCATCGCTGTTGGAAGTAAGCTGCAGCCTTGAGTTGGGTGACCGACTCTCAAGGTTTGTCCGAGACTTTCCTAGCTTTAGCACAAAAGTCTCCTGTCCTGCAAATCCTTTAGTCCCAGACAGTTATCCCCACCAGCCTTGACATAGTCCTGGTCCTCCAATTAAATTACCATCTTCCTCTCATTTGTATCTGTGGAGCACATGGCTCTTACCTTGTAAAACTGATCATTCTCCACTTCAAGTTGTAGCCCTACCTTTACCTATACACACTCCCATCACAATACAAACACCTTGAGGGAATTGTTATCAATATAACATGTGGTTTTCAAGTGCCTGCTGTGTGCTTTATCATAAGAAACTTGTCCTCAAATAACTTAAAGTCTATTTGGGCAGAGAAGACAAAAGCGATGACATGGTCATTAGCCATACATGTTATAAGAACATTCTGGAAAAAGGACTTTAGGAAATTCAGTGGGGGGCATGATTTTTTCCAGTTAGGGTATCATGGGAGACGGTGTAGAGAAGTGGGGATTTGAGCTGAAACACAGTGGATTTGGGTGAGGGAAATAAGTGTTTTGGGGGGAGAGACCAGCAGAGTCAGAGCAGCAGGGATTTCCCCACACTCACTTTTGGGTCCTCTCTGTGGCTCAATCAAGGGCCCCAAATGACTCAGTTATATTTGTCAAATTTAAATGAACACATGGCATTTTTAGAACTACAACCACCACCACTAAAAATGATTGTAGCTTCAAACTTCACATATGAAAATCGAATGAGCTAGGTCTTCTAAGAAACCCAGAGAAACACCTTAGAGGTCTCCTTTAATTAAAATGAGAGCCTAATTTTCAGGTGATTTCCTAGCTATGCACCTGGAACTAAAATCAATCTTGCATCCCTTGCACGAGAGACCCAGGAAGAGAGAAGCGAGCTCTCACGGAGCCGTTGGTCTGACACTGGGAAATCTCCCTGGAGGTAGAGATGAGGTCAGAGAGCAAAGCCGCAGGGAAGGCAGAAATACCACTTTAAATGCAAAGTGATCAAACCACTTTAATTTTCTACGTACAATGTTTTTCTTGCCAGTGACTCAAGGAGGTTAAGGTTGATAGCTCCTTACAGGACAGATCGCACATTTGCAGTCATCCTTTGCATTTGAGAAGTAATTAAACATTTGTAAAATGACAGTTTTCAAATGAAATGCCTGGCCAGAGTCTCCTTTAGGAATAACGATGTGGTTTCGTTGGCTGCAAGTAATGACACAGACGACAGAGCCGAGAGGCTGTCCTGCTCGCCCTGTCCTCCACTCCCAAGCCGCAGCCTTCAGCAAACAGCAAAGGCTGCTCGAATTCATTTGCCCCAGCGCCCTTTGGGAGCTGACTATCTCTTGAGCTAGCGTGGTACAAACACCGGCGTTTTGCCATGGTTCCACCCCCCTTCTCTGCAGAGTCCTTTGCTATAAATTATGGCAGCAGTGAGAAGAGGGACCCAAGTTGTGCAGCAGAAGGGTGAAACTGGCAGAACTTTTGTCTATCACTTTGTTTGGGGAAAACTTGGCTTAAAAGTAACTGGCAAGGGAGTTGCAACCAGATATCTGTATAGAAATGTGACCTTCTTCGGTGCTTTTGGCAGATTGGCCTGACTGATCTAAGAAAGAGCTAAGACATCCCCCTGGGTGCTGGTACTTTGTTATATTATTGAGCAGATGCTTGAGGATGTGGTCATAGGTGTACACAAGATGGTTTAGAATTTAGCTGGGTGCCAGGACAAATATTATCCCTTGAAACTGGGATGTCGAGTAATTGATTGTCATGCATATGTATGGATGCCTGATTCATACAGAGCTGATTTAGCATTTTCCTGTTAACTTTATTTTTTACATGTTACCCTAACCTGAATTCATAAGATGAAAAAGTATTTTTTTTTGTAATGTTTACTACAGAGATAGACAAATGTTAGTACAAGGAGAAGAATAATTTCTGGTATTAATATTTTATTTTTTGTTTGTTCTCATTCAGTGAAGTGGCTTTGAACACCTTCTGTGTAGCCGGTACTGTGCCCGGCAGCAGAGGTACACGTAAGGATTAGACAGTCCTAGGCATTGAATAGATGAGGGCAGACTGTATGTAAACAAAGGCAATGATGATGCAGTATAAATACAGAAGAATGAAGGGAAGGGTGGTCTCCACTGTAAAATAGCACAGAGGAGGGAAGGATGAGCTATGCCCAAGACAAAAGGAAGGTGGCATTCCAGCTGCTCCTTTAAAGGAAGAAGGAAGTTGGATGAGGGCTTGGGGTTGTGGTGTGCTGGGCGGCCTGGACCAAAGCTGGAAGCTTGACTATTTGTGTCCTAGGCATCTGTGGATGGTTTGGAATGGCTCCATCACAGGGGTTGAGAGGGTCGTCAGAGGCAGCCCTGAGACTGGACATAGTACCCGGTGCCTGCCATCGGTAGTCTATGATTGTCTAGTGGAAAGAGGATGATCTTGGAAGTCAGACAGTATGAGTTCAGATAATCACTTTAAGGCCCATGACAAGTTGCCAGATCCTTCTGATTCTGTTTCTGTAAAGTGGATGGGAGAACAATAAAACTTGTTTTGCTACCTCACTGGATTCAATTCCCGACCCAGGAGAGAGTCCTCGGTGTGGCTTCTCTCTGGGACCCTCCTGTTCTGTGCATCCATATCCAGGTTTGCAGCTCATTCTGCACAGCAGGGAGGCCCTGAATCAGAGAGGTCCCAGGGTTAGCACTTGGCTTATAAAAAGATCACTTGCACACAGGTGTGAAGGAAGGCTTGCATTATCATGAGACCGGAGACAAAGGAGGCCACTGTAAGTCTGCTGCGATATTGCAGAAAAAGAACTGATAAGGGCTTAGAGCAAGGCCCTAGTGGTGGTAACAAGAAAAAAAAAAAGATTTCAGACTTCTTAGCATTCATGACAAAATGGAGAGCTATGATGGAGCAGGAAGGATCATGGAAGATGAGCTTATTCTGCAGCGATTCAGGGACCTCCCTGCAGTAATGGCGCACATTCACTTGGAATGCCTGGACACCTACTGAACACGGGCTGCCCTTAGGAGCGCCCAGGAGGGGCTGCTTTCCAGGAGCACACCCGTGGATAAGGGGTAGGGGACTCCCCAGGGGCCCTGCTCCTCCTTTATTGTCATTGATTATTTCTGCTGCAAATCATATTTGCAAAGAGCAGCATAATCATTTTTTTAATTAATTCTCCTCCACAACAAGATGCCAAGCTAGATTGCCCAGCATCTTCAGCAAGGCTGGGATTAACACCCTCGGGTCTGGGTTCATCCAGCTAACCTCCTCTCTATTACCTGGGCTTTACTGAAGCAAGTACCATAAAGCCTTACTTAATTAAAATCAAGAAAACAGGCAGCACTGGCAGGGTTGGTTCCAATGTTAAGGGGAAATAAAAATAGCAGTCCCTCATCCCTGAACTGGTCAGAATTAGAAAAAGGAGATGTGGCATTGTGTGTCAGAGCAGAATGCAGATCTGAAGATGCAAGGACCCGGCTCCTTACTCAGAGGATGTGTGGATCCCCGATGGTGTCTACAAGCCAAACAAGCAATGTATTGGAACATGTGCTGCCTGCCAGGTAATGTGGCCCATGTCTTATATACAGTTGGTTTATTTAAGCCTTCTGATAAGTCTTTCATATTTCCGGTAATACCATCAGTATGTTGATTTACATAGAAGGAAATTGGAGTTTAGAGAGATTTGATAAGTTACCCAAGATCACACAGCTCATGAGATCCTGGATCCAGAGCTGGAACTGAATCCAGGTCTGAATCCAGAACCAAGTTCTTCACCGCTGTGCAGTGTGTTCTCTGTTTAGAGAAGCAAGTTGTTCAAGGCTATGTCTCTATTCTTTGTGTGAGTAAAGCACATAATGGTGAATTTCTATTACCAGTTCCTTATAATGAGCATCAGAGACAGAACACTTGGATGGAGAGACCATGGACCTGACCCAATTCAGTTCAGCTCAATCAGTATCCATCGAGTCCTTCCTGCTGCTCGTAAGACAGTGTTTGGCTCTTCAAGGAGAGAAGCTCTTTGGGAAATATTCTGAGCCCCGTACTTTGTGCATTAGCAACCCAACAGTCTAGGAATGGATTAGCCCTAGCAGTACCCCCAAGATCACACGATGACCAGCCTTTACAGCCTGGGTGCCACCTCATTCCAGAGAGCATTCTCTTCCCTAGCAACCATGGAGGAAGATGAGGGGCCAAGTTGACTTTTGAGATATTCCATTCCTGATCATGCTATAATCTTCAAAATAATAGTAATCATAGTAGCACAATATTAATAATAATAATTAGTATTTGTTGGGCATCTTCTGGTGACTCAGGCACTCTGCCGGTACCGTCAGTTACATAATTAGTAATGGAAGTAGAATTAAAATTCAGGTCTGCCTGAAAGTAAAATTCCATCACAAGTCAAAAAGTAACACTTGTCTTCCAGGTTACACCACAGTTCCTTATGGAGCTAAAGCCCGATAGATAGAAATCCCTAGGCAGCAATTTCTGCAAAATTGGCTCTAAAGGTATTAACAGAAAGAACTAATAAAAGGGAGGGGTGCTCATTCACTTATTGAGCCCACTTGCAAGTCCAAGGGATTTTCCCTTACTTCACTTGCAGAATTTCTTTTCATTTCGTTCTCAATACATCTTTCTGCCTTCCTTTTCTTCAACTCCTAAGTTCAGGAATGTCTCCTAATTGTCTCCTGAATGGAATCACATCATTCCAGAAACGGGAAAAAGGGAAAGACTTGTAGATTGCTGTGATGACACTTGTAGGGTGGCTTTACTTATGTAGGTACAGAAGGGGGGTTGGTGAGGGCAGGCCTCCTGGGGTCAGCCTTTCCAGGAAAAGAGTTTGACTCTGTACCTTATCCCCCAAATTACAAAGCCAAATCAGCCAGACACTGGCCTGTGAAAAGAGATGCTCAGACAAACGCAGGGAAAGTAGGTGGCAAAGGTCTGGACAGAGCAGGGTGGAGGAGAAGTCAGAGCCCGTCTGGGAGGTCTGGGACAGCTGCCAGCATCAGCGCAGGAAGAGTGGCTCCCCAACCGGTGGTTTGTAGGGCTGCCAATTGCCCATTTCTATACATATATCCAGTTTGAGCAAGTGCAACACTGTCCACAGAGACACCGAAAGAGCTGAAGATGGATGTAGGAAGGCACAACAGGTCCATCAAAGTAGATGAATAAATAAAGACATTAACTTAAAAAAAAATTATTTATTTATATTTGGCTGTGTTCAGTCTTCATTTCTGTGAGAGGGCTTTCTCTAGTTGCAGCGAGCGGGGGCCACTCTTCATCACGGCGCGCGGGCCTCTCACTGTTGCGGCCTCTCTTGTTGTGGAGCACAGGTTCCAGACATGCAGGCTCAGTAGTTGTGGCTCACGTGCCTAGTTGCTCCGTGGCATGTGGGATCTTCCCAGACCAGGGCTCGAACCCGTGTCCCCTGCATTGGCAGGCAGATTCTCAACCACTGCACCACCAGGGAAGCCCAAAGACATTAGCTTTTAATGTCAGTGGGACTGAAGCATTCTTATTACCTTATTTCTTGAAGATATAAGAGGAAATTCCTTCTGTCAATTTCAACAGCTTCAAAGTATACTTGAGAGCACTTGGAAGAAGAAAAAGGACCCAAGTACCTGATAATATCACTTACAGGTGCCAAGGGTAAATCAAAAGTGTTCATAGACCTGAGAAGGATGTTGTTGTTCAAATAGCTGGGAACCTCACTCAAGTTGAAGGAAAGCTAATCACTATGGACTTTGGTTCATTCATTAACTGATTCATCCATTCAACACTGTTGAGATCTTTCTATGTGTAGGTGATGTAGAGATGAACTAGCCACGGGTGTGCTCCCAGGGAGTGTGTGGTCTAAAGGATGCTAGGACACAGGTCCCTACAGGGGGTTGATTGAAGGTGTCCAGGAACAATCTCCACATTCTTTGGGATTGAGCTAAGTCCCAGCCAAGAAATCAAGGAAGTCCCCTGCCTAGTAGCAGTCACTCTTGAAACCATGTCAACAAGTCAATCAGTGCCTCAGATGTGCTGGCATGATTATTTGTGCTTTTGTGTGCATTATCTCTAACCCCCAAAATGCTCCTATGATAGGTATTATTAAACTTCTTTTCTAGGGAGGATACTTAGCTCAGAGAAGCTCAGTACCTTAACAGTCACACAGCTGGTGTATAACTGAACGATGCTCCTTTGTGTTTTAATTTAAATAGCATCCCCACCACCACCATTCTAACATCCCAGATGTCAAGACCAGATTAATGTTTACCAAAACTCATTTCTTATAATATATACTCACCACCTTCCAAGTGTTCTTTTAAATGAATTCCCAGTTCCTTAGTTTAGAATATAAGGCTCCGCAGCATCAGGCTCTATGCTATCATTTTGGTCTTACGTTCCATTGATGCTTTAATATACCCTCTACATCAATTAAACCAAACTACTTGTCATATCTGAAAACTTCGTTAATTTCCCCACATCCATATTAATTAAAAAGGCTGTTGTTACTGATTAAATGTGGGAGGTATAGAAGAAGAAGATGACAAAGTTGATTCTGCATTTTCAAGGCTGAGTGATTTAGAAGGTTGGTGCTGTCAAATAAAACAGGAGAGTCATGGGGAGGGGTGGTTTCAGGGGGAAGGATGAATCTCATTTTAATGCCTTCTGTGAATTGACAGAAGATCATTCAGGAGAGCAGACTGGCCTCCAGTTAGAAAACTGGCCCAAAGTTCAGAAGGGCAGTCAGTACAGGACATGGAGATTTGGGCATCTTCCACAAGGAAGTGATGGGGCAGCTTTGGGGATGAAGGAAGTGACCCAGGAGAAATCAGTGAATTGGGAAGAACAGAGAACCCCAGACTGAATCTTGAAGGGAGCTCAAGAGCCTGCTGTGAGTAAAGGTGGATAGATAGATGCAGGGGAATGAAAGGAAAACTCAAAGCAAAGGCACAGATTCCTTCCAACATTTCTAAGAAAAGAAGAACAAAGAAGCAAGAGAATAATTTTGTTCCCCAACCAAGGCTCCTCAATTTGCCCTCTTACTTTTAGGGACTTTCCTTAACTCTTGAGGATAGAAGCATGGAGAAACACCCTACCTGAATCTGAGCTTTCGCTTGTCTTCATGTTGTGGACCTTGCTTTTTAAATGAATATTTGGAAACATTGGCAAACAAAAGTGGACACAAACCAGTGTTCCAGACTCTGGGCACACTAGGGTGAAGAAGATAAAGTCCTTGCCCTGGTGGAGTTTGTTCCCTAGTGGATTGTATCACTGGCAAGTGCAGTGATAGAGTGAGCACAAAGCACGGTGGGTGTTAGGGGAACTCTCCCGGGGAAGGATCTGGAGCTGTGTCTTAGGATAAGGAGAGTTGCTTAAGTCTGGCATGGAAGTTGTGACGGAGTTAATTAAGGAGGCATGGTCCAACTAAAGAGAGGATAAAAGCAACACACTTTTGCATAGCAAAAAACAAAACAAACAAAAAAATCCCAAAAACCTACAAAATCGGGACAATATTTGCAAATTGATGCAAACAATAAGGGACTAATATCCACAATATACAAAGAGCTCATACAACTCAATATTGAAAAAAAAAAAAACAATCCAATCAACAAATGGGCAGAAGACCTAAATATATTTCTCCAAAGAAGATTAGCAGATGGCCAACAGGCACATGAAAGGATGCTCAACATCACTAATAATTAGAGAAATGCAAATCAGAACTACAATGAGGTATCACCTCACACCAGTCAGAATAGCCATCATCAAAAAGTCTACAAATAGGGGCTTCCCTGATGGTCCAGTGGCTAAGACTCTGCACTCCCAATGCAGGGGGCCCAGGTTCAATCCCTGGTCAGGGAACTAGATCCCATATGCTGCAACTAAAGTCCCGCATGCCAAAAACTGAGACCTGGTGCAGCCAAATAAATATATTTTTTAAAATGTCTACAAATAATAAATGCTGGAGAGGGTGTGGAGAAAAGGGAACCCTCTTGCACTGTTGGTGGGAATGAAAATTGGTGCAGCCACCATGGAGAACAGGATGAAGGTTCCTTTAAAGAACTAAAAATACAGTTATCATATGATCTAGCAATCCCAATCCTGGGCATATATCCAGAGAAAACTATAATTAGAAAAGATACATGCACCCCAATGTTCATAACAGCACTGTTTAGAACAGCCAAGACATGAACACAACCTAAGTGTCCATCAACAGATGAATGGATAAAGAAGATGTGGTATATATATTGTACGTACACACACACAAACACACACACACACTGGAAAATTAGTCAGTCATAAAAAATAATGAAATAATGTCATTTGCAGCAAGATGGATGGACCAAGAGAATATAATACTTAGTGAAGTAAGTCAGACAAAGAAAGACAAATACCATATGATATCACTTATATGTGGAATCTAAAAAATAATACAAAGTAATCTATATACAAAACAGAAACAGACTCAAACAGACATAGAAGACAAACTTACTGTTATCAAAGGGGAAAGGGAGAAGGGAAGGGATAAATTAGGAGTATGGGATTAAGAGATACAAACTACTATACATAAAATAGATAAGCAACAAGGATTTATTGTATAATACAGGGAACTGTATTCAATATCTTGTAAGGGAAATAATCTGAAAATATACATATATACACACACACAGATAGGTAACTGAATCACTTTGCTGTACACCTGAAACTAACACAATATTGTAAATCAACTATACTTCAATTTAAAAAAAGCAACATATACGAGAACACCTTCAAACAGCTCAGTGTGCTAGAATGCTGAATTTCAGGCAGGATGACAGTCTCTAGGCATACACAAGATTAGGAACAAAAGCAGGGACCAGGTGTTACACCACTGTAAGGAGTTTTGATTTTATCCTGCAGATGCTAAAGGAATAACTGAAAGGTTTTAAGGTGGGCAATCTCATAGTTCTGATGACGTTTTGGAAAGATCTCCCTGGCGGATGGAGGATGAATTTGAGAATGTGGAAAAAGGGAGGCCCTTCAGGAAGCTGCCATGGTTGTCCAGGCAAATGAAGATGAGGGCTTGCATCAGGGTAACAATGGCAGAGGTAAAGAAGAGTGTATGGATTCCAGAACTCTTTTGGAGACGATATTGCATGAACTTGTGATAGACTGGATGTGGAGGAAAAGAGCCAATGGCCATGGAAGACACACACGTGCAGGTCCATTGGGTGACTGAGGGGGCCACAGGCCCAGTGACGAGATGCAGGCATAGGAGACGGGACTGGCTTAGAGGGAAACGTACTAAGGCCACTTTGGATGTGGTGAATTTGAGACTTCTGTGACATCAGTAGGAGCCACCTGGCAAACATGTGAATCCATGAGTGCAAATCCTGACAGAGACTGGTCTGGACATTTAGATTTGGGAAGGTGTGTGGATCCCTGTGCAATGCCAACATTTCTGGGGCGGCCGGAAGGAAAGCAGGCTGTGATGGAAATGGAGGGGAAGCTGTCAGGAAAAGACTAAACTTTGTGCAACATTCACAGAAGTGAGGAGAGCAGATTTCCAAGAAGGAGAGGATGCATAGAGCAGAGAGGTTCATTAAAAAGAGAACTCGATTCAGAAATCAAAGTCAGGGACTTCCCTGGTGGTGCAGTGGTTAAGAATCCGCCTACCAATGCAGGGAACACAGGTTCGAGCCCATGTCCGGGAAGATTCCACATGTCGCGGAGCAACTAAGCCCGTGCACCACAACTACTGAGCCTGCATGCGGCAACTACTGAAACCCACACACCTAGAGCCCGTGCTCTGCAACAAGAGAGAAACCACCACAATGAGAAAAGCCTGCACACCGCAACAAAGAGTAGCTCCTGCTTGCTGCAGCTAGAGAAAGCCTGAGTGCAGCAACAAAGACCCAATGCAGCAAAAAAAAATTTTTAATAAATAATATTAAAAGGCAATCAAAGTCATCTGTGGTTCTCTGTGATGCAACTCCCGCCTCCTCCCTCCAGGACCTCAGCCCTGAGCTGTGGATTTAGGGAAAGTGAGCATGGCCGTGCTTGCAGAGGAAACCTTGTCTGAGCATGATGAGGTGCCTGCCATCCCTTTCACTGTGTTTCTGGACTCTGAGGGACCCTAGGTTGTCCTGTATTTCATCACAGACTGGGTTTCACGCAGGTGGACCAAAGTGCCCTTATTTAACAGATGTGGATGAATCCACAGACAATGCAGAAGTCTTCACAGACAAGACCAATTTCAGTGAAGTTATAACGGAGTGGGAAAATGTCTTAAAAATTAGATACTGGGGACTTCATGCAAAGGAGAATGAAGGCATCGCCAGCTTTTGTTGAAACTGCTCATCATGATTATTCGGTGTGTGCGAGGGATGCAAATTCTTGCTTTCTGGGACTTCAAAACAAACATCTTTTTTTGTAGTAGTAAAATCCACACTGGTATAACACTTGCTGCATATATTAACCTATGAGTCCAAGCTCTTTCTAGAATTCTGAAGAGGAAGATTTAAACGTCTACTTCATGGGAGGTGTCGTTGAAAAATCTGTAGGTTTGGAGAAGCTTTCTCTATTTCTTTGAAAATAGCACATCTTGTAGGTGAGAATATATGATATCGATGGTAATTGCTTTTCTGCTGGAGCTACATTTTCATCCTCCTCCCTTTCTCCTCCAACGTTAATTATCAGGACTAAAAATAGGCCATTGTGGGATCTGTATGCCTCTGGGAGGATTCTACCGAAATCTGACATCTGAAGGCTCCTCTGAGACGTGTGTTTCTGTGAAGCCGTTTCCTGTTTGAGAATTCAGTAAACACTTGCGTAGGGAACGCTGAAGTGTCTTCCTCTCACATGGCTGTGAGGGGCAGCCTGTGAGAACAGTGTCTTTCTGAGCAGACATGACTCACAGTGCCTGGAGGGAAGGGGAATGCATGGAATATTTATGATTAAGGGAATTAACGAAGACAGGAAAACATTGATACAGTAACATCCCACAAGGTAACTATCATTTGCCACCAAAATGCCATGGCCTTTTGCGGCTTCTGTTTTCGTAGGTACCTATCAACAGGTGTACCCCTTCCACCTCATTTGGAGAAAAATAATATAAGGAAACTTACAAAACAGAAAAAATGAGTAAGTTGTTTGCATCCATGGTTCGTCAAGGTGTAGTTAGGTGGGCACTAGAAAAGTCCTCATGGACGAATATGTATCTGCTAGAATTAGAGACTCATGGCTTTGCAATAAGCCTCTTCCTAAAAAATAGCTATCACTACTGGTCAAGTTATTTCCCACTTTAATTGCATCAGATATTCTTCAGTTGTCTTTTTGGAATGAATGGTAGTTTTGATGGGATGTAAAGTAATGTGAAGGAGGGAGGGATAACTTTGTAGCATCAGTATAATGGCCGTATTTCCTAATCAAGACATGTGTTTTGACAAATGAGTGTATTCCTGGAGAAAGTAAGATTGATTACTTTAAAATTGGCAGTTCTTGAAAATCTGAGATATATGTTCACATAACCATGAGGCGTGTCTTATTAAGAAGTCTTAGGCAGAGTTTCAAAGTGGGGAGTTTTATACTGATATTTGAGGATGCAGATGAGAGCAGAACAGGCAGCTCTGGGAGGCCGGGGTGAGGGGATCAGTGATACAGAAGAGGGAGGAGGATGGTCTGAGCAGAAAGAATGCTTTCACAATTGTGCTCACATGGGGGACGGGTTTACAGACAGTTGCTGGCGCTGCAGAACTTTTTGTTTTAATTTCTAACCCCAAATGGTCATTCCACAATCAGCTCTTTTGATTAATTTTCTGGATGTGATTTAGTTCCCTTCTGTTCTTTTGATATGCATATACGTTATATACTGACAACCGAAAAACAAATTTCATTAACGTTAACTGATTCAACAGATATTTTCTGAGTCCCTAAAAATTACAGAGTATGATATGCATTTGTATCGAGGAATTGACCTGTTGTAGAAAACAATAACCTGGATGTTTACCTACTCATAATTTCTCATTTAACAGAATATGAATTATCCGCTTTGAATTAAAGATACATTTTGGTCCCAAATTATTTTGTTGCTGTTTTATATCAGGGCTGCTGGCTCTTCTTTTCAGTTGATGTACATAGGAGCCGAAAATGCACTTTATTTTTAGCCCACAGAAGGCATCATTTGGAAGACAAATTTGTTGCAATAAAAAATGTCTTACAGGGCTTCCCTGGTGGTGCAGTGGTTGAGAGTCCGCCTGCTGATGCAGGGGACACAGGTTCGTGCCCCGATCCGGGAAGATCCCACATGCTGCAGAGCAGCTGGGCCCGTGAGCCATGGTCGCTGAGCCTGTGCATCCGGAGCCTGTGCTCCACAACGGGAGAGGCCACAACAGTGAGAGGCCCGCATACTGCAAAAAAAAAAAATGTCTTACAGTCCATCTCATACCCCATAAACTCCAGCCACTCATCATCTTAAGTAATAAGAGAGGAAACTCCATGTGGAGAGGCCAGGGGACTTGCCTTGACCCTCAGTCCTCCCACTTTTATGCACGTGTGAAGTCTATTTCCTGTCACCATGGTTGTCACACACATAATCTTCAGGATTGCAAATATCTCCAATTGGAAGCTGGAAGACACCCACTGCAATAGTGCCTTCTCAAATCTCTGGGCCAGTGTGTCAGATAATTTTATTGTTTAGAACAGAGAATCATTAGGCATTTTGTCCTGGTCCTTTAGGTTTTCCAGAACACATTGTGGGAGCAGCAGGTTTGATCAGGTGGCTCAGAGGGCACTGCGGTAGCATGTGGGCACAGCAGCTCAGCAAGAGACCCCAAAGCTGCACAGGTGGGCTCCAGACCCAACACACGCCCCTTGCCTGAATCTAACTTTGACTAGAGGAAGCCTTTTGTTTATGGTGTTCTGTATTTTGGAGAGCTCTATAAAATTTCATTTGAACCTAAAAAATGATTACAGTTGTCCCTTGGTATCTGCAGAAGATTGGTTCTAGAACCCCCGCGGATACCAAAATCAGTGATGTTCAAGTCCCGTATATAAAACTGTGGAATGTCAGAACCTTCTGTATTCAGTTATGTAAATTTGGAAACCAGTGATTGAGATTAGCCATAAACATCTCTGAGAACAACCTAAATGTTCACCTAAAGAGGAATGTTTGAATATATCATGGCTCGGAATTACTGTGGATATTTTGCAGCAGATAAAAAGGATGAAATAGATCAATCTGCTCTTATCTAGGGAGATATAGTAATAGTGTTAAATTTTAAAAGATAAGTTGCAGAACAAGACTTGTAATATGATCCCATTTGTGTAAAAATACATATGAAGGAAGACTACAGATGCCTTTACATACAACTATGTGAAGGCACTTGGTGGCTTCTTTCAAGTTGATGTTTTGGTAACAGAATGAGTGGAACCCAACAAAGCCTGTCTGGAAAAGTGAAACAGGATCCTGTCACTTTGGGTTTTTTTCTGGGTCAGAGATCTTTGGTTTGTGCTGGGCTCAGGGTTTTTATTGCTAACAATAAAATTGATCACAAAACTAGTAAAGCCCCTTCCTTAAAACTTGTTTCTGAGCTAAAGGAGAGTGAACAACCTCCCCAAGACAAGCCAAGTTCTATTGAAGAAAATCTTTTAAAAGGTTGGCTTTAGTATAAAAAGAAACATTAACTAGAAAATGCACATGAATATTGACCAGACTATGAGAGGAAGAATATTAAGCGACTCAAATTTCAATGTATAAAGGCTGATCAATTGGGGAGTTATTAGTATTAAATTCAGAGGCAGACCATTTTCCCTGTACTTCTCTCCATGGCCTGAGAAACAAATTATAGTGCAAATGTACTTTTTGGCACATCAAACATTGTGTATCAACTTATTCTTGATTAACATTACAATGTATTTATGAAATTTTCTAAGCACTGCTTAGAGATAAAATGAGAGGAGTTTTTTTCTTAGACAAAATGTGTTGATACTTGTTTTCATGGTGACTGTTGCATATTCAGTTCCATGTTCGTAGAAGTGGTGCACTGGCAAATTATTTTAGTAGTCAGAAATATTGACCTTCTACATGTCTGCCATGCCTCAGCTTTCCTTTTTAAACTTTCATTTTATTTCAACAAATTTGTTGAGCACTTACTATGTTCCAGGTGGCCTGCAAGGCCTAGAATGCAGTGGTCATGTTTTTAAAAGCTGTTCCCCAAATCAAGAAGTTGGTTTTCTAGTAGGTGACACAGACACACACACTACAATTGCAATAAAAAGTGACAGGTATTATAGGAGAAATTGGCACAGTGTGAGAGGGGAAAGAGGAGCAGAGTTTGGCCGGGGTCTTGTTCTCTCTTGCGTCTCTAAACCCCTAGCATGTGCCTGATACCTGGTATATGCTTACTAATCATTTGTTGGACGAGAGGATGAAAGTAACCATGACTGAAGTGCGACTTGTTAGAGCCATTTCATGGAAGACATGACCTGTAAGCTTGGTCTTGAAAGAAAACAAGAAGTGAATAAAGTGGTTAAGGAACAAGATGGTATTTCAGGTAGAGACTTGAGTCCATTAAAAAAAGCTCATGCCAAATGTATGGAATGAAAGAAAACTATGCGACATTAAAGTGCATGTATTTAACCTGTTAAATAAAAACACACATATGCATACATAGAAAGCATATTTATATTTGTTGTACCCTTGTGTGTTTTATACAAATACACTGTAACCTATACACACAACCTCAAAAATTCTGTAGCAGTGAAGCCATAATTGACAGCGGTCAGGCCCTGTGTCACATGCTGTCTGCTCACAGCATTTCCCTTCTCACTGTGTTCTACGTAAACCTCATGCTTTTCAGGCCTCGCTGTTAATCATTTATCACTATAGTCAGTGTCAAGCCTCACCACAAAACCTTTTAGGAGCTCAAAGCCCTGATTGGAATGAGATGTTTCCTTGGCTTTGTCTTGGTTCTGACAAAGTTTGGGGTGATTTTGAAGCTTGTTAGCAGGAAGGAATCAAGAATAAGAGGCCAGTAGAAGCCCTTGAATCATCACAGGGCAAACAGATGTGAGCCATATCTGTTGGTATATGAGCCATACTTTGAAAGCTCTTAGAGAGAGGTTAAATATAGTCTCTTGCAAATGCCTGGATGTTATCCTCTTTTATTTCAGCTTTATTCATATTCAACAAAGAAAAAAATGTGCCTCTGTTATTAACTATCTTTGCATATGGCATGTTATGAAAAGACATAGTACTAATAAGTCCAAATCAAGCTGTTTTAAAGCTAGGGTGGCTGGGAAACGTTGCTGGAAGAATAGAAGGAATAATAGGTTAGACTTCACAGACTAAATAGCATATTGGTTCTTTTTCTTTCTTTGATTTTTCTATATTATCAAACACTTTGATTAGACATTTCTTGTGTTCTATATTTAACCAAAAGGATGATGCTTCAATAAATACTAAATGCTGTCGACATGCATCAGAGAGAAGCAGCAGAGGTAGCTTCAGTAGTGATACTATCCGAATTTAGATGATTCAAGGGGGTATGCTAGAGACACCTGTGGGAGCAAAACTACCACCTGTAACTCTGCCACATAGGAGGGGGGAGCACAGCCACCAGATGCCTCTTAAGCATTCTAGTCCATTTACAACCCAGTGATTTCAATGGGAAGCCAAGTCCCATGGGTTCATTTTGCTACACTTTTTAAACCAAATGCCATTTCCACACACTTTGGGAAAGATATGGTGCTTAGCACTTCAGAGTAAAGGAGATAGTTTCCCCAAGACCAGGAGCCCTGTTCAGTCTGCGTGACATGTCTGCCAATCACAGGAGCAAGAACCCTTCCTCACCTCATAGCTGTGGTGACCCACAACCTGGCTCACATGTCTCTCCGGGGGCCACACGACGGACACCTCACTCTTAGGGGCTGTTACTCTGCCCCTTGAGGACTGAAGGATATGATGGGCATGGAAAGTTCCTCTGCTTCTTTGTCATTTCCTCTCTTTCTAGGTTGCTTTCTTACTGGCCCCAACACACAAGTTAGGAGATGTTTTGCTTTCATAGAATCACTGTTGTCTAAGGACAAACCCGTAGTGCAGGCTCAAGCTGGTAGTTTTTGTAAAAGAAAGACAAGGAAGAGAGAGACACAAAGAAAGAAGGATATAGACAGAGGCAGGCATATGTTTCTAGTCTCTTAGGCATTTTTGCAATTAATATTTTGTCCAAGTGTAATAATAATACCCAAACTTTGTTGATCACTTAACTCTTTGTTAGGCTCTGTGATAAGCACGTTACACTCATTTTCTCATATAATCTACACAAAAACTCAGGGGCTTGTGTGACACATATGGAAATCTGGTCTCAGGAGGCTGAATCACTTGCTTGCTGTCACACTGCCAAATGGTTGAGGCAGGACCATCTCCAGATCCAACTGATTCCAAAGCCACTTCTCTTCACTATAACAGTGTACCCACCTATTCTCTAAAATTGTAGCCAAACACAGCAGAGGGTCAGTGCCTGTTAGGAAAAGCTGTATTTGACTCACAGCCAGATCAAATGATGCATCGTTATCCATGGCCCTTGGCTGATCTGACCTTGGGAGAAACAGCCTAGGTGCAGGGTAGACAGAGCCCCAGAAAGCAAGCCAGCTCCAAAAGTCTAAGGCTGATTCCTCTGCTCTATCCAATTGAAGCTCAAAGCCTAAAGAGCCTAAGTGCTAGTGTGGATTTTCTCCAAGACCTTTAAATGACATGGAAGGAAATTTCCATTTTATTCTGTACGCACAGGTCCTAATTCTATGGGGCTCTGAGAGTTCTGTGGTGCCCATGAAGTAAGCCCAGGCCCCATCTCCCCCAAATGCCTTTACCTCTTTCATGCTGTAGTTGCTTTTCTGTAGGCAGCTTCCAGAGCTGAAATAGGTTTTAGAATCTTCAGAGTTTTCATTAATGGAAACCTGCAATTCAGCAAAAAAAAAGAAAAAGAAGTAAAAGAGTTGTGATAGAGACAGGTGTGAGGGAGAACCATCTGCTTGTTAATAAGTTGCCCACAGATTTTCATGCAGCAGGATGGGGACACATTTATTATGTGATGCTGGGCCCCATTCCATTTCCCTATCACTTTTGTAGAAATATTATTGCTTGCTCAACATGCTATATTTTTTAATTTACTTTTTAAAATCCTTCTCTCCCTGGATCACGCTCTCAGTATACTTTTCTCCTTCCCCCGTCCCCTCCTCCTCCCTTTTCCTGACGCAGCTCCACTGTCCCAGGCCTCCTACAAACCACTGCTCAAGCCACACGTGGACGCCGTCACCGAGAACAGCTCCTCTGTTCCCTGAGACACAAAATTCTGATTATACATTGAAAATGGTATTTTCCAATGCAGGTCAAATTTATCCCAGTCATCTCAAGGGAAGGAATTATTTTTTCAATTTTGATTTAATTTTGTATTATGCATACATGCTTGAAATAGACATAGCAGCTGCTATAAACTGGGGTTTGGGAAATCTGAGAGATGAGAAACATCACGTGTAGTCCTGGCTCTGCCATTAACTAGCAGTGTGGGCTTAGGTTTTATCTGTAAAGTGAGTGCACTGGACTAGATGGATGGATTTATTGATTTACTCATTAAACAAATGCTTAATGCTCTGTCAAGAGCCATGCTCTGTGCTAGGTAGTAGGTGATAAAGGTCAAAGGTATGAGTCCTGTTCTCAAGGATTTCATTCACCAGGGGAAGAAGCAGACAATTACAAAAGTGATGTATGGAGTGTTGTGATGAAAATGTGTAAAAAGGGCAGAAAGCAGAATGGTTCAAAAATTCTTAGAGCTGTTCTTTTGTGTTGGGATTTGTTGTTATGAGATTTATCCAACAGCAGGGCAGCAGAACCAAAGTTTGTTGTCTTTGCTGACATGCTGACAATAGTGAAAGGACAGTTCTTTTTAGGATCCCCATCATTTGATTAAAGAATGCCCTCTCGAAGGTATGTTGCAGTCCATCTGAAATGAAGGGTAGTTCAGGAAATCAGATCATGCATTATTTTCTCCAGACCTGACCACGTTAGACTTTCATACCTTTTTTGGACTTGGTGATATAATTTGGTATTCACCCGTGACCAACAGAATCTCTTGAGTTAAGTCAGCACATCCCTTTGGAAGTTGACACTTTTCTCTCCCTGGTCCATACTGTGCTATGCGGTATCTATTCCACATCTTATGTTCATTAGATTTTCTGAAAGAAATATGATACTCATGATTTGACAAAGAATTTTTTGAATTGGAAATTTATAGATGTGAAAGTTCTTATAAATGTGTTAGGTAAATTAATATAAATAGTAATTTTTAAATTATGAAAGCATATATCTCAACATGGTTTAAAAATATACAAATATTATTACCCAATCAGTTCAGTAGTCTATTAGAACTTCTGCTGAATTTCTTCTTGATATTTTCTCTTATGCATATATTTTTAAAGGAGTTCAGTAATTACTAATATCATAGCACAGTTACAATAGTCTCATGTCTGTGCCAAGAGGAAATGGTATTACAAAATTTTTTTGACAGATCAGTAAGTGAAATCTGTTACCTCAAAATTATTTAACTTCCATTTATTTGAGTATTTATGACACTGTCTCTTTTAATATGCCTTTTTTGTGTCAAGGGTGAAAAATATTAAGTCTCATCTAAGTATGCACTTACTCATGTCACCGTCTGGATATTCAGCAGCCTTGTAGACCAGTAGGTGGTAGGTAAGAGACAGTATAGAATCATGCTTAAGAACAGGTTGGAGTTACCCATCCTTACTCTCCTTCTTAACTATTTGTGTGGCTTTGACAAAGCTTGTTAATTTCTGTAAGCTTGCAGAGGTGGAGTGACATACAACTTTCTTCATTAGTGTTATGGAAAATTGGCTGAGAATATATTTACATAGTTGGCACACTGTTTGACACCAGCAAATCCTCTTAAAATGTTAACTATTATGATCATCATATTTTTTTCTCTAATCTAATAAAGCTGTCTTTCTCCAAGAATTGATTTTTCATGGTTCCAAGACAAGCAACATTAATGAACCAATTAGATAGTTTAATCGTTAACCAATGAGTTCATTCCTTGTTAAACTAATCCTGGAAGTCATCTGGATTCTCCTCCCCAAGCCCCAAACCCCAGCACCCAATCAGTGGTTGGTCCTTCTGGCTGTACCTCTGAATTTTATCTCAAACCCGACCTGTTCTCTCCCATGTCTGTCCTTATGATTATCTCGCCCTTGACCTACCCAGCCTCCTGGCTGGCCTTTCTTTCTCTGCACCTCCTCCTGCCCAGCCCCTACTTCAGTGCCTCCCAGACACTACAAGTAGATCTCTTCTTTAGATATGAACTAGGCTGTAGATCAAAGACGTGAATGTGGTCTCATTCATTGCACTTGAAACAAAATGCAAAGTCCTTGTCATGGTCTGCAAGACACCAGTGATACCTTCATCTTCTACTGCTCTCCTCCAGTGCTTCCCAGCAGACACACGGTGTTCTTGCTGGTCCTTAGACCCACCAGGCTCTTTCCTTCTGCAGGGCTTTTGACCTCGCTCTTCACTCTGCCTGGAATGCACTTCTCCCCCACCTTCACGCAGGCTCCTGCCCAATGCCACTCTTCCCGGAGACCTTCTCTGACCCTCCCACTAAGCCTTCAGACACACCATGCTCCTTTAGACGTGTACTTTCTTAATTGCTCCCTTATTATCTAAAATGATTGCATTTTTATGTATTTCTTCATGTTCTCCTTGTCTGCCTCCCATTCTCCAGAACTCTACCAGCAGGTTATCTTCTGGAAGGGAAAGACTATGCTCTGTTTTTCGCTGTATGCCTGATACCTACAACAGAGCAGGTGGCTGATAACAATTAGATTTAAAAAATGAGCAAATATTTTGTGCTGTATGTCAAACACATCAGAATGACTAAGTCTTGGACCAGTTGTTTCATGTGTGATTTTGGTCTACCTTCCCTTGGTCTTTATACCTTCTGGACCACTTCTTTGTTTTGAGAACCATGAAACGAATGCAGGTAGTTGTGTAATGAAGAAGGAGGTTTGGTGTAAGAATCCAGGCTATATCCAGAAAGTTTCAGCAAAGCCCATGAGGCAGGTCACAGGGTGGAAGACTGAGAGAGGGGCAGCCAGCGTGCAGGGGTCTTGTGATCAGGATGCTCACTCAGCTGAGGACTCACTTACCCGCCGAGGGAAACCTCAGTTTATATGCATCAGGCAACTCAGGGCCTCCGCCAGGCCTGGGCCTGATGGTAACAGGCATCTCAGCAGCACAGGGCCCTGGCTTTGTTCATGTCTCCCATGGGACGGGTAACTTGGACCCTCATACTCTTGTCTTCTCTCCCAATGCCCACCAGGCCCCTGGCTCATCCTGGGCCGGGGTCTTTCCCCACAGCCCTGTGCCCACCCCTCCTCCCCTCCCTCAGCCCCACCAGGCAGCAGTGTGCTGGCCCAGATAGCTCTGATCTCTGCCAACTGCTCCCCACACTGTGGGAATATGCACAAAGGAGATGCAGGTGATTAAAAGCAGCACAGGGCTCCCGCTGCATTTGGAAAACATCCCTTCCTTAGACAAAGCCTGGAGGAAGGCTCTGCTCTCACTGTAGTTTGATGAGTTGATATTGTTCCTCGTACAGCTTCTATTTGGAAACAACGCTGTTTATATAACACACATTTTCTGTACTTCTACTCTCTCATTTTTTAGTATTAAGGACACTTGCCTAGAAACAGAATCTGTATTATTTTCAAGTGTTCATCTTCTCCTGCTGCCTGCTTCTCACCTGAGTGTGTCACATTTGATTGCTGTGCCACAGCATCCTGCACATTCATCCCACACTGTAGAGCATCAATCTGTTGGCCCATCTATCTTTCTTCCTATCTTGATACTCACACGAACACATAAATGTTTCCAGCGAAATTTATGTGTGCTAACATTTCTCGGAAATGCAGGAACAATGTTTCCTTTTATTTTTCTGATAATACAGTCAATAATGCTTACCAGTTATGCAACATCTCATATACTTAAAGTAATGAATCCTCAAAATACCCATAGAGACACAGTCCTTACTGGTCCCATTTCAAAGCCGAGGAGACTGAGACAGAGAGATGACCTGACTAGCTTCCAGCAGCATGGAAACTCAGCACAGTGGAGGATTAAAATTCAGAATGGCAAGCTCCCTTCATCCGGTGATTAGATCATCAGACCACGATGCCATGTAGCAGACCTCTTTTAGAACTTGGAGAATCAGGTGTTTAATATTGCTAAAGGAAACTGATAGAAAGGTCAAACACAAAAAGTACAAAGAGCAGGCCCTCTCTTACTCTGCAAGTAATGAAACAGATTTTTCAGTGTTTAATTTAAGACCCATTCAGTATATGAAATACATTTCTCAAAAGGGAGAGGGAGAGAGAGAAAATGACTCCGTGTCTGGGCTCCCACTCTATGGGATTAAGGGCACCTGCCTGGCTGGAGGACCTGCCTTTCTCCGAGAGCCTCAACCCCTGCTGCCGCTCCCCCTGCTTCCCAAATGCATCCCGTTGAGTTGCTGTGGAAATGATTACAGCACCACAGACGGGAGATTATATAACCTGTGATCAGGGATAACTAGCAGAGATGGATTCCTACTGAACTACAGTCTTGCTTTGTGCAGATATGAATAGGAGAGAAGAGGCAAGGGAGGGGACGGGCAGGCAATCTGTGATCTAAGGAAATTAGTTTTAAATAGTTTTAAAACTATTTTTAAAATTGTTTTTTAAAGGTTTCCGGGAGATATCGGTTCTTCCAGAGAATGACGGAAAGCACCGAGATAATTTCCTTAGCCTTATAAACTTAAAAAAAAATTTTTAAGTGTGTTTAGTGTTCAGCAAGCTGTCTGATACATTACCAAGGAAACCAGAGTCTCTGGGAGGCCACAAAGGAAGGGCACCCTGCCAGCAGAGCACAGAAAGGAACACGCTCTCCTGGACAGTGACCACGCGGTGGCCCGGCCATGGCCCAACTGCTTTGTCCTTGGTGCTGGAATCGCGTGTGCAGAGAAAGCAGCTGCCGTCTGGGCACTTCATGCAGAGTCGGCTCAAGCACAGGGCTTTGGAGGCAGGGAAGCCGGGTTCCACCACAGCAACAGGAAGCCTTCTGAGTTCCTTCCCCTCATCTGTAAAATAGGAATGGTGCCGACCTCAGGGGTCCTCGTGAAGTTTCAATGAGACAGTGCATGTGAACCAGATACCATGTTGCCTGGTGAACCATGGGTACCAAAAAATACTGATCGCTCTGGTTCTTGCTCGGGTTCCTACCAAAATGAAAACCGTAGAAGGTCCAGCAGTCTGCCTTGGACACTCACACCTCTTCATCACATCCTGCCGTCATACCCACCATGCTGTGGACATTGTCTCCAGAGAGATACTTTGTTTCACTCTTAGAACCATCCCTTCATCCGTAGATCATTATCTGTGTGCCCATCATTCCAAGAAATATTTGATATAGCTTACAAAAAGATGTCAGGTAAATTGGATCTTTTTTTAAAGATGAAGAGATCTAGATCAAGAAAACATAAAATTTGAATAGTAATACCATTCACAGTTCATACATTAAAATAAATTTATAAAGCTCTTCACAGCTAATCAAGTGAGACAGTTCAGCTGCGAGCATCCTGACTGCCAAGGAAAAGAGGGAAAGTGAATGGTTAGAAAATGTCTATTTCCCATAGATAGAAACATACCAGTCATTCAGGTCAGGGGTCAGCAAACCAAGCCTGGCACCAAGTCCAGCTGCTGCTTGTGAGTCGAGAGGCCTTTTACATTTTCAAAGTGTTGTTTGAAAAAATGAAAAAGTAGAATGTGCAACAGAGACTGTTTGTGGTCCTCAAAGACGACAATATTTATTCTCTGCTTTTTGACAGAAAAATGTGCCCGTCCCTGGTTTAGAAGAAGCATAGCTTTTCCTGGTAAAAACGCCTAAGAAAAGTTCCTTTCGAAGAAAGAGAATTCCTCTCCACCTCATCTTGCCCGCTTTTCCTTTCCTCTGCCTCGGTCTCTCTCACCTTTCTCCCTGACCTCTCCTCGGGGTTAAGCTCTTTCCCCTTGGATCACACAGAGATGTTTTTCTTGAAGATGCTCCACTGGGCTGAATGGCACACACCCGTCCTGCCTGGCTGCCTGCCCCCCTCATCCTCCAGATCTCGCCGGGAAGGTACCCCCCTCACAGAACCTCTGGATCCTCTGGCCTTTCATCGCAACCTTTTCTTTTCCATCAAAGCAAAGATGAGAGTCTGGAAGCCCACACTCACCCACTCACTCGCTTCCTTAATTCTTCTTGAGAACAGGAACAATGGCTAACTATCCAATGTCTAGCCCTGTATTTGTCACAAAATAAACAGTAGACACACATTTGTTGAATGCAAAGATGAGAGGTACAATTTGCCATGTTTTGTGGCATCTCAATGCAAGCTGAGGGCAAATGTTCTTTGTTAAAGTGGTCTTGGGGAGGGGATGAGGGTGTGGATGAGATTTGTAGTCTGGAGGTTAAATCAGTGGGTCCGATGCATTCTCCTCTGGCTGGTTCTAAAATCTAGAAGGTCTACACTAGTGGATGGACTGCACATACCTCAGACTGTCTTTTATTACCAACGTTTGATAACTGTTGGAGATACATTCACTTCCAAGGGTCAACAGATGTTCCTTGTGGATAAAAGGCAAGCCAAATAGGTCGTGCTAAGGAACAGCTCCCACATTATTGTAGTTTAACGCAACAAAGGCTTATTTCTCAGCTTTGAGAAATTATGACCATTATGCAGGGGCCTGGGCTGGGATTGGGCTGCTTGGAAGCACTCTGAGACAGAACTGCATGTAGAGGGCTCACTAGGGAGTGTTTTTAGATGTGTCAATAAAGAAGAGGAAAGGCTGGGAGTGGGCAGAAAGAGAAGCTTCCCCAGGCCCTGGTTGCCACTGAGGGCTCCATCCATCCATGGTGAGACCTTTGTTTCCTGTGTTACCTGGCTGGTGACCAAGGGCTCCTCCTGAGTGTACACAGCATTGGGCAGACAGTCCCACATCTGACAGCAGCTCCCAGAGAGGGACTCAGCTCTGCGCTGCCCTCAGTGGATACTCCCAGCAGCCGAAAGAGGGTAACTGGGCAGAGCAGCAGGGCCACCTCTGTGTTGCTGACATCCCCTTGCTTCTTTTTTTTTTTTTTTTTTCAGTACGTGGGCCTCTCACTATTGTGGCCTCTCCCGTTGTGGAGCACAGGCTCCAGACGCACAGGCTCAGCGGCCATGGCTCATGGGCCCAGCCGCTCCGCGGCATGTGGGATCCTCCCGGACTGGGGCACGAACCCGTGTCCCCTGCATCGGCAGGCAGACTCTCAACCACTGCGCCACCAGGGAAGCCCTCCTTGCTTCTTAATGTCCTCCCTCTGGGGCCAGCTATTCCAGGTGTTGGGTGGTTTTCTTGCCTGGGTTAGAGGGACTACAGCACCCACTGCTGCAGTGCTGTGAGGCTGTAATAGCTACTCATCATTTCCCTCCACCAACACCCACCTCTGCTGGGCCAGACACTTGGCCTCGTGGATGACCCACACCCTCAGGAAAGTGTCTGCACTCGGATTTCTGTGATCCTCTAAGACTGTGGCTGCTGTCACTGTCCACCTACCATGAACACTGGACATGAAGCGTCCAGAGATGCCCCAGTAGACCACTGGACCCCATCAGTGTTCCCTGATCCCCCTGTGGGGTGGCACAGTCCTGTCCCTTCCTGGTGGTCAGAATCAACTCCACAGTCAATATGGTGACTTCTTCTCTTGTTGGCTGATGTCCTGGCATGGGGAGCCCAAAGTGACCTGGAGGCAACCTTAGCTTCAAGTACCAGGGGACTCCTGTATTCCCAGGTAGAAACAGTCCACCTCTGGGAATCAGGGCTTCACACCTCCACACACCTAAAGTTGCAAGAATCAGAACCTATTCCCCAAGGCTATTGCAGGAGATGATGGTAAGCGGGGTCACTCCTGCTTGGTTTCTGTACCCCTGCACTCCACCTCTGGAGAAACCAACTCCATAAAATGGTCTCCTTACAGTGTTACAAAGATATCAAAGAAGCCATTCACCATTGCATCCAATGGGGAGCTTCAGGAAAGTGCAGAATATGATAGAATGGTAGGGTTCCCAGGGCCTTGTGCCCTTGGCTGCACCCCCTTTTGTGGTACAGTGGGTCCAAGGCAAGGTTTTGTAGGATCTCTATCAGGGGAATGAATACTCATATTCATCTGTGAACCAAGCAAGTCCATCATCTTCCTCCAGCGGCTGGTCCCATCCTCATCATCACTGGTATGAGCTGACGGACAAGAATAGTTACAAGAGGATGGATGACCTGTGGCTCTATGCCACCAGACTGTGCACCTTTCCTGTCCCCCCTGACCCTTCCCTGACTGATCTTAAGATGGATTGTGGTTGGGCTGCCCAACTTCATAACTTGGTATGTCTGCAGAGCCCAGATTATGATGGACAGCTCTGACCACGTGGTCATGTGCTGTCCTATGGGCAGATGTTCTGTCTCTTCTAGGACAAAATAGCATTCCTGAAGTTGCTTTCTGAATGGTGTATAGTTCTGTCTCAGAATGGCCTGGCCTTTCCCAAAACCCTAAGTGTCTTTGTGGTGATTCTCCTTGGGACTTTCCATAAGCTCCACATGGTGTCTTTCCCCATGTTAGCTTAATCCCGTAAGACCTGTCAGTCTTCTGGCCCATGCACCAGGGATGCTTGCATACACCCTGGGCTTGCTAGTTTGCCCAAGTGCCAAATATACACCTGCAGAGCGTTCCCAAGACTTGTGCTTCTCTATTAGTGGTGGAAGATCGGAAATGCAATAATTTGTCCCTTACCTTTGAGAGGCTGTCTCACCATGTTCAACTACTAAGTCTCCAAAAATGTCAGTGATATTGTAGATCTCTGAGGTTTTGCAGAGTTTATTATATCTCTATGGAATAAATGCATCTTTCCAGAGCCTCTGATATTCTTGCCAGTCCTCGGTCTTCTGTTCTCATGAGTGTGGTGTCATAGTGATGTGATATTCTACAGAATGTTCAGGAAGTCCAGCCCCTTTGGAATACATTGGAGGCTGGAGAGTTATCATAGCCCTGGGGAAAACCATAAACGTATATATACTGTTGTTCTTCCCACAAGAATACAAATACTTCTGATTTGCCTTTCCAACAGGAAAGGGAAATAATGCATTTACTAGGTCCCTGACCATATACCAAGCCCCACAGTCTGTTTAAATTTGCTTTAGCAAAGATACCACATCTGGTACAGTGGCTGGGAGGGAGGTTATGACTCGATTAGCTGTGTGGCAGTCCACTCTGATCTGATCCGTCTGGCTTTTGTAAGGGAAAGTCTAAGTAAATGGAGATACGGTGAGCAACACTCATCTATTCTTTAAGTCTCTGGAACTGAGAATCTCTTGTTAGCACCTGCGATGTGGTTTCACTTGCTCTTTGAGGTAGGGAGGAATAGAGATTTCTACCTGGCCTTTTCCACTACAGTAACTCCTAGTAAATAAAAGACCAATTGTGAGGCCTGTGCCAGCTACCAGGTGTTCATCCTATTATACACATGTGGGGTCTGGTGAAATGACCATCATGTGGGTGTTTGGATTCAGTGTACCCCTCGGAGCTGGGCATGGTATGGGGGACACTTATCCCCCATACACCTCTATTCTAAGACTCAGGCGTAATGCTGTTTTGGATCCTGAGTATCATTTTTAATTCAGATTCTGTGTCCAACAATTCACTTTTCTCCAAATGTGTGGATGTGTGAGCAAATGGCTGTAGGTCCTTTGGGGAAAGACCCAGGGAATTACTTGCCCACATGTAGCAGGGACCCTCCTCACTGGAAGCCAGATTGCTTTACTTCAATAGATTCTGAGTCTGAATTCATTCAAGTTCCAGAAGCTGGGCAAGAGATAACGCCTTTATGATGGTAACTGGCCTGAGACTTCTGATCATTTGTAATTGACTTCTTTAAAGTGTACAAATGAAGCAATACCTACCTGTCTTGCCTGTGAGAGCATCAGGGTTTAGTTCACATCTCCATGGCTCTTGGAAAACTGGACCCCCCCGATTGCCACTTAATCTTGTCACTCACTGTAATAATTGTCCCCATTTTTCTATTGATGTTTAATCCTGTTCCTTGGCTTCTCTTATCTGGGAATCGCATCATCTGGGATCTGATCATCTTCCCTGTTATCAAGGAGCCCATGTCTGTAACAGCATTTTCTCCAGTCACCCCTGGTCTGCAGAGAGCAGTGTGCATGTATAAACAGAAGCTAGCCCTATAGATTGATGGACTGTTCTACTTTACAGAATTGGAACCGTATTTTAGTTTTAGTAAAAGTATTAATGCACTTCTCATTTGAATTTATCAAAAAAGAAAGAAAAAGAAATTTAAATGCAAATGAATATATATATATATATATATATATTTATTTATTTATTTATTTAAATAAATAAATATAAGTTCTTAAAATATCCCTCTGCTGTTAAGGAGATACGATTATGGAAATCATGAAGGAGCTGGCTTCACCGTATCCAGTTCAATTTTCTCTTTATTAGGGTTATGCATGAGGACTTTCTGGAATTTGTCATGCCCAGGTTCAAGTGTAAGGGCTGGGGAGGTCGGATAGGGTTAGATGCCAAGCCTCTCTTCTCTGCTTTAGTTTACAGCCCCACCTCCACTGCTTCACCATCAGAGTCCAGAAAAATAGTTTACTTTTCAAAATAATCTTTGTTCCCTTACATGTGAACCACATTGGTGCGATACACTTCTTTTTTCCCTGGGAGGCTGTCATCCAGTTGGAGGTAACTTCATACATAACCACAGATAAACCAAAGCACAGGAGAGGGCTTGGCTGGCCATCTTTGTGATCTGGCTAGACCTTTGCCCTCGTTGGAGTGGAGCACGTGTAGACCAAGGGGACAGGATGTGGGGAGCACAGTTGATGTGTTTAGTTCTCTTGAAGCTTGACTATTTTTGATATTAAAATATAGATGGGCATACATCAGAAATAATACAGTAAATAACTCAACTCCACAGCCATGTAAATGAATGATTGTGACTCCATCTGTGTAATGATCTATAGGAAGCAATATATAATTTCTTGGCTTGAGGACCAACATTTTCCTGAATTTGGGCAAGTCACACCTAGTCCCTTCTCTCTAATTAGATCTCAGTAAAGTCTTTTTCTTTTAGAGACTCCAAATGTCATCACCCCGAAAGTGTTGTCCATCACAACTGTCTTCCAAAGTACGTATAGAACCACCTGGATTCATCTTGAATCCCCTGGACCCCTGCCTGCTAGAATTATTTGATCAAAACTTACCCTTGTGATAGTTGTTTATAGACCATTATTTGAAGCAAAACCAAAATAAAATAAAACAGGATGATGGAAAGGTCCCCTACAGAGCTGACTCTCAGCCAGAACAATGTAATTGACTTGGTTAATGTAACCTTATGTTGCACAAGGACCAGGTTTATTTCTTAAGTCACTGAGAAGTGAGCAAATTCATGGTGAAAGTGACCGAATCTTGAAATAAAGGGCCTTCCCTCTCCAGGTGTACTTGGGCTGTAGCTTTGGGGAAAAAATTAAGCATGTGCTAAAAATATTAGTATTAGATAATGACTAAGCAAAAATGGCAAAAGGTGTTAATAAATTAAGTTAGCTCCTGGTGCCTGTGGTTTGTTAAAAATATATGCGTTAAGAATATAATGTTACAACAATGTTAAAGCAAATTTGCAAAATGAAAAAAAAAACTGCATTATCTCTTTCTTCTACCATAACTAGTTCCATCCTCACATATTACTTTCCAGTCCTGAGCACTGTTAATTCCACAGTTTTATATATATTCTGATGGTGTTATGGTCTACATGTTCCTTGAACATTGAATATAAATATTCCCCATGTTTCTTTCTATTTGGTATTCATAATGATCACTGCAATGGAGTCATCATATTTCATCCTGTGGACATTCTGTAATTTACAAAACCATCTCCCTGTTATTGCATAATTAACTTGTTTTCTGTGGAGTCCTACCGAAATGTGCTCCAAGCAGCTATGGTGGGACAGATACAGTGGAAACATAGCTTCAGAAAAACAGAGCCTGTGTGGTCCCCCAGGACCATACACGGATATCCCAGCTGGCTTTACTTCCCCTGGCTGCAGGCACGGTTCTAAGGACCCGGCTCAGCAGATGTGGATGTTCTGGACTGTGTGGCATCCAGCAGGGGCCGAGTCTGCCCTTGAAGAGAACTCCACAGGGAAGTTGTGAAGCCCTGCTCCCCAGCTTTCAGTGTTAACTACATTTTTCGCAAATCACCAGTGCACACTTTTCATTTTTGGATTGCCAGTGTCCCCTTAAGGATTCAGACGATCTACCTTTGATATAACAGACTGTACTTCTGTATTAATGTGTCAAGTTGCTGTGAGATTTACTGCCTCTCTGGGCCCCTTAGACTGCAGAGATCCAGCGATGTCCTCTGCGTCTCAGCAGTCAGAGCTCCATCGTCTCTCAGAACAGCTCATCCCCAAGTGCCACCATGCTGAGCCGGAGCTCTTCATGGGATGAGTGCAATGAATCTTCAGGCCCCTGGAATCTTTGGTGACAAGAGGATGCTGTCTCTCCGAGACCCTGGGCAAGCAAGGTCTCTGGCCTCCAAGGGGCTTTCGGTCAAGGGTTTTGCCAGGAGCCTCCAGGTACTGCCAGCTATATTGTCACATGCCCATAGGCTATTTATCACCACCACGTCTGGGAATTTTACCTGGTCTGCTACTAACCTCACCATTCCCATCCTCCCTCTACACACACACACACACACACACACACACACACACACACACACTCTTCAATCTGTCCATCGCCTTGGCGACCCCGCCCAAATCACATCGATTTGTTGTTGATTGTTGTAAGGAACACACTCTTCTTGGAAGAATCCAAAGTTGCATCACATTGTAGAAAGTACACAGAGGCTCTTGATTGGAAGGGGAGACAGACACCCTGGAAACGCTGAGGGCACCCACGCCACTGTGATTTGTACTTAAACTAACAGCTTTGCTTAGTTCATCCAGGACCCCACTCCATCCTTGCCGTCTGCCAGAGAAAAACGGCAGACGTAAAGTCATGGTGCGTTTTAGGTTCTTTGATCTCCTTTCAGGAATAAGTAGCTAATTTTGTTACTTAGAATCTGGCTCTTTTAATTCCCTTTCAGTGTGGCAAGGTGCGGGCAGGGGCTTGTTGACCGAGGGAGGAACAGGAATCAAGTCTGCAGAGTGATTCCACAGGGTAAAGCCCACGTGTGACTTCCCTATCTTGTTTTTCCCAGCCATGCATCAGTTGTCAGGCCCTGAATATGTAATAGTGTGTATGGTAATGCTCCCTAATGGGTGTTCCAGACAGAGTCAGCCCGTGTCACTGGGTGTTGTTAGCAAGCTCAGATGCACAGTTGTTTTCTTTATTCAAAAATCATCTGTATTGCTTTGGCACAAAGACGGGCAGAGCTACTGGTACAATTTTACTTTTAGCATTCTGAACCTTGTAAGCCTACTGAACTGTTTAATATGTTACATTCAGCAAGGCTGGTTTGAATATTACCAAGGCTTTGGAACTGACATACCCCAAAATGAATACAAGCGGTGGACAAAAGCTTTTTGTTACAAAGCTCCACAAATGCAGACCAGTTACCATTAGGACTTAAGAATGAACCAGGAGGTATTTGTCGTTTGTTTGTATTTTTCAATTTTCTGCTTACTGGTGGGTATGGGATATCTTTTTTCTGCCTCTAGTGGAACTTACTGCTGCTGTTTTCCTGCGGGCTCTTTGCTGCAAATGAGTTCCTGTTTTATGTTGTTCCTCCAGCCCTCAGTCCCCGCCCTGGAATATGATTTACAGACTCAGAAGCATTGCTTGAAGACTGCAGTTTGAACTTAGCACGCTCAAGTTGGAGAATCACATTCTCTAATTGCATGTGTGAACACATGTGGTGGGGGGGACATCACAGCAAAAGCTGAGTGGGCTGGGCACTCACAGGTGGCAACAGTGTAGTTAATTAATTCTGGGAAGTCCAGAAATGCAAACTCAAGAGGAATTCATGCATGCATAAGATGTAGATACTAGATAAAGACTGGATAAAATACCAATATTAAGGTACATATTCATCTTTTCAATGGATCTTTTTTTTTTTTTTTTTTTTTTTTTTTTTGCAGTATGCGGGCCTCTCACTGTTGTGGCCTCTCCCGTTGCGGAGCACAGGCTCCGGACGCGCAGGCTCAGCAGCCATGGCTCACGGGCCCGCCGCTCTGCGGCATGTGGGATCTTCCCAGACTGGGGCACGAACCCGTGTCCCCTGCATCGGCAGGCGGACTCTCAACCACTGCGCCACCAGGGAAGCCCCAATGGATCTTTTATACTTGCTTCTACGTACAGAGCAATCTGCTGGGCTGTCAGGGGACATTACCTGTTCAATCACCTGCTATATGCTGGTATCTCTATACCCATGAACATGGCTAACTCACCAAAGAATGTCCCTTCCTAAACGTTAAGAGGGACAAAATGGTCAAACCTTAAATTCAGAACTTTGGGGGAAAGGGGGAATTACAAAGAAACAGAACTCTAGCATAGGTTGACAATAGAACAGGCTTCGTGAGCAGTTACTGAGGCCACTTACACAGCTTATTGCAGCCTGAACAGCAGAGATGGCATTTACTGAGCTCTTACCAAAGGGCCGGTGGGGTGGCCCCTATGGGGAAAGTCTCATTTCTGGTCCTATTCCTTGACATCATCACCCATTTTCCAGAGGGAATTAACGGACCTGTAAGTTACCAATCTGGGCATTTATGTTCCCTCTTGGTAGGATATCCATTGCCATGGATGAGTTTTACTTGCTAGGGGTGTGGGAAGGATCACTGTTAAAGTTGGATGTTGATGCTTCCAGTCTGCTGTGTGTGTATGTATGTGAGTGTGTGGGCACACAGAGCAGGCTGAATTACAGTCACACTATTCTGTAATTTTTAAGTCTTATTATTTAATTTTGAGAAATTAAAAAGTATATAAAACTAAAGATAACCTTAAGACAAAAACATTAATCCCTATACCTAGAATTGACAATGGCTGACATTTTGCTTAATCTTTTCCTAATATAAGCAACTGAAATTGTGTAGAAAAAGATTATAAAAAAAGATGACGACACCTCTATTTCCTCTCCTTCCATGCCCCATCCCTTCCCCTCAACACTTTCAGTATATTTTAAAATACTTTAAATATACATACATCCATGAGTCATATTATTATGCATTTTCTATTCACTCTTATTTTCCCTGCTTCCTTTTTTTTGACTTTCTACTAATTTATAAAGTTTTAAAAAGTTAATTCTTCTCCTACTTTGAATTTACACACGTTTATTCCTGTTGTTTTAATGTTTACGTTTAAGATTGTAATATGCGTGCATACTTAAATTTATAGCTTTCAATGAAATTAAAGAAAAACAACATGTGATACCTCTTCCAAAAATGAAGATTTCAGTAAACTTTCATGTCCATACATAATCTCTCCTCAGTGTCACCTCCCATCATCTCCTCAAATATTTCCATTGCATTGTGATCTAGAACTTACTCTCTAAAGGGCAAACGGTAACTTAAGCTTTAAAGGCCATATGCTGTTTATTGCAAATAATCAGCTCTGCTTTTACAGCATGAAAAAAGCCATAGGCAATTCGTAAAGGAATGAGTGTGACCGTGTTTCAATAAAACTTTATTATGAAAACAGAAGGAAGGCCAGATTTGGCCTGTGGGCTGTAATTTGCTGACTCCTTATTTACAAGTTTAGATTCAGGTATTTTTAATGTGAAAGTTATAATTATGATTGCAATCAATATTGAGATTAGCCTTATTTTACTAATTATTTATTTAACCTCTGCTTAAATACCAGTTGCTTTCATTGGAATTCATTATTTTTGTTTGGGGTTTGTTTTTTCTTTCACTGAATACATCCTTTAGGACCAAGGTCTCTGGGTGGTAAAATCTATCATTCCTTTTATGTCTTAAAACAATTTTATTTTCCTCTCTCTCTTGAATGGCACCTAAGCTGATATACAGTTGTGCATGGGCTGTGACTTTCCTGAGCTGAGTCTGCAGTAGCCCATTGTATTAGGGTGTCTGTCGCTGCTGCTAAGAAATCTGCTCATTGCCATTTCTCTGCAGGGAATCTAACTTTTCTGTCTGCTAGTTTTTAATATTGCCTGTTTATCTTTGCACTATATTCTGAATATTTGTGTCTCTTCAGAAATCACACGTTGAAACCTAATCCCCAGTGGGATGGTATTAGAAGGTGGGGTCTTTGGGAGGTGATTGGTGCCCTTATAATAAAAGACCCCAGAGAGCTCCCTCACCCTTTCTGCCAAGTGAGGGCACAGCGTCTATGGCTTAAACAACAGACATTTATTTTCTCACAGTTCTGGAGGCGAGAAGCCCAAGATCAAGGTGTCGACCGGTTGGTTTCTCCCAAGGCCTCTTTCTTCGCTTTGTAGTCGGCCGTCTTCTTCCTGTGTCTTCACGTGGTCTCCTCTGTGTGTGTGTCTGTGTTCTAATTTCTTCTTACAAGGATACCAGTCATATTGGATGAGGGCCCACCCTAATTACTTCATCTTTCCTTAATTACCCTCTGTAAATACCCTATTCTCCAAATACAGTCACATTCTGAGGTCCTGGGGGTTAGGACATCAACATGTAAATTTTGGGAGGATACAGTTCACCCTTCTCACTTTTCTTTATATTTTCTGTCTCTTTTTCTGTTGCCGTCTGATTGTCTCAGTTGTGTCTTCTGATTTGCCCATTGTTTCTGTAACGCTTCTTATAAGAGTTTACGTTTCCCCCGCACCATGCCCCTCCCTGGCTCTGGGGTTCCCTAGGCCTGGCCCTTTGGGTGGCACTGCCCTCTTGGGTCCTGCGTGTGGGATGGTGGTCACCCATGTGGGTCTCTCAGCTCTGGATGAATCCCCTACTCACTGAGGTCTGGTTCTGGGTCTCACATAGATACTCAGACTCCTTCCTTAAGTGCCAAGCAGAGGCCCTTCAGCCCAGGTCATGAGTCAGTATGTCGTACTACCTTCAGCTTCCTGCAGGGAATCCAGTTCTAGTTGCTAAAAAGTGTGGGCACAGCCGGCCCCCAATCCTGTAAGAGCATGCACCGCATCCCTACTGGCCTACCCAGCTCCTTCCCGGGGACAGAATGCATTCCCGGTGTCCATATGTTTCCTCTTCCCCCATAATGGTTTTCCTTCTATTTTTCAGTGTAGTTATATATTTCTTTTCTTTTCTTTTTAAATTTTATTTGTTTTTTGGCTGCACTGGGCCTTCGTTGCTGCACGGACTTTCTCTAGTTGTGGCGAACAGGGGCTACTCTTCATTGCAGTGCATGGGCTTCTCATTGCAGTGGCCTCTCTGGTTGCAGAGCATGGGCTCTAGGCTCCCAGGCTTCAGTAGTTGCAGCACATGTGCTCAGTAGTTGCGGTACGTGGGCTCTAGGGCATGCGGGCTTCAGTAGCTGTGGCTCACAGGCTCAGTAGTTGTGGCACATAGGCTTAGTTGCTCTGTGGCATGTGGGATCTTCCCAGACCAGGGATCAAACCCATGTCCCCTGCATTGGCAGACAGATTCTTGACCACTGCACCACTAGGGAAGTCCCTGTAGTTATATATTTCTTAACGTTAATAAAATTTTTATGTATCATCTTTATCACACTGCCATGAATGAAAATCTGTAACCTTTTTTCAATTAACATACGATTTTTGTATTTTGAGAATTTTTAAAATAAATTCATTGTAATGCTTGCACTATTAGTTGGAAAAAATCACCACCAACTGGGTGGCTTAAAACAACGGAAATATATTCTCTCATCGTTCTGGAGTCTGGAAGTATGAAAACTAGGAGTTGGTAAGGCCATGCTCTCTCTGGAGGTTCTAGGAAAGAATCCTTCCTTGCCTCTTTGTCTGGTGGTTGTTGGCAAGCCTTGGCATCCTTTGACGTAGAGCTGCATCACGCCAGTCTCTGCCTCTGTCTTCACTTGGCCTTCTTTCCTCTGAATGTGTCTACTGTGTCCAAATTTCCCTTTTTCAATCAGACCACCAAGTCATTGGATTAGGACCCACCCTAATCCAGTATTACCATATATGTAAAGACCCTATTTACAAATAAGGTTATATGCTGAGGTTCTGGGATGGACAGGAATTTGGGTGGGATCCTATTTAAGCCAGCACAGCTGTATAGCATTCTGTCTTATGGAAATGATTCATTTAACCAATCCTAAACCTTGGAAATATAGATTGCTCCTAGGGTGTTTGTGTGTTGGTTGGTTCTTTCTATTCATGACATGATAATAAGCAACCGTTTTCAAGGAACTTCATGCATGTCACTGATTATTTCCTTAGGATAAATCCGTGACGATGAAAGTACTTGATTAATGCTGTTACTTTTAGGTTTTATATCCGTATATATCTCTTGGCATTTGTACAGATATGCATTATATTTCAGTTCTAAATAGGAAAGTTTGTATTTTTCCCCCTTGACTAATCAAAACAAAAGAGATAGAGATAGACAGAGATATGGAAGAAAAAAACTAAGAAAGGAAGTTGGAAATGAAGTAACCCTCCTTTATTCTGTCCAGGGCTCCATTTCCAAGTGCTACATGAGTGGCTGAGTAACCCTCATCCACATTTCCTAATTCTGCTGCCATTTGCTGAGGTGTTTACCTGTGGGTCATACATACATGACCAGAATCAAACAATATGCCCTGCTATGTACAACTCCAGGCCCACTGCCTGTTTCTTTGTTACCAGAACTATCATTTCAGACCAAAGCTTTTTAACTGCCTCTAACCCATCCTTTGAACCAGCAAGAATGATCTTTCTAAAGATCAAACTAGATTTTGTCTACTTCTGAATCCAACTCAAAATAAATAAAAACAAAACATTACCTAACTCCCTCCTTCCTTGGAATGGTTTCTCATTGCACTAAGGGGGGAAAAATCTACTCATTTAAACACAGTTTTCAGTGCTTTTATGACCTGGCCTACCCTCTACTAATGTAATAAGCTTCATGATACAAATCATAACCGGATTTGACAACTTGAAGTTCCCTGTGGTGGAAACCACCTGGTGGTCACTCTAGCTCACAATGTTTTCCACTTTTGTAACAAACTAACCCCAACTCCACATCGTCCCCAGCCCACCCCTGCCCTCAACCCTGTGGCAAGGTTACAATGGGAGAACCATGTTTGTTCAATAGAACTCTATCCCAGTTTTATAGTTTTTGCACCACAGGCACTGCCCAACCTGGGTTAAGCCAGTGATCTCCTTTCTCAAAGAATTTGAAATCAGAGCGAAAATGTACCTGAGCTGTTTTTAATGATGGTGATGGCAACCCAGTGGCTCCTGGCAGTGGTGCTTTCTCACCGTGTCAACTGGGAAGTTGTACAAGCTGTTTCATCACTAGAGAGAAGAGTTATGAGGTGAGAAGCAGAGGCAAGAGATGGTGAGAGAGAGGACCTCCTAGGTTGCTACTGTACTCTTGATCCCACTGCATTCCTGAGGCCATCATTCTATTTCTGCCCTTGGGATCTGTGAAATCACCCTCTGTCCTTATTTTAAAGTTCTACTTTTGCTTAAACCTGCTCCACTCATTATTTACCACTCCCACCCCCCAAAAAAAATCCTAGTGGGTACAGTCGCCACGTGCATCAGTCTCTTCTTTTCCTCTGAGCTTTGCACATGCTGGTCTCTGTACCTGGGATGCTTTCTTCATCCAATACCCTTCATCACTAACCTAGTTTTGTTCCTGTAGTAACTACTTATTTTTGCATTCCACTTAGACATGGTTTTATTTACAGGAGATCTTCATTTTGTTACCAAACCAAACTTGGGTCTGCTCACCCATGCACAGTAAAGCCAATCTACTGGCACCAGGTTGTGGTGAAGGAAAATGCAACATTTACTGCAGGGAGCCAAGCAAGGAGAACAGGCAGCTCATGCTCAAAAGATCTAAACTCCCAGATGGCTTTCAGGGAGGGGGTTTTAAAGGCAGTGTGAGGGAGAGGGCCGCAGGGTGCGTGATCAGCTCAGGCACAATTCTTGGATTGGTTGGCATCAAGGTGAAGTTTGGAGCATCATCGACCTTCTGGTTTCAGCCAGTCTAGGGTCTATGTTCCTGGGGTCAGCAGTTTTCTTCTGGTGGAGGTCTGCTTCCTGTACAAACAACTTAGGAATGTGTGTCAGGTCGTTATCTGTATCTTTCAGGGAACTGGGAGGTTGGTGATTCTGCTGTGGGCAGATTTATAGTCTAATCGTTCCCAGTTCACCAGCCCAACAGCTCTTTTCTTTGTCTCCACATCTTCATATTTCCCATCATTCACTCTGGAGTCAGCCTTTTACTTCAAAAGACAAGGATGCAGGGGCTCATACACGGTTTCACTTTGACATCCCAAGACTGGCTGGGTTTTGCCCACTGAGCTTCCATAGCACAGTCTCCACACCCTATCAGAATGCCTTATAGCAATAAACAGAAAATAATAATGCAGTGTGATGCTTGCCCAGCAGCACATAAGTTTTTTGTGGGTTCTTCCTCACCACTGTTTCATCCAACAGTAATATCGTGCCTGGAACAAGGTGATCCCTTCACAAAAATTGTTGACTTAAATTGAATAACTCATTTGTGAACAGTTCACACATTTCCAAGTGACTGTACCTTAAATCTCTGTGATAATCTGAAACATTTTAACCCAGTGAGTTAGTCTATTAACAAGCAGCATTTTCTAGCTGTCTGCTTCTCTTGGTGTACCACTGGGGTGATTCAGGACAAAACACCTATAAAAAGAGCTATGCTGAGGGAACAGAGGTTGTAACAGATAAGTGTTCAGGCACCTTTCCTATCTATGCTATGCCCACAGAGACGAACTAATTCAGATTTCAAATCCTATGTTAGACAGCTTGAGTCTATTTAATTTTACATTAACATAGGTATTGTCTGAATTGGGACCCAATTTTTTCACCTAAGGATTAAACAAAGAAACAGAAACAATTTTTAGTTTCTTGCTCCAAATTATTTACACAGATCTCTGTGCCCACACCCCACACCCCCAGATTATACTCCCTGCAGTACCTAGCACCATGCTTTGTAAATATTGGGGGTTTACAGAGATAAACCCACACACCTATGGTCTGCCAATCTATGACAAAGAGGCAAGGATATACAATGGAGAAAAGACAGTCTCCTCAATAAGTGGTGCTGGGAAAACTGGACAGCTACATGTAAAAGAATGAAATTAGAACATTCCCTAACATCATACACAAAAATAAACTCAAAATGGATTAAAGACCTAAATGTAAGACCAGACACTATAAAACTCTTAGAGGAAAACATAGGAAGAACACTCTTTGACATACATCACAGCAAGATCTTTTTTGACCCACCTCTTAGAGTAATGGAAATAATAGAAAGAAAAATAAACAAATGGAACCTAATGAAACTTAAAAGCTTTTGCACAGCAAAGGAAACTATAAACAAGACAGAAAAGACAACCCTCAGAATGGGAGAAAATATTTGCAAACGAATCAACGGACAAAGGATTAATCTCCAAAATATATAAACAGCTCATGCAGCTCAATATTAAAAAAACAAACAACCCAGTCAAAAAATGGGCAGAAGGCCCTAAATAGACATTTCTCCAAAGAAGGCATACCGATGGCTAAGAGGCACATGAAAAGATGCTCAACATCACTAATTATTAGAGAAATGCAAATCAAAACTACAATGAGGTATCACCTCACACCTTTTAGAATGGGCGTCATCAGAAAATCTACAAACAACAAATGCTGGAGAGGGTGTGGAGAAAAGGGAACCCTCTTGCACTGTTGGTAGGAATGTAAATTGATACAGCCACTATGGAGAACAGTACGGAGGTTCCTTAAAAAATGAAAAATAAAATTACCATATGACCCAGCAATCCCACTACTGGGCATATACCCATAGAAAATCCATAATTCAAAAAGACACATGCACTCCAGTGTTCATTGCAGCACTATTTACAATAGCCAGGTCATGAAAGCAACCTAAGTGCCCATCGACAGACAAATGGATAAAGAAGATGTGGTACATGTATACAATGGAATATTACTCAACCATAAAAGGGAACAAAATTGGGTCATTTGCAGAGACATGGATGGACCTAGAGACTGTCATACAGAGTGGAGTAAGTCAGAAAGAGAAAAACAAACATCGTATATTAATGCATATATGTGGAGTCTAGAAAAATGGTACAGATGAACCAGTTTGCAAGGCAGAAATAGAGACACAGATGTAAAGAACAAATGTATGGACACCAAGGGGGAAAAGGGGGTGGGTGGTGAGATGAACTGGGAGATTGAGATTGACATATATACACTAATATGTATAAAATAGATAACTAATAAGAACCTGCTGTATAAAAAATAAAGAAAGAAAGAAAATTTTAAAAAATATTGGGTGTTTAATAGTTATAGGAAACAGAGTAGTTAAACATGTCTGGGCAATGTGATAAGGTAATAAAAGTGAAGGGCACCCTGGTGTTCTAAGTACCTAGAGAGTTAAATGCAATGAAGTCTTGTTTGTATAACTGGGAAATGCCAGTCATAGGCATTCAGGTGAGTGGGGGGCACCAGAGAATTCTGTTATACAGTAGTCAGTGTCCAGGGTTTGAGCCCAGTTGAGGGTTTGGGCAGGGACGCAGCCCAGGCAGGAGTCTGAGCAGACCTTGGGATGCTGGTTCCTGTGAGCCCCTGTAAGGTGAGTGGGGTCATGGGAGAGCTAACGGTTTTAAGAAGGCCAAATATGGGGATGAGAGCAAGTATATATGATTCCTGAGTTAACATTCAAGAGTGGTATGTAGCCAGAACGTGGTCCACATGTGGGACTTGCTGGGAGGTCACCAGTAGATCTTAATGGCACATATCATGGACACAAGCCAGAGTTAACCCGAGTGTGAGCATATATGTTTTGGAAATATTGACCATGTGAAAAAAAAAAAAAAAGGATACTCGGGTTGAAGTCAGATCTGGTGAGTAAAGGAGAAGATAACCTACAGAGGCTTCCAGGAGGCAGAAAGCTTAGTTTCTACACTTTCTAAGGGACACTTTCCACTTCTGATTTTTAATGGTGCAAGTTCCAACAGATTGTGGAGAGCTGCAGTGTACAATTTACAGATTGTTATTTGTAAAACAGCAGAATAACTTTACAGCTCTCAAAGCGACTCCATTTACATCTGCTTTTTGGAATCCCATCACAACATTACAAGGTCAGATGTACTACCGTTATTCCTTTTTCACAGATGGAGGGAAAGGTTCTACAGTACTAAGCACTGTGCCCAGGATTTCATTAATAAGAAGTGGAGGAGTCAGGAGTCTCTGAGTTGTATGTATTTTGTCTACTCCACCCCACTGGCTCTTCACTAGGACTATGTAACCTACCGAGCTTTCTTAGCATGTTTAAACCTGCACATAAAGCACAGTCACGGAGACCAGAATCTCTCCTTTTTTTTTACACTGTGGAGTACATAATGTGTAAATGCATGCACACAGGGGAAAAATCCCTTAGGAGGAGTGCAAATGAATTCCTTCACATCACATCGTTTAGGCAGCCTACTTTCTAAGTGCCTGTCACACTCATTCTGGAACCTTACGGGATACAGTGGGATTGCTTCCTCAGTGTCATCAATTGATGCTGTGCCCCTGCATGGCAGCCTCCACTATCAGTCGTGAACCATATTTTCTGAGCCCTTCTTGCACAGGAAAAAAAAAAGCTATGCAGAGATTTAGAAGAAGTAAGATATAAGATCTCTGTATGCAGAGGAACAGACAATATGGGATGAATCATCAGAACACGACCACTCTTAGAAGGTGACACTAAAGCAAACCCTGAGCCTGGGCCTCCCAGGGAGCTCACAAGTGCCAAGGCAGCAAGGGCTGTGTCTTACAGGAGATTTATTTCAGTCAAGAGTCAAGGAAGAGAGGGAGGGCATCTTGACCCTTGGAGACTCTATTGGTTAGAAGCCAAAGGCCGTGGCAACCAGCGTGGTCAGATCAAGAGAGCCCAGATAGGGGTCCATCAGGAGATCTGGATTCAAGGACATGGAATATCTTCAACTTTCTGTGTGATTTTGGCCAAGTTGCCTCATATCCCTCACCCTTGGTTTCATCCATAAAATGAATCAGTGGATTGATGTTCTTCAAGAATTCATGTTGTAAATCTTCCTCTTTAGATGGTAGGAGTTGACGACAATGTGGTCGTCTAAACTTGCCCACCTAAGGCATTTCTATCTGGAGGTAGCAGCATTTTTGGTTGCTATCAACATTTTGGAGGTAAATCCTGCACCCACTACCCCACCTGTTACAGAACACAAGTTCCTGTGCCCAACACACCGTGAGGCCAAACAAACCAAAATGTCAGAGTTTGGAGCAGAGAAAGGTTTATTGCAGGGCCATGCAAGGAGACAGGTGGCTTGTGCCCAAAACACCCTCAAACTCCCCAAAGAGTTTCAGCAAAGAACTTTTAAAGGCAAGGTGAGAGAGGGGTGAGATTGGTTGATGCAAACTTTTTGTGTAGGAATCCTCTGTTTTTACAGCTGTCCACGTAGGTCAGGTCATGATGTTCCTGTAAACCTCCAACAAGACAAATGTTATTCTCTGTTCTGCAACTTTTTATCTGTACATGAATGGAAAAGTGTCATATCCTTAAAGGTCAGAGCCTTGAGAATGGGTTAACCTGTATATATTTCAGGCTACAGGCAACAGTCTTTTACAAAAGGTGCAGAGCCAGCACAGGCAACAGAGCACAAAGGTTACAGTAAAAGGAACAGATCCAATATGGAGTCAGATTTGTTCTTCCCTATTACACCTCCACCCAGAAAAGCTTTCACTTACTTGGAAACTGCAAATCAGTGAAGTTTTATTACAATGCAAAAGCTGACAATAGCACTTCAGTGCTTTAAAATAAATGTGTAAAATTGGCTTCTGCAGATTGCCTTCAGAAGGGATTAAGTGGGCACTGAAAATAAAACACCTTAATCAAGTGAGTTTAATTATGGAAGGATTGTGGAGAAAGTGAGTTTAAAAAAAATAATTTATTGAGGTGATATTCACATAACATGAAATTAGCTATTTTAAAGTGAACAACTCAGTGGCATTTAGAGCATTCACAGTGTTGTGCAACCACCACTTCTAACCAGGTCTAAAACATTTCCAACCCTCCAGGGTAAGACCCCTTAGCCATGAAGCAGAATCTTCAAGGAGAAGGTCAGTTTTGTAAAAGGCAGCAATGGACCCAGAGATGGTGGGGGATGGGTATGGCCCCTCCCCAGTGCACACACGCTTTCTCTCCCTCTCCCTCTCCCTTCCTCCCTCCCTCTCCCTCTCCCTCTCCATCTCCCTCTCCATCTCTCTCTCTCTCTCTCTCTCTCTCTCTCTCTCTCTCTCTCTTTCTCCTCATTCTCACTTACAGCTACAAATTTACAGACCCAACACGGATTCTTTAAACTCTAAGCATCATGGCAGACTGTTGTCCCAGGGCATAGCAGAGTGCTAACGAGCACAGGCTTTGAGGTCAAACTCCCATCTTCAAATCCTAAATCTGCTATTGACTGGCCGCATAAGCCTCATCTCTAGGGAGGGGGTAGTACCACCTATCTCAGAGGGTAGGACCACTTAAACTGATAACGTGTCGGCAAGTATCTCAGCAACTCGGAAAAAAATTGGTCATGCCCAACCAGAGGAGGTCTGTTTGCCAGCAAGGAGCACAGACAGGCACTTTCTGTACACTCTGTATACGCGTGCAAAGCAGCAAAGTGAATACCGCACAGAACGTGGTTCAGGGGCTGATCTTGCCTATTAACGTGTGATCTGACCTCTGTCCACTCACCGAGCTCAGCATTTGCGTGAAGGCATTTCCAGTGTCGGAGGCCGTCCTTGATGGCATTTGTGCTTTGCCAGTTTCCAGTTTTAGTGTTAGCCAATTTTTTAAAATTTGCTCAGTCTGAGTCAAATAATTAGCACTATGCTGAAATGAGAAACCCAAGCCAAAGGTCTTCTAGACAGCATCACTCCTCTCTGGATGACTTCCTGCCAGGACTCATCCAACTCAAAAGTTTCTGCTTCACAGACCATAGTTTTTCCTGCTCACATCTCCTCGTTATTTCTCCCTTATCATGTACTCAAACACACTGGCCTATTAAATGGACCAGTCTTGGAAGTCATCTATAAATAGGACATAGTACGGGCACGTAGTTCTGGTTTTTACCATCATTTCCAGTTCCATTTTTCAATTCTGACCAGAGCTTGCCTTTAGTTGTTCTGGATGATTAGGAAGGGCAGTTCTTCAGTGTGGCCGGCAGATTCCCTCTTAGTCACAAAAATGTCAAGAGCCACCTAAATGCCAACAAAATTACTCTCTTGGGTACTAACTGATTTTTTTTTCATCCTGGCCGTTCTTTTTTACTGAGAGTCCTAGTCTCCAAATAGCGCTTCACGAAATATCTATGTGTCTCTACTTTCTTAATCCATCATTTCTCTCCAAGCTCTAAGTAACTACAGACCATGCCCTGAAAACATCAATTTCAGTTCTTTAAATTTGAGGGACCTGTGTTGCCAGGCCCTCATTTTGGAGCACTAATCATCTGTTTTCAAGCAAGAGCCCACATTACAACCCAAATACATGCTTCTCTGACTCTTCCCAGTCAGTGCTTTTGGTTCATGCATGACTGGGGGAAACAGAGTTTACCACAAACTCCTCCAAGTATCCTTTTTAACCCTGGAAGCCTTCGGTTTTGCCCACACCAAGTGTGACTCTTCTGAACTCCATTGGCGTCCAAGAATTGCTGAGGACGTAGCTGTATGGGCACGAGACTAGTAGCTCTGCAGCCCAGTAATTTCAATTGCAAGGGGAAATCTGCTGCAAAATGGATCATAGTTTGTTTTAAATTTGAGCGTCAGTACATTTACTTAGCTGCCCATGGCCTTGCTCACCCATGCTGTCATTGACCATTGAGTTCCATGGGGTGTTTAGTGGTTATGTCTCTTTCTAAGTGAGCTCATGATTCAGAATTTAAATTCACAGAACTGATTAAGAAAGGCATGCATTCATTTTACCGTGATGCCCTGAATAAATTTCACAGTGGATGGGAACACAGGCACGATGGCTTCCATTAGGCAGTGAGGCAATGAATCCCCACCACCAGCAATCAACAAGCATTTAGGGAGAGCCTGTTTTTTCAGGCACTGACCCATGTCCTGAGGAGACCCAGATGAACAGGCTACAGCTCTTGCCATCAGGGAACATGTATCTAGTGAGGATGACACACGAACTTGGAACCCAGGGCACATGCAGGAGTAGAGCATCTGCTAAGTCTGTGGAGATGGCAGGGGATCGGGTCTCAGCATCCCAAGGAGCTCATGGGGGCCATGGGGAACCTGTGAAGGATTTTAGGAAGCAGAGCCAAGTGGTCAGATTCGCATCTTAGAAATATAGCTTCCACAGCAAAGTGGAGGATGGAAGTGAGGCCCTGAGGCCGGCAGGCAAAGCAGTTAGGAGGTAGTTAGGGAAGGTCAAATAAGAAGGGATAAGAGCCCCAATTAGATCATGGTCATGGACAGATGGATGGATAAAGAAGATGTGGTACCTATATATGCCATGGAATACTACACAGCCATGAAAAAGAATGAAATAATGCCATTTGCAGCAACATGGATAGACCTGGAGATGATCCTACTAAGTGAAGTTAGTCAGACAGAGAAAGACAAATACCATAGAGTATCACTTATATGTGGAATCTAAAATAGGACACAAATGAACTTATCTACGAAACAGAAACAAACTCACAGACAGAGAGAACAGAATTGTGGCTGCCAAGGTCGGGGAGTAGGGGAGGGAAGGACTGGGAGTTTGGGATTAGCAGAGGCCAACTATTATATATAGAATGGATAAACAACAAGGTCCTACTGTATAGCATAGGGTTAGGGTTAGGATATTCAATATCCTGCGATAAACCAAATGGAAAATAATATGAAAAAGAATGTATATATCTGTATAACTGAATCACTTTGCTGTAGACTAAAAATTAACACAACATTGTAAATCAACTATCCTTCAGTAAAATAAATTTAAAACAATAAAAAAAGATCATGGTCATGGAAATGAAAAAGAATGAAGAAATACAAGTCATTTTAGACAATGAATATTGCCGGATGCAGTGGACTATTGGCTGTTGGAATGAAGACATGAGGAGGAGACTAAATGGGCTTCTAGGTTTCAGGGATACACATGAATGATCAGGTATTGGGGTGGGTGGAAAGAGGTATTACATTGTGAGTTGTTGTTTTATTTTTTTTTTGCGGTACGCGGGCCTCTCACTGCTGCAGCCTCTCCTGTTGCAGAGCACAGGCTCCGGATGCACAGGCTCAGCGGCCATGGCTCACGAGCCCAGCCGCTCCACGGCATGTGGGATCTTCCCAGACCGGGGCACGAACCTGTGTCCCCTGCATCGGCAGGCGGACTCTCAACCAGTGTGCCACCAGGGAAGCCATTCCCACCAGGGAACACATTGTGAGTTTTGATAATTACTAAGAATTTGATATAACTGTGAGACCCTCACTTTCTAGGCAAATGGAAAAAGAGAACCAAGTGCTGCATGTTGTCTGTGTGGAGTCACAGGTACTGACCCCAAATCACGCAGAAATTTCTGTTACCCGGGAAATGGTGAGGAGGGAAGACTGCGTGGGCGGGAAGGTCATGGGATAATAATGGGAATGGGAATGTTCGCATCGTTAGCACTTCCCACAAATATGCACATTTAAAGCATCCGTTGATTAAAACCTGTATTTCAGACACGCATATTGTGGGAAATGACACTGGCTTTACATAAATTTGCTTTAGAGTTAGCCCATAGCTAAATCACAGCTTTTATGTGAAATGAAGGATACTTGTAAAATGGCTTCTGCCGATTCTTTCCTGAAGCTTCAAAGCCTCTTAAATGGCTGCAGTCAAGGGTCACAGTCTGGGTGTAAACCAGGAGGCATATGCTGCCTTCTGTGGCACAAACTTAAGAGACGCAGCCAAGGATGTGAGTGGCTCTAGGAGGAACAGGACATTTATCCCTCCAGGTGTTCATATATTGTTGGTTTTTTTCCGTCTTATCTTCTTGAAATAATCTCTCTCTTTACGAGTTGACACATGGGGTGAAGTTTCCCTTGTGTGTTAATATAATCTCTGAGGGAGTCAAATTCCCTTTCCTTCAGCTTTTATTAATTTGTTTCTCATAATTCCAGTGTGTGTTCAGACAGGGGGAAAAAATAATAGAGGAGAGAAAAGAAAAAGAAATAATAATAAAATGAAGAATGCCCCCCAGCGGCAAGCTGGTGGCATCCAGAGGTTGCAGATAATGGATTAGCTTTTACCTATTTCCATAGCAACAGCTTAGCTGCTCTTAAACACTTCTTTAAAAGCTTCTGATAAATGTATCCTGTGACCCTGAAAACTTTTCCATCTCCCTCCTGACTTCTTTCATCCTCAACCCCTCCTTTTTCCTTTTGCCCCACAAAAACATCAGTTATTACCCGTAACCTTGTAGCACTTGTCTTGGTTTTCGCAGACCTGCTTCCTTTAAGGGCCTGAGATGGATTTGGGAGACCGTGCTGCTTCCCTCTCCTCCCTCCTGTTTGCCCCTCTCCCCCTGTCTGCTTTCTCCCTCCTGCTTCTCTTTCCCCATCACTTCTTTCCTCTTATCCCTTTTTCTCTCTCCTCCTTTCTCTTTTCACACATTATTTTAGCTCTCATCTTTCTCTCTCCCATCTCCTAAAATAAATATATGGAAATCATCGTCATATGAATCACTGATTGAAACTTAATTGGTGATTCTCAAACAGTTGGAAGGATTAATTGAGCATTTACTTGTGACAAACTGTGAGTTGGGCTTTGTGGTGGGAGATGGGGGTGCCTGAGCGGGATAACATCAAGAGTCCAAAAGATTATCCTTATCTGTATCAGCCACACCGAAATCAAGGCTCTGGTTGAAGAGAAAGGACACTCAACAATTCAACAATAGTCAGCCAGGATGGTGGGAAAACGGATTAGGAATCTAAAGACAGGACTTCTTTAGAAGTCCTGGCTGCACCTCCTGGCTGCACCTCTTCTATGCGATTTCGAGCCATTGCTTATGGTTGGCTTTCTATCTGTTCTTAGCTGCTCTGCATGTATTAACCTGTAAAGGAGGTTTCCTAATAACCAAAAAGAGGTATTAGGAAAATTAAACAGGATGATTCATATAAGCATACTTGTTTCTTGCAGAGGTCAGTTTCATGTTGTTCTTATTGTTGATGTCACTGGCTTAATAGCCACTGAAAAAATAATAATAAGATAAATGAGACATAAATATGGGACAGAATCATCACACAAGTTTTAATGGACAAGGGAGGAATTTAAGTTGGGTGTGAAAAGATGAGGAGAGTTTGCATATGTGGGATGGAGGAGAAAAGTCAAGTCAAAACAAAACGCATCAGAGCAAAGGAGCCAGGCAGGTAAGAGAATCCGATTCTCTGCTGCATGCCCAGCACATAGTGGGACGAGATGATACTCCATGTGTGTGTTTTCCTTTAGTTCCATTCCTTCCACCCTATAGAAAGACCAACATAAATATTCAGAGGAGACATAAGAGTGGATAGTTTAAAGTAATGAATTGAATCTAGTCGTCTATAGATACCTCCCAGAAAGCCATGCTGTGATCTTCTTTGCGAAATCTTTGTGGACTCACCGGGTACACATCACACCCGTGTAGCACATCGGACACTTGTCACATCACCCTCTTAGGAATAACGTGGTGCAGGGATTGGGTCTTGTGTGTCTTTGCTACCTCAGTGCCTGGCTCAGTGCCTGGCTCAGGGCTGGAATGTAGGAGGGTTCTCCGTATTTGTTGATTAAAGACACACTTTAAGGAGAGCCCCGAGTCAGGTGAGGTTTAACGAGAAAGGTTTTCTTTTTTTTTTTTTTTTTTTTTTTTTGCGGTATGCGGGCCTCCCACTGTTGTGGCCTCTCCCATTGCGGAGCACAGGCTCCGGACGCGCAGGCTCAGCCGCCATGGCCCACGGGCCCAGCCGCTCCACGGCATACGGGATCCTCCCGGACCGGGGCACGAACCCGAATCCCCCGCATTGGCAGGCGGACTCTCAACCACTGCGCCACCAGGGAGGCCCGAGAAAGGTTTTCTTGAAGAGCTGCATTCTGAGTTGGATTTCTGACAAAGGGTATGGATTGAAATAGGCATTGCTCAGCTACCAAAAGACACATGAAGTGCCCAGGTGCTGTCAAGCTCTGGCACTTCCTCAGAGCAGGGGGCTTGGCAGCCAGAGAAAACATCCTCTGACCAGGGATGACTCTTCACAGGGAACTAGGGGGTCTTTTCTCTCTCTCTGCCTGCAGAGTTAATAGGGGAAGAAGGAAAACCAGGAGTCCTCGACTCCTGAGTTTGCTTTGCTTAGTTCGTATGGATACCCGTCTGGCTTATTTCTGAGGGACACAATGCTTCTTCTCTCTCCGCAATTGAGGGAAGAAGACCCTGGAATCCACCGCTGCCAACTGTGGCCTCTGGACAGAATCTAAATTGGCTTCTAGCTCTCTCAGATCTCACCTGGCACTTTCCCTGAGCATCCTATTTAATAACCACCGTTGTAAAGACAATAAAAAGGGTACAAATGGTGTTATTTATTGTATCGTTATTTAGTCCCCATTCTTTTCATAGATAGCCATTCCAGAAGGATAAGAATAGGCTTTTGTTTTGAATATCCTTTTCCATAAAATTAATTTCACAAATAAAATGAGGAGCTCATTCTCAGCCAGGAACTAACTCACAGAGGCCTCATAAGTTTCACTACATATTTGTGAGAAGGAGTCAGACCTCCCCTCCTCCTGGGGTTTCTTTCCAGTGGGTAAAATTCCAGGTTGAGGGAAGTTCAGTCCAGAGGACAAAGTGGAGTCTGACGTCCACCTGGGGGTGTCTGGGCCCAGCACACATCACACCTCTTTCCTGCCGTGCTTTGTGCAGGGAAAGCTCACATGGGGAGCAGCTCTGGAAGGAGATGGGTGCGTGGAGATAGCATCACAAAGGTTACCGTGGGCTGTGGGCCAGCCGAGGGGGGGATGGTGGGAGGAGAGAGGGCGGTCCTCCTCACTTTGTCTCGGTGGTGGTGGGAGAGGTGACGTTTGTGGGGTTTGATCTATCTCCATATCCTAGGCGGTTTCCGTTCAGCTGCCAGAATGGTGAATGACATGAAATTCCATGCGCTCTCCTGTTTGTGTGACCTTGGGCAAAGTTGTGGTCTGAATGCGTGTCTCCCCAAAATTTCCATATGTTGAACTTTTGAGCCCCAAAAGAGATGCTCTTAGTGAGTGAGGCTCTGATAAGTGGTTCAGTGCTGAAGGCCGAGCCCCCCTGAGTGGGATGAGTGCTCCTATAAAGGAGACCCCAGGGAGCCCCCTCACCCTTTCTGCCACGTGAGGACACACGACAAGCAGCCTACACGCTGGATGAGGGCCCTGACCCCACCACTCTGGCATCCCAGTCTCACACTAAAGCCTTCTGAACCGGGAGAGACACATTTCTGTTATTTGCAAGCTACCTCGTCTGCAGTGTTTTGTTACAGCAGCTCAGATGGACTAAGACAGACACGCATCCCCATCCTGGACCCTAGGGTCCTCATTTGTGGGATAGGAGATTGGATCCCTAGGAGATTTCTAAAGTCTCTTTTAGCTCTAAAATTTCATGATTCCATAAATCAACGCAAAGGCCCAAGTAGTCCTCAGTGCTTTGGAAGAACATTGAGTAGGGTGATAATCCCAGGAGAAAAATCGAGAGAGATCCATGTTTCTTGTAAATAATCTTAAGCCCATTTTAGAATGAATATGTTCTGGATACTTTATTATTGATAACTGTATTTTTTATTGGAACAAGGGATGTTTTTATAGAGTCCTTTAAAGTTCTTTATATTCTCTTTGGAATGAGACTGTCTTTTGTTTATCTCACATTACAACAGCTGGTATGCAGCCTTACATGCAGCAAATATAGAACTGATGTTAAGAAGATCATAGACACTATTATTTGTTCAGACTGATGCATACGTGGGCCCAGAATTCAGAATAACTAGGACCAGAATGGTTGAGGAGGTTCTGGCTGTTCCCTGTCTTACCTTTGGAAGTTCTTGTACCTTCCTCTCCCTTCTTCAGGCTTATGGGTTTGTCAACCATGAGACTTGTACAAGCCTTTCTAGAAATCAAACCACTTCTCAAGATAAATCTAAATTAATTTAAATTTGCTGGTTCCCCATAATCAACAAATTACGTTTTTTCTCTCAAGGGTTAGCTGATTTATGAAACATAGTGTTTCCTTATGGTCCATCTCTGGCCTCTCACATGGGTCTTGCTGATCTAAATTAATCAATGATCCTACCATTTTTCCATGGATCAGTTGGCATTTATAGACTCACCAGAGTGTGCCCCTGAAGGGTCTCTTTTAGGAATAATATTCTCACCAGGTGCATCTCAAGTAGTTCACGGAAAACTCCCAAACAGATAGAAATACCCTTAGGGATGTCTTAGCTGTAGAGTTTGAGGCAAAAAAAGAATATTTTAGCCCATGCCTCCTCCCCTTTTTAATTTGTATTTAGTTTTAGTGAAAATGATTTGCAATCAAAGATAAACTCCATGACTTAGTAATATAAGCACATGGAAAGAGACGTCAGTGTTCTTTTTACCAAACTCCTCAGCTAAGGCTCAGAGTATTGGGACTTGTAGTGAATCACAAAGCTCAGGTTGAAAACTCAGGCCTGGCAGGTGGCCAAGGGCCCTGAGGCTGAGATCCTCAGTCCCTTGAGGGTGGGCCTGGTGTGCCTTGTCCTCAGCACAGCATGGCCAGGTCAGCACTTTGTGAGCAGCCCCTGCTCCCGTCCTTTCTGGATGCATCCGAGGTTCTCAGGGGCGAGCTGGCTTCCGATGCCTTTGGCAAAACCTGGCTGGACACGGGTTATTTGTCTCCGCCCTGGCACTCGTTCTGTCTCTGAGAATCTTTGATTTGACCCAGTATTGCAGAATACATACCAGGTTCAAGCCGGGATCTGATGCCTTTGAGATGAAGCAAGACCCAATAAAAGGTTTTGTAGCTTTGGCCTAGAGTTTTGCCCAAATTGAAACCAAACACACTTTACAAACACAGTGTGATGACTGTGGAACAGCCATCGGACTTGGAACCAAGGAAAGCAGAATTTGGCTGATATTTGTCAGTCAGCTGGGAAGGAGAGCAGGTTCATCCTCTAGTTTGATCCATACATTTAAGCTCCCAGTGTGCTCTCCTCTGCACTAACATCCACAGGCCCCAGCAAGATACATAGGGCGGGACGTTCCCACAAAGCTCCCTCGCAGGCCTGCCTTCCACGAGGCCCGTTGTCCATTGTCCTGGGCGCTCCACCAAAGGCGCGGAGGAGCGAGGAACGTGGGGAGAGGATGTGAGGGAGGAGAGGTGCTCTTTCCAAAGTAACACCTTTCCTCTTCTCGTTCTGCATTTGAACCAAACACAGGAGACCCAGTTCCGCCCCAGGCACTTTCATCTGTGGCGGTAGATCATCAGCAGAGAGTTTGGGAAGGGGAGAATATGGCGGATCCTGGGAAAATGTATAGGAGTGCATTATTCAGGGTGCATCGTCAGATTGTGAGATGCTCCTGATGAGCGAATCTTCTAGACAACCGAAACTTCCTTGCAGAACAGTAACACTTCCTACATGTTAAACTATTTTTATGTATTTTGTTAAAAGTGTATTTTAAGCATCTTTGTCTTGAAATAGAATGTCTTTATTATAATTTAACCATATCTTGATTACTTATCATCATATTTTCAACAGCAGTTGATTGTATTTCTTTACCTCCCAGAAATGCTACCTGGATATGCCCTCAGCAGCCCCAGGTTTTGAGCTCTTTGTGCTGGCGAATCTGTCACGTTCTTCCCTGTGGGTGTCACTTGTCAGTTCATCAGCTTAGTGCACTCTTTCCACTTCTTCTAAACTTTGGTCCACAGTGCCTCGGGAATAAATGGATATCTTCAGGGAAAGGCAAATAACCAAGCCTGTTAAGTCGCCAGCTGTATTTTCTGCTTGATTCTATGTCCACCATTCAGTTCAGATCAACAGTTATTGTGTCTGTTAAGTGAGGATGCTGTGTTTGGAACTAGGGATGATAAAATATCGCCCTTGAGTGGCTACCATCCATTGGAGGAGGCAAGCAGAAGCTTCCCGTTTATCAGGAATGCCACATAAGTGAGGACCGTACATCCAATTCATTGTGTGACGTGCATCAGCAGAAGAAGCCACAGGTGGAGAAGGAGAATGGCGGGTTTAATTCATTTTGGTTAAAGTGGGTCCAGGAAGACTTTAGAGCGGAAGTGCTACCTTAAAAAAGGGTTTTATAGGATGAGTAGGAGTTCTGTAAGTGGAGAAAAAGTAGATAAATATGTTCTAGACACAAGGAACAAGAGCTGTATCCATACATTTGGGAATGCTGAATCTATCTTCAGATCTCTCTGAGAATTAAACACCTGGGTTGGGTGAGAGCACTGTTTATTGTATTTAGGGTGCTTTAAAAAAATCTCTTCCTCGTTTTGTGAACGAAATGTCAAGCAATTGCAGTTGCTATTAACTAGGAATGGACTTGCAGATAAATACAGGGGATATTGGAGAATGAGACAGGGTTCAACTTCATAAAGGGGGAACGTTTCCATTTCCTCCCAAAGTGGCAAAATCTCTCATGTGAATGGGGGAATGGTCTCAGGTTCTCTCCAACCAATTTTAAGAAGGGGGCGTCGTGGGGTCCCCAGAACCTTGGCATCCGCATCACCTGGGGACTTGTTAGCAATGAAAACACTATTAAGTATTAAAATATTTAAAAACTCAAGAGATCTCAAGGGATCTCCGCGTTTAGGAGGGGTATCTAATTCCCAAAGAACTGCTGAGACCTGCTGAGTTGGACACTTGGAGGGTCCCTGCCCGCTGTGCCTTCCCAGCCCTCCAGGAACGGAAACAGGGACGCCTCACTGCCCGGAGAGGACAGATCAGCGGGCCCAGGCTCAGAGGGAACCTTGACAAATCAAGATCTGACCAGCCGCATGGGACAGAGCAGCTTCGTAGGTAGCCCTGTGTGCCCCTTGGTTCCCAAGGCTCAGAACTTTGTTTTGTAGGGCACTGAGAATGCCCCCGCCTCTGAGGGAGGCTCACAGTCAAGCACTCAAAAACACTTTATTGATTTGCAAATGAGCCAAGCCTACAGCCTAGGCTAGCCCAAGGAATCTCTCCATTAGCCCTTTCTCTTCGTATTCGAAGTCTAAATGGGAAACTACATTTAAATTAGAAGGTGACAGAATCATGTAGATGAGGCATAATTGCCCTGTTCAAACGTTTTATGGCATCCAGTTATTCTGGAATAATCCACTCGATTTACAGAAATTATTTCTGCTACAGAAACCACGCAGGTGGATTCTACCAGTCAGGACTCTCCCTTCTGTTGGGCAGCGATGGATGAAACTGACACAGCCCTTCTCTCAGACTCATTCTATTTGCATCCAGATTTAGAGATGCTGGCATCATAGATTAGTTTCAGGTCTCATTCTGCCCTGGGAGCCATTCTGTGTATGTAATATGAGCTTGTATTTATATGAGCTCACCTGCTGTGTATGGGATTTATTATCAAGTTCATGGAGGGAGAGGGCTGATACCATCCTCTATATACAATCTATGTGTATTTAATAACATGTCTTTATTCCAGTTAGACATCTTATGAGGACAGAGGGCTGAGGGAGGAGAGAGAAAACAAAAGAAGAAGTTGACGTGGCTAAAGACGTATTTTGGAAAACAGATAAGGGATAAAACTAAAACCTTGCTGACTGATTTTAGCTTTTAATTTAACAGAATTCAAGCCATTAAATACTTTACTTTGTCCTCTGGGAGTTAGGTATTCCTCTTAAACCAGGAGATCCCTTGAGATTGATGCTGAATCCAGCCTCTGTACCCCCACACCAAATTGAATCTAGGAGACAGAGTTTTGGGTGAAGTAGAAAAGAATAGCTTTATTGCTTTGCCAGGCAAAGGGGGCCACAGTGGGCTAATGCCCTCAAAACTGTGTGTCCCGACCTGGAGTGGGTAGTGAGGAGTTTTACAGTAATGGTTCAAAGAGGGCGTGATCAGCTGGTGGACCTTCTTCTGACTGGTTGGTGGGGAGGTAAGTGGGACTCGGCATCATCAACCTGGTTCTAACTGGTCTGGGGTCTGCGTGCTTGTGGGCAGCAGACAGTTAACTTCTTCCACCTGGGGGGGTTTCAGTATCTGCAAAACAGCTCAAAGACGTTGTGATGTGCATCCCCTGAGGGGGAACCAGGACCCTGCCTCATGGCTGCACTGTGGTTTCTTGACTGTTCTCCCTTGTCTCTGCAGCCCCTCCCTTCTCCTGATTAGCAACTGTTTGAACCTACTCATTGCAACTCAGGGAAGGTTGTGGAGGCTGTATGAAGCCTATTTCTTACAAACAAGAAATGGGGGACACAGAAAGACTTTTTTAAAAAATATTTATTTATTTATTTATTTATTTATTTATTTATTTATGGCTGTGTTGGGTCTTTGTTTCTGTGCGAGGGCTTTCTCTAGTTGAGGCAAGCCGGGGCCACTCTTCATCGCGGTGCGCGGGCCGTTCACTGTCGTGGCCTCTCTTGTTGTGGGGCACAGGCTCCAGATGCGCAGGCTCAGTAGTTGTGGCTCATGGGCCCAGTTGCTCCACAGCATGTGGGATCTTCCCAGACCAGGGCTCAAACCCCTGTCCCCTGCATTGGCAGGCATATTCTCAACCACTGCGCCACCAGGGAAGCCCCACAGAAAGACTTTTGTGCCCCCAGGGTCCTGCTCAATTTCAAGATATCTTGACTTTTTAAAAATATTTTAAGGGAGTTGGATAGGGGAGAGTCTGTTCCTTGCCTGGCTCCACACTTAGCACTGTGGAAATATTGCTACTTGATACATGATTATGAGTACTTGTTTGTTGCCTTATCTAGTGTTGAAATGGCACTGAATTCAGAGGTAAAATGAGCAAATGAATGTAAATGACTTTGTGTGTGTGTGTGTGTGTCTGTACCTCTCCCCAAAGCATGCCCTTTGAGGTACACCCTGGAGCCCACTCCAGTCTCCTTTATTTTTAGAGCAGGGGTGTGTGTGTCTCTGTGTGTGTGTGTGTGTGTGTGTGTGTGTGTGTGTGTGTTGGGGGTAGGAATTCTGCACCTGTTTCTAAGCTAGGACCAATTCTTCAAAATACCCACTTTCCTTTTGTCCTATTTCCTCTCAAGCCTGCTGTCCATCTTCCAATCCTCCACACCCACATACTTCACTTACCCTGTGGCCCAGCCCCCAGCTCTTGTACCCAGCCCAGCCAGCTTGGCAGGTGGATCATCTTGGTCAGAGTTGGAGGGAGGAAGCGGGATAACCTTTGTGAGTCTCTGTCAATGCACGTGGCCATTTATAAGCTCGACTCTCTTTGCTCTGAATCCTCCCAAATGCTCTGTGTTTCTCCTTCTGGCATATTCAGTAGTATAGGCTCTAACTGTAATGAGTTTTTATCACCTTGAGAAGTACCACAGCGGGTTCCGGGTCTAAGCTTTCATTTTTACACCCTTAGGAGAAATGAAATTCATTGGAAATTAATCATCCGTCGTTTCAGAGCTCCTTTGCATCTCCCTCCTCCTTCCATCAAAACATATTGCTGGGCACTGTCTGCGCTCAATGTCTAAACACGGGGTCCCCTCTAGGGGTGATGGCCGTGTCAGAAAGCTCTCTCCATAGGGGGTTTTAACTTCCCAATTCAAAAAAAAATAGGAGAGACCTAATTTAGGGATTAACAAAAAATTCCAATACAAAGGATGGCATATTATTACACTGACTTTTTCCCTGAGGGAATAAATATGATGAAGGCTATGTCATTATGCTTGGAAGGAAATTTTTATTTTCTCCAGAAGTAACATGCTGTCTCTATTGGAGTGGGAACCTAGCTGTTCCCTTTGCAAAATTCCCTGCCTCTGCCACTGCTAAGAATCTCTGGCCATAGCCATCTTTTCTGCCTACTACCCTAACATACCTAAAGGCAAGGCCTTGGATTCCTCATAATTCCTTTCTGTAAGATGCCTACCAGCCATTTACTCTCTGACTCGCCCCCCCACCCCGTCTTATCTGATAGACAGATGGATAGTTTGGGGTGCAGTAGACACCTGTGTGTCCAGATCAATGTTGCCATCCCCACACTGCCCTTTTCTGCTCTTAATGATCACATCTCCCCTAGATGCATTTTAGCATCTCTTCTCTTGCATTTTCCAAAGAGGAAAGGAGGTATTTAATCCGTTTGAGCTCAAGTGAGGGTCCCAGTGCTCCACTGAGCATGTGCAGGGGTGCTTCTTCCCTCCTCATCTCCCTGTGCCTCCAAGCCTGACATTTCTCTGGTGACACATACCTAAAGCGACATTTCTGTTTGGCACGCAGGTTTATAGAGGGGCCAGTCCACAGATGTGTTTCTTTACAGAGACTGATCATCAGCCTGACTCTTAGGATGTGCCTCTGGTCCCCAGTCAAACCTCTCCCTCCCTGTGGCGTGGCAGGTAGGACCACCCAGCCAATCCCTTCAGTGATGACCTAGACCAACGTGCCCCAGGCCATGAGAGCAGGGAACACCTTCGGGAAGCGTGAACTGAGCAGTAACTGGACCAGGAGGGTTTGACTACCCAGCCGGCACCGTCCTGAGCACTCGACACGCACTGACTCATCCAAACCTTACGACACTCCTGCCTTTTAGGTACCCCCTAAGGTCACACAGCCAGGAAACGGTAGCACCAGGAAGCAGGCCATGCCCTCTGTCTTCAGAGGCCAAGCTCTAACTACTGCAGTGAATTAACTCTAGTTGACGGACATAGAAAGATGATTTATTACAGAGGACCCTGGGAAGCCCAACCAGCCCAGGCAAAGCGCATGGAGAGAAAGTCCACAGAAAACGGTGCAAACCATCCTAACACATGTGAAAGGATGCAATCAAACCACACAGAGATGCCATCTCTCACTTATCATACTGGCAGAAATCCAGAAGCTTAGCTGCTGCTGACAAGACTGTTGGGGAGACAGGTAGCCTCATAAGAAATCTATCAGTAACCATCAAAACGACAGGTGCTTTTACACTTTAAACCATCATCTGTTCTGGAACTCTGTCCCATACAGACACATTCACAAGCCTAACACACACACACACACACACAAGTATGAGTGACATTGTAATAACAGATTGAAATAGATTTTAAGCCACATAATTGTGAATAGGACACTAGTTCAATAAACTATAATATGTGAGAATACAAAGGAATATAACACAGCTCTGAAAATGTATAAGGTATATTTTAATAAATATGGAACAACAGTATATATACTCTGCTACTTTTTGTCTTAGGAAGGGTGATGATAAGATCTATTCTTGTTTGCTTGTCTTGCACAAGTAAACGCTGGATGGATAAACAAAGTACAGATGAATTAGAGGAGCCGGTAAGCTAGTGGGGCCTGAGAGTAAAGATGGGACTCACACTTATTTGTGTTTCAAAATAGATTGTTGTTTCGACTATGTCAATGTAGTAACATTTCAGAAGATGGCATTAAATAGTTTGGAAATGGGATACTATGTAGGTTGCAGAATTCTGTGGAGCTCTGAGCATCTGGTGGTAACATATCTCTTGTTTACAAGGAATGTGAAATAAATGTAAATATTCTCGATTCAAAAATAAATCTTCTCCATCACCTCCCTCACCATGTTACTTAGATCTTCTGACACCTGTATCCCTCCTTTATGTGCCTGCAGAGAGAAGACATGTAAGTAGGGTGTTATTAGGCTCCTGTGAAATTATAGAAGGCAATTGCCCCCTCTCCCAGCAATCCATTTGTGACCATTATCTGGGAAGTGAGGTACATAAAAATAGACAATGTTTAATAAAATCATGGAAAACATTATTAGAAGACACATCAAATTAACTTAACTTAAAGCCTGCAAGATTCTGAAATTTATGTTGAGTAGGACATGGACTCACTGGGATTGTAATTTGGAGAATCCCCATAAAACCTGGACTGGGCCCATCCTTTCCTATTCAAGACAATTTTTCCTCTAAGCGTCCCTGAGTATAATAAGTGTCTGGGTGTGACTGTTTTCTCTCCTACCCGGGTGCCCATGTGTTGAATGCAATGCAGAGCATAATCATTGATATAAGTAGAAAGTAAGGACCCAGATTTTTCTCCTTCATACACCCCAGGAGGTTCAGGGAAGACCAGAGAAGAGGTGTTTTGTTTTGTTTTGTTTTGTTTTCAGAAAAAGAGGCCTCCTTTTGCCGCTAAAAGTACTGAACTGGAAGCCACTGTTGTAAATATCCATGACTTTTTACTGGTATGCTGGTTGAAGCTTATTAACCTGAAACATTTTCTGGGTTAGTGACACCGGAGCCTCTAAAACTTAATGCATTTCCAACATTTTTGTCACAACTGCTTTCCCAAAAGGTTTTGCACAATATTTTCAGCCTAAACTGTCTAAAATATTATAGAACACTTGTTGCTGGGAATACTATTTTCATGTGAAAACACCTGCATCATTATGACATGTTAAACATTTTAAGAGAGTTTGGGATGTGTTTTGTGTTTGAAGACAACAGGAATGTAAATTTCTGGTGGGTGAGTGGTGAGCACAGGAGATGTGACCCCCTCAATAAATGGCATGAATTATTCCACTGGGAGCATCCAATGACACTGAAGTCTGGAGTACTGGGAAGCCACATTTTTTTTGTTTTTTCCTAACATGCTTTAATTGCTTTTTGCTGAGGCCAGGGATATTTATGGGTTAGGAGATTGCCAGGTTATTTATTAGATGTAGTATCTAGGGATAGACTAATATAAATCACTTAAGCCAGTATTGAGTATACCAGACACTCAGTAATTTAAAAAGCTTTAATAAAAATGCTAAAATATGAGACTTGTCTTTGGCTGTAATGAGCCTCAGTTATCATGTTTTTATCAGCAATGTTCAGTCACAGACCCCTCCCCCTTCCCCGGTGTATGAAAACATGAAAGCAAAGCATCCTTATTTCCAGACTCTCCAGATTTGTTGGAATTGAGAGAGATTTTAAAGATTTTCAGAGATACTCATGAAGAATTATATTGGGGCCCTACTGGCTGACTTCCTCACACTTAGAAATCAAGCATGCTCTTTCACATTAGGAATCTTGTGTTTTGTGGATCTAGTAGTGAATTTTTAAAAAGGGGTATATAAGCTTATATTTGGACTAAAGGAAGCTTCCACATTGTACCTTCTATGTGATAGGGATCAAAGTACTATGAAGGCTGAGGCCAGCCCCTGCTCTGCAGCAGACGGAGTAAAAACTCATCGAATTTAGAACCAGTGGAATCCCAGAGAACCAAGAGCATGGCTTTTCTCTTCTTTAATGGGAATACCGAATTAGAAGTACATGCCATTGGGCTTCCCTGGTGTTGCAGTGGTTAAGAGTCCGCCTGCCGATGCAGGGGACACGGGTTCGTGCCCTGGTCCGGGAAGATCCCACATGCCGCGGAGCGGCTGGGCCCGTGAGCCATGGCTGCTGAGCCTGCGCGTCTGGAGCCTGTGCTCCGCAACGGGAGAGGCCACAACAGTGAGAGACCCGCATACTGCAAAAAAAAAAAAAAAAAAAAAAAAAAAAAGAAGTACATGCCATAGCAGTTTTTAAAGTATACTTACTTTTATGAACTCATTTATTCATAACTAGATCCTTTTTTAGGAAAATTTTATCATCTGCACATTACAAAACACTGAAGCGGGGGTCATTGAGAGGAAGGGGCTGCCCTTTCCCTACAGTTACTGAATGGGAGAGAGAAACCCTGCCCGCTTTCTTCCCACGGCAGCATCCAGCCGTGGGCATTGTTATGGGCAAGGACCTGTTTCTTCAAGATTTTCCAAGTCCCCCTTTCCTCTCAAGATGCAGGGTTTCTGTGTCTGATACCAGCAAATTTCTTCTTCAGTTCTGTCTCAGAGCTGGGCACAGACGACTACGTCTGGAGCGCAGGGCTGAGGGGTAGCAGCCTTCTCATGGCAGCACAGAGCAGGTCGAGAAGAGAAGAGGGTTGTCCAGTCGACAGGCAGGGGAGTGCCTAGGGAGAAGCCAGACAGATTCCTGATGGACAGTCTGGGGGTGAGGCTGTGTGGGAAGAGGTGGCAGCTCAGGTGAGGTCCCACCCAGGCTCCGAGGTTGCTGTGCAGGTGGGTGGAGCACTGTAGGGACACACGGCCCACCCTGTTCATTGGGGACTGGGGGGCACAGAGCAGGGCGGGAGCCCATCAGCACTCCTGAGTCACAGGTGCCAGGTGGGGATGGAGCAAGTCAGGGAGGGCTCAGAGGGCTGGGGGAATCCACCCCTGCTGCCGGGCCTTCCAAAGGTCCAGACCCGGGACACTGGGTATTGGGCGGATTATTGGACAAACTCTGAGGAAGGTCATAGAAGAAGCCCATTTCCCCCACCCCCTCCCCATTCAAGATAAGACCTCTTGAATGGAAAACTTATGAATTTATAAAAGTGCTAACAAAAGATCCAGATAAAAAAATTAATTACACGGGACTGAGTGAACTGATGAGGATGGTTATAATTTTTGTGACTTTCTGTTTGAATAAAAAAAAAAATCCCACAAGGACTCAGAGGCAAAAATATACAAATCAATTATCACTGCAAAGTAAAGGAGCTGTTACAGTGGAGGATTCCTGGACTGAATGTCAATATTATAACAATAGTATGAGTGTGTTTCATGTTTGGTAATTACAATCATTGTTGCTTTTGTTGTGGTCATCATTTACAATGCTTGGTGTCAGTTTATTTATCTCTTGTAAAAATAAAATACAGTGTGTGTGTGGGGGGGGAATAAATAAATAAATAAATAAATAATTTAAAAAGAGCTCTAATACTGGGGACAGAGAGAAAGATGGACACACAAATGTAAAATCAGAGAGCACCTGCTGACAGGTTGTTGGGCAGAAAAAGCATCAGGAAGGCCAGGGGCTGATGGCAGGGCTGGAGGTGGCGGTCATGAATCCCTAAGTGTGGACACATGTGGCCTAATCTTCAGCCCAGGCGTCCTCCTCTGAGCTGTACCCCCCAGGCCGGACTTCGGTCCAGAAGAACTGAGGCTGAAGACTGGAGCATCGGCGACTCTGCTGAGAGCGCAGGGCCGGGCAAACCCTGGGCGGGACCATCCCTCCTCCAACTCCCTTCTGCACTGACATCCTCTGACCCAGCAGGACAAAATGAGGGGCCCAGGAATCTGAGGCAGAAAATGAGAAGAGGCCAGTGATTAGGAAGATGCTGGAACATCCGCCGGGCCACCTCATTTGGTCCTGCCACCGCTCAGTGTCGTTGGTATTACCTTCTGCTCCAGATACTCAAAGGAGGGCAGCTTCTGCTCCAAAGACGACCTGAGTCCCCCGTGACCAGCAGGCTGTGTGCAACTGAAGGCCGTGAGCTGGGGTGCCGGGCGCATGGCTTTGGGAACCAGCAGACAGGCTCTTTCCAGGTGTGGCTTTGCAGTGCTGAGACCTGGGGTTCTGAAGTCAGTGGGAACTGGGTGCGCGTGTCAGCTTCTCCTCCATTGCTGTGTGACATTCAGCAGCTTGTTTGACCTCTCTCTGCCTTTACTTCCTGATTGTTAAAATATGAAATAGTAAACCTTCCTGGTAAGGTTTTCACAGGATGAAATAAGGGATGTGTGGGAAATTATTTGTATGGTGCCTCCTGACACCTATGAAGTTTTCAAAAAATGAGAGTTGCTGGGGAAAAAAAAATCTACAAGTAGAATTAAAGGGCCCATGATATTGACATTTATCATGTGACAGGCACTGTGATTAAAGCATTTTATATTCCTTTGCCATTTATTCCTCCCAAGGCCCCTGTGAGTGACCAACATCACCACCGTGCTTTGCAGTTTGGGAAATGGGAGTTACAGACATTTAGTGACTTGTTCAAGGTCATGCCATGAATGAGAGGGATTGCACAACAAAAGACGACTGTGACCAAGTCAAGGGGGAGAGAAGAGAAGGAGGGAGGCCTGAGACCAGGGCCTGGGGGTCCTGAAGTGGGAGAGAGACTTGGGTGAAGAGATGTCATGGGACTCACCTGTCACCTCACAACACATACTTGACAGAACTGGGACTAGGACGTGAGTGTTTCCTTAGCTGCAAAGCGAGGAGGTTGAACTAGGTGATCCCTGAGGTCCCTTTTTGACTTGAAAATTGTATGATGTAAATTAAACCCTGAGCTTCTGAGCGTATGTGTGGCAAGCAGAAGCCTCAGGGGGAGGTGGCGAGTTGGAGGGGAAGGAACAAAAGGAGGCCCCAGAGGGAGGCGTCTCCTTGCCCCAGAAAGAGCAGACAGAGGAGGAGGACTCTTAACGGAGTTTCTCTGATCGTGGTCAGTTGCTTGAATTGTGCAAATTAAAAATAGGAAATGTGTGTCTGTGTCTATAAATAGATTCCATAAGAGAGAGTGGAGACGACCATCACAAACAGCCTCTGTGCAGCCTGGGGGGTTGGTGATGTCCTGGTCCCCGGCGTGTATTCCTGTGTAGTTCATAACCATTTGTTCTCCTTCCCTGTGTTCCTCGCATCGAAATAGATCCAAGAAGAGAAAAGCAGTCGGAGCCCCGCAGGTCTAATCTTATCCAGGATAACATAAAACCACATCACACCAGGGCACGAAGGGAGTCCATGTTCACATTCAGAGTCTAAAACCGTGTAAACTGGTCCTGCCTCTTAAGCCTTAGGATGTGACCTCAAGCGATTTGACCCAGTCCCAGCTCCCTGGCTGCCCTCCTGGATCCTGAGAGCTTGTGTTTTCTAGAAGCCTCTTTGTACTATTAGTTAAATCCAACACACATGTGTTGAGCATCTATTGGACACCAGGCATTGAGAGGCCCTAGGGATGCTGAGATGAACAAATAGCTGTCCTTGATTATGAAGACCCTTCCCAGCCTAGTGGGTAAGAGAGACATAGATGACAACAGAACACTGTGAGAAGTGTTTTAACACTTAACACAAATCCTGTCCATCCCCAAGCTTTGCTTGTTCTAACTCCCAAATGTCTCTCACACCTCTCCCTCTCTGCCCTTCTCTCCTGCTACCACACTTGTCCAAGGTACCACCACCTCCCTTCTGGACAACATCCGAGCCAGTTCTCCCGTTCCCACTTCTGCCCTATTCCCAGTGTAATCTTTCCTTCCCCCAGCCCCCATCACCATCACCATCATCATCATCATCATCATCACCATCACCATCACCATCATCCTCATCGTCACCATCACCATCATTATCACCATCATCGTCATCATTACCATCATCATCATCACCATCCTTACCATCATCATCATCATCACCATCATGACCATTGTTATCACACTTTTTTTTTTTTTTGGTACATGAGCCTCTCACTGCTGTGGCCTCTCCTGTTGCGGAGCACAGGCTCTGGACGCGCAGGCTCAGCAGCCATGGCTCACAGGTCCAGCCGCTCCGTGGCATGTGGGATCTTCCCAGACCGGGGCACGAACCTGTGTCCCCTGCATCGGCAGGCGTACTCTCAACCACTGCACCACCAGGGAAGCCCCTACTGTGTTTTTTTTAATAAACAAGCCTTGAGTGTTTAAAAATGTAGTAGGAAGCAGTTCATATTTATATTAGTTTTCTCATGGTCTCTTAACATATTGTTATTCTCTGGGGATAATAATGATAATAGTAATAATAATAATAATGTGAAAACAACAATAATAACTATTTAAACCTCTTTAAAATCATTATCTCTAATCTCACCTCCACATCCCTTTGTGGCAAATATTTTTATGCCCATTTTATGGTAGAGGAAGCTTACACTTAAAGGGCTTAATCACACAGAAAATAGTTGGAAAAAAAATGGTATTCAGACTTTAGCCTCTATGACTGCAAATTATAAGATTCTCTTTTCTGTTTGTTTTAACTGTGCCATTCAGTCTTAAGTAAAACACTTAAAACGTGACTGTCAAACACTGTGCCTGGACAGAGACAGGGTATAGTTGCAATGGGTGGAATTACTGCCCTTGAAATAAGAGGGCATGGTGCTGAAGTTCTGTACCCTGTTCTTTCTAGAAACAGAAACAGAGGCCCCTAAAAGAAAACAGATAAGGAAGAGCCGGGTAATTTCTTTATATAAACATGTGTGATTTGCCCTACACATTCACTTAGGTTTGATAGCTCAGATTAAGAGGCAGAAATTAACAATTAGTTATCAAATATTTACCTTTTACTCTGGAATTGTCCCAGCTATCCAAGGCAAACGTCATTTATGAGTGCTGACTTAAAATGGAAGGAATTGAGATTTAGAAAATGAGCAGTTAGGCACAGATTAGCCATTTATCAGATTTTAAATGGCATGTATATTAACAATCGTATATAAACATGAACAATAAGTACTTACTTATTTCCAGGCACTGTACTAGCATGCTATACACATTTACACTTAATTCTTATAACAACTTAGAGAGATAAATTCTATCATCTTCATTCTACAAAGGAAGAACCAGGTCTCAGAGGGGCTAAGCCAACGTTGCCCGAGGTTACACAAGTCTACTGGACTCTAGAACCTAAGCTGTGGTGCACGGCCTCTCATATACTGCTTCAACCTTGTCATATCAGCTTTGTGCAGGGTGGTGCTGGTATGTCCAGAGTTCAGTCCCCAGTTACCTTTGCACAAAGAAACATTTCTCCTTTAGAAAAACTTTTCCTATCTCAGACTTGCTCTCTCACAAGTATACAATAACGTGTATACACGGTCTTGATAATAGGCACTTATTCATATAATACATTTTTATTAAACACCTATGTGCCAAGCATAGTTCAGTATACTGGGAGTATAGCGGTTTTTAAAGCTTATAGTCCAGTGCCAGAGAGACTTTAAACAAATAATCATACAAGTGTATATAAAAGCACAAAAGTGTATAAGAATTCTTGAAGACAATTTAAAGGTTGAGAAGAGACTGTAAGAAGAGGACATGAATTTGATGGGTGGGAGAGGACCGGGGTCATCAACAAGGACTTCTCTGAGGAAATAATATTAAAACTGAACCCAGAAGGAAACAAATATGAAAGAATAAGGTGGAGAGTATTTCAGGGAGAGGAAAGGGCAAATGTCAAATGTGTAACGTGGAGAACACTTGCCAGATTGCAAGACACACACTTTAAAAACCTACACATAACTGTGCTACATTTTGGGGGAAGGATGCTACTTCATGTCAGGCTTGGTGTTATATAATAGGAATACAAGGATAAATATAGCAGGACTTCCCTGGTGGCACAGTAGTTAAGAATCAACCTGCCAATGCAGGGGACATGGGTTTGAGCCCTGGTCTGGGAAGATCCCACATGCTGCGGAGCAACTAAAGCCGTGCACCACAATTACTGAGCCTGAGCTCTAGAGCCCGCGAGCAACAACTACTGAGCCTGCATGCCACAACTACTGAAGCCTGCATGCCTAGAGCCCGTGCTCCGCAACGAGAGAAGCCACTGCAAGGAGAACCCCGAGCACCGCAACGAAGAGTAGCCCCCACTCACCGCAACTAGAGAAAGCCCGAACACAGCAGCGAAGACCCAACGCAGCCAAAAATAAATAAATAAAAACTTTTTTTAAAAAAGGGTAAATATAGCAGATCCCGTCCTTGAAATAGCTCAACTGTAAAGATAAATGGTATGATGAAGACATAAAAAAGAATGCCTTGGGAGTGGAAGAAAGAGCAGTGAAGGTGTCATAAACGAGGTCTTATCCGAGTTGAGTATTGAAGGGTGAGCAGCTCATAGAACACACTAGTGGGAGTGTTTCTGCAGCGGAAGGAATACGGTGTGTAAAGGCATGGGCAAGAGAGAACGATGTAGCCCCAGAGAGAGATGTGGGACTCCTTGTCAGAGGAGGGGCTGGCGCTGAGGCTATGGCCAGGCTGGGAATGGTTTTGTAGATCCTGTGCAGAAGTTTGGGCTTCACAGTCTCAGCCAGGGGCAAAGGTTGGGGGCGTTAGGCAGAAGCAAAATATTTAAGATGTAACTGTGGGGGGCATATGGGGTCTGAGTTATGAAATGGTGGTGGGTAGAGAAATGAGGAGACTTGTAATATTCCAAGGAAGAGATGATGAGCTTCTCAGCTAAGCCAATGGTAGCGAGATTGGAGAGGAAGGGCCATGGGTAAGACACATTGGTATGTTTAAGAGCACTCGGCCATGTTAAGGGTAAAGAGAACGTGTAAAGACCTCATTGTAACCCCGAGCCCAAAGATACCTTCCTTCCTCAAGACATTGATTGCAATCTGATAAAATTGTGTTTGTCTGTCTCTCTGTATGTGTATGGAGAGACAGTATTTTATCTATGTCTATATCTGTATCTGTATAGGTATAGGTGTGTATCTATATGTCTATATCTGTCTATCTGTCTATCTATCTATCAACCAATCTACCTGCCCATCTATCCATCTAAAATGACCACACTCTGGGACTTCCCTGGTAGTCCAGTGGTAAAGAATCCACTTGGCAATGCAGGGGATGTGGTTTTGATCCCTGGTCGGGGAACTAAGATCCCACATGCTGCGGGGCAACTAAGCCCGTGTGCCACAACTACTGAGCCCACACTCTGGAGCCAGCACACCACAACTAGAAAGAAGCCCACACACCACAAATAGAAAGAAGCCTGTGTGCCACAATGAAGAGCCTGTTTGCCACAACGAAAGAGCCCACATGCTACAACGAAAATCCTGCGTGTTGCAGCTAAGACCCGACACAGCCAAAAATAAATAAATAAATAAAATAAAATATACTTTAAAAAAAAGTAAAATGACCGCAATCTGAAGTCCTTGTAGTTGTGTAGTGATCAATCTGCCCAGCCATGTTAGGACACATTGTAACCCACCAGCCCACCACTGTCAATGAGAAGGTAACCAGATGCATGCATGACCTGCAGGGGAGGGTCCCCAGTGTCTGCAGATGTGACTGGGAACACACTGTGCTACTTGTAATCCTTTAATTAGACTCTTGTGGGTCCTGCCATTTTCTTTGAGTAGTTTCAGCATTTCTGGTAAGATTGTTATACATGTTTCATGTTTATCTGTGTATTCATAAACACTAGTGATAGATAGATAGGTGATATATAGGTAGGTAGATAGATAATAGATAGGTAGATAGATGATGGATAGATAGATAGACTCATTTGCCACAGATATGTGTCTGAAAATTGAACAAAGCTCTCTTGTCAAAATACGTAGAAGCATTTAAATTTATTTCCAAGTACTCCTTTGCTCAAAGGTTATCACAGAAACAAGGGGAGGATCATGATGCTATTGCCAAATTCAAATCAGATTTAAATGAATTAGAAGTGTTGAGTACCTCCCTTGGCAAGCTCAGTGCGGGAGAAACCAGGATGACTGGGCCACCCCACACTCAGAGGCAGGTGTTGCGCTGGGGAAGCCACTGACCAGTGGCATTGCCGTGAGGGAAGATGCAGTGGGAGGACCTTCGAAGCAGAGGAAACAGAAAATGCAAATACAAATATCGTGTTTAGGGCATTGATGGGAGGTTAAACAAAGAGGCGATATAATATAATGGGAAGAATTCTGCCCTTTACTGACCACGTGACTTTCGGCAGTTTACTTAACCCTCCCCATGTCTCAGTTTCTTCATTTTTAATAGTGAGAATATTTGTTCTATTTATCTCATAATTTCTGAAGAATCCATGAGATAATGCATGTGTAAGCAAGTTGAAAGTCATCAAGTTGTATGTTAATAAGTAATACATATTATTACATATTACATACTAATAATGATGCCATAATTGAGAACAGAAAGAACTTTCCTTTCTCCCACGGCACTATCTGTGTTTCCTGTCTTACTGGCGACCCTCACCTTTGACACTGTCCTTACCTTTCCTCCTTTGGGAAAGTGACAGAGGACAGTGTGGGCCTGCAGAAGATGGAGGGGTTCACTGCCTGAGGCTTGCTGAAACGTTTGCATCAACCTTCACCATCCCCCTCCAGGAAACTCCCTCCTAATGGGGGAAAAGCACCTGGGGAATGAGGATGTCCCTCAAATATCCATAGAATTTTACAAATATCTCCTAATCCAAGACCTTTTAAATTATCCAATGAAACATAACATACATGGAACTGATAGCCCTGAATCGGGAGCCATATTGAGCAATCTGTCCCTGGGCATCAAAGCTGCAATGTCCTAAATTATCCTCCACTGACCAGCTATGCCTCCAACCCTCCCACCGCAGCTGTGTCCACCTTACAAACGGAGAGACTCTTGGGTCTAGAGAAAGAGAGCTTCAGATGGCCTAACACATCTGGCTAAAGCAGACGTTATTCTGAGAATAGTCTGGAAGGTTCACTGAAGTTGTTGCTTTATAAAAAAGTGAGAAAAAGTATTGACATTTCTAAGCCCAGAACAATTTTTTAACAAGCTGGAAAATACTGAAAAACGAGTAGTACAGTTTTCTCAAGAGAATGCAGTGTAGTTAGAAAGTACACTATTTTTTCCCACTGTGTATTTTGGTAAAATATGTGCAAAGAAATTTCAGGCCAATTCCTAATGCAGAAATAATCCAAAATGTGGCAGATTTATAAGCCAGGTACTTTTTATTTATTTGCTAATGTGGATTCCCTTAAGATCGCAAATGTTCTCCACGTTACTTATGGCTTCTCCTTGAAAAGACTTACCTCTAAGATCTCAGCAGCATAAAACTCAAGGCTGCAGAGTTGTCTGGATCAAGCATCAGTCATAATTCTCCTCTGCCACTGACTCAGGGTAGTTTGGAATCCACTAGCACTCTACCAGTTTGGTAATTAACAATTCATAATTAAACTGGCAGTTGGAATAAATCAGCATAACTATAAGCTTGGAGCCTCCTCTCTCTGTTGTCCATCCTTCCTTTTATTTTGAGAATCTGAAAGAAAATTGAGAAGAAAGCTTTAGGTATCAGAAATCCTCCATTAAAGGCTTTGCCCTCCTTAGTTTTGGGATGTGTTTAATCTGTTCTTTGGTTCTTTCTTTCAAAGAGGAATTAAGCAGGTACCCTTGTCAGCCTTGTGCCAGACACTGAGGAAAGAGAGGTGGGTGTCATTCCATCCTTATCCTCCAGCACCTCACTCTCTAGGTAAAGAGACAGGCATAAAATAATCAGCTGTAAGTACAACACGTTCACTCCCCTCCCCAGGTGGGGAGGTGGGAGATTCTCTTTACAGGATTTGGGGAGAGGTTAGGGAAAACTGCAAAGGGGAGGTGACCTTTGATGTCCCTTGAAAGATGAGCCATGTCTTTTCAGGTAGGAAGTGAAGAGAAGAGAAGAAAAGCAAAGTTTTGGAAGGGCCTGTGCCTTTGCCGTGTTCCCGGGGGAGCCGGGTCCAGAGTGTGCAGTGAGTGGCCTTAGTGAGGACACTGCCGGGAAGAGGCTTGTCGCTGGGTTGGGATTAGACTGCAGAGGGCTCAAGTCAGGGAATATAGGCTTGTGCTAAGCCTGGGGGGCACGGTGAACTAAGGGAGCGTGTAGCGGGGCTAACAGTTTGATGAGATTATTGCCTGAAAAGATCACTCTGGTCACATGGAGGGGGCAGGTTGGAGGATCCAAAATTGGAAAGAGACCAGGTGGGATGGTCCAGGTGGGAGGTTGTTGCAGTTGACCATGTGGAAATTGGTGAGAAACCCAACCAGGTTGAGGGCGATGAGAAGTAAGATTAGAGAAGGAATCTAGGTATTTTCCGATGCCCAGCTTCAAGTTGAATTAAACATCAGGCCTGGAGGTAGGACAAGGTAGACAGCAAGACCAGGGGTCATGTCAGCCTTTGTGATGCTGACAGGTAAATGGACGTGGACCTGGCCCATGAGAGGACAACAGTCTGTTCTGAAAGATGGCATCATTGCTGTTGTCATCCTTATCACCACTGTCATCTTAGCAGCTACCAGTGATTGCTCCCTTTATACCAGGTGCCCTGGTCAGCCATTGTTTAACTGAAACCTCATAACATGAGTTTAGCTACTGCTATCATCTGTTTCACAGGTGAGGAAATCAGAGCTTGAAGAGATGAAGACAATTTACCTTGCCCAGATCACTCAGCAGGTGCAGAGCTGAGCTCCAGAGCGCTGCCCCTAACTACTCGGACATGATACCATTAAAAATAAATTGTATAATATGATCTTAGCGTAACAGTAGTAGCCGGGGCTGCTATTGCTGGTGGGGTCTAGGGGAGAAAGCAATTAATGCTGAGTGGGAGAGTCAGTGAAAATTTAACCGAGTTTTAAAGGATACATTTTAAGGAAGGAGCAAGAATTTCCAGGAAAAGAAATGTGAGAGAAAATAATTCCAGGACGGCACAACCTGTGTGAGGTCAAAGAATTCAATAGTCTGGAGTGCTCAGGAAATGGTAACTAATCCAGTGCGGCTGAGGCTTTGTGAATGAGTCATTGGAAACAAAGGCTGAGCTGGGGATTACTTGTGTGGTTCCTGCATAAGCCAGGGGATCCACTAATAGGAAGGAACACACGGGTCCGATAGGAACTCTTAGAAAACTTTGTATTTTCCCTTTGGTTCTGCTTTTCCATCAACCATCAGTAATGCCTGTCTCTTCAGTTACTGTTTCCCCAGAACCCCCCACACACACCTGCATCCTGGTACATCCAGACATTATGTAGAGTTGCTTCCATGAGTGCCCTGTACATGTTGTGTTAATGGTCACATCCTTGGTGAATCAAGCATAAAAATCTAAAATTTATTATTGAGAATAATATTTATTTTAAAAAACATGCTGTATGAATATTTATAGGCTAACACCTCCTTTTGTGCCAAGAATCGTTCTCATATATTTCTTTTCCCCTCTGTCTCCTTACAGTTCCTCCCCAGATCATGAATATCTCCTCAGACGTCACCGTGAATGAGGGGAGTAGTGTGACCCTGCTGTGTCTTGCTATTGGCAGACCTGAGCCAACGGTGACGTGGAGACACCTGTCAGTCAAGGGTAAGGCATTTACTTGGAGGAAGTTTTCAGAGTTGGTATATTGAAGACTTGCTTCTAATGCACAACAGAAGTTCAAGACTCAGAAAGCAATGCTGTATTTGTAACATAGTGATAGAAGAACAAATACATTACATGCATCAGTCACTGGGTATTCCGTTCCAAGGAAGGGTTTGTAGAGAGCATTTACTGAATTATTTTCTCAGTCTTTTTTATGACCTTAGAAGCCTTTTGTTTTCCCAGCTATGAAGTACAGAGATGCCATAAGAATAACTTCCAACAAAGATACTAATGTCTCAAGGTGGGGATGCATGGGTCAGTTTGTTGTCTGTCCTTTCTTGAAGTAGCGGGCTAGAAAGCTAGACTGTGCACTGAAAATGTTGGTGTTATTTTGTGCATCCAGGAGAAAAAGGATCTCCTTCTCAGTGCTTTCAGGACACTTACCCAGAGTGGAAGAATGATGCTGGAAATGGTCAAGTGCTCCTGGGCGTGCCTGTGCTGGGCGCTTAGTGATTGGTATTAAAACATTAGTTATGATCATCTCCAACTTAATAGGAAGGGAACCAAAAGGACAGTGGACCTTAGCCCTTTGGAAATAAAACTTACTCTAAGTTGAACTTGAGAGATGGGCAAAGAGCCACTCGATGTATTTACCCTGTTAACAGAAACTGATTAATTCTATAAATTATACAAGAAACAAGTGCTTTCTCAGGCATTAGAAAATATAAACATGAAACCCAGTGAAAAGGAAAATGTGTGGAGTATGCTTGTGTGTGATATATAAAATAATATAAATCTAGAGGAAAACTAGGAATAAATCTTAGTAATGTTGAGCTAGACAAGGACTTGCTAGTTCACTAAAAGCTCTAAGCATAAGAGAAAAATGATAACTTTGCTTTTGTATTATTTTCCTGTGATTGCCATAACAAAGCACTACAAACCTCATGGCTTAAACAACAGAAATGTATTTTCTTATTGTTCTGGATGCTAGGTGCCCATGATCAAGGTGTAGGCAGGATTGGTTCCTTTTGAGACCAGTGAGGGAAACTCTGTTCCAGGCCTCTCCCCTAGCTTCTGGTGGTTTTCTGGCCATCTCTGGTGTTTCCTGGCTTATAGGTGCATCACTCCAATCCCTGTCTTCATTGTCACATGGCCTTCTTCCTGTGTGCATCTCTCTGTGTCAAATTTTCCCTTGTTATAAGGGTAGCAAACACACTGGATTGGAGCCCACATTTATGACCTCATATTATCTTAATTACCTCTATAAAGACCCTATGTCCAAATAAGGTCACATTCTGAAGTACTGGGGTTAGAACTTCAAGGTATCTTTTGGGGGCGTGGGGGTGGAGGATGAAATTCAACTCATAACTGGCTTCATCAATATTGAAAATACCATTAATAGTAAATGAAAAGACAAGCCACAGATTGGGAGCAAACATTTGCCATCCATATGTCTGACAAAGAATTTACATCTGTGCTATATGAAGAATTCTTACAACATAATTCTAACCACCTACCTTGAAATGAACAAAACACTGAAAAAGACAATTCACAAAAAATACATATATGAATGGAATAAGAACATGAAAATATGCTCAACATATCTATCATAGAAATGAAAATTAAACTGTAATCAGATTCCACTACACAACTACTAGAATGACAAAAATTTTAAAGACTGACAATATCAAGTGTTGATGAGGATGTGGAGCAACTGAAACTCTTATACATTAACTGTGGGACCATAAAATGGTATTGTTACTGAACTTAGTTTCAGTAGCTCGCCACTCAAAAGCTAATAATTTGAGAGGCAAGTGTCAGTAGAAAGGAAAGTTGCTTTAATCATGAAAGCCAGCAATCTAGGGAGATGGTGGACTCATGTTCAAAGACCAACTCTGAAGATTCTGTTCAAAAAGAACAGTTTTTGAAGGGAAAAGGCGGGGGGAAGAATCTCAGTGAATCATTTAGGCAGGAGGTTGGGTTCTGCATCATTCTCCATTGCATGCAGACTGGCTGACTCTCTCTTCAGATGTCATCTGCCTTCAGGGTTGCTTGGGGGGTGCTATTGGGGTAAAGAGCTAATCTTACTTCTTTTTATCTAGGAAAAGAACCGACAGGTTAGACTAGGCATGGTGTGCCTTCAGGAGAGCATAGGTCAGGAATTCGTTTAAATTGCCTAGTGATCTCATTCCTATAATTAGGGTCTTTTAAGGTTAGAGGGGAACAGAAATGGACAAACAGGAAAGGGGCAAAAGTGTTGCTTTCAGTATAAGTACTATGGAAAACAGTTTAACACTTTGTTAATAAAGTTAAACATACACATAGCATATGACCCAGCAATTCCACTTCTAGGAATTTACTGAAGTTAAATGAAAACATATGTCCACAGATATACATTGTACACAAATATTCATAGAAGCTTCATTTATGATAGCCTTAAACTATAAATAAACCAAAACCCTCACCAGGTAAATAGTTAAGTTGTGGTAAATTTAAGCAACAGATGGTTTCTCAGAAATTAAAAAAAACAAACCATTGATACATGTAACAAAATGGATGAATCTTAAAAGCATTCTGCTAAATAAAAGAAGCAAAAAAAAAACAGGTACTGTATTATTTCATTTATATGAAATTCTACAACAGGCAAAAACTAATCTAGAGTGACTAAAATCAAGTCAGTGGTTACATAGGGTTGGGGTTTTGGGATAATTGACTACAAAGGGTAAAAGGGACTTTTTGGGGTGATGGAAATCTTGAGCACCGTGGTAGTTATATTGGTGCTTAAATTAGTGAAAACTAATCAATGCTACACTAAAAATGGGTGCATTTTGTTGTCTTTGAATTAAATCTCTATAAAATTAGAAAACTATACCTACAGAGATATAGGAAGTAATGACCTGAAAATGTGCCCCTAATTTGGAACATTAATTATGTGAGAAGCATTCACCAAATGAAAGACTGGATTTGCTACTAGGAGCATTATTCAAACTTTCATTATCTCATGTTCCCTATGTACATTGAGAATACATATTTCAGCCCCTGCCTTTTTACAGGGAAAGATAATGATAATAAATCCACCAGACATCCTTTGTGTAAAGACCTCAGGTATTGAAATCCAAAATGTCAATATTATAAAGCAATATTAACAAGAATATTAAAAGAGGCATAAGAGATATCACAAAGCTCAACTTTAATATAAACACAGCAGTAGCTTGTGTCCCAAAGATACAAGCCCCCTCCGTGGAAATTTTGCTTAAAGTCAGGCGGAATTTTGATTTACATTATACACAAAAATATGTCTAACCATCAGACTAATTTCAGTGCATTTATGTGATCCTAAACACACAGTTTTCTCAGCCTAGGAATCTTTTGGAAGGCACTTTGACTTTGTGGAACTGTTTTAAAGCAATTCTTTATAATGGTTCCATGGTAAGTGTTCCCTCTTAAAATAAGAAAGATTCAGACATATTCCTAATCTTTTATATAACATAATAGTTGCAATGCAGCCTCAAAAAAAAAAAAATCCCAAATTGACATTCTCTCTTTCCTCTTTAAGTCTCCCAGCCTGTGTTCAGCTTTCAAGTTCCCGTTTGTGTTTTCATCGCTCTGGCCTTCACTTTGCTGTCTCTGATTTCCCCTTTTGTCTTTCTTCCCCACCTCTCAGTGATATTTAAACATTTAAATTCAAAGCATCATTTCCCTAGTTTGAAAAGCACTAGAACCTGGAGGATTTGCACGTTTAAAATTTGTACCTGCAGGGTGACCACTAATAATTATTTTTAGAATGACACACCTTCTCACTTGGAGTTGGGGAGACTTTGGGAAGTTGCTTTCAAAGTTTTAGAAGAGCAGCCAATATAACTTGAACAACAAATAGTATTTTTGAAACAATTGACTGTTTAGTTCAGCAAGCAAGAGTAAGAAATAGAAGTTGTAATGACATTTCCTTTGAAATTCCAACAAAATTACATCAGAGAACATAGGCCCCTAGACAGCTGTGTTCTGATCATGTTAATGCAATGTTTGAAAACTATTGTTTAAATTTGGGGATCTATATAGCAGGAATGAATAAACAAGCTTCCATTTAGAAAAAGAATATTTTAATTAGCAGATTATTAAAGATTAAGAATAGTGGTGGGCTTCCCTAGTGGCGCAGTGGTTGAGAGTCCACCTGCCGATGCAGGGGACACGGGTTCGTGCCCCGGTCTGGGAGGATCCCTCATGCCACGGAGCGGCTGGGCCCGTGAGCCATGGCCACTGAGCCTACGCATCCGGAGCCTGTGCTCCGCAATGGGAGAGGCCACAGCAGTGAGAGGCCCGCGAATGGCAAAACAAACAAACCAAAAAATAGTGGTTATGGTTTAAAATGACAGACTAAGCACATGACAGTCTCTGTAAATTGTAGAAAAAGGTAAAGACAAATGAACTAATAAATCCATGATCACACTAGAAAACAGTAATCATTTGTGGATCAGAAACAATGAGGAATCTCTGAAATATAAAAAGTACATAGACATAATGAAGGAAAAATGCAGCTCTAAAGAAAAAACAAAACAAAACAGGAATACGATCTATGCCTGAAATGATAGTTGAAAAAGGAAGCATTTTAGGTCATGGTAAAATGTTAAAAACTGATTGAAGCTGAGGGTAGGCAGGGAAGGGAGTCCTGAGGGCATTTGCCGATTTCCATGATGTCAATAGTCCCATCCTTGCCACTTTCCTTGGAGCCCCCTTGAAGTAACTTTGTTTTTTAGGTATTTTTAGGTTTTTATTTCCTCTTGAAAACAAACAACATTGTAAATCAACTATACTTCAATTTAAAAAAGAAAAGAAAAGAAAACAAGCAAACCCCAAACAAGTCCTTCTTATGAAAGCAGGGTGAAAGTTTTGAACAAAAAATCACTGTGACTCCAGATGTGGATATAAAGACTCCTAGTGTTTCTGTCCAGACTAGATGTGCAGCTGGAGTCCTCTGACCCCCAGTTCGCTTTGCAATACTGGCGGGTGCACCAGTATTCCCAGAAACTAGGCAGGCATCCCCACAGCACATCTGCCTCACTTATGAGGAAAGCTGGAGGTTTTTACAGGATCATGATTATTAACACTGGGAGCATCTCAAAGCAAAGTGCTAAGTACACACACATTCGGGGGGGGAGGGGCTGCATTTGACCAAGTATTTATTCTTTAGCTTTAGATATAAAAAGTTATATTTAATTTATTTTCAGTAGCAGATGATGGGTTTTTTAAAGTATATATATTCATATGGATTTGCTGGAGAATATGGCTCTTGTGTAATAGACTTCACATATAGAATCTGCTCTGAGTGACCTACAGCTTAGAAACTAGGATAATGATGGAATCCCAGGCCAGGGAAGAGTGGGCAGTCCCCAAACAGGCAGCCAAAGTGGACTGGCAAGGAGCCAGGGTGTTTGGGATAGACTGTGACACAGGTGGGTTCCAAGAATGATTTTCTCTTCCCTTCTTGAAGGACAGGAGAAGCAGCTCTGGGTCAGCATTCGTTGAATGCAAAAATATGAGTAATGTGAAAACCATGTTGGAAGAGGGAGTAACGGAGGACACAGCCCAGGCCGTTGGGTTGGAAGGAGGGTCTTCTTTCCTTCTTAAGGCGCCGTAATAATCCACTGTGATGCTTGCACACCTGGCCCCATTTCCAATGACATATTTGGAAAGACCAGATGTTTGGGGAGAGTAATGAAGTCTTCTTTCCTGTTTCCTCTCCATGGAGATTTTAAGATGATAGCTATTCACCTGTGAGTGAGTTGCTGCTACAATCGACTCATGTACAGTAATACCTCAGGGAGCAAGAGAATAAGTTATTTCACAGAAGTGAATTTTCCAGGTAACCGAAGCTGATTCCTTTATGCATTGACTTGAGTCATCTTTAATGGAAGCAGTTTAAAAATGGATTATGCTCGTCTCTGTTTCCTTGAGGAGAGTGGATGTCATGTGGCCTCATTTTTAAAATGTAATATCAACATCGTACATACCAATTGTTTGTGTCTCACTGTTTGAGGTCTGGATAACAAAGAACATGGCCCTAAAATACTGCTTAAATTCTTGTTTCAGTTTTTTATAGTTCCTCTATCTTTTCTTCCTTCTCTCAAATCGGAGGATTGTCAATGCTTCCTAAAGACCACGTGTGCCTTTTAGCAGCTTCTATCTACTTCTGTTTCTTCTATCTACTTCTAATTTGTCGTGAGCAACAATCCATATAACCAAGGTGATGCGTCCTAAGTAAGAACGTAGTAGTGGGGGAGAGCCTTCTCTGAGGAAAGGCCATGAGCTTTCAAGAATAAGTGAAATTTGTTCTAGATGTATGAGGTTGCTAGACCAGTGAACTCCATATAAGAGAAGAGGGATAACTCCAGCAAAATCATCATCCTTGGTTCTGACCTAGCTGAGCAGGTCTTTCTCTCCTATTCACTGTGCTAGGTACTGAGGTTAGGAGATGTACTAGTCCCAGAATGTTTCTACCACAGCTCTTATTTTTCATGCTAGAAATTCTTGAGAAGAAAGTCTTAAAAGAAATTGCCAAGTCCTTAAATTACACATAAAAGAAGCGCTAACTCGCCCTCGTATGAAGGTGTCAATTCCTCATGGCTGGCAGGGTTAGCTTCTAGATGGAACTAGACTTCAGGTCCTTATGACCTGGGATTGAAATCTGTCCTGAGCCTTGACAATCTGAGTGACTTTAGAAAAATCATGTCATCTCCAGGATCCCCAATCTCCTGGACTGCAAAATGGGGCTATTTATGCCAACTTCCTCAGATGATCATAAGCACCAAAAGAAAAAATGAATGGAAGGCTTGTAATTGCACTGGACACACATATATGAGTCACTCAGCAGTTTTCTAAATCGCTGTTGTGCCATGTTTTAATTAAATTACTTCTCAGACTCCTTGTAGCTTATAGTCAGCCTGAGAACTCATTATGTTAGCATCATGCTTATTGCATGTCAAGCCCTGTTATACACTTTACATGTTTTAACTAATTTAATGTCCCAGCAGCCCTGAAAGGAAAGTGCTAATATTTATAATTGTGCTTTTCTTTTTATGTATTATTATGCCCATCATTATGCTTTTTCCTATCTCTGCCTTTGTCTTTTATTCCTCAACGTCTTGGGTCATTCATTAGTGATTCAGTACCTCTCTGGGACGTCTGAAAATTCAGAATGACATAGCAGTTTTATTTGTAATAGACAAACTTGGAAACAGTCCAAAGGGTGACTTGTTAGACAAACTATGTCACATCTACACCTTGAAATGCATTTCAGCAATAAAAAGAAGTGAACTGTTGGGGCACTCGACATCCTGGGTGGGCCTTAGGGCATTATACAAATACAAAGAGTCAGTCTCAAAGGGTGGGGATACTGTATGATTCCACTTTTATAACATTCCCAAAATGGGAAAATTGCAAAGATGCACAACATATCAGTGATTGCCATCAGTTGGGGCAGGGGAGGGAAAGGGGCTGCACAAAGCAGTTGCTTTGCAGTGAAAGAATGGCTCCATGTCTTGATTATTGTGGTAGATGAATTGGTAATGTGTGATGAAATGTTAGAATTATACACAAAGATATAAAAGATGAGTACATGCAAAAACTGGTGGGGGGGCTTCCCTGGTGGCACAGTGGTTGGGGGTCCGCCTGCCGATGCGGGGGACGCGGGTTCGTGCCCCAGGCTGGGAGGATCTCACGTGCCGCGGAGCGGCTGGGCCCGTGAACCATGGCCACTGGGCCTGCGGGTCCGGAGACTGTGCTGCACAGCAGGAGGGGCCACAGCAGTGAGGGGCCCACATACCGCAAAAAAAACAAAAACAAAAACAAAAACTGGTGGGATCTAAGCCCCATCATGTGGTTAATTGCTTTGTGCCCTTGTCAATTACCTGTTTTTGATAATGTGCTTTAGTTTCATAAGATGCCGCCACTGGGAGAGCTAGGGATGAGTACACGGGACCCCTCTCTACTATTTTTGCCACTTTTTGGGAATCAATAATTATTTCAAAATAAAAAGTTCAAACTAGGAATCATAAATAAAATGAACCTCTAGGTTTCCACTAATAACATGCTTACTTAAGAATGTACTGTTTATAAAATATTTTCACATGCATAATTTCAAGTGACTTTATAGCAACTCTCTAAATAGATCCAAGAAGAAATATTCTACCTATTTCCCAAGTAAAGAAACAGACTTGAAAAAGTTAATGGTGAATGACTCACAGTAACTAAGGTGGTGGACCTGTGAAAGGAGCCTTATCCCTGTTTTTCAAGTCTCGAGCTCTGTCTGCTGTAGAAAGATGGCTCCCATCCCTTGAGGGTGGAACAGGTACAATATAAGGTGATATATTTTATCAAATTCTGCTTGTTATCTAGGTCACCCAAGGGTGCCCATGCACTTACATTCTCCTCTCTAATTCCACACCTACCTTCCTGTGTCGGACAGTTTCTAGCCACCACTCAGTATTGTGCTAAGAAAAACACGGCCTCCAAATGAAAAACACTTCCCTGCCATTGTCTGCAGTAGGTCTCTGTTGTTACGCTGCTTCAATTAAACTAAACCCACTGAGACCTACCAACCTCATTTCTCTTCTAAGCCATGCCAGGTACGAGTTCCGGCCACTAACAGGAATTGCCTATTAGTTGACCCGCTGCCTCACCCAGTCCTGCTCCTACTTCTTTGTCTCTCTGCGAGGCAGCCAGGATCCTTGTTTCTAATCTGACGTTGTGTTTAGAGCCTAATTAATCCCCAGAGTGTGAGAAAGAGGTGTCTGAGATGAGAAATCAAGGTTATCCATATCTTGCTCAGTGGAACAGTTATGGGCAAACAAGCTGTTCCTCTCATATTTTTGCAAAGCAAATTTATGTTCACTAACTTTGGTTCTTGTTGTAAATGAGAAGTGTGTGAAGGTCTAGCAATGCGCTTTTCACCATATGGGTGCCCATATGTTTTCCTCTTTTGCTTGCGTACATTTTCGCTTTGGCATGCACATATGCCTGTATTTTTGCAACTTAACAATATTAAAACTAATCCCATTTATGCTCCTTTTGGGTGAGTTGATTGAGTCATAAATTCCTGAGAATCTCTTCTTTGGGAGGCTGAAGTTCTTTTGTGTGAGCAGGGGGAGGGCAGAGCTAGCTATCCTGGCAGAGGGATGCAGGCAGCCAGCATCATTGTGGAGCTGACGTAGCTGATGACCCTGACCCTGGCTCCAAAGTGGGGAATCAAACCCTGGGACACTAGGAATGTGGGCTCATATGCCTTGGTAGTCTCTTCCTCCCTGGGAAGAAGCCCTCACTAAGAAACAGAAAATAATACCCCAGGGGTCTCTCTCTGAGGGTCCAGGTGAAATAACTTACCTTAGCACAAGCAGTCATGATGTCTTGAGCTGTTATTCTTGATGTGCGACTGTACTTAATGCTACTCACGTTCCTTACACAGAGTTGATCAACCATGTATATCAGAAATGGGGCAACTAGAAATTAGGGCTGCCCTGAAGGAAACTTAGCTTCTTCCCTGGGCTTTTTAGATACTAAAAATAAGAATGGATATTAACGTGTCCTATACCAAGTGAAAAGCCCAACTAACTCAAATGTAAAGTTGGAATTGGAAATGCTACCTGATGTTTGTTGTAAGATGGTGTTGATATTTCTCTCTTTTGCATTAATTCATTCATTCCTTTGATGCATCAAGAATATTTGCTTGCCTCTATAGCAACCATGGTGTGTAAAACAGACAGGATTCTTGCCCTTATGGAGCTTATAGTCTAGTCAGGGAGATAGTCATTATTTGGATCACCAAGAACATGTAATTTCTGAGTGTGGTAACTGCTATAAGGATGGTGGCAGGGCAGTATGAGCTAGACAAGGGTAAGTCTTTCCTAAGACAGTGATGCTTTAACTGACATAGAAGATGAACAGGAGGGACTTCTCTGGCAGTCCAGAGGTAGGACCCTGTGCTTCCAATTCTGGGGGCCCAACTTTGATCCCTGGTCAGGAAACTAAGATCCCACAAGCCATGTGGTGCAGCAGGAAAAATAAAAAGAAAGAAAAAAAATGAACAGGAGTTAAGTAGGGGCAGGGATGGGGATATGGTCATGTGCTGGGGCCAGGTTACATGGAAACCTTCCAAGTGAGGGGAAACAGCATGTGCAAATGCCCTGAGGTGAGGGGGTGTGTGCTTCTTCAAGAAAAAAAAGAACCGCATGTTTTTTTTCTAAGTCAATTTTTGTTTTATTAGAGGAAAAATCATTTTAAGTTTATTTTCATATGACAGAGAAAGATCAGAAATATTTCAGTTGCATTTTACCCAAACTAATTGCTTATTCAGAGAACTTGCATTTTCCCCTATGACAAAGTAATTCTTTTTTTTTTTTTCAATTTTAAAAAATTGAAGTATAGTTGATTTACAATACTGACCAAAGGGGAAAGCCGTAGGAGGGGCGGGGGCTGGGGAAGGATAAATTAGGAGTTTGGGATTAACATATACATACTACTATATATAAAATAGATAACCAACAAGGACCTACTGTATAGCACAGGATACTCAATATTTTATAAAACCTATAATGGAAAAGAATCTGAAAAAATATATATATATATATATGTATGTATAACTGAATCACTTTTCTGTACACCTGAAAGAACCGTGTCTTGAATGTGTAGAAAGCAGGAGAGACCATGGGCTGGGGTCGGGGAGTCAGGGTCCAGATCACACAGAGCCTTTTACAGAATTTGGTCTTTATTCTAAAGTCACTACACAATGCAAAGACAGTTGCGAGTAAGAGGGCTTGGAAATGAGATGTTCTTATGTCTGGATTTAACCAGGAACATGGCATGTCTGATCTACTCATTATCTATGTAAATCTGGCAGATCACTAAACCTCTGTCTCAATTTCACACTATAAACCAGGAAGGAGTTAGTAATAATATGTACCCTTGTGGAGGAAGGGAGAATGGAATTTGGAAGTATCTATTCCAAATGCTTTTCAGATTATAATGTAAAAAGGGATATTAACATGTATCATAGCAAGTGAAAAGCCCAACTAACTCAAAAGTAAAATCAGAATTGGAAAGGCATCCAGAGCTGCCTGCCTTCTGTTGTAAATCTTTCTCTTTGCTATTGCAATGTCAGATTATGCCACTGAAATCAGTTGGATACTGATAAAATTGAGACCAGCTTTACAGGTACTGTAGATCTAATTGGCCTCAGCAGTGGGTCCACAGTGACTTTTGCTTCTGAACAAAATTGTAGGCTTCAATAGAAAATAAGCAGCCTGGCTCCATACTCACATACTTCAGCCACCTCTGGAGATAATGCACTTTAATTTAGACATGGAGCTCCTTCATCTGGACAGATGTTGAAGGAGCATCAGAGAAGTTTGTTTCCTCCCTACCTCCTGGACGAGCCCCCTTGATGGTGGATTGAAAGGACCTCAGGGCCAGCTGTGAACACCTGCAGTTCTTGGTGTTGCTTTTCCACAGCCGTTTACATCTCTTTCTAAAAACCTCTACATCTCTAAAAGGAACCAAAGTTCCTATAAATCATCTTTTCTTGCTCAAGCTATTTTAAATTAGGTTTCTGTCACTTACAGACAAAGTAGTTCTGCTTAAATTCACCATGTGATGGACAAGCTGCAGGTAAATGAGATGAACAGAGCATGGCCCCTGCTCTGAGCCCAGAGAGGAGCAGGGGAAGGACTAATAAACCTGACATTACTACATGGTGTGGATGGTGCCACGCCACCTGAGATGGCCTCTTTCTCATAGAAATGAGACAGGGAAGGGGATGCCCGGGGTCCTGGTTAACTTCAAGGCCACTGTCTCCATCATGGGTCAGGGAAGACCCTGGAAGTTGACTAGGGAGCTCTGGGTGGGTTGCTGAGGGGCTTCCCTGTCTAAATCAGCTAGAATCAGGCCGAGAGAGACACACGCCAGTACATCAGGTGCACAGCATTCAGCCAGGTGACCACAGGGGCTGTGGAGCAGGCTTGCCAAGGTGGAGGCACCAAGGATACAAGAGTGGCCACACCCAGCCTCTGTGCTCGCTCAGCTCTCTCGCTGCTGTGGGACAAAACACCTGGTTTGTCTTAATGTATTCACTCACTGGTTCACTGACTTTTCCTTGAGATGGTGTGCTCCAGCCCAGCCAGAGGAGATACCTCTCCCCTCCTTACACATAAGAGAACAGGTACCTGGCTTAAACGTTTGTGATGTTCTCTGGCACCTAGCACAATGCCTTGTGACCAGAGGTACCTACTGAATTATTGCATGCTTATCTGTCAATCTTGCACCTATCTTACAGAAGCCAGAGGAAAATAAAGCAGAGGGCTATAGGGGTCTGCTTAGAGTAGCCTCCAGATCTGGGAAGCATTATCTGGGGGAGAAAGGGGGAGTTTGGCGTGTGGAGTGAAGCTGTTTGGGAAAGGTGAAGCCAAATCCGACCTTTGTACCCTGACACCAAATTAAGTCTTGGAGACGGAGTTTTGGGTGAAGTAGAAAAGAATAGCTTTATTGCTTTGCCAGGCAAAGGGGGCCACAGTGGGCTCATGCCCTCTAAACTGTGCATCCCGACCTGGAGTGGGTAGTGAGGAGTTTTATAGTGATGGTTCAAAGAGGGCGTGATCAACTGGTGGACATTCTTCTGACTGGTTGTTGGGGAGGTAAGTGGGAGTCGGCATCATCAACCTGGTTCTAACTGGTCTGGGGTCTGCGTGCTTGTGGGCAGCAGACAGTTAACTTCTTCCACCTGGTGGGGGTTTCAGTATCTGCAAAACAGCTCAAAGATATTGTGATGTGCATCCCCTGAGGGGGCTCCAGGACCTGCCTCATGGCTGCACTGTGGTTTCTTGACTGCTCCTCCCTTGTCTCTGCATCCCCTCCCTTTCCTAGTTAGCATCTGTTTGAACCTGAACCTGTCCATTGGAACTCAGGGAAGGTCAAGGAGGCTGAATGAAGCCTATTTCCTGTAATCAAGAAATGGGGGACACAGGAAGGCTTTTGTGCCCCAGAGCCCCACAGGGTCCTGTTCAGTTTCAAAGGCACTTAGGCGGTTGGGGGCACTTCCAGTTTCATCCCTAAAGTGCTTTTTTTTCCCCTTTTCCCCACCATCTCTCCTAGTCCATCCTTCTCTAAAAGCTGTCCACCATGCCAGGGACCAGGTAGTCTTACTGCTGAGGTTTCTTTATATCAGATTTTTACCTAATAGTGAGGCTCCCACAAGCCTGGGTCTCCAGAGGGTGGTGATCTGTGATCTGGAAGATGTTCCTCAATTTCCTGACCCATCCTGTCCTTGTGGAAAACCTATGACTTGTACTGGAAAACTCATTAGCGTTATAAAGGGGATGTACGTCAAGAGTTGGGCTGACTTGCCTTCACCATGCTGTTCACTTTGGACAAATTGTGTGAGCGACTTTACCATCTTATGCTCATGAATTTATCTCTGTGATGCTGCAGTTTCGGGCTTCCCTCTTGCTGTGGTCCGAATGTGGCTTGGAAAAGAATTGCCAGACAGAAGGCAGAATGTAAAGAAGGTAGAATTTATTAGAGGGCAGGGTCGCTGCCAGAACAGCGGGCTGACTTCCTAGTAGTCTGGGAGAGTTGAGCCCAAACATGTGCTATTGATCAGTTTCTATAGCCAGAAAACAAAGGAATGGTCTGAGGTGAAAATTTCATTTACTGACTGTTCGAGGCACATATACCTTCCTTCTATAGGGTGGGAGAGGGACAGGCCAGATGCCTTTCCTTATTTGTGACAGGTCCTGTTGCCTAGGTGGGCTCAGGAATTTCGTAACCATCACAACATGGTGGGGAGCAGATTAAGAGTCCAGTAGGGGGCTTCCCTGGTGGCGCAGTGGTTGAGAGTCCGCCTGCTGATGCAGGGGACACGGGTTCGTGCCCCTGTACGGAAGGATCCCACATGCCTTGGAGCGGCTGGGCCCATGAGCCATGGCCGCTGAGCCTGCGCATCCGGAGCATGCGCGTCCGGAGCCTGTGCTCCAGTCCGGGAGGATCTCACGTGCTGCGGAGCAGCTGGGCCCGTGAGCTGTGGCCACTGAGCCTGCGTGTCCAGAGCCTGTGCTCCACGACGGGAGAGGCCACAACAGTGAGAGGCCAGCATACCGCAAAAAAAAAGAAGAGTCCAGTGGGGGGAGTAACACTGAAACGTTTTCAGGCAGCGTTGTCCTTTGTCCTTGAAGCACCATTGTCCTTGGAGCACCACATTCCCCCCTCTCTTTATTTATAGGGCCAATCCAATTCCTTGGCCCTATTGGATACACTGCTCATATCTACCTAACTGCCTAATTCCCTCTCAGGCATTCGGGAACCCCTTTGTGAAAAGAGGGGGCAACGAACTCTCTCTGGCTGCTTCCTGCTGAGCCAGGGCCTCGTGGGACCCTGGGTTCTTGTTGCCTGGTCTCTGTCAGGGTGTATATAGGGAGGAGTGCGGGCCCCATGGAAAGTGATAGCAGCTTGTTCAAGGGTTGTACAAGGGTTGTCTAGCCGGTATTCTTGTTGAATCGCCATTTGGAGGTTTATTTGTTGTATTCTGGAAGAGACAAACTTAACAAGGAGGTTAAAAATACATGGCCCGAAGATTAGTAGAAGTAGAAAAGCCACTATAGGGCCTAGGGAAGGGGTTAGCCAAGAGAACCAGGACCAGATATTAGTCTTGAAGTCCCACCAGTCAAATCCCCCTGAGACTCCTTTCCTTGTAAACTCCATTAGGTCTTTCAGTAATGGCTCGAAGATTAGTCTGGACCTTGCCCGATTGGTTGACAAAAAAAAACAGCAATCCTCCTTTAGCATTGCACAGGTCCCTCCTTGATTAGCTGTTAAGAGGTCAAGAGCCCTTCTATTTTGTAAAACGACTCCTGCTAGAGAATTTATTTGTTCTTGTAGTGTGTTAATTTGAGCTGCTAGGTTGACAATCTGTTGTGTGAGTTCAAGAGAGAGCTGTCGGGGCAGTGAAAATGGAGTTTAAAAGTCCAGCTGAGCCTGTTTCTATCCCAGTGAAATACCTAGGACTGATTATAGTGAGAGTTACCCATCTCTGTTTATGAGGTTGAGAGCATAAGGGAAGTGGGATAGTGTCGTTTACAAGAGTAAGGTTAGGAATAATGTATGTAAGAGTACAGGTCCCTGTCCAGTTAGCTGGCAGACATAAATAAGCATTAGACCCACATAAGAAATAGGTGCAATCTGTAGGGTCTAAGCATACATTTAATGTGATGTTGAAGTATGTTTTCCCTAAATGAGTGTGGGAATGTTCTGTTCCCTCATAAGTAGTAGCTAAAGTCATTCTGGCTAAAGGGGAAAGGCAAGCCACTTTTGAGGGATGAGTAAAAAAATTATAGGCCCGGTTACAAGAGGGAATAGTGGGGTACCAGCCTACGTCATAGTCTTCCAGTGTCCTAAGTGTCTTACATTCTTCTTGCTTAATATTCAAGGGTTAGAACCAAAAATTGTGGTTTTTGTAGAGACAACTTGGACACAGGGTAGAGCAGATGGAATTTCCAAAATAGCTAGCTTGAGTCCAATCGGTGGTTATATTGGGGGGTTTTGGGAAGTAAATTTTGTAAAATGGGGAATCATAATAATAAGAATGGGGGTAGTTAGTTCTGTCGGTTAGGAGGGGAACCCCCGTTCGGGTAGAGGAAAGAGTGAATGTATGATTGCAGTCCTAGGAGATACTGAGGAATCTACCTACTGAGGTTCCTGGATGAAAGGGGGAGGACACACATAGAGGGGCTGATCATACCATAGAAACTGAAGGGAATATGGGTCCTCGGAGGTTGTAGTGAGGTTTTTGATGTATGTGGTTGAGGAGTATATGATCTACAGTTGGTTTTACTCTGGGGTTGATGGCCCATCCTGGTCTATTGAAATATGAGGGGGCTAGATAGGATTCAAGTTGGCTCCATTCAGCTGGTGGAATGGGTAGTGCTATGAGACCATATCGGGGGGAAACCATGGCACAAATCCAGCAGTTCCTGTATAAACCCAGAGATAGCTTATTAAGAAGTTTAAGGGCTTCCTGAACTGTCGGTAAATATGGGTGTGGGTTATATGTATGAGAGAAGATAGAAAAAGAAAGAAGAATCAGAACAGTTCTCAGGAAGTTATATTTAAATATTGATAGAGTTGATCCGGGGTATAATCTTGAAAGTCTCCCTGGAGGGTTTTGTCCCATGTTAACTGATATACGTATTGTCGTTTCTGGGAAGGGATTAGGATGGATAGGTGGGGATTTTGAAGGTCTATATCTTGTAATAAAAAGTAGTAAAAGTGGAGTGTTGAGGTGGTAATGGGGGGTTGTCTACCAGAGAGAGATGATGGAGATGACAAAAGAAGTAGACCAGGGAGCTGATTAATAGTATACATCTAAATTAGGAGGTGGCAGGGTGTGAGAAATTATGATTGTACCACCTTAGAGATGCTGAGTCAAGCAAGAATGCCAGGAGGTAGTTCCACAGGAGTAGGATAAAATTACGCAGGGGAGAGAGAGAACCCATAAAAAGAAAACATGGGTGATAAGACTGAAAATCAGGCTATCAAGACTCGGGGGTTGAAGAGGGATCACCTGATTGTCTTTTGAAGAGGAGGTGGAGACCGTCCAGAGGCTCACAGCTGTAGGGGGCGTCTGGTGAACCTTCAACTAGTTGAGGATTCTCGTCTTCTGGAGGAGGGGCAGTCTTCAGTCATGGCACATGAAACCAAAGAGTGAAGCCTTGTATTTTGGCGGCTTTGGGGGTGGTCAGTAGGACTCGACATGGTCCTGTCCACAGTGCTGTGAATGGCCTCTGATCCTTTGGAAGGGTCTTAACATATACCAAGTCGCCTGGAGTTAAGTGGGGAGGGGTTTCTGTGAAATTGGGGTCAAGTTCAGGACTATTTTGATCCTGGTATTCCCAGACACTTTTAAGGGTCAGTCCTAATGTTGGGAGGTATTGTGCCAGGTAATGAGTTTCTGGATCCACCAGAAGGTCCATATTTAAGAATGGTCTTCCATAGAGGATTTCATAAGGACTTAAATGAGTCCTGGCCTTTGGAATGATCCAGACTCTTAGGAGAGCAATGGGAAGGAGGGTGACCCATGTCTGGTGTGTCTCTATCGCTAACTTAGATATTTCTTGAGAGCTTGATTGGCTCTTTCTACCTTGCCTGACGCCTAAGGGTGCCATGCCGAATGAAGATAATAATTGATTTGGAGGGCCTCGCTGGCCCCTTGGGTCAGACTTGAAATAAATGTGGGGCCGTTATCTGATTGTAATGAGCATGGCAGCCCCAACCGAGGTATGATATGCTCCACAAGGGTAGTGGTAACCTCAGATGCTCTCTCAATCTTAGTAGGGAAGGCCTCTATCCATCCTGTGAAGTGTCTGTCATTACTAGGAGATATTTAAAGCCTTTACAAGAGGGCAAGTGAGTAAAATCTATCTGCCAATCTTCTCCTGGTTGGTTCTCCCACCATTGGACCAGGTGAAATAGTGGGGCAGGGGTTTTATAGCCCCTTCTGGGTTGGCCTGGCAACAGACTGGGCAAGCCTGGGATACACATTGGAGGGTTGAGAGAATTCCTTTCCCTGTGAAAATTGTCCCTACCTGTTTAAAGAGGGATTTAGCTCCTAAGTGAGTAGCCTGATGAAAGTGGTTTAGAATCTTCCACTGGAAGGCTTCTGGTAGAAGGAGCTCGGCATCTGGGCTCTGTAGCCGCCCCTCTGGGGTTAGAGTGAATCCACTTTTAGTTCTGACTGTGAATATTGTGGGGATGAAGAGTCTAAACTTGGGATCAAGGGGGCCTGTAGGACATTTTGGGCGGCTCTTTTGGCCTCTCTATCTGCCATATTATTTCCTTTAGTTATATCTGACTGGTCTTTTTGGTGTGCCCTGCAGTGGATAATGGCTACCTCCTTAGGGGCCTTTATGGCCTCTAACAGGTCCAGAATCTCTGGCCCATGTTTCATTGGAGTGTTATGCGTGGTCAATAGGCCCCTTTCCTTCCAGATTGCCACATGGGCATGGACTGCATGAAAAGCGTATGCTGAGTCTGTGTAAATGTTAATTCATAGTCCTTTTCCCAACTGTAGTGCTCTAGTTAGTGCTATAATCTCTGCTTTCTGGGCAGAAGTAGTTGCCCCATGAAGTGGGCCTGATACCATTACTTCTGTTAAACTGACTATTGCATATCCTGACATCCTTTGACCCTCTTGAATAAGGCTGAGGCCATCTGTAAACCATTCTGCATCAGGGTTAGGCAAGGTGGTGTCTTGTAGGCCTGGCCTGGCACTGCAGGTATGATCAGTTACTTCTAGGCAGGAATGTAGTAGAGGGGCGTCGGGGTTTGGGCTGGGCAAGAGAGTGGCAGGGTTTGGAGTAGTACGTGGCTTAATTGATACTTCTGACCCCTCCAAGAATAAAGCTTGATGTTTTTGGATTCTACTATCCGAAATATAATGAAATGCTTTGGAGTTAAGGATATCCATGACCTGATGTGGTGTATAAAAACGGTAAGTGGCTGACCCATTGTTAGTTTGGGAGCTTCCCCTGTTAGTATGGCTGCAGCAGCTAGTGCCCTAAAGCAGGGGGCCCACACTTGAGATGTCGTGTCTAGGGTTTTAGACAGGTAGGCTACTGGGCGCTGAGACGGTCCCAAGGATTGGGTTAATACTCCCAGGGCTACTCCCTTTTTCTCATGAACAAAGAGAGAGAAGGGTCTTGTCAGATCTGGTAGACCCAGGGCTGGGGCCATGACTAGGGCCTTTTTTATTTGTTTAAAGGCTGCTTCCGTGTCAGGAGTCCATTCAAGAGTGAGATCCTCTGGTACCTTGAGGGCCTCATAAACAGACTTAATTAACAGTCCATAAGTAGGAATCCAAACTCAGCAGAAGCCTGACATTCCTAAAATGGTTCTAAGCTGTTGTTTAGTGGCTGGCTGGGCCACATCTAAGATTAGTGTTCTGCGGTCAGGAGCAATATGTCTCTTCCCAGGGTTAACACTGGTCCTGAGAAGGTAACCTGTGGGGAGGTGATCTGTGCCTTAGCTGGGGAGCCCTGGTACCCTTGTTCTGCTAAATATTTGAGAAGAAGTATAGTATTACTATCTGAAGTTAGTCTTTCTGGGCTACAAATTAAGAGATCATCAAAGTACTGAAGTAAGCAGCCTCTATTTTCTAACGTCAGTGATGAGAGATCCTTTGATAGTGCTTGGCCTGACAAATGGGGGCTGTCCCGAAAACCCAGGGGTAGGACTGTCCAAGGAAGCTGCTGGGCATATTTGGTATTAGGGTCTCTCCATTCAAAGGCAAATAGGAATTGAGAGTTAGAATGGACTGGGATGCAAAAGAAGGCATCCTTTAGACTCAGGACAGAGTACCATTGGGTTTGTATTGGCATCTGTCTCAAAAGGTTATATAGGTTAGGAAGTATCAGGTGAATGGGGACCACAGCCTGATTAATGGCCCTTAGGTCTTGAACTAAACGGTCGGAACCATCAAGTTTCTTTACTGCTAAGATCGGGGTATTACATGGGGAGTTACAGGGGACTAGTAGTCCCATTTGAAGAAATTTAGAAATTAGAGGTTGTAGTCCCCTCAAGGCTTCTTCCTTAAGTGGGTATTGCGGTTCCCTAGGGAAAGAGTTAGGGTTCTTATGTGGATGACTACTGGGGTAGTGGGGGTGGACCTGCCAGGAGTGGAGGTGTCCCTTATCTCTGGGGGAACTTGGTGGAGGATATGGAGTAGGACCTAATCTAGAGTAGGCTTCATGGTGGCTATTAAAGCCATATTTACCGGCATAAATGATAAAGTAGCTTTAAGTGTTGTTAAAAGGTCCTGGCCTACCAGGGATATTGGACAGGCTGGGAGAACTAGGAAAGAATGGGTGAATAGAGTATTTTCAGGGAAACAGGATAAGGGAGGTGTAAAATGGCCATAGGAGGGCTTTCCATCTATCCCCATTAAGAGGATTGAGGAACGGTGAGTGGGACCAGAGAAGGAGGTCAGGGATCAGTAAGTAGCCCCTGTGTCAGTTAGGAAGGTTATAGTAGCCCCTGCCACATCCAGGGTTACCCAGGGCTCCTCTGGTCTTATGGGGAACATAGACGCCTGTAGACTGAGCCCTGGGCACCGTCAACCATCCACATCCAGGAGCCCCAGATCTAGAGCGCAATCTGGTTCTTGCCCCTGCTAGTCAATTACCACTGACAGGCCAGTTGGCCTTGACCTCGGCCCAGGGGGCTGGGACATGAAATACCCCGGATGTTGAGAGGTTGTGGCATTGGCCTCCCCACTTGAGGGCGGCAGGGACAACTCCTCTTCCAATGGCCCTTTGCGCGACAGTAAGGGCATGGGGGATCGGGTGGTGGGGTGCGGCCGTTCCTGACACTATGCCCCTGCTGACCGCACTGGTAGCAGGTCAGCGGTGGTCTCCGAGATGGGAGAGGGGCTCCCGTGGGTCCCTGTTGTGGGAGGGACTGAGCGATGGCAAGAGCCATATACTGAGCGTGCCGTTTTCACTTTCCCTCCTCTCTTAGTTCTCCTCTGTTCCTAGAAGCCTTCTCCCTATTGTTGAGGACCTTAAAGGCCATGTCAACAGGACAGGAAATGGGGTCTGTGGCCCTTGCTCTAGTTTCTGTAATTTCTGTCTTATGTCTGGGGATGCCTGGCTTATAAAGTGAACTGCAAGTATAGCCTGACCTTCAGGGGTCTCAGGGTCTAGGTTAGTGTATTTCCTCATAGCCTCTGCTCATTGGGCCTGAAAAAGGGCCGACTTCTCCGAGTGTTCCTGTGTGACTTCTCAGAGTTTATTATAATCGACAGGTTTGATGATTGCCTTTTTCATACCTTCTAGTAGACAGGTAGTCATGTAATTTCTCCTAGTGAGCCCTCCTGCTGGTCCATCTTCATTTGCCTGGTGTCGCCATCCTGGGTCTGCCCATGGGACTGCCTCTGCCCCCGCCCAGTTCTCTTTAGGATTTCGGCGTGTGCCTCACCTGCCCAGGCCTGAGCCAAGGCCCAGATCCTGGCCTTTTCCTCATGATGCAGCAGGTAGTTAGGACCACAGGAATACCTGGCCAGGTTAAGTCAAAGGCTATAGTTAGGGCCTGGAATTCCCTGATGAACCTGGAGGGGGTCCTGGCTAAAGGAGCCCAGTTTCCCTTGTATATGAGAGAGATCAGACACAGGGAAGGGGACATGAACTTTGATAGTACCTAGGTCTCCGTTAGCAACATCTTGTAAGGGAAGCATATTGGGACTCGATTCAGAGCCTTGGGCACTCATGACGGAGTGTGGGAAAGGGAGGGAAGGTCTGCTTCCGGGTATGGAGGTGGGCGTTGGGATGCAGAAGGTTGAGGGGGAGGCTGGTGAGATCGGGGACAAGAAGGGTCATCCAAGATACCTGGTGGAGGGGGAGATGGGGAGGGACGAGGTAGTGAAGCTGAAGGAGGAGGAGGGGGGAGGACGAGGCATTAAAGCAGCAATGGAGAGACACACGCGTTAGGAGTCCCTCAGGCTCAGATTCTGACTGAGGGCCATGAAGGCCTGCATGCATGGAACCTCGGAATCCTTTCCTAGTTTCCGACAATAGAGATCAAGTTGGAGGATTGTGTTGTAACTTAGCGTCCCATTAAGAGGCCATTGTTCTTGGTCCCCCAGTTTGTATTGGGACCAAGCCATATTTCAAGAAAATGAAAAAAAAAAAAAAAAAAAAAGAAAGAAAATGAGCCTCTTCTTTTTGAGATTGTCTGGGTCAAATTCCTTCCAATTCCTGAGAATACAACCAAGAGGTGAGTCTTGGAATAGACGTACCTGAACCCATTCTTAGCCTCAGTGCCGTAGAATGGGGGTACTGAGAATCACTGACGGGCAGAAAAGGTGCCCCTCTTTGTCTCAGTGGCGTCTCTGTCTGACTAAGGCACCAGTGACCAGAGAGGGGAATCCCTGGAAGCCAGCTGGAAATTGACTCAGTGTTAGAAGACTCTCAGGGATGGGAAGCAGCTCCTGGAACGATCTAGAGGCGGCGAGGTCCTTTGCAGTCAGTCTGAGCCAAGGAGAAAGAAGCAGAAGCAACAGAAAAGAGGACTGAGGATTCCGCCTTCTAATCCTACCGAGGAGGTGGTGGCCAAGGGACTGTGGGCTTCGTGTTTTGCTTCATCCACGATGAGCCTTGCGTTGCTCGGAAGCTGTCTTGATGGGGGCAGATGCCCTAATAGCCTGGTCCATTCCGTGACTCCCTTATCCTTTCATGGGAGTCTTCAAGCGGCAGGTACTGTAATGGCTTTTAAATGCCAGACCTGTGCCCGCACGATACCAATCGGCCCAGTCCTCAGTCGGAAGACAGAGGGATCCTCACCCATTCTGGGCGGCAGTTACTGGGGCGAAATGAGCCGTGGATCCTTTGGAACACACCAGGGTGTGGCCCTGGCCAGAGTTCCTGTTGCTTCCACAGCAACTTGCCTGTTCACAGAGAGAGTCCCAAGGAATGAGGAGATGAGATGGGGAAAGAGGTCCCCCTAGAGATCCCCGTACGGGCCACCAAATGTTGCGGCCCGAATGCGGGCTGGAAAAGAATTTCCAGACACAAGGCAGAATGTAAAGAAGATAGAACTTATTAGAGGGAAGGGTCACTACCAGAACAGCAGGCTGACTTCCTAGTAGTCCGGGAGAGTTGAGCCTGAACATGTGCTATTGATCAGTTTCTATAGCCAGAAAACAAAAGAATGGTCCTAGGTGAAAATTTCATTTACTGATTGGTTGAGGCACATATACCCTTCCTTCTATAGGGTGGGAGTGGGAGAGGCCAGATGCCTTTCCTTATTTGGGACAGGTCCCATTGCCCAGGTGGCATCACCCAGGTGGGCTCAGGAATCTCATAACCATTACAACATGGCGGGGAGGGTGAGTAAGAGTCTGGTAGGGGGTATAACGCTGGAACTTTTTCAGGCAGGGTCGTCCTTTGTCCTTGAAGCACCATTGTCCTTGGATCACCACACCTCTCTGCATGCATCTCCATCCTGTCTTGTTCCTCAGAGCACCTGCCATCCTAGGCTTACACGGTGCCAGGTCTTAGCTCCTCAGGAAGGAGGTCAAGGTGTGACTCTAGAAAAGGTGGCAGAGGGGGGAAATCCTTTTCTCCTTAAAGGTAGTGACCATGCTTAATTGGCTGCCTGTCTTCATATGAGATGCAGAGGAGGGAGGGCAAGAAGGAGACAGGAAGTCACTTGGAGGATTTAATTGGAGTGGGGCACTCCAGTCTTCTGAATGGTCCAGCCTCTGAGAGGGAACCCCCGCTGGATGTGAGTGGGATCAAGGGGAACTGAAATCATTAAGCAAAAAGAGTTGTCACTTTGAATCTGAGCTTCCCAGCTGGAGGCTGTGATTGACTCACACACACAGGAGATGGAGTGGGGAGGAGGTGAGGGAATCTGATCTCCCCTGGACCACCTAAAGCATAGCCCAAGGGCTCCCCAACCCATCCCTGCAAAACCTCATTAGTGAGAGGAGGCGGCCACTGAAGCCCTTCCTGCCTTTTCTTTTTGTTTTTCCCTTTTATCCTTCTCTCTCTCTCTTTTTTATTTTCTTTCTTGTATTATCAACAGTTTCCCCACTCTAGAATCACTTATTGGTGAGTCACCCCTCGGGGGTGCTGGAAATAGTTTCTTTTAATGATACTCTGGATGATTTTGCTTCCTAAGAGTAATGTTTAGTAAAGTAACTGATGTAGTCAGAGCTGCCTGTCCTCTCCTTCCAGCCGTCTTTCCCCCACCCTCCTTCCGCTCAGTTAACCTCCCCTCTCCACACCATTGCCCTCTGGAAATGCTTTCTTCTCTTCTCGGGACTCCCTTGGGCCTCGTCCTGCTCCACGGAGCCCCTGCTTTTGTGTCCCTGCACCATTGGAACCGGATGCAGTAAGTACATCTGCAGGGAAAGACTTTGTCTCCCTTGTGGGCAGTGAGGATGCTGCCAGCACAGCTAACGGAGGAAGGAGTCTTATTTTCAGAGCGTCATTGGCTTCAGGGGTCCTGGAACATCACTTGGCAGGATATCTGGAGCTTCCTCCTCCCGGGCCAGGCTGTACCCCAATCCACTCCTTCTCCCCCTCCCAGCACCCCTCTCCTAGTCTTCTTACTCCTGCCTCAGCTTCAGGCTGCCCACAACCCTCTGGGTACCTTTCCAGGAGCACTTCCCGTCCCCGAGGGCAGGAAAGCAGCTGGAACACTTTGAGTTGTAGTTTAAGAATCTCCTGATATTCCAGCACCTCTGATGGCAGCTAAGGTGAAATGGACCTGGAAGCCTCAGAAACCACCTCCAGCTGGAATTGCACTCCTGAGAACTCAGGCACCCCAGTTCCCAGCAGGAGTTCATAAAAAGGACCAGGAGACAGCCTCCATGCTGAAGCATCTCGCTGGACCGCTTGCCTGTCCCTGTCTCGTGGCACTGCTGCCCCAAATCACCCGACCTTTACACTCACAACTCACCTGACTTCACTCTTTTTTTTTAGATCAAATTACCTTTTATTTTTTCTTTAGAGAATATCACAAAAGCATTGTCATAGAAACACATGATCAAATAAAACCAAAAGAAGAAATATCTAAGGAGAAAATTGTTGCAAAATATGTCAGAAAATTATTTTTGTATTTATTTGTTTGTTTGTTTTTCCTTTTCCCATATCTTTATTTATTTACTTATTTATTTGTTTAATTTTTTGCCTTTGCTCTTAAGATCTATTGATCCTTCCAGCTTTGTCTCTCTGGATGTCTCCCATGACTACATCTGTCCTTTGGTACCTGCCAAGACTTCCCTTCTTTCTGGACTCTCTGGACTTCACCTTGTTTGCATGCTTTGACTACACATTGGATCCTATAAAACACTGCAATGACATCATCATCGTTGTCACAACTCCAGCTCCAACTCCCCGTTATCACCAAAATCATCCCTCTTAAATGTAGCCACTTGCCATTTTGACTTATTCTCATATGTTCACAAAGGTCTTCTGTCAAATTGCAGACAGAAAAATATATAAAATAAATTAAAACAGGGACAAGCCTATGAATTTTACAGAGGGAGCCTAGACTGGTTAAACTGATGGCAGCTGGAAACAAAATTCTTTCAATTATTTATTTATTTACGCGCTTGTTCAATTATTCAAGACATAATTAGTGAGCGCTATTACATGTCAGGTAGTGTGCGTGATGCCAGGGTTAGAAGATAAATAGCAGGATACTTTTCCTCAAGGAGCTCACATTTAGTGAGAGACACAGGATTAGTGATATCTAATTATAGCACAGTGTGATACATGCATAGTCACGGGAGAGATCATTTCACTCCAACTGGGAAATATGGGAGAATCAGGGCTGGCTTCCTGGAAGAGGTGACTACTAATATGACTCAAAAATCGGTTTGGGTTTAGTCAAAGGAAAGGGAAGAATATGAGTGAGGTAGGGGAGAAGAGGAATATCCTGGGCAATAGAGACAGCAAGATAAAAGATGTAGAAATCAGAAACAGCATGGTGTACTTGGAAATACATAAGCAGTTTAGTGTTGCTGGGGCATAGCGTGTGAAATTGTTGTAACACAAAATCGTAGGACCACTTGTACCTGGTCCAACTATAACGTCGCATTACAAGGAATCAGGTTTGGTCACAAGGAGAAAACGTATCTTAACATAAGCTAACTCTTTACCAAAATCTTTCATAGTGGCCCCAATATATGTTACATAACAGATAGTAAAATAGTTGAATGATGCTTTTTACCAGTCTTTTCTCTGTATTTAACTCCATGAAAACTCTAGGTGATCAGATCTCTACTTTCTCACCTAAACTATCTACCTGGTTTCTCCGTTCAGTGGTAACTTTCTTAGCTTTCTAAGGTAAATTGACTTAGCTTGTTAATTCATTCTGCAGCTCTACTCAGTATCCTGATCAACACAAAACCTCAGAACCAAGAAAACATCTCTACTTCATTATACATATATATGTATTTCTGTCCCTATGAAACTGATATGAGATGAGGTTTACATAGGGTATGGGAAGCAAATCATAAGCTGTTAAATAGTGAATAGACGGAAGGTAAGAACATGGTCTTTTTTTTTAAAAATCAACTTTTATGTCTTCATAAATTGCATTTCTCTGATGATTAAAGACGTGCTTATTGGCTATTTGTGTATCTTTTGTGAAGTGTTGTTTCAAATCCTTGACTATTCTTAATTGGTTTGTTTACCTTCTAATTATTGTGTTGTAATAATTATTAATATATTCTACATACCAGTCCTAAATCATATATATGCGTTGAGAATACTTTCTCTCAGCCTGTGTCTTGCCTTCTCATTTATTTTAATGGTGTTTCTCAAAGAGCCAAAGTTTTTAATTTTGATGAAGTCCACTTTATTAATATTTTATTGTATAAGTCTAGCTTTTTATGTCTTATCTAAAAAATAGGATGTAACCCAAGGTTACAAAGGTTGTCTCCTATGTTTTCTTCTAGAAGTTTTAAAACTTGAGGTTTTTTGTTTAGGTACAGAATCCACATGAGTTAATTTATGTGCATGGTGGGAGATCAGTCCGAAAAAATGAGATTCATTTTTTTCTATATTGTTATCCAGTTAATCCAACACCATCTGTTGGAAGCAATATTCTTTTCCAAATGAACTACCTTGGTTTCTTTGTCAAAAATCAATTGACTGTTATTGAGTCTCTTTTTGGACTTTTTTTTCCTATTAATCTATATGTCTATCTTTATGCCAATACCATACTGTTTTGACTGTAGATTGATAGTAAGACTTAAAATAAGATAGTATAAGTCACCAACTTTGTTCTTTTTTAAAGTAACAGTCTAGGCCCTTTGTATTTTTATATTACTTTAGAATCAGTTTGATAATATCTACCCCCCAAATGCTGGGACTTTGATTGGAAATACAGTACATCAAAATTGTACATCAGTTTGAGAATAATTAACATCTTAACAGTATTGATTTTCCAATCTATAAAATGTATTCTTCTATTTATTTAGGTCTTGTTTAATATTTGTCATCAATGCTTTATAGCTTTCAGTGTAGAGTTCCAAATTATTTCATGTTTTTGAATGCTACTATAAAGGGTATTTTAAAAATTTCAGTTGCTCATTGAAAATATATAGAAATCCGACTGACTTTTATATATTGACCTTGCATCCCATGACATTGTCAAATTTATTCATTGGTTCTAGTAAATATTTTTAGATTATTTAAGATTTTTTTATATAAATTGCTTTGTGAATGACAGTTGTAGTTCTTCCTTACCAATCAATATGCCTCACTTATTTTTCTTGCCTTATTGCCCTGGCTTGGTCCTTCACCAATATAATGTTAAGTATAAATGATGTTGGCTGACTTCTTGGTTAGAAGAAAACCAGAAAAGGATTTTATGTTTCTCCATTGAGTATAATGTTATCTCTAGGTTTTTCATGGATAGCCTTCATCAGATTGAAGAAGTTCTCTTCTATAGCTGCTGAGAAGATTTTTGCTTTTGTCTGTTTCATTGTGTGTGAATTGATGTTGCACTTTGTCAATTGTTTTGTTTGGCATCTATTGAGATGATCACATGATCATTATACTGAGTTATTTTTAATGTTAAACCAATCTTGCACTCCTGGGAATAACTTCATTTGTTCATAATCTATTACACTTTTTTGTATTACTAGGTTGAATTTGCCAATATTTTGTTTAAAATTTTGCACCTGTGTTCATAATTGCTATTGGTCTGTAATATTATTGTCTAGTTTTGGTATCAGGGTAATTCTGGCCTTATAAAATTTGTTGGGAAATATTTTTCCCTAATTTATTTTTAGAAAGAGTTTGAGTATGATTGTCATTATTGGCATTTCAAAGCAATATTTAATAATAGTAATGAGCAATGGGATCAATGTTCTTATCATCTTGGCAATAGAAATATTTCAAGTGCTTTACTATTAGGCATGATGCTTGCTTCAAAGAGCCCTCTATCACATTAAAGAATACTCTCTTTCGGGACTTCCCTGGCGGTGCAGTGGTTGAGAGTCCACCTGCCAATGCAGGGGACACGGGTTCGTGCCCTGGTCCGGGAAGATCCCACATGCTGCGGAGCAGCTGTGTCCGTGAGCCATGGTCACTGAGCCTGCGCGTCCGGAGCCTGTGCTCCACAATGGGAGAGGCCGCAACAGTGAGAGGCCCGCATACTGCAAAAAAAAAAAAAAAAAAAAAAAAAAAAGAATACTCTCTTTCTATTTCAATAAAAATGCTTAGTTCCCACAAGAATAGGCTTTATCAAATTAGCTTTTCTGACAAGTTACGGAAATAATTATATGTATTGTCCTTTGATCAACACGTATATAAGCAATGATATTATATGTTGTTATATTGAAACACTCCATTTGTTAATATTTTATTGCTTTTGCATTACTAGTCAAAGTAGGAATGTCTGTAGTTTATCACTTATTTAAGAAACTTATCTATACTATTGTTTACAGTACCATAGCTAAATGAATTGGTAGACTTTCCATCTTTTTTGTACTCTAGATCATTTTTATGGAATAAACAACTTTTATTACTATAAACTCATTCAGGTCCAGGCCTAGTTTGTGAGTAGTTTTCTAGCAATCTTTGCTAACGTTGCTGATTCAGAATTTCTACCTCTTGAATTAATTTTGGAAATTTATTTGATCAATTTTCATAAATGTTTCATAGATGTCAAGTTTATAAATATATATGTTAATGTATAAGTACACAATAATAGGTATCATATAAATATATATATAACACATATAATTGGATATATATATACACAAACACACACACACCTAGCTATATATAATTATATAGTATAAAAATACTCCATTAATACCATATACTATACATTTATATCCACACACAGAGATAATTCTATTGTTGAGATTGTATATAGCCATGTTGAATTGTTGGCTTCCTCAAGCTTTATAAAACCAAAAGTGGAAATAGCAGATTTTCATATCGTGTTTTCATGCATTTTTAATATTTTTGGCTTTATATATTTCATGCATGAAGTTTAAAAATAATTAAAGCTTCACTATGAATTTTTCCCTTTATCTATATAAATGACCCTTTTTTAGAATTTAATTTTTTAATCTTGCATTTAACATTATCTGACGTTAATATTGTATTTCTTGCTTTGCTTTTGTTAATATTAAAAGTACTTTGCTCATCTTTAAACAAAATACTTGTATTATTCTGATTAGGTGTATCTTTTGTAAACAGAGCAGAAATATATTCTGTTTTCTTCTTTTTTTAAATCCACTCTGAGCCTCTCTTTCTTCTTTATAGGGAGTTTAACCCACTTGCAGTTGTTATTAAAGCTGATGTGTTTTTTCCTTGTCATCTTTTTGTTTTCTGCTTTTGTTCTGTCTAGTAGTCTCCGTGTTTTATACCTTGTACTATTGGGAATAGATTTTTTTCCCTTTTATCATCTATAGTTTTTTTGAAATGAATCTATCATGTTTCTATTCATCCTGGTACTTACATGTAAGTTTCTCCGAAACATTTTTAACCTATGTGAATCTAATTATTCAGGCTGAGTGAAATGCTTCGTCCTGTACTCCTCTTTGAGACAAGAATTACAGGGGCCTCCCCTCTAACCTCATCCCGCCTCAACACTCTCAGGCTTTCTCAAAATCACATTTTGAACTTGTAACCCAAGACTTTGTATACTGAGATGTTTGTACATCCATTCAGCTTAATTGTCCGATTTACAGCAATTCCTTAGCCTTGTCTCTTTAAATCCGTTTCTCACTAGGCCTTTCCTGAATCCCTCATAGGTGCCATTTGTCAGTCTGTCCCTTTGTTTCTTCTCAAAGTTGTTTAGAATACATTTTAACAAGCATATCAAAAAGATGTGTGAGTGCTGTCTTTTCCGATTCTTGAGATGCTTCTTCTTTCATGTGATAAATATTTATCGAAAACCTGTTTTGCAACAACAGCTGTGGTAGGTGCTGGAAATACAATAATAAACATGGACACCATCCTTCAAGGAGTGAATATCTAGGAAGATCTTTTTGTTGCCACCACATGTGATTTGGCATCTTTCCTGAGTATGAACTCCAAAGGTCACAATCTTTACCCTCAAAACTCCTGTAGTTACTGTCCCTTTGTATTTGGCATTTAGTGAGGAAGGAGAGTGCTCTGAAGCCTTTTCTGATTCTCATAATTTTATGACTGATTCATTTGCTGCTTAAAGGTATGAAGAAATTCCTGTCTTTATCTTCGGGTTTAAACCTCTTCCCTGGAGATGTGGACTGTGTCTTGTGATTGATTTCTCCTCTTTGTGGGGCTCCCTTTCTCAGGCACACACAGCCTTGCTTCAGCACAAGGAAGTGAGTATTCACTAAAAACCCTATTGCTGGTTCTGGGTAGCTTGTTCTGAGGAACCCTAATTATACCCAAGTGGACTCTCCAGTGCCTTCCTTCATATCAGTCACCTTTTTATTTTCTCTCTCTCTCATTAAAGTCTTCTATTTGTCTTTTTCTATGTGTCCTGGGAGAATTTCTCAGCTTTGGACTTTATGTCATAGATTTGGTGTTTTGAAGCTTCACATTCGTGTGTTCTAAATCCAGAGTAGATTTTAAATTTCATTGTTGTTTTAAGACCCCTTGCTTGTTCTCCTTATCTACCTACTTGGACCCTTGAGTTCATCTTGTGAACTTTTCTTCTCAGACCTTATGGAATTCTTTTTCAGCTTTGCCTCCTTAAGTTATTTCATGAGGCCATCTTTTGAGGTTGCCAGATAGTTTTCTAAAATTTTTATTAGTGTCCTGGGTGTCAATTTTTTTATTATAATAAAATATACATAGCATAAAACTTAACAATTCTAGTCATTTTAAGTGTATACTTCAGTAGTATTAAGTGCATTCACAATATTGTGCAATGGAAGTGATTTTTTTAAGTACAGTCTTCTTGGAATTCTTGTGTCTTTCTTTTCCTTTTTTCTGAAATATTCTTTCAATGCATATTCTCAAAAATGGTACAGTCTTGTGGTAAGTGGATACCTCCTTTCCCTGACCCTCTTTCTTTGTGTAATGTTTGGATGCCCTATTAGTTATATTCCTGAAATATATACTGAGGTGTCAAGCTCTTGGTTCATTTCCTAGCGTCTAACTGGCTTCTCCCTGTTATGCTTCTGCTTTATTGAAATGGTGCTTTTTTTCATCGTCCTCTGGAATTTCTGATACACAGTCATGATGGAAGAAATTGAATAAATGAAGGTTCAGGAATATTTATTTGCTGATCTGCTCTGAAGCTGCATTGGTATTGCAAGTCATTGTGCTTCCTTAGATAATCTATTATGATAGCTAGCCTCCTAGAGGCCCTGATGTTCTCCTCCTTCTAATATTCATGTCCTTATGTGGATCTTCACCACACTGCATCAGCATTGGTCTGTGTGACCTCAGCATACAGCCGAGTGGTGGCATGTGGCTCCCAAGGCTAAGTCATAAAGACATCCTTGCCCTGTTCCTTGCCCTCTTTCTTGGACAGCTCACTCTTATGGATCCCAACTGCCATGAATGAGGTCATGGAGGGTCCTGCCTCAACAAGCACTGACTTGCCAAGCACGTGACTCAGCCACCTTGGGAGTGGGTCCTCCTGCCCCAGGTAGCCTGCAGCTGATGCAGCCCCAAGTGATGCCCTGACCTCACCTTTGTGAAAAACACTGAGTCGGAACCACCTAGTTAAATGGTTCCTAAATTCCGGACTTACAAAAATGGTGTGAGATTATAAATATTTATTGTTTTAAGACACTGAGTTTTAAGGTAACTTGTTACTGAGCAGTAGATAACTAACCAGTACATCCTTTCATTTAAGTTAGCTCTTATATTACTAATGGATACTCAGTCCTCCCTTGGTTGAAGCCTTTTTATCTGAGTGAGGAGATAGATAGTAATGGGGATATACACTTCCTTCTTGCCTCCTTTGCAATCTTTGTTTCATTAAGATAAGTTTTGTCATGATTGGAAAATGTCTCTATTTATTCAATCCAATTCAATTTCCCTTATAAGCAGTATCATTTCTAGTTAATTTTAGGAAATAGATTGTTCCTCAATCTTAGTTTTCCTAAAAAATATAAGTATCATATTTTTCTAAATTTTTATAACTAATTTTAGCAAGAAGTTAAGGAAGATGCATTTAGGTCTTCTACACTTGTACAATTTTTTTCTAAATTAAAAAAAAAAACCTTTAAAATAGTTTTGAACCAGATATCTCTCCTTGCACTTAGCGAGGGTATATAAACAATACCTTTATATCTTTAACATGCTTGGATACTTTAAAAAAATATCCAACATATCTGTATATCCTTCAGTTTTTCAAATAAGGTAAAATATGTACAATCCTTTGGTTATTGAAATAGAAAATCATATCAATTTTAAGTAAAGATGGTTTTTGTCTTATTCTTTATGTAGTTCTTTTATTTATTTTCCTGTCTCATTGCATTGTCTAGAATTTCAAGAACATGTTGAATGTTGACAATTGTAACTGGCATCCTGTGTCTTATTTCTGCTTTTATACAGTTGCCTCTAGGTTTTTCCATTAAGTGTGATGCTCATTTCTATTTTCAGAGAGATCACACTTAAAGATAGATCATAAAAAAATGTTCAATTTTTATTATTATTATTATTTTTTTGCAGTACATGGGCCTCTCAATGTTGTGGCCTCTCCCATTGTGGAGCACAGGCTCCAGACGTGCAGGCTCAGTGGCCATGGCTCACAGGCCCAGCCACTCCATGGCATGTGGGATCTTCCCGGATCGGGGCACGAACGTGTGTCCCCTGTATTGGCAGGTGGACTCTCAACCACTGCGCCACCAGGGAAGCCCATTCATTCTTTTAAGAATTTCTATAACTTCACACATGATATTGTCACATCTTTTATTCTTAGAATTAATTTCAGGAACATTTTATCTGTTTAATGCATTGTTAGATTCTATTTGCTAATAGATTTGGGCTCTTATAATTAAAATACTATATGCAATAGTGGAGACTATGTGAAATGCACATTTCCTGACAATACATAGATGATCAGTACATCCTAGCAGTAGAAGAAATGATAATTGTTACCACAGTGAATGCTGTAGATTATAGTTTTTCAAGTACTACAGTGGTTCAAAGCACTAATAATGACACAAAGAAGAGCCTTTGAGGTAGGGTAGCAATTTTCCTGCCACCAGGCTTATTCCCCAAGGTTACAATTAAAAGTCATCAGCAAATGGAGGTACAAACATTACTTTTTATAGCTCAGGTTCTTTACATTGTCTCTGTAACCCAACCTTTTTCATTAGTGCTGAAATCCCAATTCTGTAGAATAGGAGAAAGGGCCCCAGGCGACTCTACTATTTACCAGCTAGGAGATCTTGAATAAGTCACGACAACTTTTAAGCCTCCTCTGTAAAATGGAGCCAGTCAATCAGCCTGACATTCCTCAGAATATTTCTATGAGGGTCAGATATGGTAAGGGGAGTGAGGTGCTTTTGAACCAGAGTCCACTACACACACATACAAATGCATCATCAGTATCAGCAGCAGCATCTCTGGAGTCGTTTTAAGCTATGGCTCTCTACTCCCTACAAGAGCCAGATCCTTTTGCTTTCATGTGTTATTACAGGCTTTATGAAACACAGGTTTGCATTTCAGTGCTACTTAATTACCCTTCCTCATCTCCCAGCCATTTTTACATTTAAATAAAACTCTCATTTCACTTAATGATAAAAGGGTGAAAAATTTGCATATTAAGTGTGTGTCAGTGGCACGGATATCTAATTAAAACCTGCTATTTTTTTTCCTTTTTCCCCTTTTCATTTTTCTCCCCTGAGCTGCTGACATTACTGTAACTGTATTCAGTGTCCCCATTCTGTCAGCCCTGTGTGTTCTGAGGAAAGCAACCAAGAAGGATATCAGGGAAAGCAGGAGCTTAAGAGAAGCAAGAGGAGGGTGGGGCAGGAGGGAAAGGGGACGAGTAACAGAGGAAGAGGATGCAAACACAGAAGGGATTGTAATGGAGAAATCCTGCAGAAGAAGAGGAGCTTAAGTAGTGGCTGGGGAGGCTGTTGTTTTTAAAAAGAGGGCAGGGTGAGGAAGGGCATGTCTGAAAAAATGGAAATTTACCAGAAAGAAGAGAGAGTAAGAACCAATGACAAAGTGACGGGTGGAAAGGAGCCTATGACAGGATGGAGAAAGGAGCAAGTGGTTCAAGGGGGTTAGAACAACTGGGTATCAGCCAAGAAAGGCAGTAGTTCAAGATAATAGATCGCTTGTTCCACAAAGAGTGTCCAACAAAAAGGCAATCTGTTGGTCTGGTTTGGATATTTGTCCTCTCCTCTGCCTAAGCTCCTGTGGTCTCCTTTAATAGTCCACATGCTCTCTCCTAGAGTTTCTTTGTTTTTCCTCCCTAGAGTCCAGACAAAAGACCCAGAAACAGATTTCTTGAAATTATGCATGTATCTTCAAGATAAAACCAAATATAAGCATCTTCTCCCTCTTTTCCCTTCCCTTAACACCAAGACCAGGCTAGTATAATTAAGGCATCTGCCCAGTATCTTCCTTTGCCCACTCTATTCATGTAAACAGATGACCTGTTTCTGAAATTACAGTGTTTATGGGGAAATTCCATCGTGGATGATGGTGCATGTGAGAAGCATGGTTCACGGTAAGCGTCAGTGCAATCGTGTGGCACTGTGATCCTTTCTACCGTAGTTAGTCATGGCAGCCCTGCCCCTGGGCATGCGAGACTGTCCGTCTGCCTGTGTCCAGATGCTTGGGCAGATACAGACTAAAAGCACCGGGAGATCTGACTGAATCTAGACCATTTGGCAAGTGATAGGTCCAAAAGGAAGAGCTAAGGAAGACATTATGCTGCTGAAGCACAGGCCCCCGCACTGTGGCACCAGGGAACTGGAATCCAGTTCGGTAAAGAAAACCACATCAAACTACAGTTTGTAAAGGGACTGGGCAGCGAGACCAAAGCCACACTTGGTCAACTTTTTCGAAACCCTTTGGCCTTTGTTGGAGGTTGATTTGGAAAACACTTCGCTGGACTCATATTTAAGGGCAGGGTTACCTCTCCTCCTGGTGTAGTGTTTTCCAAATTGACTGATCATAAGGATTTTGCAGGCTCTTGTCAAATTATGCATTTCCGGCCCCACCCCAGACATCTCAAATCAGATTTTTCAGGAGCTAGCTCTGAAGAATCTATGTTTCATAAACAACCCAGCAAGATTGGTAAATACCAGTTTTTAGAGGAGTTGAACAATCTTAGGTGTGGAGGTAGGGGCATGATAAGACCAAGACAGGATGCTCCCCTGAAGGCAGTATATAATGAGTAGACAGTTTTCATAAACTCCCCAAACAATCTCTTGGTCTTCCCATGTTTATTCACTCCAACATCCGTGTTATGACTCTATCTTTTTTTTTCATTTTTTTAAAACTTTATTTATTTTTGGCTGCATTGGGTATTTGTTGCTGCGGGTGGGCTTTCTCTAGTTGCAGCGAGCGGGGGCTGCTCTTCATTTCGGTGTGTGGGCTTCTCATTGCGGTGGCTTCTCTTATTGCAGAGCATGGCCTCTAGTGGTGCAGGCTTCAATAGTTGTGGCACGTGGGCTCAGTAGTTGTGGCGCATGGGCTTAGTTGCTCTGCGGCATGTGAGACCTTCCCAGACCAGGGCTTGAACCCGTGCCCCCTGCATTGGCAGGCAGATTCTTAACCACTGCGCCACCAGGGAAGTCCTTGATGTGATGTGTGAGGTAATTAAGCGAGTCTAGATCTGCATTTCCCACCTTAATACCCTCACCTCCACTGCTTTTCCATACCTGGCTTTAAGACAACACAGGATGCATAGACCTGTGCTTTGGCTCTTTTGGTCCCTGAACCTAAGGCCATGCCTGATTCTTTCCATTCTGCTTCCCAGGAATTAGAATACTGTCCCTGAATGCTGGTTTAGGGTTTTAATGTTGCTGCCTATTGACAGAATATACCTTGATGCTAACTGCCTGCAGTTAAAACAAAAGTTAACAGGAATTGAGCTCGCCCTGAGTGCCAGCGTGTCCTCGAGAATTCTAATAACCCATTTTGTCCTCTGGACAGCCCTATAGCATACTTACTGTTCGGATGCGGTGCTTTGGTTAAGGATGCTGAGATACCGAGAGGTAAATCAGGGACCCCTAAATCACCCAGGCAGTAAGTGGCCCAACAGTATTCAGATCCAAGAATTCAAGCTTCTGGTTTGAGCTTTTAAACCTGAAATTATTCTGCCTCACCTGACGTTTCCCATCCCTGTGCTCACCTCACTTGTGTGAGATGAATGGTTTCAGCTTGAGCTGGTTCAGCCCTCCATGGACAGCTGGTGGACTTTTGACTTGTGGTGTCATATTGTGCCAGGCTTAGCAAGGGTGACTGTGGCATGGTACCCAGGCCAGACCCCTGGGCCCCCGACAAGCTGTCCGTCTCAACTTCTCTGAGGGAAACCGGATGGCTGTCTTAAGCAGCCACGCCTTGTCCTGGTGACTGTCGATTCACCCATCCACTGAACTTGAACTGCTTTTGTATATGGCCCATCTACTCTTTGCTTGGGCACTGCTTTTGCTCCTGTACCATGTTATGCCTGGAAGAGGGAAAGATTCCTCTTCCCTTCACACCTGGGAACCACCCATCCCCACCGTTAGCCCATGGCAGCCTTGTCTAGTTCTGGTTCTTGTCCTTTCCTTTCCTTTCCTGACCCTCCTGCCCTAAGTCCCCGGCTGCAGTTCAAGATGTGCTGCCATCAAGAGGGAAGCAGACTCACAGAATTCTGGAGGATGGCTTTTGCTTAAGACGCCAGAAGGACCAAGATAGTATCACCATCAGAATTGTCCTCACATTTGAATTCAAATCTATTTGTGTAGCATGTACCCACCTCTCTTGGCTTTCATTTTTTCTAAGATTTGGAACAACTAACTTTCTCAAAATGTGAATTTTCATTCCTTTTCAGATCTGGAGGGTGTCGCATTACCAATAAAAGAATGCACTGCATCTTGGTTCACATCATTTTAAAACATCATGACCCTCTTCAGATTCTTTCCCAAAGTACTAAAAATGAAAATTCTAACCTCCTTTGCAGAGTATGAATATAGCCAAGTAATCTGGACAGGTACAGTGTCCTTAGATGTTGTTGTTAGACACTCTCTTGGGTAAAAATCCTCTGATTCTTCTGTCTTACGTTGAATAGACAAATTGTGAACCTGAAGCTGTGTGGCAAAAATTCATGTCCTCATTGGTGGTTCTTCAAATATAATGAATGTGCGGTGAGAGTCTATTTATGATGGGATGGAAAATACAGACACCTATGGATGTAGACCATGGCTGTGAGATTTAAGAGAAAGAATCTAAGATGATTGGTGGCCTTTTTTCTTGATGTCTAGGATTTCAGTTTTATTGTTAACTCTGTGTACAAAAATCTCCTAGTTTATTTCTCCTTGAACCTCTAAGTACTGTAAAGTCAGTTTAAGACGTTAAGTAATGCTACCAGTGTTTTTCTTTTGATTTGAAATGGAATTATTGAAATAAAAATATTTTTCTATCTCTGAGGTGGCAGCTACACATCCTTCTCATGGCTTCTTACCTCACTGTTGTAGGATGGCCACTACCCTTCCAGCTACCATGCCCACATTCAAGATAAGAAGAAGGGGAAAGGGGAACAAAGAGAAAGGATATTTTCCCCTGGATTTTGTCATTTTATTCAAGGAAGAAGGGTCTCCCTGGACCACTGGCCATGCCCAGTGTTTGCCTTCCTCAAGCACATTTGTGAAAAGGGATCTGATTGCATGCTGAGGAAGCTCATGCATAGCATCAGTGTTAGGCTTCAATGGACCAATGCATACAAGATATCTGCACATAATAACAATTGAGGGAATGATAGGTAACTCGTTATCATTAGGGAAAGCTCTGTAAGGCACTGTCAAATCTATCCAGAGATCTTCTCTTTGCTTTTTCCTATAGTGAATACTTTAGTTTCCTATATCCATCTGAGATATTATGGTAACATTTTATGCCATTATACTGAGACTCTCTTAGTCTTAGAAATGTACAGCTTTAAACTATACTCTTCGTTTTACTTGGTTTCCTAAATTAACAAATTCTAAATGTAGCAAAGCCTGCAATTCTTTTCCTGATTTTATCTTCATGATTCTGAACTCATTAGGTGATGTAAGGCTCTGTTAGAATCTGATTTGGGAACTACTTGGCCCAAGTTGATAAGAAAGACTCTCTAACTGGTCAGATTCAGAGTTTTCAGAGGGCAAAGTGCTGTGACTCAACTGACTCTCTTCATAGCTCAAGAGGAAAAGATAGGGGTCTCAGGAGGAGCCAACTTATTTCCCAGTAAGAAGAATCAGGAAGAATTTTCAGAAAATAAAATATATATTTACCACAATTCTGACACTTCTCAGAAGGACTGCTATAAATAAAAACACATTTATAGATGATATGCCATATCTATTGTGCTCTACAGTGCTTCCAGAACTGATTGTAGTAAGCCTTCCCCCTGCAGGCGTTTCACATCTCCTGGTTGACATGCTCTTACACAATCTGGAGGGGAGGCGAGGCTCCACACGGAGGCCCCACAGAGCCTGGCAGTCACTGCGTGAGGGGTGGGGCTGGGAGGGGCACTCAGGCACTTCTTTTTTTTTTTAACATCTTTATTGAAGTATAATTGCTTTACATGGTGTGTTAGTTTCTGCTTTATAACAAAGTGAATCAGTTATACATATACATATATCCCCATATCTCTTCCCTCCTGCGTCTCCCTCCCACCCTCCCTATCCCACCCCTCCAGGCGGTCACAAACCACCGAGTTGATCTCCCTGTGCCATGTGGCTGCTTCCCACTAGCTATCTATTTTACGTTTGGTAGTGTATATATGTCCATGCCATTCTCTCACTTTGTCACAGCTTACCCTTCCCCCTCCCCATATCCTCAAGTCCATTCTCTAGTAGGTCTGTGTCTTTATTTCCATCTTACCCTTAGGTTCTTCATGACTTTTTTTTTTCTTAGATTCCATATATATGTGTTAGCAAACGGTATTTGTTTTTCTCTTTCTGACTTACTTCACTCTGTATGACAGACTCTAAGTCCATCCACCTCACTACAAATCACTCAATTTCGTTTCTTTTTATGGCTGATTAATATTCCATTGTATATATGTGCCACATCTTCTTTATCCATTCATCCAATGATGGACACTTAGATTGCTTCCATGTCCTGGCTATTGTAAATAGAGCTGCAATGAACATTTTGGTACATGACTCTTTTTGAATTATGGTTTTCTCAGGGTATATGCCCAGTAGTGGGATTGCTGGGTCGTATGGTAGTTCTATTTGTAGTTTTGTAAGGAAACTCCGTACTGTTCTCCGTAGTGGCTGTATCAATTTACATTCCCACCAGCAGTGCAAGAGGGTTCCCTTTTCTCCACACCCTCTCCAGCATTTATTGTTTCTAGATTTTTTGATGATGGTCATACTGACCGGTGTGAGATGATATCTCATTGTAGTTTTGATTTGCACTTCTCTAATGATTAATGATGTTGAGCATTCTTAAAAAGACATTTATCCTCAGGGAAAGAGACTGACTTCAAGTCTTCCTGGCTCTGCCTCTAGTGCCTGTCAGTACCTGGCACAAAACTGAGGCTCAATGAAAGGAGATACAGGTGGTGTCACTCAGCTTAACTGATCACTTAGAACACTTACTTCAAACCAGTGTATCCAATACCCATCCCATCTACACCATCATGAATTTCATAATCCTGTGTGAGTGTGTCCTTGCAAAGTGTGAGTGTGCGAGACTCACCTCCCCCGAGCTGTCCTGAAGGGGGTTGATAAACGTAAGCTGTTTTGGTGCACTCTTGGATTAAAGCTTCACGTTTGTGGGTTTGATTTCTGAGCAAAAACCTGTATTCTGATTCCCTGCACAGCCTACCCACAGCTGTTTTGACTTCCTCCTCTAAATCCCCAGAGTACATTTTGCACATTTCTTTTAAAACATTCATGTTCTATTTGGTGTTGTCATCACCTCGTGACAGCCATCCACATCAGTGTTATTGCCCCTGTCCCTCTGACTGCATTGAGAACCCCTAAAAGTCAGAGGCAGGTCCTGATGGATGCATGCTTAGTTCACGTCTGCTGAGAGAAATGGAAAAGAATGGAAGAAACAGAGTGGATTGGAATAAACCAAATGCAAATTGCTTATCCAGATAATTTGCACAGGAGACTCCAAGGAGGTGACAGTGACAGTGACATAGGACAGCAGAGAAGCACTCTCAATGAGAAAAAAAAAAATGGTGCCCACAATCACTGAGCTTGAGAGGGAAAATTCTTTTCAGTAGAAATGTTGTCCCTATATAGTTTGGGCCCCATCTTCAGATCACAGGTTATTTGAAGTTGAATCTGAGCCAATTAAGAGCTTCCTCTTGTTTCTCCTAAAGAAAAATACCCAAGGCTCATGGAAACCTTAGGGTATCATGTTCTGCTCCCCATGGGGCACCTCGAAGTCTGGTGTTTGTCTAGTGAGAGAGGAAGGGTGTTTCTGCAACAAATGCTTTTGTAAAAAACAAGATGGTTTGGTCTTTGGCTGGGACACTTGCATAGAATGGCCACATCAATGACAATGGATTTAAATTCCTCTCCAGAAAAAGCATGGATCTCTTCTAAAATGGAAATGCTGGCGTTTGTCTTCCCTTCTGCTGACTGAAGACATGAGCTGTTGAGCTTTTTGTCTCCTCTTCATGCAGAACCAGCTTCTTAGAAAATTATTAGGGTTTCACTGACATCGATCCAGAAGGAGACAGGAAGGGAAGGAACATGGGGAATGAGGGGGAAAAAAATCCCTGTTTCTCTTTTGCTGTCAAAAAGAAATACACTAAAATCAGTTTTTCCTTGAACTCACTCTATGTAAAAATACAAAGTTTATTTCATACTTCTGCAAAATCCCCAACCCCATGAGGGCTACTGAAAACAGGAGAAAAGTGTCTATTTTAAAGACATAATTGTTGCAGTTTTACTGTAAGTAGCAGCTCATGGGAGTGTGCAAGATTCATGGCTGGATGGAGAGACAAACTCAGCACACGTCAGCTCACAGTTTCCTTCTTGCCTCTATAGAACTCTGACTGAGGGCATCTTCTCGGCTCTGGAAGAAAGCTGGCAAGAGCCACTTCCACTTCTAGGGACCAAGGTGCCCAGAGCAAGCAATGGGGGTGAAATGGATGGCGAGTCAAAATGCCTGGCCAGCAGCCAAAGGCCTCACCAGGCTGAGAGGGCTCCTGCAGTGAGCACAGCTGGTGGCAGCTGGGACTCCACTCAGGAAGCTGAAGCTGAGGTTGCCGGCTGCTCCCACAACCAGCTGAAACTATTTTGCACCCGGAAAAAAAAAAAACAGATGAGAAAAGAAGCACATGGGAGCGTCATCCCGCTCTTTGTGAAGCAGGGGATAAACCAGCGCCTATGCCTTGCATTCGAAGCCCTTTGGATCAGGGTAAAATTGACTCCAACAAAACAAACGATGTATTATTAATGTTACTGTTTCTTTTAAAGATTTGATACGGCAGGCATTGCAATAGAAAGGGAGAGGCTCTTCAAAATTGACAATTCTTTTTCTTCAGTTCTCTCAGTGGGATGCTATATGCCTCTTTTCTCTCGTTTTGCTTTTTTGAGTGTTTTTTTTTTTTTTTTGAACAAAGAAATGGGAATCCAGGAAGGAGAGGAAAAAGGATGCGGCAAGGCATACAGGGGAAGGGAAAGGGAACCATAAAAGCTGTAGAAGGAGGTGGACGGGAGCAGAAGGTGAAAGGTGAAAGCAGTTTGCATTAAAAGTCAGAGAGAAGGGAAGAGTAACAGGAGGAGGCATTGTTATGCTTCCAGAATACTGATCTTGCACCCTGGGTGGTCAGTGTAGACATCGCATTACCTTTGGGGAGACATACACATTTCCTCATGTCTGACCATAGGGAAGAGCATCTTGCTCTCTGCTGGTCTGGGTCTCGGGGAGAGATTGACTCCCTTGTCCCAGCTCTGTCTTGTGCCCATCCTACCAGAGCGTGGATCCTGGCATCTGCCATCACCCCCATGGTTCTGCAGAAAGCGTCATTACCAGCATGGTCCAGCATCTTTTCTGCCGAGGTTCACACAGGGCCCCACAACCAGACCCACAATAACCTCAAAGAGAAAGATAGACATCCAAACATGACATTTTGTAGTGTCTGTTCTCAAATAGGGTCCAGAGAACAGGAAATCTCATTCTTTCCTAGATCACATTTAGTCTGTCCATCATCCAGCTAGTATTTAGGGAGTGCCTGTTCCTGTCTGCCAGGCACCATGCTAGCCCCCCAGAGAGCATCGTTCATCCCGTCATTCATACCATTATTGAGCAATAACTGTGTGCCAGGCAGTTTTCTGGGAACTGGAGATAGAGCAGCCCCAAACGAAGTCCCTGCCCTCATGGTGTGCCCAAAGACAAGGCATCAACCCAGCGTTGTGGGCTTGCATATTACTTATACACTCAAGGCGCCCAAAACTCTCCCCCCAAATCCTGAATCGTACATTCAAGGGCTTACTTGGCATTTCCACTTGGAGGTCAAATTGGGTGTCTCAAGCTTGACGTGTTCTAAATCACACTGTTGATGTCCTGACCCCTCTCCACCCGTTCCCCCTGATTCTTCTCCATCTCAGAAAGAGATAACCCCATCTTCCAGGTTTTCACACCAAAATAAATAATAAAAGGAGTGATCCTTGATCCCACTTCTGCTCACACCCTACACCCAGGGTGTTGGACATTCCTGCTGATTCTAGGTTCCAAATATGTCTAGAATCTGAAAATTTTTCTCTACATTTATGCCCAGTTTTCAGTGCAAGCTTCAATCACCTCTAACTGTTATCCTTGTACCCACTGCTGGGTCACTCCACAGCCAAGTGAACCTTTTCAGATAAAAGTCTGGTCATGCCACCCTCTGTGCAGAGCCCTCCAGGGAGCCCTTTCTCCCCCAGAGGAAAGGCCAGGGGCTTCACAATGGACATAAGGTCCCACACCACCTGCCCACTGTTCCCCTCTCCCCTCCCCTCACACCACTGTCCCCTGGTTTCCCTGCTCGAGATGCAGCATCTAAGAGCATCTAAAACAGGGAAGTCCAAGAGAGTACCCTCTTCAGCGCATGGAAATCACATCATGATAAGGAAGGATGCTGCTGAGTAGGGCATGAACCTGTCCTCACTAAGGTGCTCTTAGACGTGGCAAAAAGGACCAAAGTCTAGAAGGAGAAACTCTACAAGAGACGTGAGAAGAAAGCACTGTGATGCCCCAGTTCTTGATTAAGTTTGCCTGTAGGGTGGGATGGGATCAAAGGATGTTTCACACAAGGTGTCGTATTTTAGGAATACGCTCAGGAAGGGTAGATAGTTTCTGGGTAAAGAAGCCCTAGGATTTCCTGGCAGAGAGAGAATCTTGAGCATGTGCATAGGTACATGGTTGAGAAGGTCCGGGAGGCTGAGGCATCAGAGTCAGTGAGCGACGTAGCAGGCGGTAAGGCTCGAGAAATAGGTTTGAGCCAGTTTTCCAAGACCCCCTACACATCAAGCTGAGAAGCTTAAATTTTATCCTGGAAACATTGAAGAGACAACAGAGTGAAATAAATATATCGACATGGATAGGCGTGTTCAAAGCATTGAAGTCATCTAAATGAGAAGGCTGAACTACTAAAATGTATAATACTAGAAAACAGAAATGCACATTACTGTATATTCAGATAAGAGTCACGACAATTCCTGGTGATGTCCCTAGGCCACCCCTTAATTGCTCTGAGTGAGTGTCCTCGGCTGTAAGCCAAGTGCTGAACTGGGAGATTTCTGAGATCTCTTGCAACTCAAAAACATTTCTGTCTCTATCTGGCGAGCTCATGTGATCAGGGAATATTTCCTGGAAGAAATAAACCCAAAACTGGCTCCTGAGGGAAGAGTGGAGCTTGCATAGGCCAAGAGGAAGGGAAGGGGAGTCTACCGAGGGAGGCATCGTGAGAAAAGGAAGAATGAGGTTAACAGTGCAGGAAACAGTAAGTGCTTTGGAGACAGGAGACATGTCTATCATCACAGCTGCTTAGTACCTCGTAGTCCAGGGCCTGACAAATGGTTCTGCAGGAACAGGTGAATGAAGGAAAGGGGGTTCCCAGTGGTACATGGGAAAGTGCAGCAGGGGATGCCCCCAGGTCTGGCAGGACGCCCTCGTGGAAGACTTGTGGGTCCATGTCCATGAGCGAACATGCTGTGGGGACTCCTATGAGATGGCCGTGAAGTTGACCATTGCAGGCAGACTTTAGGAAATGCCCCCTGTGGGATTTGTCTCTAATGCTGAGCTGTAGTCTCTCAATGACCCAAGACAAACTGCTTTCCTGTATGTAGCAACCATTATTTGTTTCGTGGTGAAACATCCCCACTGGAGACAAGAGAGCCCAGCTGTGTTTGGGTTTTACAGGCTGTCTCAAGATTCCTCTCAGATGTTTTGGTTTATGGCAAAGTTGAAAATACTGCATTATCATGATCATTATTGCCATTTTCATTTATTCAGCTTCCACTAATAATTAATGTTTACTGAGTACCAATCGTGTGCAGTGAGATTCAATAAGCATAGAATTAGACTTGGCCTCTGTCCAGTGGGCTTGTGGTAAAGAAGAAAAATACAAACAAGTTGTTGCCCAAATTGTAATCTCTTTAAGATGTGTTTGCTTCAGAGGCTCCCTTTGGTGAAACTTTGCTAAACTGACTAAAACCAAGAAATCTGACTTTAAGCTTGCCATTACTGTTTTATACCAATATTTCCCAAAATATGTTTTATGGGAAGGATATTGATAGATGATATATATATATTTTTAAAAAAAGGATGCCCAGACAAACAAATTTGTAAGCAATGGTTTCAACAGAAGTAAGTATGCTCACTACTGCAGGATTTGGCTGAGATTTTAATGGGTTAATGTGCCTTGTAAGCACCAAGATAGAGAAATAATACATAGAATTTTTTAAAACTTATTTGGACATGGAATCATTCTCTAATAGACTGTAAAAATGCAGTTTTGAAAATCTGTTCTAAAATTCAGAATGATTTTTTTTAACCAATGAAATGATTTTATTTCTCAGACCCCTTTGCTATCCTCTCAATTCACCAAAACCTTGGTAACACCTCCTTATTACTGTCGAGGAAGGATTATGGATCAATGGTTGCTCCAGGAAACCCTTCCTGGAATCCCCACAGCATTGGGGCTACCCAGGCAAAGGTCTGATACAAGAAGGCAGTACTTTCCACTGCAGTATAAAGATTTGAGAACCATGCTTTTATGAGTATTAAAACAACTGGAATCCTTGGTGCACACTGCAATGGCTAAAATAAATAAGATGACAATTCCAAGTGTCAGGATGTAAAGCATCTGGAACCTTGTATGTTGAGTAATTGCTAGGAGTGTCAGACAGGGCAAATGCTTCAGAAAGCTCGCAATTTCTTAGGAAGTTAAACACCGTACTATGACAGAGCAGTTTCACTCCTAGGCATTAATTCAAGAGGGATGAGTAAAAATGGCCACAAAACACTTAAACAAGAATATTTTATTTGTAATATCCATAAGCAGAGAGTGTAAATGCCCATCAGGAAAAAAATTAGGTTAAGCAAAAGAAGCCAGATATGAAAGATTAGATATCATTTCATTCCATTAATTTAAAGTTCTCAAACTGTCAAATTCATGGTAACAGAAATCAAGTCAGTGGTCACCTTGGGTTAAGGCATGGGGACAGAAGGTAAGGGGAAATTGACTGGAAGGGTCTTGAAGGAATTATCTTGGGTGAAGGAAATGTGCTATTTCTCGATTGGAGTGGTAGTTAACATGAGTGTTCACAGTTGTCACAACTCATCAAACAAAACACTTGAGATCCGTGCATTTGATTGTATGTAAATTCAACCTCAATAAAAACATGGAAACAAAATAATTGGAGCCCTTTCCTCATATAGCAGCTTTGAGAGATCTATTGGCACATCCCGGTCGTGAATTCCCATGAGCACTTGCCTATGGAAAGGACAGGAAACGCCAAGTGACCCATTTGTCATGTCTCAGGAGACAGTGTTCATTCTAATCTTTTGGAATGAAAGTGGTCAATCCCCAGATGCTTAGCTGTGGATCAGCTTGGACAACTCTCCTGAAGGGTCATATTGGGAACCAATTCCATGTATGTTGTTTCCATGTACTCCTGCATATCCTCTTATGAAAGGACACATTTCTGATACATGATCAGCTGATGAGTTGCCCTTTATTTTTAAATTAAGATCATCACTGACTCTTATATTCCTCCCCAATCATATTTTCTTTATCTCAGCATGGCATTTTGCTTATTTGTTGCTGGTTGCTGGCCTTAGACTCTTAAAGCATCCCCTCGATATTATGAGCAACACCAATTAACCATAGACACCAAGGACTAAACACAAGTAAAATTAATAGCTTTCCTGGTCTCTGCCAGTATCATTTTGATGAGAAAGGCAGCAGTGATCAATTATTATTTAACAAGTCATTAAACGAGAAGAGAAGGATCAGCACAACCATAGTCCACTCATCAATTTACAATTGATGAATAATTATTTATTTTTTTAAAAAGAACTTTATTCCCTCAGTGTTGCTCTTAGATTCTCCACTTGGACCAACAAAATCTTTGACCAAATTGTTCTTTGGGGAACAAGTGTCCAGGAAGAATTTGTGTATCCACCCTGTCTCTCTCTCCACTCTTCCTCCTCCTGCCCTCCTTCCCCTCCTCATCTTCCTCTTCCTCCTGCCATCACCTCAATTCAACATACAGAGCACCTCCTGTGTACCCAATGCTCAGTTCTCTGTACTTTTTTTTTTTTTTTTTTTTTTTTTTTTTTTTTGCTGTACGCGGGCCTCTCACTGTTGTGGCCTCCCCCATTGCGGACGCACAGGCCCAGCGGCCATGGCTCACGGGCCCAGCCTCTCCGCGGCATGTGGGATCTTCCCAGACCGGGGCACGAACCCGTATCCCCTGCATCGGCAGGCGGACTCTCAACCACTGCGCCACCAGGGAAGCCCCTGTACTTTCTTTTGTATTATTTCATTTAATCATGTCTTAACGCAGACATGGAGAATGGACTTGAGGACACGGGGAGGGGGAAGGGTAAACTGGGACGAAGTGAGAAAGTAGCATTGACATATATACACTACCAAATGTAAAATAGATAGCTAGTGGGAAACAGCCGCATAGCACAGGGAGATCAGCTCGGTGCTTTGTGACCTCCTAGAGGGGTGAGATTGGGAGGGTGGGAGGGAGATGCAAGAGGGAGGGGATATGGGAACATATGTATATGTATAGCTGATTCACTTTGTTATACAGCAGCAACTAACACAACATTGTAAAGCAATTATAGTCCAATAAAGATGTTAAAAAAAGAAATGATATTATGAACCCATTTCACAGGTTGCAAGTTGAGAATTAGAAACTCATGTAACTTATGGAAGAACTCAGAGTTTAGACTTAGAAGATGGTGTTTGCTTCTTCACTGCACATGCCTTGTCCACTTTAATATAGGCAGTGTTTCAGTGTATATGTTAGTGTACTCTCTACTTGCTGGATTTTGAGGTGGCTGAACTTTTAAATATCTGACATTATTATTTTGTTTTTTTTTCTACTTAAAAGTTCTCTATACATTTAAAAATGAATAAAATGGTGTTTCAGCAAATCATTTTATGTCACCTCAGATATAAATGTGTACTTCATTTGCTACAGTATTTGCATTTTAGAAATGTTTTCAGGGAGTCCTCATTTGTAAATCAAAACTTTTTCAAGTTAATTACTGTATGCATCCGAAGAGAATTCACAATTAAAAGGAAAAAAAAAGTAGAATCCTCTTTCCTAAAGCTAGTGATTGCTTGAATTCACCAGCCCATGCTTCCCATCTTTTTGCATTCCACCCACCACACCGGGCCCCTGAGAATAAAAACAGGAACACACTCCAGAAACGTGTGCTCCACATTCCAATGGGCTTTCTCCAGTCTTGACCCCCTGCCCCGTTTCCTGTGTTGGAGGTTATAGGAGATCTGTGTATCTATCTGAATATTTGTAATGCGTATTGGAATGAGTGTCAGTATCTGTGTGTGAGATAGAAAGATATCACGTGAATTCAGTATCCACAGAACATATGGACAGTACTGCATGGTGCCATGTCCTGTGCTAAAAGGGAGATGCTCAGGCCACTGTGACAAAGTTCCACAGGCTGCGGGGCTTCAACAACAGACATCTATTTCCTCACAGTTTTGGAGAGTAGAGGTCCAAAGTAAAGGTGCAGGCAGGGCTGGGTTCCTTTGAGGTCTCTCTCCTTGACTTGCAGGCGGCTGCCCTCTTGCTACCTCTTCTCTGTTCACCTTCATTCCTGGTGTCTCTGTGTGTCCTAATCTCCTCTTATAAGGGCACCATTCAGATTGGATTAGGGCCCACCCTAGAGGCCTCCTTTTAGCATAATTACCTTGTTAAGGACCCCATCTCCAAATGAAGTCACATTCTGGGGTAACAGAGGTTACGGTTTCAACATATGAATTTGGGGCAGGGGGCACAATTCAGTGCATCACAGGAGGTTAATAAATTTCTCAAGCTTGCTCTTCAGAGCTTCGTGTATAATACCAACTTCAAAATCCTTTCAAGTAACAGCTTTGTTTCTATAAACTCAGTGACCCACTTAGTAAAATGCAGTGGGAGACATAGAAGAAGCAGACATCTTACAGCTCAGGGATTTAGGGCAGCCCTAAGACCTCCTGAGCTTTCACACAGACTCCTCCAAAATCCATTGTGTGTTCTTATCACACAGGCTGTGCTGGGACTCAGGCAGGGACCCCAAGGGTGGGTGGACAGAAGGGAATAAGAGCTCCAGTGGTCCAGGGCCACTGAAATTAACCAGCAGTGTGGCAAGTGGGAGCAGTGCCTCCAGCCATGGCAAGGGATGGGCTTCAGCAGACAGACTGATGCTGGGACCCAAGGAGGATGGTCACTGTGCACTCAGGGCAGCACGCGCTCCTTAACCAGGTGGGCCAGAGCTGAGGTGCCAGGAACAGCTATTCCTTTCACCCTCAGGGACCACAGCTGAGGGCTTTGGAGGAGGGACCCACAGGAGCTAGGTAGGTGTCCTTGGTCCTAGTAAAACCTGCTGAGGTTCAGAGTGGATCTCCACCCCGGTGAGGATATGAGGTTTGAGACGGAAGAGCATCATCTGAATGGAGGATACCAACAGGCTGCTTGGAAAGGAGGCTAGAGCTGGTTCTTTATATGGGGGGAGGGTAAGGGTGTGTCCAGGAGTCGGGCCCAGGGGGCGGCTTAGGTGGTCTTCCCACCCCTTTGGTGGTGTTGAGGGCCGTGGGCATGCACAATACCCTGCTTTTACTCCCAGCTCTTTAGAAGTGGCAGCTGGGGTGTGTTTTTTTGGTCTTTTTGTATCTTGTTGTCCAGAATTTGCTCCAACTGCAGAGATGCACACAGTTATTTTTAGTCCCTTATGGTTTCTTTGCATTTTGTTGCTCAAGGAGATGTTTGTCTAGGTGCAAGCATTGCAGCACTGCAGCGCAAGGTCCCAGATCCCAGGTCCCAGCCTGTCTCAAGGCTTGATCAGGACAGGGTGAGGCTGGGCTAGGCAGAGTCAGAGGGTACAGTCCTTTGCTACCAAGTGCAGCTGGGGCTGAGGAGGACGAGCCACAGGGACACTGAGGACAAATTGGTGTTTGACCTTGTGCTTTCCTCTGTTCCCCTGGGATTCTCCTCTGCTTTGTGAAGAGGTCCACTTCCTCTTAATCTGATCTCTTCTTGACCGCATGTTTCAGAATGCATTCTAGTGCCTTCTCACTGCAAATTATAAACACAATAAAAACTAGGCCAAGGAATTTACCCTGGGGAGCAAAGCTGGAGAGGCAGAAAGGTGGACCACCAGACCCAGTCGGTCTGTTTCCATCTCTAACGTTTCTGACTCTGTGATTATGATTCTAGGAATGTGATTGCTGCCGCACACTTGGTCTGCCCACTGGAAAACGCCCCCTCCCGAGGGCACCAGCTGGCTCCTCTCCCTCACCTGAGGTCATCCATCTCTCCATCCTTCCTGCTGCTCATTCCACAGATGAATCAGCCACACGTGTGAGGCCTGATGCATGCACTGATGGCTCCTGCTAATGAATTGGCCTTGGGTTGCCACATTGGCAGCCTCTCAAAATAGAGGGTCTGGTTTGAAGCTCAACCTCTTTCATGCTTTTAGAACCGCTGGCAATTTTTTTTTTCTTTTTTTCTTTTTTTTTTTTTTGGCCATGCTGTGTGACATGAGGGATCTTAGTTCCCTGACCAGGGATTGAACCTGTGCCCCCTTCAGTGGAATCTCGGACTTTTTTTTTTTAATATAAATCTATTTATTTTTGGCTGTATTGGGTCTTCATTGCTTCGTGTGAGCTTTCTCTAGTTGCAGTGAGCTGGGGCTACTGTTCCTTGCAGTGCACAGGCTTCTCATTGTGGTGGCTTCTCTTGTTGCAGAGCATGGGCTCTAGGTGCGTGGGCTTCAGTAGTTGTGGCACATGGGCTCAGTAGTTGTGGCTCGTGGGCTCTAGAGCACAGGCTTAGCAGTTGTGGTGCACGGGCTTAGTTGCTCTGCAGCATGCGAGATCTTCCCAGACCAGGGCTCGAACCCATGTCCCCTGCATTGGCAGGTGAATTCTTAACCACTGCACCACCAGGGAAGTCCCAAGCTTGGAGTCTTAAGTGCTGGACCACCAGGGAGGTCCCAAATTTATTTCTTAATGTAGTTCTAGATTATGGATCTTGACTTAAGTGACAGTGGAGAAGCATGTAGTCTACCATTAGGAAACTCCTCCCTCTCAAGATGCGGTCTCCTAGTCAGTGCCATGATTTGGTGCCGAGCACCAGAGTACATGGTCAAGTCTTCCTCAGCAGCACCAGTAGGGAGGGAGTGGGGTCATTGACCCAGCTGGGTTCCTTTAGTGGCAGCTCTTTAATCTGTGTGGGTCCATGAGGCTGTCTCACTCACAGAGTGGGGCTTTCCTATAAGAGAGAGCTCTGAGGAGGTGGCCTCTGTATCCGGAATTGCCCCGGGGCTCTTTCTGGACCTTCAGTTGATTTCTCCCTTTGTGTGAATTTTTAGGAATGCCCTACACTGGCTGAGGACCCTGACAATGGCTTTGCCAAAGCTCCTTCCCTGGTGTGCTGCTGTTTGGCATCTCTTGTCCTTGATGGGGAAGTTGACTGGTGTGAATAGGAGGTTTTCATCGCCCTGCATTCAGCAGCTGTTCCCTCTAACCAGGTGCTGCATCTGGTTCCTCTTCCGAGCCAAGAGAGGGGACTAGGCTCTAGCTTGCAGTGAAAGAAATGCTCTGAGAGCCTAAGGATACATGGAAAGAACTCCCTGGTGGTTTGGGGTAAAACCTCCTTCTTGCTTTAATGTTCAGAACTTGAGGTATTTTTTTTTTTTGATGGGTGTGGGAACAGTTGATTGACTGGTGGCCTGTTGGTTTGCTGAGACTGAGCTCTGAATGCAGCCCTTGGCAGTAGTAAGAAGGATGCTATGGGGCCTCCACTGCCCCATGCAGCAACAATGCACCGAGCCCTGGCACTGTAGGCTGTGGCGTTCCAGTGGGGAGGGAAGGCTCAGTGCAAGCCCCACTGCAAGTCTCCTCCTGCTGCTGGAAGCTCACCTCCACTTACTCCATTTATCTGAAACCCTGGCACAGGCTGCCTGCTGCTGTGACCCAGTTGCCATGGAGAACTTGTATAGTCTTGGCTTCCTTGCTGCTTCTACAGGCAGTATTACAGAAGAGAATGTCTTTGCTGCTAGCAAATATAACTATTACACAGAGATGCTCATTTTCTCCCTCTATGGTGATTATTACTGAGGATATGCAAGAAACCTTCATTACAGAGCATTGTCCTTTGTAATGAGCCCTCCGTAGCTGTTCCGAGGATGGATAAGGCTGAAGGGAGTGGATTGTGTTAACCCTCAACTATCTACAAGATAGATATCTACTAGACAGACAGGTATAAAGTAGGACTATTTATACATTTAACAGGTTTTTGTGGAGTGCTTACTATGTGTGAGGCCCTGGGGATACAGAGACAAATACAATACTGTTCTGCCTTCAGAGATCTTATATTCTAGTAAAGGAAAAAAAGAACTGCAGACAGAATGTAAAAAAAAAAAAATGTTGCAATAGATTCCCTTACCAAGGGCAAAGAGGCCAAAAGGAGGGAAGGAAAAATATACATACATATATATGCTTGCTGGGATTTGTCAGGAAGTCACCCTGGAAGAGGCATCCCTTGAACTGAGTATGGCATGTGGAATATTTGCCAACTAGGATGGGGAGGCACTTCACATTCATCTTTAGCACATAGGTTTGCTCTCAGCGTGTAGAGGCACTGCTCCTCCAAACACTGCGTACAGATTCCAGGCAGGGAAAAGGGGGAAGATGAAGGCAAAAGCCAGGGCACACGTCTGCTGAGCTGCTCTCAAGCTTGCCTGGAATCCTCATTCAGTGCATGACCACCCCAGCTGCAGGACCGCCTGGATTGCTCAGTGTTTCCAACTGAGCACTTGGCTGTTCTGAATAAAATTGAGTTTGGTTAGGAAGGTGTAGTGGTCACAGGACTACCTAGATGGTCCCCAATGATATTCAACTCCCGTTAATCACGCCTTTGTGCAGTCTTCTCCCACACTGACCAATAGCATACAGCAGCTGGGGTGGTGTGTACGTTTCAAGGCTGGCTCATGTAAGGCATTCCATCTTGGTCTTTTGCTGTGAGGACAACTAAGCAGCCCTCTGGAGAGACCCACATATAGGGTAACCAATTTCCGGTCGTGCCAGCGAGCCACTTTGTAGTAGATCTTCCGCCACGGGCAAACCTCAGGCGACTGCACTCTGGTTGACATTTATTATAGTGTCAACCATGAAAGACCTCTGAGCCAGAAACAAGCAAGACACTCTCAAACTCTTGACCATGGAAACCACAGGACAAGACAAGATTATTGTCATTGTAAGTCCCTAAGCTTGGGGTTACGCTGCGATGGATAACTGAATGATACGAGCAGGAGCACTAGCTAATGAGCAGGCACTGAGACGGGTCGACCACCATCCAGCTGGCCACTACACCCAGACACTCTGCCTTGCCCTGTTACCTGCTCTCAGCATCACCTCCCCCAACCTGTTTCTGGGCCTCCTCCCCTCCTCCCCTGCTGAAATGACATTTATCAAGGTCAATGTTGAATAATGGGTTACCGAATTCACTGGTCATTTTCCAGTTCTCTGTTTATCTGAACTAGTCAACCATCACCTTCCTTTTGAATCACTCTTTTCCTGACTCTTAGGACCTCCACATATTCATGGGTGCCTCCCTAGTTTCCCAGAAGCTCTTTTTCAGTTCTGTTTGAGGTTCTTTTTGTTCTGTTCAATTGCCCGGTGTTGGCATATTAGAGATCTAGGTCCTGGGGTAACTTTTCTTCTCTATCTATACCTTTTTATAAATAACTCCAACCAGTCTTCTGGCTTTAAACATCAGCAATATGATGATTCCCAAATGCATAGAGGGAGTTTAGTATAATTGCTAAGCGCCTGAACTGGAGAACGAGACAACCTGGCTTTCAGTCCTAAGTCTGTCCTTTGATAAGTGGGTGAGCACATTACTTAATCTCAATGTCCTCATTTCTGAGTCGGGATAATTCTAGTGTCTATGATCAGACCGGAGCTGTCCCTACTGCTACTATTACTAGTACTTTTACTGCTGGGCACCTCTACTGGGTGTCTAGTAGATGTTTACATTGATTTAAGTCCAGAACAGAAGGCTTGGCTTCTACGGACCCCACACCCTCCTCTCCTGGTTCACTCTGTCTCAGTGAATGGCACAGCCATCCGTCTAGTCGTATAAAAGACATAGGAGTCTTCCTCAAGTTTTTACCTTCCTTCATCTAAATAGCCGCACTGTCAGGAAGGCCTGGTGTCCCTTTCTCTAGAAAACGTCCTCAGTCTCCCCGTGTCTCCATCATTCAAGCTGTCCCCTTCATCTTAGCCACTAGCATTTTCTGCCTGAGCTGTGGAAGTGCCCTCTGCCCTGGTCTTCATGCTTCCACTTTAGCATCCCTTCCCCAATAATATAGTCTCTATACAGTAGAATTAGCTTTTTAAAAACATAAACCAGGTCACATCACTTACCTGTTCAGAATCTTGAAATGTCATCTGATTAGCACTTAGCATAAAATCCAAGCACCTCCTCTGTAATTGCACCCTCATCCGGCCTCACCTAATAGGCAGTGCCCCACCACACACACACACACACACACACACACACACACACACACACATACACACCCTGCCCTGCCCTTTGCTGGCTCTGCTCTAGCCTCACAGCCTCTTTCCTGGTCTTTGTCATCCCCATCCCCATACCAGGACCTTTGCACATGCTCTTGTTCTGCAGTGTTCTTCCCCTGTATCTGTACATGCTTAACCCCCTCCTTGGTATTCAGGTTCCACTTCTCTGACCTTCTGATCTAAAGTAGAATCTAGTCATTCTCTAATGCATCATCTTGTTTCATTTTCATCATCATATATTTTATTTTCATTTTCCTACACTTTTTTCTTGGCATTTTATCTTTATTTTGTTTCTAACTCCCCTTACTAGACTGTACATTCCATAATAACAATGTGTCTTATGTCTCTGATTGATTGATGTATCCCTAGCACTGAAAACAGAGCTGAGAACAGAGTAGATGCTCCATATAAGTTTGTTTAAAGAACTAATGCCACTGAGACAGGTGCAGTAGTCTAAGAATATCTCCAGAGTTCTGCTGGCTAACTGGTTTTTGTAGTGGTTACTTTCAATAAGATATAGAAGACGAGTTAATTGGATGTGAAGTAATGAAGATAATTCTAGATATCTTGAGTTTAGGGTGGCGTGGGGTGTCTGGATGTGACTGGCTCGGTGTGCAATCTGACCCATGATTCTGGAGTGCAGGAGGGTTCTGGGAGGTATATATAGTTTAGGGATCCATAGCATTTACCATAAATTATCTAATTCAATGTGAGACTTCCGTTAAAATAAGTCCCCAGGAAAAGGAAGAGTTTTGTACCTTGCAGTCCTTACGGAACATTCCATAATCCAGAATGTTCTCTTGATTACTTATTTAGAGCAACGAAGTAATGTTTGGGCAGACACATTAACCTGAAACTACCTCAATCAATGCTACTTTGGGATACTTAGGAGGTTGTCTCAGAGAATCAATTAAAAAAAAAACAGTTAAAATTTTTAACAGTGATTTAAGTAATTTTTTATAGCTAGTGCAAATCATACATATAATACAACTCTATGAAAAACAAAACAACCAACATTCTATGGAAACAGGTACTGGTGATTCAGGGCTTAATTTCCATTGATGGCCTCATAAGATGATTCAAAAGGCCAGAATGTGCTCTAGCTCAAACACTGGAATGAAGATGCCAGGCTTTGCAAAGTTGTGTTGGATGACTTCAGGGATATTTAAGAGTCTGATGTCATGATCCATGGGAAGAGTTGGATTGACCCCTGGTGGGGAAAAAGCAAAATTTCTAAATTAGTATATTGGTTTATATAGTATGTTCTTTTAAATGTGTGTGCTCATTTAAGTTTAATAATTTAATATGATATATAAGCATTGGATTATTTTATCTTTATTCCTAAAGTTTTTTTTTCAGAATTCTGTTAAGATTCTCCTCATTAGAGAAATGTAGGGTTATCTTATGGTCAGGGCTGCCTTATTCTGATCTATATAGTGGGTGGTAGGTGAAACACCAAGAGAATTTCATGTGGCAGGAGACAAACGGGCTGAGGACAGAATAGGTTACCACACTGAAGAAAGGAGGGGAGGAAAAGGAGTCTGTTTAGAAGACTAACAGGAAGGAGAATTTTAGGAAGTAGGAGAACTAGGAAATAGTACTGAGGTTGAGCCCAAGAGAAAAGATCATGTCAAAATTAAGGGATTTTATAATTCAAAAAGAGTTGTGTACCACAATGGTTATTGCAGCTCTATTTACAATATCCAGGACATGGAAGCAACCTGAGTGTCCATCGACAGATGAATGGATAAAGAAGATGTGGCACATATATACAATGGAATATTACTCAGCCATAAAAAAGAAAGGAAATTGAGTTATTTGTAGTGAGGTGGATGGACCTAGAGTCTGTCCTACAGAGTGAAGTAAGTCAGAAAGAGAAAAACAAATACCGTATGCTAACACATATATGGAATCTAAAGAAAAAAAAATGGTTCTGAAGAACCTAGGAGCAGGACAGGAATAAAGACACAGACCTAGAGAATGGACTTGAGGACACGGGAAGGGGGAAGGGTAAGCTGGGACGAAGTGAGAGAGTGGCATGGACATATATACACTACCAAATGTAAAATAGATAGCTAGTGGGAAGCAGCTGCATAGCACAGGGAGATCAGCTCGGTGGTTTGTGACCACCTAGAGGGGTGGGATAGGGAGGGTGAGAGGGAGGGAGACACAAGAGGGAAGAGATATGGGAACATATGTATATGTATAGCTGATTCACTTTGTTATAAAGCAGAAACTAACACACTATTGCAAAGCAATTATACTCCAATAAAGATGTTAAAAAATAAGGGATTTTAATAATAATAGTAGTAGTAGTAATTATAATAATAATGGATCAGTCTGTGGTATCCCCAAGATACCAAGAGAAGCAAGGCTGAAGAGAATCCACTGCATTTATATAGCAAACTACTGGTCACCTTGGCCCAGGCAGTTTAATGGGGTGATAAAGTCAGAAGCCTGTTGGCAAAGGTGTGAAGAATAGAAGCAGGGGAAGCATGGGCAGAAAATGGACATTTTTTTACAATTAGTTTGACTGTAGGGGCAGGAAAGGTATGTACTTTGCCTAAGCGGTGATTTACAGTTTAAGGAATTGTTTCTAATGAGAGGAAAGCCTTGGGCATCTATGTAGGTTGAAGAAAAAGAGCCAGCACAATCTAGAGAGTAAAGAGGGCTGATGGGATGAGCAGGGTCCCAACAGAGAGGGTGTGACACCAGGTCAGATGACCAATGGGGAGATTAGTTTTGTCCAGACGAAGGGGTGCTTCCTCCTTTGGACCAAGAGGTTAGGAGACTGGGGACAAATATAAGTTTGTGAGCACAAAGGTCACAAAGCAGAGTACTGCCCTAACCTTGGCAAACACCTCGAGGCCAGGTACCTCCTTCTGAAATCATCAGCACGCCTGCCTTTAGAAGCAGGTTAAACAGTGGGTGGAAGGGTCTGAACTCTGAGTTTAGAATCCTTGACTCCCATTTCGTTGCATAGAACATTATGAATAAGACTTGAGAGAGGCTGTGATCACCGTGACTTCTGTAGCACTTGGCCCTCTTTCCACCTGACCCAGAAACCCCTTTCTCACAGTGCTGCCATGGGATCAGGAGGAAGTTCATTTCCACACTCAGTATTCTCTGATGAGCACACTCTCCACGGCTTTCTGGGCTGCTGAGGGCCTGTCCGTTAAATGAGAATGTTGAACCGCATCTCCAAATCCACTTCCAGTGCCAACATGTGACATACCTATAAACACTGAACTCACACAAAGCCTGTAAATAATAAAACAAGGTGAAATATAATGAAGGAGCCCAATGAATCGTACAGACAATTTATGCTGTGAGCGAGTCTTTTTAAGTTGACGAATGTGACATTGTTTTCAAGTAAAAGAAAACTTCAGCATTTTATTTTCAGAATTACCCTGATCCAAACTAGGTCACGGGAGTGTGATGGGGGAGGTTTGGAAAAGTCTCAGAGCAGCTCTCGGTGATACACACTCTTGACTTTCTTTGTGAGCCCAGCGAAGACAGAGGAATGGCCAGAGCAGCCTGGCTGGCTGGGAACAAGTTGGCTTCCGTCTGAGGCACTTTTTCTACCTGAAGAACAATGGGACTTCAGGCCGGTGCACAAGTCTGTTATCAGCCAGCGGCACGTTGAGAAATCTTCTCCATCCACTAGCGACAATGGGTGCCATTATCTCAGGCCAGGTAATGAACAGTCTTTAAACTGCATCAGCTGGATTTTATTATCCTTTAGTTTTACACCTCTCAGCCTAGAACCGGCTTATCTTTTCCACAAAGGAAAAGGTATTAGTTAACCTTTTTCCTTTCCTTTCTTTTTTCAAGTTTGAAGCCCCAGCATTATAATAAGCTTCTATACAAATACACATAGGTGCCTGCATAATTAAAATTGCCTGCCTCAGTTTCTTTTGTTCAATATGGGATCTGGAATAGCCAAATGTGTATCTGCTGCATATTAACGGTACAGACTCGAGGTCCCAGCTCTGGTGCTTCTTGGGGTTGTGCTCTCTGAGCAGGGAAAGGATTCATCTACATCCCAGCAAACCCCATGGATCCTCTGTTGGAGCTACTTCCTACACGAGCTCAGAGACACTTAGTACAAATAAGATCCCAGGCACCAAAGCCGATGATTTACATGTTGCTGATTCAGTTCAAACCATCAATTGGTCCTTTCAGTTTTTTCCACTGAAAAGTCAATTGTTATTCCAACAGGAGCGGACCAGGCTGGACGAAGGTTTTGTTTTCTCATATAAAGTCACCTGGACTTTCTCCATGACATTGCCCTCTGCTGTTGTCTCCTGTCTATGAGGCATCCTCTATGAGTCTGAGAGGGTGGTCCTCGATGGGAAGGCAAGTGGGCATTCTCGGGATGATCAGAGTTCATCTCTCTAGATGAGTGTGTGTTGGTGGAGGCCAAGTCAAAATTATCCCTAATTCACAAGAAAGAAAAAGAAATGTGGAACAGTGACCCAGATATTTGAAATTAATCTATAGTCAAGCTCATTTTCTCATTATTAAGGATATGTATAGGTTAGTGTTGAAAAATAATAATGCATTATTAAAGACATGTATAGCTTAGTGGTGCATAAAACAAAGAATTTTGTTTTATTAAAGTGTTTGGAAGAGTTCAAAATGATTTCCAAAAGGAGTTAAACATGAAATTGAAAATGCATTAAATAGGGCTTCCCTGGTGGTGCAGTGGTTGAGATTCCGCCTGCTGATGCAGGGGACACGGGTTCATGCCCCGGTCCGGGAAGATCCCACATGCCATGAAGCGGCTGGGCCCGTGAGCCATGGCCGCTGAGCCTGCGTGTCCGGAGCCTGTGCTCCGCAGCGGGAGAGGCCACAACAGTGAGAGGCCTGTGTACCGCAAAAAAAAAAAAAAAAAAAATGCATTAAATAATACACAAGATATTTTTATGATCTTGAGTTTGGGAATAACTTCTTAAGCAAGACTCAAAGTACAGAAGTTATAAAAGACAAGGTTGATAGATTTGGTGCTGTTAAAAAGTATTACAATGAAAGACAGACTCATAAATGAAAAGATAAATAGCAAACTTGAAGAAAATATTCTTAATAGCTATAAGAAAAAAGTGAACCATACACAGATTATGTGTAGATTTCTTATAAATCTAATAAAAGAAAAAAACAAAATCCAATAGAAAAAATGAATAAATAAATAGGAAATATATTGTAGAACAATGTAAATAGATAATCAATATTAAAAGAATGATTTATTTCACTAGAAATCAACTCATTACAAATTATAACAAGGAGATATTTTAATGCAGTGAGATTGGCAAAATGTAAGGAGACAAATAACATTTGATTTTGGTGAGGACCAGAGAGGTGGGCACCCTCATGAACCATAGGTGACGGTGAAAGCTGGTGAGCCCATGACAGACCAGGGTGGGAGCAATGATCAAATTTTAATTGAGAATTTCTAAGAATCTTATATAAATAAATTCTTGTAGAGGTGGAGAGGGATGTTCATAGCAACATAGCTAATTGAGGAAAAAATAGAAATAGCCTGAATGCCCACTAAGAGGGGAGCATGTAAAGAAATTCTGGTATATCTTTTTATGCAGCCAATAAAAAGAATAAGGAAGGGGCATACAGATATGGAAAGGTATGTCTTGAAAAAGTTGCAGAATAAGAACTATATTATTATCCCATTTACATAAAAAGATCAATGTGTATACACATACTTGTATATGTGTGACTGCACCAACAATGTAACGTTAGGTTGAATCACAGGTTGTGGACCATGTTTTCCTCTGGGGAAGGGAGTGGGGAGAGAGTAGTTGTGATTAGGGACTATTTTATATCTTCTACAACATACTTCTTCACTGTTTTACCAGTGAATCTACTTATCTATTAATTGTGTAAGAGGAAAGAGAGGAAAAAAATGCAGATCCCAGCCATATGATTAATTTGTTATTAGTAAATATAGGGGTTGACTCTGTATGGAGTTAATTTGAAAAACCCTGAGAAGCATTAGTGATCCTTTAATTTCCCCAGATAAAAGTTAGGTAAGGTGGGCTTTCCTGGTGGCCCAGTGGTTGAGAGTCCGCCTGCTGATGCAGGGGACACGGGTTCGTGCCCCGGTCCGGGAGGATCCCACATGCCGCAGAGCGGCTGGGCCAGTGAGCCATGGCCGCTGAGCCTGTGCGTCTGGAGCCTGTGCTCCGCAACAGGAGAGGCCACAACAGTGAGAGGCCCACGTACCACAAAATAAATAAATAAATAAATAAATAAGTTAGGTGAGGCAAGGGCCATCGAAACAAGAGATAACTAGTGAAAATAGAGATATTTGACTAATGGAAAATCTACTTGCTCATTCGTTAATTTAACAAATAAGTGAGAGCAACGTTCTAAGAACTAGGGTCCAGCAATGAAGAAAGCCAAGCTCGTGCCCTCATGGAGTGTAAATTCTAGTATCCAGGTGGGAGGCATTGGGGAATGGGGTCAGACAATAAACAAGGAAATGATACATATCTAATGCCAGATGGTGTGAAGCCCTCTGAAAAAATCATGTGCAAGGTGAGGAGGCTGGCTGGGGTCTGATGGTGGGGATCATTTGTGATTTTCTGTGGGGTGGTCAGCAAAGGCCTCCTGTCTGAAGCCAGCACCTTCTGAAAGAAGAACTTTCCAGACCAGGGACAGTGAGTGCAGAGACCTCAAAAGCAGAACCTTCTGCATGTGTTAGAGAGGCCGAGTAGGAAAGAGGGTTAGGAGTTCAGGCAAATGAGAGGGAGGTTGGGAAAATGAAATGCATTTTGTTTATGTGTTAAGTGATTTTTACAAATTACATAAATTATTTAACCTCCCAAATTCCAGGGAGTTGATGATAATATTTCTATGTTCAGGATGAAGCAGTTAAGACTGGGATTCAAAGCAGTTAAGACACTTGCCCAAGGCTACTTAGGCTATCAGTGGCCAAGCTAGATTTGAACCTAGGTCTCTGAATTTGGGAAATATGCACAGTTCTAGACCTGTAGGACCCAAAACTGTCTGCACTTCAGAAACTGTAGAATCAGGATCTGCAGGAGAAGGGCCCAGTTATGTGTATTTTTAGAAATTTACTTGAGTGATACAGATGATTGATCAGCCAACTTTAGGATCTAAGTATCTAGTGTAAGCCCTGCCCTTGGCAGATGAGGAAATGGGCGTTTTCTGTGGTTGAATGGCCTGGGAGCTGTCCCACAGGGTGGCAGGGCAGACCTAAACCCAGATGCCCTGACTCTCGAAGTTTCTCAAACTTTGAAGTGCAGTAGAGCAGGGCTTCTCAAAGGGTAAGTTGCCTGGGAGCCACCTGGGGTCTTGTTAAACTTCAGATGCTGTTCAGTGCAGCTGGTATTGGGCTCCAGGGTCAGCTAATGCCACCACTGGTCAGGGACCACACTTTCAGAGCAAGAACTTAGAGTTTCCTGGATAGTTTGCTAGAGCTGCCTGAGCCTCAACCCCAGGCTTAGAGATTAGAAATCTAAGTGCTTTCATGTGACGGTGAGCATAAGATGCTATTTTCTGTGCCCAGGGATAGTATTACGGAAAGAGATGGTGGTGAAGGGGACGAAATGGGAGGAGAAGCGGATGAACTGAAGTGAGTTGAAGGTGTAATGAGATCACCAGAGTAAACTCCCCGATGATATTTACACAGAAGCTATGAGGAGAAAGTTGAGGGGCAATTGTGCACATAAGTCAAATGTCCCAAAGCTCTGGCTTCATTGATCTTGATGAGTGGATATTTTTTTAACCTGATTAATCCAGATAATTGATATGGGGGAGGTTCTTTAACCACTTCTTACACTCATCCTACTGGACGGACATTGCAGGAGGTGGTGAGAAGGGTGTCTGTGGTCTTGCTGAAACCGTGGGTCCTCTTTGCTGGAGGTCTGGAAATTCTGCCGTCTTTGCTACGCCAGTCCCTCCTGCTGTGTGACCGACCTTCAGGGGTAATTTCCAGCTGTAAACTTCAGCACTGATTGCCAGCAAAGCCTAGTTACCCGGGCCTGGTCACCAGCTACCCTCTCTCCATGGAAATTCACTTCACTGCTGTTAATTACATGTTTGCCTAAGAGATGGGTCAGGAGGATTAAGATATATTGTCTTGATTGTTGGATGCCCGTTCCTTCTTCCCTCCCAGAGAGGTTCGGTTGCCATGTAATTGAATCTGTGTTCTCCTGCATCTCATACTAGAGGAACCTGCTGTCAAGACCCCTAACAAGGAAGCTCTGGCCAGGAAGGAAGCCCAGCTGCATTACTTAGATGTTATAAATCACCTTCTCTCCTTCAGTGCCCCTAGCTCCCGGCTCAGCATGACTGGTGGACAGAGATCATATTCAATGTCCCTGAACAGCCTGCTTCCCGGGCCCTCCTGGGCAGGGCTCAAGTTCTCAGAGATGCTGAGTTTTTTAAATTTCGCAGGTGGTGGTGGACAGTCCCCCTGGGTGGCCTCAGGAGAGGGGAGGGGTGTGGAGTAGCACCTGCGTGGGACTTGAGATCTTCCTCATGCTCTGTTTCTCCTTCGGTTCACTCCATGTCCTCACATCCGTCATTAATCTCACTCAGCCCTACTACCCTTCTATAAAGTGGGATAAGTAACCCCACCTAATTTCATGGTCTTGTATTGAATTACTGAGATGCTTTGTTTATCCATCATCGGAAATGAGCTAGTCCACACAAGTAGACATCTAAATAAAGCCCCAAAGCAATTTTTAAATTTCATAAACTGCTATGGAAATATTTCCAAGGAATTCTGTTAAAGAGAAATCTTTCATTTCCTTGGATTCTTAAATATAGTAGAGCTGATATTTTTTTAATCTTGTTTTAATGACTCAGGGTCATCATCATGAACAATGTTTATTGAGCAGGGTTGAGTTTCTCGGCAATACTCTTCAGAGCTATTGAAGCCTATGGCTATTTACTCCCCCAGGTGCTATGCTTTTGAGTTCATGTGTCCACCTTTTATAGTATTTCCTTATTCTTCCTTGCTGTCAGGTCACCAGTCATCAATTTTTGCCACTGGAATTTCATTTATCTTTAGTCAACATATATCTTCCTCCTGCAGACCCTGTGCTGTCTACTGCATCACGTCTAAGTGTCTATTATAGCAATCGTTCCCAAAGTGTGATTCATTGACCCTGTGATCCATTGATTCCCCAAGACCCTTTCAGGGGGGTTGTAAGGACAA